>NC_140485.1:89160953-90405953 GCF_964271855.1 Acomys minous | reverse complement strand
AACAAAAAATTGAAATTAATACGCAGGGTCAAAAGTAGTAATTTAATTTTAAAAATACATGCAAATGCACATACATATGCAAATGACAAAAATAAAACGAAGTGATAATTATTCTCTATAAAATGATTATCTCATGTGCAATCCTTATTATAACCAGCAATGGATGTTCACAAGGTGAAAGGATATTAAAATGAGTTACAAAATTAAGAAAAATGAAAGGAATGCAGCAGCTTTAATGCAGCGAGAAGTGAAATCTCAGATCATATTCTTCTGGGTTAATTTGAAATTTCAGTGGCTCTTGTGCCCTTTACAGGCAGATAATGTTTGCCTTCCTCACGTGAAATTTCATGACAACAAAGACGTTTCTAAACAGCTGCCTGATTTTGGACCACAGCTGACCAATGTTAGGAAAGAGCTGTTACTCCTAATCAGAACAGACACTGGTATCTTTCTCATGCAAATGATCCTTCCAACAGCACTTTGAGTCATAATTTAGGGAAGGATTGGTTCTGATTATGAGGTTGCTAGGAAACATCCTTCTCTGAATATGGATGAAAAGATACTTCTTCACAGTGCAAATTTTTCAGATGATGGGTATTAAATTTAGGATGATGTGTGAATTAAACATTTTCATAAAATTGAAGATAAAAGGTTTTGGTTCCTTAGAAGATGTAGGTATATAAAGAATTGCCGGCTTAACTTCGTTTCTACATTTCAGTACTGAAGCAGTGATTTTTTTCTCTCCATGGCACTGTTTTTGCTGTGCATCCCCAAATGTGAAAGGATATTAATTAGCATGTTGTTAGAGTGTGCGGGATTTTAATAGCCTAACTGGAAGGGTGCCCACATGTCCCTGGAAAATTACAAGCAGCAATTCACAAGCTATAACTGATAACCAGATGGATAAGTATGGAGTTAATGTTATTTCTTCTGGGACCAGAATGTCAAAATGAATATCTAATTAAGCTACTGAACAACTTTTAGGACACAAAGCCAAAGAAAATCAAGGAGCAGTTTCAAGAACCAAAAATTTAAAAAAAAAGCCATTTTATTACTAAAATTAAAAAGTCAAAAGGATAAATCTTTGATCTTTTAAAATACAAGGGAAACATATTTGACTAATAAGACTAATTAAGTAAATTAAGATATATTCATGTCGTTCATATAATGCGTTTGAACCTGACTTATAAACTGCTCAGTGGTGTGGTTACAAATAAGAGAAACCTAAATATATTTGTTAGCAGGTAAAATAAGTGACTAAACAGCAAGTTATTCTTATTTGAAAAATATATTCTTGATGTTTATTGACTTTATAAAAGAGAAGAATTTTTAAATTTTTATTAATATTTATTATTTGCTTATTATATAGAGGCAAATAAAGACCCTGAGATCAAAGATAAAATATTAAATAGACAATTGAAGCAAGTTAAAGAATTAGAACTTGGAGATTTCACATTTTTATAATGAATTTCAGAATTTATTGTGTGCATATATGTGTGGGCTTGCATGCACACACGTGTTTTCATAATAACTTTATTTTTATTGTTTGGTATTAGATCATTGTATATATATAGTGTTGTTTCATAGAGATGATTTCTTTTAAATATATCATAAATTTTCATCTTATTGATCTTATAGCTCTATTTTGTTTCCTCCTTTTCCCACCTTCTCACACTGTTTCAAACACTTCTTCTGCTTTCATGCATACATACAAACACACAAGCATGCACATGTATGCACTCACACACACCCATACACACGAATATACATACACATAGATATCGCCACATAGATGATTTAATGAATCTATTAAAACTCCAGGATCCATAAGTGAGGGCAATCATTCAAATCTATCTTTCTGATTCTGACTTATTTTACCAAATATGGTGATTTGCAAAAACTTTCTTCCTTGTTTTTAATTTTCTTAGTGGTAATTGCCAAAACTGTAGATAAAATAGATTGATACCATAAATGTATGTAATTTAGGACCTTCAGTTGATGCAACTTAAGCAGGTGAACTTTATTGCTTCCCTCTTTAGGTTGGAGCTCCCAGTTTGTGCCATGGAGAAATATATATATATTGATCGGTAGATAGATCTTATATAGTGATCTCCAAGCAGAAATTTGCAAAATAATAGAGAGTTGTCTCCTCATCCCCATTAAGCCCACAAAAGATATCAAAATAACGAAAATATGGGTAAAAGTCAGAACAGCATTGTGGTTAAAGGGTTGGATAATGAAGTTAATTGAAATCACATATAAATCCATTACTTACCATATATATTCCATGTTTTGGTAAGAATACTTATCTCCTGAATAATGTACGATTTTTCGATGTAAGTTTGGAAAGTAGCTCTCACTGCCATAGAGATACTGTAACTGCCAAATAAGAAAGGGACAAAGCATTTAGGGAATAGTTAATCCTGTGGTAAATACGTGTTATTAGTTCTTATGGTCTGGTTGTATAAATAGCTGAACAAGAAAATGTCTGACAGAGAGAATAAATTTAACTCTATCATGGTAAAATCACTGTCTTTAAACAATCATGTTTCCTTAGCTTTTAAAAATCTATACATCAGGGGCTGGAAAGATGGCTCATCGGTTAAGAGCACTGACTGCTCTTCCAGAGGTCCTGAGTTCAATTCCCAGCAACCACATGGTGGCTCACAACCATCTATAATGTGATCTCATGGCCTCCACTGACCTACAGGTGTACACACAAAACAGAACATTGTATATAAAATAATAAATAAATCTTTTTAAAAAATCTATACATCAGTTCTTTTTGGAACATTGCTTTTCTGTTTCCATGTTTTTTTTTTAATTTTGTTTTTCCTATCTTTATACTTTAAGCATTACTGTCTATAGAAAAGAAGTAAGTAAGAAAACATAGCATTGCTGTTTTAAATCCATGCTTCAGGCAGTCTAGGGTCTTTGGTGACTATATATATATTTTTAAGCCTTTCTTATGTGCATGGATATAACAAGTACACAGCTTAAGAACTACTTGGCACACGTATACCCAGTTCAATGATGATACTTCCCTTTTAAAATATCAAATGATGGCTCCCATTTTGGCTTTTGAGAAATCAGTGATTTTATTATAAATAAACTGTTTAAATCATGGATATCTGTAGAACTCCAGATTGTATAGATTCCTAGATGTATTTAGCCAACTAAATAATATTCAGCCAGCTGACACCCTAGACATGGAAAATCAATAAACCAACTGGATCTTGTATTATGAACTTACTTAAATGTTGTAGAATTGTTGCAAGTTTCGATTAGATTGTGTATCTCAACATGCGGGAAAGTCTCCTCAGACCTAATCTTGCAGTATCTTAGCTTTGCATTACTGTTATAGGAATGAAGACATGTGACTCATATACACTTATCACTGTTTCTTTCTTTTGCTAATGCCGTTTTTTGAGATCTAAAAATAAGACACAGAGATACAAAAGCAGAAGATACCTACCATTCTTGACAGGTTTGTGAATAGTCAAGTCCGGCTCTCTGGGAACACTCTGTAATGGGACAACATTCAGCAGATTCGTCAGAATAAAGCTTGTGATGGGTAAAGGATGAGGAGAACAAGAAGACCTTCAGGCCGTGGTAAGGAACTGTTCAATGAGGGGGAAACGCAAGAGGGAACGGACACAGGGCAGACAGCATGAGCTCCACATGGGAGCTCTGTTCTCAGAACGACTCAGCTACACAGAAACAAGGTCCTTGAAAAGCATGTTTCTAGAGGATTCCACATGGTTGGGCTCTCTGAAGTTTGCCAGGCACAGTTGCTGTCTGGGAATGAGAAAAAGGAAATGTAGCCTGACAGTTACTGCAGAAGATCCCTGAGAGTGACTCAGTACTTCCGATTCCACAGCAACCTTGCATTCGTCAACTCTCATCACAAATTGTCAGTAAACAAACTAGGGGCCTTGCAGCAGCTCTGATTTTGATAGGAAGGCAAAATCTTTAACTTATCAAAAGTCATTTTTATAATAGCTTAGTTAATAGAAGTTTTATTAGGTATTTAGATTTAGAATGGGATTACTTCTCAAGATCAACATTTTAAAAGAGAATGTGGCCAGTTTGGGGGGGGGGTCAAGATTATTTCATGTAAAAGAAATTGTAAATATGAGCGACTCAAAAATGAACAAAACACAAAGACTCATGCCTGGTTTCTAATTCTGTTGTCCTTTCTTTTATCTTGTTTTCATGGCTTTTTTTGTTTAATTTGCTTGGGGCATAGTGTTTGGCCGGAGTGAGCATGAACTTCCTATGCAACTCAAGCTGGTCCCCAACTTGTAATCCTCCTGACTTATGCTTTCTAGTGCTGAAATATTTCCTGTGTCCACCACCATGCCCAGACTGAAGGTTGTTATCAAAGCACCTGGATGTATATTGAGTTAACAAGCAATATGTTTGAAATTAATAACTACACAAGATATACCTTATATAGAGAGTATTGCAGGTCTTTTTCTATTCACATGTTTAATAATTTACAGGGTCAGTTAGGTAAATGTACCATACCATGTCCCTTTCTTATCCTAAGTGTCTTCACTGACAAAGAGAATGCTTAAATATACTACTAAGAAAACTGGATACATTGTGTACAGCACCCTGTGAGCTCCCAGTTTTGTGTCCATATCTGTTTTACTTCTGTCACCATTTCAGTAAATGTGCTTTAGTACAGACCTGTTAAGAAAATGTAAAACTCTGGGGTGCTAGAGGCAAGGTAATCCTGTTCAACAGGATATCCTGAAGTATTTAGAGCTATGTTTTTCAACCTGTGAGTCCTGACTCCACTCAAAGTCACATCTCAGATATCCTGCATATCAGATATGTATATTACAAGTCACAACAGTAACATTATTTCAGTTATGCAGTACCAACAAAAACATTACAACACTAGGAACTGTATTAAAGAGTTGCAACATTAAGAAGGTTGAGAACCAGTGCTTTGGAATGTGATAATAACATTTTAATTTAATATAGTGACATTGTATAAAGTGTAGATTACAAGATGTATCAGATCATCATTTATCTGATATTTAAATATAACTTTCTATCTTGTATTTTACATAAGAGGAAGAGTTGTGACTAGAGGAGATGATAATACAATCATTAAAAGACATATAAATGAGTAGAAATAATTATATTTATCTATATAATTTTACATTTCCTTTTCCTTCATAAAAATTAAAATATGTTTATAACAAATGTTAGAAAATATATAAGCAAAATGTAAAACATTACATTTTGGGTAATATTCATTATTATTTTATGTCTTATTTAAGAACCCAAGTATATGTGTTTAGATGTATAATTATAAATGGGATAATGCTACAGTTATGAGCAAATTCAGATTTGTCTGTTATGAATGCTGTTTTCACAGTGTCTCTGTATGTCAACAAATTTAGACACACATCATTCATTTTCAAGTCAGCAATTTATCATAGGAAAACTATTCCAATTGTTAAAGTTGAGTGTGTCAGTGGACTCTTGATTTGCACTTTGTTGGCTCCCTCCCTGGTCATTACAGTCTTTATCTGGAGTTTTATTACAGAGTTAAATAGAACATATTCTTATAGAGTGGGGTTAGACAAATGCCAATGCGACTGTTGCATTAATCTATATTTTGGGCAGATTTCATATTATTCTTGAAGTCTCCAGAAAAGGCATCTTTTTCTAAGGAAATTTGTCCTTAGTGGATGATTGGCATGCTTATTGGACTGACGGTTAGCGAAGGGGCAAGGATATGTCCTTATTATTAACCAGAAAGCCACCTGCTGTACTGTAATCTTACAATGTTTAAGTTTCTTGAATCACCTGTAAGTAATAATGTATTAGTTAATTTCTGAGTGGTTGAAGATGTCACTTTTCCTCCCTGATCCAGAGATATCACCCAGGACATTTCCTCTGACCAGTAATTAGAGTTCCAGTCTGTGATTTTCGAAGCTACAGATCATGGGGGAGAAGTCTAGCCCTACTGTCCTCCAGTCTTGCTTACATCTAGCTATCTGTTTGTCAGTTAGACAAAATTAGAGTATATAAACTCAGCAAGAAGGAGTATATATATGTGAAAATCCCTGTAAACACATTCTTACATAGGAGGCAACATTTCATTTATATTCTTTTAAGGGTTTTGTTTGTTTGTTTGTTTGTTCTTTTGGTATAATTGGAGCTTTATTTGTACATCTTGTTTTAGTATTTATTTTGGCTAGGCCATTATAACAAATTGTTGTAAAATATACAACAGGAAAAAGATAGACACTTATTTTCTATAAATTTAAGAAACTTTAGGAGCTCTTTCAAGAAAACGAAAAGTAAAAGAAACGAAGCACTTGTTTATTGAATTGGGCTGAGAGGACTAAGCTAGTTAGTTAGGTTAAGAAGTAGATAGAGTTGACTAGACTAAGAATTTTATGTATAGATTTCCTCAGATCCTAGGTTCCTGCTTTTCATGATAAGAATGCTATTATATTTGTCATAGGAAGGGCACCTTTTACTAGAAATTTTATCTATATTTGTTTTTGTTTTGACACAAATGATTTATCACCTTCCACACCTCTATTATTCACTTATATTTTTAAATACTATATGAAAAGATTTTGATTTATTCTGGAAAACAGTATTACAAAACTTTAAAAAATTGATACAGAAAAAGAGTGTTTTAACTTCATTAATATATGTATATGTACACATATATGCATATATATCCAGCCAAATGTAATTGGTATATTTTGTCTATCCCTACTATGCATTAATTGTACATAGTGACATAGCACAAATAGCCACACTTAGCATTACCTCATTTCCCTCTTATGTCTGCTCAGTTTAAGATAGAGCCTGGCAAACTGCTATGTGTTTCCGAAAGACATCAATGGGAATCTGTGCAACTCCTCTGTCAGTCATGTGCCTAGATCTTTTGTATGCATGTTGCTCATTTGTTTCCTATACTATAAGAGTATTCAGCAGTTGTACTAGCAGATGCCTGACTTCCTTGGCATCTGATGGCAGGGGAAGGTGGCAGCAAGCCCACTGTCTTTATTGAAATAGTACCTTCCAATAATATTGTCCCTGAAACCACTTCTAGGGGCAATAACAATGTAGTAAGCTGTAAATAGTAATGAAATGGTTGTTTAGGAAGCAAAATTTCCACATCTGTTCTCCTATGGTCCCATATGGGTGTCAGAAGCAAGTTGTAGTAAAATAGTTCAGCAGGAGAAAAGTGTAATTCAAGGTTCACATGGCTTAAGTCCTTTCAAAAAGAACAAAGATCCAAAGAAAGAGTCAGGGACATACCTAGACATAATAGAACCAAGGAAAATATACTACTAAGAAGCCACTGTTTTGTAGAGACATTAGAAAGGTAAAAACTTATTTTAGCAAGGTCTGTGCTGAATTTCTTGCATTTCAACATTTTTTTTTTTGAGGATTAGGACAAGTATGGGGTGGGAATTTTTCATGTAGGGGTTTTGATCATCATGATGAAGGTCTAACAGATCTTTTTTGCATCTGTGATTTTTCAAATGTCTTTATTTTAAACCATCAAGAAGTCAGAATAGCATATGTCAACTTTCAGCATCCAAGGTTGGCCTTCTGCCACATCTAGAAAGTCTGCAAATTTACTAATGTACTAATAAACTCTAATTTACTCCTGCTAGAATGGACTCTCACTCAAGACTTTAGTATGTCAGTTAACCATTTCTCTCCCTTCAGAGAGCTGACGTTTTATTATTAAGTGTTAAATGCTGCACTTTTGCCTATCATACATATAAAATATTTTACAGTTAGTGTTTTATATTTTGAATGTGTCTAATTAAATTCTAATTATTGAACAATTGCTAACTAAGCTAGATTGGAACATTACATAACATATAGAAAACATATATCAATATTTGGGAGTGGTGGCATATGTCTGTAATCCTAGCACTAAGGGAGGCAGAGACAGACAGATATTTTTGAGTTTAAGGGCATCCTGGTCTACAAAGAGAGCCCATGACAGTGAAAGCTACACAGAAAAATAGAGAAACCCTGTCTTGAAAAGCCAAATATATATACAAAGCCACACACACACACACACACAGACATATATATATGTATATATATATATATATATATATATATATATATATATATATATATATATATATATAAACACACACACACATATATATTTTCTGATAAGATTATTGGAGCAAAATATTCACAGTTAACATAAGTGATGAATGACACTTTCGTACAACCTCTTTCTGTTTTGATATTTCTTTCCTCTGTATTTCATGTCCTATCATGTGTTTGTCTTGAACCTGGAATCCTATAGACTTGAGCTGATTCCATAAGAAAAGGAGATGAAGCTCTTGTTTTCTCACGTGAGGTAGTATGTTGAGAAGGATGCAAGGTGAGGAAAGACAGATTAGAGATAGATGAAAGGACAAGTCTCAGAGATGGTGGTGAGTTGACACATGCTCACATAAGTGTGTTGCCAATAAACAGCTTGAAACCTGAAGAAGTATCAAGTATTCCAGTCTAAATCCTTGCTCCCACATACGCATGCCAACAAACCTTGAAAATATGGGCAGGTGTGCCACACAGCTGTAGTCAACAGCTGTTAACTGTACTCATTAAATGAACTCCGGTCACACTCAGTGGACACCTTTGTGTTCTTTCTAACTGGATTCTATACCTTAGATGCTGGATTTCTTGAATCTAGTTTTCAGTAGCCTCAAAATGCGCTGGCATGGACAGTTTAGAAGCTATAGTGAGAGATCATTGAGTTCTGAGCTGTAAAAGACTATGGTGAAAAAAGCAATGATCCAATCACAGACTCAGAAATATATCCATGATTATGAGCTGAGGCAAGCTCTCCTCACTCAGAGAGAATCACCAGGCTAAGAATGACTGTAGGACAGAGTCAATGTCCAACTCAAATGGCTGAGGCCAATTGGGCAGGAAGTGTCTAGAAAATCCCAAGTTGTGGTGACAGACACTGAAAGAACTCCATTGCTATTCATGTTTCAATACTTTATTTTATTTGACACAATCTTGAGAAACAAATGGAAGAAATAGCAGGTGTGTGTGTGTGTGTGTGTGTGTGTGTGTGTGTGTGTGTGTAAAATGTGTGAATGTGTTTGGTTGTGTATATGTTACAGATTCATATGTATGAATGCAGGTATGTGTTCATGGTATGCATGTAGAGGTCAAAGGACAAACTCAGGATTATTTCTTGTATTCCAGCTCTGTTCAGACAGGGTTTCTTTGTTATTTTCTGTTGTGTACCTAAGGCTGGTTGCCTGACAAGCTCCCAGCTGTTTTCCTGTCACCAAACCTATCTGCTATAGGAGGGCTAGGATAGCAGAGGCTTGCATCTTCTTTCTTTCTTTTTTTCTTTCTTTCTTTCTTTCTTTCTTTCTTTCTTTCTTTCTTTCTTTCTTTTTTGTAGGATTTGGTTCTCAAATTTACAGCAGGCACCTTCATCTAATGCTCCACCTTCTCAACCTCGGAAAAGAATTTAATAGCAGAAATTTATGCAAGAATACTGGTTGAACTGTAACTCACTTACTTTATGGGACTAAGTCCACTCTTAAGTCTTCTTTTCTTTGTTGTGCTAGAACTTGAGAGATAGAGCAGAACATTTTTTTGCTAAACAAATAAAACATATTTTTCACTTTATTTGACATCAGGTGAGTGATTTCAAAAATCTAGCCATAGTGAACAAACAGATCTTATACTGTTGTGGCTAAAAGTAACTGACCGTCACAATCTAATTTATTATAATATTAAGATCTGCATAAGTCTCAGCTTGTGATATAACCCAGGAAATTTTTATGAGAACCACAGAAAAAAATCTGTGCCTCTCCATCCTGCTCTGTTTATTGGATCCAATATATGAAGTAGAGTCTGATGATATTGATCAGTGTTTGAGTATTTTTTTCCTTTGGTGACCTAAAATGGTATATAGATATTACAAAATATCATCTGTTAAGAGTCTTTAAAATCAGTGACATATGTCAATATTTACATATGAAGTGCATGTAATTCACTTATACATATTTACATATGAAGTTTAATTTTTTAAAATTCTATAGAGAATTGTGTTGGGATTTAAGTGGGAACTGCATCATATCTGTAGTGATTTTGGTAGGATGATCATTTTCACAGCATAGTACTGCCAATCCATGTGTATAGAGGTTCATTCAATTTCCTTGTCTTCTCCTTTCTTCAGTGTCTTTAATTTTTTGTTGTATGAGTCTTACACTTACTTGGTTAGAGTTATTTCAAGAAATTTTGAGGCTTTTGTGAAAGATGTCATAGCCCTGATTCTGCTCTCAGTATGTTTTTCATTTTTATATAGTGAGACAAGAAAAAAATTGTAGAAGCGCTGGAAACAGAAACAAAAGTACAATGGACAATTAAAATTTATGTTCTCTTGTCATTTTTACAGTTTATTTTATTTTTGTGTGAATATTTTGCCTCCATATATATCTGTGCACCATATGTCTGTCTCTTGCTGAGGTCAGAAGTCACTGGATCCCCTAGAGCTGGAATTAACTGATTGTTGTGAGCCACCATGTAGGTGATGGAAGATTGTCCCAGGCCCTCTTAAGAGCAAATGTTCTTTACCACTGAGCAATGTCCAGCTTCTTCTGTGATGTAAAAAAGAAAATAATTACTCAGATGAAAATTCAATAAAGTCATCAAAAATGTTTGAGTATAAAATGATTACCAAAGACTAAGGGTCTAGCCAAGTGGTAACATAATCTTTCAGCATTCATGAGAGTCCACATTCACCCCAATCTCATAGACAGTAACCAAAAAACTAGGTGAATGAAAAGTAAATATAAAACTATGTCATGTAAATTACAATCAACACTAAAATTTAACTTACAACTGTGGGGAGAGTTGAAACACTGGATTTACTGCTATTTATCTATGTACATAACTACCTGTTGATTATATACTTATTTATATTCAGTTATATTACCAATTTATTAATTTATATTAACTATAAAACAGTGGCTGTTATTATGTCTTTAGGCATGCAAATTAGGTACTTTGACTATATCCCCTTTCTTTCCTTATTACACAATCCTTCTGATGTCATTCTTATATTCTGTTTCTTTGTTTACTTTCTGACATATTTTTAACCTCATATATGAAAACATGTTACACTTAGTATACCTGTCTTTTTGAATTTGTTTACTTTGCCTAATATCATCTTCAGATGCATCTATTTTCCTGCAAAAGATTTGCTTGGGAATTAACAAGAATTGACAAATGATATTGCATCAAGCTATATTCTAAAACCAGAGAAAATAATTAATAGAAGAAATTGCTGACAAAACAAAAAATAAGTTTGCTTGCTTGACAGGAGATTAGTATGCAGAATATACAAAGGACTCAAGGATTTATTAAGGATAAATAATCTAATTCATAAACATGTTGATGGTTGCCTCCTTTCTTCCAAAGTCACATTTAGGAAGCTGAGCCTTGGCTGACATTTGGAACTCAGATTCCAAGTGGTTGCCTTCTCTTCTCTTGAGATGTTACATGTAACGGAACTGTATATACATGGAATGTGATTGGTGTGGAAGATCTACTTTGTGCCTAGGAGCCTGAATTTTGGTGCTTGCTCAGCACAGTATGATCATGTGATCAGCCTCCAAGAAGAATCATAGACCCTGAGTCTTGCTTGGCGACAACTGTTTACTGCTTCAGCTTGTACATGACTGACTGATCAGATTGCAGGTAGCCTGGGCAAGGGGTGTTCTGGCATCACTTTTCCTCAGATATTTTTCCCTATGCCTTTTCCATTAGCTGGGTTTGTGTGTGTGTGTGTGGTTTTGCACTGTATGGGCACTCTTAGTATGACAGTATGATGTCTGTCTGCCTGACTGACAATTACTGAACTTGGTGGTGGTCTTAGAACCCCCAGTCACCATAACAATATCAAATTAAGTTCAGTTTAAACATTGTTATACATAGGAAAACATGGACAGAGAATTCCTCCAAATGTAAGCAAAACTACAAGAAACAGAAAGAGACTAATAAAATAGAATTATAAGGCTATTTTAATTAATTTCTCTTTGGTTATTAGATCAAGTTAAGAGTAAATTTTTAGGATATTTAATAATGACAAGAGACAACATGAACGCTGTTCCAATTTGTAAAAAACAAGGAATATACACTCATGCTGAACTCCACTGAGAAATTTCATGTTGCAAAATTTTGTAACTTTCATATATCCATAAGTTTTATGCATAGCCTTGATCTCTTGTCTGTTTTAATACATTTTTGTATTATGATGAGCTTACTAAGGTTTTATTATGTTCTCTTTAAATTATTATATAGTTTTGATTATATACTCTTTTGCATTAATTAAAGGTGAGTTTTCCAATTCCAAAATAAAATTTCAAGTGGATCATTTTAGTTTAGCAGATTATCAGAAAATAGTGTTTTGGTGGGCATCTCTATGATGTTGATTGTTCATTCTACAGACTTGGTTTCTGTCTCTGGTTCCTTAGATATATGTTATGCCTTTAATGTTTTTTGGAAAACAATATTAAATATAATACTTAAGCATAATTCAGTAATATTTCTCAGGAAGAAAAGGATGTTAATAGCATATGACAGCTAAATGTCATAAGGTCATTCTAATTGAATAACCTCATAGTGGGTTGATATATAGAATGTTAGCAACAACTACCAACCAAGACGTGCCATCATGAGCCATATCCTGAATGGACCCCCCCTTACTTATTCGGCATGCTCTTACTTTTGATTATAAAATATTACCAAAGCATATGCCATTATGCAGTTTATTTTTAAACAGAGCCATAAACTATCTACTGTGACAATTGGTATTTCCTTCTCATTTATTACACAGAATTATTTATTTCCATTGGGATATTTTGTGGGGGATTTTTGTACTGCAAATATGTTACCTTTAATTACACTCACAGTATTAATTATAATGTAATCAAATTTACAATTTTTAAATTTGAACACCTATTTAATAATTGAACATCCTATTTAATAATTACTTCTTTACCATAGATCATGATGCTATTCATAAATATGCATTTGTGGGGTTTTTATATTTTCATTTATCCAGCAACATTATCTTTTATAGATTATAAATTACTTCAAGAACAACTCATTATGTTTATTGGCATACTTCAGTTTGATTTTTCACAAACAAAATGAGACAAAAGAGATTTCTAAATGTGAATCTATTCAGGAATATACAAGAAAGGATTGTGACCTGACAAAACTTAATCATCTTAAATATTTCAAGAAATGACTGCTATATAATATTATGTAATTTGAAACATAGACTAATAGTTAAGAAAATATTAATGCCAGTGAGCAAAAGCAAGCAGAAGTTTTTTACAAACCTGAACATATTTGAAACGGATACAGACAATGGAATTATACTTACACTGGTGTCTATTTCTGACATCATATTCTTATAACTATGACATTATATTTATATAAATTTAATTTAATGCTGTTCTTTATTCTCAATGGGACATGTTCATCTAAAAGCTTCTTCCAGATCCTGAGTAAGATCATTGCATTCTTGTAATCACAAGTTTAACATCTAATTTTACTAAATGTTATTGTGTTTGTTTTAAGAAATTCATTTGATGTTTTATTATAGTTTCTTATAAACTGCTGTTTCGTAAAGGAAAGTAAAATACTTTAAAACAAAGATGTTTTGTGGTTATTAGCTAGAAGCAGTATTATTATACTGCCGAAGAAAATGCTGCCTCTATTTACCATCAAGTTTTAAAGCAACTGTAGAGTTAGCAGTAAGAATTCATTGCATCCACTCTCCCCTCTGCTGTCTTTTGTTTCTTTTATCTTTTTCACTCTTTGGTGCTTAGTACCACAGATTTCTTCTTGGTTACACTTCTCTAGTATTTTTCCCTTATAAGTTTACCTTTCTGATAAAAATAATGGTGACTGATGTAAATCTTAGTTTTTCTGACAGTCCATTTTCAGAGATGCTACTTTCTTTAGGCTATGGAGTGACTGACACAATTAAACACACACACACACACACACACACACACACACACACACACACATGAGAGAGAGAAAGAGAGAGAGAGGGAGAGAGAGAGAGAGAGAGAGAGAGAGAGAGAGAGAGAGAGAAAGAGAGAGAGAACTGCAGTGATATGTGTTTGATCAATTGCCTGTCCAAGCTGGTTCTGCATGTATTATTTTCATGGAAATTCCTTTTCTGGCTATTCTTAGTTACATTCTGCTTATTTTTACCTCTATCATTCTGTACTATTTATGTATTTTAGGAGCTTAATAATTAAACTCCAACATACACAATGGCTGCTGAAAATGTTAATGCAGTAACAGTCACAAGCAAAACCATTCCTGTAAACCTGTATTAGAAATTGGTGATTGCAGGGAACTTAATGGAAGCGTCCTACTTTCTGGACTCATTTGTTTGATGAGAGCCTGAGTGTAAATTCTGGGCAAAACACAGACAGCTATTATGCAGTTAATTATGCACAAAGTAAACATGTTCAACTGCAAACAGCAAAATGCCACCTAATAATGGATAACTGGATATTTATGGTATGCATGACCAATCTGTAAGGGCTTCTACTCATGAATCTAAAATGAATGCAACATTACCTAAATGATCCAGAATGAAGGATTTAATGCATTGCTTTACCCTTATTGCTACTTATTTCTTGTCAGCAGATTTTTCATTTTGCCTTAATTTATTGTACATAAACATTATGCAAATATCTGGGTCATATTTAAAAACATATGGCTTGTTCTTATGATTACTGGGTAGGCATTTTGTTATAAATTACTTGTTAAGCAAATCACTATTTTAATTATACAGGTTAACATATAATCACTGTGCCCACATGTACTTGTTAGACAAAGCTTTAGTAAGTAGGCATACTGTGTATAATGTAGCGAATATGTCCATATTTTGTTCCGTGGATGTATAGTGTGTGTTTTCTGAATTTTTGTAAATTCAAACCTATTTATTTTACAAGCACATTGACTTTTATACTTTCTGTTAGCATGTGCATTTTTAAAATAAAATTTGTTAAGCCAGGCGTGGTGGCTAACATCTTTAATCCCAGCACTCGGGAGGCAAAGGCAGGTGGATCACTGTGAGTTCGAGGCCAGCCTGGTGTACAAAGCAAGTCCAAGACAGCCTAGGCTAACACGGAGAGACCCTGTCTCAAAAATCCAAAAAACAAAACAAAACAAAACAAAAATAAAATTTGTCATGTTATATGATGTCTCATTTCGTAGATTTTTATCTTTTTCCCAAAAAAACAGTAAGTAAAGAACAACTAAGCAGGGTCAGATGAAATTAGGTTTTATTAGTATCTACAATTTATTTTTATGATCCTTTATCCTAAGAAGATAATAAGACATAGAAAAACTGCAAAATACATGACAAATTAAGGATGAACTAAAGGGAAAAAATCTGTGTGAAGAATAAATAAATAAATAAATAAATAAATAAATGTAACAAGTAAAAGTAATTCAGAAAGTACAAAGTATAAGCTTGTGATGTCTGGAAAACTAAGTTGATGGCAAAAGTTTTATCAGTTAAAACAGACAGAGTGAAAAACCACATGTTCAATGCCACAGCATCTAAGCTCCAAAGAATCACACTTGCTCTTTGATCGAAAGTATAGAAATATATACTATGTGTTTCTTTAAAGAAAATGCTCTAAAAAGTAAATGGTGAGAAAATTATCATAAGAGTTTCACTATTTTCAGAGAATTCACAGCTAGGTGTCACGTGCAGGTAATGAAAAGATGTTCATAGAATTCTGGACTTTATATTCAATTATTGTGCCAATCTTAGATGGCTCTAAATAATATTTTATTTCTTTAATATCCAAACAAATAGTCTCAGATTTGATTCTCAGGGACACAATAGTCTGATTTACATTCAAACCTTCAGTGTTAAAAGTGAGGAATGTCAGGGTCACTGAGTTAGGCTGCTTCATGCCAAGAAAGGACAGTGATGGGAGTTTAGCAAAACCAATGCTATTTTGTTATCTTATATTATAGGATGCCACTTTTAATTATTTCTGTAAATTTTCATACAGATTAGATGTGATGCAGGGTATCCTTGATGTGTTTAAGTGAGATGTAACTCACTTAACTATCCACCTACAATGAATTATATTCCAGTAGGTTTGACTTTTAATCTTTGACAGAAAGCCATAGTAAGACATGTATAGACAGAAGGAATAAAAGATAGAGATATTGAGATGAGACCCATTGGTCATGGATAAATGATCGTTTTACAAGCAAATAGTCGTGAATACATTTTCCTATTTTTTTACTAAATATTTTTACATATACATTTGTATTATTACACATATACACAATAAACTACCTACAGCAAGAAGAACCAGGACAAAATCAGGAATTATATAAATGTTGCATTCCTAGTGTTTTTGCTATCTGTATTTTGCAACCTTGAAGAAAACATCTTTTCTATCTTGGTGTATATAAAATTCTGAGTGTGAATCAGTATCTATCATATCTCATCTTTATCAAAATAAAATATCTATCTATACCTAAAAACATCTTAACCCCTAAACAACTAAGCTTAGTTGTAAAACTAAACTATCTGGTCTTGAGAAGGAATAAAATTGATTACCTGAGTATAATGGGAGTGCAGGTTAGTAGCTTTCAAATGAGGAGATGACTGAGACAGTTTGCTACCTGAAAAGTCACTGAAAACTCTATAATATTGGAGCATCATCTTTAGCCTTCTGGCCTAATATATCTGACAGACATATTAGTGAGGCTGGAACTATTGAGGACTTCCTTACCCTTTTTTTGCAGAGTTTGACTGTTGACTCTGCCTGATTTCAAGCTTGCCCTCTTTTAAACAGAATTCTGTCTGTGGTAGAAACAAGGACATTTGCACAGTGGCTTGTTTGCCACATTTGAAGCCATTTCCATGAGGAGGTTCTTTGATGCTCATCATCCTCTGTGAGGTAGGCAGGGTGTTGCCAGGAATTAACCTGTTTCATTGTCAGTGAATCTTTAAAATAATAAAAAACACTTTTAAATGCTATATTCTGAATGTCTCTGAGGTTTTTGAAGACCTTATCTAACAATTTTACCTTATGTTTCTATAGAAGCATCTATCTGCTGCACCTAAGATGTATATTATTGTAATAAAAATAGACTAGGAATTGATATGGCCATGATTTGATCAACTAAAAATTAAGTTGTATATTTTATTTATCCTAAACAGCATGCAACAGCACTTTCAAGGTATTGGAAATAAACCTTTATTATATTTGAGTTATATGGGTACAATACCACATACTAGAGTAGAAATATATATAATGCATGTGAAGAATAAACTTACATTTGAGTTCTATACCATTGTATCTAGAATTAAACCTATTTTGAAGCCTATGCAAAATTCTATACCAGTGAATTAAAAATAACCTTGTGAGTAAGAATTAAGGTATAAAGTTGATGAGTAGTTTCACTAATCTACTTTTTGTTCTTTCTTACCTATATATTTCTATTGTTCTCCTTCTTTGTTTTCAACCCCTTTCTCCAAACCTAAGGATTGAAGATAAACAAAATGAGAGACATCTCTCTGTTCAACCTTGTTTTCTTTCTAAATAAGCCCAATAATAACTTATAACCAACTCTAATTGAAAATAACTCTCCATCGCCCAAGAAAGCAACCAAAAGCCTCCCCAAGCCACCTTAAAGGAAATGGGGCACCATTCTCTTAAAGTTTCTTCAGGCTGATTTCGGATGAATGATACCTTTGTAGGGGCTCAAATAAATTTGGAGAAATGGTTAAACAAGCTAGGCCTAGCATTTGTGGTCCAGTTTCTAATGTTGAGAAATTCCAGGCTTAATTAGAGTCCTGTGTGGGACATTCTGAAATGCTGGACCAATTCAGATTTGAAGCTTCCTTTGAAGGCGTCCTGGGAGCTGTCTTGTTCTGATGAGGTACAGCAACTGAAGAACTTGGTGCTGGAAGATGAAGAATGAAGGGTGTCACTGTCCAGCATGCTGAGAGAAATGAATCCTGTCAGGTCTAATTCAATGTCAGTGTCCGTTTTTTTTTTTTTTTTTTTGTTTTGTTTTGTTTTTTGTTTTGTTCTGAAAACATATAATTTCTCACACTTTAAACAATCCTAAAATTATAAATGTATAAGGTGTGCTTGATGCACAGAACTATTAAGGCTGGTTTTATGCTCTTTGTATGAGCAGAAAAAAGGTATCGGTAAATCTTCATCCATGCCACATGAAGAACGACATCTAACAATAATTCATAGGCATTATGTAGCCAACAAGAAGTGTTGTCTATACCTAGACATACATGTCTTAGCAAGTCTCAGAGCTATTCTCACATAGTGGGATTAGGAAATAAATTACCTGCTTGTTCTGCAGTTTAAATTCTTCACATCCTGATTGTATCCCCATCCCTCATCCCCTTCTCATCCTCCTCCGCTCTTTTATACCCTCTTTTTCCTTCCCTAGTCCTCAGAAAGGGGTGCCCTCCTCCCCAAACATCTGACCTCAGCCTAACAACTCTCATCTGTACTACCTGTAACCTCTTCCTCTGTAGCCTGGCAAGGTTGCCCTGCCAAGCGAAGTGATCAAAATTTGGTGGCCAGAGTGCATGTTAGAAGTAGTCCCTACTCTCCACATTGTGGGTCCCACAACAAAACTGTTTGTTTATGTATCAATCCCTGATTGTAGTGTACTTATCCTGTATTATGTGGTAATATCTGCTCATAAGGGAGTGTATGCCATGCATGTCTTTCTGGGTCTGGGTTACCTCACTCGAAATGATCTTTTCTAGTTCCATCCATTAGCCTGCAAATTTCAAGATTTCCTTGTGTTTGTATTCCATTGTGTGAATACACTATCTTATAAAAGAGCTTTAGTGTAATTACTGGAAATTAAGAGCTATATCTCATTTACCTTGAAAAAAGTGTTTATGTTCTTGGAGAATCATTTTTGCTATACACACAGTAAATTTTGGAAATTGTAGCTCTGTGTTCTTTTTCCTTTTATAAAAAATGCACACGACCATTTCAAAGGAAAGAAAAACTAAGGACAGGCTCAATTCTGTGTTTAAATTACTACTGACCTTCCTGTTTTCTTCTATGCTGAAACTAGAATAGCTAGAACATCAGTGCTTTGGAGGGGAAATATGAAATAAATTATCATTTTTATGTCATTCCGACTCCTATGGAACATGACACTTCTCCTTTTGCTTGCCTGCATAATTACTTCCTTATGACTTCCTTGTCCACTATTATCATCTTTATCTTAATATCATATTCATTTTAAGGTTCAGGGTGTGTGGTGCTATCGTACATACATCTTGAGGTAGTCTCCAGGTTTGATTATGGTACATATCTGTTTGTTTAAAATAAAAACAATAACTACTTTAGAGAGTAACTCCGGCAAAGGATGAAAAACAACAAAATCATGCCAGAACCTTAATGTAAAATGGACCACATCATACTCTATTTACCATATTAACTTTTAAAATTAATCTCAGAGTTAGTAAAAAAAGAATATGAAGTAGGGATTAAAATAAAATTTCAAAAGGATGACCATTGAGATGTAATGAGAATAAAATAAAATTTAAAAAATAATAAATTATACGTCAAATAAAAAATTTTAATAGCAGAAAAACTTATGTAAATATGTAAGAATAACTTTTGATTTTTTTGTATTTCATATAAAGCCATATCATCTAATCAGTATTAAGGTTTCTGTAGTAATTCTTTATGTTCTGGCAAGTAACAATCTAAATTTTGCTCTGCGTATTAATAAACAATTGTAATATTGAGCTGGAATGCATTTCCTTTGTTTTTCTACACTAGATTCATCATGTTGGATAAAAATGGGCAATTCATACTTTAGTTTCTTAAGACGATGAAATGTATTTTATGAATTAAAAAAACTTTAGCTTATTGGTTAATATTATAATTTATGCACATGAATTTTATTTTGCATTAAGTTTGCTAATTTTGAAACAATACTAAATACAGATGATTTACAAAGTTACAAAGTACCATCACTGCTGTTGCCTTAATTCTTACAAACAATTGCAATCTGTACACATTCTCTTCACTTGACTTTGGTAAAGGCTTCTTTTAAAGTAACTGAACTTGACAGCTTGTTTATGAAAAGAAAGCAGCTGTCCTTTTCTCATAAAATAAATACTGAATTTCCATGTGACCCAGTCAGACCAGCTGCCATTAAGAAATCTTAGCAATGCTGACAGTGCAGAAGGAAGAACAAGCATTACTTAACATTTGTGGGGATTAGTTTAGACATTCAGAACATCAACATGGGTGTTCTACAAACTACTTAAAACAGAGTTTTCTTATCATCTAATTACTCTGCTTCTAGATAGATGCCCTAAAGATTCTAAGACAACATAAGTCAAAGAAACCTGCATCTACATTTTTAGTATGAAATTATTTACAATAGTCATGTTACAAAATCAGCCTAGCTGCCAATCAATACATAAATGCATAATGAAAATATGATGTATATATAAATACAGTTTTGTTCAGCCACAGAAAAGAAGTAAGTTGTGCTTTTGTATTAAAATACTTAGAACTGAGGATCATAATGTTTAGTGAAGTTATCTAAGCTCAAATAGACAAATACCATAATTTTTCACATGTGCAGATTCTAAAGTTAAAAAACCCAGGAGTTTTGAAACCAGAGAAATTCTATTATACTATACATATACATATATAACAATGCCACAGTGGCATTTTGTATACTGAGAATACACCCATTAAAATGGTAGGAGGATCCATTTTTCTGTACTTCTAAATAAAGACTGAAAAAGCAAACTGTTTTACTTTTCTCACAAGAAATTTCACCTTCCATTCACTGTGATTATTCTCAGCTAACTAGATACATCTCAATTGCCCTGCAACTGATTTTAATTTGTAAAAGCAATGACTAGGATATATAGAGATATATGAATACTTCTTAAAATGGAGCAGACATGTGCATATTTTACCAGATGCAGTACTCTTGAATAATTTGATACAACTGATGTAGGTGAATAATCACATTTTAGGATTCTTCCTCTCTATTCAAAAAACATATGAAAAACAACTCTCAGGACAAATGATTAAAATGTTAGAAACAGAGGAAACAACATGAATAATAAACCAGTGCCAGGATCTACTTTCCCAAACTCTAGAAACAGAAGATTGAAGCAACACCTGAAAAGGGAGGCATGAAGAATCTAAGGGCAGCTATAAGAGAAAGAAATATTTAGAAACTGAGTGGAGACAGTAAATAGAAAAAGAATTTAAATAACCATGAACAGATCTGATATATACACACATACTCATTGCGTGATCATTTGTTCATAATAGCTTTATTCAAGCTGGTTCCAGGGCTCTGTATTTATTTCTCTAGATATGTATTTCCAGCTTTTTTTTTCCTGACACTCAAAGGCTTTTTTCAGCATTTCTTTATTGTTGTCTCCTAGTGATAAAAACTATTTTACTGTGCCTCAGAATATTTTAATTTAGCTTTGGTGTTTTCAAGATAGTTTCCTCCATATAGAGTTTAGGTTATTGATATTTTTTTTTCCTCTAGGAATTTCAAGATCATCTTTTTTTTCACCCCTGCATGGCTGGAGTCAGGGTCTCATTGTTGTCCTTCTAGCACTCTATGTTTCACACCTGTTCTTCCACCTATTTCTAAGATTTCACTCTGAGTTATTATTTTGACCTGGCCAGCGGGGTTCAACTAACACTTGGGAGGAGCATTCTCCTGTATAGGGACAGAACACAAGACATGAAGAAGGAGAGCAAGTCTTTGATCAAGCTCTCAAATTTTGTTTTTCAGGTAGAAGGTTTTATAAGGCAAGGGGCAGAGAAGCATATTGCTATGGCAACCCAGCTGCAGGCTATCTCAAGATGCAAGGAATTCCAAGCAGGTCACAATGTTCTACCACACTGAATATTTTGCTATCTTTATCTAATCTAACTGCTAAACTACAACAGGGTGGCTTCATATAAATCCTATCTTTAGTCTAACTGCCAAACCACAACAGGGTCAGCTGATTTCTGCTAAATGACAGACTGCTGAAGAGATAGAAACCAAGGCTCTGATAAGATGGCTGAACATTGGCCATATGGCTTACTGTCCCCAACACCTCCTCCCTTTCTTTATTAAAAGAGGAGATAGATGGATCCATCATATATGGGTGAGCTTTGGACCCTGGAAAGAGTGGGCATTAACCAGAGAGGGGAAGCATTGACCTGATCCTCCTAGGGCCAGATAGGCCAGCCAAGATGTCTTTTTGAGGAGGAGAAGGAGGTCCTGATCTGCTGTCTGTGTGTGTCCCCAACATACAGCAAAGAAGACAGTTTTTGACATCAACCTCTATGCAATCAGGTTTACTTCTCAGGGGACTCAGAGTCAAATGATTGGGTCCTTCTCCTGTGGTACCTTGTCCTACACCCCTTGCACGTGCCCATGCCTTATGGTAGGCAATATTGAATATATGCCATGCTCACTATGCCAAAGAAGGGGGAATGGAGGCACATTAGAGTTCAAGCTCATCACGGCTTTGGTCTGCCAAGTCAAGTCTATGATAATGTACCAGTATTGCTCAAGCATCTCGAGCATCTAGCTGTTGTTTTACAAAGGTAGTAAAGAGTCTAAAAGCCCAGGGGACAAAAGAAATGAAGAAGAGGAATCCCAATAAGGGGCCTAAAATTGTAGGCCACAGGGTGGTAAGCCAAGGGGAGGTAGAGAACTGATTATGGAACCAACTCTGTTCCTGTTCTTGCTGTCTCTTTTTCTTTTCTAAGCCTTCTCTAACCTTGGCCATGCTATCTTTGACCAGCCCAGAATGGTCTATATAAAAGCAACGCTCTTCTTTGAGGGTAGTACAAAGTCTCCCTTGCTGGAGATGCAGCAAGTCTAGACCTCTCCTATTTTGAAGAATGATCTCGGCGAGGGAGGGTAAGGATTTTTTCAAGGTGGGATATCGCAGTTTCCATTTGTTCCCAGTCCTTATCAATGGACAGGTGGAGATCTGAATAATATTTGTTGGAAAGAACAAGAGAGGTTATGCAAACCCCAGTACCTGTAGCACCCAACCCGAGGAGGACATCCAGGGTAATTGCAGTTATAGGCTCACGTTTGGTTCTAAGCAGGGCTTGATCGGTAACAGAATCCTAGTAGTGGGAAAATTGTTCCTTAGTATAATATATTAAGTGGGGGACTATGAAGAAGAATACAAAAGGTGGTCTTATTGGCTTTTATTGGGGGAGTACATGCAGGGAGTGAGACCATTGTCACAGGCCCACCAAGTGTTACTACTGGGGAGGATATAATCAGAAAGGGAAGGGATCTCTGAGATGGTTATGTTACAGAGATGTTGATAAGAGGAGGGGATAATTTTACCTATGCATAACCCGGAGCCTGATATAGAACTCAGGGTCAGCTTGGCATTACCTTGTTGAGACCATCGACATTTAAAATGGTCAGAGGAATTGGAGATGTTCTCAATTACTGCAATTCCTTCATAAAAGGGAGGGTTGAAGTCATAACATAACCAACATGAATCCATCAATTCAGGGTGAGAGTGACTTAGGGTTAGGTAAGTATGATTAATAATATCAAACAGCATATAGTGAGTATGCAGGACTGGGACCTTGATTTCTTCTAGGAGAAGAGACGAGGGAGGAAGTGCTGGGACAGGTTGCAGAGCCAAGACAGGATTAGGTCCTACTGCTAGGGGGGGAAGAGGCTGATCTTATCATGGTAAGCTTATTTTGAAAAAGAAGACCATCGTCATATCTTTCTTTGTAGAGTTGAAGGCCCCAGGTGTATCTGGAAAGCAAAGGGTGCGGTTTTCCCTTTGTCTGTAAACTGAATTTGTAATGGGTGTCACCAGCCCTGACACTTTTTATCCTCTTCTATATACCAGTCACCTTTTGTTGTATCAGGATAACTGTAGTTTGTGGATACCTTAATAAAATCCCAAGAGGAGGAGGGTTTCCCGTAAGTATTCCCAGTGGTCTCACATCCCCAAGTCTTGCAGTAATAGTCGGAAGCACCACCACAGCCAGCACCTCTGTTCCTACCTCGATGGGAGCTGCGGCAAACACAGAAGGACAGTCGCCACAGCAGGCTCCTCTGTCTAACCGTGCCACATCCTCCCCAAGGGTCAAGCCCTAGTCTCCCAAGAGGGGATTCTGAGGTTGGGGCCTTGAGAGGGTCCTCATGTCCCTGGATGTCCCAGTTGGCATGTGCTCCCATGGCCAATTTGCATAAATCAGGATACAAGTGAGGCCACCACATAAAGGCAGGGGCCTTTTAGTGATATTTCAGATGGTGTCCCCTGCCCCATTGATTACAGACCATGTGAGCTGAGCTGGTTGATGGACATTATCCATCTGTTTGGGAGAGGCATTTTTGGCATGTAGCAATAGTCCAAGGGGTATTATCTAGTGGAACAGCATCTGTGAAAAAAAAGAAAAGGATCTCAGGGGGATTCTCTACCCTGGACATCTTGATTATGTAAAGGTTGCTATTCATTTGGTAAATGGTGGGGAGAGGAAACATCTACTTGCTTGATGAGCCTCTCTGGCAGCCATCTGGCTGCTCCCTCCTTGGTATCATATATGCACACAGAACCTCTTCCCCAGATAAGGGCTGGATCTGGTTCATTCCATTTGTGAGTAAGGGGATCTTCCCACATGACTTTAGTATAGTCAGTATTGGTCCCAGGATGTCAAAAGCTGCCATGGGCATCCAAAGTCAAGAAGTTGAGCACAAACAGTGCGTGGTGAAGGATGTTCCTGGGTGAGCCTTTCATGGGATATAACTCCTCCTCCTTTAGTTTTAGGAGGGTACTCTTAAGGGTTTGATTAGCCTGTTCCATAATACCCTGACCTTGTGGGTTATAGGGTATTCCTGTCACATGTCTAATTTGTAATTGATGAAAAAAATCTTGAAACTTTTTTCCAGTATAGCCAGGACCATTATCAGTTTTGATTACCCTAGGCTTTCCCAGTGTGCCAAGGCAAGCAAGAACATGGGCGATGACACTTTTTGAAGCTTCTCCGGTATGGAGACTGGCAAAAATAAAGCCTCTGAAGGTATCTATAGTAACATGGACATACTTAAGATTGCCAAAGGAGAGGATGTGAGTAACATCCATTTGCCAAATTTCACCAGGGGTTAGGCCTCTGGGCTTCACTCCAAAATGGAGAGTTGGCAAGAGGGTGACACAGTTGGCACATTGTTTGACAATTTGACCATCCTGTTCCTAGATGATACCAAAAAGGAGACAAAAGGTGTGTGCATTTAGGTGGTACAAGGCATGGGCTTTTTGAGCTTGAGTGAGTGGGTCGACTTTCAGAAGAAGAGCAAGCCAAGAAGCCCTATCTGTTAAGGCATTACCCTCTGCCAAGGGACCGGGCAGACCAGAGTGAGCACAAATGTGTCCTATAAAGGGAACTGTCTAGAACGAATACAACTTAGAATGGAGATAAAAAGAGGTGAAGCATTCGTAGTGGGCTTTATATACGGTACTGTTTCTAAGAAGGGAATGGACTGAGCTACATAGGCACTATCCGTAAAAAGGTTAAAGGGGGTGTCAGGAAGTTGTCTAAAGACTTGGAGTACAGGGGAAAGCTCCACTAGTTGGGCTGATTGATACAGAGATGGAAGGGATAAGGTTGTGTTATCAATAGTAAATGTGGCAACTCCATTTGATGAGCCATCAGTGAAAACTAGGGTCGCTTGGGGGAGGGGTCGAGGTGAAGTCATAATAGGGAAGACCAGAGGCTGAGTTCTTAAGAACTGAATGAGGTGATTGGCAGGGTAATGACTGTCAAAAGTGCCCTGAAAGGTAACACAGGAAATAGCCCAGTCTTCATCATTTTGAATCAGCCACTCAATTTGAGAGGAGGAGTAGGGGAGAATAATTTTATCAGGGTCTTTGCCAAATATTTTATGACCTTGTTCATGGCCAACCCTAATTAGTTAAGTGACCCAGTAGGTATAAGGGATAAGGACCTTGGATGGTGAGGCGGGGAGATGTACCCAAAATAAGGGGCCATTGTTTTGGCAAAAAAACACCAGTGGGGATATGTTCAGTAGTTCAAACAATTAGGAGGCAAGGTAAGTCATAGGAAACAAAAGTAACCTTTTGATTTAATATTGCAGCCTCTACCTGTTTTAGGGCCTCCTGTGCTGAGGTGGTTAGAGAGAGATGGGAAGTAGGATCAGGATCCCTCTTGAGAATCTCAAACAGAGGCTTAAGTTCTCTGGCGGTAAGTTTGAGGTAGGGCCGAAGCCAATTAATGTTTCCTAGGAGTATCTGAAAATCATTTAATGTTTGTAGACTGTTTGCAATTGAATCTTTTGTGAAAGGATTTTATTTTGAAAGAGTTCAAAGCCCCCAAAAATATAAGGAGGTCTTAACTGGATCTTATCAGGGACTATTTGAAGTCCAGCCTTCGGAAGGGATCGATTGAGAGAGGGACTGAGAACAGGCAAGGAGCTCATCATGATTAGGACCTGCCAGCAAAATATCATCCAAGTAATGAATTAGGTATATTGAGGGCCACTCGAGCCTGAGTGGGTCAACAACCTGGGCAACAAACTTTTTACATAGTGCAGGGCTGTTGGCCATTCCTTAGAACAATACCTTTCATTGGAACCCACACATTGGGCCCTTAACATTTATTACTGGCGAGCTAAAGGCAAAATGTTGCTGATCGTCGGGATGAAGAGGGATAGTAAAAAAAAGCAGTCTTTTAAGTCAATTACAATTTTGTAGTAACCTGTGGGAATTGCAACAGGGGTGGGGAGGCCAGTTTGAAGAGCCCCCATAGGGAACATGACCTTGTTAAATTCCCTAAGGTCCTGAAGCAATCTCCATTTTCCTGACTTCTTTTTATAACAAAAAAGGGAGTATTCCAGGGAGAGGTGGTAGGCTCAATGTAGCCAGCCTCAAGTTGTTACTGTACTAACAGTGAAGTTGCAGCCAATTTTTCAGAAGTTAAAGGCCATTGGTCAACCCACACAGGCTCTGTAGTTTTCCAAGAGATCTTATCTGCATGGGGTACAGGCTTGTCAATAGCCACTAGGGAAAATTTTCATATGCTAGCCCAACATGATCAGCTCTTTTCTTTCTTTCTTTTTTTTTTTTTTTTGATTTTTAAAAATTTTTTTATTAATTTATTCTTGTTATATCTCAATGGTTATCCCATCCCTTGTATCCTCCCATTCTTCTCTCCCTCCCATTTTCTCCTTATTCCCCTCCCCTATGACTGTTCCTGAGGGGGATTTCCTCCCCCTGTATATGCTCATAGGGTATCAAGTCTTCTTGGTATCCTGCTATCCTTCCTCTGACAGATCAGCTCTTTTTACAACCTGGATTGGCTCTTTAATGCCCTTAGGGGCCTTTCCCAGACCTTGTCCTGGGTGAAAACCCTGTGCAAACATTTGGTGAGTGACATTTTCATCTGGGCTGCACATAATAAGTTTCATTTAGGAGAGAATGTTTCTTCCCCAGAGGTTAACAGAGAGATTTGAGACCACATAAGGTTGTACAGTGCCCTAGTTGCCCTGTTCATCTTCCTAGGTAATGAGTTCAGAGCTTTGCATGGGGTTAGAGGTTTGGCCAATGACCTTGAGGTGGGTTAAGAAGGCAGTTACTGGCCAGCAGTAGGGGCAGTCCTTTTCTGAGATAATAGTGGAATTTGCGCCAGTATAAGAATGCCCTCAAAAGCTTTGCCATTTAGTTTCATATTAAGAAGAGATCTATCGTGGGTGTCCATCTGTACCCAATAGCTTTCAGAGATCCAAGCCCATTGGTGCCCCTGTGCTGCTGGAGGTGAGAGCTGGTGGAAGTGAGGGGAAGAAGGATCAATTGGACAATCTGTTGGCTGGGCATGACCGTGATGGGATCCTGGGAGTAGCAGCCATAAGCTTAATTTCTCCAGCATAATCACTATCAACAATTCCAGGGTAGATGTGAAGGCCCTGGACAGAGGTGCTAGTGCATCCCAATATGAGGCTGAATGTGCCTTGTGGCAATAGGGCCGAACACCCCAGTGGGAAGAACTACAGTGCCCATTTCAGGAGTCAATAATGACTGGGAGGTGGGACAGAGGTCCAGTCCTGCACAGCCAGTGGCTGTGCAGAAGAGGGCAGAGACGCTATGCTGTGGCTGAGAGTTGATTGGGAGCCAAACTTGACAAGCCCGGGGTTCTGTCCTGAATGAGTTCTGGGGCCCTGGGGTGGACCCTGTAAAATGTTTCCCTGTTTTTGAGGCAGTAAATTCCCTTGGGCATCTGTCCAAGAGTGACAATCAGAGGCCCAGTGTTTACCCTTCTTGCATTTAGGGCAGAGAGAGAGAGTGGGGGTGGTCACTCAAACCAGGGAGCAGTATACTCTTTAGAAAAATGTCCAGGCTGTTTGCAGTTAAAGCAAGTCTTGAATTTGTTTCTCTGATAAAAATCTTTAAGAGCTGCTCCTATAGCAACCCCTATACTATGAGAAACCAGATCAACATCACAACAGAGCTTAAGGAAATCAGAGAGAGTTCTGCCTCTGCGGTGAGGATGCAGAGCCGCTTGGCAAACTGAATTAGCATTTTCAAAATCCAGTTGTAAGAGAACTTCACTTTCAGTTTCATCTTTGCCAAGAAGACGCTCAGCGGCCTCAATCAGGAAGCCAACAAATTCACTGTAAGGCTCCTGGGGACCGTGTCATACTTTAGACAGGAAAGAAATTGTGGACCTCTTGGAAGGCAGGGTCTGCCAGGCGCGTAAGGCAGCCTGTTGAATTTGATTAATCAACCTAGGAGAAAATTGTGCCTGTACCTCATTGGTGTTGTAAGGAGGCTGCCCCAGTAACTTCTGACCATACCAAGCCCTGGATTTGCCACGAGCTGCAATGTTGCAATGGGCGTAATCACTACATCTATCATGGAAATCTGTTTTCCAGAGCAAGTAGTCACCCCAACATATGGTAGCTTTGGTAAGAGTGTACCAATCATTGGGAGTAAGCCCATCTCTGCTCAGAGATTCTAAAAGTGAAAGTGTAAAAGGTGCGGTAGGGCCATAAGCGGCAATAGCACTCTTAAGTTCCTTCGTATGTTTAAATTTTAAGCAGCGATAATGCTGCCCAGGAGAGGTAGTGTCAGCAGGCCTGACACATTGGCAAAAACATATTGCATCATTAAAAAATTAAATTCATAGTTAGTGCTGACACTACTTTTCTTAAAAAAACTGTTATATTTTAAACTTATATCTGTGATTTTAAACTTTGAAAACACTTATTTCAATTGATTTAATTAAATGGCACATTATAGGTTCTTGTTTTTTATTTATGTAATATAAGTATTTTTGTATTTTAAGTATCGCATTATTTATGTTAATGTGTAAGTATTTTACAGTATCATTGAAAAGAAAATATGTACTCTAGACTCCAGACATTATGCTTTTATTCCTTTGAAGAGCTACAATAAAACACGTAAATTAATTGAATGAAACATGGAAACTGAAGTATAGCATGTACTCACCTGTATTCTCTACCATATTTCTTATTTGTACACAATAGTGAGAAGCTAGTAATTAAAATAGACTTTCCATTCATGGAGGAGGAATAAAGCAGAAGGATGGAGAGAAAATACAGACCATTAGGACATGAAGTTTCTTTTAACTTCATAACATATGTGTATATTACATCTAAATTATTTTGAGAAACAAGTTATGTTGCTGTCATCAGTAGAGCCATCAAATGAGATTCAACACATTTCAGAAAGTTTTATTTTATCAATGAAATTTTCTAAACCATCTGGTAATAATTCTTCTTGCATAGAATTTAAATATGTATTTTACTGTAGACAGCAAAAAAGAAAAGCTGTGTATTACATATATTATATTCTACTATTAACTATTTTAATTGTGTCTTCTCAAAGATACCAAGGATGACTCACGATGTTAGAAGATTATAGTAAAACAAATTCTGGGACCATAGTTTGATTAGTTCACTTTCTATTAATGTCCACATGAAATGTTGATGAGTTTTACAATCATAGCTTTCCTTCATCTCTAGTTCAACAATTGTATATCTGTATATGAAAATAAGGGCTTGTTTGTCATTGCAATTGTATCAAATAATTTAAATTTTAAGATGATTCCGTTTGCTTTTTCATAATTTTGAAGCTATGCACACCTCACTCAAATGTATCCTTCCCTTTCCAGCATAGGGAAACATGTGAAAAAATAGATATCAAATTAAGCACTCACCTGATATATATATTCCCTTCAGAAAAAGGTATTTCAACTCTGAGTTGCACTAAATCCTGACTCTCCTATTATATTTTGCTATCAAACATACAGATAGATGGCATTAAGGATATGGATTTCATGCTACTCTCTTGAAAAAGTGTTTATGAATGTCTAATAATTTTGCAAATGCTGGGAAAGGACATGTTCTATCTTATCCTACAGAATATAAAGTCACAGTTTCATTTCATACTGCCAGAGGCAAAAGAAGTATATAAATGCAGTTGAAAGGGTTTTCAGAGTTTTACATTTAAAATATTCATCTAGGACCTAGCATTTACTGCTTTGTTTATGAAGAACAGGTGTAGTATTTGAATGAGAACAACTCTCATGGGCCCATATATTTGAATACTTGATCCCAGTTGGTGGAGCTGGTTAGGAAGGGTTAAAAGCTGTGGCCTTGTTGGAGTACATGTATCACTGAGGGTGGACTTTAAGATTGCAAAAGCCCATGCCATTCGATTCTTAAGTAACCTTTCAGCTTCTGTCCCAGCAACTTGATGATTTTCTGATGTTATATTCCCTGCCATATTGGTCATGAACCTTCTACGCTTTGGCACCATTAACTCCAATTAATGCTTTCTTTTAGAAGTTGCCTTGGTCATGATGCTTTCTCAAAGCAACGGAAATATAATGGAAATAATTAAGCATGGGATTTTTTTTAACAATCTGCTAATCATACCAAAGTACCCATGAAAGGCCTTTCTAGTTTATATGCATTTTGTTATTAAGCAATGCTGTTGTGTGCTAAAGCTCTTTCTCTGTAACTCCTTCAAGATCCACTTAGTGCTTCCCTCCAATCTCCTAGTTGTTACATCCAACCAAATTATACAGCTGATACCTATAACATGGATTGGTTTTTATTCAACAACTTAGAAATATATATTAAATAGACTTTGGGTGACATGAATATATTGATATGTTAATAATTGCATTAAAAAACAATATAAAGTAATAAAGTGTAAGCAAACAGCACATTCCTAAGCATGTTTCCTACAGAGTACAAATTAAAGGAAAGAAGTTAGACAGGGGTAAAAAGCATGAAGAAGGCAGCTTGAAACTGATTGAGTAACTCTAAGAAAGACTTCACAGGGAGTGAAACTGAAAATTTATGAAGGCATTTTACCAATTGATAGTGAATAAATCCTTTTATATGTAGAAAAAACACACTTCAAAATATAAATTAATCAAGCACTGATTGGGAAAAATACAGTTTTCAAAATATGCACACTTTTCATGTTAATAGAATAAAGTTTGGTTTCTGAGGTCAATTGTAAAGGCATGTTCAATAAAAATTTGGGACATTCATGCCTAATTTATTTGTAAGACCATAGAATAATTGTCAAAAGGAACATCCATAAAGTTACCTTCACAGACATGAGGATAAGTTAGAGAGGCTTTACTTGACAAAATTCAAGACCTCTGGTTGTCCAGAATGGTCACATCCAGAGCAGCTGTTGAAGCTTTGCTTGACAAAATTCTAAGGACCTCCTGCTGATCACCACTACTCCTAAATATTATGTATGGTCCAGGTGTTTAGAAATCTGCAATTTCTCCTAAAACTGTTTTTTTTCTCTTTATTTATCAGCTTTTAGGAAAATCATAGAGAGCAAACTTTTTCCTAAAGAGAATGTTGAAAGGGGACATGTGGCCAAAGGCTTGAGACAATGATAGAGTTTTTTGCTCTGATTGTGAACACCTAAGCAGAAACTGCATGTAAGAAAGTTAAAACCTAGACATAACAGTGCCTGCTTAGATATTGTTACCTACAGAAAAATTTCCTTAGAATCTGCTTTGAAAGTCATAGAAGGTGGGCCTGGAAAGTCATGCCTTATAGTTATCTTACAATAGAGGAACCCTTGGCAGTTAGCCTGGGCTTGGATAGCACACCTGTGGTCTGGGATTGGAAGTAGGTCAAGTTTTTTCTTTAGAGAATATTTAGCTCAAGTTATGTTGTTATGACAATCTTGTAAACACATTGGCTTTAGCCCGGTGAAATTTATGATTAAACTTTTTTGTATATTGTTTAAAAAATAACTATCATGTTATGCTGACCATTGCTTGAAAATTTATTGATCTTCGTTGTATGCTTTATTGTAAGTTACAGAACTTTTTGTATTTCCTTATTACTCTGTTAATTTTTGATTGCCTTCATGATAGAAAAAATAATGAAGAAATCTGTAATGAAAAAAAAATGAACATTTTAACAAAATACTTGGGTTGGCCCTAGGAGAACGGCAAACAAATGGCAGACATGAGAGAGTAAGCTAGAGATAGATGGGGGAGCAGCAAGAGAGATAGATAGATGGGGAACAGCAAGCAAGAAGAGAGATAGGAAAATGGGTAACAAGAAGCAGAAAGAGAGATAGAAGATGAGCAACACAAGCAAGGAGCCAGACAGTAAACAAGACAGAGATAGAGACAGATAGAGAGCCAGAAAATAAAATTCGCTTGGGATTTAAGATGCTCAGCTTATACCACATATGCCTGAGTCTCCAAGTATTTTTTATTTCCTCCATTTTTCAAACTCTCCTCAACAACTAGTTTCTCTAGATAGTTGTTCAACCAACAGTTGGTTTTCCTTAACCAGCTTTTCACCATGTGCTCAGTTCTTCCTAGCACAGATTGACCTCTCTTCTTTCTTCTTTGTCATTCCCGAAGCTGGTCATGGAGAACAGCAGTATCTGGCACATGTTTCAATAAAATTGTTAGTAAGAAAAAATTCCAAGACCCCCAAAAATGGACACTTTCAGAAGAAGATGTGGACAGAGTAGGCAGAATTTCTAAAGATCTGAGAAATTATTCAGGGATTATTCATTAACTTAAAGAATAACACCAGAAGAACTCTGAAACAAATGATACAAATGAAAGAGAATGAGTACATGAGATATAATATATAAATGCAATATCTTACTTGGCTGTCCCACAAGAATACAAATAACCAGGACATGAGTTTGTGATATGCAAAGAGAATGATCATAGTGACCCAGAAGTGGAAGGGTATAAAAACCAAGAAAAATGTCTTCTGTTATTAAGATATACTGTTTTAGCTAACAGTGTGTGACAAAACTTGAAACTCACAGCTGCTATAAAACTTCACCAATTGTAGTCCTTGCCTCCCATAAAGAAAACTTCTCTTTGTAATAGAGAAGCCATCACAGAATATCACAACCAACTAAAAGGTAGGGTTGTGGAGTTCAGTCTCAAACAATGCATCTACAGTAGACCACCTACACTAAGGCTTAAGGAAGACAGGGTTGAAAGGTGTAAGAGCCAGTGGATGAGATTAATCTGAGGTCATTTCTCTTAGGACTGTAAGAAGTAATACTCATAAAGAATCATCAACATGACTGCACAAACATGAGCTGAACAAAGACAACAACAATAGGCAGGCTAAGGTGTCTAGGTGAAAGAACAAGAGGCTTAAAGCTAACATCAACAACTACAAACAACTAAAGAACAGTGAGAGTAGGATAAATCATATTTGTTGGGGAAGGCATACTGATTCACTATAAAATACCAAATGATCAAACCCTGAAAACAAAAACATAATAGCATTATAGACACTGAATAGGTTACATTTATGTATTTAAAATAATATGTCATATATACATATGAATGAAATAATAGAAAAGTTAGACATAAGTTTAGAAGAGAGCAAAAAATATATGAGGGGTGTTGAAGGAAGGAAAGGAAAAGGAGAAATTGTAATACCAAATCATAAAATAAATAATTTTAATACAGTAGAAATATCCTAAATTATATACATAAATGAAAGCAATCCAAATGAAATAGTCAAACAAGGAGGAAGATAGGTGGATTCCCAACTGGCCAACTCTTGTCAAAAAGCAAAACCTCCAGTACTATGATTTTCTTAGTTCCAGTTGAGTTGTCAGCCAAGGGGGCCACATGGGAATATCAAAAAACAAAAACAAAATCAAAACAAAAAACACTCAGTTTGTTGCCAAGACTATGGGTTGCTACCCATACATTGGCAATAAGTTCCCATTGTTGAGAGCAATACCTACAGAACTCATCAAAAATGGAGAGATTCATTAGTTGCCTACATAGAGTCTTCACCCCTACATTCTAGTGTCTTTGTTACAGAAACATACTCTGCATGCTTTCCAACAAAAAATGTAACATGTGTAAAGAGTCACAAACTCTTTATCTACAACAATGTCTTGATAGCAAAATATGTTAGAACAATGATGGCACAAGACTTGTTGAAGTAATTAGCTAATAACAGATTGACCAAAGGCTGATTCCATGATATGGAAGTCATACTTAGACTGCTTGGGTGTTCAAAATCCTGACAGTAGATATCCTTTAAATGTCACTTAATCTCTCTCTCTCTGCATTCCTTCCTGTAAATCCTGTAAACCCAACTTTCATCTACTTTGCAACTTGACCCTCTCATGCCACCACCACATCTATCCATAACTGTCTATTCCATTTCCCTTTACTAAGGAGATCTAGCTGTCCTTTTTACTCCCTCACTCTATACCTACTCTCTGTGTTTCTGTGGATTGTAACTCAATTAGTATTACCTTCACAACTAATATCTATACATAAATGATTATGTACTATGTTATGTATTATGTACTTTCTGAGACTGGGATACTTCACTTTGGTGTTTTTGGAGTTCTATCCATTTGTCTTCAAGTTTCATGATGTCATTTTTTAAATGGCTGGGTAAGACTCCATTGTTTATATTCTAAGGAGTGGAATAGCTGGGTCTTGAGGTAGCCCTATTCCCAATTTTCTGAAAAAACATCAGATTGATTTCCAAAGTGGTTGTTCAAATCGGCTCTCCTACCAGCAATAAAGAAGTGTCCCCCTTTCTCCACATCCTCTTCAGCATGTGCTGTCACTTGAGTTTTTGGTTTTGGCCATTCTGATGGGTGTAAGATTGGAATCTCAGAGTTGTTTTGATTTGCATTTCTCTGATGACTAAGGATGTTCAGCTTGCTATTGGGACTCCAGGAGAGAGAGGTATGGGAGAATGTGGGAAGAGAAGGATCGAGAGGATTCTGGAACCCTACAAGATGACCATCAAGGCTGGTGGATCTGGACCAGAGGAGCCTACACAAATCACTGTACCAATCAAAAACAGTTTATGCTGTAAACCTAGACCCCCTATTCAAATATAGCCAATGGACAGCACATTCTCTACAGTTGTGTGGAGAGCAGGGACTGACTCAGCTGTAAACTCAGACATAAGCCTCTTTCCCTTTCTGAGGTGGCCATGTTGCACTCAGAGGAAAGGGAAGCAGACTATTCTAATGAGACCTGATAGGCTGTGACCATATGGTGGAGGAGAAGTTCCCCTCTGTCACAGGCATAGGGAGGGAAATAGAGTAAAAGAGGGAGGGAGAGAGGAACAGGAATATACAAGAGATGGGATAACAATTGGGATGTAATATGAAAAATTATTTAAATAAAAAAGTAAAAAATAAACAAAAATGATCCTGCTCAAGTATGGCATCAGCTAAGGACAATACATGCAGTAAACTTCGAAACCCTACCCAGATCTATCCAATGGACAGGACATTCTCCACAATTGAGTGGAGAGTAAGGACTGACTATCACACAAACTCTGGTGCCCCATATTTGACCACGTCCCCTGGATGGGGAGGCCTAGCTGCACTCAGAGGAAGGATAGCAGGCTAGGCTACTTGTAAGGTGTGGCCGCACCCAATAATGGTGACAGCCAAGAACTCGCTGTGCGTAAATAATTGCTCCTGCGCATGTGCTAGAACCAGAGCCAGCTCAGCATGCCCCTCCCAAACGGGGATATGCTTATGAGCTATCGTGGATGGTGGTTTTTAACCAATCCACTCCTATTTGCTAATAAAGCATCTAGCTGCAACCCATGAGGTATCGATACGCCACACAAAGACACAAAAGACAGTGTCTTTTCATGCCAGTTTTCAAGGGCGCTCCCAATAAAGCGTGTTGAGAAGAATCCTGGTGTCTGCGTCTTTCCTGCTGGCGGGAGGGCACGACAGTTACTAAAAAGAGACTTGATACCCTATGATCATATACAGAGGGAGGAGGGCCCCCTCAGTCACAGTCATAGGGAGGAGAGAAAGGGGAAAATGGGAGGAAGGGAGGAATGGGAGGATAGAAAGGATGGGATAAAAACTGAGATGTAATATGAATTCATTAATAAAATATATTTAAGAAATAAACAAGAAGACATTGATTTCTAACATTTGGGGAAAAGACTCCATTATGTAAATTAATCACATTTTCTTTATCCATTCTTTTGTAGAGGGATATCTAGGTTGTTTTCAGTTTTGGGCTATTATGAATAGAACAGGAATGAATATGATTGAGCAAGTATCCTGGTGGAAGAATAGAGTGTCCTTTGGCTATATATCCAAATATAATATAGACTGATCTTGAAGTCGATCAGTTCTCATCATACTGAGGAACCCCTATCATACATATTTCCATTGTGACTATATGAGTTTTAGTCTCACTAGCAATGAATCATTATTCTCCTTACTTTACTTCATTGACAGCATGAGATGTCACTTAGGTTATTGATATTAGCAATTCTGACAGATGTCTCAAGGTAGTTTTGAATTGCATTTTCCTGAATGCTAATGATGTTTCATTAACTATTTCATAATCATCTGAGTTTCTCTGTTGAGAATTCTATTTAGGTAAGCACCTCATTTTTTAAGTGGGTTGGTTTTGTTGTTGTTGATGATGTTGTTGTTCTTTATATTAAGAACTTTCTTGAGTTCTTTATATATTTTAGATATTAACACTTTATTGGATGTGTAACTGGTGAAAATCTTTTCCCATTTCTCAGATTATTGTGGCCACATTTATTAATTGTTGGTCTTCGTGACTGTGTTAACATTGTTCTGTTCAAATCTATTTACCACACTCTCTTCTTTCAGCTTTATTTTATCTGATTGTATGTTGAGGTCTTTTATTCACTTTGAGATAATTTTTGTGCATAGTAATAAATATGGATTAAGTTGGTTCTTCTACAGGCAGGAATTCAGCTTGACCAGCACCATTTATTGAAAACGCTCTCTTTTTCCTAAAATATATCTGGCCACTTTAACAAAAATCATATGGCCAAAGTTATGTGATCTATGTCTGGGTCTTCAATTTGATTTTACGATCAACATGTCTTCTTTTGTGCCAATACCATGCTTCATGGTAGAACTTGAAATTAGGATTGGTTACACTTCCAGTAGTTCTTTTATTATTAAGGATTATATTATCAATATTGTTTTAAAAATAATTTCATATGAAGCTGAAATTTTTACTTTCAATGTTCAAATAACAAATAGACTGAGAAAGAACAGGTCCATTTGTCATTTGTCATTTGAATATTGGAGGGCCACGGATTTTTTAAGTTAATTTTATATCTAATTGCTGAGAGCATTTATAACTGTTGAGGTTCCTTGTGGAAATTTCGGGTCACTTGTGTATACTATCATATCATCTGCAAATAGAGATTCTTCAATTTCTTCCTTTGCAATTTGTATCTCTTTTATCTATTTCAGATATCATTCCAGTACATAAGATGTCAAGTACTATATTTAATATGTATGGAGAGAGTAGAACACCTTATTGTCTTTCTGCTTTTAGGAGGAATGTATGATTTTCTCTCCACTTAGGTTGATGTTGGCTATGGATTTGTTGAAAACTATGTTATTATGTATAGGTATGTACCACATATCCCTTACATCTCCAGGACTTTTATCATGAATGGGTGTTGGATTGTGTAAGACCTTTTCTACAACTAATGAGACAGTCATATGGTTTTGTGTGTGTGTGTGTGTGTGTGTGTGTGTGTGTGTGTGTGTGTGTGTGTGTATACCCCGTACTTCTAGGATGAGCTTTACTTGGTCATGTTAGATGATCCTTTTGATGTGTTATTAGATTCAGTCTGCAAATATTCTATTGAGTATTTTTGCACATATGTTCATCAGTTACATTGGTCTGTAAATATCTTTCCCTGTCTGATCTCTATATGGCTTTAGTCTTATGGTAACTGTGGCCTTATAAATTGAATTGAGCAATGTCTCTTCTATTTTTATCTTGTGAAATAATTTCAGGAATATTGGCATTATCTGTTACTTGAAAGTCTGGTAGAACTCTGTGCCCTGTGTTTTTCTGTTGGAAGACATTTAATGAATGCTTTTTCATACTAGGAGTTATAGGTCTGTTTATATTGTGTATCAGATATTAATTTAACTTTTATAAGTGATGCCTATATAGAAACTTATCCATTTCTCTTAGATTTTCCAGTTTTGTGGAGTGCATCTTTCTTAGTTAGGATTATATTGTTGTAATGGTACACCATGAGCAAAAAGCAATTTATGGAAAAAAAAGGTTTATTTTTCATAAAATTCCACATTTTAACCCATCATTAATGAAAGCCAAGACAGGAATTCAAACAAGTCAAGAACCTGGGGGCAGGAGTCATGGAGGGGTGCTGATTTTAACTTGCTTGACATGGCTTGCTCAGCATCTTTTCTTTTTTAATTTATTATAATTTATTCAGATTACATCTCGATTGTTATCTCCTTACTTGTATCTTATTGAACCCAGGAAAACCAGCTCAGGGATGGCCCTAACAATAAACGGGGCCCTCCTCCACCAAGCACTAATTAAGAAAATGCCCTACAGACTGGTACTTAGCTTCATTTTATGGAGATATTTTCTTATTTGAGGTTTCCATTCAGATAATTTTAGCTTGTGTGAAGTTTATATAAAACTTTATATCACAACAGATTTTATGATTGTCCTTATGATTTTCTAGATTTCCGCAGTATCTGTTTTTATGCCTCCATTTTTATTTCTAATTTTGTTAATTTAGATAATCTCTCTGACTTTTAATTAACTAGAATAGGAAAGGACATACTTTAATTACTTTTATTGATTTTCTTAAATAAGCAACACTTTGTTTCATTGATTTTCTGTATTCTATTGTTTGTTTATATTTATTTCAGCCTTGAAATAGATTATTTTTTGCCAGGTACTCTTTGGGATGTAGTATATTATTTTTCTTCTAGAGCTCTACATTGTGCTGTTAAGCTGCTAGTATTTGATCTCTTTAATTTTCTTATGTAGATACTTCATGGGACGAACTTAACTCTTAGAATCTCTTTCATTGTGTCCCCTAATTTATTTTGTTGTCGTTGTTTTGGTGGTAATGATGATGATGATGATTTTTTTGTTTTTTGTTTGTGTGTGTGTGTGTGTGTGTGTGTGTGTGTGATTCTTTTTGACTTTTCAGGTCCAGAATTATTTACTTCTGTATTTTCTTGGATGTCGTTAACCTCTTTAGATTCAAGTTTACCTTTTTAATACTTTATGTAAGGTTGGCTTTACAGATAAGTATTGATTAAAGATTGACAGTTTTGCTGGGTATAGTAATCTAGGCTGGCATCTATCTGTATTAGAGTCTTCAGGTTACTGGTCCATATCGTTCTGAGTTTTAGAGTCTCATTGAGAATTCAGGTATAATTTTAATATGTTCCTTTTTTCTTTGCAGCTTTTGATATTCTTTCTTTGATATGTACATTTATTAATTTAATTATTATATGCCATAGAGAGCGTCTTTTCTGGTCCAGTCTTTTTTGAGTTTTGTGTGCATTTTGTATTTTGATAAGTATCTCTTCCCTCAACTTGGGAAATTTTTCTTCTATAATTTTGTTGAAAATAGTTTTGTATCATTGACCTATGTTTCTTCTACATCCACAACCATTATTCTTAGATTTGGAATTTTCATAATGTCCTAATTTTTTCTGGATGTTTTATGTCAGAATTTTTTATATTGAATATTTCCTTTAGATTTTGCATTTTCTTTGACTGAGGTATTCATTTCTTCTCTCATGTCTTCAATGACTAAGAATCTTTCTTACATTTCTTGTATTCTTTTGGGAAGATTGTCTTTGTGGTTCCTGCTTGAGTTCTTACATTTTTGATTTACAGGTTTCTCTTGGTTTACATTTTCTTTATTTGTTCTATATACACCTTCACATATTGAATGATTATGTTCATTTTCTTCCATTGGGTCTGGACAATGGTTTTTACACATCATAGATTTGGATGCTTGTAATTATAGATAGTGGTATCAAGTCTTGATTTTTTTCTGGTTTCTGTTTCCTTTCTGGATCTTAGGAGGGCATTTTTGCCCTATATTACCTCTAAGAAAATCTTGTGAGATCCTGATAGCTGTGATCCTTTGGAGTTTCAGATAAAGTATGTTTTGGCATCTGACACTGATGCATAGGGATGAGCTGGCAACCATGAGGTAGTCTCACAAAAGAATAAAAGAAGGGTATTCCACCCATATCTGCTTAGATGTCTTCCTGGTAAGGGGGGTATAGTGAGGAATGGCCATAGTAGAAGGTCTGCTAGAGAGCTGAACATGATATATGGTATTGACCTATGAAGAGTGGAAGGATGTTTGAAGATCTACAGACAGACTATTTCAGTGACCAAAATGGCAAAGGGGCTCCCTTGAAGTGGTTGCTACAGCTGTAGTCTCTAGCAATGAGCTGGGAAAGGGAAGTTTGGAAAAGATGGTTTTTGTGATTGGAGGTGGGTGCAGGATGGTTACTGAGGCTGCATTGGGTGCTTTGTTGCAGCTGAGGATGAGACTAGGGGTTAATTTGGAGCAGAATAAAAAATGAAGATCTTTAATTAGCATACCTGTTTCCCTGGCTAGATTGGCCTGGGAGTTCCCAGGGATGCCTTCTGGAGTGGCAAGTGGGGCTTTGGGGACAACAAAACTAGTGGGAGAACGGAGGTTAGGAGGGATGATCAGTGGGATCCATTGAGAAGGGACCAGGGAGAAAGGGAGGATGCAGCAGGTTTTCTTTGGCTGTGTTGAGAGTGTTACTCCAGAATGGATTTTGGTTAACTAAGGAAGAGCTGAGGATCTGTAGTTAGCCTTTCTGCTTCCCTGGATGGAGCGAAATAATTACTTTTTAAACATAGGTGTAACTTAAAAAAAAAATTAAACTAATGTGTTAGCTTGGAAACCTAACTTTAAAATTGGTGTCACTTTTTTGTTTTTTAACTCACATTTAGGTATTTGTGTTGATGAGATCTCATGAGCTTCTGACTTTACAAGGAGACACAGTCTCACCTCTATTCCCTAATCATCTGTATCTTACAATCTTTCTACCTCCTCTTCTGCAGTGTTCCTTGAACGTTAGATTCAGGAGTGTTTTGTAGAAGTATCCACTGAGATCAGGCAATTTGGTTGTTGTGTAATTTTAGGTTCTTCTCTAATAACCATGATTTCACTAGTTAACTAACTGTCTAGTTCCAGGTATGGTAGCCATTTTGCTAAATTGGTATTATATTCACTGTGGTTTACACACCTTAGTTGTAAGTTACTTCCAAGGTATATGTACTACGGTACACAGTACTAAGGGCACTATGGTACCCATAGGGTTATTGTGCCATGCTATTTATTGATGTTGTTCATAAGTTTTAGACTTGGGCAGGACTGTTGGTTCCCTTCTCTCCTTTGGAAGTGTGCAAAATACCTTCTGGTACATTAAAATCTACTCTTTAGGCAGGGGGACATTTGCTTCATTTGAAAATCAGGGGTCTCCAGGCCCTGTTTCTAAAATGCAAGTTATTTTCAGCAAAAAGGGCTTAATTTCCACCTCTGGGTTGTATCAAAGGGCAACATCAATAGTATGTATGTTTGTCTCTTGTACAGTCCTGGCCAACAATCAAAAAAGTACTTTTTGTGTCTGGAACAGGGTTTCTATTAGGTGATCTTTGGCTCTTGTAGGGAGCACCATTATCTCAACTGAGAAAAGTTCATTAAAACTATGTATGTATATTTATATGGAATTACATGTTTTATATTGATTTGTTGTTTTTGAATAGTTAATAGTATTGTTCTTTGTGTACTTTTCAGACATACTTTACTGTCATTTTATCCACATCCCTCCTCCTCTTCCTCCTCCTTTTCTTCTTTTTCTTCCATATCTAGTTTTATTCTCATCCAAACTTCAAAATTGTGTGTTTAAAATGTTTCTTTTATCTATACCTAAAACATTTTAAGCCCTAAACAAGTAAGCTTAATTGTAAAACTAGACTATCTGGTCTTCAACTTCATTAATGTCTTGAGAAGAATTTAACTTAATTACCTCATTGAATTGGAAGTGCAGGATAGCAGCTTCTTTTTAAAAATATTTTATTAATTTATTCATATTACATCTCAATTGTTATCCCATCCCTTTTCCGTCCCATTCCTCTCTCCCTCCTGCTTTCCCCCTATTCCCCTTCTCTATGACTGTGACTAAGGGGGACCTCCTCCCCATGTATATGATAATAGGGTATCAAGTCTCTTTTTTTGTAGCCTGCTATCCTTTTTCCGAATGCCATCAGGACTCCCCATCCAGGAGATGTGTCAAACGTGGGGTACCAGAGCTCATGTGAAAGTCAGTCCCCAATCTCCACTCTATTGTGAGGATTGTCTTGTCCATTGGCTAGATCTGGGTAGAGCTCTGAAGTTTACTGCATGTATAGTCCTTGGCTGGTATCATAGTTTGAGCAGAACCCCTGGGCCCAGATCCACCTGTCATAATGTTCTTTTGTAGGTTTCTAGGACCCTCTTGGTCCTTCTATGTCTCTTACCTAAAGTCTCAGTAGGATGTCCTCACATCTATCCCTATCTCCTGGTAAGTGAAGATTTTCAAAGGACACGCCATTTGGGCTAGTGTCCAGATATAAATGAGTATATGACATTTGATTCTTTCTGCTTCTGGGTTATCAGACTCATTATGATCATTTCTAGTTCAATCCATTTGTTCCTAAATTTTGGGAATTCCTTGTTTTTAATAGCTGAGTAGAGTTCTATAGTGTAAATGTACCACAGTTTCTTTATCCAGTCTTCTATGGAGGGACACTTAGGCTATTTCACATTCTGGCTATTATGAATAAGGCCGCTATGAACATGGTTGAGCATCTATCTCTATTATGTGATGGAATGTTTTCTGAGTGTATCCAAGGAGTGGAATAGCTGGGTCTTGAGGAAGTCCTATTCCCATTTTTTTGAGAAAGTGCCAAATAGATTTCCAAAGTGGTTGTACCAGTTTGCATTCCCACCAGCCATGAAGGAGTGTCCCTCTTTCTCCACATTCTTACCAGCATGTTATGTCCCTTGAATTTTTTACCTTAGTCATTCTGAAGGATGTAAATTGGAATCTCAGAGTCATTTTAATTTGCATTTTCCTGATGACTAACGATGGTGAGCATTTCTTTAAGTGTTTCTCAGCCATTTGATATTCCTTCGTTAAGAATTCTCTGTTTAGTTCTGAGCCCCATTTCTTAATTGGGCTATTTGGTTTTTTGGTATTTAATTTCTTGAGCTCTTTACATATATTTGGAAATTAGACCTTGGTCAGATGTAGGGAGCAGCTTCTAAAATGAAAATTAACAGAGACAGTTTGCTGTTTAAATAGTCATCCATAACTCTCTATAACGTTGGTGCATCATCTTCAGCTGTCTGGCCCAATATATCTGACAGACATATTTATGAGGCAGGAACTATTGAGGATTTCTTACCCCATCTAAGCAGAGTTTGGTCATTAGATGGATGTTTTAATTGATAAGAGATAAGCTACTTTAGATATTGTTTTTCATTCAGAATTTTAGACTCACCAAAATAGGAAAGATGTTTACTTCAAGTTTGCCAAATACCAATAGCCAGATCATTATGAATTGTAGCATTTATGTAATTCCAGATTGTTTCATTGCTCATCTTGCTGAATGTAGTTTATTTTATTTATGTATAATACTATAAATTTATATGTAAAATGAATATAATAAAAATGTTTAAATTAAAACAAACAAAAATATTCCCTTTATCAAAACTTCTCTCCTTTAGTAGATGGGAACAAATACATGCTTATAACAGGAAAATGGGCAAAGATTGAGAGACCTTGGAACACTCAGTTATAAATGGGATGTTTCTACCAAATCTTACTCCTCAGGGCTCAGAGAACCACATGGAAGAGGAGACAGAAAGATTGTTAAAGAGGGAATGAAGGCACTAATACAATGAAGCTTTTTAAGCACAGTAGGACTCCTTACAAATGAACACACAGAGACTGTGGAAGCGTGTTCATGGACTACATGGTTCAAAGCCAGGTGGCGTCTCAGTTCTGAGAAGAGAAGTAGTTACTTGCACTCATCCTGTAACCCGAGAGCAATCTCTAGGAAATATCAACTACTCAAAAAGGAAAGAGAAGTGTCCCCAACAGAGTCTCACTAACTATACAAACCACTCTTTTTAAAAATTTTATTGTATTAAATTATTCATATTACATCTCAACAGTTATCCCCTCCCTTGTATCCTCCCATTCCTCCCTTGCTCCCATTTTCCCCTTACTCCCCTCCCCTATGACTGTGACTGAGGGGGACTACCTCCCCTTGCATATGCTCATAGGGTATCAAGTCTCCTCTTGGTAGCCTGCTATCTTTACTCTGAGTGCCACCAGGCCTCCACATTCAGGGGACGTGCTCAACTATGAGGCACCAGAGTACGTGTGAAAGTCAGACCCCACTCTCCACTCAACTGTGGACAATGTCCTGTCCATTGACTAGATCTGGGTAGGGGTTTGAAGTTTATGGCCTGCAAAAATAAAAACCACTCTTAAGAGCAGGTGCCATATTTAGCATTAGGTGGCCAACACAAAACAAACTGACATTTTTAGAATTTCATTTTTAATTTTTTTTAAATTTACAGGTTTTTCGCATGTATATCATAATTATTATTTTGCATTTTATGAGGTGCTTGTGTAAGTTTATGTGCTTCTTTTACATTTTATTTGAATCTTTTTCTTGCTTGCTTTGTCCTGTTTTGTTATTAATTTTATCCTAATTTTTGGAAATATTATTTGTTTTCTAATGAATGAAAGAAACAGTGTTTACTTGAATGAGAAAGGAGATGGAACAGAAATGATAGGAGTTGAGGGTGAAGAAAACATAACCAGAATACATGCTTAAAACATCTATTTCCAGTTAAAATTTAGAAAAACAAATAAATAAACAATTTTCCTTCAACTTGAGGTTTACCTTGTTAGTATCTGTAAAGTAAATTTTAGCAGAATTCATCTTACAAATAACCTATCTCTAAGACTCCTCTTCACAAAGCATTAGTGTTACCAATATTTTCCCTGCCCACATTTTCCTCACTAAAAGATCTTATTAGAAACTTGCCATTTCTTTCCTTACTTGTGGTTTGATGTTCCAGATTAACAAAATGATTTACTGATTACAGATTTATAATAAACATAATGTCATTATCGTCTGCTTCAGTGTCAGACATTAAGTTTGTTAATGTCCTTCTGTATCTCAAATTGGTTTGGACTTTATTGGCTAGCATCCTCTTCAAGGCCCCTGACTTCAGAGGAATTCCTGATTCTCATTTGGGTATGCGATCTAACCATTTAATGGCCTTTCTCTTTTATGTACACTCCACTCTTAAACTCTGGTCATGATGTGTGCTCTTTATAATGCGCTCTTAGATTTTGTTTGTGATTAATTTGAGAAAAAAATCTGTGTCTAATAGAGTTGAAGAATAGATAGATATAGTCTTAGAGTTAGACTTAGGTTGATTAGGGTATAGGAAAATGTTTTAAGGTCTAGAAATATTTTAAGTTGATAAATGAAAGATTAAAGAAAATGATTTGGGTACAAAACTTTAGAGTTATCTAGATAGGATTGATAGTATTTCCTTCAAGGTTACCAATAACAAAACTAAACATTTTGAATGTAACTTTGAAATATGGCTTTCCTGATTGTTTCATAGTTGTTTTACTGCATGTGGTTTGTTACAAATAAATAAAGTTCATATGCATTTTGGAAAAAAGATAACTAAAGGCAATGGCACTTTCCAGGCAAAGATACACTCATGAAAACTCAGACAGGCTTTCTTGGCAAGTACCTTAACTATGAAATCAATTTGTAGCATGCTTCAGGTAAAGAGTGTGGGGCTGTAGACTGGCCCCATCCGAAAAAGAAATAGATTTGCATTGTAAAAAAAGCCTCTTATCCAGTTGCCCTTTAACATATATGAGAACAAAACATCTTTAGTTATTGTTGGATATTTAACTAAAAAGTAACAGATGAGAAGAAAAATAAATTTTGACCTTTGTTCATCAGGGAAGTTGATGTATAACTTTCTTTTTTCCATTAATTAAATTTTAACAACAGGATAATGATGGCTTCATAGAAGTGATGTGGCAATGTTCCCTCTTTTTCTATTCTGTAGAAGAGCTTAAGGAATGTGGACATTATATTTTCCTTAAAATTTTATTGTATCCAATAATAAGCTCATCTATTTCTAGACTGTTCTTTGTAGGCAATTTTAAAATACAACTTTAATCTCATTACTTATAATAAATCGGCTTATATATTTTTACTTTACATTTTGCTATTTATGTGATTTTAGAAATCTATGTATTTCTTCTAAGTTATCTAGCTTCTTAAAAATAAATTTTCAGCAGAGAGTGGTGGAGGCAAAAGCAGGGGGAATCTCTGTGAGTTTGAGGCCAGCCTGGTCTACAGATTGAGTCCAGGATATCCATAGGTTTGTTACTAATAAAAAATCTATCTAAAAGTAATATATAAGTAATATACTTATAATAAGTACATAAGTAATATATAAGTAATAAAAAGTAAATAAATATGTACAGAAACAAGGAAATAAATAAAAATAAAATTTCAAAGTATTCTCTAATAATATAGATTCCATTGGGATCTTTAGTAACAATTCACTTCTCATTTTAATTTTGGTGGATTGGTTCTCTGCCACTATCTATCTATCTATCTATCTATCTATCTATCTATCTATTTATCTACCTATCTATCTCTGTATCTCTCTGTATCTATTTTAGTCTTGGAGTTTGCCAATTTTTAACTTTTCAAAGAACCAATTCTGAAACTATGTACTATTTTAGTCTATTTTTTCTTTTTCCTTTCTTTTTTTGCGCTAAATATCATCCTTTTTCACCTACAGTGTTTGTAACTAGATTATTATTTTTCTAGAAACTTTTGGTTTATTGTTAGATTATATATTTGAGATATCTCTGATATTTTACTGTGAGTTTGTACAGCTTTAAACTTTTCTCTTAAGACTCTCTCAGTTGTGTTTATTCTGGTAAATTGTATACTTCATGTGGCTAGGGATTTTTTGAAACAATATCCCTAACTTTTTCACTGAAACACAAGTATTTGTATGTATTCTGAAGTGTCTCTCTTTGTTTATATATTTATTCCTTTGTGGGTATTTTGTAGGATACAACAAATTATCTCTTTTTACTTTTATATTATTTTTAGTTGCAACAACTTGACTTGTAGCTTATATTTGATAAATTTTGGGGACAGTTTCATATACTCCAAAAAGGAATGTATTCCCTGCCTGTTGGGTTGAATGTTCTGCAGATATTCAGTAAATATCATTGATATCTGTTGTAATTAAACTCCAACATTTCTTTGATGATATCAAGTTTTGATGACAGTAGAGAGCTAGGTATTCAAGTCTCCCAATAAATTTTGTTATTTTATTTTTAATTAAAATATAATCAGATCATTTTTCTCTTCCCTTTTCTTCTTCAAGCATCTCTCATCTTGCCTCCCTCCAACTCTCTATTGTACACCGTCTAATCCCACCAATATTATTTCCTCTTTCCTAATTATTATTGTTACATAACTATATAAATACATAAGTGCAGTCCAATGAGTCTTTTTATTGTTGTTTGTTTATATATGATTTTAGGGCTGACTAACTGGTACTGGGTAATCAGTTAGGGAACTTATCCCTGGGAATTAGTAATTCTACCTGGAGTAGGTTTTCTCTCTCTCTCTCTCTCTCTCTCTCTCTCTCTCTCTCTGTGTGTGTGTGTGTGTGTGTGTGTGTGTGTGTGTGTGTGTTTAATGGCCTATCTAATGTAAAACTACTTTGGTGAGGGTTGGGGCTACATTCTATTGTGGCAATAAGGAAAGTATTGTAATGAAGATGGGAATTATGCTTGTTTTATAAAATGTCAGTAGTAGTTTCTCATTTGAGTTTGATGAACTCACTAACTTTGGTAGATTATAAGATTTTCATTACTAGGCATGATTTCTTCTCTATAGAGTGGACTTTAAGTCCAAATGACCCACTATTGTTAACCACCAAGACATGATTGTCATTATTGTACCTGCTAGGATATCTTCCAGGTCTGCTCAATATTATGGCCCCAAAACTGCACATCTGGATAAGACTACTGATTGATTCCCTCCGTTTTGCAGGTTGCATAGCACATTAAAGTACTATGAAAGTTAGACTTCAGCAAGAAAAGTTTCATGTAAAGATAAGGTCATATTCTTTGAGTTCTGTGTCTAAGGTGTGTGGTTTTTTTTCAGCAACAAGGACTCATTTTCAGCCTCTGGAAGTCAACCAAGGTGTTTCCACTTCCAGGCTGTTGTAAACATCACAGCAAAGAGAATGCGAATTGCTGGGTGAATATTTTTAAAGTTAAGTGAAAATCCTTTTGGAATATGCCAAAGAGTGGTAAAATTGGGCCATATGGTAGATTTATTTTTTAATGTTTTAAGGATTCTCCATATTGATTTCCAAAGTGATTTCAAAACCTTGCCTTTCTGCCAACAGTTAATGAAGGTTTCCCCCCTTTTCTACAAGCTTTCAGGAATTTATCATCAGTTGCTTGTAAATGTTCACCATTCTGACTGTGATATTGTTTCAATTTTCATTTTCCTAATTGCCAAGGATGATAAGCACTTCTTGAGTTATTTTTTTCTGAATTTATAAACAGAAGCCTGTTGACACTATGAGCTTATTTATTGCTAAGCATTATGACACTTGCCTATGTGCCTATTTTCTCCTTATATTAAAATCTTTACAAAGTGATCCTTAGCTAAGTGATAGGCTGATTTGGTGGACATGAAATTCCAGTCTCCAAGTGACACTCATGTCACATTAGCACAGACACCAGCTAAGGGGAAAAGGAAAAGACAGTAGTATACAGAAATGATTGTTTCTGGATTCCTTAATTACTTTTTGCTGTCAATTTATTTTTGCTAAAAGTTCATTTACAAGAAGTACCCTCATTAACAAACCTGTTACAAAGAAGTAAAATAAAATAAAATAAAAGAGAAAAAGGTTTTAATTGGTTTCCAGAGAAAGATTAAAAACAAAACTGTCAAATGAAAATTGCCATGCTGACAGATTTTATTATAGTACATGCATGGCTGTGTCAATCAGATGTAATAGAGTATAACATTATGTGTGTGCTAAAATGTGATGGGTAGCACATTATATTTTTGGAAACTTGAGTAAAATGGAAATGTATTGTCTGAAGAACATGCTGAATGAGTATTCTATTTGAAATGTTGTATTTATAAACAAGTATTGGGATTCCATTAGAAGGGTGTATTTCAAGTGCTCCAAATGATTTCAAATTACACATATTTTTATAATTAATTGTTACTCTAGTGGGAAAAGCGTACATTTATGTTTTAGTACATAGTAAGAAAAGCTTACATTTTAAATCTGCCCAAATGATTTGAGTCACTAGTGTTGGCTCTGTTTATTAACAATTAAACTTTATTGTACAACTCAACTAGCATACACAAGAAGGAAAAAAAAAGGTTAAAGGGACAGAAGAGTGAACCTTCCGGTATCCGTTCCACAGGACGGGTCCTTAGGTGTTTCTCCGTCCAGCGTGCTGGTCCAGCCGCTTGCTCCTCTCAGCCACTCTCCTTCTCTCAACCTGTTGTTTTGTCTTCTCACCACCTTCCCAGTCACATGCATAGCGGTCTCCTTCTCCCTTCAAGGGTCAATTAGGAAATCAATAGCCATGGTGGGGTTCCCAGGTAGGTTTCCTGAATTCCAAGCCCAGGAAGGCTCCAAACAGTCTCTCACAAGGTATTCATGGTGTGCCCCAAGGGTAAAGACCGCCAAGACTGCTTCCACCTGTGACAAAGCTTAATCTTTCCCACATACTAGTGTCTTTTTGCTTAAAGGATGAACTTTGAGGCAGAGGAAAAGGTAGGAAACAACAGTAAATTAGTCAAATAGGCTCCCGAACTTAACATCTCTGAACTTTAGAATCCAAAGCATACCTGAATTTGTTCTTTCCATTATTTCCTTTCATCTTTTTATCTTTTTTCCTCATCTTTCCTAATTTTCCTTCCTTCTTTTTCCCTTATTTCTTTTTTTTCCTCGTAGTTTTTCCTTCCACTTCCTCCCTACTTCTCTTTCCACTCCGTTTATTATTTTCTATGTTATAAAATTTACATTTTCTAATACTTTCCCATTACCCCATATGCTCTATGTTTTACTTTTATTTCCTGTATTCTGTCTTTTTGAATGACTATGCTACTAGACACTGTGCTGAACCACATTAAATGAAAGGGTTATGAGTAGGATCCCAGAAGAATCTCAGTGTGGAGAGTGACAGACAAAAATGCACACAGAAACTAGTATAGGAAAGTTAGGGTTTGTGAAAATACTTTGAGAATATAAAACTTTCTTTTATATAAATCATGCTGAGAATAACACTATTAAACCCTCAAAAACTTCTTTAAACATAGAATATTTTTATCTATATAAAGAATTTTATCTATATAAAAACCATTGTTTGATATCATTAAATGCTTAGAAAATACTATCCTTGGAGATCCAAAATGGCGGCGAGCAGTGTGGACCGTGTTTGAAAGCTCCAGCGAACAATTCAGGAAATTGCACAGATTTCTGAGCCAGGAACACCAAGGTCCCCACACCACGGCAGCAGAAGTGCTCCACGGTTCGGAGGGACCAGGGTGCGGAGGACCTGCCTGCCCCTGCACATGGGAGGAGCGAGAACTTTCTTGGATCAGAGCTGCGGCGGTGGGGACAGCAGTGCCATCAGCGGCTCCAGCAGCGCCAGTGGCTCCAGCGGCACCAGCGGCACCAGAGGCACCAGCGGCTGTGGCTGTGGTTTGCAGCTCAGAGCCTTACAGTGGAGGCGATTAGTGTGGTGGACGGTGGGAGTTGCTGCAGGAGAGGGGACTCTGGACAGGATTTGGGTCGCGTGGTGCCTTGAGACCCAGGCTGGACTCAGCGGACGGTTTGGCCCGGAGTCCTGTGTTTGCTCAGTGAGCTGTGCTGTGGAGAGGCTGGCTCGGCTCGGCGGGCATTTCTGCCCGAGGCGCAGCTCCCCTGCTGTGACGCAGGCTAGGCAGAGTGCCCGCTTCTACCCTGGGCTCCAGCATAGCGCAGACGCAGTTTTCCTGCTGTGATGCGAGCAGGGCAGAGCGCTCAGTTATACTCCGGGTGCTTGACCAGCGCAGACTCAGTTTTCCTGCTGTGACGCGAACGGGGTGGAGCACTCAGTTACACTCTGGGTGCTGGCTCAGCGCAGCCTTGGTTTTCCTGCTGCGACGCAAGTTGGGCGGAGCGCTCGCTTCTACCCTGGGTGCTTGCTCAGTGCAGTCTCAGTTTCCCTGCTGTGACGCAAGCCTGGCGAAGCACTCACTTCTACCCTAGGTGCTTGCTCAGCGCTGCCGCAGTTGTTCTGCTGTGATGCAGGCTGGGCAGAGTGCTCAGTTATACCCTGGGTGCTTGCTCAGCGCAGCCTTGGTTTTCCTGCTGTGACACAAGCTGGGCGGAGCGCTCACTTCCACCAGGTGCTTGCTCAGTGCAGTCACAGTTCTCCTGCTGTGGCAGATGGTTCAGGCCCTGAGAAACTAGCTGAGCTCGACGCGTGGCTCGGGCCCAGTATCCCTGGCTGGACTTGGCAGGGGACCCAAAAGGTTGTGGATACCTTGGCCTGACCCAACGATCATTCAGAGACCCAGAACGATTGCAGGACCCACAGCAAAGGGGAGCTGAGGATCACTGGTTGTGAGAGCCCAAAACTACAGGGATAAACTCCTGCCATCCACACCAGTGAAGTATCAGGGCTTCCAGCCTACAGAAATCGTGAGAAAACAAGTGATCTATCATCAGACTCTCTCCACTCAAATCTGGAAGTTACCCAACAAAAACAGAGACAGCAAGATGTCTAAGGGACAGCGTAAAAGCATTCGCAAAAAACCCCTAAACAATATGACGTCTCCAGTTCCCAGCTATCCCAAAGCAAACAACCCAGAGAATTCACATAAAACGGAAACACAAGAAAATGACCTCAGATCCTTGGTAATGAGGATGTTAATGGAGGAAACAAATAAAATTCGAAATCAGATGCAAGAAGAAGCAGCGAAGCAGGTGCGAGACATAAAAGAAGCACATAGAGTGGAACTGGAAAATTTTCAGGAAAATATAAACAACCAGATGAAAGAAATTAAAAAATCTGTTCAAGATATAAAGATGAAAATGGATTCAATGATAAACACACAGACAGAAGAAAAACGAGAACGTGAGGCCTCAGAGAAGAAGGCGAATGACAGAGTGCTGAGCTTTTCTAACAGAATCCAAAAGATGGAAGAACGAATCTCAAGTCTAGAGGATATAATAACAGATCTTGAAGCAACCAATAAAGAAAATGCCAAATCTGGAAAACTCCTGACACAAAACATCCAAGAAATTAAGGACACCATGAAAAGAAGAAATCTGAGGATAATAGGCATTGAAGAAAGAGAAGATATCAGACTCCAAGGCCCAGAAACTCTTCTCAGCAAAATCATAGAAGAAAATTTCCCCAATCTAAAGAAAGAGATGCCTAAAAACATACAATAGGCATACAGAATACCAAATAGAATTGACCAGAAAAGAAAAACTGCCCGTCACATAATAATAAAAACACAAAACATACAGACTAAAGAAAAAATTTTAAAAGCTGCAAGAGAAAAGGGCCAAATAACATTTAATGGCAAACCTATCAGAATTACACCCAACTTCTCAGCAGAGACCATCAAAGCCAGAAGGGCCTGGACAGAGATCCTGCAAACCCTAAGAGACCACAGAAGCCAGGCCAGACTACTTTACCCAGCAAAACTATCAATAACCATTGATGGAGAAAACAAAATATTCCATGACAAAACTAAATTCAAACAGTACCTATCCACAAATCCAGCTTTACAGAAGGTACTAGAAGGAAAACTCCATCCCAAAGGTCAAGCTACAATCAAAACTACTCAGGAAATAAATAAATATATCATGGCAAAAACACAACTACACAAACGCTCAACTGGAACCAACATCAAAATTAAGACTCTTAATAGTAACTGGTCATTAATATCTCTCAACATCAATGGTCTCAATTCTCCAATAATACAGACTAACTGAATGGGTGAATAAACAGGATCCAACATTCTTCTGCATTCAAGAAACACATCTTACCCATAATGATAGGCATTACCTCAGGATAAAAGGTTGGAAAAAAATATTCCAAGCAAATGGTCACAAGAAGCAAGCAGGCGTAGCCACTTTAATATCGAACAAAATAGATTTTCAACCAAGATTAATCAAAAGGGATGAGGATGGACACTTCTTACTCATCAAAGGTAAAGTCAACCAAGATGACATCACAATTCTGAACATTTATGCTCCCAATACAAGGGCACCCACATTTGTAAAAGATCTGCTAAAAACGCTTAAACCACACATCAATCCCCACACAATAATAGTGGGAGACTTCAACACCCCACTCTCATTGAAGGACAAGTCATCGAAACAGAAACTAAGCCGAGAAATAACATCATTAACCAATGCCATGGGTCAAATGGATCTAACAGATATCTATAGAACCTTTCACCCAAGCAAGAAAGAATATACCTTCTTCTCTGCACCTCATGGAACCTTCTCCAAAATTGATCACATTGTAGTTCACAAAGAAAGCCTCAACAGATACAAGAGGATTGAAATAATACCTTGTATCCTATCAGATCATCATGGGCTTAGGCTGCAATTCAACAACAACAGAAATAACAAAAAGCCTACACGTATGTGGAAACTAAACAACTGTCTGCTAAATGACACCTGGGTCAGGGAAGAAATAAAGAAAGAAATCAAGGAGTTTCTGAAATTCAATGAAAATGAAGGAACAACATACCCAAATTTGTGGGATACATTGAAAGCAGTGCTAAGAGGAAAATTCATAGCACTAAGTGCCTTTAAAAAGAAATTGGAAGCATCACACATAAACACCTTACCGACACAACTGGAAGCCCTAGAAAAAAAAGAAGCAGAAACACCCAAAAGGAGTAGACGTCTGGAAATAATCAAACTCAGGGGTGAAATTAACAAATTAGAAACTAAGAAAACAGTCCAAAGAATCAACAAAACCAAGAGCTGGTTCTTTGAGAAAATCAACAAGATAGACAAACCGTTAGCCAAACTAACTAAAAGGCAGAGAGACAGTATTGAAATTAACAAAATCAAAAATGAAAAGGGAGACATAACAACAGACACTGAAGAAATACAAAGAATCATAAATCCTACTTTGAAGGCATATATGCCACAAAATTTGAAAATCTAAGGGAAATGGATGATTTTCTTGATCAATTTCACTTGCCAAAGTTGAGTGAAGAACAGATAAAGAAGCTCAATAATCCCATTTCCCCTACAGAAATTGAAGTAATCATTGATAGTCTCCCAACCAAAAAAAGCCCAGGGCCAGATGGCTTCAGTGCAGAATTCTACCAGACCTTCAAGGGCGAGCTAATACCGATACTCTTCAAGCTACTCCAAATGATAGAAAGGGATGGAACATTACCAAACTCATTCTATGAGGCCATAGTCTCATTGATACCTAAACCCCACAAAGACTCAACAAAGAAAGAGAATTTCAGACCAATTTCTCTGATGAACATTGATGCAAAAATACTAAATAAAATACTTGCAAAACGAATACAAGAGCACATCAGAGATATCATTCATCATGACCAAGTAGGGTTCATTCCAGGCATGCAGGGATGGTTTAATATACGGAAATCCATCAATGTAATCCAACACATAAACAAAATGAAAATAAAAAACCACATGATCATCTCTTTGGATGCAGAGAAAGCATTTGATAAAATCCAACACCCATTCATGTTTAAAGTTTTAGAGAGATCGGGAATACAAGGCACTTTCCTCAACATAATAAGGGCTATATATAGGAAGCCAATAGTCAAAATCAAAGTAAATGGTGAGATACTTAAGGAAATTCCTCTAAAATCAGGAACAAGGCAAGGCTGCCCACTCTCTCCATATCTCTTCAATATAGTACTCGAAGTTCTAGCCAGAGCAATAAGACAACATAAGGAGATCAAGGGTATTCAAATGGGAAAGGAGGAAGTCAAATTATCCCTATTTGCAGATGATATGATAGTCTACATAAGTGACCCTCAAAATTCCACCAGAGAACTCTGACAGCTGATAAACACCTTCAGCAAATTGGCTGGATACAAAATTAACTCAAAAAAGTCTGTAGCCTTCCTATACACAAATGATAAGCTTTCAGAGGAAGAAATTAGGAAAACTACACCCTTCACATTAGCCACAAGCAATATAAAGTACTTAGGAGTTACTCTTACTAAGCAAGAGAAGGACCTGTTTGAAAAAAATTTCAAAACCCTAAAGAAAGAGATTGAAGATGACATGAGAAGATGGAAGGATCTACCTTGCTCATGTATAGGGAGAATTAACATAATAAAAATGGCCATCCTACCAAAAGCAATCTACAGATTCAATGCAATCCCTATCAAAATACCTATACAATTTTTTAAAGACATTGAAAGTTCAATTCTGAACTTCATATGGAAAAACAAAAAACCCAGAATAGCTAAAACAATCTTGTACAATAAAAAGTGCTCTGGAGGAGTCTCCATACCTGATCGCAAACTGTACTATAAAGCAATAGTAATTAAAACAGCATGGTACTGGCACAGCAACAGGCTGGTTGATCAGTGGAATTGAATCGAAGACCCAGATATGAATCCACACACATATGGTCATTTGATTTTTGACAAAGAAGCCAAATCCATTCGATGGAAAAGGGATAGCATCTTCAACAAATGGTGCTGGTCTAACTGAACGTCTATGTGTAAAAAAATGCAACTGGACCCATATTTGTCACCTTGTACAAAACTCAAATCCAAGTGGATTAAAGACCTCAACATAAAACAAGAGACACTAAATCACTTAGACGAAAAAATGGTACAGAGCCTGGAACATATTGGCACAGGAGACAATTTCCTGAACAGAACACCAACAGCCGAGGCATTAATGTCAACAATTAATAAATGGGACCTCATGAGGCTGAGAAGCTTCTGTAAGGCAGGTGACACGGTAAAGAGAACAAAGCGACAATCTACAGACTGGGAAAAGATCTTCACCAACCCCACATCTGACAAAGGTCTAATATCCAAAATATATAAAGAACTCAAGAAATTAAATACCACCAAACCAAATAACCCAATCGAGAAATGGGGCATGGAACTAAACAGAGAATTCTCAACAGAGGAATATCAAATGGCTGAGAAACACTTAAAGAAATGCTCAACCTCCTTAATCATCAGGGAAATGCAAATCAAAACAGCTCTGAGATTCCATCTTACACCCATCAGGATGGCTAAGATAAAAAATTCAAGCGACACCACATGCTGGTGAGGATGTGGGGAGAGAGGAACACTCCTTCATTGCTGGTGGGAATTCAAACTAGTACAACCACTTTGGAAATCTATCTGGTGCTATCTCAGAAAAATGGGAATAGGGCTTCCTCAAGACCCAGCTATTCCACTCCTTGGAATATACCCAGAAGATGCTCCAGCACACAGCAAGAAAATTTGCTCCACCATGTTCATAGCAGTCTTATTCATAATAGCCAGAACATGGAAAGAGCCTAAGTGTCCCTCAATAGAAGAATGGATAAAGAAACTGTGGTACATATACACTATGGAATACTATTCAGCTATTAAAAACAAGGAATTCCAGAAATTTATGGATAAATGGATTGAGCTAGAAATGATCATAATGAGTGAGTTAACCCAGAAGCAGAGAGACTCAAATGGTATATACTCACTTATATCTGCATATTAGCCCAAGGGGCATGTCCCACAAAAGCCTTCACTTACCAGGAAACTGAGACAGAGGGGAGGACATTCTAGTGGGACTCTAGATGAGAGAAGCATGGGAGAATGGCAAAGTAGAAGGATCCAAAGGGTCCTAGAAACCTACAAGTAGAACAGTATGATAGGCAGATTTGAGCATAGGGGTCCCACTCAAACTAAGGCACCAGCCAAGGACAATACAGGCGGTAAACCTTAAGCCCCTACCCAGATCTACCCAATGGACAGAACACTCTCCACAGTAGAGTGGAGAGTGGGATATTACTTTCTCACATACTCTGTTTCCTCACCTTTGACCATGTCCCCTGGACGGGGAGACCTGGTGGCAATCAGGGGAAGGACAGCAGGTTACCAAGAAGAGACTTGATACCCTTTGATCATATAGAAGGGGAGGTAATCCCCCTCAGGAACAGTCATAGGGGAGGGGAATAAGGGGAAAATTGAGAGGGAGGGAAGAATGGGAGGATACAAGGGATGGGATAACCATTGAGATGTAACAAGAATAAATTAATAAAGGAGGAAAAACAGAGATATAACAAGAATAAATTAATAAAGTAAAAAAAAGAATGCAAAAAAAAAAAAAGAAAATACTATCCTTATAAATTTTTAGTGGTAGAAGTAATGGTAAAAGTAATATGGTTTAATCAAACAGCATGTTTTAGGTATGTAACCCCGTAATAAAGAATTTTGTAATAAAATTTTTAAGTTTAATATTTTTGGTTATTTTTTTTTGGGGATTTGAAAGCAAACAATGAAATAGTTCTCTCTGTGTCCAGTTTTATTTCTTACTTTACTGTAAAGTTCATGCATTTTTTCAGTTTTTTTAACAGGTACAGCTTAGAAAAGTGTGACTAGTTCTAATGAAAATGTTATAGATACATATTTGACTTTTATTAGAATATCTATGTACATTAAATATTCACTGTAAAGTTGACACTTTTAATACATACATTAGTTGATCTACAAGATGCTTTTATATTAATATAATTTAGTTCTTATTTTTAAAATCATATGATCATGACATTTCTTCACAAGTAACTTATGTGTATCAGCAAATAACATGATTAGCATCGGAGGTTATTGTCAACATTAGTGAATACATTTTCCCTAACGTGGAGCCACATAAAGTTATAAAATAAATGATCTTATAATGGTACTTGACAGCTACTTGTAAATTATTCAAGGACTAAATACATTTCTCAGTAGCTAAAAACACTTGTTGCTCATACAAAACCCAGGCTTATTGCCCACCATCCAGAAGAAGGCTGAGAATTGTCTGTGACCCCAGATCCATGGGATCTGCCTCCCTCTTGTGACCCCGTGGAACCAGGCAACTATGTATACACACAGGCAAAACATTCACACATTTAAAATAATAAATAAATAAATGTTTTAAATTTATTCAAAAGACTTTTGCATTTTAAAAATCACCTTTTTGAGATCCAAGATGGTGGCCAGGAGTGTGGACCCTGTTTAGAAGCTCCAGTAAAGCATTTAGGGAATTGGCTGGAATTCTTAACCAGGAAGACCAAGCTCCCCACCCCACTACAGCGGGAGTACTCCACAGTTCAAAAGGCACAAAATACAGAAAACCTGCTAACCCAGGCACACTGGAGGAGTACAAAAGTTCTTGGACAAGAGCAGCAGCAGCAGCAGCAGCAGCAGCTGAGGTTTGCAGCTAGGAACCCTCCAACAGAGGCAATTGGAGAGGTGATGGTGGGAAGTGCTGCGTGAGAGGGGACTCTGCTAGATTTGGGCCTAGTGACCCAATCTCAACTCAGAGCACAGCTCGCACCCTGAGACCCAAACTGGACTCAGCCCGCAGTTTGGGCTCAGAGTCCCTAGCTGAATTGAGCATACGGTTTGGGCGCAGAGTCTCTAGCTGAACTTGGCTTGCAGTCCCAGCCCCTGGCACTAGGGCTGGCTCAGCATGCGGTTTGGGCGCAGAGTTCCTAGTGAATTGGGCACACAGTTTGGGCCCAGAGCCCCTAGCTGAATTGGGTGCATGGTTTGGGCACAGTATGCCTTGCTGAACTTGGCATGCGTCCTGGCCCTGAGCTTGGTGAGCAATCCCAGATGTGAGATTCAGGCTGAACTGGTGAACTCAGTGTGCAGTTAGGGACTGTGATTCTAACTGGACTCAGTGCTAATGGGTCTCAGTGCTTGGATTAGGCCCCAAGACCAGTTTGGGTCCAGAGAAGGGAACTGAACTCAATGCTCAGGTTGGGTCCATAGATGCTAATTGGACTCAGTATGTTTGCGGTTTGGGCCCCGTGACACCAACCTGGACTCTGCAAGCAGTCTGGGTCCCGAAATGTTACCAGGACACACAGACTAGCACAGCGTCAGAACTCTGGGACTAAGGAAATCTCAGAGACACAGGGAGTACAGTGGCCATCAGACCCCATCTGCCTGACCTGTTTCAGGCCCTAGAGAGCTCCAGTGCCACAAGGGGACCCAGAAGGCTGTGGACACTTTGGCTTGATCTAGCACACATTCAGAGACCCAGGACAACTACAGTGGAGCTGGAGATCACTGACTGTGAGAGACCAAAGTACAAGGCTGGCCTCCTGCCATCTAGATCACTGAAGCATCAGAGCTTCCAGACTAGTGAAATCGTGAAAAAAAAAAAGGTGAATCTATCCTCAGACTCCCTCCATCAAACTCTGGAAGCTATCTGACAAAACCGGAGATGGCAACATGACTAAAGGACAGCATAAAATCATACACAAAGAACCCCAAAACAATATGGCATTTCCAGATCCCAGCAATCCCAAAGGAAAAAACCCAGAGAATTCAAACACAACCGAAATACAAGAAAATGACCTCAAATCCTTAGTAATGAGGATGATAATGGAGGAAACAAATAAAATTTGTAAACAAATGAAGGAAGACTCAGCTAAACAGATGGAAGACTTAAAAGAGGCCTATGGAGGCACTGGAAAAAATTAAGGAAAATACAAACAACCAGATGAAGGAAATCAATAAAACTCTTCAATCTCTAAAAGCCTATAAAGAGGCAATGGAAGAAACTCAGGAATATACAAACAACCTGATGAAAGAAAGAAATAAAACAGTTCAAGATCTGAAGATGAAAATGGACTCAATGATAAACACACAGAAGAAAAATGAGAACATGAGAGCTCAGAGAGGAAGGCGAGCAACACAGAAGTGAGCTTTTCTAACAGAATCCAAGAGATGGAAGAATGAATCACATGTCTAGATGATACAATCATAGATCTTGAAGCAACCATTAAAGAAAATGTTAAATCTGGAAAAACCCTGACACAAAACATCCAAAAAATGAAGGACAGCATGAAAGAAGAAATCTGAGGATAATAGGCATTGAGTAAAGAGAAGATGCCAGACTCCAAGGCCCAGAAAATGTTTTTAACAAAATCATAGAAGAAAAATTTCCCAATTTAAAGAAAGAGATGCCTATAAACATACAAGAAGCCTACAGAACACCAAATATAATAGACCAGAAAAGAAAAATTTCCTGTCACATAATAATCAAAACATAAAATATACAGAACAAAGAAAAAATATTAAAAGCTGCAAGGGAAAAGGGCCAAATAACATTCAATGGCAAACCTATCAGAATTACACTCAACTTCTCAGCAAAGACCATAAAAGCCAGAAGAGCCTGGACAGAGATCTTGCAAACCATAAGAGACCACAGATGCCATGCCCGACTACTTTACCCAGCAAAACTATCAATACCCATTGATGGAGAAAGCAAAATATTCCATGACAAAAACAAATTCAAAGATACCTATCCACAAATCCAGCCTTACAGAAGATACTACAGGGAAAACTCCATGCCAAAGGTACAAGCTACAACCAAAACTACTCAGAAAATTGATAAACACACCATTGCAAAAACACAACCACACAAATGCTATACTGGAACTAACATCAAAATTAAGACTCTTAACAGTCACTGGTCATTAATATCTCTCAACATTAATCGTCTCAATTGTCCAATAAAAAGACACAGACTAAATGAATGGGTGCATAAACAAGATCCAACATTCTTCTGCATTCAAGAAACATCTCACCCACAAGGACAGACATTACCTCAGGGTAAAAGGCTGGAAAAATATTCCAAGCAAATAGCCACAAGAAGCAAGCAGGCATAGCCATTTTAATATCGAACAAAATAGACTTTCAACCAAAATTAATCAAAAGCGATGAGGAAGGACACTTCATATTCATCAAAGGTAAAGTCAACCAAGATGACATCATAATTCTGAACATCTATGTTCCCAATACAAGGACACCCACATTTGCAAAAGATCTGTTATCAAAGCCTAAACCACACATTGATCCTCACATAATAATAGTGGGAGACTTCAAAAACCCACTCTCACTGAAAGATATGTCATTGAAACAAACTAAGCCAAGAAATAACATCATTAACCAAGGCTATGAATCAAATGGATCAAACAGATATCTACAGAACCTTTCACCCAAACAAAAAGGAATATACTTTCTTCTCTGTACCCCATGGAACCTTCACCAAAATTGATCACGTAGTAGGTCACAAAGCAAGCCTCAACAGATACAAGAGGACTGAAATAATATCTTGTATCCTATCAGATCACAATGGTCTTAGGCTGCACTTCAACAACAACAGAAATAACAAAAAGCCTACATGTACATGGAAAATAAACAACTCTCTACTTAATGACACCTGGGTCAGGGAAGAAATAAAGAAAGAAATTAAGGACTTCCTGAAATTCAATGAAAATGAAGGAACAAAATACTGAAACCTGTGGGATACATTGAAAGCAGTGATAAGAGGAAAATTCATAGCACTAAGTGCCTTTAAAAAGAAATTGGAAACATCCCAAAATTAGCAACTTAATGACACAGCTGGAAGCCCTAGAAAAAAAAACAAAATAGAAACACCCAAGAGGAGAAGACATCTGGAAATAATCAAACTCAGAGCTGAAATTAATAAATTAGAAACAAAGAAAACAGTCCAAAGAATCAAACAAAATAAGAGCTGGTTCTTTGAGAAAATCAACAAGATAGACAGAGCATTAGTCTCTAAAATTGGGAATAAGGCAAGGCTGCCCACTCTCTCCATATCTCTTCAATATAGTACTCAAAGTTCTAGCAAGAGCAATAAGACAACAAAAGGAGATCAAGGGTATCCAAATGGGAAAGGAGGAAGTCAAATTATCCCTATTTGCAGATGATATGATAGTGTACATAAGTGACCCCCAAAATTTCACCAGAGAACTCCTACAGCTGATAAACACCTTCAGCAAATTGGCTGGATACAAAATTAACTCAAAAAAGTCTGTAGCCTTTGTATACACAAATGACAAGCTTGTAGAGGAAGAAATTGGGACAACCACACCCTTCACATTAGCCACAAGTAATATAAAATATTTAGGAGTTACTCTAACTAAGCAAGTGAAGGAATTGTTTGAAAAAAAATTTCAAAACTCTGAAGAAAGAGATTTAAGATGACATGAGAAGATGGAATGATCTTTCTCGCTAATGGATCAGGAGAATTAACATAGTAAAAATGGCCATCTCACCAACAGCAATGTACAGATTCAATGCAATCCCTATCAAAATACGTATACAAATTTTAAAGACATTGAAAGTTCAATTCTGAACTTTATATGGAATAACAAAAAAACGCAGAATAGCTAAGACAATCTTGTATAATCAAAGATCCTCTGGAGAAATCTCTTTACAAGATCTCAAGCTATGCTTAAAGCAACAGTAATTAAAACAGCATGGTACTGGCACAGCAACAGTCTGGTTGATCAGTATAATCGAATTGAAGACCCAGATATGAATCCATACACATATGGTCACTTGATTTTTGACAAAGAGCCAAATCCATTCAATGGAAAAAGGATAGCATCTTCAACAAATGGTGCTGGTCTAACTGAAGGTCTATGTGTAAAAAAATGCAAATAGACCCTTATTTGTCACCTTGCACAAAACTCAAGTTCAAATGGATTAAAGACCTCAACATAAAATCAGAGACACTATATCACTTAGAAGAAAAAGTAGGGAAGAGCCTGGAACATATTGGCACAGGAGACAACTTCCTGAACAGAACACCAACAGCCCAGACATTAATATCAACAATTAATAAATGGGACCTCATGAGGCTGAGAAGCTTCTGTAAGGCAGGAGACACCTTGAACAGAACAAAGTGAAAGCCTACAGACTGGGAAAAGATCTTCACCAACCCTACATCTGACAAAGGTCTAATATCCAAAATATATAAAGAACTCAAGAAATTAAGCACCACCAAACCAAATAACCCAGTTAAGAAATGAGGCTTGGAACTAAACAGAGAATTCTCAACATATGAATATCAAATAACTGAGAAAGACTTAAAGAAATGCTCAACCTCCTTAGTCATCAGGGAAATGTAAACCAAAACAACTTTGAGATTCCATCTTACACCCATCAGAATGGCTAAGATCAAGAATTCAAATGACACCACATGCTGGCAAGGATGTGGAGAGAGAGGAATACTCCTTCATTGCTGGTGGGGATACAACCTAGTACAACCAGTTTGGAAATGTATCTGGTGCTATCTCATAAAACTGGTAATAGGGCTTCCTCAAGACCCAGCTATTCCACTCCTTGGAATATACCCAGAAGATATTCTAGCACACAACAAGAAAATTTGCTCAACCATGTTCACATCAGGCTTATTCATACTAGCTAGAATGTGGAAACAGCCTAAGTGTCCCTCAGTAGAAGAATGGATAAAGAAACTGTGGTACATATACACGATGGAATAATACTCAGCTATTAAAAACAAGGAATTCCCGAAATTTGTGGAGAAATGGATTGAGCTAGAAATGATCATAATGAGTGAGTTAACGCAGAAGCAGAAAGAGTCAAATGGTATACACTCACTTATATCTGCACACTAACCCAAGGGGCATGTGTCAGGAAAGTCTTCACTTACCAGGAAACTGGGACAAACGGGAGGACGTCCTATTGCTACTCTATATGAGAGAAGCATGGGAGAATGGCAAAGTAGATGGATCCAGAGGGTCCTAGAAACCTACAAGAAGAACATTATGATAGGCAGATTTGGGCCCAGGGGTCCCGCTCAAACTATAGAACCAGCCAAGTACAATATATGCAGTAAACTTCAAACCCCTACCCAGATCTAGTCAATGGACAGGACATTCTCCACAGTTGAGTGGAGAGTGGGGTCTGACTTTCACATGTACTCTGATGCCTCATATATGACCATGTCCTCTGGATGGGGAGATCTGGTGGCACTCAGAAGAAGGATAGCAGGCTACCAAGAGGAGACTTGATACCCTATAAGCATAAACAGGGGGAGGAAGTCACTTCAGTCGCAGTCATAGGGGAAGGGAGTAAGGGGAAAATGGGAGGGATGGAGGAATGGGAAGATACAAGGAATGGGAAAACCATTGGGATGTAATATGAATAAATTAATAAAATAATGTTTAAAGAAATAAAAAAATAAAATTCACCTTTTTATGGCTTATTCTTGCTCGACCTATTTTTAAGTTTGTTCAGTTGCACAATGCCTACAAAATTTTACTCTTATATAATATTATATAGTATTATAATCTTATTCTATTATATAATTATTGAATAAATGTCATTAAGCCTACCATGATTCAATAAGTGTAGATTTATATGACAAGAAGAGTTTGTTTTATAATCATAACTACATAACTGCCTTTTATCAGTTAATTAGTAAAATTTAGAGTAATACAATATTAAGTAATATATCTTAGTGACATAAAAACTCATAGGAAATTTATTCACTTGAAGGAATATATATATATACCTACAAAGGAGAATTAAACTCAGTGTGGAATGTTAAGAACCACTGAAAAGTCCTGGTTGAAAATAATAAAATAATCTAAATTTTACTTTTACAGGATGTCATCTGTCCATTTCACACACACACACACACATACACACATACACATGCATACACATATCTATCTATCTATGTATCTATGTATCTATGTATCTATGTATCTATCTATCATCTCTCTATCTATCTATGCATACATATGGGTATATATTCATATATATCTGAAAATTAATTTCATGAAAATAATAAGCAACTATGCATGTATATTCAAATGAATATAATAGCTTGGATTATGTCAATATCCTGTTTCAGGAGATCAGTGCTATTTCAATTGTTTGTCCTAATATCATAATATTACTTAACCAACCTTGTGATTGAGCCATATTGAAGAACATTTTCAACCTATGCCATGCTTTGTTTTCTGTATTTTTTGCAGTATTTGGTATTGACTGTTTTTTTCAAGCACTAAGCACAGGGTACTCTCTATTGAGACCAGCACTCGGGTGCCTCAAGAAGAAGAATGTCAAATCCATGTGTTTCCTCCCTCTCTACTTTTAACTACATTACTCCTGTAGGACCATATCTCCTGCCTATCAAATGAGAAAAATAACTCATTTTAAGTACCATTTATTCATCTTAGGACCCAAAGAATTGATTGCTTACATTCAAACAACCTCCAAAGTATCAGAAAGGTAATGATTTAACACACTTTTCACTTATTTTATATCTAGTCCCGTGCATGCTGTCAAGTGATCTCAACTTCACTGCCTGGGAACAGGTCTTGGGCCTGGAACACTTCCAAACTAAGAAATAACAGAATTCTTGTAGTCTATGATTGGTTCAACAGCTTGAGTCAGAATATCTGCCCTATTTCTTACTCAAAATGTACTCCTGTGTTCTGCTTATGCTAATCAAACCAATGACAGGTGCTTCAGTTGTTTTTACTGTAGTTATAGAATGGAAAATACAATATTTGAAATAAATGTTTATGCAATGACTTTAAGTACATATGTATTACTGATCCTGAAAGATTTCAATAGAAATTATATGAAATAAATGAAGAAAATAAAATGTCAAATATCAAGTCACAAACATGTGAAAGAAAAATAAATAATAATTCATGTAAACTGGCAAAAATATTAAAATATAGATTTAAAATACATATGCAAATGGATTGAGAGTTGTTTAAAAATGACCAACATCACTATTCCTCAAGGCAATGCAAATCAAAGCCACAATATCAGTCATAGTATGATTATTATCATAAAAGACAATGTTTATTGAAAATATGTGATGAGAATGCAATGAACAATCACCACACGCTCATTTATAAGTAGAGTTTTTAAAAGTTGAGCTCAGAGAAGTTGAGAGCAGACTCCTTGTTACTAGGCTGTGGAGAATGGAATAGCAAGAGATTTGACTATTCCAGTTGGTACAATGACTGTAGGAGGAATAGTTTCTGGTGTCCTTTGGCACAACGGGATGAATACAGTCACACATTCCCTATTGCAATAGAAGAAAGTAGTCAAATTTCACTTAATAGAAATAAATTATATAAGTACAATTCAGTGGATTAGTATTGCCAGGCTGATCACTACCAAAGTATATAAGAATCAGAACATAATATGTGCATTTCCACTAAGGCACTACTTTGGTAATCTTAGAAGAAAAGAACATGCAATTAATAACATTATTTGAAATAAATTGTACTTGGCACATTTATGCTGATATTCTTTTATTTTCAAATTTTAATCCTCTGATTTTTCTAATGAAAATAAATCATCTTTCAAATTTATGGAAAAATGTGAATATGGCCAATGTAATGGGTATTACCTAGAATCAATAATAAAACTACCACATTTCCAGGAAATCTCTCTATTGATAAACCTACAATTAAAGCATGGTATTGATTTAGAGTTCAAGAACTGTTTTGATGCCTAGCATACATAGAAATGAGCAACAGAGTTAATAGATTTATTCATTTCAATGTGTTACACCTAATATGACTCCATAAATACATTTGGAAGGGTGTTAAATGTGATTCTACTAATACAGTAAATATTTGGTGCTCACTGAGTAAATATATGCAAAATATGTATAATGTCCATAGTGTTCTATACATGTGAATAAATTTCCTTCACTTTTACTTCTATGCTATAAATAAACAACAAAGGATGCTCTTAATTATTTTTGTGATTTTTCATCCAAAGTCATGGATGCTCTTGACTATTTCTGTGACCATTCAGCCACAATCATGGATGTACTTGTATATTTCTGTGACCATCCAGCTGTGGTCATGCATGTTCTTCATCATTTCTGTAACAGTTCAGGTACAGTTAGCATATGTATTATAGTGAGTGAGAGTACATATTTGCATTACTATGATTGACTCTCCTGGACTGTCTGTAACTGCTCATATCAATTAATGAATCACTGTAGGCATAGTACTATCACTAAAAGATGGGTACTTTTCTTCTAAAGGAAGTGAGCCTGTATCATTTATAGAGTCTTCTATTCCTGTCTCTTCTGGAAGCATCTGGATGTAGTTAACAAATTTACATATTCATAACACATAACAAATTCCAATTTCTATTAGCACATGTTAGATTTTTATGTAAGTTGTTAGAAAAGGAGGTCAGTGTACAGGCTAATAATCCAAAACAGAATAACTAGACACTACATATAGAAGGAAAGAAATAAATTATTAGTAAATATTTTAGAGTTATAAAATGTGTTTTTTGACTTAAATGTTAGCATTTTAAAGTTTTATTTGCTCTTCATTTTTTTCTATATAAATTTTAAGGTCTAGAATAATACAAGTATGTAACTTATAGGCACTGTTACTGAAATGTGCTATAATAGCGTTCTGACTAACCTTTGAAAAAATAATTTATCAAGGGATTTCAGCTACTAAATGAAATATATTACATTTACTTTTTAAAAAATTGAGTTTCAGAGTCATCAACCTAGTAACATACATTCCATATGTAACATTCTCTGAAAGCATATTCATAAAATATAAAGAAAACTCTACACACAATAGCCATTTTAAGTGACAGCCTAAGTGTGGGAAAGTACTATGTTTGTATTTCAATGGCTTATGTAAAACAATAGCACATCTCTCAGAATGCTTTTCTAAGCGCCGGAAAGAACTCAGTGGTCTGGAGAATCCTTAGCATGCACTTATTATGCTTATAAGGGATAAAATAAACGAAGATCAATGCAATCCCTAATGAAGTCTACTGCTTTGTCAGGTGTGCCTGCATGTGCATATTTGTGTGGTAGACCTTGTAGAAACATGGATTACGTTATAAAGAAATGTTTATTTATATATACAAACACATACATTTAGATTTTCACATATTTGATTGAAATGAATATAAATCACCCATTGAAAATGGAATTATGGAAACTTGATGAGAAAAGTACTTTAGATTTTGCAATATTAGAGTGCCTGTCCATGCACGCACAATCACTTGGAGTTCTATTCAGGCTCTTCATCATATTTTAAGTTTTTAGTTGATTTTTGTTGCTGTGATAAAATATCCTGACAAAACACAACTTAGGAAAGTCAGGTTTTATTCAGTTTACAGTTCTATGTCACAGCCCTTCGTTACACAGAAGTCAAGGCAGAAACTTAAAGCAGCTGTCACGTAACAGCACAGCCAAAAAAAAAAAAAACCCAGAGAAAGAAATGTTTCTGTGCATACTGCTTGCTTGCTGTGCTCAGCTTGATTTCTGCATTCTCCTACAGTTCACAATCCCTTGTTTAGGAAATGATCTGACCAACATGGGCTGTTCTTCCCACATAAATTAGCATAAGACAGTCCCACACAGATATATTCACAGGTTAATCCAGTATAGAAACCCTTCATTGGGCTCTCTTCCCAGATGATTCTAAATTGTGTCAGGTTAACAACTGACATAAACCATCAGTATTTCTTGTGAAGAAGTACTACATAAAAGGGTGTTGTGTCCTGTATCCTGCGTCATCTTCCAATGCAAATTAATTTAAGAAAACCATGATGTCTTATTTTTAAGAAAATTATTAAATATGAAATATCTGAAAAAAATTTTATCCTTTTGGAGATGGACTTGAAATTTAAGACCCTATGAGCATATACAGTGGGAGGAGGTCCCCCTCATAGGGGAAGGGAGTAAGGGGAAAATGGGAGGGAGGGAGGAATAGGAGGGTACAATGGATGGGATAACAAATGATATTTAATATGAATAAATTAATAAAATATATTTTTAAAAGATAGTGATATGTCTTGATAGATATTATGTAGACTCCCTCAAAATATTTTTTTGTTTTGTTGCTTTTTCTGTTTGTATATTTGAGGGTATTGGTAACTTTCATCTCACACTCTAGCTTGCTAGAAATATATATATATCTGTATAACATAAGGTTTTCTCTGTATTTTTGTGCAAGATGGAAGGCATAAACTTCTGATAGACTCAAAGTGTATTGGAGATTTCTTCTATCCAGTCCCTTGCTTATACAACTGCAGTGCAGATACTGCCACCCACTAGTGGGAATAGAACCTCAGAAATTTTCTTCATGTGAGATAAAGTCAGCTGACTGTCTTATTTGTGGATTCATTTCCTTTCCTCCTCACAGGAGGCCCATGTCTGAGACCTTGTTCAACACTATTCTGTTAGGGTGCCCTGCTAAATCCCATTACAAAGCATTAACTTGTCATTGTCTATTAGGGACATAGAGAAGCATTTGTAAGGACCACAAGTAGAGAATATTTCACTAGATAAAACAAAAAAAGCATCAAAAACTTAAGATGACCTGTCTATCCTAGGAATCTGCAGATATCTTTGGGTTACTGTGTTTTGTGGGTCTCTTCTCCCCCAAGACAGTCAGCCACTGGTCCACAAGGGAAAGGAGAAGAGGGTTAGGGGGAGCAATGTTCTGACATCGTGAGTATAACAGAATGACTTTGCAGGGCCAGTTTCAGTGAGATTTTTCAACTTTTTTCAAGGTGAACAAAAACTATATAGTTTGTGAGGCATGGGGTGGAGGGTTCCTAGGGTAAGTATACATTATTGGCTGGAGCTTGAGGTGCTAGGCATGTTTAATTTACATACCAGTAATGCCAGGTACTTATTAGCCATGTTCTAATGAGGGAGAAAGGAAGTTCATCCTGCATTTTGACCAAGGGTATGTAATTTCCCTCACGGGTAGGCTTAGTGCTTAGAAATACTCTCCAGATGAATTCAAGCAGAAAGAAGGAAGACCCCTATTTAGAAAGGGAGTCTTCTCTTCTGTGCCAAGCTCAGGAGAGCTGCCGGGCCATGACATAACTATGACCTGACTTTAATAGCCTTAATAGCACAGTCTTCGAAAATGTTTCTCAAAGGTAACATGTAGAATGGAATATCCATCTCCTCCATCTCTGAGATACAATGCTTTTCTTGATAACATTGAGAATTAAAATGAACTATCATTTCCTAAAACAGAAAAAAAGTTTGCCCTTTTAAATCCTTGGAATTCATCTTTCCATAAATGTGAATTTTACATCATGTCAAAGCTGAATTTGATATGGGTAGATATAAATGTATGCAAGAAAGACATGTCTGGCTGCAAAGTAAATGAAGGCTCCTCTGGAAGTAACTCTTTCTAGCACTCTTCCCTCACTTCATATAAGGACCTATGGAAATTTGGGACAATAGTGTTTATAATTCTTTCCACATAATGCAATTTAATGGCAAAATAGTTAGAAAACAGGACATGTTAAAGAAGATCCCTGACTCTTCAAAGACAAAGTGATAATAACTGAGCACCAAGGGCTTTTTAAAAGTCAGATGAATACAACATATAGCCCTCAGTCTTACTTTAGGTTAATGTCAAAGGCAAGAAATACATTTCATATATTTCAGTGTTATGAATATTTCCTGAAGAAGTTATATTCAATGAATCCTTAAATGGGTTATTACTACTATTGATCCATTTAAATTTTAGGTTTCTGCATTGAATATTTATATTGTTACTTAACAATTGAATGAAAGCAAAACTTGGGTGAGTACAATGGCTCAGTGCATAAAACAACTTGCCATATAAGGCTGAAAATCTGAGTTCAATCCCTAAATACTGAGGAAGAAAAAAACAAAAATTGTCTCCTAACTCAATATGTGTGCTGTGGCAAGAAGGTCATAACAATTACAGACACATGCATCATACTATCATACTCAGTAACACGTACACACACACACACACACACACACACACACACATACACACACACACATACACACACACACACACACACACACACATACACCCACCCACACACACACACACACACACACACTTTTTAAAAGAGTAAAAAACAGAATTGCATGTGTTTTGTAGAAAAGGACATTCCTTGTTTAATGAAATCTTGGCTGACAATTATTCATACTCCTGATTACATTTATAAAAAATGTCCATATATCCACTCTTCCTCAAGTACCAAATAGGAGAATTCAACAAGATTCTGGATGGCCCCTTAGAGAGATATGAAAGATATCTGAAATTTGAGCCACATCAAAACTTTCCCTCAAAAGTTACACAGGATTTTACTACTAATTTATACTTAAAAATGGCAAAAATGAGTGACTTGAGCACAGAATACACATGTTCTGTTTTGTTTGGTTTGGTTTGGTTGTTTGTCTAGAAATGACGTTCATGCCATGTTTGAAGAAATTGAAAGGACAACTTGGGATGTTTGAAGTTTTCTTTCTTCTATGAGTGCAAATGGTTTTCCAGTCATGTAGATGTGAATTTACATTCTGATGAGAAGTCCATAGAGTCCACAATCCATACTGAAGCTGTAGAGGAAGCACAAGCTAGAGGCTGCAAAAAGACAGTATAACACTAAACACTGCCGCTTGGCTCGTCTTCAAGGTCTTGCATTGTTGGACAAATAGAAGTGAGACTCAGTTCTAGCTGTAGGTAGCCAAGACACCAGAAAATTGTCCTCTGTGTCAAATACGGAAAGAGACTCTGCACTCCTAGTTTTAGATGTTGGGAAGAAAAAGAAGAATCCACATAGCTTTTGTCCTTCTTTTCCAAAGGCAGCAAAGCTTTCCCTGAGTACAGCAATGCCTTTAGATGAGTGTAAAATGCATTACAATCATATTTATAAACTTCCACAAAATATATAGGCCACTCTGGAATCTAATCCTGCCTGTTTCAATAGTTGAAAGCCATAAGTGAAGCCACACGAACAGTAGAGAATTATTATTTATCTCGCTCCTTGTCTCTAACTTCAAAAGCCCCAGGGACTATTTTCTCCCCTTAAGTAATTTAATTCTAGCACAAGAGTTATTGACCAATTCCATGACTTTCTTATGTTCAGGCACAAAGAATTTCTTCTACGTTCTTTCATTCTAGGAGTCTTTCATTCTGTTGCTACTAAAGAAACATTCATTGGCAAGTTGACCGGATGTAGTCCCTTCCAGATCCCAAAGAATCAGAAACTTCAGTGGGACTACACAGAAGAATCTAGGCATGTTCACTGAAGAACAGATGAAACCATTGCATAGGGTACACCTTTCAAATGATGTGTACTCTGTAGCTGTTTTCTAATTCCAAATGAAACCTGGCTGTCACCCTTTAATGTGCACAAATATTTTCATACTATCTCAGTGATGGCATAAACTCTAGACTGATGATGGAATTGTTGACCTCCTCAGAAGTTGTATATACAAATTATATGCATTGTATAAACCATTGTTGCATACTTTCCAACTAGTACTTGACTATCATTCATGTTTACTAATTATTCTAACTTATATTTTAATCTCTTCTCAAAGTGGTTTGTGACTCTTTAAATTTATGTTGAAGTAGAAGTAAAATTCAAACCTTCATAAAAATTTAATAGCTTGCCAAAATTAGCTACACAATGATTCACTAGAGTAATCTCCACAGCCTTTAAGAAAGCCACTTCTCCATGACATCTGACATATAGTATTGATGGGCATAAAATTTGGTACAGGAACAAACATAAAGTCTTATATTGTTGCATAGCTTGATATCGCTTTCTTTTCAAATTGATTTAATTTTACTTACCCTTAACTCTCTGCCCCAAATGCTAAACCAAGCACCATCACCTTTCTGTATGAGATATTTAATTCCCCTACTGTTATACTCCTTTCCAAAGTGTCATATGCTGCCATTGTAGTAATATATTCATGTTGCCATTTTGATCCTGTCTACCCATTAACAACAGCAACAATGAAAAAAAGTCCATTAGTCAAAATACTCTCCAAACCCTTTAGCATGTCATATAAGAACATGACTCACTTTTCACTCAGGTTAAACTTCATTCTTACTATTCATTTATTTACTTGTCTTTGCGGTCCTATGTGTGGAAGTGTGTGAGCATGCATTACTTTCTGTCTAGCAGCCTAGATCAACTTATAGATCTCTGTGAGTTATTATTATATTCATAATGTACTTTTGAGTGTGAACTATTTTCATAAACTCAAGCATAATCTTTTAAAATACTTCCTTTAACATTGGCTTTTTCTTGCCTACCAGCTTCTCATTAGCTCCTATTTATTTAAACCATAAAGATATCCAAAACTCCAGGCAACAGAACCTTTGAGCAGCTTGCCTTTGTTTCTGCTAAGAGCCTACTATTGGGTTTAGCCTGGTATTCTCATTCAGGTCCACTCCTACCCTCCATCTGTCTCTAACTGATGTGAATTTTCTCTAAAAAGTTACTGGATAGTCACTGTCAAAGCAGAAATGAATAGAAAAAGAATAGAAAAATCATTCACATGCTGCATGGGAAGCATATTGAAAATTGCATGTGGTGAAAAGTGATACTGAGCACACACACTCACACACATGCAAGGATATCTACTGAAAAGATGATCAGTATTAATTAGGGCTCTTGACATTTTTATTAAATACCATTTTATTATTTACATATATGTTTATATTATTAAACATATATACAATAAAGTACCTATAGCAAGAAGAAGCATGAAACATTTATATAAATGTTACATTCTTAGTGGTTTTGGCTGTTGGTATTTGGCAGCCTTGAAGAAATCATCTTTCCCATCTTGGTGTGTCTAAAATTCTAAATGTAAACTAATATATCATATCTTGTCATTACCAACTTCAAACATCTATCTATCTAGACCTAATTACATCTTAACCCCTATACTATGCTTAGTTGTAAAACTATCCAGTCTTCAACCACATCAGAGGCTTGAGAATTAATAATATTAACTACCTGAGTATACAGGTGGTGCAGGTTAGCACCTTCCAAAATAAGAAGATGACAGAGACAGTTTGCTATTTGAGAAGCCACCCAAAACTCTCTATAATGTCAGAGCATCATCTTCAGATTTCTGACCCAATATATCATATTTGTGAGGCAGAATTTGGCAGTTGATGTAGTTGCCTGTATACATGCTTGCCCATTTTAAAGGCAGAATTATCTCCATGGTAGAAATGAGGACATTTTGCCCATTGGCTTGTTCACCACATTTGAAGTCATTTCCATAAAGAGGTACTTTGATGCTCATCATCCTCTCTTAGGTAGGGTGGGTGTTGCCAGGGGTTAACCTGTCTCATTGTCAATGAATCTTTAAAATAATAAAAACATTTTCAAATGTATGGCTCTTGTTTTAAATACCAAAAACTAAACTTCATCTATTCTTGGCAAAACAATAAAATTATGAGATGATACTAGGGTATTGAATTTAATCACAGGAAGAGTAGGGTCATGTAAGGGGATAACATTCAACTGGAATCCAAAACACATTTGTCTCCACACAACCTTGGTTTTTGTCCCTTTGCCCTCATCACCAACTGATCATCTATGTTCTGTACTGTCTGTATATTGCCAACATTCCATTGCTGTCAAACATACCTTACTATGTAGTAGAGAGCACAGTCACCAACATCCTATATGTTTCAGTTTTTGTAATTCCCAATAGCAAACTGAAATAACTTCTTAGGCCATAATTTTTGACTTGTTGTTAAGGTAAAAAAATCACTTATTTACAAAGATTAAATAGAATTAAAAGCACACGATATTTCAATAGTTATCAGATGAGAATTAGAAATTACAGTTTAAGTCAAAATGATATATACGGTAAAGAGATCAGCAGTTGCCAGATCATGGAGTACTTCATTATTTTTGTTATTGTTCCCAGATTTAAAATAAGCTAAGTCACAGATACTAAAATTGATTTTAGTTGTTATTTTATATTTTTAGAACTTTCATAAATATAAGAGCTTTCTTTAATATTAGTGTGTAATTAGTATTTGTAATACTTACTCTTCCAAGGTACTGCACAAAATCAAGTCAGATTAAAGAAATATGTGAAGACAAAATGCTTGTTTTGTAATTGTACTCTAAGGTAAAAATTGTATTAGAGATATCAGTACAGTGAATCTTAAATATATATATATATATATATATGGTGTATATATACATATATAAAATCAATAAATAACCCTTAGTATGTGTGTGTGTATATATATATATATATATATATATGGCTATTTATTGCTTCCTTTTTTAGATTTGGTTAAATTTATTTAATAATGGATTTTTTAAAATAAAAAATGTGGCCCATATTGCTCTAAAGCATTATAGAATATTCCCATTATTTAGCTTATGGTTATATTTTATTACAGTTATCACTAAATATGTAGAGAAATATGAAAGCTCAATATAGACTAAATTAATTTTACAGAAACTATTTCCTCCAAGATATAATACAAATTGAATAAATCCCCAAAGAGAAATATTTGCTAAAATTAAAAGTACCTCTGAAGCGAGGACAAATCAAGTATTGTTATATAGAAAAGATTTTACAGCTGTCCTATGAAAGTGTCACCTTTTCCCACAGTTCCTGAAAGCATAGGGCTTGCTATGTCCTAAAGTGAGTAATGATTGTAGTTAGAATTGTCCTCAGGGGAGTAATTAATGATCATTTTTTGCTGAGTTTGCATTTCTAGATGGGGACTACTTCATAATGATTCCAATGGATTCCTGGTTTTGTCTGGCCAAATTATCTTTCAAATCAGCTTCCTCTTTTCAGATGAGAGCCTTTAATCTCAGGGAAAAGTTCTAGTCCTTTGTGAAGCTGATTCTTTTTAAGATAAATTCTAGAACATTCTTCGTGATAGTCTGACATTATCATCAATAAGACATGTTTGACCTTGTCAGTAAATGATCTTGCAAAATAATCTAAGTTTATAAAGTGAAATCAGGCCTTCTCACAATTTTGGCTGCTGCATTAGCCAATACCCGATATCCAAAGTGCAAAATCACATTTATGTATTACAAGATTCAGAAGTCCTGGAGGTCATAACGATTAATTTGTATTCACTGTTGAAGTAGAATAAAATATATTTTATTGCTTTTCTAATTTTGAATTCTCTCTTTCTCTTCACTTTTCCTTATTTTTCTGTTTACAGCCATCAATATTTGAGCTCTTTTTAATAAAAGTATTAAATCAGACAGACTTTACTAAGGTAAACTCTTATCTCTCACTATATATGAAAAGAATAACAAAAAACAAATTACATACTTTAAGACCTTGAGAATTCTGGAAGAAAACCTAAGAGATATATTGTTGGTTTGAACAATGAATTTTTGTACAACTACAGAAGGATAAACACGAAAGCAAAGGTACATATACGGGAGAATACGCAACTAAAGACACCTACAAAGCAAAACAAATAGTAAGGTTACGCGACAACCTCAGAATGGGAGGAAATATTTGTACATGCACATTTGATAAGGGGTTAACATCTACAACAAACAAGAAATTCATGCATCTCAGTATTAAGAAAACAACCAAAAATAAGACACTCTGTGTATAGACAGTTCACGAAGTATACATTTAAAAGGCTGATGAGGAGAACAAATGCTCACAGTAATCCTAGAAATGCAAGCTGTGAAGGCTCACTGGCTGGAATATCTATCTCCTACAACTGCTAGAGAAGCTGTTATCAAGAAGTTCTGAGATAAGAAGCACTGGTAAAGGGAAACTTTGCACTCTGTTAGAATCTAAATAAAGTCATAAAAAAAAAACTTTTGGAAGTTTTTGGAAAATCTAAAATTAGTTTTTAGTTTTAGAGCATTTTAGAATAATTTCAGAATGACCGCATAATCAAATAATCATATCAGTAGATATATAGCCAAAGAATACAAAAAAAGAGTATGCCATAGACATATCTATTTTTGATCCTTTTTTACATTTTCTTGTATCAGTTAAAAACAAGTACAAATAAATAAATGAAAAAACAATTTTATATATTCATACAGTTAAGTACTAGTTAATCATTAAAAATTGTGATACTGGTAAATATGTGTCCACAAGTACAGTGTCATGCATAATGGCTTTACTACTCTGAAAATCATCTACGCATGACTTACTTATTTCTTTTTCTGCCAAAGTCCTGACAATTACTTATCACTTTATTCTTTCCAAGTATTTGTTTTTTTCCAAAATATCAATATAACTAGATTCACATATCATATAACATTTTCATATTATTTTGCATGTCCATAGAAATGTAAGATGTATCCATTTCATGACTTGATGTCTCACTTACTTTTAGCATTCACTGTATATGACATCATTGGTCTATCTGTTCGTGTGTTTAGGGATATCTTGGTTCCTTCCAAGTTTTGGAAGTTAGGAATAAAGCTTTCATGAATATGAATGTATGTATTTTTGTGAACTGAAACTCATTTGGGTAGATACCACAGAGTTAGTGGTATAGTGAACCATATATAAGAACATATTTCATCTTCCAAATTGGCTATGCAGTTTAGTGTTCCCATTTCTGTGTGTGTGTGTGTTTTCAACAACTATGAACATCTTTCTAAGCCTGACATGAATTCTCGTGTCACAAATCTGATCACTTCCCCTTGATGGGGGGAGGACTATGAGGCATGCAGAGAAAGGGGAAGCAGGCTATCTGGATAAAAACTGATAGGCTATGGTCATGTGGTGGGGGACGAGGTCTGTTCTCTCAGATGTCCAGGGTAGGGGAATAGGGTTAAAGAGGGAGGGAGGTGGGGAATTGGGAGATACAAGGGAGGGGATGTAATTTCAATAACTTAAAAAAATAAAATAAAATAATATGAATTTTAAAAATTTACATCCTGGCTCCCTGTTGCCCACTTGCAAATGAGTTGTGTTATATGTTCATTAAGATTCTACTATTTGCCTATTATCTCCACCCTCGTTTTGCATTTTAGTTTTTATAAACTTAAGCAGCAGATTGTAGACTTCTTGATACCAATGTTACAAACATTTAAAAGCAGTTTCTGTTTCCCTGAAGACCACTAGAATCAGTTTGTACATAATCTCAAATGATAACAAGTGTTTGGACTGAGAAACTTTTGAGTTAATGTAATTTGTAGGAAATTATAGGTAGCAGTTTTGACTTGGTGATTTCACTTTTATTTTAATTCTTTGTGCCAAAATATGTATAAATCCAAAAATCTATAAGTAATATACTCATGGTGGCATACAATAGAGGAATAATGTATATGGAATCATATCTTAATCACTTAAAATTAATGACAGTATTGTAAAGATGATAATATTTCTCTAATTTTAAAGTGAGGAAGTGAGTTTTTAACCCTCAGCAAAAATATGTCCTTGATAAAAACAGTTAGATGACATCTTCAAAAGCCCCAGGGACCAACAGAATATGACATTTAAATATGTTTTTATTATGCTAAAGATTCCTTGACAACAAGATAGGTTAATGCCTTGCAACACCCAGTCTACTTCAAAGAAGATGGTGAGCATCATAGAACCTCCTTATGGAATTGGCTTCAAATGTGGCAAATAAGCCACTGGGCAAAATGTCCTCATTTCTACCACAGACAGAATTCTGTCTAAAAAAGGGCAAGCTTGGATGCAAACAGAGTCAATGGCCAAACACTGCCAAGACAGAGTAAGGAAGTCCTCAATAGTTCCTACCTAATAGTTCCTACAGCACAAATATGTCCCTCAGCTATATTGGGCCAGAAGGCTAAAGATGGCGCTCCAATGTTATAGAGAGTTTTGGGTGACTGCTCAGGATGTAAACTGTCTCTGTCATTTTTTAATTTTGGAAGCTACTAACCGGCACTTTCGGTTCACTCAAGTAATTAAGTTTTATTGTTTCTCAAGTCTCTGATGGGGTTGAAGACCAAATAGTTTAGTCTTACAGTTAAGCTTAGTTGGATAGGGTTTGGGAGGTTTTCAGATCCAGAAATATGTTTTAAGTTAATAGAGATGAGATATGATAAAAATCGATTTTTATTCAGAATTTTAGACTCAACAAACAGGAAAGATGTTTGCTTCAAGTTTGCCAAATATGAATAGCTAAATCACTAGGCATGTAACAGTTGTATAAGTCCTGATTGTCTCATGATTCTTCCTACTGAATGTAGTTTATTGTATTTATGTGTAATAATTTAAATGTACATGTTAAAAAAGAAATATAATAATAATCAATATTTTAAAATATGCCTTTGAATTGGAAGAAAATTAACTAATATCTAATCACTTAAGAAGTATACCCTTTTTAAATAATAGTTACAACTTTTAGATTTTTTAAAATGAAATAATAAGAAGAACAAGGCTAATAACTGAGCCATTTCCTATACCAACATTTTAGAAAGTGTTCTTGGGAATTAACAGGTAACTTCAGAATGCTTTCGTTAAATAAAAGTTTCACCAATAGAAGCACTTTCAACAGACTTAAGGACTCTCGTTCAAAAGCTGTATTTCGGAGTTCCTTCTCAATGTCCTCTGTGGAAACAGACACCCTTAAAAACAGACAAATCAAGCTTTGCTCAATTTGTCAGCCTAAGGGAGTTCCGTTGTTCAAAGGAAATAAGATGGATATTCTAAATAGAATGTTTTTGGAAGCCTTTCATGAGACATCAGTGACTCTTTAAAGAGAGTTTATTGATTCTTCAGGCAGCACCTGAGGCAGCTCAAGATCTATTGCTCCGTCATTTTAAAGGGAGCAGCAGACATGCCACTTTTCCTAGGAGATCTTTCTTTTAAGACCTGAAATTTTCTACAAACCAATTGCATCTGTCATCTCCTACTTGATCCACCAAATGCCAGAGGCTATGTCTGAATTGTTAAAAGCCACAGTTTTGCTCAAAATGCTTGTTGGAACAAATGCATATTTGGGGCAGTGACTCTGTAATTGAAAACTAAGCATCCAATCCTGTAAACATTGTGAGACTCTGTGGCCAGAATGTAGGCAGGCACAGTAGGATCTTGAGAAAACCAAGCTCTTATGCAACTGTCAAGAATCTGAGAGCTGTGACACTCACTGTCTTCGTGGGTGGTTCTAGGCATGAGAAGATCCTTATTTCTCAAGAAAAGCAAATAATATTTGGGTGTGGAAAACTTTTGATCATATCCCCTGGAGGGGGAGACCTGGTGGCACTCAGAGGAAGGACAGCAGGTTACTGAGAAGAGACTTGATACCCTATGAGCATATACAGGGGGAGGTAATCCCCCTTAGGAACAGTCATAGGGGAGGGGAATAAGGGGGAAATGGGAGGGAGGGAAGAAGGCGAGGATACAAGGGAATGGATAACCATTGAGATGTAGCAAGAATAAATTAATAAAAAAATGAAAAAATGAAAAAAACTTTATTTATTACACACTACAGCATAGGTAGGAGGAACTGTTTATGAATTATAGTACATATGTGATGGTATTTGGACTTATATGAGTCAGTTCTCTCCTCCCTACATTCTGTGTGTTCTGGGAATCAAACCCCATTCATCAGACTTAGTAGCAAGTACTTCTATATAGTAAATCATTGCACTTTCCTCAGGAAAGAAAAACTTTTAACAGTTGTTTATTCCAGAATCCAGCTACCTCTGAAATGTAATTTGTTTATGACAAGTTCTGGGGATCTTGAAGATTTTTTCTTTTTCTTTTTTTCTTTCTTTCCTTCTTTCTTTCTTTCTTCTCTTTCTTTCAATGTAATTTTTATTTCTTTTAGAAGCATTCCCATTTAGAGTTTCCTGCAGTGCTGAGTTAAAACAAATTGTATATATTTAAACATAAGAAAGTAAAATTTTAGTTATTTTATGTTAATGCTGTAAATAATGAGAACTTTAACTTTTATCTTTTAGATACTATCTTGAGTGCTTATAAAAATACAGCATTGCCATTTTCTTTTCTCAAAAGGAAAGCACATGCATGTAAACATAAACAAGTATTCTAGGCAGCAATTAACTTTTGAATATACATCAAAGATAAGCTTATATTCAGTGTGATCAGAATAGAAAACTGTTATTTGTTGCAGTTACTTTTGGAGTTAATCTTATTAACCTAGTTGCATATGTTGAAATGTAAGTCTCTGTTTTTAATGATAATCCTGTGGGTACATCATCTAGAAAGCAAGCTGCATGTTTTAAGAAAGTTAAGGGAATTGTTATCTAGTTCCAAAATGAGAGGTCTAGAGGATATTTATTTGACTTATTCCTTTTTTATTGTATAAATTTACCTAAAGTGAATATGCTCCTAAGAGTTTGGCTGTCATGATTTCTTGAATTTGTTCATTTATATGCTTGAATTAACATATCATAGACCTAACTATGTCATCTGATGTGACAGCCAGGCCAGTCTGTACCTGTGATAGGTACACGTTAATAGAAATGTGTTGTAGGATATCCAAATAAACAAAATGGAAGGATGGCCATTGTCCAAAACTAATGTCTAAGATTTTGTGCCTAAATGGGAAATGACCCTTAGGAATGTGGCTTGCAAAGACAAACCCTGTGAATATATATGAATCAAACCCTGGGTCTCTCAATCTCTCAAACTATAAAGAAGAATTGGGAAATAGAAGGAGCCAGAGGGCCCAAGAAACATACAACAAAAATATATCATGATGGACAGATCTGGGCCCAGGGGTTCATCTCAAACTGCTACACCAACCAAGGACAATATTTTCAGTTAACATTGACTCTCTTCTCCACAATTATGTGGAAAGTGAGGACTGTCTGAGACATGAACTCTGCTGCCCCATATTTGACCACTTCCCCATGGTGAGGAGACCTGGTGGTACTCAGAGGTAGAATAAACAGGCTAACAAGATGAAATTTGATAGCCTATGACCATATAGTGAGGGATGAGGTCCCCCTCTGTCACAGACATAGGGGAGGGGAATAGGGTAAAAGCAGGAGGGAGGGAGCAATGGGAGGATACAAGGTATGGGATAACAATTGAGATGTAATCTGAAGAAATTAATTAAATAATTAAAAAAAAAAGAATGTATCTTCCTATTTTCCAGGTAAATGTGTCTGATGGTAGTACAGAATACAGTGTGATATAGTCTCAGGCCATGCTGGAACTAAATCATTGAAAATATGCAACAATATTTTCAATAACAAAGTATTAATAAAGTAATTTTTAAATTCCCAGAAATCTTAAATCTAGAAAAAAGGCAAGTATCATAGATAAATAGGTATTGAGCTCAGTACCTATCCAACTGACTCCTGTGGTTCCATAATTTTAAATGTTAGTCTCATGTAGGTGATAAATGTTAAGAGTATGTGTAGTTGAGTGGTGGGTTAAAGATTTAGAATTTTGCCAAGACTTTAAAAAGAAACATACTCCATAAATGAATAGAGGGAGAAAAACCAACTAACCAACCAAACAAACAAAAAACAAAACAAAAAAGGCCTGTCATTTGGTTAAGGAATATTAATCAATCATTGCCTGTAGGTAGCTTGAGAAAATGAAAACAAAACAATACAAAACAAAATTCCCTTGAGAATTTATATCCATTCTTCCTTGGGCAGACATTAGAAGTAACTCTAATTGGTCCTGAAATCCAAAACCAGAAAATTTATTTTAAATTGATTCTCAAGTGCCTGCTAGAAACACACATAACTCTTCTCTGGAGGAAAACAAAGCAAAACAAAAAAACAAAAAAACAAAAGCATGTTCAACACATGCCTCAAGCTAACCATAAGGAAAAGTTCCAAGAAAAATTATTTCTCAGAAAGAAATCTCCAAAACCAATCCACATGGCACAGGATGCAAAAAGTCTCTGATAATTTTAGAACATGAGAATGACAGGGTAAGCTCTTCATGGAATATAGAATTCAGAATTATGGCTGCATAACATTAAAAAATTATGTTTAGCATGTTTAATTAAATGAGAAAAGTATAACATTATGTTAAAAAATAAAATTATCAAACTGATTAAATAGAAAAGAGTTAAAATGGAATATTACAAGATTTTTAGGTAAAATACAAAATACAACAAAAGTCAGATTAAACTTAAAATTCAAGTAAAAAAAGAGGACACTTAGAGGAAATATAAAGTAAATCAAGATGCTTGTGCATTTCAGTAGAACAGGACATACTCAAGGCTCTAGGTTCAAATCCCAACTCTCCAGCATGCAACTCAGGAAAAGAGGAAATGAAATTGTTGTAATATTGATAAACATGCCTCCATGCAACATATTTGTTATCAGGAGATCTATTGTAGAAGGGAGCAAGGGAGAGAAAGGGGGAAGGGGTGTCCAAGGGGGACAGAGGAAAAGAAGACAAGGAAGTGACAGGGCAGGCAGAAAGAGAGAGAGAGGGAGAGGGAGAGAGACAAACAGATAGAGAGACAGACAGAAACAGACAGAGACAGAGACAGAGAGTGAGGTGGGAAGGGGTAACAGGTGGGTGATACCTTGCTTGCCTAGTATAGGTAAGTACAGGTAATGACATAGGACTCAGATGGTGATGTAGGACGTTGTCAGGACCCTGAGTACCTTGTGGCCAGGCCAGTTGAATTGCCTACACACCTACATAACACTCCTCTCTTTTTGTTTGGTAATAAGAAAAAGGAACTAGAAAGGGATTGTGAGGTGGGAGTGAGGGTGTTCTGTTTGAAGGTGAAAATGGCTGCTTCTTTCTGACGTGGGGTGAAGACATTTTTGGGAAACCCTAAGAGAATGGGGTTGGGGTGGGCTCGAAAATTTCTGGGAGAAGCAACTGTTTTGATTTGCTGCTGTCTATCTAGAAAACAGAAGTCCAGCTGATGTGGACTGTGATGTTAGACTGGAGCACCTGCTGCAGTGCTGTTCAGGAAAGCAACTGAACCTCTCAGGACACTGAACATATATAAGGGCAATAGGCAAAGTTAAGTAGGTTAGGGAGACAATTCTTTGAAGCGCATATTCTTGGTAGTTGGGAGAGGCAGTTGAGAGTCCCAAAACCAGGGAAAGGGGGAGGAATACCATCCTCTGAAATAGGGAATAGAAGCTTAGGTGATTCTACTTATCTGGGGTGTGACCTGTAGATTTGAAGTGGCTCTCCTGAAGCTTACAAGAATCTTCTTTTTTAGTTAAAAAGTAAGTTAGCAATCTGCAGTGAAATATACATTGTAGGAAAGGTAGTAGACATATATTTTTGTGTTATACCATAGCAGATGCTAGGGGAAAATCCCTTAGCTTAAAAGCATGAATACTCTTTGTGGTGAACTGAGGAAAGGCAGAAGCCTTATGGGTGTTTCTGAAATGGTGACATGGGTGTCCTCAGGGAGGATGGAAACTTCTGTGATGTGGTTTCTATCTTATAAATGTAAGACAGAGCTGAAAAGCAAAAGTTCATCTTAATTTTTTTATGAATATATATCATGTAAGAGGGGCTTCCTCCCTCTACCTAGAAGTCTGGATGTATATAAGCCAAGCACAATGAGAAATATATTTAAGTCTATACTTACAAGACAAACCAAAGAACATCGAAAATCTTGAACTTGGAACTATGATAGTGGATTTTTATAAAATCAGACTTAGATTAATAGATCAGAGCTTCAGTGATTAATGTCAAATTCTGAACAGTTAATACAACAATAGCATAGCAACAGAAAAGAATTTGAAGAATTTTTATCTATTTTGGATACCTTAAATCACCTTTTGAGAGACTCTGATATTCAAACTTGCATTTACCAACTACAAAACACCTTTTTAGACCCTCAAATATTTTCTTAGAAGTTTTTGTTTTAAAGTTAAATTTCTGTATCTTTATCAAATTATTTACCATGAGATACAGATGAAATTGCTGTGAGCCATGATTGTCTTTAAGTTAAAGGAATGGTAAAAGGTTGCAGCTGAGATCTGTTTTTTAAGTCTTGTATCAGAGACTGTATCTAAATTTAACATTAGTAGCTCTAGGAGTGAAGTTTAAGGCCTGTCCCTGAAAATGAAGAGGACTGACTGAAAAGGCATCTGAATCCTCCCCTGTCAGAAGTTGACAGTATAACCATGGGATCACAGTATGAAGTTAAGACAGATCTGCAGCATAACCCTGAGCTTGTCTAGGTCCCTGAATCTAGGAGGCATCTGTCTTCCACCAGGCCAAGGAGCTTGAAGGCTGGAAGTACCTGCAGCACTTGTACTGGCTAAGTCTCTAGTGGCCTGACACAGAGTACAAGACTGCAAAGGAGAATTTTGACTTCCAGGGGCCAGTCTGCTCGTATGCAGTGCATGGCTTGTTGTGGCAGTTATAGGACCAGTTTCCCCTCCTGGCTTCAACTGAAAGTCAGGCTGGACCTACCTGGGAGGGGCCAGCACAGACCTCTATTTCCTCTACAGGAATGTCAACAGCCTCAGATCATCAGCCAAGGCTTAGAGCACAGTTTTTTGCTGTAGCTGAGTCTGTTGGGAATGCCTCTCAGGCATTAAAGACTTTAAAAACCATTTTTACCAACTCCTGTATGGGGCTTCAGGGACCATTTTCAGCCTTTTGTTTAAGATGGCAGTGAGAACATAGTTCATATCAAGAATATCTAAATAGACAAAATTTGGTTTTAGTAAATTTGTTTAACTTTGAAGACATGGATAGGATGCTAAATAAATATTAATCCTGCAATCAATCACACTGAATCTTAGAGTGACTAAAAATATATTTCTGAACTCTTCAAAGTATTTGATCATTTATAAGATCTTAATCATTAAAGACCAGGACCCTACGTTTCATCCCCATTAGGCTGGAGCCTTTAAAATTATAAGTACAGTCTATACAGAAATTGGGAACCTTTTGATCTTTTTATGGTATAGCACTGTGGAACATTACTAGTTTCCTGTATGATTTACTTTATTAAAAAGTTCATAGCTTAAAGAAGTATAAGGCTATATTAACAGATTAGCAAAAATAAGGCTAGGTAATTTTTCCATTTTAATTTTATTATATTTGTTTTTAAAATATAAACATTAATATTATTACACATAAATAAAATAAACTACATAGAGCAGGAAGAACCACAAAATAATCAGGAATTATATAAATGTTACATTTATAGTTATTTGGCTATTCATATTTGGCAAACTTGAAGTAAACATCTTTCCTATCTCATTGCATATAAAATTCTGAATGAAAATCAATATCTATCATATCTTATCTCTATTAACTTAAAACATATATCTACATCTAAGAATATCTTAAACACTAACCAAATAAGGTTAGTTGTAAGACTAAACTATCTGGACTTCAACCCTATCGGAGACTTGAGAAGGAATAAAACTTAATTACCTTAGTGAACCGGAAGTGCAGGTTAGCAACTTCCGAAATGAAAAATGACAGAGACAGTTTACTTCCTGAACAGTCACCAAAAACTCTATAGCACTGGAGCATAATCTTCAGCCTTCTGGCCCAATATAACTGAGAGACATATTTGTGAAGCAGGAACTATTGAGGACTTCCTTACCTTGTCTTGGCAGAGTTTGGCTGTCAACTCTGCCTGCATCCAAGCTTACCCTTTTTTAGGTAGAATTCGGTCTGTGGTAGAAATGAAGACTTTTTGCCCAGTTGCTAGTTTGCCACATTTGAAGCCATCTCCATAAGGAGGTTCTTTGATGCTCATCATCCTCTTTGAGGTAGGCTTGTGTTGCCAGGAGTTAACTTGTCTTGCTGTCAAAGAATCTTTAGGATAATAAGAACATCTTAAATGCCATATTCTGTATCTCTGAGGCTTTTGAAGACCTTATTTAATTATTTTACCTTACATATCCATAGAATTATATATATATCTGTTAGACTTAGGATATATATTCTAGTGATAAAATTAGTCCAGTATTTTTAATGACCATGATTTGTTCATCTACCAATTAGTTTGTATTACTTAATTAACCTAAATAGCCTGCAACTCCACTTTCAAGGTATTGGAAGAAAACCTTGTATTATAATTGAGTTGGATGGGTATAATACCTCACATTATAGTAGAATATATATATATATATATATATATATATATATATATATATATATATATATACATGTAATATATATGTATATATATTTAATGTTTGAAGAATAATCATAGATTTGAATTCTATACCAATGTATCAAAATTACACTAATTTTGCATCAATACACAAAATTCTACAGCAATGAATTAAAAATAACTTTATTTGTGAGTAACAATTAAGGCCTTGTGGTGAGGAGTAGATTCAATAATCTACCTTTTGTTCTATCATCCATTTCTATTTCTATATGCCCCCTTTTTTCAACTCCTATCTCCTTACCTATGAAAGAAAGATAAAATGAAAGCGAGACATTCCTGTGTCCAATCTAGTTTTCTCTCAGTATAAGACAAATAATAACTTATAACCAACTCCCAATGAAAATAAGCATCTGTAGCCAAGGAGAGCAAGCATAAACCTCCCAATCCCCCTTAGAGGAAATGGGACATCTTTCTCTTAAGTGTTCTTCAGGCTGATTTATGATGATTAATGCTTTTGAAGGGGCCCAAATAAAATTGAGGAAAGTGGTTAAGCTAACCAGTGATAGTATTTGTGGTCTATTTTCTAAATGTTGAGAAATTCCAGGCCTAATAGGAGTCCTGTATGGAACAGTCTGAAATGCTAGGACCAATTATGATCAGAAGCTTTCTATGAAGCTGTCCTGGAAGCTGACCTGTTCTGGTGAACAACTGAGGCACCTGGGACTGAAACATAGAGGATGCAGGATGTCAGCATCCAGCATACTGAGAGGAAATGAATACTGTCAGGTCTGATCCAGCTTCAGTGTCTCATTATTTTGTTCTGAAAACATAATTTCTCAGAAGCATTATATAGTTAAAAATTATGATTGTATTAGGTGTATGGGATGCAAAGAACCATTAAGGGTGTTTCTCTGCTCTTTGTATGAGCAGAAGTGTAATACCTAGGTCATGAGAACCCAAAAAAAGACCTGCAGTACTCAATACTGATGGAACATACACAGGATTCTGTATTACAGGCTCAAGCTCAGGTCACAATCATTCCTGACACAGTAAGATAGGAGAGTGGCACTGGAGCTTCCAGGGTAATGGGTTTATAAAGGGGAAAACATAAGCAGGGGTTGTGGATCACACAAGTGTCGACATTTAGGCAGGTTGGGTAGAGACTGGACCCAACTTCAAGGAGAAGTTGTAGGTAACAAGAATGTTGAACTTTAGGTGGATTGAGTGGAGTTTCTGGGGACTGCTGGCAGGTACAGTTTACAGTAGTACATAGGGAGAAGGGTCACTTAGAGGACAGATTCTCAGAAAATACAGACTATGGCATTAGTTACAGGACATACACAACATGGCATTTGTTTGGTTCTTACATCCCCTGCAACAGGTTGATTGAAGACCTAATCACTGGTCTTCCTGAAACTTATTCCTCCGAGTAAGCCTGTAGAAGGGCCAGGTATTTTGCCCTCATGACTATTAGCTAGATGGCATGCAATCTTTGTTTGATGTAAGAGGGATACAAAGCATAACTTGTTTAAACAGAACTAAGAGTCTATTTTCTTGTAGTCATTTGTCCCTTATGCCAGAGAATTGTGCTTAACATAGCATTTCAGCCTATAAAGTGGGGAAATAGGCACTGTCATTTTCTTCTGTAACTTCTTCCTGCTGACATTAGGGACACGGTTATCAGGGCCTAGGAAGGCTAAAAAGCTAGTCAACAGCTAGGTAATGGGGCAATTATCAAAAGCATCTGCTTAGCTGATACAGTTGAAGAGACAAGGAGTAGTCATATCTGCAGGACTGGTATATATCAGCTTCCAGGAGGTTCAGATCTCTATAGCTTTGTTAGGAAGGTAAAAGTCTGCTGAGATAAAAACAGAGTAGGGACAGAAGTTCAAATTTTGTCTACAAGACACTGGAGTTGGCTTATGCCTTTGAAACCCAGTAAAAGCATGAAGATTCTTTCCCCAATCCAGAAGACTTGATAAAAAAATTGGAAAGAATCATTTTTTAGCATGATGAGAAGCACCCTTAAGTCTATATTCAGAATACAAGCAAAGGAAAATTAAAATCTTGAGCTTGGGAATGATTTATAAGCAGCCAGTAATCTACCAGCTTATTATAACTCTACTGATGAAATTTGACATCTCTAACTTGCATTTATGTACCTTAAAACTTGTCTCAAGATCCTTAAATACTTGCATTTATCAACTTGAAACACTTCCTTGTACCCTCTAACATTTATAGACAACCCTAAGACATCTTTTTGGAACACTTTCTTAGACTTTCTAACATTCTTACCTTGCATGTATTAACCTTTAAACAGTTTCTCAAACCTTCAAGTACTTTAGATTCTCATAACTAAAACTTTCATATCCTCAGACCTTATGTAAAACACACCTTTTTCCCCTAAGCAGTTATTCAACAAGAGACACAGGCAGTTGAGTTACACTAAAAATTGTTTACCATTTAACATGAAGCCTGTGAGCGAGGCAAGCCTCTTTGCCTTTGTAAATAAGTGAAGAGACCTAGTACCTAGTAGTTTTGACTATCTAATGAATTGACTGATGTGATAACAGTAGATCTAATTGTCCTCTAGCTGTCAATCTACCACTAGCTTAGCCATCAATGTAATTAGAAACCTGAGAAGGATAAATTGTAACTTAGATGATTTTATGTACCAGTCAAAGTAACAGAGATGATGGTACCTAGACAGTTGTCTCAGTTGTCTCTTGTAGTAATATGGCACTCATGGCTACCGGGGACAGAGGCACAGAAGATGAGAGGCTGTTTCTGTGGAAAGAGAACACAGAAGATATTGACCTCACCTTTTTTCAGCAATGTGAGTAAATGACTCTCTGAGTGTTCAGTTTGTCCACAGTTAAGCTGATCAATGGAGCAGTTTTTCTCAGTCACTAGAAACCACAATCCAGAGTTGGAGTCATCTGTCATGCTAAATTTTCTCAGAGACCTTGGGGTTTAGTGCTAGGATATAGGATTCTCTGTCATAATTAGTTTAAATACATTTAATGCAATATTCAGCAGATCTCTGACAAGCTTGGTGGTCAGCATTTCTATGCTCAATCCTTGTCTGTCTTTAGCTATCTGCTCTATAATACATCTTACAAACATAAAACAGAATGATATCATCTATAATCTGCAAATAAGTGCTAGAGGATGACATCTGGCTAATTTTTGTATACCTGAATTGTTTTCTTTTAGCTATATATTGACTTATAATTTTAGAATAACCCGTGATTAATTGAACTAGTACTTAACAAAACCCATAAGCTTTAATTATCCTAAACAGTTTGTGATAATAGCTTTTTAAAAGAGATGGACCTGGGAGAGCCAAGATGGTGGCGATAAAGACGTGTGGTGCCTGATCTGCAGGGAAGAGACCAAAGACTCTACCAGGAGCCATGGACCCTGGAAGCTGGGAATAACTGGATGAGAAAGATCCACATAGTGTGGACCATGGGTGAGTCAGACCTTTGATCATCCTGCATCCCAGGAAGGACAGCAGACCAGTCCCCAGCACCTGGTCAGGTCCCCTCCTGAAAGCAGCAGGCTGTGTGTGATGACCTTGCTCAGCAGCTTGAACCTAATATTGGGGGCTGATATTGCAGAAGAGGAGCAGAAGATATCCCAGCCTAAGAAAATCTCAGGAAATGTGTGGATTGATTCTCAGATGCCCCACCCACACTCACCACATGCCACTCCACAGAAAGCAAGGTCAGGTGTCACACTGTGGCTGTGGGCACTTTATCCATCCAATGCAGGGTCTGAGAAGGAGCTGCTACCTACAGCAATTCTGTCCCCAGTGGCTGTTGCAGGTCCTTGCCTGAAAGCTGTGGGTACTGGCCTTGCTCTGCAGTACAACGTCAGTATTTGTGGTTGAAATTACAGCAGGGAATTACAGCAGGGACCTCCCAACCTAAGGAAATTTTGGGAAAATGAGTGGATTGATTTTCAGACTCCCCCAACTTGCCCCACACTAGTCCACAGAAAGCCCAGGTACCACACAGGGCCCAGACAGATGTGGGCACATCACCTAGGTGCAACAGCAGGCTGTGAAATTGAAGATACACAGCCACAGCTGCATGATCTGAGAATAAAGATGCTGCCAGGAGTCAAGGACCACAGCAGCCCTCTGACTAGGCCTGGGAAGAAGCCTAACAGCTGGCCCCAGAGGACTGTCCTGGCACACCTGTTCAGAGTGCACTCAGCCTAGTCAGGCTCCACAAAGCTTAAACCACACATTGATCCTCAGACTTTCATTGAAGGATAGGTCATTGAAACAGAAACTGAATCAAGAAATAAAGACATTAACCAACACTATGAATCAAATGGATCTAACAGATATCTACAGAACTTTTCACCCAAACACAAAGGATTATACCCTTTTCTCAGCACCCCATGGAACCTTCTCCAAAATTAATCACACAGTAGATTGCAAAGCAAGCCTCAACAGATACAAGAAGATTTGAAATAATACCTGTATCCTATCAGATCACCATGATCGAAGGCTGGACTTCAACAACAACAGAAATAACAAAAAATCTAAACAGACATGGAAATTAGACAACTCTCTACTTAATGACACCTGGGTCAGGGAAGAAATAAAGAAAGAGATTGAGAACTTCCTGAAATTTAATGAAAATGAAGGAACATACCCAAATTGGTGGGACACACTGAAAGCCGAACTCATAGTAAAACTCAGCACTATGTGCCTTTATAAAGATATTGGAAACATCCCACATAAGTAACTTAACAACACACTGGAAGCCCTGGAAAAAAAGAAGCAGAAACATCCAAGAAGAGTAGACATCTGGAAATAATCAAACTCAGGGCTGAAATCAATAAGCCAGAAACAAAGAGAACAATTCAAAGAATCACCTAAAGCAGGAGCTGGTTCTTTGAGAAAATCAACCATTAGCCAAACTTACTAAAAGACAGAGAAACACTATCCAAATCAACAAAATCAGAAAAGAAAAGGGAGACATAACAACAGACATTGAAGAAATAGAAAGAATCATAAGATCCTACTTCAAAGGCATATATGCCACAAAATTTGAAAATCTAAGGGAAATGAACCATTTTCTCGATCGGTTCCACTTACCAAAATTGAATCGAGAACATATAAACAAATTAAATAGTCCCATTTCCCATACAGTAATAGAAGCAATCATTGATAGTCCCCCCCCCCAAAAAAAAAAAAAAAAGTCCAGCACAGAATTCTACCAGATCTTCAAAGAAGATCTGGCACCATTATTATTCAAGCTACTCCAAAAGATAGACATGGATGGAACATTACCAAATTCATTCTAGGAGGCCACTGTCACTTTGATACCTAAACTTCACAAAGACCCAACAAAGAGAATTTCAGACCAATTTCTTTTATGAACATTGATGCAAAAATACTTGCAAGATGAATACAGGCACACATCAAAATATAACCTTATTTTTTTTTATCACTATACAAAGACATCAACAACCAAAAACCATCTACATCACCTAGGGAATGAGGCATCATTTTCTTGGAATTGTTTCATTAGCTATCAGGCAATTGATTTGTTAATATAGCTGACCATAACTGCATCAATTACTAGTACAACTTTAAATATATTTCTGAACTAATATCAAAACAAAATTTTTAATCATAGATACAGTCCATTGATGGACTGGGAATCTTGATGATTATGCCACATTTCATCATTAAGATCGAACAGTAAAAGCTAGCTTCAAGGACAGAGGTTGCTCTTGGTGCTAAACAAGGCAACTGAATGTGGTTGGTAGCCTTCAGCAGAGAGGCTTGAATCTCCCACAACCAAACTGGCTGACAGCCATGTGACTGCCCTTAGCCAAGATGGCAGAGAGGCTACGGCATGATGGCTCCCAGTCGTGTGACTGCCTTTAGCCAAGATGGCAGAGAGGCTATGACCCTATCCTTTTTTATCACCGAATCAACATGGCAGCCAGTCAAATGGTGTTAGAGGCTGTGGTGGGCCACTTAAAAACAGCCATATTCATAAAATTAAGCCAAACACATTCCTAAGGCAGCAATTTTTAACTTTTTGAGAATGAAGGTAGAATGTGATAACCATAAATTTAGAAACAAAACCCAAATTTTAATAGTGTAAACAATTGAATATCTCTAAAATTAATATTTTAAACTTAAAGTATCTTTTAGAATTATTTATTTCCAAAATCTACAATACAGCAGTCTGTTGATTTGAATTAACCTTTATAACAAGCAGAGAGTTCATGAGGACCAAGAGGCTCTGAAATTGTTGCCATATACCATGTAGCTATCTCAAGATGATGGAGTCACATGACAGGCTACAGAGCATAAGGTCCTCATTGTTGCTATTTAAAAACATCTGTGTTACAAACACATATGCACACATATATGTTCTAAACTTTTGAATTTAAATTTTAAACACCATACCCAAATAAGCAAATTATAAATCTTTAGATAAGAGTTCACAGTATAATCTTAAGGTATATAGCCTGCAGGTAAAGCTTTAATGCCTTATTAAAGAAACATTTTAAATCCTATCTTTTATAAGTCTAGTTTTAAGTACAGAACAATAATTACATAAAAACCTTAATTTAAAAATACCTTCAGAGACCTGTTGGTTTATGACACTTACTGCTTAGAATGATTCCAACTCTAACTTACAAGTTTAAGTTAAACTTTTTGTTACAGATGTTAAAATGTTCTGTTAATTTTCTTGAATAACCAGTAATTTATAAGCAAGGTGTATGGAACACAAACAGTCTATACTTTCTCTAGATGTTGTTTAAAAGGAAAAATACCTTGTTACCTGTTTAACTCAATCAATAGAGGCAAAAGCTAGGGCTTTCCAACAATGTTCTGGATGAGGTGTACAGTGTAACACACTTGGGCAGGGGGAGGCTTTTGGCCAAACTGCAAGCTGGAAAAAGCTTTCACCAAGTCCAAAGAGCAGCCACCCCAAAAGCCTTGAAGTTTGTGTGTCATCCTGGTGCTTTGCTCAGAACAAGTGGTAGGAAAATTTAAAAGACATGGGGGGAGTAGGCAGATCTTAGCCATCCTGTTTCCACCCTTCTCCAAATACTATACACTCAAGCCAGAGAGGGCAAGCACTTGTGGAACAGGGCATGCAACTTCTAGCTGAGGGCTCATTTGTTTTGAACCAGCAAGAATCCCATAGCCCCTATGTTTGTGGTGGGGGTCCCCAGAGAGCCTTCCATGCTTGGAACAGGCCTCTCTACCAAGGACTCAGCAGCAGCTGTGTGTTCAAGAGGGAAGTGAGAGGCAGAAGGTTAGAACTGAGATGGTTACAAGCAAACAGAAACACAAAAGGACTACACAAACATAAATGTACTGGTATTTCAAGAGAAAAGAATCAAAATTCAGAATAATGACTATGCTGAGAGCCAGTGGGCTCCATCACATTCTGCCAGAAACCAAACTCAAAGCTATCCCTCCCATGGCTGGGCGCTGCCTAAATTTGAAATCCAGACCTGGTCTGGGAAATCCTACAAAAGATTTTTAGTCACAAGAGTCACACAATGACAAAAAAAAAAAAACCCAAAATCACAAATTGACAAAATCGGACAGGGTAATGTGTGGGAAGCCATGCCAAATTCTGCCATGTTAGAAATCCTGTGCTTAGGTTGCATGCTGTGACCTTTGAGTTGCTGACCTTTGCCTCATGAGGTCTTTACCTTTGGAAGAAGTAGAGAAGTCCCAATTTGGAACCACCCAGAGGATCAAGGAAGTTCTTACAGGGAACTACTCAGAGAACTAGGAAGTTCTACAGGGAGCAATTCAGGCTATTGTATTCTTGCCTGGGGGCTATGGTAAGTGAGATTAAAATACATCTTATTGATTTGCTCTCTCTATATTCTTACTAGTAGGACATTAAAGTGAATCTTGATCAGAAATTTCCTGACTTGATTCATTATTTCTCGCATCTGTATATCCTACTTTCAATCCCCACTCCCTCTTTTAGGTGAATCCTGATTTGATTTTTCCAGTGAGCTGAGACCCGACAGTAATGAGTTTATAAAAGGAAAAAAAAACATAAGCAGGTCTTGTGGGTCACAGGAATGTCAACCTTTAGGCAGTTGTGGGGATGCTGAATCTCTAGGGAAGTTGTGAGTCACATGAATGTAGACCTTTAGGCAGGCTGAGGTGGAGGCTAGACCTCAAGGAGAAGTTGTAGGCCACAGGAATGTTGACCATCAGGAAGACTGAGTGGAGTTTCTGGGGATGCTGGCAGGCACAGTTTACAGCAGTACATGTTCATTCCTGGAATGAAGGGAGAAGGGTTACCTAGAGATCAAGGTCTCACAGAAAATACTGACTATGGCACTAGTTACAAGACATATAGAACATGGTATTAGTTTGGTTCTTATAGAAGTAAGAAATCAGCAATCTTTCATTCATGTCATAAGAAGAATGGCATCTAATAATAAGTCACAGAGAATCTAGGACCAACACAAAGCCTTGTTTATGTATAGACATTTGTATCTTGCCAGTCTCAGAGCTAGTCACATGTAGTTGGGTTAGCAATATGTTACCTACTTGTTATGCAGTGTGAATTCTTTACAACCTGATTGTAGTCCCCTCCCTCATCACTTCCTGATCGCATCACCTCAGTCATCCCCTTTCCCTCCTTCCCCTAGTCCTTAGAAAGGTAAGCCCTCCTACCCTAACATCTGACCTCAGCCTATCAAGCCAAAGTCACCTTGATGCCTAAACCACAAAAAGACTCTACAAATAAAGAATTTTAGACCAAATTCTCTTATGAAAATTGACATAAAATACTCAATAAAATATTCACAAGCTAAATACAAGAACACACCAAAAATATCATTCACCATGACCAAGTAGGCTTCATATAAGACATACAAGAATGGCTCAATATATGAAAATATATCAACATAATCCATCATATAGGTAACTTGAAAGAAACAAACCACATGGTCATCTCTTTAGATGACAAAAAATGTATGTGACAACATCAAACATCATTCATGTTTAAAGTCTTGGAGAGAACAGGAATACAAGGCACATACCTCAACTTAATAAAAACAATATACAGCAAGCCTATAGCTAATGTCTAACTAAATGGAGAGAAACTTAAATCAATTCCACTGAAATCAGGGACAAAACAAGGCTGTCCACTCCATATCTCTTCAATGTAGTACTTGACATTCTAGCTAGACCAATAACACAACAAAAGGAGATCAAGGGGATACAAATAGGAAAGGAAGAAATCAAACTATCACTATTTGTGAATGACATGATAGTATACATAAGTAGCCCTAAATTTTTTACCAAGTAACTTCTGCAACTGATAAAAGCTTTCATCAAAGTTGCTGGATACAAAACCAACTAAAAAAACTCAATAGTTCTATTATATACAAATGACAAATGGGCTAAAAAATAAATTAAGGAAACTACACACTTCATAATATCCATAAATGGTATAAAGTACCTTGGTGTAACTCTAACAAAGCAAGTGAAATACTTATATGAAAAAAAAAACAAGTCTCTAAAGAAAGAAATAGAAGATGATATCAGAAGATGGAAAGACCTCCCATGTTTGTAGATCAGGAGAATAAATGTATTAAGACTGTTCTTCTTATCAAAGGCAATTTATAGATTCAGTTCAATTCCCATTAAAATTCCAAGACAATACTTTACAGACCTTGAAAAATAATTTCTTAATTTTATATGGGAAAACAAAAATGAAGAATAGCTAAAACAATCCTGTACAATAAAAGATATTTTGGAGGAATCTCTATCCTGGATCTCAGTCTGTACTATTGAGCAAAAGTAATAAAAACAGCATGATCCTAGCATGAAAATAGACTTATTGACTGGTGGAATCGAATAGAAGACCCAGAAATAAACCTACTGACCTATGAGCATTTGACTTTGACAAAGTAGCCAAATCTATACAATTGAAAAAAGATAGCATCTTCAACAAATGGTGCTGGTCTAACTGGATGACTACATGTAGAAAAATGAAAATAGTATCATATTTATGACCATGCACAAAGTTAAAGTCCAAGTGGATTAAAGACTTCAAATTAACACTGGACATGCTAAATCTGTTAGAAGAAAAAGTAAGTTAAGCACCTTGAACTCACTGGCACAGGAGACAACTTCCTGAATAGAACACCAATAGTTCAGACTCTAAGATCAACAATTAATAAATGGGACCATATAAAACTTTTGTAAGGCAAAGGCCACTGTCAACTGAACAAAATGACTATCTAAAAACTGGGAAGAGATCTTCATCAACCCTACGTCTGACAAACGGCTAATATCTGAAACATATAAAGAGTTCAAGAACTTAAACACCACGAAGCCATATATCCCAATTTAAAAATGGGGTACAGAGATAAAGTGATAATTCTCAACATAGGACTATCAAATGGCTGAGAAAAATTTAATCAAAATTTCAACATCCCTAGTAATCAGGAAAATGCACATCAAAATGGCACTGAGACTTCACCTTCACTTATCTGAATGACTAAGATCAAAACTTCAAGTGATAGGACATGCTCACAGGGATGCAGAGAAAGGAGCACATTCCTTCATCGCTGGTTGGAGTGCAAATTTATACAACCACTTGGCAAATCAAACTGGTCCTATGTCAAGTAATTGAGAATAAGTCTACTTCAAGACCCAGCTATACTGCTCCTGGGCATATACCCTAAAGATTGTCCACCATACAATAAGGACATTTACTCAACTATTTTCATAGCAGCCTTGTTCATAGTAGCCAGAATCTGGAAACAACCTAGAGGTCCTGTCACTGAATAATGGGTAAAGAAAATTTAGTTCATTTATACAATGGGGTACTGTGCAGTTATCAAATACAAAGGGATATTGAAATTTGCAGGCAAATAGATGGAACTAGAGATAATCATCCTGAGTGAGGTAATGTAGACCCAGAAAGACATGAATGGCACAGACTCACTCACAAGAGGATGTTAGTCACTTAATTCAGGATAATCACATTAGAATACAGCCACTGATGTGCTGACCAAGGTCCATGTAGGATGTAGACCTATAACTTCTGCTCAGATGTAGTAGATAGGCAACACAGTCTCCTTGTGGGTCCCACTATATGATGAGTAGGAATTTCTTCTGTGATGGACTCAGACCTCTTAATGTTGATCATATCCCCCCCTGGCAGGGTGTTCTTGCCAGGGCACAGAGGAAAAGGCTAGGCATTTTTAAAGTAGTGATTTTTAACCTTTTTGAGTGAAGATAGAGCATAAGAACCAAGTTTTAACACTGTAAGCAATTGAATTTCTCTAGAAGTAATATATTCCAACTAAAGTAATTTGAAATCATATGACATAGTTTACAAGAATTTAAGTACAACATTTTAACTATTGACTGTCTTTAACAAAAAGGTAAACAATACAGTAGAACAGTATAAAACAATTTTACAATTACATTTGATTTAAATATAACAAATACATTGGCCAGAAAACCAAGTAGGCAGCTGGTGGTGGGAGAAACAGCATTCATTTATTCATGCATTCAAAAGTAGTAAAGACATAAGAAATTAGATATACATTTTAAATTACTTTGTTTATCTGAATAGACCTTTATAACTTTGAAATTTTACCATCATATAAAAAACATTTTAGACTAGGACACAATATACAGTATATTGTAAAAATCCACACCACCTTAAGATGAGACTTACTGTTTCTTAGTGTAAAAAGAAAATTAATAGTAAGTAGAAAGTTAACTATGATTGAGAAGTTTTATAAGTATTGGTTCATAACACGTGGCCATCTTTAGTCACAAGGCAGCTTGTCATTCCTGTAGCTCCTGCAGGCCAGCTGCTGGAGTCGGGGAAGGGGTCCAAGTAAGAGAGTGGGCAGAGAGAAACACACAGGACTTTGAGAAAAGAGAAATAGGTACTCGCTTTTTATTTCATTGATAGTTCTTAGTGTTTTTTAATAATATTAGAAATTCTACTAGAAAGGTGACTAAATTTAAAACTCCTCAGGCCTGATTTCAGTTGTAGAGGAGAGAAGTTTCCCAAATGGTAAAGAATATTAAGTGACCCTTTCTGCAGTTGAAAAAGAAAATGGATGTCCTTACAGCCTAGGTTATGTGTGTGCTCAGCACCCAAGAAGGACAGAGCATGGACCATGAGGCCAGCAGTTCATCAACCAGGTTAACACAGCAAGTCCGGGGCTTAGCCTGAGAAACTTGATGCTTGGTACTAGGGCTTTAGCAGCAGCAAGTCCAAGCTCTCATAGATGGACTCTCATTGCCACAAAAGGATAGAGGTAGATAGGTAGCTTCATATTGGAGGTAGGAAGAGGCATTATGGCCCTTCAGGGCCTACAAGAGACTGCAGTTTTACACACCTGTAAACAGTGAGATGGGAAAAGACAGAGGGACAGAAGTGAGGTAGTGAATGAAGCTGATTGCGGTGAACTAAGATGAGTCCCAATCGTGTGGCTGTCATCTTTGTCCCCAAATCAACATCTTTAAAGGCACCTGAGGGTAGGCCAAATGAATTGCCTACCGTCAACCTAACAGAAATACTATGGATGCCCATTGGGGAAACAAGCAGTACTCTAGAATTTACCTTTTCACTGAAATGACTCATACATACATTCATTAGTAATAATAATAATAATAATATTATTATTATTATTATTATTATTATTATTATTATTATTATTATTATTATTATTATTATTCACACATTTTGTGTTCACATGTGTGTGTGTGTGTGTGTATGTGTGTGACAAATTTCTTGTCAACAGCCAATTGAATAATGAAGGGATTACTTTATGTATTTATGTATTTATTTATTTTTGTTTTTTTGAGAAATAGGTTTTCTGTGTAGCCTTGGCTGTAAGGGATTATTTTAGTTCTTTATGTCTGGGAGGATGAAGTGGCAACAATCTGTGGTAGATGGCTAAACTGTGGCCACAGTGAGGAGTAAAAGAATGGTAATGGCATCCTTCCTATCTTGCTTTCCTTTTTTTTTTGTTAAGTCCTGCATCCTAAGTTATAGAGTGCTGTTCAACTTTCAGGGGGATCTCCCCTCCTTTTTCAAACAATTCTGGAAATACTTAGAATAAACCTGAATTCTACCAGCATAATTTTCAGATTACTACCAAATCATCTAATTCAAATCCTTTTTTCTCCTTGCAAAATAACAACAACAACAAATAAAAAATAAAAAGTGAAGTGAGACTAGGAATTCAGAAGGAAAGGAAATATTAAAAACAAAAATTTAAAAAATGATAAATTTTAAAACCGGGATAAATAGCCCAAGTCCAGACCAAAAACTGAAAGTAAGGAGTATAAAATCTTTAAGGATAACACAGGCTTACCTTTGCTGGAAGAGTATGCCTTTTCTTCTTAGTGTAAATAATAGATAAAAGACTGTGAAACAGTATTGTAAATCAGGGAGAATACTTGTCAATATAGACTTAAATTCATAGTGATACACTTCTAAGTCATAAAAGTAGCCGCTGTGAAAGGGATCATTATCACAAATATTCTATTTTCTTGAATTGCTGTTTATTCTAATTCTAATCACATCCTAGTAGATCACTTCAATATATTAAATACAACTTTGAAAAATATATAAAATACCTGTTTTTTTTAAAGCAAATAACTTAGCATTAAAATATGAAACAAAATATTGTAACTTAATCAGGTATTAAGACATTTTAATACATGGATATTAAAGCTTTCATTAGTGGAAAAAACTATTAGTTGCTACTTCATACCACATGTACAAAAAGTCAGGTGTTTCTAGGATTCTTTCTGTGAGTATTGTATTGCTTTGAAGAAAATATGGGAGAGTAACTTTAAAATCAGATTATGTGTGCACTCTAACTATGAGACAAAATATAAACATCAATATTAGTACTAAAATTAAAGAGAGCATAAAGTGATAAAAATAAAATAAAAAGCTATTAAATTTGCTATTGTGTTAAAGTTAATAACTTCTATTTTCTATGTATAACATACAGTATCTAAACAAACCATAACCAGAGAGAAAATATTGGCTGCATTAGTTAGTATGTTACTGAAAAACAGATTTATATCTGGAAAAGAAAATATAATTTTTCAGCTATACATCCACAGGCTAAAATTTTGAAATTAGAAAAAATTCAAAATAAACTTTTGAGGCCCTACATTATGTCATGAATGAAAAATGATATAGAGAGTATAATCCCCACAGATTATGTTACCCATAATTGTTCTAAAAAATAACCCAGCATTGTGAGAATGCTTTTCAGTGTTTTCTGATGTTTGCTTTCTTATTTGACAAAGGCTTAAGTTATTAATGACTGTTCTGGACTATGGAGATCACTGATAATCCATGATGTGAAATATGTACAAAACTATGCAGAGTAAGTAAAATTGCTGTCATTTATTCACTTCTTGTGTGTCAAGCACTTTACGAACTGACTTATGTCTTCAGCCCCTGAGGCTGAGTAAGGCCTTTAGAGATTATATGTTTAAAACATTGGGATATTTCTTGAAAATTAATAAAATGATACAAACTAGTGGTGTGTAAGGTCTTTGGATTAAGTAACTAAAGTGGTTTGAATGAGAAATGTCCCCCTTAAGTATTATGTATTTAAATATTTGTTTGCCAATTGGTTGTACTATTTCATGAGCTTTAGGACGCGTGCTTTTCCTTGAGGAAATATGTCACTAGGGGGTGGGCTTGAGAGTATATCTTTTTGTCCTACTTCCAGTTTATTCTCTTGTTTTCTATGTCATCTCTCAAGTTCATGATCCTGTTACTACACCTACAAGCCATGATAGTCTTATCCCTCAGGAACTGTTAGCTAAAATAAACATTTCCATAAGTCATTTTTGGTTATGGAATTTTGTGACAGTAGTAGGAAAATTAAAAATGAGAATATTGAGCTCAGAGATGCAATTTCCCAGCTTATAAATACACATATAAAAATCCAAAAATTTCTAAGTGTGCCTTGAGAAAATCTATCTACTGAACATGACCTGTTTTATAATACTGGATGACTTACAACACACATTTAAATCCCATCCTAGGCACATAAAGTGATGGCACTGATCAGGAATTAAAAAAAGTGATCCTGGAACATTTGGTGGTGATATGTGGGAGGATCCTGAAGAAATCAAGACATGGAGTTCTTCTCATGTTCTAATGAACTTATTTTGTCTGAAGAAATGTTCTCCCAATACCTAGTAATGGATGCAGCCATGTACCAACTCCTGCAATTTCTTTTCACTTGTGCCTCAAACATTTAATCTTGCATTATCAACCAACAATGACTTTCTCAGAAGGAATTTCCATCAAGACTATGCTGATTCCACTCATGACCCACCATCATCATTGCTTCTAAAACTATAACTATATGTAAGACTGCACAGAGGAGATCCAAGATGGCTGTGAGCAGTGTGGACCCTGCTTAGAAGCTCCAGTAAAAAATTCAGGGAATTGCACAGAATTCTGAACCAGGAACAGCAAGGTCCTCATACCACTGCAGCAGAAGTGCTCCACACTTCAAAGGGACCAGGGTGCAGAGTACCTGTGTGCCCCTGCACACGGGAGGAGCACAGATTTTCTCAGATCGGAGGGCAGTGGCAGCAGTGGCAGCAGTGGTAGCAGTGGCGGTGGCGGCTGAGTTTTGTAGCTCATAGCCCTCCAGCGGAGGCGATTGGTATGGTGGCCGGTGGGAGTTGCTGCTGGAGAGGTGACTCTGGGCAGGATTTGGGCCACATCACGTGGTGCCCTGAGACCCAAACTGGACTCGGCATGCAGTTTGGCCTCTGAGACCCAAGCTCAGCTCAGCGCGCAGTTTTGCCGTGGAGATGTTAGCTCAGCTCAGCGTGCAGTACCACAGAGATTCTAACTCAGCTCAGTGCACAGTCCCTGCCAAGACACTAGCTCAGCTCAGCGCACAGTTCCCCCTGAGACGCTAGCTCAGCTCAGCATGCAGTTCACCTTGATACACTAGCTCAGTTCGGTGAACAGTTCTGTCCGAGACACTAGCTCAAATCCTTAGTAATGAGGATGATAATGGAGGACACATGTAAAATTCATACTCAAATGCAGAAAGATGCAGCCAATAAAAACAAATACAAGAACACATCAAAGATATCATTCACCATGACCAGATAGGCTACATTCTAGGCATGCAGGGATGGTATAATATATGGAAACCCATCAATGTAATCTACCATATAAACACACTGAAAATAAAAAACCCACATGATCATCTCCTTTGATGCAGAGAAAGCATTTGATAAAATCCAACACCCATTCATGTTTAAAGTTTTGGAGAGATCGGGGATACAACGCACTTTCCTGAACATAATAAAGGCTATATACAGCTAGCCAATAGCCAAAATCAACTTAAATAGTGAGATACTCAAGGAAATACCTCTAAAATAGGGAACAAGGCAAGGCTGCCCACTCTCTCTGTATCTCTTCAATATAGTACTCAAAGTTCTAGCCAAAGCAAAAGACAACAAAAAGAAAAGAGGTGTATCCAAATGGAAAAGGAGGAAGTCAAATTATCCCTATTTGCAGATGATATGATAGTGTACATAAGTAACCCTCAAAATTCAACCAGAGAACTACTAAAGCTGATAAACACCTTCAGCAAATTGGCTGGATACAAAATTAACTCAAAAAAGTCTGTAGCCTTCTTATTCACAAATGACAAGCTTGCAGAGGAAGAAATAAGGAAAACCACACCCTTCACATTAGCCACAAGCAATATAAAATATTTAGGAGTTATTCTAACCAAGCAAGTGAAGGATTTGTTTGAAAAAAACTAAAACTCTGTAGAAAGAGATTGAAGATGACATGAGAAGATGGAATGATCTTCCTTGCTCATGGATCAGGAGAATTAACATACAAAAATGGCCATCTTACTAAAAGCAATGTACAGATTCAATGCAATCCCTATCAAAATACCTACACAATTTTTAAAGACATTGAAAGTTCAATTCTGAACTTCATATGGAAAAACAAAAGACCCAGAATAGCTAAAGCAATCGTGTATAAGAAAAGATCCTCCAGAGGAATCTCCAAACTTGATCTCAAGCTGTGTTATAAAGCAACAGTAATTAAAACAGCATGGTACTGGCACAGCAATAGGCTGCTTGATCAGTAGAATCGAATCAAAGACCCAGATATGAATCCACACACATATGGTCAATTCATTTTTGACAAACATGCCAAATCTATTCAATGGAAAAAAGATAGCATCTTCAACAAACGGTGCTGGTCTAACTGGATGTCTATGAGTAAAAAAATGCAACCAGATCCATATGTGTTGCCTTGCACAAAACTCAGATCTAAGGGGATCAACGACCTCAATATAAAACCAGAGACACTAAGTCAGTTAGAAGCAAAAGTGGGGAAGAGCCTGGAACACATTGGCACAGGAGACAACTTACTGAACAGAACACCAACAGCCCAGGCCTTAATGTCAACAATTAATAAATGGGACCTCATGAGACAGAGAAGTTTTTGTAAGGCAGGAAACACGGTCAACAGAACAAAGCAACAGCCTACAGACTGGGAAAAGATCTTCACCAACCCAAATCTGACAAAGGTCTAATATCGAAAAAATATATGGAACTCAAGAAGTTAAACACTACCAAACCAAATAAACCAATTGAGAAATGGGGCTTGTAACTAAACAGAGAATTCTCAACAAAGGAATATCAAATGGCTGAGAAACACTTAAAAAATGCTCAACCTCCTTAATCATCAGGGAAATGCAAATCAAAACAACTCTGAGATTCCATCTTACACCCATCAGAATGGCTAAGATAAAAAATTCAAGCGACACCACATGCTGGCAAGGATGTGGAAAGAGAGGAACACTCCTTCATTGCTGGTGGGAATGCAAACTAGTACAGCCACTTTGGAAATCTATCTGATGATATCTCAGAAAACTGGAAATAGGGCTTCCTCAAGACTCAGCTATTCCACTCCTTGGAATATACCCAGAAGATGCTCCAGCACACAGCAAGAAAATTTGCTCAAGCATGTTCATAGCAGCCTTATTCATAATACCCAGATCATGGAAACAGCCTAAGTGTCCCTCAGTAGAAGAATGGATAAAGAAACTGTGGTATATTTACATTATGGAATACTACCCAGCTGTTAAAAACAAGGAATTCTGAAATTTGTGGACAAATGGATTGAACTAGAAATGATCATAATGAGTGAGTTAACCCTGCAGCAGAAAGAGTTAAATGGTATATACTCACTTATATCTGCATACTAGCCCAAGGGGCATGTCTCCTGAAAGTGTTCACTAACTAGGAAACTGTGACAGAGGGGAGTTCATCCTATTGTGCTCTAGATGAGAGAAGCATGGGAGAATGGCAAAGTTGATGTATCCAGAGGATCCTAGAAACCTACAAGAAGGACATTATGATAGGCAGATTTGGGCCCAGGGTTCCCGCTCAAACTATGGCACCAGCCATGGACAGTACAGGCCATAAACTTCAAACTCCTACCCAGATCTAGCCAATGGACAGGACATTCTTCACAGTTGAGTGGAGAGTGTGGCATGACTTTCACATGTATTCTGGTGCCTCATATTTGACCATGTCCCCTGGATGGGGATACCTGGTGGCACTCAGAGGAAGGATAGCGGGCTACCAAGAAGAGACTTGATACCCTATGAGCATATAAAGGGAGAGGAAGTCCCCCTCAGTCACAGTCATAGGGGAAGGGAGTAAGGGGAAAAAAGGAGGGAGGGAGGAATGGGAGGGTACAAGGAATGGGATAACCATTGAGATGTAATAAGAATAAATTAAAAAAACAAAAGACTGCACAGAACCCTGGAGGTAACATATGCAGTATGACATGCCCTATACCACTCAATGACTTCTTTTTGAGAAAATTAAATACAAGTATAAAAATATGTGGGAATAGATATTAAGAATGTGGGATAATGACAGAACAAATAGAAAGCTAGGATTTGCTGAGTTTACTGATATGGACCCTATCAAGCATAGATTATAGAAATAATATTTCAGCTCACTCAATTTAAAGGAATTTTCCCATATATCAGCTTCAGAATGAGAAGGGAAGTCTTGGTGGTTCTGCAGTAGGAAGAATTGAACAAGTGGACATCAAGTGGCCAAAGACACCAATTGTTGTTCACAACTAGCTAGAGGGACTAATTGCTGAAGAGTAATTGAGGAATGGAGGATAAAAGAAAGGTACAGAAAGGAGAAAAAATATTAAAATCTGAAAAGAAAAAGACCAAGTAACACAAAAAGGCAATCATATCAAAATTACACTTGACTTTTCAACAAAGACTATGAATGTCAGAGGGTTTGGATAGATGTCATGTGCAACAGTAATTAAAACAGCATAATACTGGTATACCAATAGGCTGGTTGACCAATGGAATTGAATTGAATACCCAGCAATAAATCCACACACATATGGACACTTGATTTTTGACAAAGTTGCCAAATCTATTCATTGGAAAAAGGATGAAATCTTCAACAAATGGTGCTGCTCTAACTGGATGTCTACATGTAGATATATGCAATTAGACACATTTTCATCACTATGTACAAAACTCAAGTCCAAGTGGATTAAAGACCTCAACATAAAAACAGAGAAACTAAATCTGTTAGAAGAAAAAGTGGGGGAGAGCCTGGAACACATTGGCACAGCAGACAGCTTTCTGAAAAGCCCAGGCCTTAAAGTCAACAATTAATAAATGGGAACTCATAAGGCTGAGGAGCCTCTGTAATACAGAAGATTCTGTCAACAGAACAAAGCAACAGCCTACAGACTGGGAAAAGATCTTCACCAACCCTATATCTGAACGGAAACTAGTACAGCCACTTTGGAAATCTATCTGGTGCTTTCTCAGAAAACCAGGAATAGGGCTTCCTCAAGACTCAGCTATTCCACTCCTTGGAATATACCCAGAAGATGCTTCACCACACAGGGACATATGTTCAACCATATTCATAATAGCCTTATTCATAATAACCAGAACATGGAAAAACCTAAATGTCCCTCAGTCAAAGAATGGATAAAGAAACTGTGTTACATTTACACTATGAAATACTACTCAGCTATTAAAAACAAGAAAATCCCAAAATTTGTGTACAAATAGATGGAACTAGAAATGACCATACTGAGTGAGTTATCTCAGATACAGAAAGACTCACATGGTATATACTTATTAATAATTGTACAATAGCCCAAAAGGGATGTTCCATGAAAGTCTTCACTTACCAGGAGATTGGGCTAGATGCTAGGACTTCCAGTTGGGACTCTGGACGAGAGTACTATGGGATAATGGGGAAATAGAAGGTTCCAGAGTGTCCTAGATACCTATAAAAAGAACATCATGATAGTCAGGTCTTGACCCAGGGGCATCTGCTCAAACTACTGCAGTAAATATTGAACCCCTACTCTGATCTAGCCAATAAACATGAAATTCTCCACAGTTATGTGGAGAGAGGGGACTTATTCTGACATAAACTCTGGTGCCCCATATTTAACCACTTCCCCTTTGTTGGGCTGCCTGGTGGTATTCAGACAAAGGATAAACAAGCTACCAAGATGAGACTTTATAGGCTGTAACCATATGGTGGGGGAGGAGGTCCCCTTCAGTCACAGAGCTAGGAGATGGGAATAGGGTGAATGATGGAGGGAGGGAGGAATGGGAGGATATAACTGAGGGAAAAACAATTGAGTTGTAAACTGAACAGCTCTCTACTCATTGGCCTCTGGGTTATGGAGGAAATAAATAAATAAAAGATTTTCTAAAATTCAATGAAAATGAAGGCTCAACATACCTAAACTTATGAGACACAATAAAAGCAGTGCTAAGAGGAAATCTCACAGCAGTGAGTGCTCAGTAAGACTGCATACAAATATTTTTAAAGCACATCTGAAAGCTCTAGAAGAAAAAGAAGAAAACAAACCCAAGAGGAATAGAGGACAATAAATCAAACTCAGGGATGAAACCAAAAATGTTGAAATAAAGGGATAATACAGAAAATCAACAAAACCAAGAGGTGGTTCTTCAAGAAAGTCAACAAGAAAGACAAACTCTTAGCCAAACTAAGTAAAAGACACAGGAATAGTATCCTAATTAACAAAAGTAGAAATGAAAAGGTGGACATAACAACAGATACCAAGAAAATTTGGTCATACTTCAAAAACTTGTATGCCACAATTGGATAATCTAAATGGAATGGGGAATTTTTTGATAGGTGGCAGTTACCAACATTAAATCAAGATCATGCAAACTATATAAATAGACTTATAACTCCTAAGAAAACACAAGTAGTCTTTAAAAGTATCCCAACCCCCCAAAAAATTTTTTTGCCAAACTTATTCTATGCAGCCACAGTTATCCTGCCATGTAAAACACACAGACCCAACAAAGAAAGATAATTTCAGACCAATTTCCCTCATGAACATTGATGCAGAAGTGCTAAGTAAAATACTCACAAACTGAATCCAGGAACACATGAAATCTATCATCCTTCATGATCAAGTAGACTTCATCTCAGGGATGCAGGGATGCTTCAACATATGAAAATTCATCAATGTAATCCACCATATAAACAAACGGAAAGAAAAAATCACCATCTCATGAGGTGCTGGAAAAGTTTTTGACAAAACCCAACAGCTCTTCATGTTTAAAGTCTTAGAGAAATTAAGGATACAAGGCACATAACTAAACACAATAAAGGCAGTATTCAGCAAGCCAATAGCTAACATCAAGTTAAATGGAGAGAAACTTAAAACAATTCTACTGAAGTCAAGGAAAAGACAACTCTGTCCACTCTCCCCATATATCTTCAATATATTGCTTCAAATCCTAGCTAGAGCGTGAGATAACTAATGGAGCTCAATGAAATATAAATTGGAAAGGAGGAAGTCAAAGTTTCCCTATTCACAGATGATATGATAGTATAAATAAGTGATGCCCAAAATTCTACTAGAGAACTTCTCCAGCTGATGAATACCTTCAGCAAAGTAGCTGGATACAAAATTAACTAGAAATACTCAGAAGTCCTACTGTATACAAACAACAAATGGCCTGAGAAAGAAAGTATGGAAACAACATCCTTCACAATAGCCACAAATAGTATAAAGTATCTTGGTGTAACTCTAAACAAGCAAGTCAAAGACATGCATGACAAGACATTTAAGTCTCGAAAAATGAAACTGAACTAGAAAAGGTCATCCTGAGGGAGGTAACCCAGACCCAGAAAGACATACATGATATGTACTCACTTATAAGAGGATATTAGCCATATAGTATAGGAAAACCATACTTTAATTTACAGACCCAAAGAAGCTAAGTAACAAAGAAGGACCAAAGGAAGATGCATGACTCTCTCTGAGAAGGAGAATCAGACAAAGTAGCAGAAGTTCTTGAAGAGAACGACCAGGATAGGAGAGGAAGTGCTGAGGAAAATGAGGGTGGGGATTTATGTGGGGAGGGAAGAACAGAGGACAGAAGGCCTGCAGTGAGAAGAGATTCCATGGCCTGGATCTTGAATAAGAGGAGCCAGGGATGTCTATGGCAAGGATTGTAGCACACTTTTCAATCACTTCTTTCTGGTGGGGTTCCCTTGCAAGGCTACAGGGGTAGAGGATATGCTCAGCTCTGATGAGACTTCGTATGCTGAGGTGTGGGGGAGTGTTCCCTTTTTCTGAGGGGTAGAGGACAGGAGACACAGGAAAGAGGGAGGATGAGACTGGGAGAAAAGGGAGGAGGAGGAGGCTATGGTTGAGATGTAAAGTGAAAGATAAATGAATTAATTAAAATATTGAAATAGTTTTTAAAACATGGTTTAGAAAGATAAATCACATAAAAACACAGAGTTGAAGGTGTAAGTTGGTAGGGGCAGGGCTCACCTTTTCTGAGAAGTAGGGGAGAAGGGATAGCAGGAAGAGCAAGGGAAGGTGGGACCAGGAAGAGAGGAGGGAGGGCTTAAGATTGGAAAGTAAAGTGAATAAAAAAAAAAAAAGAAACTTATTTAAATATGTTGAAATTTTGAAAAGTCAGCTTAATGGGAAAAGAGTAGATAACAAATGCCATAGGCATGAAGAACAGGGAAGATGGAGAAGTATAGTTTTACCCTAACAGGGAAAAAAAAAACAGAACAGTGTTTTAGAGAATAATAATAATAAAAAAACATGAGATTTTAAAAAACCGAAAGAACAAGAAAAAAGACAAAGTACAACATAAAAAATTCCAGATTTTAAGTATTGAAAAATAAGCCGGGCGTGGTGGCGCACGCCTTTAATCCCAGCACTCAGGAGGCAGAGGCAGGCGGATCGCTGTGAGTTCGAGGCCAGCCTGGTCTACAAAGCGAGTCCAGGACAGCCAAGGCTACACAGAGAAACCCTGTCTCAAAAAAAAAAAAAAAAAAAAAGAAAAAAAAAAAAAGAAAAATAAGAAAAGACCTGTGTCTTCCAGCAGGTTCTTAGCCTCCTGATTGTAGAAGCAGTGCTAGGTCATCACTGTTATGTCTTATGTCCTCTTCTACTAAAATTAAAAAAGAATAGAATTTGAAAAAATAGTAGGATCTTAATAAGTTAAAAGCAGACACTTGCATAAGACTCCCTCAACTTCATTGCAAAGTTTAGCTGTGGATCTCAGCATCTTGTTATTACAGCAATTCCTTTGAGAAATTTTTAGCAGTTATGTTTACTTTAATGTTTATTGTTTGGTGTTTGGTAGGCATAAAATGAATTTTTTGAATGAATGATTGAAAAGCATACTGTTGGTCCTAATCAAACCCCACATTGTCCCTAAAAAGTTGATGTAGTGCACACGCAGAACATTGTATCTTCTGTAGAAAGAGAGAAGAGAATAATTAGGACTGGAAATAAAAGTAAATCATTAATGATATGTATGTATGAAATATCACAGTGAAGCTTATTGTGCTAACCAAAATTTCATTTTTAAAATAGAAAAGATAATGTGTTTGTTAAGTAAACATGGTGCCTAAGTAATTCCCAAAATTGAATAAATTTTATTCTAAATGTTAAAAACTCTACTTAGAAAAATATCAATACTCTTATATTTATGGTTGTGAGCCTAGCCTTGATGTAATAAGAATAAATTAATAAAATAAAATAAAAAAAGAAAAATATCAATACTCAGGGTATAAGACAAGTAGTTAGTATGAACCAAGTGAATTAAATATTTATTGTGGAATTTATTCACTGTGTATGAAGTACAAAGTTAATTCAGAAAAATTCATTTTATTACAAGAAAATTATATACATCCTAGCAAAGATGACACTGTTATAGACCACAGAGCCCAGACATTAAAAAGCTTCAAGTTATTCACATAGATTTAAATGAAGTATACCAGAGGAAAAACTATACAAAATTATATTTTTAATTGCAGAGCATTACTAATCATTTTATATTTTATTATTTTCAAGATTTTGGCTTTAAATAATATTTGTATATCCTTGCCAATTTCCTTAACCATAGAGAGACTAGATGATAAGTCATAAAATATCTAATGTTTTCTTTTGTTTTTCTATGCAGTAGTGAAATAGATAAAATTACACTAAAGTGGAACATCTCAGTATGTAACATAGGCACCCTTATTAAAATACTAAGAATGCTAAAGTATAAGACAGGAATGAAAGCAAGCTTGGTCAAGACTTTTAGCAGCTAGTGGTAGCCTATTGAAATACGTAATTAAAATACAACCTCAAAAGCAAACAAACAACAGCACACAATGTATTGAAAGTGCTTCCTTTACAATGATTCTAACCCCCAAACCAATATGTACGCACAATGGAACACTCAGGTTTTAGTGTTTCTAATTAGCAGTTATAATTAAAATAACCACCTAAAGTGTACAATTTCTCTGCAGAAATCTTGGCTGAATCAGCCTCCACAGCATGAAGCTCTTAGAGATGCTGGCAATAGAGGAAAAAACACCTAGAGGCTGACTATTGACCATCTCAGTTGTTCATTTTCTGCTAGAAGACACCACAAGGTTTCAACTACTAAAATTGCATTATTTCAGGCTTATTTCAAATTTCATTCTTTTTGTTCTATTTTATTAAATTGAAAACTATAAATAATTAAATATAAGAAGTTGATAATAGCAACAAAAAAGAGGCGAATAGAAAAATAAAAACATAAGTAAAATAAAAGAATAATTATTTTAAAGTATAATAAAAATTGGTTATATTTTTCATGTAGTGATTTGGAGCAACTCCTTAGCCTCAGAAATGGTAAACACATGATTTACCCTTAAACTTCAGCTCCATATTTTAAGGCATTACTTTACCTGCTTTTTCTTCCTCAATTGACCTGTTCATAGACATTTGGATTATTTTTCATAGATTGACTATTATGAATACTGCTGACACAAACAAGGAGAGCCTGAAGACACAGTGAAGCAAGACAGTTCCAGAAGGACAAACGCTGTATGACTCCATTTGTATGGCATTATGATGTTAGTCAGTCCCACAGATGCTGGGAATACAATTGTGGTTGTCAGAAGCTGGGAGGTGATGAAAATGGAATGCTGCTCGATGGTTATACTGCTGTTAATGAATATGTTGTAAAGATCGCTATAGACTTCATGGTGCAAACAAATACTCATGTGTCTCTGTTCCAGAAGTCTGTGACCATAATGCAAGCTACTACATTCTACTGAGCACCCTCTTGGATTATTGAATTCTTGCGAGACAGTCATGGAAGAAAGAATTTGAAATATGGCTAAACTTCCTGAAATCAAGTCACTAATTTGAAATATAAGTGGAACTTTACCCTTGAAACTTAATTGTTTTCAAAGGCAACTACCTATAATTTGGAGGTAAAGGTAGAAGAATAAAGTGTTCAAGATGTCATGTTGTGTATTCTAGGCCAGCCTGATATACACAAAATTGGATCTGGACCCAAAAGGGGCCTCCACAAACTGTTGCACCAACCAAGGACAATGCATACACTAAGCCTAGAACCCCTGGTCAGATCTAACAAGTGAATAGCTCATTCTTCCCAATTGTTGGGGGAGTGGGGACTGCCTCCTACATGAGCTCTGCTGCCCCCGATTTGATCACTTCCCCTTGGTGAGGAAGCTGGGCTGGCACACAGAGGAAGCCGAAGCCAGGTATCTTGATAAGACCTCATAGTCTGTGATCATACAGTGGAGGATTAGCCCCCCCCAGTCAGAGAACTACGGGAGGGGAATAGGGCAAAAGAGGGAAGAAGGGAGGGAATGGGAAGATACAAGTGAGGGAATAACAATCAGGATGTAATTTGAATAAATTATAATAAAATTAAACAAAAAGGAAGAAAATCAAAATAAAAGAAACAAAATTTATACTTTATTAACATGATTAAGCAATAAACTCAATGCAATATAACTTTATTATTCATCAATTTCTGCAAAGTCACTTTACAGATTTACACTGAAGCCTCAGTCCAAGGCTTAATCTGTAGCTTACCCTTAGTACAAACCACTGTACTGATACATCAGAATTTATTCAAACATAAACCCTAGTGCCTAACTCCAAAGCTGCTATTTCATGTCACAATTACATTTGGAGGGAATCAACACACTATTGTTGTACAAAAACATCCACTGGTTCAATAGGATTCTTTTGCATAGATTATCATAATACATTTTAATTGACCCTGTGTTCTTAACATTTTTTATACTGATGGTACACGTGCATGCTATAATTAAAGCTTCATATTTATTTAAGGTCTTCTTGGGAAATATTCTAGAATATATTTAAAAATTTTGAAAACATACTTTTGTATTTTGGTAACATTTTACTAAGATTTGAACATCTTTACAAAATCAGTGCAAATGTATACTGGTTTCATATTTTTATATCTTAGAAATGAAGCAGCCTTTACAGAAAATTTATTACTATGGAGATGAAATGTTGTTTTCTTTATTACATCTGTATAGTATTCAGAATTTTTGAGGTTTAAAGAGATTATCAGATAATTATAACTTTTTTAACATTGTTAGATGTTCTAATTTGCTTCTTCGGCTACATTTTAAAAACAAATTCTCTATTGTTCTGTTAATATAATACATTTATGGAGTCTTGGCACAAGTCTACTCACCTCAGCGAGGAACCCAGTATAGACCAAAGTCAAAATTCACCACGATCCAAGTTGGTAAACCAATGAGTTTTTACTGGAGTTAGTAACAAGAGTATGGAGGAAATTTTACTAACTGGTGACTCCAAAACAGATGCATCTGTGAAGAGTCCACTCCAACTCAGAGCTGCAAACTGGAGCTGTCTACTGAGCTTGAGAGGCAGATAGTGAGATTAGAGAATGTCTTTTCTTTTCTCACAGCTCCACAGGGTGGGCTTTCTTCACTCTATCACAGATTATGCCTTCTATAAAGCTGGAGACTGTGCCTCAGTAATTTTACAAGTTTTCATTTCCCAGACATGAGATGCTTTGTTTCCCTCAGGTGTCTTGGGAGCCTCTTCTCCCTCCTGCAGTGAATGTGTTGATTAGGAGAAAAGAGTTATGCAATCTACAATATATTCCTGTGGATACATTATACAGATGCTGGAAGATAGCTTTCCTTTGTAACTTAAACATAATCATATTTATATCGTGTTAGAATTCTCGTGTTTTCTTCTTTCTAATATTTTTCCTTTTCTTTTACTTTAAATTTGAAGGCAAGTTCATAGGAAATAACTTATTGTTCTAATTTTGTAAAAGAAAGAAGTCTGGTAAAAAGTGGTTTGAGAAGTTGGATTTTTAAGTCTTTTCATGATAGGAACTAAGATTTAAATATAAGAAACCAAGGTACATGAATGTACACACATATGTACACACACACACACACACACACACACACACACACACACACACAAACACACACTCACATGGGAAACATTTTGTGCTGGACAGTATTTTAGAATGAGAAAAGGTAGCATCATCTGGGAAGAGAGAATGCCAATTGAGAAAATATCTTCATCAGATGGCGTGTAGGCAAGTATATGAGACATTGACTTGATAAATGGTTGATGCTAGAGGGCCCAGTCCATTGTTAGCTGTGATGCCCCTGAGTAGGTGGACCGGAATTGTATAAGAAATCAGGCTGAAGGAACCGTGAGGTAGACCAGTAAGCAGCATTGCCCCATGCTATCTGATTCAGCTCCTACCTTCAGAATTTTCTTGATCTGACTTTCTTCAGAGATGGAACGTGATCTCAGAGTTTTAAGATGAAATTAATCCCTTTTACTCATGATGTTTATCATAGTAATAAGAAGTAAGCAGGACAGAATTCCATTTGCATGGATTAGAAAAATTATTATTAAAATATCTGCCACTTAATGTGATCAATTCATCTTCCATGAAAAGATTGATACCATTCTTCATACAATTACCAAAAAACAAAAGCCCTGGCTAAAGCTATCTTGAATAAAAAAAAATTATTGTTTTTAAATTTTATGTATTATTATCTATAGGCCTGGCTATTAATCAATCAAGAAACAGACACTTGTTATATTTTAAAATAGCCTTAGTTAACCTGGAGCAGGGCAGATATTAATCCTCAAAACTGCCTCTCATTGTGGAGCAGGCATGGGATCCCTGCCTCAGTCCTATGCCATGTGTTTCTAATAACTTCTATCAATTTACCTTCCATCCATAATCTCAAATACTTGTAATATTCTTTTTTTTAATTTTTCTCCTTTATTAATTTATTCTTGTTACATCTCAATGGTTATCCCATACCTTGTATCCTCCCATTCTTCCCTCCCTCCCATTTTCCCCTTATTCCCCTCCCCTATGACTGTTCCTGAGGGGGATTACCTCCCCCTGTATATGTTCATAGGGTATCAAGTCTCTTCTTGGTAACCTGCTGTCCTTCCTCTGAGTATCACCAGGTCTCCCCCTCCAGGGGACATGGTCAAAGGTGAGGCACCAGAGTATGTGAGAAAGTCATATCCCACTCTCCACTCTACTGTGGAGAGTGTTCTGTCCATTGGCTAGATCTGGGTAGGGGTTTAAGATTTACCGCCTGTATTGTCCTTGGCTGGTGCCTTAGTTTGAGCGGGACCCCTGAGCCCAAATCTGCCTATCATAATGTTCTACTTGTAGGTTTCTAGGACCCTCTGGATCCTTCTACTCCATGCTTCTCTCATCTAGAGTCCCACTAGAATGTCCTCTCCTCTGTCTCAGTTTCCTGGTAAGTGAAGGCTTTTGTGGGACATACCCCTTGGGCTAATATGCAGATATAAGTGAGTATATACCATTTGAGTCTCTCTGCTTCTGGCTTAACTCACTCATGATCATTTCTAGCTCAATCCATTTATCCATAAATTTCTGGAATTCCTTGTTTTTAATAGCTGAATAGTATTCCATAGTGTATATGTACCACAGTTTCTTTATCCATTCTTCTATTGAGGGACACTTAGGCTGTTTCCATGTTCTGGCTATTATGAATAAGGCTGCTATGAACATGGTGGAGCAAATTTTCTTTATCTTGGTCAGATTCTCCATCCACGCTGGCCATGTGCTTCTCCTCCATATAACCCATGGCAGCCTTCCTCTCTTCCCTTCAAGTCTCTCTCCTTTCTCCTCCTAGTGGTCATCTTTTCCCCCAGAATTCCTCTCTCTCCCAGCCCCACCTATCTCCTGTCCTGTCTAGGTGGGGTGGCTTTTTATTAAGCAAAAAGTGGATCACAGAGACAGCAAGCAGTAATTAGCATCAAAATACATCAGACCATCACCAATGAAAAATAAAGGTGGCTAGTCATGGGGGCTCACTCATATAAGCCCAGATGAAATTCTAGAACCAGGGAGGATAAGATAATGGATTTTAAAAATAATTTCCAGGCCATTTGGGCCATACAGTGAATTAGTACACTAGTGTAGTTACATTCTGTCTTGATACAAAACAGCAACAAGATGAAAGTTTGAGGCATTATACTACTTGATTTAAAAACTACCAAACTTCATTGTATTGGTACAGGAACAGACCTACAGACCAATATCACAGAATAGAGGACCGAGGCTTAAACCCATGCATCTACTGAGGATGATTTTAAGGAAACACAATGGACTTTTATTGAAGAGAGGGTAGTCTGTTAGATGAATGAGATTGGGAAAATCTATATCTAGAATAGTGAACTTAGATTTATCTCTGTACCAAGGTCCATGAACCGAATCCAAGTGGATTAAAGAGCTAAGTCTAACACCAAAACCTCTGAAACATAATGCTCCAAGTCACTGGAATAATCAGGGATGGTTTTAACATCTCTCTCTCTCTCTCTCTCTCTCTCTCTCTCTCTCTCTCTGTGTGTGTGTGTGTGTATGTGTGTGTGTGTGTGTGTGAGTGTATGTTTTCCATGCAACTCTATATGTGTAAATGTCAGAGAAGAACTTCTGGGAGTAATTCCTCTCACCCTGCCATTTGTTTTTCAAGGACAGAGCTGGAGTTGTGAGACTTGGCATCCAATGCCTTTACCTAATCTTGCCTGTCAAATTGGGATTATTTTGATAAGGCCTAAAAACAGGTGAAACCAAAGCAAAAAATAGTAACAAAAGGATTTTCCCTCATAGTCTCATAGATTTGAATGATTTGTCACTAGGGAATGACACCATTTGAGGAAACTTAGGAGGTATGGCCTTGTTAGAGGAAATGTGTCACTGGAGGTGAGTTTTGAGGTTTCTGAGGGCAAAGCCAGGCTCATTGGCTCTCTTCTCACTGCCTACAGATCCAAATGTAGAACTCTCAGGTGTTGCTCTAGCACCATGTCTGCTTGCATGCTGTCATGCTCCCTGCTATGACAGCAATAGACAAACCCTTGAAACTGTAAGCAAATCTCAATTAAATAGGTTTTTAAATAAGAGTTAGCATGGTCATGGTGTTTTTTCACAGCAAAATAGAACACTGTCTAAAGCAGTTCTTGCCATGAAAGAGGCCATCAAAATAATAGAGTTGATTGCCATTGATTTTGGTTACTCTCCAGAGATAGATTGTGAGTTGATGATGATACCATTTTTTTAAATGTAGGATCTAGTGAAGTGAAACTGGCAGTGGGAACAATGCTTTCTCCTTATTAGTTTGGTTTCATAATGCTATGAAAGCAACAGAGGCAAAAAATGTTTTTAACCATTTTACTCAGCTATGGAGTTTCCTTGCTATAATTCTAACCTGCTAGGTGTCTTAGAGTTTCTATTGCTGTGAAAGATACATACCAACTTTTATAATGGAAACCATTTAATTGGGGCTGGCTTACAGTTCAAAGATTTAGTCATTAATATCCATGATGTGATGCATGAAACAGTGCAAGCAACCATGGTGCTGGAGAAGGAGTTAAGAGTTCTACAGCTTGAATCACAGGCAGCATAAATGGTAATGACATGAAACCTAGCTTGAACATCTGAGACCTCAAAGCCTGTCCTGCAATGACATGATTTCTCCTACACTGCCACAACCCATAATAGTTCTACATTCTATAGGTCAAACATTCAACCACATGAAGAAAAAAAAAAAGAGTCTATGAAAGCCAATGTACCACAGTAGGTAATATATGTGCATTGACGCAATAGGTGTAGGCTTGTTATGGTGTAACCAATTCATTTTTGTTTTCTTTTGTTTTGTTTTAAACTGAAACCAGGTCTACAAGAGGAAGTGTGTGCCTAGTACTACAAATTTGCTCTGAGGCCTATGGCTAAGGAGTTCAGTGTACTAGAAAGAATCTTATTGTCCTGCTCTGTTAAAGGGAAATATTATCAGTCTCTTAATTATTTGTGTTTATTTGCTTAGACTACTTCTGTCTTCTGTTTAGAGAAGCTTCTTTTATAGTTAATGGTGGTTAATAGAGACTCATGAATGGTCAAGTGCTGATAATAAGTGATTACTGAATGCTAAGCTACAAGTGGTACATTGTATTACCCCATTTTTTGGCTAAATGGAATGTCAGAGAAAAGGAAAGTCACAGAAAAAAATTTAATAGCTTATTATCAGGAAGATGACTGTGAAATACTCTCAAGCATGGCTTTGAACTCCTAATCTAGCAGTGACTCAGTGCTGAAGTGATGAAACTACTGGTGACTTAGTCATGCTCCAGTGGATAGACTCATACCTATTAGGTAGCTTTAGTAAACTCAGTGGATTATAAACAAGTTGAAGAGATGTGATAGTAGGCTAGAAGAGAAGAGAGGCAGTATGAATGGGCATTTCAGTGTAATAAGACACAATGAGGTAGTAAATGTGAGCAGCATATATAGAAGGAAAAGAGCCCATGAGAAGGATCAAAAAACAATGACCCATTCACCTGCACATTCAAGTATTACACACACACACACACACACACACACACACACACAAAACACTCAATAATATATACAGAAAGGACCTGTAGGGTAAAAAAATAAAAATAAAAAATATATATAATAAAAATATTAAGAAAAATTAAAAATATAAAGAAAATCTTTGACATTAGACTGTGAGGAAAGGAACTTCTAATGCTAGCTTTGAGTTCATAGTCTGTTGGCCATGTACTGTTAAGAATGCAGCCTACTCTTAAGACACCAGTATGTTGATCAAGCATTAAACATCCACATATATATATATGCACATAAGTGTGTGTGTGTGAAGATGCTCAATGTGTCTTCTTTGTATTCTAATACCCAAGCCCAAAACATGCTTTTGTAAATTTCGAAGGAAGCCAATTAAGCTAACAATAGCTATTTTAGATGATAGAAAATAATTGTCTCTATTACAGAGAGAAACACTGTCCTCCAAAAATTAAAATTAAAAAGAAAATAATTGGAAGTGCAATGCATTATAAATTAAATGCAAATTTACAATAAATGAGAACAATTTGTTGCTTAAATATCTAATGACAAGCACAGAAAAACAAAACAGAGTTGTAAGTTTTATACTAAATCATATTCTGCTGATCTCGTATTTACTTCTAAGTTAGTTTGCAGTGGATGTGAAAATTTCATGCCCTAGTTATTAAATTATGACTATGACACATTAAGAGATATCTGATCTACAAGGGAAGAAATGCTAAGGAATAAGTGACTTATGGACATTTTAGAGACAAATACAACACTTAAAATTTCTAGGTGAGCATGCAAGAACAGGCCTGAATGAGTTTAACTAGATGATTAGTTGCTCTAAACTTTAGTATTCAACATTAACATGGAAATTTTACTGACATTTCTCCCTAAATAGAAAAAGATGGGTCTAACTGTTGAAATGTCTCAGATAAAAAACTCAATGACTGTGGTCCATGCACAAGTGAATTTCTCTAACCATTAGTATGGTCTTGAATATTATTCAATCCTCAGGAGTCTGTGTTTTGTCTAGAAAAAAAGTCTAAGTCATTTCTGTGTGATAGCAACTTGGCTACATCTGAAATTAACTAAAACACAAGAGATTCTAGCTTAATTTGAAGCCAATGATCCATTTCTAATATGTATCTGTATCTTTGACATGGGAAGACTTACCTTTAACACAGATTTTTGAAGGTGAAAGACCCGTCTCTAATATGGACTGTGCCTTCTCCTAGAAGCCTATATAAGGATGTAAAAGAAGGAAGGTTCTGCTCTTTCTTTGCTTGCTTTTGCCTTTTAGGGAAGTCCAATCCTTCACTGTCATTAAAGCTTACATCTTGGAATTTTGGTCATAGAGAAGACCATCTGAGACATTCAGCATCATGCACTGAACAATATATATATGTGTGTGTACATGTATATACACACATGTGTATATATACATACACACGCATGTGTGTGTGTGTGTGTGTGTGTGTGTGTGTGTGTGTGTGTGTATTCATTGTATAAGTTTGGTTATTCTAGAGAACCCTGACTAATATAAAGCAACAGAAATATAAGGATGGATTTTTTTAGTTTCCAGTCTGCCAACAGCTGCAGTTACTGAAGCCTCTTCTGTTACTGAAACCTAAATGTACTCCCTTTGGATCTCAGAAAGTACTAAAAGTCAATGGCGTGAACTATTTTACCAACTTAAGAGACAAACGCTTTTGATTATCCTGATTCACCAATTGAACGTGGCAACAGATTTGGTTACTCTGTATATAAAACTTCTAACAGTTTGTAGAAAATATTGAAAATTATTATGCTAGTCTGTTGCTCTTAGCATCATTGGATAAAAGATTATAAGACTGGCTGAATTACAGCAAAAATTCAACTCTTAGCCTTGGATGGAGTCAACAGTTAAAATGAAGGCATTAAGTGGCAAAGAATAGGACCTTGAAACTTGTCTTGTGGATGTGTGGTAGGACACTGTTGAAGCTGAGAATTTTAACCTCTCAGATTTCCTAAGCATTTATCTCACCTGAGGACATAGTCTCTGCAACATCAGGAGAATATGTACTCATGCCTTTTGCTCTTTTGACCAATGTCTGTTAAACAAGAAAGCAGTGACTTTCTCTGAAGGAAATGTCAGGCAAAATGATACAGATATCCCTCTAGGCACACCAATAATTGCTTCTACAGCAATAACCAGATTCAAAGCAAAGCAGACTCCTAAATGGGAGGAATAATGTGTAATTCATTGGGGGTGCACTATACTACTAAAATGAATAGTGAGATTACTAATTTGTTCAAGCAGTAGCATGGGGAATGTGTATTTGAATGGATTTTAAGAGTGTGAGATAATAGAAAAACTCTTCATAGTTGGCAGAATGTTTGGCACTATGCATGGCCATACCTTTTATTTGTAAGTAGAAATAACCAGATTTGAGATTGTTCATGCATTCATGGGCTCTAGCTAATATATTGGGTGGATGATCAGGGACTAGGAAAAACAAGATTGAAATATTGGTGAGAAAGACATTAGGGGAAGAAGTATGTGAATAAATTTATCCAAGTTGGCAAAGGATTTTTAAGACACTCCTGTCCCTCATAAATACTCCCCAAAAGGTTAATCCAATTGAGCAGGTGCTGATGAACCATTCTCAAGACAGTCAATCTCTTTTCCCACCCATTCCTGTCATTCTCCAACGGGACAATAAACAAAGTGGGCACGGTGGCAAGGATGGGATTTATTTTTTATTTTTTTCAAAACAGAATATTTTATGTGTGTAGCCTTGGATATCCTGGAACTTGCTCTGAAGACCAGGCTAGCATTGAACTCATAGACATTGTCCTGCCTCAGCATGCCAATTAAAGTCATATGCCATCTGCTCAATCTGGATGGACTTTATGCATGGGCTCACAACATAGACTTCTGTTCACCAAGACTGACCTAGCTACAGCTGATGCTGAGTCCAGACCTGCCAATGGCAGAGACCCATACATAGCCCCAAAGATGGCATTGGTGACCAATCAAATGGAGTGGCTGGTAGCCTACGTTGAATACTTCCTCTGTGGGTAGGACAGGACTTTCTCCTTATTGGAATATATAATTATAATGGTCATGTATTTTCCTTTCCTGCACATAATTCTTCTGCCCAAACCACCATCTCTGGAGTTACAGGATGCCTTAATCACCATCACAGTATTCCATACAGTTCTGTTTCTGTCTAAGAGACTCACATCACAGCCAGAGAAGTGTGACAGTTGTCCCACAATAATGGGATCCACCAGTCTTACTGGGTTTTCTACCATCCTGAAGAACCTGCCTGATAGAAACAGAATGACCTTTTGAAGACAGTTAAAGCACCAATTACATGGCATCAGCCTGGAAAACTGGAGCAGGGTTTTCCAGAAGGCAGCATAAGCTTTGAGTCAGCATCCAATATATGGTGTGGTCTTTTCCATAGCCTGGAGCCATGGGTCCAGAGATCAAGGGGTGGAGAAAGGAACATTTCCACTCACTATCACCCCTAGTGAACGTCTAGGGAAATCTTACTTTCTGTTCCTACAACCTTATGTTCTGCTGGCCTAGAAGTTTTGGTTCTAGGTGGGGGAAACACTCCTGCTAGATGTCATAATAAACCTTGCATTGAACGGGAAACTCATCCTTCCCCCAGGCTACTTTGGATTCTTGAAGTAGTTAAGCAACAGGCTAATAGAAGAATAATACTGTTAAGAGCAGTGATTGACCCAGAAGTGGAGGTAAGAAATGTTATGTCTAGAACACAAGAAATTCTTTAGGGTTTTTTTTTTTTTATGTTCCAATATCCTGTGATTATAGTCAATGTTAAACTATACTCACCTAACACAGATACTGCTTAGGGAAAAACCCAAAGTGCTTAATGAGAATAGAAGAAATACAGAATGGTTAATATAGAAAGGTAGATATAAATAGCACCTAAAGCCATGTGACTAGTAATCAAAATGAGGATTATAATTAACACAAATGTTTCTATAGTATGTTGTTAAGAATGCATTTGGAGAAGGGTGTAGTTGTTCAGGCCTTTAATCCCAGCATGCAGGAGCAAAGGCAGGCAGATAGGTATGAGTTGGTACGGGATAGCCAAGGCTAAACCGATAAACCTTGCCTCAAAAAAAAAAATGCAGATGTTTTTTAAATTTTCCCAATTCTTTAACATAAACTAAGAGAATATTAGTGGCTAATATATTTGTTTGAGATACTAAAAGACTGTTCCTAAAGGGACATTGCCACCTTTCTAAATTTATGATGCATTTGAGGTTGTAGAAGGAATAGCTATAACATGCTAGGTATAGCGATGGCATGATTAAATATATAATGCATTTGCAATTGTACATGAGATAATTACATCACTTTTAGGGATAATTATGACCTGGCTATTGATTTCACTTGGAAGTTAATTATGTCATAAGGCGATATGATTAGATTTGAGGATGACATGCTGTTGGACATGTGACGGCTATTCTTGGATATCAAGTTGACCACATCTAGAATTAGGTAAAACCCCAAAATGTGGCACACTTAATGAGAGACTTTTGCTTAATTAGAGAGTCCACTTCTAATTTGGATCTTTGAGGTGGGAAGACACATCTTTAATCCATTTTTATTTTTTTGAGACAGGGTTTCTTTGTGTAGCTCTGGCTGTCCTGGACTTGCATAGTAGAGTCAGACTGGACTTGAACTCATGGTGATCTGCCTATCTCTTCCTCCCAGAATGCTGAAATTAAAGGCATGGGACACCACAACAGTCTTAATCCATATATTTTGAGGTGGGAAGATCTGCCTCTGATCTAGGCGGCATATTCTACTGGAAGCCTATACAAGGACATAAGAAGGAATTCATTGCTCTCTTTCCTGCTTAATTTTGCTTCTCTGGCAAGTCAATTTCTTCACGAGCATTAGAGCCTACTCCTTCAGGGTTAAGTACATAATGAATAGCAGCTGAGACACCCAGCATCATGGACTGAACAACTACTGGATTCTCAGGCAGCCACTGTTAGATTAGTTGGACCACAGTTTGTAAGTTATTTCAATAATTCTTCATTCTATATTGTGATGTGTGAATAGAAATTGAACCAATAGGCTCATATAATTAAATACATGGTCATTAAGAAGTGGTACTAGTTGACAGGGATTAGAAAGTGTGGCCTTTTTAGAGGAAGCATGTCACTTAGGACTGACTTTCAAATGTTCAAGCCAGGCCCAGTGTTTCCCTTTTCTTGATGTCTTTATATCCAGAAGGATCTGTAAAGCTCTCAGCTACCATGTCACTTTGTGTGCCACCATGTTCCTTGCCATAGAATAATGAACTAAACTTCTGAAAGTGAAAGCAAGACTAGTTAAATGCTTTCTTTTACAAAGGTTGCAATAGTCATACTGTCTCTTCATGGCAATAGAACACTAACTATGACACACACACACACACACAAACACACACACACACACACACACACACACACACACACACAGAGAGAGAGAGAGAGAGAGAGAGAGAGAGAGAGAGAGAGAGAGATTCATGCTATAAGTGTTATTATTCTACTGAACCATGACTAATGCTGTATTAAATATGGTCAAAGAAAATTCCACGTTTTAAGTTAACATTTAACAATATTTTAATTAAATGTATATAAGTAGAAAGGATGAGGCTTCCTTTTGACAAAAAACTTCTTTATTATCATCCAAACATAGGAACTGTATACAAGCTACAGTACATCACATGTTAACTCAATTATCAACTCTTTTAACATGACAGTATTTTCAGAAACATATAAGTGTCCATGTCTATCATCTATGTGCCTTACAAAAATTTTGCTTTGCTCAAGGTCTAGACATCTATATGCGGCACCACAAAGTTGATTTTTGTCTAAATTGTAGTGAATACTTTGAATGTTTCATGCAGAGTTTGGTTACTGATAATTTTGTAAATCTTATGTCTCTTTGTAATTCTAATCTTATTTCTAAAGACAGAACCAATGGATAAAATATCAGACATTTTGATAAGGTAAATTAAATTAAAACTTGTAAATAAAAATTAGTTATGTAATTATCCTTTTGAATGTTCTATTAAAATTGTATTTTCAATATTTCAGTGTAATCTAAAATCTTAATTATATACTAACTACATGCAAGAAGAAGTAAATTCAAATGAGAAAGCACATCATTGTAAATTTTCATTACACTAGAAAAATCAAGGTTTTGGGCAAATGAAATGCATGAAGAAGTTTGAAATTGGGGCTAAAGTATTCCTTTCTTTTTCTTCTCCCAAAAGAGCTGTCTTTGGTAAAATTTATAAAGCCTTGCCTGGATTTATATAATTAGTTGGTTGCAAGCCATCCATCCCATAGGTCAAGCCAATTAAAGGATAACTAAGGGAGACATGACTCCAAACAGTGGCAGATGGCATGGGGCACTAATGCTCACTAGAGGGGGAAAAACAGAGTCTCGTGGATTATAACTTTGAAAGGAAACAAAATTAGCTGTTGACCAATTCAAACTAAGTGCTTTCTTGCTTTTGGCTTTTGGACCTTGTACTGTTTCAGGATGCTTTCATGATCAGTGTGCCCTTCAGTGTGTAGGAAGAAGAAACAATTTGAATTCAGGCTTAAGTAACAAGTGCTATTTTCCACATTGTAACTATTTTGGCTTCTAGGATTTGTTGTTGGTCCTCCTTGAAATCTTTACTTGTTTCATATATGCCTTATTACTGAAATATCTATTTCCTGTTTCAGAAATACAAGTAGTAAACCTTAAGATACAGGCTGATATCAAATGGGAATAGTCTTTAGATAAAAGTTTGACTGAATAATAAAAGTACTTTGATGTATATTCAATTGTATTTATTAATGACAATAAGTACAGGATAACCCAAAAGTTCCTGTATAAATTTGGAGGAAAAAATAGAGAACTTTACAGTAAAGAGATAGTGAATGTATGTAGTTCCTCATAATTTAACAAAGCCCCTTGATTGTATCAATTAATGGTTTTCAAATTAGAGGGCTGAGAATAGAAATTGACATTCTCACAATTGTATAGATGTCTGTTGCTTAATTAAAAGTCCATCAAATACTACTTCAGGATTAACTTTAGACTGCAAAACAATTTGCCTTCGCCTCTGATGGGATTTCAATACATTCTGCAGTTTATTCCCCCGGCTCGGTTCTGATCCTTTGCCAATTTTAAGAATTAAATTGTTGAAACTTAAGCTTCAAAGAGTGGAAAATTAAAAATTTTAAGAAAGGCCATTAAAAAGTGTGTTTTATACCCAAAACATACATATCTTTAAAAACCTATGCTTAGTATAGTAGACATTTCTTTTCACTCTTTGCTACTAACTTGCTGTGCCATTTTGAACACATATGATTCCACATCTCTGTACCTCAGTTTCCTTTCTTGCTAAATGATGAAAGACCATGGGATGTTTGTTCTAATCTTTTGTTTCTCTTCTACCTTGATATTTTTCTAACTTAAATTTTAATCCGGCATACAAAGCAATAGGTATCATTCTGGCATTGTGTATATATATATATATATATGATTTTACCTTGTTTTCTCCTTGGCCTTCATTGGGCTTCAATTTCCAGTCCCTGTCTTGCTAGTCTTTTTTTTTTTTTTTTTTTTTTTTTTTTTGGGATGGGTAATCTCCATGCCCAGCTTTGCATACCTGAGAAGAGTGAACTTCAGTTGAAAAATTGATTATATGCATAAAACCGGTCTGTGGAAATATTCTTGGGAGGCACAGGCCACAGGGTATGATACCATTCCTTGTCAAATGGCCCTAAACTATATGGAAAAACTAGCTTAGTAGGCCAGGTTTAGCAAAGATGTAAGCAACATTCCTGGATTACTTTGTGCTTCAGGCTCCATCTTTAGCTTCTTTTGAATATACCCAAGTTGATTTCTGATCACAGGAATATAGAGTAAACTAGGAAACCTTCTTCCACCCAGATTCCATGTTGCTTCTAAGTCACATTTATTCTATTACTCTCTTTCCTCTCTCTCTCTCTCTCTCTCTCTCTCTCTCTCTCTCTCTCTTTCTCTCTCTCTCTCTCTCTCTCTCTCTCTCTCTCTCTCTCTCTCTCTCTCTCTCATACACACACACACACACACACACGCTTAAATATAGAATCTGTGTTTGAAGATAACAGGCCTATTCATTGATTTAACATTTCAGAATAAATTATTGATCATCTTTTGTTTTTTAGGTTGGCAAAAAACAAAATGAAGAGTTAGCAGAAATGACTTAGTGGATTAAAAATGGGTTAAAAGCGGGGACCTTTTAAAGGCTCAATTAATTCTTTTTTGGACAAGCAAAAGAGATGACTAGAAATTGTGACTTGTGGTACATTGCTCCTTTCGATGAATCTCCTTGTGAGAGCTAAAGTTGAATTATTAAACCCTCCCCATTACCCTCCCATCCCAAGTGTCTTTGGTTTGTCACTTGCCACTGAATTGGTTGCATCACATAGCCATTGTTCTTTAGCTCGGATCAGTGGGGAGTCACTAGATATTTGTTAATGCACAATGACATTAGTTCGTACATACACAAAACACATCCTGTTTGCAATGCTTCTCTTGGCTGACAAGCTAAGCCCACTAAGAAACAAACTATTTTTCTAGGAAAGAGGCAGAACACTGTGAAAAGGCTTTTTAGTTATCAAAGTGGAGTTTACAAACGTGTAAAGTAAATTTACAATTATGTTATAATTTACTGATGCTTTATAGTCATTTAGTGGGCTAATAGTTCATAATCTGGTTTTCTTTTCTATTAGAGATGGATGAATACACATGTTCTTCAAAGGCTTGTGTATGACTATGGACAAAAGAGATTTGTTATTGTGTCCACAGATGGACAGAAACCAAATGGTCTTTTAGGGGAAAAATAATAATAACAAATCTAAAATGGGTGACAGAGATATAGATGGAGAATTATTTTATTTCTAAAACCAAAGCTGAGTGAATGAGGCTGCTGCAACATCTCTATATTTACAGTGGAAAGTCGATTGTAGGCAGTCTGTTGAAAATGACAGCATTTCTATCAAGCTCCCCATCAGCTGCCGCTGGCTGGAGTAGGAATTATCATCCTTCACTGGGCTGTCTTGCTTTATGATATCAATTAGCAAACAATCTGTTTTGTTGGCACAGGATAAAATTAGGATGCAAAACAGAGGGACTGTGAAGCAAAACATTTTTCAGTGAGAAGACTGTTGTGCTGAAGCATGGGAGGGAAAGATGCTGTCATTTTTCTGACTGTCAGTCTTTCTTTAATTTGTCACCGATGTCAGACAAGTGACACTAATACACATAATAACATTATCAGCTTTAATACTGTTCTACTGTTCAGGATGCTAATACCTGATTTAAAAATATAAATCTGGCATTTCTTTTCACGTAGGTTTTTGGTAACTGTAGAATTTGTTTAAAACCTTATTCTCTTTAAAATATATTCAAAGAGTTACAGTCCACATAAAACAGAAGAGAAAGCTCAATAGGGGGCACTAGTAAGCTACACTATTTGGTTTTTGTTTGGGGTTTTGTGTGTGTGTGTGTGTGCCTGCGTGTGTTTCCTTTAGCAATCTCATTTGCATGCCTTTAGGGATCCTGTTACTGCTTAAGCTTATCTCTTTGAGACTACTTATTTTTCTGCCTTCCTACTTTCTCCTTTTTTTTCAAACAAGCCCCTTTGGCTCTTTTCATTGACCAGTAGAGTTCCAGAACTGTAGGTTCATTATTTGATAAGCTTTGTCCCATTTGGCTTGTCTTGGTGGCCTTTATGTCTTTGTTGAAATCCCTGGGTCTTGTCCTATGACATTTCTGATGTCTTTCAAAAGAACATCTCTGCAGCTGCATGTGATTGCTGGTTAAGCCCAATTTTAATGCCTCAAAATGCACACACACCACTCCTGGGTTTTTCTTTTAAGCCACATTTAAGCCATAGTCTCTGGAGGGGAAAGCGGAGATGGCAAATAATCTACCACCTGGCCTGTCCTCACATGATTGGTATAGAACAGATTCCTCTTCTGAGAAATACACAAAAATAGCTTTTCATAAAAGGTCAAGTGAAATGATCAAACCTTTAATATGCTAATTTAATTTTAAAACTAAAAAAAAATGTAGGAGGACATAAAGTATACATAAGACGACTCATATTTCTATTAATCTAAGTAAACCAAATTTGGTAGTTTTCTCTTAATATGCCAGGTTTCTTTATTACTCTTATTTAATAAACAGTAAATGTGTTTTGAGTTTTGTGAAACTTAGAGTATTTTTATCTAATTTTTATTATTAATATACTTCTTTTAGTTGCATTTTTTGAAATACTAATTGTTAAAATTAATAGAGTCTGGCATAAAAATAGGCTGGTTGACAAACTGAATCGAATCAAAGACCCAGAAAGGAATCCATACACCCATGGATACTTGATTTTTGACAAATAAGCAAAAACCATAAAATAGAAAATAACATAACATATTCAACAAATGGTGTTGGCCTAACTAGATGTCTACATGTAGAAAAATGCATATAGATCTGTATTTATCACCCTGCACAAAACTAAAGTCCAAGTAAATTAAAGACCTCAACATAAAACCAAGCACACCAAGTCTGTTAGAAGAAAAAGTGGGTGAAGAGCCTTGAACTCATTGGCATAGGAGACAACCTCCTGAACAGAACACCAATACTTCAGGCTCTAACATCAACAATTAATAAATGGGACCTCATGAAACTGAAATGCTTCTGTAAGGGAAAGGACACTGTCAACAGAACAAAACAACAATCTACAGGTTGGGGCAAGATCTTCACCAACCCTACATCCAACAGTGGGCTAATATCCAAAGTATATAAAGAACTCAAGAAATTATATACCACCAAGCCAAGTTATCCACTTAAAAATTGGGTTACAGAACTAAACAGAGAATTCTCAACAGAGGAATATCGAACAACAGAGAAACATATAAAGACGTGCTCAATGGCCTCAGTAATCAGGGGAATGCAAATGAAAACAACTTTGAGGTTCCATCTTACACCTGCCAGAGTGGCTAAGAACAAACATTCAAATGACAGCACATGTTGGCCAGGATCTGAAGAAAGGAGAACACTCCTCCATTGCTGGAGGGAGTGAAAATTTGTACTACTTTGGAAATCAATTTGGAGCTTTCTCAGAAAATTGGGACCTCCAGTCCCAGCTTTATCATTCCTAGGCATGTACCCAAAAGACACTCTACCATACAACAAGGACATTTGATCAACTACATTTGTAACACTTTATTCGTAATAGCCAGAATCTGGATTCAACCTATATGTCCCTCAACCGAAGAATGGATAGAGAAACTGTGGTACATTTACACAATAGAATACTACGTAGCCATTAAAAATAAGGAAACCTTGAAATTTGCAGGTAAATGTATGTAACTTGAAATGATCATCATGAGTGAGGTAACCCAGACTCAGAAGGACACACATGATACATTACTTATAAGTGAATATTTGCTCAATGTAGATGTTCTCTGAGAGACTCCACCCACCCTGGAGGTGGTATTAGGACAGATACTGGGACTTGTTGCTGCACAGTGAGTGGATGAGTGGAGTTCTGGGAGTGGTATGGAAGAATAGGGGGGGATGGAAGGACCCAGAGTATTAAGGAGCCCCAGAAGGAGACAATCAAGACTGGTGGATTTGGACCGAGAGATGCCTGTACAACCTGTTTCACCAATCAAGGACCATGCATGCAAAGGACCTAGATGTCCTGTTCAGATCAAGCAGATGGACAGCTCATTGTTGTGAGGTATACAAGGACTGCCTCTGATATGAGCTCTGGTACCCTTGATTTGATCACTTCCCCATGTTACACAGTGGAAGGGGAAGCAGGCTATCCAGATGAGACCTGATAGGCTGTAGTCAGATGGTGTCAGATGGTGGAGGAGTCCCCTCCCAACCCTTTCAGAAGTCTAGGGGACTGGGGTAGGGTGGAAGAGGGAGGGAGGATGGGAAGGGGAAGATATAAGTGAGGGGATAACAATATACTATGTATAATTTATAATAAAAATTACAACAGTCTGTTTCAAAATGAGATTTTTCTTTTTGGCTTTTATTATTAATGTTTTACATATACATCTACATTATTACACCTACATAAAGCAAACCACATAGAACATTCAGGAATTACATTCATGTTAAATTCATAGTGTTTTGGCTGTTTGTATTTGGCAACCTTGAAGAAAATATTTTCCTTTCTCGGTGAGTCTAAAATTCTGAATGTAACTCAATATGAGTTGATATCTCATCACTATCAACTTTAAAGATCTATTTAGACCTAAAGATGTCTCAATCTGTAAACAACTAGGCTCAATTGTGACACTTAACTATTCTGTGTTCAACCCCCTCTGAGACTTGAGTAGTAAAATTAATTGAGTAAACAGGAAGTGCACATTATCAGCTTTCTAATTTAACAATAAGAGGATAACAATGAAAGAGACAATTTGCTGCCTGGAGAATCACCCATAACTTTATAAAATGTTGGAGCATTATCTTCAACCTTTTGGTCCAATGTATCTGACAGACATATTTGTGAGGTAGGAAACATTGAGGACTTGCTTACTCTTTCTTGGCAGAGTTTCCCATAGACTCTGCCTGCATTCAAGCCTACTCTTTTTTTAGGCAGCATTCTGACCCTGGTATAAATGAGGACATTTTGCCCAATGGCTTGTTTGCCGCATTTGAAGCCATCTCTATAAGAAGGTTCTTTGATGCTCACCATCTTCTTTGAGTTAGGCTGAGTGTTGCCAGGAGTTCAACTGTCTTGTTGTTAAAGAATCATTAAAGGAATATAAACATCTTTAAATGTCATATTCTGTAGGACTCAGAGGTTTTTGAAAACCTTAACTATTTTACCTTACCTGTCTATAGAATCATATCTATCTGTCACATCTAGGATGTATATTCCTGTGGTATAAATAGACTAGTAATTGAAATAGACATGATTAGATTAATTGACAATTAACTTGTCTAACTTACTTATTCTAAACAGCCTGCAGTAGCATTTTCAAAGTATGGGAGGTATACTTTGTATTCTACCTGTGTGGTATGGGTAAAAACCTCACAATAGTATGTGAGTGAAGAATAATCTTACATTTGAATTTGAAACCAATTTATCAAAATTAAACTTATTTGCCCCAATATATAAATTTCTATCAGTATGAAATTTTTCTTAGGTAATGTTCTGTTGCTGTAAAGAGACACCATGATCATGGCAACTCATAAATAAAAGCATTTAATTGAGGCTCACTTAAATTTTTCAGAGATTTAGTCCACTTTCATGATGGCAGAGACCATGAAAAAGCACACAGGGAGGCATGGTGCTGAAGAAGTAGTTGAGAATTCTGTATCTAGAATTAGAAGTAGGAAGAATAACAAGATCCCCTGGACCTGGCATGGGCTTGGTACTCTAAAGCACACCTTCAGTGATACACTTACTCCAAAAAGGCAATGCCTCCTAATCATTTCAAATAGTGCCATTCCCTGATGACCAAGATTTCAAGTCTATAAACCTATAAGGGCTATTATGTAAACCACCACAAGAATTTCTTATTAAAATAGAAAGTGAAATATCAATACTGCAATATAGTTTAATGGTGTAATGTTTGCCTGATGTGCTTGAGGATCTAGGGTCAATTCTTAATGATATTAGAATAAGGCACAAATGACAGTAAAAAGACATGGTCCTGTAATCAAATGAAATCAAAATGATAACTAATTTGATGAAGGACACACTGCCAGACAAACGAGGAAGAGACAGTTCTCGACTGAAAAGAAAGAAGTGGCTGTAAGCCCAAGCTATTTCCCCTTCATTATCTATCTTTAATGTAGAATAAGTCAACCTCTGTCCCATACATGGCTGTTAATTAATTTCTTCCATGTTGAGACAGGGCAAGCCAGGGCAGAGATTCTTCCATCTGGTATTCTTGCTGAGGCCATCTTAGTTTTGATGAGAATTTGATGTCTTTGATGGAGAATCCTGTGGAAAATTATCAACTCTATTCTAGGAACCTGGGGTCAAGATCCTCCAGCTAATTTATCTTAGATTTTATCAAACTGCCTGCTTGTGCAAGATGCCCCCTCTAGCTAAATTGGTTGTTTATGCAACACCTCCCCTGCAGTTACCTAGAAGATAACAGAAAGTAGATTTTGATTTTAAGAGGCCCTTTCTCTAAACACTCAAGGGTCTATGTGGGTCCCTAATAACATGAATGTAGTCCCAGCCCACTGGAATAGACTTTCAGTTGGCTATAAGTTGAGGTTGAATGGGCATCTCTCATAGAGTTGTAGCAATATAACTTTTTAATACTTTTTTAAAGAAAATTTTTATTTAATGAAGGTGACTGTAAATTTTTCTTTCTCCCTTTCTTTTCTTTTTCTTCTTTTTTTTCATATATTTTACTGGTCTGTTTGGGCCTCTTATATTTATTTTTATTTATTTTACATACCATTCCTAGCTATTCTTTTATTTGCTTTATTGATGCACAATTAACAAGTAAAATCAAGTAAATGCAAACTGTTTTATGTGTAGCTTTAAAATAGAGACTGAAAGAAAGTAAAGAAAATATAATTTTGAGTAGCTCAGAAAAATGGGTGGGTTAGGAGTCTACTGAGGGCAACTTTGTAAATGAGTGCACTGAGGAGGTGGTTTCTGGAAGTATAAACATGATATGATGTTAACTGGGTAATTATTACCCTCCCTGTGACATGCATTCAGGTGAATCAGGTTTTCAGTGTGGAATCTTGACCAGTAGATTCATAAACCCAACTGGACTACCTCTTGAGGGAGGAGATAGTAGTATGTAGTGAAGCAATCTTTATTGAAGCAGACCAGAGTGTCATCTCTGTAGTCTACATAGAGCCCTTACATTCTCAGTGGCCTCTACTACTATGGTAGTGACCCCCTCAGGAGCTGAGTCCTAAAATCTTTAGGAGATGGACTGGGATTGGAGAATAGATATAGTCCATTTCCATTATGGAAATACAGTTCTATTTTTTAAACAGTTTACCAGAAATAATTACTGTCTTTACTAGAGTGTTGGTCATACCTCCTATCTAAACAGCAAGCAGAGGTGATCAAAAGTAATATGGATGATAACAAAGGAGAAATAACTCTCTTGGCCATTCTGCTGTGTTGGGCTTGTGTGGTAGTTTGAATGAGAATAAGCCTCCATAGGCCCATTTAGGTATGGCTTTATTGGAGAAAGTATGCCATTGGGGTTGGTCTCTGATTTTTAAAAGGAATATGCCAGGTCAAAGTCCAGGGCTAAGTTAAGAGTTTCTCAATCTCTCTCTCTCTCTCTCTCTCTCTCTCTCTCTCTCTCTCTCTCTCTCTCTCTCTCTCTCTCCTTTTTGCCTGTCGATAAGGATGTAGCTTTTAGCTGCTCCAGCACCACAATACCATACTGTGTGTGCTGCATGCTTCAGCTATTATAACAATGGACTAAGCCTCAGAAACTATAAGCAAGCCCCATGTATGTCCTTTTATCCTTCCCTCCACTTTTCCACTAGACTCCCTATGCTTCTCCCTTTGCTTGGATATGAGTCTCAGCATCAGTTTCCAGTCACTGCTGTGTGGAGACTTTAGAGGACAACTCTGATAGGCTCCTGTCTACAAGCGTAGCAGAGTATCAATAATATTGTCAAGGGGTGGCTCTCTTCCATGAGGTGGGTCTTGGGTTGTGACAGACATTGGTTTGAAATGAACTCAATCTCTGCTCTATCTGTTCTATCTTTATCCCTGCACATCTTGTAGGCAGGGTAAATTTTGGATGAAAGTGTTTCTAGGTAGGTTGGTGTTCTTCTACCTCCACTAGGAGTCTTAGAGGGTGTCTTCTTCAATCTCCATGTCCCACTAGGAATCTGAGCTCTATTCCCCTTCATATCCTCCCAGAGGCCTACTTGGACTTGTCTCCAGCTAGTCACATAGTTGCCTCCACCCAGTTTTGCTTTTCTATGCAGGCTTTCTGTCCTCTTCTGTTGCTTGTGGTAGGTCAAATTTGTAAAACCGCTTGGAAAACAATCTAGCACTTTTTCAGAAAACTGAGAATAGCTTTACTTCCAGCTATACCACTCCTGGGCATACACCCAAAAGATGCTCCACCATACAACAAGGACATTTGCTCAACTATGTTCACAGCAGCTTTATTGGTAATAGCTAGAATCTGGAAATAGCCTAGATGTCCCTCAACTGAAGAATACATAAAGAAACTTGTACATTTACACAATAAAATACTACACGCCACTAAAAAGAAGGAAGTCATGATATATAAAATCAAATGGCTAGAACTGGAAAGGATCATTCTGAGTGAGGAAATCCAGACCCAGAAAGACACACATGGTTTATACTCACTTGTAAGTGAATTTTAGCCATTTAGTACTGGATATACATACTACAATGCATAGACCCAAAGAAGGTAAGTAAAAGAAGGCCCCAAGGGACAATGCTTAAATCTCATTCAGAAAGGGAAATAGAATAATCAGAGGTAGTGGTTGAAGAGAAGGAACAAGGTAAGAGAGACAGCATAGAGATAAATAAGGGTGGAGATCAGACTTGGGGAAAGATATTTCTTGCTTCTAACCAAGGGCAAGAATCAGAATGATTTATTTTTGAGTACCTACATATTTTTTTTTCTGACTCCTGTCTATATCTATGCCAGGTATTCTCTTAGCAAAATTCAAGTATTCATGATCTTTCTAATAATTGTGAATTTAGAATATTTGACATTTTACCTATGTCATACACCCCAAGCCATGACAATTACTAATTTTTTATTCTGTCATATATTACACCTGAACATTAATTTCACTTTCTTTGACCATCCTAGTCGCTTCCCTCACGCATTCCCCATCCCCTCCTCCTTCTTTTCTTTCAGAAACTGGAAGACCTCCAAAGGATATCAACCAAACATGGGTAATTAAGTTGCAATAAGTCTAGGCATCACCCCTTCTATTAAGGCTGAACAAGAACAAAACATGTAGTAGGAAAAGAATCCCAAAGGCAAGCAAAAGAGTCAAACAACCGAAGTTCTTGCTGTTAAAAGACCCACAAGAAGACCAAGATTCACAACCATAACATATATGCAGAGGCCTAGGTCAGACCAATGCAGACTCTTTAATTATCTGTTAAGACTCTGTGTGCGATTATGAGCCAAGGACAGTTGATTTTGTGGGTTTTCTTTCCTTGACACTTCTAGTTTCTTCTCCCACTTCTTTAGCAGGATTCTTGAGCTATGCTTCATGTTTGGCTGTGAGTTTTGGCATCTGCTTCCATCCATTTCTGGATGAAGCCCTTTTGATGACAATTATGCTAGGCTTCTATGAGTACAGCAGAGTAACATTAGGAATAATTTTATTGACTTTTTGGTATATTTTATTTTTGCCTGTTGTGGTTAGTTCTATCCTAGGTCTCCAGCCTATCCTGTTTTTGGTTTCTGGCCTCCCAGGAAGTGTCTGTAAGTGGTAGGTTCCCTCTCATGGCATGGGTCTCAATCTGGGTGAGTCATTGGTTGGTTACTCCCATATTTTCTGCCCCACAACACCTTGCAGGCAGAAAAAATGTAAATTGATGGTTGTGTGGCTGTGTAGGTGTCCCAGTTCCTCCACTGGAAGTCTTGCTTGACTAAAGAGGATATTTAATACAGGCTCTATATCCCCATTGATAAGAGTCTTACCTAAGGTAACCTGTATAGATTCCTCGGAGTTTCCATTGCACTTGGTTTCCAGTTTGTCCCAAGATGTCTTCCCCAATTCCAGATGTCTGTCCCAGTAATCTGTCTTCATCCTTTTCCCATCTGATCCTTCTTGTTCCCATTCTCAACCAATATATATATATATAATTTTTCCTTCCCAGGGAGATTCATACATCCCTTCCCTGAATTCCCCTTGTAATTTAACCTCTCTAGATCTGTGGATGACAGAATGATTATCCTTTATGGCTAAGATCCACTTATAAGTGAATATGTACCAATTTTTATTCTTCTTGGCCTAGGTTACTTCACTCTGGATGAAGTTTTTTTTCTGGTTCCATTGATTTGCCTGCAAATTGTATGATTTTTTTTTTTTTGCATCTCACTGATACTCCATTGTATATATGTACTACATTTTATTTACTCTATTCCAAATAAAGCTTCTATGAACATTCTTGAGAAAATTTCCCTGTTGTATGATAGATCATCTTTTGGGTATATTCCCAGGAGTAGTATATCTGGGTTTTGCAGTAGAGCTTCCCAATTTGCTGTGAAACCACCAAATTGATTTCCAAAGTGTTTGTATAAGTTTTCATTCCCACCAGCAATGAAGATGTCTTTCCTTTGCTCCATATCCTCATCACCATGTGCTATCACTTGAGTTTTTTTTTTTTATCTTAGCCATTCTGAAGTGTGTAAGATGGAATCTCAGAGTTGTTTTGGTTTGCATTTCTCTGATGACAAAGGAATGTTGAACATTTCTTTAAGTGCTTCTTAGCCATTAGAGATTCCTCTCTTGAGAATTATCTGTTTATATGATCATTTCATTTGTATTTGGACTACTTCAGTTTATTGATATCTAGTTTATTGAGTTCTTTATATATTTTGGAACTTAGCATTCTATCAGTTGTGAAATTGTTGAAAATCTTTTATCATTCCTCAAGAAGTGGGCTGCTATTTGTTTTTGCCTTACAGAAGATTTTCAGTTTCATGAGGTACCATTTATTAACTGTTGATTTTAGTGCCTGTTCTACTGATGTTCTGTTCAGGAAGTTTTCTTCTATGCCAATTCATTGAAAGTTATTTCCTGCTCTCTCTTCTGTCACATTCAGTGCATCTGGTTTTATGTTAAGAGTTTTGATTCTCTTGGACTTGAGTTTTGAGTAGGGTGATAGATAAGGATCTATTTTCATTCTTTTATATGTAGACATCCAGTTAGAATACCACCATTTATTGAAGATGCTGTCCTTTTTCCCCAATTGCATACTTTGGCTTGTTTGTCAAAAGTCAGGTGTACACGAGTGTGTGGATTTACAGCTGGGCATTTAATTCAATTCCATTGATCAGTGAGTCTTTTCTTTGCTTAAATGCCAATTCCATGCCATTTGTATTGCTGTAGTTCTTTAATGGAAATTGTGATAAACATGATTATATCTCTGTGATCTCTTTTATTCTATATGGTTGGCTTAGCTAACTTGTTTTCCTTTTCTTCTCCTTTTTTTTTTCTTTCTTATATGAAGTTGAGTACTGTTCTTTCAAGGTCTTTAAATAATTTTGTTGGAATATTGATAAGGAATACATTGCATTTGTATATTACTATTGATAAGATGGACACATTTACTGCAAATTCTACTTAACCATGAGCATGGGAAAGCTTTCAATTTTCTAATATCCTCTTCAATTTCTTCAAAACTTGAAGTACTTGTCATACAGGTCTTGCTTGGTTAAAGTTGTCTTAGTGTATTTTATATTATTTGTAGCTATTTTGAGGAATGTTGTTTCCTTGATTTCTTTCTCAGTTTATTTATCACTTTTATATAGGATAATTATTGGTCTTTTTTACTTGATCTTATATACAGCCACTTTGCTGAAGGTATTTATCAGCTGTGGGAGTTTGATAGTAGAATAGTTGGAATCACTTATGTATACTATCATAACATATACAAAATTTTTTTTTTACTTTTGCCTTTCCAATTTTTATTCCCTTAATGCCCTTTATTGGTCTTATTGCTCCAGCTAGAACATTATGTACTATATTGAATAAATATATAGAGAGTGGGCAGGCTTATCTTCCCGATTTTAATAGAATTGCATTGAGTTTCTCTTCATTTAATGTGATGTTGGCTATATAATTGGCATAAACTGCCTTTATTATATTTAGGTATGTCTCTTGTACTCTTTTATCCCTCATCTTTCCAAGATTTTTTATCATAAAGTTTGAATTTCATCAAATGTGTTTCAACATTTAATGAGATGATTACAAACAAAAAAATGAGTTTTGTTTGTTTGTTTTAGTTTATTTATATTGTGTATAACATCTATATATATGTGTGTGTATAGTGTGTGTATATATATATATGGAGGAATGTCTTTAACAGATGTAACAAGTGTCAATAAAACACTGTTTAGCCAATAAGCTGGGCAGAAGGACAGGAAGTGGAAGGCAGGGCTTCCAGGAGAGAGCATGGAGCAAGGATGGACAGTGGATAAGGAGAGACAGTTGACTGTTAAGGAGGATGGAGGGAGAGATTGGCTGAAGGAGCACCATAGTGACAAATGCTTGGGATATATGTATGGTAGTTAGTTTACCATAGTTTAGGAGTAAATTTTTATTAATTTAGATTCTGCCCAGCTTAGTACTGGCAGCTTTAAAGTACCCTTCAGACTCTGTGTCTTTTATTAGCCATCCTAGGCTGAATCAATACATTTTTAATGTAAAAAATTGGTGCCCAACGTATTTAATGTATTCACACCCTTGAAAAAGGATACTTTGTTGTACTTTGGTGGGGAGAATAGCTCCCAAAGAGAAGTTACACTTTGTTATAACTTGGTGGTTTAAAGATGGAAGACAGAATAACACAACGTTTTTGGCCCTTATGAAATGCTCTTTTACATAATGTTGTGATATAAATAAGAGACAGAGAATTCCTGCTATGATTATGACTACTATTTTTACCTTAATCATTCTAGCTTTCTATAATTCTTCAAAAGGAAAGTCTTTAGAGAAAAATTACAAAATTCATAGATTGGACCGAGACAAAACAAAATGAAAATATGAAATTTGGAAACAATCCTTAGAAGAGATGTTAGAAAGACTTATAACTAATAATAATAACACAGAAATAAAAAACCGAAGGAAAAAGGCCAGAACATACAACACAACTTTGTAACAAGACTATGAGGCAGTAATTATTTGTGAAAATCCAAAAATGATTTTCCCAGCCTTCATAAGGGAACTACCAGGAGATGTGGAAAATCCACAAGGTTATTTTGGTTTTGATTGGCCACCTATAGAGGCACAAGAATTAAAAGGGTTTAAGGAGGCAATAAGCAGTCATGGTTTATATGTTAGACAGATATTTAATAATTGGGCCAAGGGTACTCAAGGCAATTTTCTGATTTCAGAAAACTAACTAAGGGGCTATTCTCAAGGCCCAACAAAAACCAACATGAGCCATTCATTTCCTGTTCACCAAAAAGGGATAATTCTAAAAGATGACAAGAAAATTCAAGGTCTGATAAAACAAATAGGGATACTGAAGGCTTAGAAAACCCATTTAATGGAGATAATAATGCCCTTAGAGATAAAATAAAAGGTACTGAAGATACAAAAACCCAAATATTTTGGCAAACTACTATTAATGATAAGCAACCAAAGTTAAAATTACAATTAAATGGCATTGAGATTGAGGGATTACTAGATACTGGTACAGATGTCAGTATAATTTCCCAATAATCCTGGCATCCAATTTGGCCACTTAAAAAGTTATGTACACAGTTCCTAGGAATTGGAACATTATCACAAATAAGACAAAGTGTGAGACAGTTTAAATGTACAGGGCCAGAAGGTCAAACAGGAAAACTAAGACCATATGTGGCTGATACAGTCATAAATTTATGGGGAAGAGATCTGTTACAACAATGGAAAACCCAGGTTAACATCCCTCCAATTTCACAAACAAACCAGAAACAAGTGCTGCCCCCAATAAAAAAATTAAAAATATAAAAATGGATTATCAAAGACAGTTACAGTCTGTCTAGGCTGTCCATAAACAAGATACAACAGGGGCTGACTCTTCTAAAGTATATTGGGAAACCACTGCTGGACACAAAATAGGTCTACAGAAAATTAGGCCACAGAAAGTAAAAATCAGGAGAGATCAATTAAAACTCTTAATGATTTTCAAAAGTTGCTGGGAGATATTAACTGGATGTGGCCTACAACTGGTTTAATTACCCAATAACTAAGTAATTTCTTTCAAACTCTACAAGGTGATAATGACTTGAATAGCTTAAGAAAGCTATCAGCTGAAGCTGAAAAGGAATTGGCTCTAGTAGAAAGGAAATTACAAAATTCCTATTTTGACTGAATTGATCCAAAGAAGGCATATACTATAGTTATCTTGCCTTCTACTCATTCTCTCACAGGAATTCTTATGCAAAGGGAAGATTGTATCTTGGAATGGATATATTTTTTTTTTTACCACACAAACAAAGTAAGAAAAAAAGATGCCTACATAGAAAAGGTTTCTGAATTGATTGTAAAAGGAAAAATGAGACTTCACCATTTAGCTGTAATAGATCCACCTGAGATGGTGGTACCTTTTACTAATGCTGAGATTGCCTCATTATGGGCCGAAAATGAAAACTGACAAAGGGCTTGTAGTGATTTTTTGGGAGAAATTAAAAACAGATACCCCCAAACAAAGCAATTTTAATTCATGAAAAGAACTAATTGGATTCTTCCTCGTGCAGTAAAAAGGATTCCAATTTCTGGCACTCCTACATTTTATACTGATGTCAATAAACCAAAAATGTCAATAAATCAAAAAGAGCAAGGTATAAATTGGAAAATATAAGTAAGGTAGTTGAGAGTCATTATACTTCTGTTCAAAAATCAGAATTATATTCAATGCCGCTGGTGTTATCAGAGTTTGAAGACTCTGTTAACATAGTTATTGACTCCTCTCAGTATGCTGAATGAGTTGTTTTGAATATAGAAACAGCTGACCAAATTCAGGATGATTCTGAATTATCTTCATAATTTATTCAATTAAAACAAATGATCAGAAATAGAAACTATCCATTGTATATAACTCATATAAGATCTCACACAGGTCTACCAGGACCTCTGGCACAAAATAATGATGAAATTGATCAATTATTGATAGGAAGTGTGTTAGAAGCTTCAGAGTTTCATTAAAAAATACCATGGTAACACCAAAGGTTTAGAAAAGGAATTTTCTATCATTTGGCAACAAGCCAAGGAAATTGTGGGAAAATGTCCTACTTGTTCTATATATAACCAAATGCTGTTACCTGCAGGAAGTAACCCTAGGGGCAGTCAAAGAAATGAAATTTGGCAAATGGATGTATTTCATTTCATAGAGTTTGGAAAACTGAAATGTATACACCATACTATAGACACATATTTAGGATTTCAGTGGGCAATGGTTTTAAGTTCTGAAAAGGCTGGTTCGGTTCTGTTATTACGCATTTATTAAAAGTCATGGTGATTATGGGTTTGCCTAAACAAATTAAAACTGACAATGCTTCATCTCATATCTCTAATAAAATGAAATAATTTTTAAAGTATTACAACATAAAACATGTTACAGGTATACCACATAATACCACAGGACAAGCACTTATTGAAAGATCCAATTGTACTTTAAAAGAAATGCTCATCAAACAAAAAAAGGGGTATCAAAGACCCCAAGAGATAGATTACATAATGCCTTATTGACTTTGAATTTCTTTAGTGCTAATGAAGAAAACCTGACATTTGCAGAGAGACATTCGATTTTAGAAAAATCTGCTGAGTTAGATCAGCCTGTCTATTTCAAGGACATCCTGAATCCAGAATGGGGAACAGAAAATGTGTTATGATGGGGTAGAGGTTTTACATATTCATACAGGAGGGGAAAATTGTGAGTTCTATCAATAATGATAAAAATTAGATATGGCAGAGGAAGACCCCCCTGAAAATCGTACATACACCTTAGTCCTAACACCATGAAAACAAAGACAGATAGATCTATTTAAATTGTAGAGCAGACTGGTCTCTACAGGGTGTGAACCCCCTGCTGATAAATGAATTGCAAACACAGCCTAGGTTTCAAGGCAGTGTTTTTTCTTACCAGACATGCAAACTGCATGTTTCCCACAAAAAAGCCTTTGTTTGCTGAGTTAGTGTTACCACTCTGGCATCCTGCTTATCTCTCTAAATGTGAGCTACTTTCATGGGGGACAGATGGTGGTCACACCAGATGCAAAAAGACACTCAGGACTTACAAGTGACAAAGTATATGTCAGCCCAGTTAGATCCCTAAAACTCAATGGTTAAAATAAATATACTTAAAAGAGTAACATTAATGCCTCTTCTTTTGCTCAGGGCAACTGGCTTGTCTATAGAACGGGGTACATTTTCTCAGGAGACAGGTATTGGCCTAGCCTATCCATCAGGTGCCACAGAGCCTAGAGAAGGACATTTAGTTTAAAAAGTGCAAGTGTCTTCCCTCTATGGAGAGAAGGACTAAGACAAAAGCACCTCTAATAAGTGTGAAAACCCAGGTACAAGATGCCTAGGTTATGCATAAATTCTAAAATGGGAGTTTATGTAAGTGTGAAAACCCAGGTACAAGTGACATGGGTTTACATAAGTTTAAGGCTTAATGCCTCTTCTGCTCAGGCAACCCTCTTGTCTCTAACACTGGATACATTCTCACAGGAGAAAGGTAGCATCCTAGCCTATCCACCAGGTGCCACAGAGCCTAGAGAAGGACATTTAGAACTATACAATCTTGTTTTGGTTTCAATTAAATAATGATTTTATGTTCTTTGGTAATGGTAATATTAAATTTCCTCTTTGATTGTGGTAAAAATAAAACAGATCTGGATGAAAGGGAGATTGCTAACTTAATTCAGTCTATGCATACATAAATTCAAACTACAGAACTAGTCTCAATTTTTCTTTGTATCCTGCACACCTCATGCACTTATAGTTTTAGAACTGTACAATGCTTGTGAGAAATTATATTATTTCAGAGCAAAGTACCAGACACTGATGCTAGATCAGACCTGACAGGATTCATCGTCTAGCATGCTGAGATGGTGACATCCTACAGTCTTCATGTTCCTTCCAATCGGTTGCTGTTCACAATCAGAACAGAACATCTCCCAGGACAGCTTTGAAGAAAGCTCCTGATTCCAATTGGTCCAGCATTTCAGACTGTCCTACACATTACTTTTATTAAGTCTGAATTTCTCAACATTTAGAGACTGCTTGTTTAACCATTTTCCTAATTTTATTTGGGCCACTGTATAGGTATTATTCATCCCAAATCAGCCTGAAGAAGCCTTAAAAAGAGAGCACCATCCCATTTCCCTTAAAGGGGGCTGGGTAAGGTTTTGGCTATGGATATTTATCATCCTTGGGAATTGGTTGTGTTATTATTGGTTTTATTCAGAAGAGACGTGGTCAGACTCGGGGATTTTTCACAGTGAATATAGAAACATACAGGAATGATAGGACAAAAGGTAGATTATTGAATCTACTCTTCAGCATATGGTCTTAATTATTACTTACAAGTCCATTTTTAATTCTTTGGTATAGAATATTAGATATTGATGTAAAATAAGTTTACTTCCAATTCATTGTACTGTTAAATTTTATCATAAAACTATACATCCTAGGTTTAATAGATAGATAAGGTAAAATATTTAGATAAGGTCTTCAAAAACCTCAGAGACATACAGAACATTGCATTAAAGGAATTTTTTTTGAGGATTCTTTGAAAATGAGACAGGTCGACCCCTGGAAACACCCAGCCTGCTTCAAAGAACATAATGGGCATTGAGGAACCTCCTTATGGTGATGGCTTCAGGTGTGGCAAACCAGACATGGGCAAAAATGTCCTTGTTTTCTGCCACAGACAGAATTCTGCCTGAAATGGGCAAGCTTGTATGCAGGTAGAGTTTACAGCCAAACTCTGCCAAGACAGGGCAAGCAAGTCCTCAATAGTTCCTGACTTGTGAATAAGTCTGACAGAGACATTGGGTCAGAAGGCTGAAGATGATGCTCCAAAGTGTTAGAAAGTTTTCAGTGACTGTTCAGGCAGTAAGGTGTCTCTGTAATTTTTTTCATTTTGAAAGTAATAATCTGCATTTCTATTTACTCATTAATTTTATTCTTTCTCCTGTTTCTGATGGGGTTAAAGACAGCAAAACATTATGAGTATAACATGAATATAACTATTGCTTTGTGTTTCTTGTGTGTATATTGTATATTGATGTAATAATATAAACTTATAGGCAAAAGTTATTAGACTAAAAAGGAGAATTGTGGAGGAATGTCTTGAATGGATGTACCAAATGTCAATAAAGCACTGTTTAGCAAATAAACTGAGCAGAAGGACGGGAAATGGAAGGCAGTGCATCCTGGGGAAAGGGTGGAGTGAGGAGAGACAGTGGAGGAGAGACAGTTGTCTGTTAAGGAGGACAGAGGGAGAGAATGGCCAAAGGAGCACCATAGTGACAAATGCTTGGGGTATATGTATGATATATCAGTTTAGAGTAGTCAGTTTATCATAGTTTAGGAGTAGATTTGTATTAATTTAGATTCTGTCCAGTGTAGTGCTGACACCTTTAAAGTATGCTTCAGACTCTGTGTCTTTCATTAGCCATCTTAGGCTTAACTGATACATTTTTAATGTAACGTATATGTTGAACCAAAATCAAACAAACAAGAACAAAAACCATCCAAGCAAGCAAACAAAGGAACTTCTTCAAAAAGCACAGGGAATTCCTGTAATTACTTTGCCCTATGCTGAGATCCTAGTCTTCAACCAATGACCTTTAATTGTATCTAGAAGCCATCCTCTCACACATAGAAAAACTGAGTACTCTTTTCTCCTTCTTGTGATAGGAACACTGTGTTACAGCATCACTGTATGTAGATTAAGCATCCTCGCACTTATCCTAAAAACTCATTCCCACTTTCCAGGTTTATAAATAAAGGTTGTCTGGCTAGCTCTTTAGCCTGCCATTCTTCCACCAGGACCACCTGAGACCACACTTATTTCTGTGTGTGGGGGGGGGGGTTGCTAATGAATGCCTACGGCTTGACTGCCAATTAAGGTGATCAAGGCACCAATGGCAGCAGAGCTGCCTTCCAAGCTGTTCCACTAAGCTACCTCAGTGCTGACCCCAGGTGAGACTGGGAACTTTTCCTAGTGCCCAGAAGACCAGTCTCACCCTAAAGCAGTCTACTCATCCCTGATCCAGTAATGGGCCATTGGGACCCTTGATCCGAAGGTCTGTCCATTCTTGTCCAGAGAAATACATGTTCCAGCCTGCAGGACATTGAATGACACGGGATAGTTACATAATGGCAGGAACCTGAGTCAGCTACTCACAATGGCATCCAGTAGGAATCAGAGGCAGATGGATATTTTGTCCCAGCTTGCCTGCATTCTTTTATTTGTTCTAGGACTCCAAATAATGCTATGCTACTGCCTTCCACCTCCATTAGCTTAATCTAGAAAATTCCTCACAAACATAATCAAATACCTTCCTCTTTATTGATTTATATCTGTCTGTTGCAAGAGAAATCATAGTTTGTTCATCATCTCATTTCCAAACCCTCTTTCTTCCTTTCTGTATTATATCCTAATAGCCTAAATGTTGATTTACTCATTGTTGGAGGGGTTAGGATTTCAGTCTGAAGGAGAGAATATTATTGTATATGCCTTCATTATCTATATACATATTGTGCATATTACGTTTTTTCTATTTATCCATCAATGGTTATTTAAATTACTTCTATACCTTAGCTATTGTAACTCAATGAACACGAAATGAAGCAGCTTCTTTCACAGAATTTCTGTTTTCTTCCTCCATACCTTTAAGAAAGATTATACAATCACATGTTTATTTTATTTGTAATTTTTTCATGATTCTATTATTTTTCATATTGGCTACATCTTTTTTTCTGCTACCAATGCAAAGGGTGCCACTTTTCTTTGTATTCCTCAACATTTGACATATTTTGTTTGAAAACATATGAGATATAAGCAGATATTAGGCTTTCCCTCCTTGTCGATCAATTTGTTTATCCCTGGTGATTACTGATTAATGTTTTTATTGATTTTTTGGAAATTTCTCATAATTTACCCCTATCTTTTTAAAATTCCAGTCCTCCCAGGCCTACTCTCAACTCTTATGACATACTCTAAGACAAAAGAAAAACAAACAAACAAAAAAGGCCAATTTGTGTTGCCCATATACTTACTGGAGCATGGTTAAACTTCCAGTGACAAGATACTTAAAGATAACTGATTCCTTCTCTAACCCCACACCTGTCAGAAGCTACCAACTGTGAAGAGCTATACTTCAGCACATTAATGACAATTTTTAAAAGTTCTCTTAAATGGCTTCCTTTATAGACTGTTTGGCCAGGGTTGAGGTGTGGTGGGGGTAGTGGTGGTGTGAAGGATGAAGTTGTTTTTAAGTAAAATGTGTATAAAAGTTCTCAATGTCTTCTAAGTAACATGGTATTTAGCTACGTTAATAATCATTAGAAATGTATTTCTATTTTCTTGCATTAATTTTTGGAAATGTGAGTTTACAACATTATAGAAGAAGTTCAAAGTAATGCCAATGAATACAGAGAAAATACCCTCATTAACAGATACCTATGTTACTATGAGTGTCTTGCTTTCAAGGTAGAAAAGATTTCATTTAAAGCATTCCTTTTGGGAATGTAGCTTGTCTCATAATTAATTTAATAGAAATCCCTAATAAAAAATCCTAGCCTGACTTGTAAAAAAAAGGATGACTTACACAAGTATATTTTCATAAAGTCCCAAATGTTGTTTAACAATTTGATCATAATATTGTGATGTTGCCTATTTACATGTAAGTGCCTTAAACGTATTACTATTTACATTCATTTAAGTTATTTTGGTCATTTGTTTTCCTGTCACAAACATATGTTTTTATCTCACTTGTTAAATTGTTAAATTAGAAACTTTTAGCAAGATATACTTCATAGAAACACTTTAACATTACTACATTATAGCAAATACTATTACAAACAGTGCAGAAATGGCTCTAGTGTTTATGAATGTATGGTAGAAAGTTTTCAGGGATCATCAGTTATATTGTCATGGCAGGAAAACATTTGGTAGTAAAAAAACACATTTAGAAGGTGATATTCACACAACCAATATAAGACCTTGAGTTTATGATATTTTAAAACTATCAACTAAAAAAAAAGTCCAATTTCCTAAGCAAACAGGGTTGGCTTACTTACTACTTAATGAATATATTATTTTATAAATGCCAAATTTTTGAAAAAAAAGTTCTGAAAATTGTTATAAACAACACTTTTAAAATAATTAACCCATAAAATTAAACATTTTTGTTATGTTGCCATGTAAGGGAAGAATCTGACTGTCCTCAGTAGAGGTCACATGCATCAGTCCGAGGTTTTCTGGGTGGTCTAAACCACTGGATGAAGCAGTGTTGAAAGAATTTCCTACTATAATTATTGTTAGGAAAGAAAATGTGACACTTACTTTCTATGAAGTAGAGTGAAGAATCAAGAACATTTTTACATTAGATGAGTTTTCCTGTTTTTAAGTAAGAAAATTTATGGAAAATGATCTATTGTCTTAGTATGGAAAAATAACAAGAGGATGGAGAAAAGCAAGGAAGGAAAGACAAATGGAAGGAATTGGAATAGATTTTAAATGAGTAGAGAGACACATTAACTGAGAAGAAGAAAAATGCAGACATACATCAGTCCAGTAAAGGTAAAGATAGAAGTGGTTTCCTATGGAGGTCCTCATAGAGGAAGATGGGTGTAATTAACTTTATTGACTGTTTATCTGCCAAAGACATATTAAACAGAATCATATTCCTGTTTAAAATAATATAATGGGATGTATATGTGTGTGATGTAGGAAGCTATTCAAATTGAAGATAGAATGAAAGATGAAAATTCTAAAACTCCATGGTTCATGAATTTTTACTCATCAATAAACCATCCATCATTTAGGGTTTTTTTTCCTTTAGGTTTTTTGAGACAGGGTTTCTCTGAGTAATAGCACTGGCTGTCCTAGACAGGATTTGTAGATCAGGCTGGCCTTGAACTCACAGAGATCTATCTGTCTCTGGTTTCTGAATGCTGGGATTAAAGTCATGTGCCACCATACTCTGTGTGTTCATTTAGTTTTTAAGGAATATCTATAATACTCTGTTGTCAGTTCCCCCAAGTAACCACTGATTTTGGTAATTTTTAAATTGTGTTTATTTACTTACTTTACATTCAGATCATATCCCCCTCCATCCTCTCCTCCTGGTCCTACTTTGTTCCACTGTTCTTCAGAGAAAGGGATCCTTACTACTAAGCCCACCCCAGCTCATCAAGTCACATCAGGAATGAGTGTGTCCTCTTCCTCTATGGCCTGGTGAGGCAGTCCCACCAGGGAGAAGTTACAAAATGCAGGCAAGAGAATCCATGGCAGAGGCATCCCATGCTCCCCTTTCTAGGGGACCTATAGGAATCCTGAGCTGCCCTTCAGCTACATCTGTTTAGGGAGCTTGGTTAGTTGGCTCTGCTGAATTTCTTGTAGAGCTCCTGTCACATCCAGGTCCTTCCTCCCAGTTTTCCACAATATTTGGCTGTGAGTCTCAATATCTGTTTTGATCCATTGCTGGGTGAATCCTCTCAGGAAAAATTATTCTAGGCTTACATCTGAAAGCATAACAAAATATTCTTAATAGTCTCAGGGGTTGCCTCTCTCCCATGGGGTGGGTCTTAGGTTGGGCCAGACGTTGTTTGGACATTCCCTCAATCTCTCCTCCATCTTTATCCCTGCATATCTTGTAGATAGGGTAAATTTGGGGGCAAAGTTATTGTGTGCAGTTTGATGTTCCTCTCCCTCCTCTAGGAGTCCTGTCTACTTAGACAGTTTATTCTTCATTATCCATGACCCTTGCTACTAGAAGTCTCACCTAGGGTCACTCTATATCCTCCCAGAAGCCTACTCTGTCTTAGTTCCCCAGATTTCCATAGAGATGCCTCAGCTCATGATAGTTTCCCTTCTCTCTGCAGGCCCGCTGCCCTCTGGCCCCCCACTTTCCCCAGGTGTGATTACCCTCATTTCCCTCTGAGCTCCCTCTCCTACCACTTCTGCTGTATCTTCTATTTCCCCTCCTGAATGAGATTTGTTTCTTATGAGGATCAAAATATCAGGAAACATTTCATTCTCCTGATTTTAGTGTATTACATAGTTAGGATACACACTAAAATTAGCAAAGAGAATATATACATAGAGTGGACCCTAGCTTTAGTATACTTTTAAATTTTAATTGAAAAATTGTTATATTCATTCTCTCTCTCTCTCTCTCTCTCTCTCTCTCTCTCTCTCTCTCTCTCTCTCGTGTGTGTGTGTGTGTTGATGAATGTGAACATGGATACGTGAACACCATAGCTTATCTCTGCAGGTCAGAGGGCCAATCTTGAATGACAATCCTCATTTTCACCTCATTTCTGTGTATTCCAGTTTTGTTAGCTCTTGAACTAACAATTCTTATCGTGTCTCCACATGCCAACTTGTTTCAAGGGTGGGCATTATAGAGGCATGTACTACAATGTCCAGTTCTCCCCAAGCTAGGGGAGAGCATGAATGCAGTCTTCCACTTGAGTTCCCCACATTTGGGGAAATCACAGAGGACAACACATTCAGAATGCAATGACTACGCCTCTTCCTCAGAAAACAACATTCATGAAAATGGTATCTCCCCTCTCAGGATTGTATGCAATGTCCATTTTTACATGAGTTCTGGCTAATCAAACTCAGGTCCTACTACTTGCATAGCAAGCATTGTAGCATTGCCTCTACTGAGCTATCTCCCCACCCAGGGTGTTTGTCTTCTCCCAGAGCTATCACAAGTAGAGCGCTGCATTTTCTCAGCCACAATGCACAGTAAGACTTGCCAAGAGGTACTAATCATGGACATTCATCCAAGGATCAGTATTTTATTTGAGCAAATTGCAAACATTTAACACTTGCTGCTGGTCTAAACTACTCAGTCTCAGAGGTGAAGCTTATGGCCTAGGAATCCAGGTGAACAAAACACTGTTTACTGTAAACAGCATTTCTGGATTAGCTCTGGGAGTTGACCCTATTCCTAAGGTATATGGAAAGACATCTCCAAACTAGTTTTGAATTTTGGACACCATTTCTCAAATACAGGGCCAGTTCTGAAATCCTTTACAATGTGTAGGGTTTAAGCAGTCCAAGTCTGCTGAGATAACCATCACTAAATATTTGAAAGGCTTTGAATACATCCTCGTTCATGCTTACCACTACAGGAAATTTGATATAGCACTTTTTTTTCATATTACAGATTGAAGACATATATTTCATTACAAAAAATAATTAGGTCATAGCCCTTGGTCAGTTAATATAGAAAGAAGATACGTACAGAAAAAGTTCAGATATAAAAGTTATGGCAGAATTTGTCTTTCCAGGAGAATTTTAGGAGTATTACTGAGGTTTAATGTATAAGTCACTATTCAGCATTTATCTCCCAAAACACATCTACAACTAGACTTCAAGAATTGAGAAGAAAAACTGAAATTAAAATGAAGCAGCTGTAGGCACAGTGGAGTCCAAGTTAAATTCTGTTTAACAAGATCCCTCAGCTTGGAGCTGGACTCCCCTAGAACTTGGCACATCTAGGAATAAGGCATGTTTGTTATATATGAAAACATGAAAGTAGGTCAATCATCAAAATGACAGAACACGCTGCTAATTTTGTGATATTTCACAATTTGCCAATAATTTAATGCCTTTAAAAAGAGCACTCATTAGCTTTCCATTAAGTTCTCTAGATGAGAAGTCTGAAGCAATTCCTATGTGGTTAGAATTAAGTCCCAGTTTATCAGGTATTTGATGTGGAAGCTGCCGAGGAGAATATTTTACTTACCTTTAAACTGTACTCAACTACATTACTGGGGTTGTGGCTCTTTCCTCCACTTTCAGAGTGTACCTCTCTAACCCTTGATGCTTTTCTGCATCATTGTCCTACTCTGACTTATGCATCCTCCCACATTCCCCTATTAGAACGTTATAATCAGATTGGAGCTACCCAATAGCCAATAATAATCAGCCTTCTTGTCTATCTCAAGTTCTTCACTAAAGATATTAATGAGTTTCTCTTCCATGTAATGTAATATATTGCAAAGATCCAGGATGTTGAGGTGTTATTTTTAGGAGTCATTATTTTATTCATTACAAGCAGAGGAGTAGTTGGATTGAAAGAGTCTTGTACCAAATACATCTGTATAAGGCTGAGTATCCTAGTCAGATACTAAAAGAGTATGCCTATTGCTTCATTTACCCACAAAAGTCATCAAACAATGAATGGGCCAGAAACCCCCTATATCCTATCAGCATTTCAAGGGTTTTTCATAGTTAAGGGGGTTTAGAATAAGAGCCACTGGTATTCAAAAGAAAGTCATTATATTAAGTACCCATTTAAGTTAATAAGTATCATAAGAATTGCTTTAATAGTTGCCATTTAGTCTGCATTTATTATCTATCTAATTTTGCTAAACCATATATCTACATTTATACAGTTATTGCTATAGATTTTAAAATAGATTTTGGCATTTCATAGGGAAGATAATGAATGCTCTGACATGACATTGGAAGCATCCTAGGAGAATTTGTGGTTTTCCTCCATAGAATGCCAGTATTTTTATATATAACATGGGATACAGTTTTTGTATCATACTTATTCTATCCATAATTGTTATTGTATTATCATATTAATATTTCAGGTTATATACTATTCAAATTGCCATAAAGCACAGGGATAGTAACTAGTATTTCCACACTGAATATAGAGCTATTTCATGGGGGAGGACAGTAATGTCATCATGGAGAGTCTACAAGGAAGGTGAGGTGACATTTGTTTATTTCCACCAACAAAAATATCCTTGATTAAGTATTTTTAATCTCTTTGGATGGACAGGGTCCTGCTTTAAAATACAACATTAGTATCATATTATACTTTTATTAAAAATACTATATTCCCATGCCTGTAAAAGTCCTTAGAGATTTTAAATGAATTACACAAAGTGAAAAATAGGAGAGCAGTGTCATTTTTTGAAACATCTTTGAAACAACCTCTCTGACCTTGTAATTCTAGTGGTGATGCTGGATGTATCTAAATATATAGTTTTTGTGCTGTGGAAAGTTAGAGCACTTTGAATACCAACCATTTGCACTTGTGTTCATAATAGGAAGAAGGAAAAATGCCTATATAAGTGTGTTAAAAGAACTAGTGCTTTTTGGTGAGGTAAGGTAGTTTCTTTTCTGACCTATGATTTCTGTAAAGAGATTGTATCCTGATTGGTAACCTGATCAGCTTGAATCACAATTATTTTTATTGGCTACTTAAAGGTGAGGACTGGAATGTAGGGATGTCCTTTCTTTGTCTTCACTATCAAAGTGGGACATTTAACTTTCACTTCAAGAATTTACTACAGAAATTCATTGTCTAGAAACTCTAGATGTTTTCCCGTATTTTCTTGAAATATTTTCCAAAACTCTTTTCTTAGAGCACATACAGTGCTAAGTCAGAAAGAGATATTTTTAGCATCAATTCACTCTCTCAGAGCTGAGCACTGGATCTTACCTATTCAGCTATGGTTTAACTGATGCAAGCTCTGCTTGGTCCTTGAAGTTTTGGATTCCTTGTACCCAAAGTTTTAACTTTAGTTGACAAATGTGCAAATCTCCTGTATATTTATCTTATTGGAAGTCTGAGGTCATTCATCTTTTTCCCTTTGTTCCAAAAATAGGGCAATAGCATCTTCCATATTTTAAGTCTATAAGCAAACATTTCTCTCTGACAGCAAGCATAAGAATTTACAATCTATCTTATTATAGACACAGAATAATGAAAATAGTTCAATTTTTACCCGTCTTTATATGACTGACAGTATTTATCCTGACATCAGTCTTTTCTGAAATCCTAGTAGAGATGCTCAAGCTAACATATCCTAATAAAAGTATAATTGTTCTTTGTTTCATAAAATAATTTAGTTTTAAACTTAGATTTACAAGAATATTTTTGTTTAAGCCTTAGATGGATTTATGTGTGCATCAACAGTGGCCAAGAAATGTTGATCACTTGCCTTTCTTCCACATAAGGAGAATATACATTTCCTTAAGTTTACCTTAAGTTCAGTTCTTTTTTATCCATTTATACACATGCTCAAATGAGTGCTGGTTCTTGAGTATTATGAGTGCATGTGTAGAGGCCAAAGGACAACCTTGGGTGTCATCAATAAAAGATCAAATATTGTCTTTGGCCAGAAGCTTAGTAATTAGTTTAGACCACCTGGCCAGTAAACTCCAACGACAGTTTCAGGCCCATGTCCACAGAATTGGGCTATTACAAAATTTAATCAATTTACATCCTGATCCTAGCTCCTGCCTCCCTCTCTGCCCAGTAACTCCTATTCTTTTCTCCCATTGACCCCTCTCCTTCCTCCAGAAGAAGGTGGGCAGCTGATATCAATATTCCCTGATATCTCAAGTCACTACAGGACTAAGCACTTCCTTTCCCACTGGGGAATGACAAGGCAGCCCCAGGTATGGGAAAGTGACCCATCCATTGGTAAATAGCAGATTCAGGGACTGCCCTTACTCCTATTATTATGGGACCAACATGATGACTCAGCTGCACAAAAAAAAAAAAAAAAAAAAAAAAAAAAAAAAAAAAAAAAAAACAACAGACCTGCTATCTTTATCTTGGTTCTGGGAATGTAACCTAGGTGTTCAGCTATTATTTAGTCATAGTGTTGTGCATATTTATGTCTTGATTGTGACAAAGACTACAAAAATATATGCATAGGCTCAAATTTATTGATAGTGTATGTTAAACAGTGTGCAGATTTTAACTATTGCTTGTACATTAATAAAAATGCTAAAAGTAAACTGATCAAATCCTGAAGTTAGGCATTACCCCACTGTGCTACCTTGTTAACAATCATGCTTTAAAACAAGTGTTTAAAGTCCAATAATTAAACTATATTGTTCCTTGGAATTAATTGTAGTAGGATCCAGGAAAAATGACTTGATTAGGGTTTCTAAGGTGCACCGAAATTTGCTTTGTTGTTGTTTGACAGAAGATCATTCTGAAATGTATAGTAAGCTTTTAAAATCCATTTTCAGGTTCTGTCTAAGCATTCCTTACCATGACAAACTGTTGCAATGTATTGTGTGCCCTGAATTCATGTGTCTTGATAGTAACCATATCTTCTTGCAATGATTTATGGTACAATTAAATAGGTCTTGTTCATTAGAAATGAGATGAGGATCCCAAGATTTTGAGTGCATCAAAAACCTCAGGCAGCAAACTATCTCTGTCATCTTCTCATTTGGAAAGCTACTAACCTGCACTCCTTGTATACTTAGGTAATTCATTTCATTCCTCCTCAAGTCTCTGACGTGGTTGAAGACCAGATAGTTTAATTTTACAAATAAGCTTAGTTGTTTAGGGGTTAAGATGTTTTTAGGTCTAGATAGATTTTTTAAGTTGATAATGACAAGATATGATAGATATTAATTTATATTTAGAATTTTAGACACACCAACATACGAAAGATGTTTTTTCCAAGACTGCCAATACATGGCCAAAACATGACGAATGTAACACACACACACATACATCCATACACACACACACACACAAACACACAAACTAACACACACACACACACACACACACACACACACACACACATATATATATATATATATATATATATATATATATATATATATATATATATAATTCCTGATTATTTCATGCTTCTTGATATAGGCAGTTTATTGCATGTATGTGTAATAATATAAATGTATATGAAAAATATTTAATAAAAATATAGTAAAAAACCTCTTCTGCTGATAATTGTCTCTGTGATCATAACCTGATGACCCTAATTTACCCGCTGACAACCAATGACTTGAAAAATGTAGACTATTGGTCACTAAAATATTGTCCAGATAACAGTCATTTGGTGATTATATAAAAAAAACTCATAGTCACAGAGTGTTTAAATTACAGTCTCTCAGGTGAATTAATCTGCAGTAAATTCAGGGAGCACTAACAGTTACTTAAGAATTTTGATGATAGAAATAGCTTCCTAAAACAACTTCTCAGTAGAGAGTCAGAGTCTGTCTGAAATGTGCATATTGCTAAATGTACAAAGAAGTAAGTGCTAATTTGGTTCGAAGGTGATGAAAGTTATAATAAACAAAAGATATGAATTCAAAGTAATTATGATCTTAGCTAAAGATAATTCAAGATTTGATTCTTTTCAGATATTTTCTTTTTTTCTTTATTTTTATTTTTCAGGTTTTTTTTTATTAATTTATTCTTGTTACATCTCAATGGTTATCTCATCCCTTGTATCCTCCCATTCTTCCCTCCCTCCCATTTTCCCTTTATTTCTCTGCCCTATGACTGCTCCTGAGGAGGAGTTCCTTGCTCTGTATATGCTCAAAGGGTATCAAGTCTCTTCTTGGTAGCCTGCTATCCTTCCTCTGAGTGCCCACCAAGTCTCCCCCTCCAGGGGACATGGTCAAATATGAGTCACCAGAGAATATGAGAAAGTCATATACCACTCTTCACTCAACTGTGGAGAATGTTCTGTCCATTGGCTAGACCTGGATAGGGCTTTAAAGTTTACCGCCTGTATTGTCTTTGGCTGGTGCCTTAGTTTGAGCGGGACCCCTGGGACCAAATCTGCCTATAATAATGATCTACTTGTAGGTTTCTAGGAACCTTTGGATCCTTCTACTTTGCTATTCTCCCATACTTCTCTCATCTAGAGTCCCAATAGGATGTCTTCCCCTCTGTCCCAGTTTCCTGGTAAGTTAAGGCTTTTGTGGGACATGCCCCTTGGGCTAGTATGCAGTTATAAGTGAGTGTATACTGTTTGAGTCTTTCTGCTTCTGGGTTAACTCACTCATTATGGTAATTTCTAGCTCAATCCATTTCTCCACAAATTTCGGGAATTCCTTGTTTTTAATAGCTGAGTAGTATTCCATAGTGTATATGTACCACAGTTTCTTTATCCATTCTTGTACTGAGGGACACTTAGGTTGTTTCTATGTTCTGGCTATTATGAATAAGGCTGCTATGAACATGGTTGAGCAAATTTTCTTGTGTGCTGGAGCATCTTCTGGGTATATTCCAAGGAGTGGAATAGCTGGGTCTTGAGGAAGCCCTATTCCCAGTTTTCTGAGAGAGAGCCAGATAGATTTCCAAAGTGGCTGTACTAGTTTGCATTCCCACCAGCAATGAAGGAGTGTTCCTCTCTCCCCACATCCTCCCCAGCATGTGGTGTCACTTGAATTTTTTATCTTAGCCATTGTAATAGGTGTAAGATAGAATCTCAGAGTTGTTTTGATTTGTATTTTCCTCATGACTAAGGAGGTTGAGCATTTCTTTAAGTGTTTCTCAGCCATTTGATATTCCTCTGTTGAGAATTCTCTGTTTAGTTCCAAGCCCCATTTCTCAATTGGGTTATTTGGTTTGGGGTGTTTAACTTCTTAAGTTTTTTATATATTTTGGATATTAGACCTTTGTTAGATGTAGGGTTGGTGAAGATCTTTTCCCAGTCTGTAGGATGTTGCTTTGTCCTCTTGACAGTGTCTCCTGCCTTATAGAAGCTTTTCAGTCTCATGAGGTTCCATTTATTAATTATTGACATCAAGGCCTGGGATATTGGTGTTCTGTTCAGGAGGTTGTCTCCTGTGCCAATATGTTCCAGGCTCTTCCCCACTTTTTCTTCTAACTGACTTAGTGTCTCTGGTTTTATATTGAGGTCTTTAATCCACTTGTGTTTGAGTTTTGTGCAAGGTCTCAAATATGGTTGCAGTTGCATTTTTTTACACATCGACCTCCAGTTAGACCAGCATCATTTGTTGAAGATGCTATCCTTTTTCCATTGAATAGATTTGGCTTCTTTGTCAAAAATCAAGTGACCTTATGGGTGTGGATTCATATCTGGGTCTTCGATTCAATTCTACTGATCAGCCAGCCTGTTGCTGTGCCAGTACCATGCTGTTTTAATTACTATTGCTTTATAGTACAGTTTGAGATCAGGCATGGAGATTTCTCCAGAGCACCTTTTATTGTACAAGATTGTTTTTCTATTCTGGGTTTTTTGTTTTTCCATATGAAGTTCAGATTAGAAATTTCAATGTCTTTAAAAAAATGTGTAGGTATTTTGATAGGGATTGCATTGAATCTGTAGATTGCTTTTGTTAGGATGGCCATTTTTACTATGTTAATTCTCATGATCCATGAGCAAGAAAGATCATTCCATCTTCTCATGTCATCTTCAATCTTTTTCTTCAGAGTTTTGAAATTTTTTTCAAACAAGTCCTTCACTTGCTTAGTTAGAGTAACTCCTAAATATTTTATTTTGCTTGTGGCTAAGGTGAAGGGTGTGGCTTTCCTAATTTCTTCCTCTGCAAGTTTGTCATTTGTGTCTAGGAAGGCTACAGACTTTTTTGAGTTAATTTTGTATGCAGACGTCTACTCCTTTTGGGTATTTCTGCTTCTCTTTTTTTCTAGGGCTTACAGTTGTGTCATTAAGATGCTTATGTGAGATGTTTACAATTTCTTTTTATAGGCACTTAGTGCTATGAATTTTCCTCTTAGCACTGCTTTCAATGTATCCCACAAATTTGGGTATGTTGTTCCTTCATTTTCATTGACTTTCAGAAACTCCTTGATTTTTTTCTTTATTTCTTCACTGAACCATGTGTCATTTAGCAGAGAGTTGTTTAGTTTTCATGTACATGTAGGCTTTTTGTTATTTCTATTGTTGTTGAATTACAGCCTAAGCACATGGTGATCTGATAGGATACAAGCTATTATTTCAATCCTCTTGTATCTGTTGAGGCTTGCCTTGTGAACTACGATGTGATCAATTTTGGAGAAGGTTCCATGGGGTGCAGAGAAGAAGGTATATTCTTTCTTGTTTGGGTGAAAGATTCTATAGATATCTGTTAGATCCATTTGACCCATGGCATTGGTTAATAATGTTATTTCTCACCTTAGTTCTGTTTCAATTACTTATCCTTCAGTGAGAATGGGGTGTTGAAATCTCCCACTATTATTGCGTGGGGATCGATGTGTGGTTTAAGTTTTTTCTAGCAGATCTTTACAAATGTGGGTGCCCTTGTATTGGGAGCATAGATGTTCAGAATTGTGATGTCATCTTGGTTAACTTTACCTTTGATGAGTATGAAGTGTTCTTCCTCATCCCTTTTGATTAATTTTGTTTGAAAATCTATTTTGTTCTATATTAAAATGGCTATGCCTGCTTGCTCCTTGTGACCATTTATGTGGCATATTTTTTCCATCCTTTTACCCTGAGGTAATGCCTATCGTTAGGGGTGAGATGTGTTTCTTGAATGCAGAATAATATTGGATCTTGTTTATGTACCCATTTAGTTAGTCTGTGTCTTCTTATTGGAGAATTGAGGCCATTAATGTTGAAAGATATTAACAACCAGTGACTGTTAAGAATCTTAATTTTGATGTTGTTTTCAATCGAGCGTTTGTATAGTTGTGTTTCTGCCATGGTATAGTTTTTTATTTACTGAGTACTTTTGGTTGTAGCTTGACCCTTTGGGATGGAGTTTTCCTTCTAGTACCTTCTGTAAAGCTGGATTTGTGGATAGGTACTGTTTGAATTTGGTTTTGTCATGGAATATTTTGTTTTCTCCGTCAATGGTTATTGATAGTTTTGCTGGGTAAAGTAGTCTGGCCTGGCATCTGTGGTCTCTTAGGGTTTGCAGGATCTCTGTCCAGGCCCTTCTGGCTTTTATGGCCTCTGCTGAGAAGTTGGGTGTAATTCTGATTGGTTTGCCATTAATTGTTATTTGGCCCTTTTCCCTGGCAGCTTTTAATATTTTTTCTTTGTTCTGTATGTGTTGTGTTTGATTATTATGTGATGGACAGTTTTTCTTTTCTGGTCAATTCTATTTGGTGTTCTGTAGGCCTCTTTTATGTTTATAGGCATCTCTCTCTTTAGATTGGGGAAATTTTCATCTATCATTTTGTTGAGAATATTTTCTGGGCCTTGGAGTCTGATATCTTTTCTTTCTTCAATGCCTATTATCCTCAGATTTCTTCTTTTCATGGTGTCCCTTATTTCTTGCATGTTTTGTGTCAAGAGTTTTACAGATTTGGCCTTTTCTTTAATGGTTGCTTCAAGATCTGTAATTGAATCTTCTAGACCTGATATTCGTTCTTCCATCTCTTGGATTCTGTTAGAAAAGCTCACTTTTGTGTTGCTCGCCTTCTTCTCTGAGATCTCTCATACTCATTTTTCTTCTGTGTGTGTGTTTATCATTGAATCCATTTTCATCTTCAGATCTTGAACTGATTTTTTGATTTCTTTCATCTGATTGTTTGTATATTCCTGAATTTCTTCCATTGTCTCTATAGGTCTTCAGAGCTTGAACCATTTTATGTATTTCTTTCATGTGGTTGTTTGCATTTTCCTGAAAATTTTCCAGTTCCACTCTATGTGCTTCTTTTATGTCTCTCACCTGTTTGGCTGTGTCTTCCTCCATTTGATTACAAATTTTATTTGTTTCCTCCATTATCATCCTCTTTACTAAGGATTTGGGGTCATTTTCTTGTATTTCCATTGTATTTGAGTTCTCTCGGTTGTTTTCTTTGGGATAGCTGGAAACTGGAGACCCCATGTAGTTTTGTTTTTTGTTTTTTTGTTTTTGTTTTGTTTTGTTTAGTTTGTGTATGCTTTTACACTGTCCTTTAGACATCTTGCTGTCTCAAGTTGGGTAGCTTCCAGCATTGGATGGAGGGAGTCTGATGATAGATTCACCTGTTTTCTCACAATTTCCATAGGCTGGAAGCTCTGATGCTTCACTGGTGTGGATGGCAGGAGGCTAACTAGCCCTGTCATTTTAGACTCTCACAGCTAGTGATCCTCAGCTCCCCTATACTGTGGGTCCTGCAATCCTTCTGGGTCTCTGAATGAGCGTTGGGTCAGGCCAAGGTATCCAAATCCTTTTGGGTCCCCTGCCAAGGCCAGCCAGGGACACTAGGCCCAAACCACATGCCGAGCTCAGCTAGACTTTCATGGCCCAAACCGTCTGCCAAGCTCAGCTATGGATTCTGGGCCCAAAATGCACACAGGGTCTAGCCAGAATTTTTGGGCTAGGACTGTGCACCAAGCTCCGATCTGAGAAAATCCGCGCTCCTCCCATGTGCAGGGGCATGCAGGTCCTCCGCACCCTGGTCCCTCGAACCGTGGAGCACTCCTGCTCCCGTGGTTTGGGGACCTCGGTGTTCCTTGCTCAGAAATCTGTGCAGTTTTCTGAATTGTTCACTGGAGCTTCCAAACATGGTCCACACTGCTCGCCGCCATCTTGGATCTCCCCTTTTCAATTAATCTAATTACAAATAGTATTCTTTGCATAGGTGTACTTGTGTGTGTGTGTGTGTGTGTGTGTGTGTGTGTGTGTAAAATGATAAGACTTTATACTCCATATCCCTTTTATTTGGCAACATACAATGAGAAAGTTTAGTTTTAGATGCATTTCTAAGAAATCTTATTTGTTAGCTCTTTTCAAATGGTCTTCTGGACTGTGATATGGCTTCCTTGTTAATAACTACTGTTTCTCCATTCCTCAGGCTTTTGCTCTGGAAAAAAAAATGCTGAGGCTTAGCATGCTAGATGAGGCTTATGCATGTTTGTTTGCATAAGTAAAAACTGAATATTTCCCTACTATTAAATTTGAAATTTAGCAAATAATATTGTTCTTAGGCTTAGTTGCATCATGATACCTTGAGGTATAGTGAGAATGCCTCCTCCAATGCTGAGATCAACATGTCAGGGATGGGGACTGAGAGTCTCTGAATACAGTGTGGCATTTAGAATTTCTTTTTTTAAATTACTTTTTAATTTATTCACTTTAAATTCTTATTGTAGCCCCTTCCGTCTACTCCTCCCTTTCTGGCACTCCTTCCCTCCCTCTTACCCATTTCCCTTCACCCATTCCTCATCAAAAGGAGTTACCCACCACCAACCCACCCCAGCTTATCAAGTCACATCAGGACTGAGTGTATCCTCTTCCCCTGTTGCATGGTGAGTAGCTTCTCCAGGGGCAAGTGATCAAAAAGCAAGCTTCTTTGTGCTTGATTGCTTTGCCTATTTGATTGGTTATTTTTGTTTGCTTACTTGCTTGCTTTTTATTGTTGTTGTTTTGGTTTTTTTCCCCCTGTCTTTGTTTCATTCATTATATCCCAAGTGGTATTCAATGGCTGCTCTCTTGGTAAATTTCCATCTGTGATAATAGACTTCCAAATACTTCTTTAAATCATAATTTTTCCAAAAGTGCCTCAGAAGTTAGCTTCAAAAACATTAGATATAGGCTGAACAAGATGGTTTTGTGGGTAAGCATTTGCTGTGTAAGCCTGATGATTTGAGTTAGGGTCCCAGGAACCCATGTTAAAGCCATGTAAATGTCTCATTCCAGAACATTCCTCTGACAAATGAAAAGCAGAAAGGAAAGCAACCAAAGAGGCATATGGGCCATCTGGACTAGAGGGAGCAACTGTAATCAAGAGACCTTGCCTCAGAAGCAAGGTTGACGATGGGCCCAGAACCCCAGGGTATCTTATGAGCTCCATATATGAACAAACACATATACCTATGTTCATATCACATACATCATACAGTCCACCCACATCATATAAACATCTTGCACACATTATACACACCATACATATCCTTCACATATATACATTATATACACATCATATACATACATCACACACACACACACACATATATATATATATATATATTACATACATCATATATATATCTACACTCAAACACATACATGTATCACATAAAAACCCATAGAGACCTATGTCACATGTCACATATACATATCATACACATCATGGACATGTACACATGCAGACACATACACTTCAAGCATGCACACAAAGTAATTATAAATTTAAATAAAAAATAAAGAACTGTAGAATGTTGATATGTATCTTAAGAAATGACAAACTAAAGCCTCCTCTTATGTACAATGGGCAAGCCAGTGAAACTCAGTTTCTTTCCACTTTTAAAACACCACACAATTCTTAACTTTCTAATCCTAAAGGACATGTTTCCCATAATTCTGCGATCTCAAGGAGAACATTTATGTAACAGATGCAGCAAAAATACCCATGCAGTGTTTTGTGTACAGCCTGGGAGAAGCAGGTTCCTACGAGTTTAGGGATGCACAGTGTGTCGTGTTTGCCTAGGATGCATTTTTAAAAACCTTTTATTTTTTTCCTTTCTTCTTTTCAAGCGATAATGCCTTCAGTAGAGATAATCTGTTCTCTTTCATGTATTCTCCTTAGGCAACGCATTTCGAAGATTAATATAATATGGATAACGTGCCTTCCTGTCTGCCTAATACAAAATGCTGAGGATGTGATTTCAGACTTAGAGAATTGAGAAATATTTCTCTCTAGGAGTTCTGTAGTGTTCAGTTTTTAGAGAAGTATTGCTGTGTGTATGGCCATGGCAGTGTGCCCACATTTTCAGGCATGTGGTCACTGGTAAAGGCTACAATGACACCTACCTGTACTTCTGCTTCTAGCCCAAATTTACCCTGAGTCAGCAGGTATTGCTGCTGTGCCTCATTGTCACCCTGCATTTCCATAAATCATCAACGAATTTCATCTGTTATACTCTCAATAGAGGCTACTGCTCTTTGGGCCAGAGATATTTTTCCTGTCCTGATTTGCCTTTCAAAGTGAATTTATTTAAAAACAGACATGGACGGGAACATGTTTTAGATTGCACTAAATGATTTAATTGCTGTTCATTTGTAACACACACACACACACACACACACACACACACTCACACACACACACACACATACACACATACACTCACAAAAAACAAGCCAACCAACCAACAAACAAAAGAACACTTGTGCTTATTTAGAAAATACCTTCCCCCAAAGTACAAATGGGGATCTATTTTATGTCGCAGATTAAATTATTTCTCACTCATGCCCCTCACTGAAATACATAATTAATATCTTCAAGCAAGTTTAGTTTAGTAGGTACATTTTCTTCTTTACTTATTTTCAAAATCACCTTAAATTATTGGAGAACTCTTTACTTTCACACCACAAACATAAATCAAGTTAAATGGTAGAGTCAGGGAACTCTAGAACTATGTTTAAATATAAAGCTTGGTAAACTACAGTTATATAGGAGCATTAAGAGACTATTGCTTTATAGTAAACAACTTCAAAAGTCATACAACATTTTTTCACCAACAATCATAGTTCAAGAATTAAGATGCATCACAATGAATGAGAAAAACATCATAAAGACATCAGAAGCTGCACTATTACTGGATGCTGCAATTTGTGCCTTTACTGCAGAAATCAAAGACCAGAATTTTGTCAGAAAAATCAATCTTACAAACATTATCCTGAAGATATATTCATTTAAAGATTTCTTTAAAATATGTGTATCTATTCGTTCGTAAGGAAAGTAATGTTAGAATCCTTTCCTCCAAATTACAGGGAAGCCTTGGGGTCAGGTATCATACCTCTTAGATGTGTGGGGAGGGAGGACCCTATTATTAGAACAGTTATTAATATGATATTTCACATCATTAAAATGACAAGAAACTAATAATTACATGTACAAAATTATTTTCAAGGTAGGTTCTAGGACATTTTTATTCATTTCCTTTAAAAGTAGTAAAGCCAACATAAAACAGAAATGTAATTTTGAAAAACAAAGTTCATATCAAACTGTGTTGAGTAGATATGCTAGGCTTACTTTTCTGAGGGAGTGTGGTAGGACACCTGTACAGATACTGGGTCCTAAATACAAAGCATATTGACCTTTGGCTCAACAGTTATGTTACAACTGGCAACTTAGTTAACCTTCCTCAGCCTCAATTTCCTTAGTGTCTGAACAGAAATAATAGCGAGGTTAATAAGACTCACTTTTTATTATCTCTAGAAATTATCAGGAAGTAATGTGTGTATGTAATAAAAATAATTCTGTTAGGATTATGTAAAGGGATCTATTTATTTCAGTGTCCCTGGCTGTTGGTAGAGAGTAAATTTCACCTATTTGGTTTGTGTTGAACCAAACCCTATTAAGATGTTAACAAAGCAGAAAACTATCAGCCTTGTTTCTATTGTGACTTCATTGTTTGGAACATTTGATTAGTAGAATATGCTCATAACTGAAATAGAAATGGTGTGTTCTGCACAGAGGCATGTGGGAGATGCCATAAGCTATCAAACTGTGTATCATCTACAAAATAAAATCAAGACTCCCACGTATGTTGGCTATATTTATCAAATAAATATATAAGACACAGAGAAAGCTTTAATTCCAGAAAGTTATAATTTGGGTTCTTATAAATATGTCCTAATAATACAGGATATAGTCTTATATTATAACATAATTGTTTTAAATACACCTATCATTTAAATCTGGCAATGCTATCATGAGTGCAGATAATATAAACTCTTATCAAATAATTTTTACTGCAGAAACACACCATACAACACAGTCCTACCCAAACAGGCTTTCACTTTTTGAAGGACAATCACAGAGGTCCTGCTTAAGTTTCTGGAAAGTGCTAGATTATTTTTGTAGATTTTCCTCACACTAAAATGTTTTGATAAATTAATTTTATTTTTAAGAGGGAGAGAGAGAGGAGGATGGAGGAAGGGAGAGGGAGGAGGTGGCAACATAAGTGCGTGTGGCCAGGGAGGTCAAAATTATCATATCTATATGTTGTATTTCAAATATCTAGGAATTTATTCCTCCTCACTTCACCTTTATACATGTCACCATTCCACTGTCAACTAACTCCCCTTCTGTTATGCTATGCCAGTGCATTTCTTACAGCCTATGAAACAATAATAATGTTTTTTTGAGACTTTAACTCATGTAGCAATTATAAGTCACTTAATAGGGTTATTTGATACATAGCAATCCCCCTGCTATATAAGATGCATGACTCTTTGACTAATAATCTGAGCAAAAGAGGTGCCACTTTGACATTTAAAACTGGGGCTGGAGAGAAGTCTTAGCTGTTGAGAGTGGTGTCCCTGGTCTTCCACAGGACCAGAATCTGGTTTCCAGCATCCACATCAGGCAGCTCTATGTAACTCTGTAGCTCCACCTTCGGGGAGTTGTAGATCCTTTTCTGGTCTGCCTAAGCATATGCCTGCAATCCAACATAGACTTACACACACACACAGAACACACACACACACACACACACACACACACACACACATACACACACACACCACAGAGAACACACACACACACATACACAAATTTTTTAAATAATATATAAAACATGAAACTGCAATTTATCGCAAATGGTTAGATGATCACATTTGGAACTGAAAGTATGAGTGCTGTTACCAGATATTTCTGCAGTCTAACTGAGGCCATTGCACATACTTCTGATCTTGTGCCTCAGGTGTCCTGGAAAGGGGAATAGATAAGCAAGGGCATAAGACTTCTGAGCTGAGAATCTAAGGATAATGCCAGTCAACGATGGTTGTTTCTAAACAGAGGTGACCATGAGTATCTTATTGTGGTGAGACAAAATCCTACAGTTTAGATTTAAGGAAAATTTCTTAATGTCCTCTTAAATTGAGGATAAATAACTTCATTCAACTATTGTTCTGAAGATACATAAATCAGAAAATGTTTTATCCCCTTCCCTGAATGTAGTAAATGTTTAATGTAGCAAGAATAATAAAACAATCACACTGAGTAGCAATTTCAGTAGCACTCACAATTTAAAGGTGAATTCCTCACTTCTCCAGAAAGGAACTACACATGAGTTGAAGCTGCAGAAGAGATTTGCTCTCGGCCGAGCAAGTGAGTCTACATCATGGCATTGACCTATAAAGTCACATTTAACATCTGAACTTTTAAAAGACTGAGAACTCAAAATATGGTCAATTTCCCTCACCTGGGAGCAGTTATAATGAAATTTTTTGAGCCCTCAAACTACTGGAGCAAATGATAGCCTCAGGTTTTTGGTACTTACAAGTTAGAAGACAATTCTCTATGAAGTGAGATGACAGAGTGACAGTCCAACAGTACCAATGTTACAGGATAACTTGAAAGAAATATGAAAACATGTCCTTACCCAAAATCAATAGAACCAGAAATGCTGGGCCTAGTAATCACCCCTTAGCATTGTTGATGTACACCGAATCTGAACCACTCCCAAATGTAAGCATCACATTGTTACTTACTTGGTCAAAGTATCAGGGTCCTGTAGTAGCCAGGGGACTTTAAAGTGGAACAAAAATTGAGAACAAATCACAGCAGACAATATTTTCTACACAAATAGGCACACATGCACAGGGGCACACATACACTATTTGTCTCAAGAAATTTTTTAGATGATAGCAGTCAAAGCTAATCATCAAATATAGATCCAGGAGATGGAGTGTATCTATTATGGCATCTATGATATCATTTTGTCTTTCTCAAAGGAGACATCAGAATTTAGAGTTTGTTCCATATTTAGTATTCATGTTTCGTGATTAATTTCTTTTATGTTTGAGTGGAAATGTTATCATCCTTGCGTTTGAGAGACTTGTTTTGACCTGTGGTGTAAATGATTTCTTAAAAAGCTTTGCATTTTATAAATGAGTCCTGCTGAGTTTAAAGAAAAATGTACATAGATCCACAACTGCCTAAGATAATTCCCACCTTACATGCAATTTTACTCATTGTTTTAAAGGAATACAAGCAGACAAACAAAAATATCCTTTATACTTTTTATAATAAATTTCCAGTGGCAGACATACCTGGATAACCAGCTCTGTGCTATTCAACTTTTTAAATATTTTTTTAAATAACAAAGTTATGCATATGACTTTGATAAGGGCAAGCAGAACAGATACAAAGATTATTTACAGCCTGTATCTTGTTTTACATTTTTCCAACTTTCTAACTTCTCAGAAAATAAGAAACAATATCTAGCCACCCTCATTTCCTGATAATAGAAGTAGCAAAAATAAGACTGATGAAGATTAGAACAGACTTAGTAGGAATCAGGATTTTTTAGGCTCTGATGAAGGAAGAGCCTGCATCTCTTTCTTTGACTTGGGCTCTTGGCATGTGTGATAGATAGCAGGAGTGTAAAGTGCTTTTTGGAACCTTGTTTGTCAGAGAGCGATGTCATATTACCAATATGAATCCTGCTGAGAGGAATTGGCTGACTGAACAGACCTCTTACTTTCGGGTTCACATTTCATTGTGGATTGCTGCTTGCGTTTGTTTAAGGCTGTTGCCACATCAGTGGTTTATATCTCATTGAGTCTGCTGTAGTTCAAATGAAAGAAACCTGGTACCACCCAATATTTAGTGAGAATGTCTATATTTAAATCTCAGAGTACAAGACCCTCAACCACAAGCTAGGCATGCTTAAAAGCTATAACGAAGCAGAAAACATAAAGGAATCTCAGAAAATGTGTACTCAATTCACATCCATTAACTTTTATTGGACCCTCAGTACATAAAAATACTACATGGAGTTTTATTCAGCTTTCTTCTTTCAATGTCGAATTCAAAGTTAGAGGAGAATTTGGTCTAGCAACTGAACCAGAAATTATTGGAATAAAGCAGGAAAAAGAACATGAAATTCTGCCTCAGGAGAACAATAGGGTTGAAAAAGACATGTGCACACAAATTGACATTAGCATGAGCCTGATAAGATGCAGGGGCTGAGCATAAAGGTGAGAAATAGGACTACTATATTCCATGTCAAATGACCAGCTTCAGAGGCTAAGATTCTTGTGCCCTTCTGAAAGTATGTCTGCCATAATGCACACACATCTAGACTGTCTGCTCCTGATTCTTAACCTAGTTTTCTGGAAACCATTCGCTGGAGGCTTCTTACACATGGCTAAGATTCTGCCCTCTCTACACATCCTGAATCCTAGTTCAAGATAAAAATGAAAATTGGGTTCCCCTGCTTAGGAGAAGACATGGAAACAAACTGGATTAAAATGCTTACTGAAGGTCAAGTGATCCTTTTAAGATCAGTAGAAACAACAGAGCTATAAATGATTATGCTTATGTATTTAAGGTCAATGTATTATTAGATACTTTTGAATATATTATTAAAGTTAGCATGTCATCACATAGTAAAGTCATAAGAAAATATATTGTGAAGTAGTGTTGATGAAATGTTATTTCCAATTTGTGACAGTAGGGACAAAGTTTTTACAGCAAAGCAAACTTTTGCTGTTTTGCAAGTTTCTTTGATAAGGTTTGGAATCAATTTCTTAGAGTTCAGATATATTTCCAAATGTCAACTTTTCATTGACTGGGGTGAAGTAAAACACCTCGCTTATGAGAAGGCCCATTCTTGGTTATTTTCCAGCCTGTAACTATCAGTGTCTGCTGGGCACAGGGAGATGCTTTCATGCCTTCTTCAAGCTGGATCTTCATCTTGCTGTTCTCAGTGGTGGTTCAATGGGCTCTCCCTACAGACTGATGGTCTTGCTCTTTACGGTGTTCATGAACATCTATGAGGAGGCACCAGGTAAGGGGTAGACTCTTTTTAGATGTCATAAAGATGCAACCATCTTCCTGCTTTTTTTCTGAAAAGATCAGCTGGTGAGAGAGACTATCTTTCTTATCCTGGTTCTTTGGCTTGAGATTCTCAGTGGGGTCTCTAGGTCCAAGGCTGGAAGTTTACCCTGTTGTTTCTAGGGCCTATTTTCTTGTCTTTTGTTTCTGGGGATCTTAAAAGTTTGTCTCATAAATTTCAGGGGGCAGGGAGGGCTGGGCACTGCCATTAACTCCAGGTGGCATCCACTTCCAAGTTTTGCTTCTGGCTGCTTCAAGTGCAAATGTATAAATGTTGGTTGCCTGATGAAAGGTACACAGTTAGTACAGGCCAGCACTGCTAATTTCTCTTCCAGGTAGTTGGGCCGATTTGTAATCCCATATATCTAAGAGCCAAATTTCCGCACAGTTTTACCAACAAATTGTAAAGTTAAGAATTTAAAATCTTGCCACTATGAACAATGGGAATTTTTTTCTTAAAGTAGTCTAAACTTGCAGCTATTCTTACTCAAGCAGAGAATCCACTCATACTCTTACAGGTCATTAGTAATTCATTTTCTATGTAATACTTCATTGCTTTTTTTGTGAAAGGTTTTCCTTACTCTTCCTGTCTGCTTAATTTTCCATGTGTGGACTTTAAACTGAAAATAATTCCACAAAAAGCAGTAATAATTTTACCATGATGCTAATGTTTTTTAAAAATCACATTTTCTTGTATAAATTTAAGTTATTTTATGGTACTGAATGAAACACAAAGTTCAAATAATGTGTATTTATTTGCTTTGTTCACCTTAATATTTCTGTGTTTGTGTGTGCGTGCATGTGTGCATGCATGTGTGCATGCATGTGTGTTTATGGGTCATAATTAGCATTTAAATTTGTCAACCCTTACTTTTAACTGAGGTACAGACAGAACTATTTGTTTCTTTTTTATTTAATACGGAATTCAAGTGATTCTCAATATAATTTAACCATGATGCCAAGAATTACATATGTGAAAAATGTAACACAACCACTGAATAAAGTGCTTATTCATTTCAGTATTTATAATGCATGGGCTTTATTATTAGATCTTTTCTACCTTGATGCTCCTGAAAAGAAATGCATGGTATTGAAGAGCATATAAGAGGTTTTAGTTGCTGAAAAAAAAAAACTTAAGCTCATTAATATGCAGAAACCTCATGCGTGAATGTATTTTCAAATTTCTGTACCAAAACCCAGTAAGGAGTAATTGTTTGTATATGTTGTTTTAATTGAAGTTAAAAATGTCTTGAGTTCCTAAGATAGGGGTAATTTATAATTATTAATAGCTTTAAGAATTAAGCCACAGCTTTGATTTTTAATTTGACTTGTACCGTCAAAAAATGGTGGTCTAGAAGGAGAAAGTGTTATGAAACAATGTCCTTTGTTGGTTGGAAGAACTGGAGATAACTGAAAGGAAAGCAGTCCAGGGAGTGGGGAAAGGGCTTCCAACTGCAATTATAATCTTCCACAGATCATAATTATACTTTCCTACTGGAATTACCATACTTATAGGAATAAAATGTGCCCTTTGTGTGACTATTGTTATTTTCTTGTTAAAATAATCTTATGCTCATTGTAACCATCTATTCAATAAATATACAACAGTAAGTCAGAAAAATATTTGCAGAATATCTTTTTCTACATATATTTATTATAATTTATTTACATTACATCACAAATGTAATCTTTTCACTCTTATCTTCCTGTTCACACCCTCCCTCTATCTTCTGCCCTATTCTTCTCCCCTAAAGCTCTAACAAGTGGGGTCTTCCTCCCCACCATCTGGCCACAGCCTATTAAGCCTCATCAGGATAGCCTGCATCCCCTTCCTCTGTGTTCCCACAGGGTCTCTCTGCCAAGAGGCAGTGATCAAATACTTTGCACCAGAGTTCATGTCAGAGGGAGTCCCCCACTCTCCCCTCCACCTCTCCATGAGGACAATGAACTGTCCATTGGCTACATCTGAATGTCTTTGAGATGTCAGCCTTCTGCTGAACTGCCATACCAACAAGATATCCTTTCATACACATGCTGAGATGTGATATTTTGACAGCATTGAAAGTATAGTTATGCTAACAATTTAAAAGAAAAACTACACAGACAGGAATATCTTGGTTATGTCAGTTTTCTCAAGGAGATATGAACAAACATCTATACATCTCATATATCTATACATCTGTATATATCTATACAATGATAGACTGTAGGAAGTGTTTCATGAGTCTCTGGAAAACTGTAATACCTAGTTGGTTTTCATTCAGAAGAGGAAAGTTTACTATGCTGGTAGGCCATGTAGAGATGACTCCATAAATATGTGCTCAGTCAGGATTCTTTTATTATGAGGGAGAGTAGAAGCAAGCAAACAGGAAGTAAAAGTCCAAAAACCTATACTTGCCAGCAAATAATTTTGGCTGGGCAAAGTTAGTCCTGTGTAGTAAGAATTTTTTGTTTCTTAAGGAACACAGATATTTTACAGAAATATCTTTTTATTTTAATCCCAGGTGTGGAATATATGGCTGCTGAGATTGTCCAAAGCAGCTGACTATTTTGCCAGGTACAAATAGTTTCTGCAAATGTATAACACTCAGAATTCTAGGAACTCTTGAGAGGGTATATAAAATGCTAGAACTGCCATGGCTTCTTCTCTTCCTCATGTTGTTTTTGTGGTTTGTTCCAGTTGGTCAAGTGGTTATGTGAGAAGAGAGAAGAAGAAATCAGAAATCCTTTTGGCAAAGATCAACCTTGTCCAAAGGAACTTGATGCCCCTGGTCAGCAGGATGTGGTCTAATAATAATGATGCCTACTTTGTTCTGTGTGCTTCTTTCTCTTCTACACAGTGCTGGGAAATTGAAATGGTGGGAAAAGGGTGGAGAAAGGGAGTAGGAAAAAGAACCCAAGAAATAGCCAAAAAGTCCAGCTACAAGTTGCACCCAGATGTGAGGCTAGGCAGGATGGGAAGTCTCGTTTCAAATGAGGTAGATAAAATTGCAAGGAAAAAGGGGTGGGTGTTTTGTTTCATGATGGCAGCAAAAGGTTCATAGTGGCTATTTAACTGAGTTTCCCCTCTTAACCCTTGATCTCTGCTTCACTCCCAGAGACAATTTTCTGTTGTTGTTTTTTTTTTAAACTTTTCCTCTACATATATTCTGGAAAAATTGTTAGTGGAAAGGAAGGAACCTGATAAACAAAAAACAAAGCAAAACACAGAAATAGGAAAATCAAAAGGATCACTCTCCTCTACCATTTCATTTCTGAAGGGTTGCAGAGTAGACTAATCAACTGGAAAAATTGCAAGTAGAGGTAGAAGTACTAGGAAAGTGAGTAGCGTTGAACAGAGAAAAATAAAAGGCTCAGACTCAGTGACTGAACAAGAGAGTAGAAGTCCCCCCCCACATACCTCAGGAACAAAGATGGAAACAAACTACTAGAAGGCAGACTGTGACCCTGACAAGCACTACACACTTTCAGTGTCCAATCCTCACAGCCCCTGGGCAGGGCAAAGAGCCAGGTGTATGAACAGGAGAAGGAAGAGGCTATGCAAGGCAATAGTGACAAAAAAAAAAAAAAAGCTGAAACAACCTATTTCAAAAGGAAGGGCTAATCTCAAACCAACTGTGCCACCAGATACAGAAAAAGGGCAGCCTGAGATTGCAATATCACTGTTGGTTTTCCCAATAATCATACAGCACAGGACCACTAAGGGTGTAGATAATAATTATGATGAAATACGGTGAAGTCCTATAGAAATAATAAGTCTGAGGCATTTTAAATAAGGCATGATTTCCTATGGCATTCACCTAATGTAAAACAAATTCCATGTCATTGGGCTACTAAATATAGAATTTCCACCCAAGATTGGAAGGGTTTATAACAGCTATACTAGAAGCCAGTTAGCACTTACAATGGTGAATGTGGTAGAGAGAAGAATCACAAATATTAAACAGTGAAATAGAGCAAGGGGAATGAACATTGTCAAAGATCAGTTGCTGGCTTAAAGGTAATACTCTGACCTATAAGAACAGATTCAATGCGATGACACTACTATAGAACTATAGATTAATGTTCCTTCAATTCCAGAGAAAGCACATAATGAAATTAGGGGTGGAATGGTAGATAATCCTGGAGAAAGAATTCATATATTTCACCTAAAACAATCTTAGGCTCTGCCAATTGTCCAAACACAGGACATCACAGAGATTGAGTTTCTAAGTTTAGGGGATAATTGGTGCTGGTGCAATAACAACAGTCATATCCCTAAAATGGTTGACTGAAAAAACTTTGTGGGTATATCAGTGGTCTTTAAGTAAGGAAAAATTACAGGCACTTGAGCAGCTGGTACAAGAGCAGCTAAAGGCTCAACATATAGATGTCTCCCATACCATGGAATTTTCTTGTGTTTGTTATAAAAAAGAAATGAGGAAAATGGAGGATGTTAACTGCTTGAATAAAGTAATTTAAGCAATGGATCTCTTAGAACCAAAAACGTCTTTACCTTCTTCATTACCTAAGCCATGGCTTTGGTAATAATTGGTTTATAAGATTGCTTTTTTACAATTCCCTTGCAGGAGCAGGATAAGAAAAGGTTTTCCTCCACAGTATCTACCTACAATAATGTTGCACCAGTAAAAATATATCAATGAAACTTTCTTCCACAGGAAATGTTAAGTAGTCCAACTTTATGTCAATATTTTGTTCAACAACTACTAGAAATCATTCATAGTCAATTTTCTCAATCCATTATCAATCACAAAATGGATGACATTTTTTGGCTGATTCTGACACATATACTTTAGGAAAAAGAAAACACAAGTACCTCTTTCATACTGTGGATTACAGATTGCTCCTGAAAGCATTACAGAAAGGAGATTATATTAATTATTTGGATTATAAAATAAGCCAAGAAAATACTCAACTACAAAAGGTACAGACCAGAAGAGATCAGTTGTAAAATCTTAATGATTTTAAAAAATTAATGGGATGTGGAGAGCCGCGCTCTGAGTTGGCGCCAATTTCCTATCTCCTTTGTCTGGGATGAGCCTAATAAACGAGTCAATGCGCATGCGACAGCTGTACAGCCAGGCTTGATCACCGCCCAGCCCAGGGCGTCATAGTTGGTGAAGACCTAATAGCCAATCCGTTTCGCACACGCTGCACTGGGGCCGCGGGACCTACTTAAGCAGGGCACCCTTTGTGCTCTGCGTCTTCCTCCTTCATTCTTCATTAAAGAGGTTTGCAGAAGGATCCTGGCTCCCGCGTCTTTCTTGCTGGCAAGGAGGCTGCGCGGGACAATGGGAGATATTAATTGGTTATGGTCTAGCATTGAATTAACCATTCAAGTGTTAAGTAATTTGTATTAACAATTATTAGGAGATTTGGACTTAAGCAGCCTAAGTTGTTAACAACTGAAGAAGAAAGAAAGTAAACTCTGGTAGATCAAAGATTGCAAGTTGCATATGTGGATTTAATTGTTCCCAAACTTGATTGAGTATTGGTTATCTTGTCTTTAACTCATTCTACTATTGGGATCATTATACTAAAGGAAGATACTGTTATGCAACATTTTTCTTAACACACCAACAAAGTAAAATAACTAAAGACTTACCTAGAGAAAGTTTCTCATTTAATCATAAAAGGTAGAAGAAGACTACATCAATTGTAAGGGGAAGACCAGGTTGAAATTTTAGTGCCTTTTACTGATTCTGAGAGTATGTCATTATGGGCAATCAATGAAGATTGGCAAAAAGCTTGCAGTAACTATTTTGGATAAATAACAACAGATATCCTGAAAGGAAGCATCTTCAGTTTATAAAAAGAACTACTCAGATTCTTCCACATATTATAAAGGAAATGCCATTTCCTGAAGCATCTACATTCTATTCTAATGTAAAAATGTTGGGAATGGTAGGCTATAAGTCAGACAAAATAAGCAAAGTAGTTCAAAACCCATATATTTCACTTCAAAAATCAGAGTTTCATGCAATTCTTATGGTATAATTAGATTTTACTGAATCTCTAACAGAATTACTTACTCTAAATATACAGAAAGAGGTTTTTTGTTTGTTTGTTTTTCTGGGTTTTTGTTTGGTTGTTGTTTTTGCATATAGAAGCTGCTGGATTTATTTCTGATATGTCAGAATTACCTCTATTATTTATGCAACTGTAATAGGCAATCAGAAATAGAAACTATATATTATATATCACCCATGTTTGCTTTCACACAGGCTTAACAAGTCCACTTGTACAAGAAAATAAAGAAATTGACCAAGTATTAATAAGAAATGTGTTAGAAACCTCAAAATTTCATGAAAACCACATGTTAACAGTGAAGGTTTAAACAAAAAATTCTATCACTTTTTACCAAACTAAGGACATTATAAGAACATGTTCTATTTGTTCTTTGTATAACAAAATTCCATTACCCAGTAGAAGCAACCATCAGAGAAACAAAAGGAATAAAATCTGGTAGATGGGTTTGTTTTACTTTGAATAAAATGGAAAATTATAAATTGTACATTGTATCATTGATACCTATTCAGTGTTCCATTAGGCAGTTGCTTTGAGTTTTGAAAAGCTGATTCTGTAATTACAAATATATTGGAAATAATGTCTATTATGAGGGTACTTGCATGATTTGAGATTGATAATACTCTTGCATATGTCTTCAGTAAAATGAAGCAATTCTTTACACAATATAATATAAAGCACATAATGGGTATACCAAACAATTCTACAGGAAAAGCTGTTATAGAAAGATGTATAGACTAAATAGTATTTGTTAATTCCAAACTTTCTGAATGTTAATGAAAGAGAAACAACAACAACCAAGAGACTCTGGGTTAATGAAAAAACTGTAGAATTAATTCAACCTATATACTATAAGGGTATGTTAACATCAGAATGGAAAATTGAGTTAGGGACACCATTTTGCTTATGTCTGCACAGGAAATGAAAAGATTTTGATACCATCAAAACTCAAAAAGATTAGATCTGAGCAGGAGAGGTCACCTGAAATTCTTGACATTGACCACTGATCTGAAAAAACATTTAGTTCATGGAAAATATTTCTGTTTATAATTTCTCACTTAACACAGGACAATTAATGGTTTAAAATAGAAAGGAGAAATGTAGTGAGAATTCACTATTTCTTTAAAATCACTAATATTATGGGGTTATGTTTTTGTTCTAAGTCAAGGCATATGATATAGGCTACTTCACATTGTCCATAGCAGCTGACTGATTTTTCTCATGCTCTAACAGGACTGACATTTTTTTAGATGTAGTGTTTCTGCAAGTGTATGACATTTGAAATTCTGGGAACTCTAGCCCCTAAAGCAGCTGCACTGGTTGCTGCTGCTGCTGCTGCTGCTGTTGTTGCAGTTTTTCAAGTGATCACATGCAAAGTGTCAAAAAGCAATTGGATATCCTGCTGGTAATCATTAACACTGCCCCAAAGAATTCAAATCCCCTAAACAGTAGGAAATAGTCTAATGATAATGATGTCCTTTCCCCCTATATCCTTCTTTTTTTCTTACCTATTGTTGCAGGTGACTGTAAAGTTGTAATGGGAATGGAGAAGAGTGGTAGTTTAAAAAAAAACAATAAATAGCTAAAAAGTTCAACTACAGTCCTTGTTATCTCACTCTCCTCAATGCCTCTTTTCTTAGAGATGCCCAGAAATGGGGAGGGCCTGGGGAGCTCAAAAAGTTCCAACTATTTTGAGCTTGGGGTAGTTCTCATGACAAAATGATTCCTGCAAAGTTCAATTTGAAGAATCAATAAGTGTATTGAGTTTACTTTAAGAATATGAATAGGGAGGCAGAGGCAGGCAGATTGCTATGAGTTTAAGACCAACCTGGTCTACAAAGTGAGTCTAGGACAGTCAAGAACAGTCAAGGCTACACAGAGAAGCCTTGTCTCAAAAAAACAAAAAACAAACAAACAAAAAGAAGATGAATAGTTGGTCTGGGCTGGATGGAAACTCAAAGCATTTGCATAACTGAAAAGCTTACCAGGGCCTGGGTGACATGTCACAAATATTACATCTTTCACCTCACATCACACCTTCCACTTTCCCCACTTCCCATGCCCCACCATTCTATATGTCTTGTAAACAGATCAGCAATCTTTACTGCTTATGTTACCTTGGAAAGGGAAGAACCCTTTGAATCTCATAAGTTTCAGAGGCTTCCTGAGACATGAATTACTTAATTTTTCAGTCTTAATCGGCTTCTTGGGAGGGTGAAATATTTTAATTTTGGACTTCCTGATTATTAATTAGTCTTACCCCAGGATGGTGAGGAAGGAACAGTTTAATTTAAAGAAATTTTCTACAATTGCTACACTATACCAGATTAGTGAAACAAGAAAAAAGAAAGAAAATAAGTAAGAAAGAAGGAAAGAAAGGATAGAAGGAAGAAAGAAAGGAAGGAAGAAGAAAAGGAAAAAGAAGAAAGGACAATTTAGTTATTGTGTTCATCAGTCAATACCTAAAAATTAATTAATTTCATATGATATCATCAAACAAAAAGCACAACTTTAAAACTTTAAAATAACTTGAACTACACAGCATTTAGTCTTTTTTCAATGTTGAAACTCCATGTAGATATGTAAGGGACCTTTTGTAAGGTAAAGACCAATTTAAAAGAACAATAACAAAAAAACAACAAGAAAAAAACAAAACCAACAACAAACAAACAAACAAAAAACACAGAGAAAATCTAAGGGCAAAATGTAACTCTGGAGAGAAGCTTAACAAAATAGTGCATTTATATTTAGAATTTTTAGAGTTAAAGGGTTAAAGCAGAAGGGAGACTTCGCAGAGGTCTAGGTTTGAAAGCCAGGACAAAAAGCATGCACTACAAGTTTTTTTTCTAAAGCTTTATGTAGAACATGGTAAAAGAGGTTCCAACACAGGGAATACAATCCAGGTGATATGAAAGCCAGCATCCTATATACATTGGGAGGGAATGAAACTGAGGAGAGGGGCACAGGGATGTCGAACAGTGAGGGCCAGGGGCCATGTGCTTCCAGGTTTCATCCTATGAGGTAAGAATCATTTCAAATTCATGTGGATGAGTATACATCTGAAGTGTACCTGAGAAAAACTGCAACAAAAATGAATTCTAGGAGAGGAAAAAATACAAAGGTACTACTAATAAAGAGAAACCATAAGAGATATTACATGGAAATAAGATGATAAGAATAAGATGGGAATGAGATAAATGCTATTTATCAAGAAGTAGTAACAAATTACAGAAATAGTTGTAATCACTGCATAATTATATGGAGAAAACAGATCAAGGAAGAACACGACTATGTTTGGCATTTTTGTTTCACATAATTAATATGAAAAGTAGGTCACATTTATGGATAGTGAGAAGTCATATCTATTTTTATATATGTTGATATTGAAAAACTTTTTTATATTTTATTAATTAATTTATATTATATCTCAATGGTTATCCCATCCCTTGTATCCTCCCATCCCTCCATCCCTCCCATTTTCCCCTTACTCCCCTCCCCTATGATTGTGACTGAGGGGGACTTCCTCCTACTGTTTATGCTCATAGGGTATCAAGTCTCTTCTTGGTAGCCTGCTACCCTTCCTCTGAGTGCCACCAGGTCTCCCCATCCAGGAGACATGGTCAAATATGAGGCACCAGAGTTCATGTGAAAGTCAGAACTCACTATCCACTCAACTGTGGAGAATATCCTGTCCATTGGCTAGATTTAGGTAGATGTTTGAAGTTTACTGCATATATTGTACTTGGCTGGTGTCATAGTTTGAGCAGGACCCTTGGGCCCATATCTGCTCATCATAATGTTCTTCTTGTAGGTTACTCGAAACCTCTGGATCCTACTATTTTAGCCATTCTCCCATGCTTCTCTCACCTAGAGTCCCAATAGGATGTCCTCCCCCTGTCCCACTTTCCTGGTAAGTGAAGACTTTCATGGGACATGCCCCTTGGCCTAGTGTCAGATTTAAGTGAGTATATACCATTTGACTCTTTCTGCTTCTAGGTTAACTCACTTAGTATGATCATTTCTAGTTCAATCCATTTGTCCACAAATTTCAGAAATTCCTTATTTTTAATAGATGAGTAGAATTCCATAGTGTAAATGTACCACAGTTTCTTTATTCATTCTTATCCTGAGGGACACTTAGGCTGTTTACAGGTTCTGAATAAGGCTGCTATGAACATGGTTGAGCAAATTTTCTTGTTGTGTGCTGGAGTATCTTCTGGGTATGTTCCAAGGAGTGGAATAGCTGGGTCTTGAGGAAGCCCTATTCCCAGTTTTCTAAGATAGCACCAGATAGATTACCAAAGTGGCTGTATTAGTTCGCATTCCCACCAGCAATGAAGGAGTGTTCCTCTCTCTTCACATCCTCGCCAGTATGTGGTGTCGCTTGAATTTTTGATCTTAGCGATTCTGATGGGTGAAAGATGGAATCTCAGAGTTGTTTTGATTTGCATTTCCCTGTTGACTAAGGAAGTTGAGTATTTCTTTAAGTGCTTCTCAGCCATTTGATATTCTTTTGTTGAGAATTCTCTGTTTAGTTCTGAGCCCCATTTCTCAATTGGGTTATTTGGTTTGGTGGTGTTTAATTTCTTGAGTTCTTTATATATTTTCGGTATTAGACCTTTGTCAGATATAGTGTGGGTGAAGATCTTTTCCCAGTCTGTAGGCTTTCGCTTTGTTCTGTTCACAGTGTCTCCTGCCTTAAAGAAGCTTCTAAGCCTCATGAAGTTCCATTTATTAATTGTTGACATAAAGGCCTGGGCTGTTGGGGTCCTGTTTAGGAGGTTGTCTCCTGTGCTAATATGTTCCAGGCTTTTCCCCAATTTTTCTTATAAGTGACTTAGTGTCTCTGATTTTATGTTGAGGTCTTTGATGAACTTGGATTTGACTTTTGTGCATGGTGACAAATATGGTTCCAATTGCATTTTTTAACATGTAGACATCCAGTTAGAGCATCACCACTTGTTGAAGATGCTATCCTTTTTCCATTGAATGGATTTGGCTTCTTTGTCAAAAATCAAGTGACCATATGTGTGTGGATTCATATCTAGGTCTTCAATTTAACTCCATTGATCAACCAGCCTGTTGCTGTGCCAGTACCATGCTGTTTTAAATACTGTTGCTTTATAGTACAGCTTGAGTTCAGGTATGGAGATTCCTCCAGAGGATCTTTTATTGTACAAGATTGTTTTAGCTATTCTGGGTTTTTTTGTTTTTCCATATGAAGCTGAGAATTGAACTTTCATTGTCTTTAACAAATTGTGTAGGTATTTTGATAAGGATTACATTGAATCTGTACATTGCATTTGGTAAGATATCCATTTTTACTATGTTAATTCTTATGATCCATGAGCAGAGATGATCATTCCATATTCTCATGTCATCTTTGATCTTTTTCTTCAGAATTTTGAAATTTTTTTCAAAAAAGTTCTTTACTTGCTTGGTTAGAGTAAATCCTAAATATTTTATATTGCTTGTTGATAATTTGTTCCTAATTTCTTCCTCTGCATGCTTGTCATTTGTGTATAGGCTACTCACTTTTTTGAGTTAATATTTATCCAGCCAACTTGCTGAAGTTGTTTTAAAGCTGTAGGAGTTCTCTGCTGGAATTTTGAGGGTTACTTATGTACACTATCATATTAGCTGCAAATAGGGATAATTTGACTTCCTCCTTTCCCATTTGGATTCCCTTGATCTCTTTTTGTTGTCTTATTGCTCTGGCTAGAACTTCCAGTACTATATTGAAGAGATATGGAAAGAGTGGGCAGCTGACCTTGTTCCAGATTTTAGAGGAATTTTCTTGAGTATCTCACCATATAGTTTGATTTTGGCTATAGGCTTGCTGTATGTACCCTTAATTATGATGAGGTATATGTCTTGTATCCCTGATCTCTCCAAAACTTTAAACATGAATGGGTGTTGGATTTTATCAAATGTTTTCTCTGCATCTAAGGAGATGATCATGTGGTTTTTACTTTCAGTTTTTTTATATGGTAGATTACTTTGATGGATTTCCATATATTAAATCATCCCTGCATGCCTGGAATGAAGCCTACATGGCCATGGTGAATGATATCTATGACGTGTTCTTGTACTCATTTTGAAAGTATTTTCTTGAGTATTTTTGCATCAATGTTCATAAGAGAAATTAGCTGAAATTTTCTTTCTTTGTTGGGTCCCTTTGAGGTTTAGGTATCAATGTGGCTATGGTCTCTTAGAATGAATTTGGTAAAGTTCCATCCATTTCTATCTTTTGAAGTAGCTTGAAGAGTATCAATATTACTACATCCTTGAAAGTCTGGTAGAATTCTGCACTGGAGCCATCTGGCTCTAGACTTTTTTTTTTTTTTTTTTTTTTTTTTTTTGGTTGGGAGACTATCAATGATTGCTTCTATTTCTATAGGGGAAATGGGATTATTTAACTTGTTTATCTGTTCTTCACTCAATTTTGAGATGTGAAATTGATGAAGAAAATCTTCCATTTCCCTTAATTTTCAAAATTTGTGGCATATATGCCTTTGAAGTAGGATCTTATGATTCTTTGTATTTCTTCAGTGTTTGTGGTTATGTCTCCCTTTTCATTTCTGATTTTGTTGATTTGAATACTGTCTCTCTACCTTTTAGTTAGTTTGGCTAATTGTTTATCTAGCTTGTTGATTTTCTCAATGAACTAGCTCTTTGTTTTGTTGATTCTTTGGACTGTTTTCTTTGTTCCTAATTTATTAATTTCAGCCCTGAGTTTGATTATTTCCAGACGTCTACTCCATTTGGGTGTTTCTGCTTCTTTTTTCTAGGGCTTCCAGCTGTGTCATTAAGTTGCTTATGTGGGATAGTTCCAATTTCTTTTAAAGGCACTTAATTCTATGAATTTTCCTTTTAGCACTGCTTTCAATGTATCCCAGAAATTTGGGTATGTTGTTCCTTCATTTTCATTGAATTTCAGGAATTCCTTCATTTCTTTCTTTATTTCTTCCCTGACCCAGGGGTCATTAAGTGGAGGGTTGTTTAGTTTCCATGTATTTTCAGGCTTTTTGTTATTTCTGTTGTTGAAAGGCAGCCTAAGACCATGGTGACCTGATAGGATACAAGATATTATTTCTATCCTCTTGTATCTGTTGAGGCTTGCTTTGTGACCTACTATGTGATCAATTTTGGAGACGGTTCCATGGGGTGGAGAGAAGAAGGTATATTCCTTTTTTGGGGGGTTAAAGGTTCTATAGATATCTGTTAGATCCATTTGATTCAAGGTATTGGTTAATGATGTTATTTTTCGACTTAGTTTCTGTTTCAATGACCTATCCCTCAGTGAGAGCGGGGTGTTGAAGTCTCCCACTATTATTATTTGGGGATTGATGTGTGATTTAAGCTTTGTTAATAGATCTTTTACAATTGTGGCTGCCCTTTTATGGGATTATAGATATTCAGAATTGTGGTGTCATCTTGGTTGATGTTACCTTTGAGGAGTGTGAAGTGTCCTTCCTCATCCCTTTTGATTAATTTTCATTGAAAATCTATTTTGTTAGATAATAAAATGGCTATGCCTGCTTGCTTCTTGTGACCATTTGTTTGGAGTATTTTTTTCCAGCCTTTTACCCTGAGGTAATTTCTATCTTTATGGGTGAGATGTGTTTCTTGAATGCAGAAGAATGTTGGATCTTGTTTATCCACCCATTCAGTTAGTTTGTGTCTTTTTATTGGAGAATTGAGACCATTGATGTTGAGAGATATTAATGACCAGTGATTGTTAAGAGTCTTAATTTGGTTCCAGTAGAGCATTTGTGTGGTTATGTTTTTGCGATTGTGTAATTATTTATTTCCTGTGCAGTTTTGGTTGTAGCTTGTCACTTTGGGGTGGAGTTTTCCTTCTAATACCGTCTGTAAAGCTGGATTTGTGGACAGGTACTGTTTGAATTTGTTTTTTCATGGAATATTTTGTTTTCTCTGTCAATGGTTATTGATAGTTTTGCTGGGTTAAGTAATCTGGCCTGGCATCTGTGGTCTCTTATGTTTTGCAGGATCTCTGTCCAGACCCTTTTGCTTTTATGGTCTCTATTGAGAAGTCAGGTTTAATTCTGATAGGTTTGCCATCAAATGTTATTTGTCCCTTTTCCCCTGCAGCTTTTAATATTTTTTCCTTCTTCTGTATATTTTGTGTTTTGATTATTATGTAATGGGAAGTTTTTCTTTTCTGGTCTATTCTATTTGGTGTTCTGTAGGATCTTTGTATGTTTATAGACATCTCTTTCTTTAGACTGGGGAAATTTTCTTTTATGATTTTGTTGATAGTATTTTCTGGGTCTTGGAGTCTGATATCTTCTTTTTCCTCAATGCCTATTATCCTCAGATTTCTTCTTTTCATGGTGTCCTTCATTTCTTGGATGTTTTGTGTCAGAATTTTTCCAGATTTAACATTTTCTTTAATGGTTCCTTCAAGATCTATGATTGTATCTTCTATACCTGAAACTCTTTCCTCCATCTCTTGGATTTTGTTAGAAAAGCTCGCCTTTGTTTTGCTTGCCTTCTTCTCTGAGCTCTTACATTCCCGTTTTTCTTCTGTCTGTGTATTTATCATTAAATCAATTTTCCTCATCAGATCTTGAACTGTTTTATTGATTTCTTTCAACTCATTGTTTGTATATTCCTGAGTTTCTTCCATTGCCTCTTCATAGGCCTTAAAGCTTGAATACTTTTATTTATTTCCTTCGTCTAGTTGTTTGTAATTTCCTGAATTTTTTCCAGTGCCTCTCTGTAGGCCTCTTTTATGTCTTCCCCCTGTTTGGCTGCATCTTTCTGAATTTGATTATGAATTTTATTTGTTTCTTCCATTATCATCCTCATTACTAAGTATTTAAAGTCATTTTCTTGTATTTCCATTGTGTTTGAGTTCTCTGGGTTGTTTTCTTTGGGATAGCTGGGATCTGGAGAGTTTTTGCGTATGATTTTATGCTGTCCTTTAGTCATCTTGCTGCCTCTATTTTTGTCAGGTAGTTTCCAGAGTGGAGGGAGTCTGAGGATAGATTTGCTTGTTTTCTCATGATTTTCCTAGGCTGCAAGCTCTGATGCCTTACTGCTCTGGATGGCAGGAGGCTAACCCTGTCGTTTTGGACTCTCACAGCCAGTGATCCCCAGATCCCTTGTACTGTGGATCTTATAATCATCCTGGATCTCTGAATGTGCATTGGGTCAGGCCAATGTGTCCACAGCCTTCTGGGTCCCCTTGTAGCACTGGAGCTCTCCAGGGACTGAAGCAGGTTGGGAGGAGGTGGTCTGACGGCAACTCTACTCTCTGTCTCCCTGAGAATTCCTTAGTCCTGGAGCTTTGATGCTCTGTGGATCTGTGGTTCCTGGTAGCATTTCAGGACCCAGACTGCTTGCAGAGTCCTGATTAGTGTCACAGGGCCCAAACTACCCAAACACGGAGTCCAGTTCTCTACTCAGTATGCAAACGGGTCTCAGGACTTAATCCATGCATTTCGTCCAGTTATCACTGAGTCCAGCCAGGGTCGTGGGCCCAAGTTACACACCAAGCTCCCCTAGTTCAGCTAGAGTCTCAGGGCCCAAACTTCCTGTGATGTCCATGAAGATTCTCAGGGCTGGGACTGGCCCCCAAGTCCAGCCAGGGACTCTGGGCCCAAACCACATACCCAGCTCAGCTAGGTTCTCTGGGGCCAAACCGCCTGACAAGCTTAGTTACAGACTCTGGCCCCAAATCACACGCCAAGCTCTGCCAGGGTCTCAGGGGCAGAACTGTGCACCAAGCTCAGCCAGGGGCTCTGGGCCCAAACTCTGCACAGAGTCCAGCCAGAGCCTCAGAGTCAGAAGCACATGCAAAGCTCAGCTACAGTCTCTGGGCCCAACTTACCCCCCAAGTCCAGCCAGGGGCTTTGGGCTGAAACAGAGTGCAGAGCACAGCTAGAGTTTCACAGGCCGTACTGTGTGATGAGCTGAGCTAGGGTCTCAGGGGCCAAACCATGTGCAGAGTCCAATTTGGGTCTCAGGGCACTAGCCACTTGCCAATTTGAACTTGAGTCATGGGGCCCAAACCATATGGCATGGTCCAAATCCTGCCCAGAGTCCCCTCTCCTGCAGCAACCCCCCCTGGCCACCACACTAATTACCTCCACCGGAGGGCTCCCAGCTGCAAATCCCAGCCACCACTCTTGCTGCTCCAGTCTGAGAAAAATCTGTGCTCTTCCTGTGTGCAGGGGCATGCAGGTCCTTTACCCTGGTCCCTTTGAACCATGGAGAACTCCTGCTACAGTGGTATGGGGACTTCAGTGTTGCTGGTTCAGATTTCTGTGCAGTTCCCTGAATCGTTTACAGGAGCTGCCAAACATGGTCCACACTGCTCGCCACCATCTTGTATCCTCCTGAAGAACTTTATTAATACCTTATATTAAATTATTAGAATTTTTGGTACAAAATACATTGCAAAAAATATTCACAAAAGCCTTTGACTTTATTCAGGAAAACTGACATACACACTCCTTTCTGTTAGTGGAGTGAAAAACAAATTGATATTCTAAAAACAGTAGCGTTTATATACCTTATGTAAATTTAAAAGAAAGATTCAGACCATCTGTCATCAGATATTCTTGAGTTAGAAACTACATTCTTTTTAACAGTTTAATGGTGTTGTGATATTTCTACCAATAATTCAGAAATAATCTAATATCTCCAAAGACTATATTTTATAATCATTATATGTAGTCATTATTGAGCCCAATATGTACCATTTTTAAAGAGCAGAAGAACAGAGACTAGGAAATGGATGGAAAGGAACAATCTGGTAGCACCATCCACCCCCATCATCATAGCAGGACAACCCCTGTTTCATAAGCCAAAATCTTCACACACCCTGCACTCATCTGATTAGTGGAGTGAATGCAGGCCCCCCTGGAAAATAGAAGATTGTTAGCACAACAAATCTGGTAAGTGAATGGGCTGCTTATCAAAAGCCCAGACTTGGAGTCTTCTCAGACTGAGTAGTTAGGAAGGATCAGAAGAAGCCCTACCTCCCATTCCCATCACATCTGGATGTTCCTCAGGTTTGAGAATGACAAATCTTGAGCACCCTGCACTACTCCAAATCCTATAGCAAGTGCAAGTCCCTTGGGGAACAGAGGATCTGCAGTGTAGCAATACTTGTGAGTGAACAGACTGCTGATTCAAAATACCATCTTAGAGATTTCTCAGACTGAACAATTGGGGATAATCAAGATGCCTCACCCTAACCCCCATCTCAGCTGGGCTTCTCCCAGTCTTGGGAATCACAAGCTTCAAATACCCTGTACACTTCTGATTACTGGAACAAGTGTAGTCCCACTGAGGAACAGCCACAAAGCCACTGTTCTACTGTGATGCTGATTACTCTGAGAAAACCAAGTAGCCAGAAGAACTTTTCTGAATCTGGGATCCTAGGTGGCAAAGCTCAGAGGAATCTAGCTTCATGAGGACAGTATCTACCAAGCCAATAAACAAAAGAGCTGAATTCCAAATGGAATTATGCCCTCCTCTGAAACCTTAAAAAATACATGGCAATTCTATGCACCAACTGAGCTCTACAGAAGATATTATAAGGAAAACCCCAATAAAATGAAGTCAACTACACCAAGGAAACCACAGTATATAGATAATCTAACAACAGCAAAACCAGAACAAGCATGGCCACAGAATCACCACCAATTCCACAATAAAAGCAACCAACAATCATTGGTCACTAATATCTCTCAATATTAATGGCCTCAACTCCCCAATAAAAAGACACAGATTAACAGAATGGCTGAGGAAACAAGATCTAATATTCTGCTGTATACAAGAAACATACTTAAGCAACAAAGATAGAAATTACCTGAGATTAAAGGGCTGGGAAAAGATTTTCCAAGAAAGCAGACCCAATAAGCAAGCTGGAGTAGCCATAAAATAATTAATAAAATAGATTTTCAATTAAAATTAAGAAAGATGAGAACATCTTGTTCTCATCAAAGGAAAAATCCATCAAGATGAAATCACAACCCTGAATATCAATACCCCAAATACAAGGGCAGCTGCATTTGTAAAAGAAACATTTATATAGTTTAAATCACACATCAATAGTGGTAGACCTCAATACCCTCTCCCACCACTGGACAGATTTGAGGCAGAGCTAAAGAGAGAAATAATTAGGCTAACAGAGATCATGAGTCAAATGGACCAAACACTCATCCATAGTGCTTTTCACCCAAATACAAAATAATATACTTTCTTCTCACCACATGGAACCTTCCCCAAAACTGACCATGTTATCTATCAAAAAAGCCTCAACAGATACAAAATAATTGAAACAATCCTCTGCATCTTATCAGATAACCATGGCCTAAAGCTAAGCTTCAAATACAGTAGAATTATTAAAACCATAATCTACAAAAACATTGAAACTGAACAATGTTCTACTCAATAACAATAGGTTAAGGGATTAAATTTTAAAAATTTAAAACTTCATAAAATTCAAGGAAAACAAAGGTAAACTGTATCCAAACCGTTGGGACACAAAGAAAGCAGTTCTAGGCGGAAAGTTCATACCACTAATTGCCTTCATAAAGAAATTGGAGACATCACATTAAAGCAACTTAATGAAACATCTGAAAACCTTAGAAAAACAAAGCAGACATACAAAAGAGGAGTATATATCTGGAAATCATCACACTCAGGGCTGAAATCAATAAATTAGAAACAAAGACAACAATTCAAAGAATGAAATCAAGAGCTGGTTCTCTGAGAATAGCAACAAGATAGACAGACCTTTAGCCAAAATAACTAAAAGGCAAAGGGGGAGTATCCAAGTCAACAAAATCAGACATAAAAACAGATACCAAGGAAAACCAAAAAATCATTAGGTCTTACTTCAAAGGCCTATATGTGACAAAATTTGAAAATCTAAATGATATGGACAATTTTCTTCATAAATTCCACTTACCAAAGTTGAATCAAGATCAGGCAAACAATTTAAAGTGTCCTATATCCCCTAAGGAAATAGAAACAGTCATCAAAAGGTTCCCCATTCCCATCCCCCACAAAAAAGGCCAGGGCTATATGGATTCAGCACAGAATTTTATCATACTATCAAATAAGTATTACCATTACTCCTCAAATTATTCTACAAAATAAAAACAGAATGATCACTACCAAACTCATTTTGTGAAGCCACCGTCACCTCAGTACCTAAGCCACACCAAGACCCAACAAAAAAAGATGAAGAAAGAGAATTTCAGACCATGTTCCCTTATGAGCATTGATGCAAAATACTCAATAAAATACTCACAAACTGAGTATAAAAGAACACATAAAACAAACTCGTCTACCACGACAAAGCAGGCTTCATCGCAGGCATGAAGGAGTGGTACAATATATGGAAATCCATCAATGTAATCAACTATGTAAACAAATTAAAGGAAAAAATCTCCTTAAATGCCAAAAAAAGCATTTGAAAAATCAAACACCTTTTTCATGTTAAAAGTCTTAGAGAGATCATAGATACAAGGAAAACACCTAAACATACTAATGGCAATATACAGCAAGCTTATAGCTAACATCAAACTAAATGAAGAGAAACTGAATTTTAGACTCATCAAGATAGGAAAGATGTTCTCTTCAAGGCTGACAAATACAAATAGCCCAAACTCTATGAATTTAATATTTACTTAATGTTTGTGCTTTTTTCTTTCTGTAGATATATGTGTGTGTGTATACATATATATGTGTGTGTAATAATATAAATGTATATAAAAGTAACTTTAAAAAAGTCAATGTTGTTTTTATTTAGGTTTATATTTTAAACATTGACAAAGGTTCACCTATTCTAAATCTATTCATTAAGAAATCTTTAGGATAGTTTATAGATATTTAACAAATAAAATGTCATGAATGATTTAGGTTAAAAAACAAGTTATGTTAATATAATTTACTTATATTTCGAGTCACTTGAAAAAAAATAAGATTTAGTTTATTGCTCTATATCCTTTGACTGCTCTATCTGGCTAAAATAGAATATCTGAAATATGCTAACATTTTAAATCTAAAAGCATTATTTAATGTATGGCACTGAAGGTTCAAGAACCTGACACTTTTATTGGATCACTTCTGATAAAGGACCTCTTAGATACAGCCACATCATAACAGATGGATGTGCCTGCCCTTGTGAGTGTGTGTGAGTGACTGTGTGCATGTGTGTGTGTGTGTGTGTGTGTGTGTGTGCGTGCCACTGTAGTTAGAGTTGGTAATTTACCTACAGAGTTGTCTCCACATCCTAGATGGATGTCTTTGCTCTTAAAATGGATTCTAGGACTCCAACCCAGTCCATTCCTCTGTCTCTCTGTGTCTGTCTCTCTCTTTCTCTCCACCCCCTCTGTCTTTCTCTTCTGTCTCTCTTTCTCTCTTCATACACACACACACACACACACACACACACACACACACACACACACCTTTCTAGCTGTGAGGCACATGGCTTTGTTAAGCCCTGTGCCCTCACTATAATTGACTGCCTCAGATGTAAACCAAATGTTAATTTCTCATTAGTTAAAAATTGTTAAAACAAAAGTGGTTGTACAAGTTTGCACTCTCACCATCAATGAAGGAGTGTTCCCTTTCTCCACATGTACTGTCACATGAGTTTTTTATCTTAGCCATTCTGATAGGTGTAAGATGTAATCTCAAAATTATTCTGATTTGCATTTCCATGATGACTAAGGATGTTGATCATTTCTTTAAGTATTCCTCAGCCATTCAATATTACTCTGTTGAGAATGTTCAGTTTAACTTTGTAACCCATTTTTTAATTGGGTTATTTGGTTTCGTGATGTTTAACTTCTTGAATTCCTTATATATTGGATATTAGCCCTTTGTACACTGTAGGTTGGTGTGATTTGATCACTGCCCCTTTGTGGAGAGGCCCTGTGGGAACACAGAGGAAGGGGATGCAGGCTATCCAGATGAGACCTGATAGGCTGTAGTCAGATGGTCAGGAAGGGAGACGCCACCTTTCAGAAGACTAAGGTAGGGGAATAGTGTGGAAGAGAGAGGGCGGATGGGAACAGGAAAATAGGAGCAAATAGATTACAATTTGGATGTAATGTACATAAAGTATAATTTTTAAAGGACTATTAAGCCAGACAAACCTTTTCTCCTTATACCTTTATTTAGCTCATGTATTTTTTTCATGAGGTAAAATTAGCACCTTCCAGATGTACAAATGTTGAAGCTTGTTTTTAAAAACATAGAAAATAATAATTTTGAGACTCCTTAAATTTTTCATATGCTCTGTAATAGGGACCTCTGAATAGTTCTATGAAGTCTGATCATTACCCAGTGGATCACGAGAAACAGAAAAACATATTAGGATGGGGAGTTATGGTGTCAGGTTTCCACTTGTAAAAGAGCCTTTGGTTCCTGAAGCCTTCAGATTTGTAGATGCTCTGAGGGAGGAGAGTTCAAGCCAATGCTGAAGAAGGGAGACCTTTCTTACAGCATTCACAGAATGTGGGTGGGCAGAATAATGAAAAGTTTCTCCTGGGGTGGGGTCTAGAGAGAGGGCACAGAAGTTAGAGCACTTATTACTCTTACAGAGTAACAAGAACACACCTTGGGTTCCAGCATCCACCTGGCATGGCAGATCACAATTGTATGGAACTCCAGCTTCATTGTAATCTTCTGGTCTCCATGGACACATGATACATAGATATACATGTCTCCAAAACACTCAAACAAAAAAATAAAGTAAATAAACCCTATGAATAAATGGTTTACAGATGGCTATTTATCAGACTAACCAAAAAGTATGCAGTTTGCTCTTTGTTTCTTTGTTACTTTATTTTTGCTTAGTTAAGGCAGAATTTCTCTGTGTAACAACTCTGGCTGTCCTGGAACTCTGTAGGCCATGTCTGGTGGTAAACTCACAAAAATCTGCCTGCCTCTGCCTCCTGGATGGTGAGATTGAAGGTGTGTTCCCACATTGCCAAGCAAGTATCTATTTTGAAAGGGCTTATTAATAATCATCTTTTCTGAGCAGCCATTATTGGATTCTGGGTCATGGAAGCTAAGTTTTTAAGTTTGTTTTGAAGATGACAGTGGCTAGCATGTCATCACTCAAGATGTAGAGTGCTGGAATGGTCAATTAAAAGCAAAATACCTCCTAGTAAATAGAGAAGTAGTTGTTGCTTGAGCAATTAAGGAACAGATTTCAATGTCATTCCAGTAATAAATTAGAAATGGAATGAAACTAAATATGGAGACAAATGGAGGGAAAGGTGAAAATTTTTAATGAGGTTTCAAAAGTAGAGGATTAAGTTGACATCAAGATTTACAAAAAATTAAATACAGAAACAAATCAAAGCAAAACACAACTTAGACATACTGTATTTGGTGTGTCAATAGACAGCGGGTAAAATTGCTATTCTCTGCCTATAAAGCTTAAGCCCTCTGGACAGCTCATTGAAACTATAAACCTAAGTGAGTCACAAGAGGTATAGGGCAAAGTTAAAGAAAACACCAAAAATCAACAGAGTCAGAAAGCTTTATAAGTATTAATGAGTAACAAAAAAATGAAAATAAAAAGTGAGTTATCCTGGAATAAATGCTGAAGAAGAATAAAGTGTTTAAAGGTGCCTACAGACAGTAAGAGATCAGGAAATAAAGGTAGGATCTTGCAGATTACATCCTGGAAGGTTGTTAAATATTGGGTGGCACAGAGATTGTCATATCTGAAAGTTAGAAATACAAAAGAGGAAAACATAGCTCTTGAACATAGATCTATTTTCTGAGGTGTTTTGTTTCTGAATACTCAGTAAGGTTCAGTACAACAATACAATAAATTAAATACAGGGCTGAAACAAGACAAAGGAAATTGATTCTCCTTTACTGAGCAGTATCAACCAAATTTTAATATTATGATCAGTGCATGATAGAAAGAAACTGATGATAATTCTGACAGAATTAATTTTAGATTGGGAAAGATTAGAAAGTATAAGTGGCAAGTATATGCTAAATATCTGTTATTTTTGTGGAGTTCCGGGAGGTAGGGTCAAATGTTAAAACTATGGAGGATAATCATGAGAACCACAGTTTCGAATCTAGGAAAAAGTTTAGGCAGGAAACATGAGAAAAACATCACTAGACAAACAGAAAGAGGTTTTTACTAAAGCAAGAAAGGATTTACCTCTATGGTTGGATGATCTTTCTGACAGAAGAAGATATTTGTATTGAATCTACTTTTCAATATCTGGACCAGAACATCAGGAATCTGGTGAGAGGATGTTAGGTATTGATCAATGTGTCCCTAAAAATGAATTGTAAAACTCAACTGGAAAATTAGAAAAGAGCTAGATAGATTATTAATGATATAGGAGAAGGAACAATGATATCGAAATAAGACTGACTGAGAAAATAGTGTATTTAATTTTAATTCTTTAGAGATAAACCAGCTCTGGCTTTTTATTTGATGTATTTGATTTTTTTTCTTTCATTCTTTTTTACTTTTTTTTTCTTTCTTTTCATTAATTTGAGTGGGTGAAGTTTAAGGACCAGAAGGTGACTCTGTGGACAAAGGTATCTGCTGCTAGGTATGAAGAGTTAAGTTGATTCCTAGGACTTACCTGCAAGAAGGAGACAACATACTCTTGCAAGTTGTTTTTTCTAAACCTCCCAATGCACATTATATGATGCTCTCATTCCTTATAAACACAAAATAAATCAAATGTAATTGTAAAAAAGGATTAGGTTCAATAGAATTATGCAATTATATGATACACAAAGAAAGATGCTGGGAGTGTCCACTGCTGAGAGTCCTAGGTCATTTAGTGTTATTTAGTTTTGCGAAGAAGTGATTTTTCTAGTCTGTAAAACTTTAATCTTTCCCTGTTTCTCTTCATTGGGGAGTTGAGGCCATTGATGTTAAGTGATATTAATGACCAGTGGTTAATGGTTCATATTATTTTGATGTTGGTAGTGGTAGAGTGTGTTTGTATGAGCTTTCTTTCTTTTGTTTTTGTGGGAGTGAGTTATTTTATTTCCTATATTTCCCTGAGTGAAATTACCCTCCTGCATTGAAGTTTTCCTTCTAATATATTCCATAAAGTTAGATTTGTGATTAGGTACTATTCGAACTTGATTTTGTTGTGGAATATCTTGTTTTCTCCATCTATTGTGATTGAGAGCTTTACTGGGTATAACAGTCTGTGCTGGCATCTGTGGTTTCTTAGTGTGTGCATGACTTCCATTCAGGCCCTTCTGGCTTTCATAGTCTCTGTTGAGAAGTGAGTATAATTCTGATAGGTCTGATATGTGACTTGACCTTTTTCTCTTGAAGCTTTTAATATTCTCTATTTTTTCTGTACATTTAGTCTTTTGACTATTATGTGGTTGGAGGATTTCCTTTTCTGGTCCAATCTATTTGGAGTTCTCTAGGCTTTTTGTATATTTATGGATATTTCTTTCTTTAGGTTAGGGAAGTTTTTTTCCATGATTTTGTTGAAAATATTTTCTGGGCCTTGCAGTTAGGAGTCTTCTTTTTCTTCTTTCCATATGATTCTTAGGTTTGGTCTTTTCATAGTGTCCCAATTTTGTTGGATATTCTCTGTCAAGTGATTTTTAGATTTAGCATTTTCTTTGACTGCTGTATCAATTTCTTCATTCATATCTTCTATTTCTGATATTCTTTGTTCTATATATATTTAATGGTCATACTGGTGTCTATAGATCCTGTCCTCTTCTCTTGGGTTTCAATTTCCTGGATTATCTCAGATTTTATTTTCTTCATTGTCCTGTTTTTGGTCATGGATCATATTATTTATTTATTTCTCCTGTTGTTCTAGGACTAGTTTGAGTGATTTATTTTCCTCCTTTAATGCCTCTATCATTTTTATAACCTCAGATTTGAAATCCTTCTCTTGTGCTTTGGCTGTGATAGTACCTCCAGGTATTGTGGTGGTGGTGGGACTGCTGATTTATGGTTATATCCAATGGACCTGGGGTTTGTTACTTGTATACTTACACTGCCCTCTTCCAATTGTGATGTGTCTATGTGGGGCCTGTGGCTGTTGGCTACTTGGGCACCCAGAGTTTTCTGGGTGGTCTGTGGACAGATCCACTTGTGTTCTAGTCTCAAGAAACATGCTGGAGTAGCTACTCTAGTATCAACCAAAACTAATCAAAAGAGATGGAGAAGGGTAGTTCATACTCATCCAAGGAAAAATACATCTAGATGATATCTCAATTCTGAACATTTTGCTCCAAATACAGGAGCACCCACCCACATTAATAAAAGAAACTAAAGTTTAAATCACACATTGAACCTCACACTTTAATAGTGGAAGACTTCAACACCCAACTCTCACCAATTGATAGATCATCGCAGTGAAAACTAAATGGAGAAACAATGAAACTAATAGATGTCATGAACCAAATGGACCTAACTGATATATACAGACCTTTTCACCCAAATGCCAAAGAATTCACCTTTTTCTCCACACCTCACAGAAACTTCTCCAAAATCAACCATTTAATTCATGACAAAGCACACCTCTGCAGATACAAAAAGATTGAAATAATTCCTTGCATCATATCAGACCACGAGGGATTAAAGCTGGATCTTAATAACAACAAAAACAACAGAAAGCCTACAAAGTCATGGAAACTCAACAACTCAATGATATCTGGGTTAAGAATGAAATAGAAAAGAAATAAACAACTTTCTAGAATTCAATGAATCTGGAGGCACATCATACCCAAACGTATGAGACTCAGTGAAAGCACTGCTAAGAGGAAAATTCATAGAACTAAGTGACTGTATTAAGAAATTGGAGGGATACAGTATTACCAACTTAACAATGTACCTGAATGCTCTAGAACAAAAAGAAGCAGGCTCACCTAACAAAAGTAGACAGCTGGAAATCATCAAATTCAGGGCTGAAATCAAAAAAATAGAAACAAAGACAATGATTCAAAAATCAACAAAACCAGGAGCTGGTTTTGTTCTGTTTTGTTTTTGTTTTTTGAGAAAATAAAAAAGATAGACCAACTTTTAGCCAAACTAACTAAAATGCAAAGGGAAAATAATCAAATTAACAAAATCAGAAATGAAAAGGGAGAAATAACAACAGACAGTCAGGAAATCCATGAAATCATCAGGTCCTACTTCAAAGGCGTATATGCCACAAAATTTAAAATCCTAAGTGAAACAGACAATTTCCTTGATAGATACCAACTACCAAAATTGTATGAAGATTATGTAAACAAATTAAATAATCCAATATCTCCTAAGGAAATTAAGGAAGTCACCCAACAAAAAGAGCCCAAGGTCTAATGGATTCAGTGCAGAATTCTACAAGGTCATCAAAGATGAGATAATACCAATTCTATTTAAACTATTCCACAAAATAGAAACAGAAGGAACATTACCAAATTAATTCTATGAGGCCATTGTCACTTTGATACCTAAACCACAGAAAGTCCCTATGAAGAAAATTTCTGACCAATTTCTCTTATGAATATTGATGCAAAAATATTCAATAAAATACTCACAAACTGAATCCAAGAACACATAAAATATTCACCATATCCAAGTAGACCTCATACTAGGTATGCATGGGTGATTCAACATATGGAAATCCATCAATAGAATTCACTATACAAGCAAAATGAAAGAATAAAATAACATGATAAATAATATGATCATCTCCTTAGATACTGAAGAAACATTTCATGAATTCCAACACCCATTCATGTTTAATATTGGAGAGAGTAGGAAGACAAGACACATACCTCAACACAATGAAGGCAATATAAAGCAAGCCTATAGCCAATATCAAACTAAGCGGAGAGAAAATTAAGTCTGTTCCTCTGAAATCAGGGACAAGACAAGGCTGTCTACTCTCTCCATATCTCTTCAACATAGTACTTAAAGTTCTAGCTATAGCAATAAGGCAACTAAAGTAGATCAATGGGATAAAAATAGGAAAGGAAGAATTCAAACTATCACTATTGGGAATGACATGATAGTATATACAAATTACCTTATAAATTCCACCAAGGACCTTCTTCTTCTGATGAATACCATCAGCAAAGTGGCTGGATATAATATCAACTGAAAAAAAATCAGTAGCCCTGCTCTATACATATAAGAAATGGGCTGAGAAAAAAATTAGGGAAACTATACGCTGCACAATAGCCACAAAAAGTTTAAATTATTTTAGTATTACTCTAACCAAACAGGTGAAAGACTAATATGAAAAAAACTTCAACTTTCTAAAGAAATAAAAAAAAAAGTATCAGAATATGGAAAGACCTCTCATGTTCCTGGATTGGGAGAATCAACATAGTAAAAATGTCCATCTTGACAAAGGCAATATATAGATTCAATGCAAGTTCCCTCAAAATTCTTTACAGACTTTGAAAGATCAATTCTCAACTTCATATAGAAAGACAAAAACCACAGAATAGCCAAAACAATCCTGTATAAAAAAAGGATCTTCTAGAGGAATCTTCATCCCAGATCTCAAGCAGTCCTATAGAGCAACAGTAATAAAAACATCATGGTACTGGCATGGAAATAGGCTGATTAACCAGTGGAATCAAATAGAAGACCCAGAAATAAAGAACACATCTGTGGGCATTTGATTTTTGACAAGGAAACCAAATACTTACAATGGAAAAAAGATAGCATCTTCAACAAATGGTGCTGGTCTAACTGGATGGCTACATGTAGAAAAATGCAAATAGCCCCATATTTATCACTGTGCACAAAACTAAAGTTCAAATGGATTAAAGACCTCAACTTAAAACCAGATACACTAAATATGTTAGAAGAAAAGGTGAGGAAGAGTCTCGAACTCATTGGCACAGGAAACAACTTCCTGAACTGAAGACCAACAGCCCAGGCCTTAAGGTTAACAATAAATAGATGGGACCTCATGAAACTGAAAAGCTTCTGTAAGGCAAAGGAGACAGTCAACAGAACAAATCAACATCCTACAGACTGGGAAAAGATCTTCACCAACCCTACTTCTGACAAAGGGCTAATATCCAAAATATATAAAGAACTCAAGAAATTAAACATCACAAAACCAAATATCCCAATTGAGAAATGAGGCTCAGAACTAAACAGAGAATTCTCAAAAGAGAAATATTGAATGGCTGAAAAACACTTTTAAAATGCTCAAGGTACTTGGTCTTCAGAGAAACGCAAATCAAAATGACTCAGATTCCATTCCATTCCATCAGAATGGCTAAGAACAAAACTTCAAGTGACACCACATGCTGGCGAGGATGTGGTGAAATTGGAACACTCCTTCATTGCTGGTGGGAGTGCAAACTTGTACAACCATTTTGAAAATGAATCTGGTGCTTTCTCAGAAAACTGGGAATAGGGCTTCCTCAAGACCCAGCTATTCCACTCCTTGGAATATACCCAAAAGATGTTCCACCACACAACAAGGACATATGTTCAACCATATTTATAGCAGCCTTGTTCATAATAGCCAGAATCTGGAAACAACCTAAATGTCCTTGGTCAAAGAATGGATAAAAAAGAAAAACTGGTACATTTATACTATGGAATACTACTCAGCTCTTAAAAACATGGAAATTGTGAAAATTAAAGGCAAATTGAGGGAACTAGAGACAATCATTGTGAGTGAGGTTAACTCAGACCCCAGACAGATACACATGACATATTCTCACTCAGATGCAGCTGTTAGCCACTGAATTCAGGTTAATCACATTACAATACAGAGTTTTATGAGCCAACCATGGTCCATGTGGGATATCGACCTAGACCTTCTGCTCAGATGTAGTAGATAAGCAACACTGTCTCTGTGTGGGTCCCACAATATGTGGAGTAGGGACTACTTCTGACATGGATTCAGGCCTTCTAATATTCACTCTTCCCTGGTGGTGTGACATTGCCAGGCCACAGAGGAAGAGGTTGCAGGTAGTACAGCAGACACTGGATAAGCTGAGGTCAAACATTAGGAGAAGAGGTCTCCCCTTGCTAAGGACTAGGGGAGGAAGAGAAAAGGAATTAGGAAGAGAGTGGGGGAGGGAGGGAATAAAGGAGGGGCCTTCAATCAGGATGTAAAGATTTCAAACTGGAGAACAAGCAGGTAACTAATATTGCTAATCCCTCTACACAGGAATAGCTCTGAGATTGGCAGAGATAAGAAGGTTTATGCATAGACAAGGCTTCATGATGGTCACAGATTCTCTGTGACTTATAATTAGAGGCCATTCTTAGTATGGAATGAGGGGAGATTTGCAGATGTCTTACTTCTGCTCATACAATGAACAGAGAACTAGCCTTAATTGCTCTGTGCATCCTGCATACCTCATAAAATCACATTAGAACTGTATAATGCTTGTGAGAAATTATGTTTTCAGAACAAAAACAACTGGGAACCAGTGCTGGATCAGACCTCACAGGACTCATTCTTCTCATCCAGCTGGATGCTGACATCCTGCACCCTCCGTGTTCCAGCCCTAGGTGCCTCAGTTGCTGTTACCCATCAGAACAGGATAGCTTCCAGGACAGCATTGCAGAAAGCTTCTGATCCCAATTGGTCCAGCATTTCAGACTGTCCCAAACAGCACTGCTATTAAACCTGGAATTTCACAACTTTTGAAAAATGGACCACAAATGCTATCCCTGTCTTATTTAACCATTTTCCCCAATTTTGGGTAGGAAGACCTTCAAAGGGATTATTTGTCCTAAATCAGCCTGATGAACCCTTAAGAGAATGATGTCCCATTTCTTCTAAGGGGTGTTGGATAGGTTTCTGTTTACACTCTTGGTCTACAGATGTTTATTTTCATTGAAAGTTGGTAATAAGTATTATTGGTCTTTTATAGAAAGGAAACTAGGTTTGACTCAGGGATGTATCTCTTTTCCTTTATCTTTTGTAGGTAAGGAGGTAGGAGTAGAAAAGAAAAAAGAGGGATATACAAATATAGAGGGATTATAGAATCTACTCTTCATTTCAAGGTCCTAATTTTTACTCACTAGTAAGGCTATTTTTTAACTCAATTGTATTAAATTTTGTTTATTGATGCAAATCAAGATCATGTCAAAAGCTAGTCTAATTTTATCACAAGAATATATATTCTAGGTCTAAAAAATATATATGATTCTATAGCTATATGAGGTAAAATTGTTAAATAAGGTCTTCAAAAACCTCAGAGACCTACAGAATATGTCATTTAAAGATGTTCTTATTATTCTAAAGATTCTTTGAGAACAAGACAAGTTAACTCCTAGCAATGCCCAGCCTGGCTCAATGAAGAAGATGAACATCAAAGAACTTCCTTATGGCGTTAACTTCAAATGTGGCAAACAAGCCACTGGGCAAAACATCTGTATTTCTGCCACAGACAGAATTCTGTATAAAAATGGGCAAATTTAGATGCAGGCGCAGTCAATGGCCAAACTCTGCTAAGACAAGGTAAACAAGTCCTCAATAGTTCCTGCCTCACCAATATGTCTGTCAGATATATTGGGCCAGAAGGCTCAAGATGATGCTCCTAATTTATAGATAGTGTTGGGTGACTGTTAGGGAAGTAAACTGTCTCAGTCATTTTTTTCACTTTGGATACTGCTAACCTGAACTCTGGGTGCACTCAGGTATTTAAGTTTTATCCCTTCTTAAATGTCTAATGGGTTTGAAGACCGGATAGATTAGGCTTTCAATTAAACTTAGTACATTAGGGGCTAAGAGGTTTTTAGATCAAGATAGACATTTTAAGTTAATAGAGAGGAGATATGGTAGATATTAATCTCCATTCATAAATTTAGACAGAAGAAGATAGGAAAGATATTTACTTTAAGTTTGCCAATAACAAGTAGCCGAATCATTATGAATGTAACATTTACATAATTCCTGATTTCCTTATATTTCTTCCTGCTGTATGTAGTTTATCTTACTCATGTATAATAATATAAATGTGTATGTTAAAAAAGAAACATAATAAAATGTATATAATTGAAAAAACAAAAATAAAAAATTAAAGTTTAAAGTGTGAAAATTAAAACACACCATTTTTATACTAAAATGAAACTTGCTAAAGATTTTTGAGGTTATTTATATGAAGTCTGCTTGTATTCAATCGAGCTTTGGGGGCTCTTCTGCCATTTTCATCTTTCGTTGCTGGTGCTTGGGGTGCTTGTTGTGTCTATAGTGTCTATCAGTGAGGTATACTTTGCAGCAAAGCTACTGTTGACTCACACTAAAGAAGTTAGTTTTTATCATTACACATATTATCCTTGTCAAAGTAATATAAATCTTAGATATTAAGGCCCTATATATAGACATATAATCAAAAATCATAAACTCATTTGGATCTGCTACTACTAAAAACTCTTATGAGTTTTGAGATAAAATTGGATTTGAAAAAAGAAACACTCAAAAATTATCTATGATCTCATTGTTTAATAAACACACAAACAGTATATAAAGTCTTGGCTTTAAGCTAGCAAATCTCACTAACAGTCATCCATCCCACTGAAGTAAGTATGGCTAAAAGTCAGGAGTGGATCATATTCAGACAATTTTTGGAAGTGCCTGTAGTTTAAATAATAACCAAAGTTTTGTGGTAATAGTTGCTGGCATTCACTTGTCACATTTGTTATCTGACAGTACATGACTAAATGTCTTAAGTTATAATCATGCATTTTGAAATTTTCTGCTATGAGTATAATTTATCTCTTAGCCCATGACACTTATTTTATGTTTTACTTTTGATCCTTTTCTGAGTTGCCCAGGAAATTTTTAAACTGTAAACTCCAGCATATTCTAACTCAGGAATTCTTTCTGGGTTATATTCATTTGTTGGCTGCTTCTCCTAATTTTTCTCTTCTCTAAGTGTGGTCTCTCCTAAATGCTCATTTCCCAGATGGTGCTACACACAGCACTGGCCACTGTTTGTCCTATGCCGTGGAGTTGTCTTTGACCTAAACCCTGATTCCTCCACCCCTCAAAAGTATTAAACACATACTGCTACATTCATTTGTTGGACCTGACTGTGAACATTTTTCCCCTGGTAAACTAATGTCAATTTTCAGACCTTATGTGATTGTCATTCAAGACCTGCTTAAGTAGAATAATGTGAGCCCAGATTCCAAATAGATTTTCTTTACTGTAAGACTGAATTGAGAAACAACTTTATACATTAGAAAAACAGAAAAGAGACCATTACACATTCAAAATTTCTGGCATGTATAATGATAATGGCTGAGTTTCAGTTTTAGCAGACCAGACTGAGATGGTGAAGGGTAGCTAGGGGCTGCGGGAATACACTTCTTGGTTCTTGATGTTATTAGACTATCCTAGGTTTACTGACCTTAAATTTCAACTTTATTTTCCTGTTGAATATTACAGGTTTCTTATGACAAGTTGCTAAGATAGCTTGTATATGTAACCTTAAACTAGACGTGAAATACTTAATAAAACCTAAGTATATCTCTCCATTAAATATAACTGTGTATATATTCAATCAGGTATACGCATGCATGAACACACAGACATTTGTGTGTGTATATATGTCCATAAAAAAAACTCTTGACTTAGTTCTTTTTACTTTGGTTAATGGATGATAATCCATGGAATGGAAAATGTACAATTAATTGAGTTCTGCCATATAACTCTCTGAGGTATGTACTTTCCCTCCTAAAAAATTCTTTAGGATCTAATTAAAAAGAACTTCCATTTAACTAACAAAAGGTACTTAAATTTATACTATGTAATTTCTTATCAAGAGATACTTGCCAACTTACTTAACTAAAAAACACGTCTGTAGTTCTCTACCATGAGGAGAGGTAGAGAGGAAAGATCAACATCAAAAGGTGGACTCCTTTCTACAGTATTCAAATTGAGAGTCAGTACTGTTTATTTTGAACTTTATTTTTACTGTAAAAGTTAAGCATAAGGATAAAAAGGTTAATGAGAAAGTACAAAGTTCTCTTCTTAGTATAAAATATGAAATACAATTTAGCTGTCAGATGAGTAATCTGAGATCATCTACTGCAGAGGAATGCTGGGATTTGAATCATCTGTCTAGACATGTATAATTATAGATGGAAATGTTACTTTTCTACTGATAAGCTTAAATTGTTATTATTAAAGTGAAGATTGTTTGTTCAGGTATAAACACGGGTATAACTTGATAGACAATTTCTACTTAGGAACATAGAGTTATGCACAGATATTTCACTATCCACTAGATATTTCTTTCTGGGAAGTATTTTTTAAATACTAAAATGGTTTTATTTCTTCTAAAGCATCTAAACATGAAAATGACAAGAATATTGTTTTTCTTAGCTATACTTACTTTAAATCATGATATTTCTCCTTTTATAAACATGTAAGTGCAAATTGTTACTTACAGTCACATTATCTTACAAAAGTCTCCAGATGTCTTTATCTTGTGTAAATAACCTTTCACATCCTCTGACTAGCAGCTGCCCATTATTCCTCTATCTTCTGGAAATCAGCCCTGTAATTTTTGCTTCTATAATTACTACACATTACCTCATTCATCTACTCAGAGTCATGTAATATTACCCCTTTTGTCTTATTTCACTTAGCACAATATTCCCAAAGTTCATCAACTTTGTTACACATGGCAAATCCTCCTTTTAATAAGACTTAATTTTAGGCATTATAAAACATTTATATACAGTTGTACATATACTTCACATTTTCTTTTTGCATTTATCTATAGATGAGCCTTTAGGTTGTTTCTCTGTCTTAACTGTTGAGAAAAATACTGAAGTACACATGGGAATAAATGTATCTTTCAGAAATGCCTTCAATTAATTTCAATATGCATATATTGCTGATTTTATTGCCAGTCTTTTTATGGTGGTTGTATGATTTGGCAATCAACAAAATGCAACTGTTGCATATTCTCCACATCATCACAAGTGTTGGGATGACCCACAAACATTGTATTTTCTGGCTATTAAAAAGTATTCTTAATTGTTGTTTTGAAACCAGTAACTCCCAGCAAACAGGATATGTAAATGGCAACTCTCTACCTGCCTTTGAAAATAAAGCAAGCTGTTTTAGGGAAGGTGACCTTGCCAAACCTACTAGTTGAGTAGGATGTGGCTTTTTTTCATAATACAAAGATGGCAGCTATAACTGGGGCAGGAAATATGGGAGGGACTTCTGAGAGGTCACAGATACAGGCAGATGTGAACAGGTGTATAAAGAAAAGGAAAGGAAATGGCAGGAGCAAGCAGTGAGATAGGAAGTGAGAACCACATGTAGAGACAGAATGCCAGATAAGTTTGATTAAGTTAGTAGGTACATGAGAGATTGCCCCAGCAAAAGACAAGCAGATCACAACTGTACAGATGTTTTCATTTCTTAATTAAACCTTTAGCAGAATCTGTCACAGCCCTGTAATACCGGACATCCAACAGGAGGCAAGAAATTCAGGGTTAGGCATGAGATCCAGTGTATGAGTTCATTGAGTTCAGGGCAAGAGAATCCAGGCATAAGATCACCCACAGCTACACAAGAGGACAGCAGAATGGTCTAGCTAGAAAAGCTGAAATTCCAGTCTTCAGAGTCATTAATATATGCTTGGAGTGGGCAGTCTCCAGATGACAGATTTTAAGGAAGGTTTTTAAAAATTCTTATTAATTTATTCAGATTATAACTAAATTGTTATCCCATCACTTGTACCCTCCCATTCCTCCCTCCTTCCCACTTTCACCTTATTCCTCTCCTCTAGGTCTAAGACTTAGGGGGACCTCCTTCTCCACTATATGGTCATAGGCTTTCAAGTCTCATCTTGGTAGCCTGCTTATTCTTTCTTTGACTGCCAGCAGGCCTTCCCAAAAATGGGAGGTGGTCAAATATGGAGCACCAGAGTTCATGTCAGAATCAGTCTCCTCTCTCCACATAACTGTGGAGAATGTCCTGTCCATTGGATAGATCAGAGTAGGGATTTGATGTTTACTACTTGTATTGTCCTTGGTTAGTACAATAGTTCGAGCAGACCCCCTTGGGCCCCGATCCACCCATCACGTGTTCTTCTTGTAGGTTTTTAGGACCCTCTGGATCCTTCTATTTCCCCATCTCCTCTATTTCTCTTACCTAGAGTCTCAGTAGGATGTCCTCATATCTATCCCAATCTCCTGGTCAGTGAAGACTTTCAGGGGACATCCCTTTTGGGCTAGTGCCCAATTATAAGTGAGTATATACCATGTTAGTTTGTTTTGGGTTTTTTGTTTGTTTGTTTTTGTTTTTTTTTTTTTTTTTTTTTTGCTTCTGGGTTAACTCAATCATTATGATCATTTCTAGTCCCATACATTTGTTCACAAATTTCAGGACTTCCTTGTTTTAATAGCTGAGTAGTATTCTATGGTGAAAATGTACCACAGTTTCTTTATCCATTCTTTGACTGAGGGACATTTAGGTTGTTTCTAGGTTCTGGCTATTATAAATAGGCTGCTGTGAATATGGTTGACCAAATGTCCTTGCTGTATGGTGGAGAATTTTCTGGGTATATTCCAAAGAGTGGAGTAGCTGGGTCTTGAGGAAGCACTATTCCCAATTTACTGAGAAAGCACCAGATTCATTTCCAAAGTGGTAGACATTTGCATTCCCACCAGCAATAAGGAGTGTTCCAATTTCTCCACATCCACACCAGCATGTGGTGTCAGTTGAATTTTTGATCTTAGCCATTCTGATGGGTTTAAGAGTCATTTTGATTTGCATTTCTCTGATGACTAAAAACGTTGAGTATTTCTTTAAGTGTTTCTCAGCCTTTTGATACTCCTCTCTTGAGAATTCTCTGTTTAGTTCTGAGCCCCATTTCTCAATTACGTTATTTGGTTTGGTGGTGTTTAATTTCTTGTGTTCTTTATATATTTTCAGATGTAAGGTTGATGAAGATAATTTCCCAGTCTGTGGGCTGTTGATTTGTTCTGTTGACAGTGTCTTAGGACAGTGTAAGGAATTACAGAAGCTTCTCAGCCTCATGAGGTCCCATTTATTAATTGCTGATCTTAAGGCCTGGGCTGTTGGTGTTTGTTCAGGAAGTTGTCTCCTGTGCCAATGTGTTCCAGGCCCTTCCTCACTTTTTTTTTTCTAACCGATTTAATGTCTCTGGCTTTATGTTGAGGTCTTTAATCCACTTGAACTTGAATTTTGTGCCTGGTGACAAATATGGATCCAATTGCATTTTTCTACATGTAGACATCCAGTTAGACCAGCACCATTTGTTGAAGATGCTATCTCTTTTCCATTGAAGAGGTTTGCCTTCTTTGTCAAAAATCAAGTGACCATATGTGTGTGGATTCATTTCTGTGACTTCGATTAGATTCCATTGATCAGCCAGCCTATTGCTGGTCCAGTACCATGCTGTTTTAATTACTCTTGCTATATTAGTATACCTTGAGATCAGGTATAGAAATTTCTCTGGAGGATCTTTTATTGTATAAGATTATTTTTGCTATTCTGGGTTTTTTGTTTTAACATATGAAGTTGAGAATTGATCTTTCAATGTCATAAAAAATTGTATAAGTATTTTGATAGGGATTGCATTGAATCTGTAGATTGCTTTTGGTAAGATGGCCATTTTTACTATGTTAATTTTCCCAGTCCACTAACAAGTGAGATCTTTCGATCTTCTGTTGTCATCTTCAGTTTCCTTCTTCAGAGATTTGAAGTTTTTTCTTTTTTCTTTTCTTTTCTTTTTTTTTCTTTTTTCTTTTTTATTTGAAGTTTTTTCAAACAAGTCATTCACTTGCTTGGTCAGAGTTACTCCTAGATACTTTATATTGCTTGTGGCTATTGTTAAGGGTATAGTTTCTTAATTTCTTTCTCAGTACGATTGTCATTTGTATGTAGGAAGACTACTGACTTTTTGAGATAATTTTATATCCAGCCAGTTTGCTGAAGGTGTTTATGAGCTGTAGTAGTTTGCTGGAGCAATTTTTGGGTTAACTTATGTACACTATCATATCTTCTGTGAATAAGGATAATTTGACTTCCTCTTTTCCTACTTAGGTCACTTTATCTCCTTTTGTTGTCTTATTGCTCTGGCTAGAACTTTAAGTATATTATCAAAGAGACATGGGGAAAATAGGCAGCCTTGCCTAGTCCCCAATTGTAGACAAATTTCCTTGAGTAACTCTCCAATTAATTTGATGTTGTCTATTGGCTTGCTCTATATAGCATTTATTATGTTTAGGTATGTGCCTTGTATTCCTGATCTCTCCAAAACTTTAAACATGAAAGGATGTTGGATTTTGTCAAATGCTTTTTCTGCATCTAAGGAGATGATCATTTGGTTTTTTAATTTTCAGTTTGCTTATTTGGTAAATTACATTGATGAATTTCCATATATTAAACCATCCTTGCATGCCTGGAATGAAGCCTGCCTGGTCATGGTGAATGATATCTTTGATATGTTCTTGTATTCACTTTGCAAGTATTTTATTGAGTATTTTTGCATCAATGTTCATAGGAGAAATTGGTCTGAAATTTACTTTTTTTGTTGGATCTTTGTGAGGTTTAGGTATCAACATGACTGTGGTCTCATTGAATGAATTTGGTAATGTTCCATCTGTTTCTATCCTTTGGAGTAGCTTGAAGAGTATCTGTATTAGCTCTTCTTTGAATTTTGTGCAAAAACCATCTGGCTTTGGGCTGTTTTTGGTTGGGAGAGACTATCAATGACTGCTTCTATTTCTACAGGAGAAATAAGACTATTTAATTTGTTTATCTGATCTTGATTCAATTTTGGCAAGTGGAATCGATCGAGAAAATTGTCCATTTCCTTTAGATTTTCAAATTTTGTGGTATAAATGCCTTTCAAGTAGGGTCATATGGTTCTTTGTATTTCTTCAGTGTCTGTTGTTATGTCTCCCTTTTTGTTTCTGTTTTTTTTTTTTTTTTTTTTAATTCAGATAGTGTCCTGCTTTTCGTTAGTTTGGCTAACTGTTTCTCTATCTTGTTGATTTTCTCAAAGAACCAACTCTTAGTTTTGTTGATTCTTTGAATTGTTCTCTTTGTTTCTAATTTACTTATCTCAGCCCTGAGTTTGATTATTTCCAGGTGTCTTCTCCTCTTGGGTATTTCTGCTCCTTTTTTTCTAGCACTTCCAGATGTGTCATTAAATTGCTTATGTGGAATGTTTACAATTTCTTTCTAAAGGTGCTTAGTGCTATGAATTTTCCTCTTAGCACCATTTTCAATGTGTCCCACAAATTTGGTATGTTGTTTCTTCATTTTCATTTAATTTCAGGAAATGCGTAATTTCTTTCTTTATTTCTTCCCTGACCCAGATGTCATTAAGTAGACAGTTGTTTAGTTTCCATGTGTGTATAGGTTTTTTGTTACTTCTCTTGTTGTTGAAGTCCAGCCTTAGACCACGGTGATCTGATACATACAAAGTATTATGTCAATCTTTTTGTATCTGCTGAAGCTTGCTTTGTGACCTACTATGTGGTCAATTTTGGAGAAGATTCCATGGGGTGCAGAGAAGAAGGTATAATCCTTTGTGTTTGAGTGAAAAGTTCTGTAGATATCTGTTAGAGCCATTTGATTCATAGTGTTGGTTAATGATGTTATTCTTCAGCTTAGTTTCTAATTCAACCTATCCTCAATGAAAGTGGGGTGTTGAAGTCTCCCCCTATTAATGTGTGTGGATCTATGTGTGGTTTAAGCTCTGTTAATAGTTCTTTTACAAATGTGGGTGCCCTTGTATTTGGAACAAAGACGTTCAGAATTGTGATACCATCTTGGTTGATTCTACCTTTGATGATTATTAAGTATCCTTTCTCATGCCTTTTTATTAATTTTGATTGAACTTCTATTTTATAAGATTTAAAATGGCCACACCAGCTTGTTTCTTGTGACCATTCGCTTGGACTTTTTCCAGCATTTTACTTTGAAATAATGTCTGTCCCTGTGGGTGAGATGTGTTTCTTGAATGCAGAAGAACATTGGTTCTTGTTTCGGTATCCATTCTGTTAGTCTGTGTCTTTTTATTGGAGAGTCGAGACCATTGACGTTGAGAGATATTAATGACAAGTGACTGTTAAGTGCCTTAATTTTTTATATTGGTTACAGTAGAAATTTGTGTGGTTGTATTTTTGAGATGGTGTAGTTATCTATTTCCTGTGTAGTTTTTGTTGTGGCTTGTCCCTTTGTGGTGGAGTTTTCCATATAGTGACTTTATGGTTAGGTATTGTTTGAATTTGTTTTCATTATGGAATATTTTGTTTTCTCCATCAATGATTGTTGAATGATTATTAACCCTTGATATTGATTAATATCATTGTTAAGGTCAGAGTTATTCCTTTACCCTCTATTATATAAATAAGAGGCAAGCCATGCGTGGTGGCGCACGCCTTTAATCCCAGCACTCGGGAGGCAGAGGCAGGCGGATCGCTGTGAGTTCGAGGCCAGCCTGGTCTACAAAGCGAGTCCAGGACAGCCAAGGCTACACAGAGAAACCCTGTCTCAAAACACCAAAAAAAAAAAAAAATAAGAGGCACAGAAACCTGTTAGAGTTTTAATAAGCATTAATGTACTAGGGCTGAGCAGATATTAACCCCTTATGCTATCTTGTCTATTTCCCAGCAAAATCCTCATAAATACTTCTACATATTTTCCATTTGTACTGTTTTTCTCCACCATGACAATCCTCATAGCAAGAACCTCCAAGCCACATGCTGCTATTACATTCTAACTCATGGTGACTTGTTCCTTTATTCTTCCCCTCCTCCTCTTCTTCTCTTCCCATAGTTCTTCTCTGACCACCAAAAGCCATGAACCTTGGATTTACCAACCTTCCTTCTACCCAGCCCAGGTATATACAACTTTATTTGCAAATCAGGGATAATTTGGGAGGTAAGGTTTATACCATGTCATATTGGATATGTGAGAATTTGTTTTTAAGGACTTTGGGGATCAGGAAATTAATATTTGAATACATAGTAGCTCCAGACCAACTGAAACACTAGATGTATTAGTATGGTCAAGTGGCTAGGAAAAGATTAGTATGATAATTTAAGAACATAGATTATTTTAATGATGGCACCTGTGAGCAATGTGATATAATAACTTTAAATACATTGGGCAAGTTTGAAGAACAGGGAAAATTATCTGAATCCTTTACCAAGATAACTCAAGGCTCAGAAGAATATTTTACTAACTTTTTACAACTTCAGCGGTGAATACAAAAATATCAGATCTACATGCAAAAGGAGTTTTAATCATGTCATTAGGTTTTGTGTATTCTAACTATAATATAAATTGATAATAACTCTTTAAATGTTATATCTGTGCCTATTTCTGAATGGAGTATAGCGTCTATGAATTGGATATTGAATCTAATGGTTTCAATACTGCTATGGTAGGATAGGCAATTGCGAAAAGTATAAGACCTGAAAACTACCAATATTTTTGTTGTGGAAGACTGGGATTTTTCTTTAAAAAAAAACTGTAGACAATTCAGGAATAAAGCCTTCTGAGGTATGTAAAAGGTATGGAAAGAGTAGACACTGGGTTTATGAATGTAGATCATTCAGAGATATGCAAAGAAATTCCTTATATAATCAGGAAACAGCCTAAGAGGCTTTGTTTGGGCCTTGATAAAAAACATTATGAGCCATTTGTTCCCTGTCAGATAAGGAGAGACTATTTTAGAGGTAGACTAGAAAAATCAAAGCATGATATGACAGGCAGCATTGATCTAAGCTTAATTATTCCAATGACTAGAACAAGAGATTCTAAAGATAGCAAGAAACAAATATTTTGACAAACTGCTATAAATGATCAGAGACGAATGTTAATATTACAAATAGATGGAATTGACATTGAAGACCAAGTAGATATTGGGACAAAGAGAACAATAATTTCACAAGACTCTTGGAATCCAAAATGGCAATTTCAAAAGGTATCTACATAGCTCCCAGGGACTGGGATATTTTCTCAGGTAAATCAACATCTAAAATGCATTAAATCTGTAGGACCAGAAAGTCAGACAGTAAGTTTAAGGGCATATGTGGCAGATATAGGCCTAAATTTATGGGAAAGAGGCTACATATTTATCTCCACAGGAAACAAAAAGCTATGGATTCCTTCAAAGTAATTTTTAAATATAGATTTGATGATGAGAGTGCTCCTGAAAATCTTGACTGCTGACATAAAAAATGAAGAGGATGAGAACCAGAGGAACAACAACAAAATAGGAAACGTGAATGCTAATGAAACTTTTTGACCACTAGGTCCTCATGACTTATTATTACATGCCAGTCCTTCATACAACACTGATTATTTGTAGCATTTTATTACAATTTGGTTATACAGTGCTACAGAAAGTAAGTAATAAATCCTGCAGTACCTGAATAGTGGGAGAAAGAGCTAGCTACCCCAAAACCTGGACAATATCTAATTATTTTTTAGAATCCTCAAAAGTTGCCATCTTCCATTACAACTGCCCCTTACCTCAACTGCTGACAACACGCTGTCTAGACATTGGACTAAAGGAACATTGGGAAATTGATTGTCATACTTTGACTAGACAAGGTAGGACAGTCCTTCAAAATTCCAGGAAAGTATGTCAGATCTTCTGGACCTGTTAGCCAAAGACAGATGCCCTATTGACACAGATAAACCTTTGGTGACTGTCTAGGTATCTTGTAATTCTTTATCATTTTAGAAGCTTTGGGGAGGTTCAGGAGCTGCTTGCTCTGCACTTCCTGTTTACTCAGGTAATATTTATGATTCTCAGGTCTATGATGGGGTTGAAGACTAAATAGTAATAATATTACAGTTGTCTTGTTATCAGTTTCAAAAAAGAAGACTCACAAAAGAGATGCAAAGTTTATAAAGACTAAAAGACACAAAAGCTTTAGTTGTTAAGGATCTAAAAAAAGTGTTTTAGTGGTTAAGATAATATTTATAGATGGATAAATGCAAGTTAAATGATGATGGGAAATATGGAACCCTGTTTTTTAAGGTCAAAGTCTGGCATTTCCAAAAAGCCAACTGAGCTTGATCTGTTACAATAGACTCCATTTTCTTAGGAAGGTTCTTAAAGCTTGATCTTGGAAACCCCAGATCCCCTAAGGAGTATCACATAGCCCTAAGGGAAAATAACAGGTCTGACCCTTTCCTGAGAAAACGTGTTCAGCAAGTACCTGGGGATTCCTGGATATATCCACCTTATGCTAATAAGATAACTTGGTGTCATGTTGTCTATTCTTTAGATATTCCCCCACCAATACCATAATTAGGTACTGTGTTTCCCCTCTTATGATAGCACTGTTTTTTCTACATGTAGATTACATATCCTGGCACCCCTAGCCCCAGCAAATTGAACAATTTCTCCTTGAAACTTCTCCTACTGCCCAAGATCTAGAAATGTCTCTTCATTCAAGAAACAAACTCCCCCACCTCTCTCTCTCTCTCCTCTCTCCTCTCTCTCTCTCTCTCTCTCTCTCTCTCTCTCTTTTTCTCTCTCTCTCTCTCTCACTCGTTCCTGCCATTCCTCTACTATGACCATCTGGGCCTTATCTATGATGAGTGAGAATTGTCAATAGATGCCCTGGGCTTGAATGGCAGTCAGGCAGCTATCACAGAACTGCCTTGGCAGTCGCTGAAGTCTACTCTATCAAGGCAAACTTGGCTCTGACCACTGCAGAAGCACTGCCTGCCCTGTGTCTCACTGGACCTGCCTTCAGCCTTGTTACAGACATCCACCTGTTCACTTCCTCTGCCATGCTTATCAGGGCAGCTTAACAAAGGGCTGTAATACTTTTGGTATCATCATAGCCTTGTGGAGCTCCTGAGTTTCCACTGTCATATCAGAATTCTCATTCTAAAAGAGCTAGCTAAGTGTAGCACTCAGTGGAAAATTCAAATTCAATTTCTCCCTCCCCTGTGAGATTGGGAACCTTGCCTAGTACAAGGGCCTCACTCGGAGAATCTCAAACTGCCCCCTGAGCAAGAAACAGGACCTTTGCTTTTCGTGTTCTTCTGTTCTTGACATTCCTGCTTAATGTGTAACCCAAGCCATCCATTGGATTCTGAACAACAGGGCAAATTATTTAAGAATGATTATAAAAGGAATAAAATATTTCAAATACATGCTAGAATATTTTCCCCAAGTTCTCAAATACAAATGGACTAAATATTTTTTCCCTGATACTTCTCATAATTGTTCTTATTGTATATAGTTTACTGTTGTTAGAAGTAAAGCCATTACTTAAGCTAATAAGAAGAGATATTGAGGTGATCCACAAATATTGTATTTTCTGATGATGAGAATGCATTGTAGTTTATTAAACCTCCTAATTGTTATAGTTTTGTGAAACCTCCACATTGATTTCTGCAGTACTTACACCAGTTTACACTTCCACCAACATCCTTGAAACTATATTTTGTCATTTTGTTTTTATGATCCATGTTCATTGGTGATCTATTCACAATAGTTAGGCAATAGGGATAGCCTAGATGACTACCTACTAATGAAATTGGGACACATATATGACACATTATTGTTCAAGAGAGCTCCATGGGGACCATCCAAAAATAAAAGTTACTGTCATTATTATTGATTGCAACCAGAATTAGATGGCAAGTTCCCACTGTGGAAGGCATCACACATACTGGTTACAGATAATAGCAAAATAAAGCTGGAGTTCTAATGCTGTGAAGATATAGTATAACCATGGCATTAATTGTGGTTTGTTTACAATTTCAGAATTTAGTTCATTATCATCATAGTGGGTATAATAGAAACACACAGACAGATATGGTGGTTGGGAAGTTGCTTAGAAATATACATCTGGATTCACAGGCAGAAGAAAGAGAGAGCCTTTTGGCTTTTTGAAACCTCAAACCCACTCCACTCCCAGTGACACACTTCCTCCAACAAGGCTAAACTCCTTAATCCTTTCAAATCCTTGTCAATCCCTGGTGATCAAATATTCAAATCTATAAACCAATGTAGCCATTCTCATTCAAATGATCACAGCAGAAAACTGGCTCTTTTTTTTTTTTTAAAGATTTGGTGTTAAGATGCCTTTAAGTATTTACTGTACTCTCATACATTAGTACTGTCTTCAGCCATAGTTAAGAATGTTTCTGTTTGCAGTGGGCAACAGTTAATAAAGAGGTTCATAAGTATTTTCTGTTTCTGTGATTTGCATATATAACAGGTAAATCACATACAGAATGTAAGTGTTGCAGTTCTGTAGAGGAAGGCTTCCCTTACAAAAATATTACAGTTCTGCTCTGGATCATGCAGGTGAAGGTATTGTGCCCAGATAATAAGACCCCCAAAAGACCACCATGACTCAATACTGATGAAAGCACAAGAGGATCATTAATTTGGAATTCAAGTGCAGCTCTGACCATCACCAATGCAGTGGGATCGGGAAAGAGACCCAGACTCTAAGCTGAGGGTAAACTTATTTGTCCTTTTACATTCCAGAACAACAAAAGCAGGGGAGTTCCAGGCTGGCAAGTGTATGTTGGATGAGATATGGAAGAGATATTGTGCTTTAAAATGATTGCTTGTGAGAGGGCACCAATATTACAAATGGTTCTTGATTTCTTTGCTCTCTCTCTGGGCCAGTTTCTTAACAACCTTATCTCCTGTGGGTGGAAAGGAATTCAATAAGACTTGTTGCTGGTTCCTCCCTGCAGCTGGCCAGATTATTTTCTGTAGTCTTATTTCTTAACCTTTGCCCCAGAGACCCTGAAATCCAATTTTAGTTCTTCTGGTATCTCATTTACCCCTCAGACAGGTTTACTGAAGGTCCAATCATGGTTCTTCCTGAAACTTATTCCTCTGAATTGGCCTGTTGTAGGGCCAGGTACTGCACCCTCATGACCATTAGCTGGATGGCACTCAATCTTTGCTTGACATAAGGGGGTCACAAAGCATGACTGGTTTAAACAGATATAAGAGCCTATTTTCTTGTAGCCATTTATTGGTCTTGCCAGAAATTGGCCCTTGTCTGAGCATTTCTGCCTATAAAGTGGACAAATGGAGTGAAGTTACTCTTATCTGTAACTTCTTCCTGCTGACATTAGGGGTGCTGTAATCAGGGCCTAGAAAGGCTGAAAGGCTAGTCAAAGCTTATCAAAACCATCTTTTTAACTGATTCATTTGAAGAGACAGGGAGTAATCATATTGGTGGGGCTAGTTTACATCAGCTTCCAGTGGTCCAGATCTCAGCAGCTCTGGATGTAGTCTGTTATCCAGGTAAAAATCTGCTGAGACAAATACAGACTAGGGACAGAAGTTAAAATTGTGTATATAAGACAGCTGGAGTGGGGTTATGCCTTTGAAACCCAGTAAAAGCATGAATAGGTTGGATAGACTCACTTTTTAGCATGATGAGAAGCAGCCTTAAGTCTGTATTCAGAATACAACCAAAGGGAAATTAGGCATTTGAGCTTGGAACTGATTAATAAGCAGTCAGTACTCTTCCATCTTATTATAACTCTATTGATCTTATTTTTTAAATATATTTTAAATCTGAACCATACATTTATGTACCTTAAAACTTCTCTTAAGATCCTTTGATTTTAAACACTTTCTTAGAACCTCACATATTTCTTTTATAACTTGAAATTATCAACCCATAAACACTTTCTCACACCCTGAGATACATTAGACTTGTATAACTTACATATTCATATCCTCAGGCAATATATAAACTATGCATTTTTATCCAGTTATTTACCAAGAGACACAGGCAGCTGGCTACTGAGTGTAGTCATCCAAATGAAGAATTAATCAAAAGTTACACTGAAAATTGTTTACCATTTAACATGAGGCCTGTGAGCAATGTAAGCCTGTTTGCCATTTTATATATGAAAAGAGACCTAGTATCTAGTAGTTTTAACTATCAAATGAATTAATTAATGTACTTATGTTATGCCAAAATTTTGAGAGACTCCCCAAGTAAACCACCCAAGAGCCAAGTCCAAATGCAATGGCAAGGAAGTCTTTATTGCAGGATCTAACCTGGGCCACACCTCCTATGCAATGACACAGCAGACACAGGGAAATGGCCCGAGTTTCAGTTAAGGGTTTTTTTTTTTTATAGGATTTGGACAAAAAAAATGGGTTTTAAAGTATATGATTGGATGGCATTTGGGCAGAAAAGCTGCAAGCAGGGAGTTACAAGTCTTGGCATTTCATGGTTGTGTAATAGATGTAAGGCAAGTTGATCTATAGAATATATTGGTTGAAACAGTCATGGAGGTGTTACGAACTTTGACCTGGCTTCTCCTGATTGGTTGTTGCTAGGTACCAGACCAGCTGCTCGTCAGTTTGACCAGCAGAGAGTACATTTGGACTTTCCCGAGGTCAGCTGATTGTGTTGCTTTGGATTATTTTTTTGTTTAGACTAGTTTGTGGGATTTCCTGGATCTGGGTTCAGCTGTTGGCCAGGTTTAACACAAAATGAAGTTTTTTATTCAAATGTAGTTTGTCTTGTCCTTACATTAAGAGTGGATCTAATTGTCCTCTAGATGTCACATTACCATTAGCTTAGCCATCAATGTAATCAGAAACCTGAGAAGATTAAACTGAAACCTAGATGAATTTATGTATCAATCAAAATGACAGAGATGATTAGCCATATCCTTGTACCTAGAGAGTTGTCCCAGTTCTTTACTATGGTAACATGGTGCCATGGGCAGAGACAGTCTGGCCATCAGGCACAGAAGCACAGAAGATGAGAGGCTGTTCCAGTGGAAGGAGAACACGGAAGAAATTGACCTCACCACATAATCAGCAACATGAGACAATGATTCTCTTTGTGTCCAGTGTCCACAATTATGGTGATTCCTAGAAGAGGGTGGGATGTTGGGAGCAGTTTTGCTCAGGTCAGCATACCACAATCCAGGTTTGAAGTCCTCTGCCAAGCAAAATCTTCTCAGAGACCTTGGGGAGTCAGTGTTAGGACGGAATATTCTCTGTCACATTTAGTTTAATACTGTATTCAAGAGGTCTCTGACAAGCTTGATGGTCATCATATCTGTGCTCAATCCTTGCCTATCTTTAGCTATATGCTCTGAACTACATCTTACAAACATAAAATAGAATGTTATAATTTACAATGTGCAGATACATGTTAGAGGACCACATCTGTCTAGTTTTAGTATGTTTGAATTGCTTGTTTTTAGCTATATACTACCTAATTATCCTAGAAAACATCTGTGATAACTTACCTAGTCCCTAACAAAACTGTAAACTTTAATTATCCTAAACAGTTTGTGATAGTCACTTTTATAAGGACTGGATCTGAACATAGCATTTGAAAGAATTACATAGGCTTTTTCATCTTTTTTTTTTTTGAGACAAAGTTTCTCTATGTTGTCTTAGATGTCCTGAACTCACATTTTAGAGTAGACTGGCCTCAAATTCACAGTGATCTTTATTCCTCTGCCTTCCAAGTGCTGGGATTAAAGGCATGTGTCACCGTGCCCAGCCAGTACAATATCTTAAAAAAGTTGAAACATAGCATGCTGTAATAAAAATATAACCTTAATTTTGTATCAGTATACAGATTTAGACATGAAAATCCCAACCCTACCTTGGAAATGGGGCATCATTCTTTTAGAATTGTTTCATTAAGTATAAAGCAACTCATTCACTGATATAGCTGACCATCAACTGTACCAGTTATTAGTATAACTATTTTTTACTTAGTCATGTAAATGTTTATTAATACTAAATGTTTACAAATCTCTGGTGGTCAAGCAATCTGTTAAAGTAAAATACAATTTAGAACAATACTTAAAGAGACACAAGCCATAAACTAGAATATTATATTTTTTGATTTAACGCAACTTATTTATTATCTTACTTCATATGATTGTAATTTTGTATCAGGCTTAAGAGAAATAATTTTCTACTTGTTGTTGTTGGCATTTCCCTTTAATCCCAGAACTGGAGGCAGAGACAGGTAGAGTTTTAGGCCAGCCTGTTCTATAGAGTGAGTTCCACGACAACTGGGATTTACAGAGAAACCTTGGGTCAAAAAGGAGATGGGTGCATTTTCAATTTTAAAAATATTTTATTTTAATTATGTGTATATGTATGTGTGTATGTACACATTAGGGTAAGGTTCTGTGAAGGTCAGAAGAGGACACTGGATCTCCTGGAGCTGGAGGTGCAGGTCACCTCACATGGTGCTAGGAATGGAATTTGGGTCATCTGCAAGGGCAGTATATTCTATTAACCACTGAGCCATCTCTCCACCCTCCATTCTATTTTAAAATGTATGTATATTTATATGCATGTTTTTATTCATGTGCAAGTGTGTCATGTGTGCCATGTGTGCTGGTGCCCTAAATATATTTCTGAATTACTATGAAAGGCAAACTCGCATTCATAAGTACAGTCTATTGAGGAACTGGCAATCTTGCTGATTCTGCCACATTCCATCATTGAGAATGAACAGCAAAAATAGCTTAAAGGACAGAGGCTGTCCTTGGTACTAAGTAACTGAATGCTGTTGGCAGCCTTCAATAGAGAGGTGTAAGTCTCCCATAACAAAAATGGCTGCTAGTCATGTGACTTCCCTTAGCCAAGATGGCAGCAAGAAATGATCATAATGAGTGAGTTAACCCAGAAGCAGAAAGAGTCAAATGGTATATACTCACTTATATCTGCATACTAGCCCAAGGGGCATGTCCCATGAAAGTCTTCACTTACCAGGAAAGTGGGACAGAGGGGAGGACATCCTACTGGGGCTCTAGGTGAGAGAAGCATGGGAGAATAGCAAAGTAGAAAGATCCAGATGGTCCTAGAAACCTACAAGAAGAACATTATGATAGGCAGATTTGGGCCCAGGGGTCTCACTCAAACTATGGCACCAGCCAAGGACAATACAGGCAGTAAACTTCAAACCACTATCCATCTATTCAATGGACAGGACATTCTCCACAGTTGAGTGGAGATTGGGTCTGACTTTCACACATACTCTGGTGCCTCATATTTGACCATGTCCCATGGAAGGGTAGACCTGGTGGCACTTAGAGGAAGGATAGCAGGCTGCCAAGAAGAGACTTGATACCCTATGAGCATATACAGGGGGAGGAAGTCCTCCTCAGTCACAGTCATTGGGGAGGGGAATAAGGGGAAAATGGGAAGGATGGAGGAATGGGAGGATACAAGGGATGGGATAACCATTGAGATGAAATAAGAATAAATTAATAAAATAAAATTAAAAAAAGAAAATTATAAATCATTTGATAAGAGTTCACAGTATAATCTTAAGCTATATAGCCCAGAGGTATAGCTTTAATGCCTTATTATGGAAACATTGTTTTAAATTTTATCTTTTATAAGTCTAGTTTTAAATACATGACAAGAATTTAAAAAGAACTTAATCTGAAAGTACCTTTGGACACTTGTTAGCTTATGCCACTTGCTGTTTATAATGGCTCCAACTTTAAATTATAAACTTAAGTTAACCTTTTTGTTACATTTATAACTAAGGTGTATAGAACTCAATATATTTATATATTTAAATAAAACAAGTTAAATCAAACATATACTGGACACATATATTGACACATTTAAGATAGTTAAAACTTTTTTTTCTTTCTGTAGATGTAATTTCAATGGAAAAGTATCTTCTCAATTGTTAAACCCAATTGACACAGGAAGGAGCTGGTGCTTTCCAGTGGTCACTTGTGAACAGACTGAAAGCTGGAAAAAGCTTGTACTTGGGATAGACCCCTAAAGCCAGGACTCAGCAGCAGTAAGAGTGTTCAAGGAGGAAGTGGGAGGCACCAGGCTCAAGCTACCATGCTTTCAGCAGGTGGTAAAAGCATTGGCCAGAATAGCACCTGAGACATGGCCTATTTCTAGAACTGAGATGGTTACAAGCAAACAGAAACACAAAAGAACTACACAAATAGAAATATACTGGTAACCTGCTGTCCTTCCTCTGAGTGCCACCAGGTCTCCCCCTCCAGGGGACATGGTCAAAGGTGAGGCACCAGAGTATGTGAGAAAGTAATATCCCACTCTCCACTCTACTGTGGAGAGTGTTCTATCCATTGTCTAGATCTGGGTAGGGGTTTAAGGTTTACCGCCTGTATTGTCCTTGGCTGGTGCCTTAGTTTGAGTGGGACCCCTGTGCCCAAATCTGCCTATCATAATGTTCTACTTGTAGGCTTCTAGGACCCTCTGAATTTGATACCCTATGAACATATACAGGGGGAGGTAATCCCCCTCAGGAACAGTCATAGGGGAGGGGAATAAGGGGAAAATGGGAGGGAGGGAAGAATGGGAGGATACAAGGGATGGGATAACCATTGAGATGTAACAAGAATAAATTAATAAAGGAGAAAAAATAAGTAAAAACTAAAAAAAAAAAAAAAAAAAAAAAAAGAAAGAAAGAAATATACTGGCATGGTGAGAGAAAGAACCAAAATTCAGAGGTGGATTGTCCTGATAGCCAACGGTCTCCATCATGTTCTGCCAGAAACCAAACCAGACGCAGCATAGCCTGTAACTGAGCTCTGCCTAAATAAGAAAACTGGATCTGCTCTGGATGTTCTACAAAAAATTCTTAGTCACAAGAGTCACACAAAGACCAAAAAAAAAAAAAAAAAAAAAGAAAGCACAAACTGAAAAAAAAATCAGAATTCCTGGTGCACTTAGGTAATAAAACATGGGCTCTTGCCACACTGTGGGAGTGACTTCCTTCATCTACCAGACAAACTTGAGCTTTTCTTTTCTGTCCCATCCTTCTGTCCATCAAAGTCTCAATCAACAAACACTATACCCAAAACAGTTGTCAGGCACTCAAACAGACAAACATGTTCAGCTTGCTGATTTGAGAGAAAACCAAAAGTACTAGCTTGGCTGCTCTGGGGAGAATTCAGTGTCTGGATCTGGGAACCAAGAGATGTGAGGCTCTACGTCCTCCTAATGGGGACTGGAGTCCCCTGTGACGTTGTCTGAAACATCTTCTAGACTACCGCAGTTGTGAATATCCAGTGCATCTGCTAAATCACTCCTGGCTGCCACAGATACAGAAGTCTCAGGCCAGTTTAAAACTTTCACACAAACACTGGAGCCCCATATTTGACAGTGTCCCCTGGATGGGGAGGCCTGGAGACACTCAGAGGAAAGATAGCAGGCTACCAAGAAGAGACTTGATACTCTATGAGCAGATACAGGGGGAAGAGGTCCCCCTCAGTCACAGGCATAGGGGAAGGGAGGGGGGAAATGAGAGGGAGGGAGGAAAGGGAGGATACAAGGGATGGGATAACAATTGAGATGTAATATGAATAAATTATTTAAAAAACAGAACAAAACAAAAGTAGCAGACAGAGCCGTGGCACAGACACTAATAGTAAACTTACTGGATGGTGTAGGGATCCTAAGGGTCTGGGTGATCCTGGAGAGCCCGCCAATGTTTTTCCCACATCATGAGACCACCCTCCCAAAAGACCATCAGGACTCAATATTAATGCAAGCAGAAGAGGATCTTTAATTTGGTATTCAAGCTGGGCTCTGAGCAGCACCAACACAGTGGTATCCTGAAAGAGCCCCGAACTTTTTGATGAGGGTTAATTATAGGTTCTTTTCCCTCCTAGGTCACCTAAAGCATGAGAGTTCAAGCCTGGAAAGCTCCTATTACTTGAGATGCAAAAGGAGCTTTGCGCTTTAAAGTGATTGATTGTGAGAGGGTGACACAACCAGAGCTCTGCTCGGAGAAGTGTCCTGGAAATCATGATCCAAGAAATACACCAAAGTCACAGAACAAACAAACTTAACACAAGAGATTCATTGGGAGAGAAACATTCAGGAGGGCGGCTGCCTCTGCTTGGGTTAGAATCAGCAGGGTACTGAGATGATGGAGAGCTTATATAGGACTCTTGGAGTTGGGTGGCGGAACAGAGACTTCCAGGGTGTTCTGGAACTGGATAGATCATGTGGCTTGATTTTGAAGCTCAGGAATTTGTGGTATTTACTGTTCAGGGATTGGTGGGTGTCTGTGGCAGCCCAGGGACTGAAGGTGGTCTGATTCTTATCTCTGGTCTTGGGCTTGGGTGTCAAGTCTGGGTCACAGAAGACAATATTAAAACATGCTTTTTCACTGTTAACTCTTAAATTCTTTCTTCCTTCTCTTCTACAGTATTTCCTGAAACAGGGAAGCAGTAATATAGATATCTCTTTTAAGGATAAACACAAAGAAATCACTTATTCTTAGCACAATTGACCACTTAAGATTATCTGTAGTAACTGTTGTCCACTACAAAGAGAAGGATCCTTAACCAAGACTAAGGGTAGCATAGATGTATGGGTACAAACCAGTTATTACAAGGCATATTAACATTATGTTCTTATAGCAAAACAACAGTAGCAGGTTTCCTGTTATAGTTGCTTGAATGAGAATGGCCCCACAGGCTCATAGGTTTGAAAGTTTGTTCAACAGGTAGTAAGTAGCTCAACAGGACTGGACTCATCAACATTCCATGGAAGTTGGAGAGAGGTTCATGAAGCACCTCTTCTCCCTGAGGAGCTCTTGGCAATTAATGGTTGCCTGGAGATGTGGAGTCAAATTCTTCAATTATGTAGCCAATCCCTTATCACAGGTTCTTACCACCAATGAGAAGTTCTTGCAGACAAAGTTAGTTAAATATTGCAACACATAGGCACACACACCAGCACACATACTCATACACACACTCACTCACACACACACACACACACACACACACACACACACACACACAGAGAGAGAGAGAGAGAGAGAGAGAGAGAGAGAGAGAGAGAGAGAGAGAGAGAGAGAGAGAGAGAGAGAATATTATAAAAGTAGGAAGGGAACTTAGAAGCTGGGCGGTGGGGGGTGACACAAAATGACCTCATCAGATGGAGTTGGCAGCAAACAGGCTCAGTTTATTGGCACAGCTCTTGGGTGAGGTTCACTGCTCCCAGGGAACTGGGCCACACAGAGGGCCCAAGATGGACAGTTCTTATAACCCTAGGCAAGGGGAAAGGTGACATGTCAGGCAAGAACTGGATTTTTGTTTTTCATATAAGGTCAAGGTTTGTGTTCTTAATGCTCAGTCAGGATGGGGTTGGCACCACCCTGAATTTAGTTTTGGTGCCATCCTTGTAAGGGGCTTTGTAATGCACGTAGGGCTGCAGCAATCTGAAACCCTGGATTTTCGGTATGTGCGGTGCTGTTCTTTGTCTTGCCTCAGCCTAACAATATTGTTGGAGAGAAGAGGAGGTGCAATAGGAAGAGGAAATAGAACAAGAGGTAGTAATGTGGGAAGGATGATAAAAGTACATCCCATTTGTAATAGTCTTGAAGAATACAACATTTAGAAACTGATTTGGTAGAAGTTGTAAGTGCATTGCTTATTACCATAGAACGGACTTGCTAAGATAGTGAGGGATGTGGTAAAGACTGAATAAAATGCATACCCAGAGAAGTAAGTTTTGATGTTTTGTTGTATACTAGGGTGGTTATAAATAATAACACTACATTGTATATATTTTAAACGGAAGAAGCTATCTTTAGTATTTGAGCCAAAACACACGTTTTTGAGATGATAACATAATCTAATTTGAACATTACACATTACATACCTAGTGAATCATCACACAAAATGTTATAGGACCATAAAATTTATATGAACCAATTTAAAAAATTATGAGAAGAGTTTAAAAAAAAGAATCTTTAGTCATCTCTTGGATGTTTGGCACTGCGTCAAACAGGAAGAAAAGATCCAGAGTCTCTCTGGTGATCTAGCTTTCTAAAGATGGTTTCAACAAATTGATTCTGTACAAACTGAACCAACATCTGGAAAATGTTGAGACGATACAAGTACTCTTCCAAACCTGCGCAGTGTCGACCAAACCTCCTTAAACCTTTGGGACACTGAGGAGAACTTGGCTGTTTGTGTGTGGTATTATACTAGTAACTACACATGGTTAATGTCCACTCACAGTGACTGAAGACAACTTGTAAAACAAAGTGTACCCTGAATTCACCTAGGCATGTCTGCCAAACACAAGCTGTGCTTCTATGGTCCATGCCCTCCTGTGTCATTGAACCCCACAGAGCTGTGAAACTGAACTACTTGGTTATGATATTATAACAATAACATACATCATCTCTGTGTCTCCTAAATTGCTCTGCCTTTGTTCTACTGTCTACAGTTCGGCTTGAAGGAGTTTTTAAATAGGCAGTTGTGATTTAATGTTGTCTTGCCTAACTGCAGTCACTACACACCATGATTTCTCAAGACAAAATTATTAGCAGCCATCCGTTTCTGGCCTTCTTGGATGTGACCTTTTTTAGGAAGCTTTCTTTGTTTTTCAAGGTTGAAAAAGATGTTTTGGATTTGTATGTGAGTCTAAGTGAATAACTGCTCACATATCCCATATTATATTTTCATTTTTGGTAACTCTGCCATGTAACAAAACTGAAACCAGAAGGTTGGTTTTCATCAGTGAATTTCCTGTTTAATATATTGCCTGAGGCATACTTATTGAAAGGAAAGTTATTTTGATAAATAAAAAATGTAGAGACATATTTTGAGTTAAATATATAAATACTGGTTCAACTTTGAATTGATAGCTACCAGTTTTCCTCTGTTTCTTGTGGTGGTTTGAATAAGAATGACCTTCATATTTGAATGTTTGTTCCCAGTTGGTGGATTGTTTATGAATGGTTAGTAGATGTGGTCCTGTTGGAAGAGGTGTGTTACTGGGGACAGGCTTTGAGGTTTCACAAGCCTAGGCCTGGCATAGTTCCTCTGCTGACTGCACTTGCTGATTGCAGCCACTGCTTTAGTGCCATGCTCGTCTGTTTGCTACCATATTCCCTGCCATGATGGCCACAGATTAACCTGTGTACAAGCTCCCAATTAAACACTTCCTTTTAGAATATGCCCTAGTTAGTGTACTTTTTCATAGCAACAGAACAGTGAACATTTCTTAAGCCAAAATATGTTTGTTTCATGTCATTCTTCTACATGTTTTAAGGAATTGAGCACTACATGGCAAAAACCAGTGTTTTGTTTGTGTTGAGTATAATACCATATGAGATGATGTGATACTTTTTTCCTAAAGCAGCAAAGAGGGGTGAGGGGAAGGGAGTTGCATAAGGAGGAAGGGAGGGAGGGAGGCAGAGAGAGAGGTAGAAAGTACAAGAGAGGGGAGAGGGAGGGGAAAAGGAAAGGAAAGAGGTGGGGAGTTCATTCTGTCATCTTCTAATTATAGCTTAATGAATAAAATTTAATTTTTTACTTCCTTAGGTGAGGGTGAAATGATTTGATTATATTTTCATGAAATATAACATAAACTATACCCAGCATGTTTTTTTTAAAGGGTGAAAGGGAAATGATCTAATGTTTTTCATGTCACATTTAATTTGCTTGTAGTTTCTGTAATGACATAGCCTCTGAGGTTTGTGTTTGAGCTTTTAGAATAGGAGCTGAGCAATGAATGGCCTCTATCCAGATAATTTTGCTAATCAAATGAAAGAAAGAAAGATTGTAAAGTTTAAAAATTACACTTTGCATGTTCACTACAAAAGGGAGTAGTAATACTCTAAAAATCTATGTGATTATTTTTGATGATTTGAAATGATGTGTGAAATAACCTGATTTTCTGCTGTGATGCTGTACTCAAAATAATAACTACAAACAACCTAAAATAAGATAGTTTAATTATTTGTGTGTAGTTTGGGACTTGAAAACTATTCACAGCATTACTTTTTTTAAATGATGACTATTTACTAGAAATAGAATCATTTAAAATAAAAATGTAGAAATGAAGTCAAATTATATCCATTTATTTTCTTTAATCATTAAATTAATTTAAATGGCCTTTAAATAGTATCCAAATTGACATATGAAATACAAAACCCAACATTTAGAAATTCTTTGTTTATAAATACTGGATCTAAAAGAATTAATATTTATATAAAATACATAATAAAATATAGATTGAAAAAATTTAATAACTTTTATCCTGATATAGGGATCAATTACTACCTGTATATATTTGGGGGTGATGTACACATCATATAATGGAGTTTTCTGGGTAATTCTGGTTAAGAAATTTTAATGGATCTCATTTTACTTTTGATAACTGGGTAGGAAAAAGAAGAGAGAAAAAAATGGCTCTGCATAGTCACTAGGAGCAAGGCAATCGTCTGGGGGCACTAAGCAACTGTTACATTCCAAACAGCTTATTGTTATTGTTTTTAGTTAAGATCCTGTTCATTCACCAATAGGCCTAAGGAAAAGTGCAAGGAGAGTAATTTGTACAGTTTCCCAAGTGTCCTACAGAGCTAGAATTTACAAAAATATAGTGGAATATGACAATCACAGAATTAATGTCTATTTAGCCTATAGATTACCAAAGAAGCCTGAAATATCATTATTTTATATGGCACTGTAATTTACTTTCATATAGTTTCCCGACATTAAGCTGAGATTATTTAATATGATCAATATATAAAATTAATAACTAATCATATTATTACTACTACTACTACTATTTGGAGAATACACTTACATGTTCCCTATTACATATCAACCATAAAATCTAAATTATTATTTTTACTGTATACCACACAGTGGCATGCGCACACACATACACACACACACACACACACACACACACAGATAGATAGGCATGCACATAGTCACACACATACATCTGCATAGGAACATGCAAACACAAGCACATAGAAAGGCCTACAGATACTTGGCTCTTGTGTGACACATTGTAATTAGACACACATCGTGAAAGACAGTGAGGAAATGGAAAGACATGTCATTTGTGCTAAAACTGCCACATAGAGCACAAATCGGCTGTTAAAAAGGTGAAGAAATAAATGATGCAGTGGATATAAGCCTTCATACTTGTTCAACAGCACCAAGAGTCTGCTAAAACCCTCCTATGGACGGTAACACAATATTACCATTGTAATTTATAGTTCTTACTTACATTTATAAAAGCCTTTAGCTTTTGAGATCTAATGGAGTACCTATAAGCAATTTGTGTTTTTGGAATTTGGTATAATTTTATTCTTCTCAGTAGTTTCCCTTTACTTCATTGTTCAGTGTCAGTATTGTTCTAATGTAATACATTTTTGTTCATTTTTTTTGTGTGTATTAGGTTTAATTGTGTAATCCTAAAGTATTTTTTTCTACCCCTTGACCTCCACTCCCGTCATTCCAATTCTTTGGTATCCACAGTTGTGTATATTCACACACACAATTTAATTTAAATGAAACCCCATTAGGCAAGACATACTATGAAGGAAATATACAAGTCTTAGCCACACACTTAAATTGAAGGGAACCGTAGGTCTTAAATAATAATGGGTGACTTAGAATAAGTATTGTCCATACTTTCATCCACTTGACACTGTGCTTTCATGCAAAAATAAAGAAACAAAGATAATGTATATTAAATTTTGTGTCATTGAGATTAAACAGACAAGCAAATAAATGCACATAAAATAATACCTTAAATTCAAAAATGAATAGGCAGAGAAATGAATGAGTGAGGCTGGCACATCATAGTTGACACTTTTTCAGGTGCAAAGAAAGTGTTTTTTAAACACACATGGAAAAGGCATGAGAGATAAGCACAGAATTTATAAAATTTGTCTGATTGAATATGGAAAGAACATGATGATAAAACACATGTGTGTCAGATGTACACACATGCTCAACATGGGAAGTACTGAAATTTTAAGACAACAAAACACAGAGAAAGTAAAAAATATTTTTTAAAGGAAATGGCAGCTCACTTTGTAGAACTAAAAGGTACTATACAGTAGTAATACCTTCAAATACTTGATGGACCATATCTGCTCACAATCAAAACATAACATTTTGAACAATCCTCCACCTAGCTAAATAATACTCTATGTGCAGGAAAGGGAAGTGGCATGTTTATATTGATAAGATTTATGTTAGGAAGTTTCCAATGTGTGACCCAATATTGCAGAAAAGCAATACAAAAGAGTAAAGGTGGATTTGGTTTCATGGCTAAGCCAGTGTTTTACGTTTGTCTGGAGCTGCCACAGTGATGGTGGAAATGAGCCGCACAGTACAGCTGTTCACAAATGGCAGACAGGGACTTGTGAGCAGGCTAACCCACAAATACACACTTCCAATGACTCATTTCTCTCACTTAGCTCCCACCTCCCAAAGCTGCCGTAACCTGTAAAATATTCCACAAGCTGGGGATCAAGATCTAATTGTTCAGACTAAAAAAACCTATCAATTTAGAACAATTAGCTACTTAGTCAAACAATACCCTGTAGGAAAATGCAGATGGCAGTCTGCATATGCACAGCTGGGAAATATTTCGTTCATAAAATAGCTGGAAACTTAATGATCCAAGAGAAATGTTGGGTCATAATTACTTGAAATCAAACTTTTTGAGGTAGAGAATATTTCAAAGTACTAACACAATAGGAAAGCACATGGATAGGGAAATGCTAACCTCACTCCCAAGTAGTTCTATGGTTTTGAATGCATTTTCTCAGTGTCCTTCTAGTTTAATATCTTTTTCTGCATACTGAAAAAACGAACATATTTGACTCACAAGGACATTGTAAATAGTAAATTAATTCATAATTTCGAAATTTAGCGATCAATATTTATTAGTTTTAATATTTGTTACTACATCAACTGAAAGTCTTTACCAAGTTTATCTGAGATAGAGTCAGCATAAGTTGAAATAGCATTTTTACAGTAATGTTTGTCTTGGTATATAGGTGGCAGTGATAGAGGCATCTGTTATACGTTTAGTCTGCATCAGTATCTAACTCTCTTGAGGGTAGAGAACTTTTTGTACAATTTTCCTGTGGTCTGTCTGCAATTAGTCTCCTTTATTTTCTCTTATTTCATTGTATATTTCTAAAAATCATTTTGGCATATGTAGGTGACTTTCTAGAAACCATGTCAGAGTGTTGCATAATTCCATGTAAAATGTGTTTGTTGGGGAACTTAACTTAGTTTTAGATTATTTTCTGAGTCATAACATTAAATTAGTCAAAATCAAATTGTATCAGGAGCTGTATCATACTTTTCATGAGAGGCAATTGTTTTAAAAACTGAGATCACTCTGATTTTATTTTATAAATCTTTAAATTTTTACTTTTTGTAAGCTAAAATGAAACATTCTTAGCATCACAAATAAAATTCTCCAATTAGTTTTTTTTCTTATTTCATACTCTCAGTCCCTTAAAAACATCTGTAAAAGATAGGCCAACAATATGTGTATTTTCAGGGCTTACTGATTGGCGCAGGACAACCAGTTGGAGTTCTCTTCTCAGGGGAGAACATTTTTGCCTATTTCCAGTCTTACTCATGTGTTTGTAGTTCTGTGTATGATGAGGCCTCATGGACTTTCCCTGGTCCAATTTGCCTTTGTGCAGCTCACATTTTGATGATCATGTTGGTAAGAATGTCTAGGTGTGGTTTTGACATCACTGGGACCCCTAATCTCACAGCAAACTCCCGGATCCTGTGGTCTTACACTCCCTTTACCCATTCTTCTGCAGTGTTCTCTGAGCCATAGGTGTGGGTGTATCTGTTTAATGTCTACCAGGACTGTGTTCTACATCTATATATTTTGATTGCTGGTGGTTTTCTGTAGTGGCCCCCATCTGCTTCAAAAAGAAGTTTCATTAATGAGGGGTGAAGACAACTCTTATCCACATGTTAAAGGACAATTGTTTATAGATTATTATTGAAGTTGTGCTGGTTTAGTAAATTAGTGGCTATAGAGTCTCCTCCAATTACCATGAATTCACTACTACTGAGTGCTTTCCATTATCAGGCTTGGTATCCCTCTTGCTGAGCAGATCTTAAGTCCAATTGGAGAGCTATTAGTTACAGCATGGTTACCACTACTGTGCCCTAAGAGTTATCATGCCATGGTCGTCATTAATGTGGCTCATAGGCATCACAGCTGGGTATGACTGTTGATTGTCTCCCTTCATTGAAAGCTTGAATGATATCTTCTGGTACCATGAAAGCAAGTCCTCAGAGAGGAGACATTCAGGTTAGTTTCATGTCAGGGATATTTGGGCACTGTTTCAGAAGTATATGGCATCTTACATTTAGGTAGCATTGAACGCACTAAACTGGTTAGATTTAAAAACATATATGTAGATACATAAATATATGTGCATGTAATAACAGTGAGAAAAGAGATGATGCATTTGAAGGGGTGTGAGGTGAAGGAAAGGGGAAGAAAGGAAAGGGGAAATATTATAATTTAATTATAATCTCAGAAAAAAATATTTAACCTACAACATCACCATGTCTCATTGCCTTTCATCTCAATACTGATACTGTGTAAAATAATTTTGTTTAAGAAGACTTTTTTTTCCCCAAATAAGGTAGATGTTTATATTACAGAAAGTAGAGCTTAAATGATTGAAGAAACACCCCACCTGTCTTCTCTGTGAAGGATTACCAGAGATCTTTCTAGCTACAATCTGAATAAAGCTGTAGGCTTCGTTTCTGTAATTCTCAGCTTAAAATTTTCCAATGAGGCATTCGCATCACGGGTAATGGACTAACTTGGCCACAGGCAGAGTATGAGTGGAAGGTTTGGCTTACCCTCAGCAGGAGTCCTTCACAGAGATGTTGCCTCAGAATCTAGAGAGAACTAGCAAAGGATGCTCTTCATTGCTGTGTTTCTTTTATCTTTCCATTATATTTCACTGCACTGGAGCACGTCTAGCTCATGTCCTTAGCCTACAGGTACTTAAGTTAGCTATGAATATAGCTAAACACAAAATCAAAAACCCTTTGTGTATCATTTCAAAAGTTTGACTGCATCTTCAAATAACTCATAATAGCTATATTATTAGCACTTAGGGTTTTTTTTCCCGCAAATTCACTTTCCTAACATCTATTTTCCTATACAGAATGAGTCTTTCTGCCAAACAACAAGTAATGGTGGTTTGTACAATGTGAAAATTCTCTTCTTTATTATTCCCCATTTCTCTTTATCCTGCACTGTCTTAAATTATAAATCTAGTGCTGTATCAGGGAATTTCCAATTTTTCTTTTTCAGGAAACATACATGATATAAATATTACTTTTGCATTGTTATTACTTAGCATTTCAAATGTGAAATTATTTCCTTCATTCCTAATTAGAGATCCTTTATAATTTTTATTGTTATCCTAGAGTTGAGAGGAGAGGAATTTAATGATCTTTTTCTTACTTACTTTCGCATTTTAAGCTATGTTACATTGTAAGTACTTTTATTGTTTTCTACAGCTAGTAAATGCCTTTATTTCACTATTAACTTTTTTAAAACTTATTTTATATGCCACCCTATTGTATTTTATATTGAAATTTAGGTTTTACATCAGTTTACTGTGGTTACTTGTTCAGGTATAATTAACTAATCAGATATGTTGATTTAGAAGGTTGTGTCACACATTGTTAATGTCCATTAAAAACTCATCTTTCCTGGCACACGGAGAAAAGTAGAGTGGTAGACTTCATATCCTGCTACATCGGGAGAAGGCAAAACAACTTGTGTTTTACTACAGGATACCAATAGCTCCTATGAAGATTTTTAGGGGGAAATTTTCTCTAACAACTGCACCTGAGATTTCATGCATGCTCAGAGCATCATGAGAGATCACTGATATATCTCTGCTACAGTGTGAATAGAAGTTGAAGAAAAAATTCTATGGCCTCCAGTCATCGTAGAAAAACCATTCCCAGGTCTGAGTGGTGTGAAAGATTAGCAGAGAGCACCGTGGTGTGGAGCCTTGACACTCTGTGGCTTCTTCCAGTTATGCTCAATCACAAAGATGGCACCGTCAAGCAACTGCTTCATTGCCTCTCAGATGGAAATCTTGCCAAAGAAGTTTAGTTTTATCAGAGAGAACACTGACATTGAAAGACAGATTTAGAAAACAATTCTCATTTTATGCAAAGAAAAAAAAAGTTGGTTGGTGTTTCTTCCTTAATACAAATAAAAGCCACACATAGAAAAAAAGCCCATAATTGCAAGTCGGTTGCATCAATTAAATTGGAAATGCTAGCTGACTCATGAAGTAAGTGCTTTGTGCTGGCAGTGGATTTACAGCCTTTGTGTTCTTTTAAAACATTCCTCGTGCTTTTCAGCTACTATCCTGTCAGTGCTCTCAGCACATTATGAGCAAATGGATGACAGGGAGACAATTAGAAGTTTAGTATGTATAACTTAGACTTGTGCTTTTTTTTTTTTCATTTTTGTGTTATTTGTTTAAAGCTAAAATATGCAGCCTCTATGATGTGGATCTACCCCAGAAATGATGGTAAGTGACATATTTTTCTTTGATGTAGTACAAATGTTATTCTTGCTTTTACTTTAATGCATATTTTCCAATTCTATTTTACTCATGTGCTGATGAAGATGTCTTCTGGACCAATGTGGAGACTCCCATTTTATCATGAGGACAAATCAGAGCAGAAGTATAGTATCAGAATCATAAATAAGGAAACAAGGATTATCCAATGAGAAAAGAGGGCACTGAGAAGAAATGAAGACAGTAATATAGTATATTGCTCTGTACTCATTTCTGTATTCCTTGTCCTTGGTTTCAAGAACATTCTAGGTCTGCATGTTTCTTTTAGAGTTGATATGCTTAGATAATTAAGTGTCCATACTAGAATCCTTACTCTATATGCTGAGATCAAGTCAGAATTGGTTCACTACACAGTCTGTTCTCTAAGGTATCCTTTAGAGCAGCTAGCCCATACTCATGTGAGTCAATGGCCCCCACTGTGCTCCTCCAGAAACTCTGCTAAAATCATGCCTTTTTTTCTAAAACTCAAATAAAAATCTCATTTTCCACTGTCTTATTTTCCTTCAAGAGTCATAGAGATAAATTCGCGTCTATTCTGATTTGTTTAGGTGGCTAATGATATGTTTTAATACCAAACCCCAAGATAGCATGAATGCATTGAACTTATTTTTTAAAAAATCACATACTAAGTAAATAGAAAACAAATGTCAAGCACCGATGAGGCTAAAGGGAACTTTTCTCTTTGGCTGCTTCTTCATGATATGTGTTTATATTCAGTATATATAATAAACCATATAATAAATCTGATCCATGAATGAGGCATCTGTACTCTGTCCAGTACTCTTGTCAACCTATTTATACTGAGTACATCACTATGGAGAGGGTATCAAAAGACTTTTAGTGAAAAATAGCACAAAAATACTTTGCTTCTGAAATAAAGAGTTGAAGTGTTAAATCAACCTCCAAATTTTTGTTGTTTACCTGAAAACCAGACTTTTTATTTGGATATTCCCAATCTTTCTATCATTTCCCACGCCAGTCTTCATGGGGACCATGCAATCCTCTAGAAGATTACTAGTTTTGTTAGAAAAGAGAAATTCAGCAAAGTAAAAAAAAATTTGATCTCCTTGCTTGCTCTTCACCTCTCACAGACCCTTTGGCCTAGAATAGTCCTCAGAGCATGTAGCAGACCATAAATTTAGGTTCATGGGAGAGAAACGTCTTCACCTAGAACATTCTTTTTATTTCTTTTGTTTGTTTGTTTGCTTTTTCAATTTTTCCATGAAGAGATCCATTCACCTTCTTAGTTAGATATATTTCTTTTGTTTTTCTCCTTTTTATTGAAAATAGATTCTTTTCTTACATGATATGTCCTGTTTGTTCTTCCCAGTTCCTGACCACCCTCCACCCCCAACCTGGATCTACTCCCTTCCTCTTTCTCATTAGAAAAAAAAAAACAGGCTCCTACGAGATATCTTAAAATAGAACAATAAAATATAAGGTAGATTTTTATCTTACATCTTTGAAGCTATTGTGAAAGAGAAATTATCCCAATTTCATTCTCAGGAAATTTATTATCAGTATAAACTATTGATTTTTGTAATTCCTTTTGCATCTTGCAGAGTTACTAAAAGTGTTTATCAGATCACAGAGTTTTCTGTGGAATTACAGTGACTCTTCTGTATAGAATCATTTCATCTACAAGTAAGGATAGTTTAAGTTTTGTTTGCAATTTTAGTTGTTTTAATAGCTTTGTATTTTTTTTTAGCCAGCATAGAATATTAGTAGAGGGAACGGGCACCTTTGTCTCATTCTGGATTTTAAGATAATACTATCCAATTCTTCCCCATTTAGTATATACTGGTTGTTAAAATTGCCATATATATCTTATATTTTATTGAGATATTCTCTGTCTATCCCTAGTTTCTTTTAGGATTTTTTTTGTGTGTGTGTGTGTGTGTACATCTGGTGAATTTTGTCAAACTGTCTATCACGCCTGTTTTTTCAGTCTACTCTTATGGCTCATTACATTTATTTATTTGCATATTCTTAATCATCTTGATCTTCATAATTCAATTGCATTCATGTATGTATGTGGGGGCCTGCACTCATGCATGTGTGTGTATGTGCATGCTTATGTGCACTTATTAGTGTGCATATGGATATATGGCTACATGAATATGTGTGTGTACAAAATAAGTCTTTTCATTATCATTCTCAAACTCTTTTTTTTTTTTTAAAGAAAGTCTCTTAGCTTGAAATTCACTAAAAGTTAAGTGGTTGGCCAATGTGGTAGTTTAAATAAAAATGCCCCATAAACCCTTAGGAAGTAGCACTATTAGGAGGTATAGCCTTGTATGAGTGAATATGCTTTGTTGGAAAAGGTAAGTCATTCAGAGGTGGGCCTTGAGGCCTCAGAAACTCAGGCCAGTTCTTTTCCTGCTGCCTCTGGATCCAGATGTAGAACACTTGGCTCTTTCTTGAGCATTATGTCTGCCTGCATGTTGCCATGCTTCCTGCCATGATGATAATGGACTACACCTCTGGACAATAAGTCGGCTCCGTTAAATGATTTCCCTTATAACAGTTGCCATGGTCATGGTACTTCTTCAAAGCAATAGAACACAACTAAGACAGCCGATGTGTTTCAGGGATTTACCTGTCTCTGCTTTCTCCCTAACCTCCACTAATGCTGGTTGTGTTTCAGCCAAGCACCATGGTGCCTGGCTTTTTAGGTACATTCTGAGAACTGAATCTAGAATTTCATTTTGTTTGTCAGCATTGTCTCTTCAGGTAAGTTCATGCGATCTTGAATTTGGTTTGCATGTATTTTGTTGAAAAGTTTTGCACCATGTTTACCAGGGAGATTTTTCTGTAGTGGATCATTTTTTTACTATGTTGTCATTATTGCTCATTTGTTTGTTTTTGTTTTATCTTTATCTGTCTTTTACCTAAGATATATTGATTTGTAGAATGTCATGATTCTCCATCCTATATTTTGTTGAACAATTTGAGAACAGTTTGTATTAGTTCTTTTTAAATGCCTGGGAAAATTTAGGAATAAATCTTTCAACACTGGGCCTTTCTTTTTGGGGATACTTTTCATTACTTTTTCACTCTCATTGGCTGTTATGTTTCTATTTAAATTGTTTATATCTTTGGCTTAATTTTGTTTGGTCTTAAGAGTTTAGAAATCTTCACACTGGGAAAAAGACAGTTTATTCAATAAAAGATGCTGGGAAAAAACAAATATCTACCTACAAAAGAAGGAAATTCCATCTGTATCCATTCCCCTGTACGAGATCAATTCAAACTAGACCAAAACCTTTAAATTAAACCATGAAATGTTGGAACGACTAAGAGAAATTACAAAGACATCCATTAGGACACAAGTGTAGGCTCCAAAATTTGAATAGACCCTAAGAGCCTAAGGTCTGACAGGTGGGATTACATGAAATTAAGAAGCTTCGGTACATCAAAAGGAACATTTAACAAAATGAGTAGACAACTTATAGAATGGTAGGAAATCTTTAACTCCATAAACAGTTCTATGAATTGAACACATACTCCTCAAAGGAAGAGATAGAAGCCCCAAAAATGATTTTTAAAATGCTCAATATCATTAGGTATTCTGAAAATGCTACTTAAACTACTTTTAATTTTCATCTTACACCAGTCAGAAGGATATTCATCAACAAACAAATGACAATTGCTAGTGTAGAAAAGGAGAATGTGGAGAGAGCCCTTATTCACTGTTGGTGCAACAGAAAACTTGCACAGCCACCAAGGAAATCAATATAGAGTTTTCTCAAAATCTTTGAATAGAACTGTTTTGGGCCTTATGTCCACAAGGCTCTGTATCTATCACATATATTAGTAAACATCTATATTTACTGCTGGTTTGTTTACAGTAGCTGAGAGAAGAAATTTGTTTATATCTCCATTAATGAATGAATAGATAATAAAAATGTGATACATATACACAGTAAGATTTCATTTAACCATAAATAAAATGGAATATGAAAATTGCAGGAATGTAGAAAATATCATATAACAGACATAATCTGGTTCAGAAACACTAAGAAAAATATACTTATAAGTTTAAGTAGATAACAAATAATGAAAAAAAAAAAAAAAGAGACCGTGAGTTTTGAAAGAGAGCAAAAGAGGGCTATATGTGAGTGGTTTGATGAAGGAAGGGAATGGGAAAATTATGTGATTAAATGGTAATCTTAACAATAACATATAAAATTAAAGCAATAAAAGTATCTTCTTATTGTTCTCAAGTATGTGTCCTACATTCTAATAGTCATATTCATTTTTTTGTGGCAGTCAGTATGAATATAGACCAGGAAAGTAGAAGGGAAATCATAATATTTGTGGGGGCAATTAGACAGGGGCCTGAGAGGGTGATAGAATACATGAGGCATAAAAGTAGAAAGGGTTAACACTGGGCACAGCGTGGGTGGGGACCAGAAAAACTATGGAAATATAAAGATGTTGTAACTGAACATGCTATTTTGTCTAGTGATTGAAAAAATAAAACATGTTAAACAAATATATTACATGTAAGTAATATAAATCTGAAATACCTGATGATACGTGTCTGAAAGTTCATTCATATATTTCAGGGATGAGGATACTGCTCCAATAATCAAGCTCAAAATGAGCTGGCAGTACCTGTGTGACCATACCACTAGGTTCCTGCTCAGAAGGTGTACTTTATACTGCTATGGTCCTAAATGTAGTGAAGAAAGGATCCCAGACTTAAATAGTATGCAAGCAGCAAAGATCATTTATTCTGCAGAAATTCAGCATGCTGGGGTAACCACTTAGGCAAAATGGTGACCCTGACGTGAGCTCACATGCTGTTTTAAAAGACATTACAGGGAACTGCAAGGGGGTGAAGCAATCTTTAACATAATTGGAGCATTCAAACTGAAAAAGTGCAGGTAATCTTAGTAAGGGTCATGAGTTAATCATAAGACAAGAGAGTTCCAGACCAGGAGTAAATCTTTAAACAATTAGACTAGCAGTAAACCAACCTTAGGCCATTTTATCTTCCTCTGGCCAGGTGGCTACACCATCTCTTATTGGCTGTCCATTTTCTGTGGTACTTCCAGTGAATGCTGAGCTCATTTCTGAGGAATTGGGACTTAGGCCTGTTCTTAACTAATAAGGCACTGAAGCCTTTCATGAAGTTGGCTAGACTTATTTAACCAGGCCTCTTCAATAGATTACTTTTAGAATAATGATTTTTAACCTAAATATTGTTAAAATATAGCATTAAAGTTCATGTGCTTTGTTTCCTCCTTTCCCATAGTAATCACATATGTGTTTACAATTAAAATTTCATTAATAGCTTGGAAAAGAGCTCTTAAACAGCATATTTTAATTTTTTATTTCAGAACATTGGAACATTCTTACTTTTATTATAATGCAATTCCTAACAGCCAAACTGGGGTTTTTCTTTCTATAAAAAGATAAAGTTCACTGTACACACACACACACACACACACACACACACACACACACACACACACACACTCACACACAAAGTTTACCTCCAAATCTATTCATATTCATTCCACTGTATTGGAACATGTACTAGACTATGAGGTAGAATTTAAATACTAAAATTGATTTTATATGATACCTTTTTTTTTTTTTTTTTGGCATTGCTTCTTCCTCAATGACTTTTTTCCTTGTTTGACCTCACTTTATTCTTCTGAGAGAGACAAGCCTCTGATTTGTTTCTTGACTGTCTCATGTCACTTATCATGAGGCAGAGAGGGAACTGCTCTGAACTAAAACTTAAATGATATTTTTATATCCTTTTCTTCCACTCACTTCTACTGACTGCTAATACCTGAAGGATTTCATCCTTGCAAAGTCTAACTGTGTTTCAGCCGTTATTTTTTGATGCTCTGTTTAGTTATTTACTGTGTTTTCCAGAAAGGGTTAGAGATTCTAAGCAAAAATACTTGCAGTCATGGCTTGCTCTTCCATGTATTGAAAAGCATATATTATACGCCTTGTAAAGTTTGATGCTTTCATGCTAAACTTAACCAAAGTGTGTTCTTTTGTCTTTGCAGTTTTCCAGAATGTGTTCCAGGGCCCCATGCTGTTTTCTTCTTTTCACTCCTCTTTTAATGAGCAAAGGTCAATGCCCTCATCATCTGCTTGGCTGTGCTCTCCTAGGCTCACCCTGCACCTCCCTTCTTTTGAGTTATTTCCTCAGATCTCTGGCAGGCCTACTGATGTGCACAGAGCAGACCTACAAGGCAGAAGATTGTGCTTATGTCCCTGCAGCCCAGTTCTCTGATGATGTAGTGCTGAACATCTGTCTGTAAGATGTGATCAAGCCTGCCAAAATGGCAAAGCCCCTAACATTTTCTAGCCCTTTGTATTGTTTATTCATTCACCTTTTGGGGAGCAGTGTGTATTTTTCTATCTGATGCATAAAGAGTCTTCGACTCTACTGATGAGTAAAACCCACAGTGGGAACAAATAAAAAGTAACATAATTAAAGTGAGACTCTTAAGGCAGCTCAGATCACTTAACAGATTGCCTCCTCAGGACGGAATATCTAACAGAAATCTGTGTAGTGTGGACAGCGGTGAAGATAGAGGCCAATAATATCAATACTTCAAGGGATTTTTATTTACCACATTTTTTTCAGACTATAAGATGCATCTTACCATAAGATACACCCAGTTTTTAAAGCAGTAAAGCAAGAAAAACATTCCAGTTTCTGGCTATTATGAATAAAGCTTCTATAAACATTAAAAAAAAAAAAACAAGAAAGATAATAAAAACAGCAATCTGACCATAAGGCACACCTTAGTTTCTGCCACCCCCTCACACTTTGGGGGGGGGAGAAGGGGGGAATTGTGGCTTACGGTCTGAAAAGAACAGTACATCTTTTACTCAGGTTTATAGAATACTTTTAATTTTTTATTAATTAATATATTTATTGATTTACATCTTGGTCATAGCCTCTCCCTTCTCTCATCCCATTCTCCTTTTCACCTTCCCCTATTCCTCCTAAAAGAGGAACCCCTCTACCCCCACACCTACACAGTTCATTAAGATGCATCAGGACTGAGTTCTGCCTCTTCTCCTGTGGCCTGACAAAGTAGTCCAGTCAGGGGCAAGCCATTGAAAAGCAGGCAGAAGAGTCAGAGACAGGCCCCACTCTCTTTCCTAGTGGACCTACATGAAGCCTGAGGTGCCCATTCGCTTCTTCTACGTGGAAGACCTAGGTCTAGTAGTGGTCCTTGATTGGTGCATCAGACTCCATAGGCTCCTCTGAGCCCTGATTAGCTGGCTCTGTTGGTTTTATTGTGGAAATCTTGTCACCTCTACATCTGTTTATTCTTAACCCCACTTTGCACTAGACTCTCTATGCTTTACCCAATGTTTGTCTGTGACTCTTAGCATCTGTTTCCAACATGTGCTTGATGGAGCCTCTCAGAGGACAACTCTGATAGGCTCCCGTCTGCAAGCATAGCAGAGTAACATTAATAGTGTCAGGGGTTAGCCCTCCCCCATGGCATGGGACTTAGGTTGGGCCAGGCATTAGTTGAACATTCCCTCAATATCTGTGTTTTCTGTTCTATCTTTATCCCTGCAAGTCTTACTGGCAGGGTAAGTTTTGGGTTAAAGTTTTTGTTGGTTGGTTGGTGTTTCCATCCCTTTACTAGGAGACTTGTCTAGTTAGATGCTGTCTTTTTCAGCCTCTATGGCCTCTGCTACTAGATGTCTCTGCTAGAGTCCTTCTTATATCCCCCTGGGAAGTTACCATGACTTGGTTCTCCAGCTTGCCACAGAGAAACCCCCACTCACATTGTCATTTTTCTGTGCAGGCTTTCTGTTCTTCCACTTCTGCTCTCTCCAGGTCTGATCTCCACCTGCATTTCTCTCTGTGTTCTAGATAATATATCTTTTCATCAGAATGTGATTAGCCTAGGAGACATATTGTATAAGCTAAATGTTATCTTTACTTACAAATTACCTCAAATAACTTTCACTTATTTTGATTCTAATATAGCTTACAATTATTATGGTGATATTTACCAGTGGCCTTCACTATGCTTATCATAAGACATTTCTTAGAAAGTAATTCCAAGCAATGTTTAGGAAAAATTTTTGTTTAAGTTTCATGGCTGTTAGCTACCTCCTTGATGTTCACCCTAGGGATAAAGTTGACATTAGAACAACAGACCTTATGTGTAAATGCTTTCACAGTCTCTTTTAGAATGAATGGCCAAATGATCCAATCTCTTTGTTAGCCTTCTCACCATTACCTTGTTTGTACTTTATGTGTGTCAGGATTTCTGTTTACTTGTTTGACTGTTTACCTGGTTTCCCTACCTGTAACTTGAGAATGACAGTGAGACCTCTTGAGTAATTTTTCACAGATTAAATGTGGAAAATTTGGACATGTGGTCCACATACTAAAACAGCTAGATTGAGAGTAAATTCAGTTATTACATTGCCAAATATCTAAACAAATCATTTATTTAAATTAATTAAATATATTATTTACTAGAAAATACACCAAAGATATTTTCCATATTTTAACTGAATAAGCATGCATTAGATGACCTGATAATAATTACACACTTGTATTTACAATAGTATTCATGAGTTCATCATGTATGTTTATTTTAAACATCATCAGTATGGTAGATTAGGTAATTTTTATATCTATTCTTCTTAAAATAGCACACATTTTATATGCATTTTAATATTTAAATATTTTCTGTTGTGATGATTGAACCCAGAGTCTTACATATATTAGTCATAAGCTCAACTGCTAGGCTATGAACCCTGTCCTATTGAAAAAGGTGGTCTCCCTAAATCACCCTGCTGCTTCTGATCCTCCTCCATCTATAGAAGCTAGAATTACAGGTACACAAACCAAGATGTGTAATAATTTTTATTCCTTTTCTATGATTTCTAAAATATAGTATACATGCACTTTTAAAAGCCATGTTAAGTGCAGAGAATGAAATAACTGAAGCTACTTAGAGCAGTAACTTGCCAAAGCCAATATCCTGTATATATTTGGTCGCTAAATGTCACAAGAATTCAAGAAATTTACTTTTCTTAGCTTTAGCGTTATGAAATTAGAAATATTAGAAATTTAGAAATATTAGCTTTAGAAAAATATTGAATATGGCCACAGTTGTACTTGGTTTTGATCCAACATTATTTCTTTTATATATCATTCTTTTCTAATCACAAATACATGTTTCTCATCTGTGCTGTGTGCTAAGTAGCACTGATAACATTGACAGTGATGAAACTCCATGCTTTTTTCAGTTGTTCACAGTGTCAAAGAATGATAAATATTCTTTCTGGGTTGCTAATTTTGATGTGAGGGCAAAAGACAAATTAACATTACCCATGATAAAAGATTCTAACATTCTCAATTTAACTAATGACAGTGCGTGCGTGTGTGTGTGTGTGTGTGTGTGTGTGTGTGTGTGTGTGTGTGTGTATTTAATTTGGAATAGAGCCAACACACAGGCAGATGCAAATAATCAATTTGTATAACGAAGCTTTTGAAAATGTGTGGTGTGTCACATTCACCAATTTATACATCCAAGAAAGAGGATGTTGTTATTGTATAAAAGACATATATTTTAATGGAGCTAGGAAAGGTAGGAAACAAGGGCTCAAAGGTAGTCTACATGGAGAATGAAGCTAAGTCTCTTCCTCGTCAATGCTAGGATAGAATAAACTCTAGGGGGGAATTCATGTTTGCAAACATTTCTTACATTTAAAAATGTAATATGCTGGTGTTTATAATTTGAACTTGTACTTTTTCATATAGATTTGCTTAATTGGTTACCTAGGCTTCAAGTGCTTTCAAAACAATACTTAGAATTTCATACATTAATAATGTCTAATCATAAATTCTTCAGCGATAACATCTGAAACTTCAGCAAGGGCCTTGAAAGCTCCTTTCTTGGACAACTGCTGTGCTTAATAGTAAGAGGTAAAAATGTGAACAATGGGAAGATAGTTTTTGTGAGATGCCAAGGAAGACAAGCAGTGTCTGCCTATTTTATTTACAATTGCAGTGAACTATTTAGTGAGTTTTCGTTCTGTTGCTTTCACTGTAGCAGCTGCTTTATACACAGTGTTTATAAATGTAACCTTTAAGGAATCCTACACGTTAACATTATTTCCCTTTATTTTTATCTTTGTAGAGACTAACTAAAAGGTAAGTTTGGCTGCAGCTGGAGGAAAATCATTTCACATGCAGGAAGTTTCGGTTTTGAGAATGTAAAAACTCAGGATTGATGTTATGTGTGATTTTGTTACACAAGTCTACTTCTACTAAGAGAGAAATGTACTGAAGTCAGTTAGATAAATTTACAAAAAGCTGCTTTAAAATATAAATGACATAAATGTCCCACACTTTCTTTATCCATGTTTTTTCAGTTGTAGGACAGTTAGGTTGTTCCCAATTTCTGGCTGTTATAAATCTGCTATGAGTAATGGAGTACTAGTCAGCTTTTAAAAACAATGATATCATGCAACTGGCAGGCAAATGGATGGAACTAGAAAATCATTCTGAGGGAGGTAATGCAGACCCAGAAAGACATGACAGAATCCGGGCATATTCAGCATCATAGAGGTTCCATGAGCAATTGATGAAAACAGATGAAGAGACACACAGGCAAACATTAGGCAGAACTCAATAAATCCTGCAGAAGAAGGGGAGGAAGGATTGTAGAAGCCAGAAGTTCCAATGACACTTCAAGACAACCCACAGATAAAGAAACCTGAGCTCATAGGGGGGTTACTAAGACTGAACCAACAATCGGGGAGCCTGCATGGGTCCAACCTAGGTCTCCTGAATATATGTTGTTCTGTGGCTTGGTGTTTTTGTGGAGATCATAACAGATGGATGGAGGATGGTTTATGATGCTTTTGCCTACTTTTGGAACCATTATCCTACTAGGTTGCCTTGTCTTGCCTTAATATAAGAGGAGGTGATTAGTCCTTTATAACTTGATAAGCCATGTTTGCTTGACATGCCTGTGAGGCCTACCTTTTTCTAAAGGAAAGGAAGAGGAGTGGGTAGGGAGGGGAGAATGTAGAAAAAGGACTGGAAGGAGAGGAGGGAGGGGAACTGCAGTTGGGATATAATATATGAAAGAATAAATTAAGAAAGAAAGAAAGAAAGAAAGGAAGGAAGGAAGGAAGAAAGGGAAGAAGGGAAGAGAAGGAGAGAGAGAGACAGACAGAAAGACAGACAGACAGTAAGAGACCGAGACCGAGACAGAGACAGAGACAGAGTTGATGTTGGGAGGACAACCAGCCTGAAGAAGAAAGAAAAAATTTACATAAATAAAATATAACACAAATGAGAGATGGAGACATGTGTCCACTAATCCTTCAGCTCTAGGTCCTCACTTAGTATAGACTTGACTAGGTCCTAGGCATGCACCTCAAGTTCTGTGAGTTCATATGAGCCTTCATCATGCTAATTTAAATTATCTTTGTTTCTTGGTGTTCCCCATCCCTCCTGGGCTCACCTCCTTATTTACTCCCTTTCCCTGACTCCTGAAAAGAGGGATTTAATGGAAATATCCTGTTCAGGAATGTGTTCCAATGCTTTCACTCTCTGCACAATGTCTGGCTATAGGTCTCTGTATTTGTTCCCCTTGAGTGCAAGTGAAAGCTTCTTTGATGATGGCTGAGCAAAACACTGACCTAATACTATAGCAGAATGCCAATAAAAGTCATTTTATTGCTTTAAAAAAACAAAAAACAATGGTTAATATTTGGTTTTGTACTAGATTCCTAGGCTATTTATGTTCAGGTTCGTGACCATCCAAGCAGAGTTGGATACAGATTCCACCTCATGGAGTGTGTCTTAAATCAAATCAATACATGTTAGTAAGTCCAATTTTTATATCTCCATTGCACTAGCAAATCTTGCATGCAAGACACCATTGTAGACCAATAGGGTTGTGGCTGGGTTGACGTTTCTCTTTTGATAGCACACAGAGAAACTTCCTGGAACAAAGATGCTAGAATATACAGGTGGATTTTCTATATAGGGACCAGCTCTACTTATCTGTGCTCATTGAGTTGTGTAAATCTTCTCTAAAGCAATATGGCCTTGCTCTCAGTTTGTGGACAGCAACCTATTGTCTTGGCAACTACTCTGGTTGAGATATAGGGATTTTCCGTGGAATCTTTTTGAACAACAACTCAATAGATACAACTCAATTACAGCATTAGATGTTTAATTTGGTGACAAGGCCAATTGTGGCTCTGTCTCTCCATTGTCTCCCCTTTATTTGGAGGTTTCACTTATATCACCTCATATAGGTACACACACACACACACACACACACACACACACACACACACACACACGTTGTCATCACCATCACCATCATCATCACCATCACCATCATCATATTTCCATACTGTTCTCCAAATATTTTGTGCGAACTGTTCCAGAATCACCACTTATTTATAACTATCTGTTACATAATATTTTTTTCCTTCTCAGGCATTTATGTGTTCCTTTTTTAGAATTCTCTGCCTGTACATATATTCTGAGTTATCCCTACAGGTATCCAGACAGGTAAGCAACTGTACCTCAAAGAGATCAGAATGAAAACCCAGTGCAGATTGACTTTGTCAAACTGGATCGTTGTAGGTGTATTTAAAACACAGTACAAATTGGAAAAGGTTTCCAGGCATTGATCAAATCAATCAGTCCAAATCCAGCTATACAGTAAAGTTTAAAGTATGACTGCATAGAAACTCTTTTACAAAGTACATGTGACCCTGAGGGTGAGTTCTACAGTTAAAAGTGCTAGGCTCTAGTGTGGTCTCTGCCCAATAAGATAGATGTCATTAGGCCATAAAATAGATGTGGCATCTCCCTTAAGGATGGGTAATACTCTAGGAAAGAAAAAGTCTGGGATAATAATTCTGGGAAATCTGAATGTTTGTTCTTTAGATAACAAAAAGGTCACCAGGTGCTTAACAACCTCTGTTCTCAGCTTTCTGAATTGAATGCAGATCATTGCTTTTATCTCCTCCATTGAGGAGATACCTTGAATTAGTATTTCTGATACCCTTAGTGCTTCAGTGAGTGCAAGGACCTCTGTGCCCCCAAAAGCACTACATTTTTAATTGAGTTATTTGATTCTTTTCATAGCTAGTTTTAAATCTTTATATATTTAAGATATTAGTCCTCTTTCAGACATGTAGATAGTAAAAATAAATCTTTTTCATTACTGTAGGCAGCCATTTGAATTAAATGGTGGTATCCTTTGCTTTTGGAAGCTTTTCAATTTCATGAGGTCCCAGTTATTAATTGGTGATCTTAGTGCCTATACTAACTGTGTACTGTTCAGAAAATAATTTTCTGTGCCAATCTGTTCAAAGCTACTAATTACTTTTTCTTCTATCAAGTTCAGTGAATCTGTTCATGTTAAAAATTTTTATTCAAGTAATTTATTCATATTACATTTCCATTGTTATCTTCTCACTTGTATCTTCCCATTCCCCCTCCCACCCTCTTTCTTCCTATTCCCCTCCACAAGCTCTGTGACAGAAGTGGACCTTGTTGTCCACTATAAGATCACTGCCTATCAGGTTTCTTCCTGGTAGCCTATTTACTCTTATTCTAAGTGTCACCAGGTCTCCTCACCAAGGAAAGTGGTCAAATAAGAGGCAGAAGAGTTCACGTCCAAGTTAGTCCCTGCTCTCCACACAGTTGTGGAGAATGTGTTGTCCATTAGCTAGATCTGGGCAATGTTTCTAGGTTTACTGCATGCATTGTCCTTGGTGAATACACTAATTTGGACTGACTGGCCAGGCTGTAGATCTGCCTCAGTGGTCTTCTTTTAGGTTTCTAGGACCCTCTAAATCCTTCTATTTCCCCATTCTTCCTTACCTCTCTCACCTAGAGACCCAATAGGAAGTCCCAATATCTATACCAATCACCGGGTAAGTGAAGACTTTCTGGGGACATCTCTTTGGGCTAGTGTCCAATTGTAAGTGAGTATATACCATGTGAGTCTTTCTGCTTCTGGGTTAACTCACTCAGGATGATCATTTTGAGTTCCATCCATTTGTCTGCAAATTTCAGGATTTCCTTGTTTTTAATACCTGAGTAGTATTCCATAATGTAATTGTTCTAGAGTTTCTTTATCCATTCTTCGACGGAGGGACATCTGGGTTGCTTCCAGGTTCTAGCCCTTATGAATAAGGCTGCTATGAACATCATTGAGCATATGTTCTTGTTGTGTGGTGGAGCAACTTGTGGGTATATTTGAGGAGTGGAATAACTAGATCTTGAGGTAATCCTATTCCCAGTTTTTGGAGAGAATGCCAGATTCATTTCCAAAGTGGTTGTACAAGTTTGCACACCCACCAGCAATGAAGGAGTGTTTCCCTTTCACCACACCCTTGCCAGTATATGCTGTCTCTTGAGTTTTTCATCTTAGATATTATGATGAGTGTAAGATTGAATCTCAAGGTCATTTTGATTTGCATTTCTCTGATGATTAAGGACAGTGGGCATTTCTTTAAGTGTTTCTCAGCCATTTGGTATTCTTCTGTTGAGAATTCTTTGTTTCATTCTGAGCCCCATTTCTTAATTTGGTCTTGTGGTGTCTAATTTCTTGAGCTCTTTATATATTTTTGGATATTGTGCTTTTTCAGGTGTAGAGTTGGTAAAGATCTTTTCCCAGTCTGTAGGCTGTTGCTTTGTTCTGTTGGCAGTATCTTCTGCCTAACAGAAGCTTCTCAGTCTCATGAGGACCCATTTATTGTCAACCTGGGCTGTTGGTGTTCTGTTCAGGAAGTTGTCTCCTATGCCAGTGAGTTCAGGCTCTTCCCCATTTTTCTTCTAACAGATTTAGTGTCTCTGATTTCAGATTGAGGTCTTTAATCCTCTTAGACTTGAGTTTTGTGCATGATGATAAAATGGATCTACTTGTACCTTTCTACATGTAGACATCTTGTTAGACCAGCACCATATGTTGAAGATGTTATCCTTTTTCCATTGAATAGATTTGGCTTCTTTGTCAAATATCAAGTGTCCATATGTATCTGGATTTATTTCTGGGTCTTTAATTTGAGTCCATTGGTCAAACAACATATTGCTATGCCAGCACCATGCTGTTTTAATTATTGTTGATCTATAGTAGAGCATGAGATCAGGTATGAACATTCTTCAGAAGGATCTTTTATTGTAAAGGATTGTTTTTACTATTCTGGGTTTTTTGTTTTTCAATATAAAATTGAGTATTTTTGAATCAATGTTCATAAGGGAAACTGATCTGAAATGATTTTTATTTGTTGGATCTTTGTGAGGTTTATGTATCAAGGTGACTGTGGCCACATAGAATGAGTTTAGTAATGTTCCACCCATTTCTATTTTGTCGGGTAGCTTGAAGAGTATTGATATTATCTCTTCTTTGAAAGTTCTTTGAAAATCTGATAGAAAGAATTGTGGGCTGAAACCATCTGGCCCTGGGCTTGTTTTTTTTTTTCCCCCCCGCTTGGGAGACTTTTAACAACAGCTTCTATTTCTGTAGGAGAAGCAGGGCTATTTAATTTGTTAATCTGATCTTGATTAAACTTTGGCTAGTGGAGTCAATCAAGAAAATTGTTCATTTCCCTCAGATTTTCAAATTTTGTGGCATATAAGCCTTTGAAGTCGGACCTAAGGATTCTTTGTATTTCTTCATTGTCTGCTGTTATGTCTCCCCTTTCATTTCTGATTTTGTTGATTTGGATAGTGTCTCTCTGCCTTTTAGTTAGTTTGGTTAACAGTTTGTCTATCTTGTTGATTTTCTCAAAGAATGAACTCCTGGTTGTGTTGATTCTTTGAATTAATCTCTTTGTTTCTACTTTATTGATTTCAGCCCTGCTGTTGATTATTTCCAGATGTCTCCTCCTCTTGCGTGTTTCTGCTTCTTTTTTTCCTAAGGCTTCCAGATGTGCATTAAGTTGCCTAAAGGTAATATTTCCAATTTCTTTATAAAAGGTATTTAGTACTATGAATTTTCCTCTTAGCACTGCTTTCAATGTGTCCCACAAATTTGGGTATATTTCCTTCATTTTCACTGAATTTTAGGAAGTCTTTTATTCTTCCTTTTAATTTTTCCCTGACCAAGTTGTCATTAAGTAGAGAGTTTTTTAGTTTCCATGTTTGTGTAAGCTTTTTGTTATTTCAGTTGGTCAAGCCCAGTTTAGTCCATGGCGATCTAATAGGATACAAGATATTTCAAACTTCTTGTATCTTTAAGGCTTGATTTGTGACCTCCTATATGATCTCTTTTGGAGAAGGTTCTGTGCGGTGCTGAGAAGAAGGTATATTCTTTCATATTTGGATGAAAATTTGTGTAGATATCTGTTAGGTCCATATGATTCATGACATCAGTTAGTGTCCTTATTTCTCAATTTAGTTTCTGTTTTTCTGACCTTTCCTTTGGTGAAAGTGGGGTGTTGAAGTCTCTCATTATTAATGTGTAGAGATTGATGTGTGTTTTAAGCCTTGTTATCATTTTTCTTTACACATGTGGGTGCCATTTTATTGGGACTGTAGATGTTCAGAGTTGCGATGTCATCTTGGTTGACTTTACCTTTCATGTGTATGAAATATACCTCCTCATCTTTTTTGATTAATTTTTGCTCAAAGTCTATTTTACTAGATATTTAAATGGCTACACCAGCTTGTTTCCTGTGTCCGTTTGCTTGAAATACCTTTGTATAGCCTTTTACCCTGAGGTTATGTCTATCATTCTGGCTGAGATGTGTTTCTTGAGTACAGAAGAATGTTAGGTCTAATTTATACATTCACTCAGTCTGTGTCATTTTATTGGATAATTGAGACCATTGATATTGAAATATATTATTGAGCAGTGACTATTAAGTCCCATGATTTTCATGTTCATCACAGTAGAGGCTTTGTTTTATGTTCTTACAATAGTGTAGTTATCTATTTCTTGTGTTATTTTGGTTTTAGCTTGTCACTTTTGGTTGCAGTTTTCCTTCTGATAACTTCTATAGGGCCAGAATTGTGGATAGTTACTATCTGAATTTTTTTTTTATCATGGAATATCTTGTTTTCTCAATCAACAGTTATTGAAAGTTCTACTGGGTATAGTAGTCTGGCCTGGCATCTGTGGTCTCTTAGGGTTTGCAGGACCTCTGTCTAGGCTCTTCTGGCTTTTATGGTCTCTGCTGGGAAGTCTGGTCTGGTGGAATTCTGATTGGTTTGCATTTATATGTTAATTGGCCATTTACCCTTGCTGCTTTTAATATTTTTCTTTGTTCTATATATTTTGATTATTATGTTGTGGGAAGATTTTTTTTCTGTCTTATTCTTTTTGGTGTTCTGTAGGCCTATTTTAGGTTTAATGCATCTTTTTCTTTAAATTGGGGGCATTTTCTACTATGATTTTGTTGAAAATATTTTTTGGGCCTTGGAGCTGGGCATCTTCTCTTTCCTCAATTCCTATTATCCTCAGGTTTCATCTTTTCATGTCCTTGATTTCTTGCATGTTTTGTGTCAGGAATTTTTCAGATTTAGCATTTTCTTTCATGGTTGTTTCCAGTTCTACAACTGTATATTCTACTCTTGAGTTTTATTCTTCCATCTTTTGATTTCTGTTAGAGAAGCTTACTTCTGCATTACTTGCTTTCTTCTCTAAGTTCTCTCATTCCCAGATTTCTCCTGTCTGTGCTTTTATCACTGTTTCCATTTTCATCTTCAGATATTAAACTGTTTTATTGATTTCCTTCATCTGATTGTTTGTATTTTCCTGAATTGTTCCAGTGCCTCTCTATAGGCCTCTTTAATGTCTTCAAACTGTTTAGCTGCATATCCCTGCAGTTGTTTACAGATTTTATTCATTTCCTCCACTATCATCTTCATTACTAAGGATTTGAAGTCATTTTCTTGTGTTTTAATTGTGTTTGAGTTCTCAAGGTTGATATCTTTGGGATAGCTGGGATCTGAAGATGTCATGTTGTTTTGGTTTTATGCTGACCCTTAGTCATCCTTCTGTGCTTGACATTGGGAGGTAGTTTTTCATGTATGGATACAGTAGGTAACCTGCTTTCAGCTCCAGGGGGTCCTTATGTCACACCCTGGGCTTCAGTCTTGGTCAGCAGAAGCTGGTGCTGGTACTCTGCAGCACAAGAATCAGTTTTAGGTAGTGTAGATAAAGCCAGTTATCCTTTCTTTGACTGGCCTTTGAAAACCCTGCCATTGGGCACTGGGGCTTTGGAGGCCTAGTCTCAGTCTACCCTAGAATGCCAGAACCCCTGCTGGCTTGTGGGGTTGGCTAGGATTCTGACTGATCTGTCCAGACCATGGGACCTAGGTTCAGTCACACTTGATATAGCAGATACTGCCCTCTGGTTTGTGAGAGCTGGCTGGGTTTCCACCCAATCCCTTCAGGCCAGTTCAGTCCCATCTGGGCATAGTTAGGCATTCCCTCTGTGTGGTGGCACCTGGTCAGTCTCTGCCAGATCTTGCAGGAATGGCTCCCTGCTTTGTGGCAGGTGGGAGGTTTCTGCCCGATTCTCTCAGGTCACTTCAGACCCTCCTAAGAGCATGGGAGCCTCTGATGAGCTGTGGTGGCTAGCTAGGTATCTGCCCAATCCCTTCAGGCCACATCAGTTCAGCCCAAGTGTGAGGGAACAGTCCGCTGGGATGGCTGGCTATGTTTCTGCCTGACCCATTTAGACCACGCCTCCATAGGCCAGTCACCCCCAGTGTGTAGCTATGGAGCTGTAGCTGGAAGGCATGTCCACAACTGCCTGGGCCCCCATGTGAGCCATGGGTCCCTCTGTGGATTGGCTGGATAATCTGAGGTCAGTTCTATCCCAGGTCCACACTCTTGGGTCCCACTGGGCCAGCAGGCTCTGATGCTGTTACTCTGCAGCCCACAGATTAGTCAGAGAGGGAAAGAGAGGGTGCATATGAGGCATGCATGCTCGATGCTTGGCTGTACTGGGCTTTGGATATTATGCCTGTGTGGTTGCCAACCCTTGGGGATTTCTGTGGAGTCATGGATAGGTCTGAGGTCAGAACTATTTCTTTTCCTGCCTTTTCACCAAGAGAGAAGCTCCAGGCTGGTGTATCACTTTCCAAAGTTCAATCTCAGATATTGAGTCTCTGATATAGTACAGGGCAACAGCTCAGAGGTGGGTATGGGTCCAGACTCTGGGTACTGGGCACCCATCCTCCATGGGCCAGTTGTATGGCCTCAGGCTGTACTTACCTGTGCTCTGCACATTGCAGACCCCTCTCACCTAGGGTTATTCAGGTCTTGTGGTCTGTATCTCCCAGATGTATCCCTAGTCTCCATCCTGCAGATCAGATACCCTGTGTGTTCACCATCACCATCATGGATCAAATCTGTTTTAATGTTGAGGTTTTGGTTTGATTTTTGTACAAGATGGTAAGGATGCATCTACTGGAATGTTTGTACCTGGGTCCATTTGTTGAAGACGCTGCGTTTTCCCCCTCAGTGTGTATTTATGACTTCTTTATCAGAAACCAGGTGTCCATAGGTAGGTAGATTTATGTCTGGGTATTCCATTTGATTCCATTTATCAAGGTGTCTCTTTTGATGCCAATACCTTACATTTTTTTCAATCATAGCTATGTAGTACAACTTTTATCAGGGATGGTAATACTTCCAGTTTTTATTTTATTATTCAGAATTATTCTTAGCTATTTTGAGTTTCTGTTTTTCTGTATGAAGATCAAAACTCTCTTTTTAAGATCCCACCTTCCATGTCTTAAAGACTTTATCATACAAGAAATTAACTTGCTTGGTTACATTTTCCCTAATATATTTTATATTATTTTGTGCTGTTGTGAAAACTATTTCTTTACTCAGTTTGTACAGCAATTGCATATAGGAAAGCTACTGATTCTTATGAGTCAATTTTGAATACAGCCACTTAGCAAACTGTTTATCAGCTGCAGGAGTTTCCCAGTAGAACATTTAGGGTCAGTTATATATCTATCATATAATCTGCAGATAAACATACTTTGAGATCTTTCTTTTCAGTGTGTATCCTCTTGATCCCTTTCAGTTTTCTTATTACTCAAGCTGCGGCTTCAAGTACTATACTGAATATGTATGGAGAGAGTGGACAAGCTTGCCTTGTTCCTGATTTTAGTTTAAATTCTTTGAATTCCTCCACTTAAGTTAATGTTGGCTCTGAGCTTGCTGTAAACTGCCACTACTGTGTTGAGGGGTGTGCTTTTTAGCTCTAATCTCTTCAGGGTTTTTTTTTTTTCTGTAAAGAGCTGTTGGATAGCCTTTTCTTCATCTAAGAATAAGATCTAATAGTTTTCAGTTTGTTTATATCATGGATTATATTTACTGATTTATGTATGATGAAACACTTCTGTATCTCTGGTATAAATCCTATTTGAATAAGGTGGATGATCTTTTTTTTTTATTTAAGTTTGGTAACTGGAATATATTGAGAAAATTATCCATTTTTTAGAGTTTCCAATTTTGTGGAGTATAGGTTTTTAAAATATGACCTAATGATTATCTGGATTTCCTGGGTGTGTATTGTTTTGTCCCCGTTTGTATTTTTCATTTTTATGATTTGGGTATTATCACTTGCCCTTTTAATTAATTTGGGTAAGGAGGGGAAGATCTGTGTGATCCACTAGAGACAGGGGAGGAGGGCAGGGAGCTGCAGCATATGATCTACTACAGAGCTAGGGATGAGACTAGCATATTGAAATTGGAGGAACAGAGGAAGAGGAGAAGATCTTCAGTTAGCCTACCTTGTTCCCTAACTGGAATGCTGTTGCTTTATCTAGTATTTTTTCTACCTAGTCTTAATATGCATCTCTACCCATGTTTCCCTTTGTCATCAGAAAATCTGCTGTCTTATTCTCTGACTTCTTTCCTGGATCTCTAATTGTATTCTTGACCTCACACCTATAATTCTCATCTCTATCATATCTACCTTTTGTTTTGGAGCCTGTTTGAATTTTAAATACATAGTTTAGATGTCATAATGCTTACTTGGTGTAAATGAAGTTTTAGAATCAACAAAGTAGACTAAAAATTCATTACCAATTCATGAGATTCTATTATGTTTCCACTTGTAATATTTTTATGTGAATCTTTATCAAAGCATATGAGGTTTTACTTCCTACTACGATTCTTTCACTTAAAAGCATGAATTTTACAAATAATTTTATGTGAAACATTTTTATTCTGCATTTACATGTTACATTATCATCAAAACTGAACCTGTAAATTTGGTGATTAGCTTATAAAAAACACCTTGCCACACATAAACCTAACTGCAAGTACTTGTTTATGACAGGTAAAAAAAAATAACTAAATTACTGTCCTTTCGTTTAAAAAATTTAATACATTCTTGCCACACATTTCAATTTTTTTAAATCAGATTGAAAATAAACACAAACAATATAAATGGATAGATTATATAAGACAGCTTTATGTATATATGTCTATATAAATATATAAAGAATATTTTAAAACCTTTATTAAGTTGTATTTTAAGTACATGATCCATTCATTTTAAATGTACAGCAAAATGTTTTTTTTATATACTACCACGTGTTATAGTTTTACTTCTGGTCCTACGAGAACAAGAAAGTTAGGAGAGAGAGAGAGAGAGAGAGAGAGAGAGAGAGAGAGAGAGAGAGAGAGAGAGAGAGTTTGTGTTAGTTCACAATTCCAGCTTATAGGCTAACATTCAGGTATGTAATAGGAGCAGGAGTTTGAGGTTGCTGATTATATCACATCCATAGACAAAGGAAAGGAATGCACTCACACTCCTTAACAGCTTTCTTGTCCTCATCTTGCTTTCTTCACTCTTGTACGGTCAGAATCCCCAGCCTAGGGAATGGCACCACTCACAGTGGGCTTGGTTCTCACCATAGTCTTAGTTTAGATAATTTGTCATGAAGACTTTGTTTCCATGTTGTCTTAACTTGAAAATTATTGCTAACTATTGCATTAAGTAATATGACTATCCTTGTCTACCCTTTCTGTAATGTTTCCTCATATGACTTCTAATACACATGTACATTTTATATCCCCCTATTAATCCAAAATATCCATTACATTATTCTTGTACATATAAATTTGCTTTCTCTGGAAATTTGATCTAAATTATATCACGTGCTATGTCTCCAGGCTTCTCTGCCTTAGCACAGCAAATTCTGGAATTTGACTACAATATAACTGTGTCAAGGTGTCTGTCTTTGTTGTGGGTAGACTGTAGTTATATTATGCCTACTTATTAGTTGTTTTATGGATGTTTAAGTAGTTTTTACTTGTATTTATTTTGATTAATTATATCTATATATATAGTGTGACTCAGATGTAAAGCTTTGAATGGATATAGAATATTAAATATTGGATACATAGCTAGGATCATTTATGATACTTTAAGTTAAACTTTTGAAGAAAATCTAATTGTCCTAAAATGATTGGGTTTCATATATTCCTACTAATGATTCTGAGTATACCTTTGGAGATTTACCATATTTGTTTTTGTTTTTTGCCTGATTTATTACAGTCATACTGGTATTTACCAGGTGTTATTATGTGCTTAGTTTTAATTTCTGTAATAGTGAGTGAATTTTAAAGTATTCTTGTAAGCATTTATCTTCTTCTATAAATGTTAATTTACTCTATTTTAGTAAACTGTAATAATTCTCTGTAAAATCTAGATGAAGTCTTTAATAAGATGATTTTGAAAATATTTTCTGATTATGTTTGTAAATCATTCTTTCATAATAATTTCAATAATATAAGACCTTTCTATTAAATATTTTTAATTTTTATATATACATTTATATTATTACATATATATATATATATATATATATATATATATATATATATGTACAATAAACTACTTATAGCAAGAAGAACCATCACAAATCTGGAATTATATAAATTTTTCACTGTTAATATTTTGGCTATTTATATTTGGCAACCTTGAAGATAACATCTTTCCTAACTTGGTGCATTTAAATTCTGAATGTAAATCAATATCATAACTCAGGATTATCAACTTAAAACATCTACCTAGATGTTTGTAATCTTAACCCATAAACAACTAAACTTAACTGTAATAAAGTATCTGGTCTTAAACCCCATCAGAGACTTGAGAAGGAATAAAATTGATTTCCTGAGGATTCTGAGAGTGCAGGCTAGTAGCTTTCCAACTAAAAAGATGACAGAGACAATTTACTACCTGAGCAGTCACCCAAAACTCTCTATAACATTGGAGCATCATCTTCAGCCTTCTGGTCCAATATATCTGACAGATATATTTGTGCAACAAATATTAAGGACTTGCTTACCCTGTCTTGGCACAGTTTGGCCATCAACTCTGGCTGCGTCCAAGCTTGCCCTCTCTTAGGCAGAATTCTGTCTGTGGTAGAAATGAGGATATTTTACCCAGTGGCTTTTTTGCCATATTTGAAGCTATTTCCATAAGGAGGTTCTTTGATACTTATCATTCTCTTTGAGGTAGGCTGAGTGTTACTAAGAGTTAACATGTCTCATTGTCAGTGAAACTTTAAAATAATAAAAACATTTTAAAATGCCATATTCTGCATGTCTCTGAGGTTTTTGAAGACCTTATCTATCTATTTTACTTTATCTTTCTATATAATCACATCTATCTGTTGCACCTAAGATGAATATTCTTGTAATAAAAATAGACCAGTAATTGATATGACCATCATTTTATCAACTGGAAATTAACTTGTATAACTTATGTATCTGAAACAACCTGTAATAGTTCTTTCAAAATATTGGAAGTAAACTTTGTATTATATTTGAGTTATATGGGTACAATATCTCATATTGGACTAGAAATATATATAATATGTATGAAGAATAATCTTATGTTTGAATTCTACACCACTCTATTTAAAATTAAGCTTACTTGCTTCTATATACAAAATTCTATACCAATGAATTGAAATTAACCTTGTGAGTAACAACTGAGGTATTAAGTTGAGGAGCGGATCCACTAATCTACTCTTTGTTCTATTGTCCTTATATATTTTTATATTCCCTCTTCTTTCTTTTCAATCCCTATCTCCAAACCAGGAATGGAAGATAAAGGAAAAGTGAGACATCTCTAAGTCCAACTTTGTGTTCTCTCTAAATAAGACCAATAATAACTTGTAAAGTATTATTAGTCCCAAATCCGCTGGAAGAAACCTTAAGAGAATGACATCTCATTTCCTTTAAGGGGGGATGGGTAGGTTTTTACTTGCTTTCTTGGGTTATTTTAAATGGAAGATCTTTTTAAAATACACGTATGCAGGGTAGAGAGATGGCTTACTTGTTAAGAGTGCTTGTTGTCCCTAAAGAGGACCTGAGTTCAGTTCCCAACCCCATTTCTGCGGGCTCACAATTGCTTGTGACTCCATCTCCTAGAGATCCAACATCCTCTTATGGCTTGTTCAGATATCTGTACATGTTTACAACACACACACACACACACACACACACACACACACAAATACATTAAAATAAATTAAATAACAGTATACATCTATATATAAACACACACACATATGTACATATATATATATATATATATATATATATATATATATATATGAAATTCTCAACCAATGTAAAGTAAAAATAAAATAAAAATACATTATCCATACATCCATCCATACATCAACTACATCTGAATTGAAAATGTAATAGCAAACTGTGTGTTTTCCAGGAAAGTGTTTGACATTTCCTCTTAAGGCCTTTCCTTTGAATGTGCACAGATTTGTTTGCCTCTTAATTTGTTAGCATGAGCTCTGACACTGTGGTTATGAAAACAAAACTTGAGAAGTTGCCTTATTGTTTTATGTTGTTTAACTGTAACTCAGCATCTGAATATTCCCCCAGGTATTTGCTCTATTGTTCTCTTTAAAGGGTACCTCAACAAAGCGGCATAAAGGATTTTTAAAATAGCTGAAATTCCATTAAGCCTTTTGTGACTAAACTGCTTACTCATTTTCCTGCAAAATTATATGCTTATCATATTATGGTAATTTTCCTCCTAATAAGAAATATATTAGCTTTTGTTGTGAGTATTTTATATGGGATTTTTACTGTGTTCAGTGTGCATGAATTTTAATTTTGTTTTTTGTTAAGGTAACATTAAAAATGTGTGACTCATTTTTAAAAGTAGTTTTAAAGTGTTAAATATCAGCTAATTAAAACTGTACTTTGGGCTGAACATCTAATGCAGATAATTTGGTTGTGCATAAGGTGTGAAAAAATATAGTTAAGCTGATTTGTTAAATTTAGTGTTTGTTTCTGTTAAGAAAAGTATATGCATACTATGAATTGAAATAAAGACAAGAGAATCAGAGCCTTTCAGAATATTAAAAACGAAAAATAACTCCCTTGCCAAGAAAGACATTGGCTGTTTGTAATTCTCAGAATAAGAGAACTGTTTATGAAAGCAGAACGGAAATTTATCTTCTTATGGTAACAGAAAATGTCCTTGATCAAACTCCCCTTGGTTTTCCTTCGACAATGTAAGCTCTACATCAGTCTTATGAAAGTCACAACACAAATTATTTTGTCCACAACACACATGAAGGGACTTGAATAAATCCTCAGACGTCATCTGTTGATTCAATGCCACATTTTCAGAGGACTACCTGGTAAATATCCTTATCCATGAAATCTCAATAAAGATATTATATGCTCCATCCCATGACTTCCCTGTTGGAAACACTTTAGAAAAATGTGCCAGTACCAGTCTTTTCTTTATCACTTAGGTTTATCTTCTATATCACAGCAACATCTTTTTACAGTACCCTTGAACAATCTCTTGGAGCTGTAGGCAGCAGCAAGAAAGCTCCACTCTATCTCTCAGAACAAAGGAAGGGTAGGGATCTGACTTTATAATCATCAGTTACCCAACACAGGTGGCCTGATCATGTGGAACACTCCCCTTAAATCCTCTGGTATTGCTCTATTCTCTTACCCCATGAAGACCTCCGCCTCTGATTTGTGTGGTATTGACAAAAGACCTTACAGAAATCTCTTTCCTCTTTTCAGTACTCTGAGTACAAGCTCTGGTCATTTTAACAAGTCTTTAGTGACTAATTTTCCTTTTACATTGGAACCTTGATCATTTTAGTTATCGATCGATTCCCTACCACCTTTGTTGATATGACAAGCCGAACTATTTTGAAAGTCCAGGCTACTCTCTTTTACTGCCTGAATGGCTGTATTAATCTCTATGGTGGCTTCCAGTGATTGTCTCTTTAAAAGAGATAGCAAAGCAATATCTGAAATGGTCTAGTAAGACAAAAATGATAATACGTCTCTGTTTTGGTTATAATCGACCACTGACTCTCATTTTATCATACGTAAAATCACAATCATGAGAGGACTACATGCTAGCCTACTCCCTCTTAGCCACTGAGATTACTTGCTTGACTCTCTCTTTACAGCCTGTGGTCTGGATCTGCCCATTCTGGCTGCCTTACTATTTTTTAAAGTTAGATGTCTGTGAGTCTTTGTGTTCCTTCGTACCCTTCTGGAATGTTCTTTCTAAACTTTAAATATCATATTATCTCATATGTTTCATAACTTTTCAAAAATAATTCTTCCTAGCTCAGTTATTTTCCAGCAACCTTTATTTAAAATCAAGTCCTCCCTGGACTCTCCTAGTCACGATAGCAAATCCTCTGTTGCATTAAACTATCTTTATTGGACTTTAGTAGCATTAGCTTGAAACAGAATTAAACTCATAACATGATAAGCTTCCTCAGTACTAAAATCATTTAACTGTTAGAAAATACAGGAGTTGAGAACAACAGAGTATGTACAATATCCAGGATGTTGCATGAGTTCTAAACACAATTCCCCATTTCTACTTTGAGAACATGTGCAGTGACATGAAAAGGCACTGATGGGCACTAGGCAAGGAAGTCCTTAACTTCCTACCCGTTCCATATTTCTGTCTAGCTAGTTTGTGATGCACAAAGGCTATGTGACTAGTCCCCTTGCATCCTGGATACACTTGTGATTCATTTCTAATAAGCAGTGTTCACAGTAATGCATAAGTCCTAAACTTCATATGAAGTTTATGATATCTTCAAACCAATATTCAGTCGACTTCTGTACTTTTTCAGTTAATATTACAAAGAAAATTAATTGAATGTCAAAACCTTCAGTATCCCTGAGGTCATAAAAACATTAAAAAGTCATGTAAATAGTAGATAATCCTTTCTATTCACTTTTAGGCTACTTTTATTTTCTTTATTTTCTATTTGTGGCTCTCCTAAGGCAGCAACAGAGAACATCAGCACTAAAGTGACAGAAAAATGTGCTTAATATTTTAAGCATAATTCTGAGCATGATGCTAAATGTTAGCACTCAAAGGTACAAATTCTAACTTTGCTTTTCTTGTTAATTTATTTGCATTGTGGGTGTTATACGGTTTCTTGTACTTTATTCATTTTTTCTCCATATAAAAATGGTAGCTATTTCAGGAACTCTGAAAAAAATAATTCTTATATGAGCCAATTTTTGTAATATTTTCGGTAAGCTTATTTTTATTGATATCAAATACCTACTTTGTTTTCTTTCATCTTAAGCTATTTCAGATTACTTGTTAATTAGTGAATATATAAATAGAACAAAATTAGTAGTAAACAAGATTTATGGATAAATTTCTTGGTTTTAAAGGTTGACATAGTGTTACACAGGCTTCTACTTAAATTGTAAACACTCTCCAGTAGTGTCTTTGTGATGTGTTTCTAATGCATGTGTACATTAATATTTAAACAAATATTTAAAATAACACCAACTTTTTTAAAATTTTATTTTATTAATTTATTCATATTACATCTCAATGGTTATTCCATCCCTTGTATCCTCCCATTCCTCCCTCTTTCCCATTTTCCTCTTACTCCCCTCCCCTATGACTGTGACTGAAGTGGACTTCCTCCCCCTGTACATGCTCATAGGGTATCAATTCTTTTCTTGGTAACCTGCTATCCTTCCTCTGAGTGCCACCAGGTCTCCCCATTCAGGGGACAAGGTCAAATATGAGACACCAGAGTACATGTGACAGAGGGGAGGACATCCTATTGGGATTCTAGATGAGAGAAGCATGGGAGAATGGCAAAGTTGAAGGATCCTGAGGATCCTAGAAACCTACAAGAACACCAACTTTTTTATTCAAATGTCCAAGTGAATGAAAAAAAAAAACTATCCTACTTAAAAATACTGGTAAACAAAATATTCCTAGGAAATAGTGGCAACCCATAAAAAAACATATTACAGTATATTTTGTGTTTTCTAAACAGTGTTATTATTTATTTTGTATTGACATGCATGTAAAGGTTAGAGGGTGACTTATAGAAATTGGCTTTTTCCTTCCACTGTGTGGGTGCAGGAATCAAATTCAGTATGTAGGGCTTGCTTTTAAGCCCCTTTACCTGCTGAGCCATGCCACCAGCTTCACTGTGTATTATTTTTAAATGAAAATAAAATATTTTATGGTCTTTTCTTCTAAACACTAAACTACACCTTTGTTTGCTAGAGAATATCATTATTATCATTATTTTGCTGTTGTTGCTGCTGCTGCTACTACTACTACTACTACTACTACTACTACTATTATTATTATTATTATTATTATTATTATTATTATTAATTATTATCACATAGCTGCAATGCCCAAAGCTGGCTGGTTTAAAGAATGTACATTCATGTGCCTTGAGTTTCTCAAATTTAGTGACAGTAACACTGGTGAATATAAGACTTTGATCTGTTTTAAAGTTAGCTTCCTTTCATTTTGAATGATATGGTGATTCATTTAAGGATGATTTTAGTTTCTTGACATATTTTTATTGAACATATAAAAATAGAAAAGTGAATATTTACTAGGATAAAAGTAACTTGGCCTAGGAATCATTTTTCAGAAAGTTCACATGGCACATATTTTTGAATAGGCAATCTAGATGTGCTTATAATTGGCACTTTTCATTATGTAATTCACTATAAACTTGAAGAATAAAGCTGAAACAAAAATTGGCACTTACTTATTTCTTGTAAATGAAATTAAGATTATTCTGAAACCAGATAGGAGGCAGAATAATACTTGCCCTTTACGATGTTAAAATTTTATTTTTGATCCATTTATATGCTCTCATTAAAGTAAATAATCATATTCCTGTGAGAAATGTCCTCAATAAGTTTCACTTATAATCATCTAGGTAAATTTGTAAAGGTTGCAAGAACATTAGCTAAACCCCAAGGATGCCAGACTTTCACTGGAGGCTCCAGGCAAAAGAAAAAAGAGTGATAAAGAGAGATGTTTTCATCATACTAATTAAACATAAAAGCAAAGGGTTAGTTACAGAGCTTGATCAGAGACAACCAAAGCTGGAGTCCCTGTCTGCCTTTCCATAATTAATATTTGTCAAGCATTAAACAGGATTGGAAGAAAAAAGTTCTGATTTAAGTTGCTCAATTTGGTCTCAGCATCATTAAAAATAAGCTTCCACCTGCTTCTAATTTTCTTGTTGATTATAAAGGTCATTGGCTGTTTGAACAGTGAAGAAAAAAACCTGGTGCTTTAGAGGAGCATGCAAATGAGTGAGCAGACAAGGAGGCCTGTATGCTAATGAGAAAGGGCTTGATCAGTATGCAGGTGCCAGCCCTTACTACAATAAACATTCTGGAATATCTTTCAGCTTACAAGGGCACTCATTTGTGTGTGCATGGCAGCAGCATGAATCCATCATTTGAAAGTGTACTAAGACCTTCAATTACCTTTGTGAAAATAGGTGATTATTATTATTTTACACTTTATAGTAATTGACTTAAAAGTTGAACCTGCAATTCTACCAAAGTTATAGATTTCATTAAAATAGCATAGTAGATTACATTACCTATATATTTACATATAGCATACGGTTATAACCATATTATAAATGTTCCATTTACTCTTATCTGTAATTTTTAAACTTCTACAAAAATGATATTTATTATTCATTATGAAGAATGAATAGCATGTTCTCTTTATTTCATTTTTATTCGGCTTAGAACATCCTCATTTGAGAGAGATTGTTATTCTAACTTGGTAATAGAAAAGTTGAGACTAGATTTTGTCAGGGGTGAAGGGCTTTTATTTCTTTGCAGTTCTAATAGTCTTACTGTCCCTGCAGGCTTTGTGGCTGTATTCCTCCTGCTTAGTAGGTTTTGCTGATACCTGCCTGATGAAATTGATGTCACACACACACCAGTCCTTCATTAGCTTGAAAAACACTGTTGCTAAGATGTTACCTTCATAAGTGCCTAATATTCAGATACTGAATTCAAGGTCTTCCATTCTACAAGCTGGAAAAAGTGACTTCTGTGTTTTTGTTACTTGTATTTCTGTATTTCTATTAACGTGATTCATTGTGTCCTAAGAAGTTTACATCTAATAATAAATCCCCATAATGACGACTGGCTACAGTTTAAAATTTATGTTTTTTGGATTTTTTTGTTTGGGTTTTTAACATTTTCCCCTTTCTTTCTTCATGAATTAATTCAATATCAATGAACATGATCATTAGTATGTTTCAAGTGTTTTTCTTGTCATTCATATTTTCATGTTTTTCTGTATAATACTTTCCTTCAAGAACTAAAAGGCATAAAATTGGTAGCATTATTTTTATGGTTTTAGATATTTTGAGTGTGTTACATTTATGAATATGTCATGTAGAAAAGTTGAGGAGAATGCCACTTCATGCTCACTCCCACAAAGCAGGACCTGCATGTCACATAAACTATGGAACATCATCAGTGCTAGCTTTGTTTCTGACTCGGCCTTGTTCAGCAGACACAACTCACTATGAGAACCTTTGAATCAATGCAGTCTCTCAGGTGGCTTCCAAGAGTGAAGCCATATCACCTGGGTCTGGGTTATCAGCTTCTCCCAAAGATACTTACTTGTTTTATATGTCTAATATGAAAATTTTAAACATACCTAGCAATCATTGAGAAGAAATCTATTTTAATGTATACTTTATCAAAATTGTTTCTGCCATTATATTCATGTTGGATTTCTAGGATCTGTAGGTTGCCATGTCAATGTTAACACACGGAATCAAACTATTTATGTTTTCATTCTTAAAGAGGACAATGAATTTGATTGCCTTAAATGAAAACCCTACCTAAACCATTTCTCTAACCTCATTCTTTTCAAAACATCCCAAGAAATGAGTCTCATTATGACCTTTAAACATATTGTAACATGTATTTTGTTCATATTTAATCCCCCATTACCCTCATTCTATATATTATATATTTGATATGGATATGAGTTGTCATCAAGCAACAATTAAAGAAAGTACATGTGTGAAAAAAAAACCCAACAAGTTTAAAAGGATAATCTTTACAGTTAAGGTATGCTCAAAGAATGAGCTAGAATAATTTATTCTGCTTAGGGATTACTGTTATTGACTATTTTCCTCTGTGCCACTTTAAACAATAATATACTATTTAATATATTTTAAAATGACTATGTATTTTGTTTGTCTGTTTGTTTACTGAGACATGGTTTCTCTGTCCTGAACTCAGTTTGTAGACCACACTGTCCTGGAATTCACAGAGATCCATCTGCCTCTGACTCCCCTAGTGCTGAGATTATAGACATTTGCCACCACACCTTACAATTGTGTCTATTTTAAACACACACAATTAAACAACATAGGTTTTGTTGAGGACAGTAAGCTCCAATGCCCATTGAAAAATTAAATTATTTGTAGGTACATAGGAAATATAAGAGTCTATTTAGAATATAGATCACATGACTCACCATTAATTATTACACATAAATTAAAACATTAACTTTGCTGGTAAGGAAATAGAGGATTAAAAATAAATTTAGTGGGGATTACAAGTCTCTCTAATAAATAATTCGGACAATAACTATTTATATTTAAAGATACCATTCTATATAACATTTGTGTCAGCTTTCTGAGTTTTTCTAGTTGTCTATTTGTCCATCATGAAGAAAATGCAGTGACTGATGCTTAGAAATAGGCTGGGCATATTCAGAATAAATACAACTTATTTAGCTGTTAGAATTTACGAAACTAAACAGGAAAAAAAACCTTAAGATTAAGTTTGGATGTGTCATCCAATTTGCTATGTGTTCACCTTTAAAAAAAAATGGTAGGGTTGTAGTATATTTGTGGTGAAGAAAACTAACTGATACGAAGTACACATAATCTAGAAAAGCAAAATTATTTATGAAAAAACATACAAATGACTCCCTGCTGAATGATTCTAAACAATTCTCATGATGACACATTTACTGATGTAAATTTGAACCTTTATGAGTCTCATTTTCTGCTACCTGAGATTTATTATTTACATCAAATCAAGTTTTCCTTAAAGGTTTTATTATTTTTTGAACTTTTATTGATTTTTTTGTGAATTTTAAGTCATGATCCCTAATCGCACTCATCTCCCCATACCTTCATATGCAACCTTTCCCTCCAAAGAAAACAAACCAACCAACCAACAAGCAGACAGTATCTCTGTAGAAGCTTTGGAACGCTGAATCATCTTATCTTGCAAGTGTTGGTGGAAGCGAATCATTGGTCTCTGGCTTCTACTACACTATCAATACTGGATCTTCAGTCAGTTGCCTGGGGGATAGGATGTTGTTTCCCTGTGTCATGGAGTTCTTACAGCTTTGGTTCAGGAGGACCAGTCTCTTCATTCACTCTAGCAGTTAATAGGTGGAATATACGATGGAGTGGGCCAACTGAAATCCCCGAATCTGGGCTTGGTTCTGGCTGACAGCTCTTTTGCAGCCCTGCAACCTGGGCCAGCTCTCCAGCACTGCCTAAGTGAAGGGTATGAATAAATTATCAAAGTGCCAAAGCCAGGAATGGGTGAGACCAGCTCTCCAGCTCTCATGCCCTTGGGGCCACCTCTCTTGACTACCACAGGTAATAGTGGGGCTTCTTTTCCACAAGCAGGTTACCTCAATGGCACCAGTCCTTGACAACATCAACATGGCCCCAGGCAGCAGCTCACACCAGGAATGGCTGCATGGCCTTTGGTGTCAACATTGAGCATTGGCATTGACACTGAACCCTGGTGCTACAGGGCCATAAACCCAGACATGAGTCTTGGTGGCAGCAGAGGCCAGGGCCTCACCATCACCTGTGGTATGTCAGACACTCATATAAGGGTGTTATTATTATTTTGGAGTCTCCAGTTCTGCCTTTCTTCATTGTGCAGACACCATTCTTCTCCCATTTCTCTTCTATCTTTCTTCAGCTTATTTACTCATCTTAGTGGCATCTGGGGCCTCTAAGTGTTTTCTAAATAACACCTCCTGGGGATTATCTGAGGCAAGCTACTCTGGCCTACTTCTAAGTGCTAGGGTTCTCTTTAAAGATTTTAAAGAGCCAGGCAGTGGTGGCGCACACCTTTAATCCCAGCACTCGGGAGACAGAGGCAGGCGGATCGTTGTAAATTCAAGGCCAGCCTGGTCTACAAAGTGAGTCCAGGACAGCCAAGGCTACACAGAGAAACCCTGTCTCAAGAAACAAAAGAAAACAAACAAACAAACAAACAAAAAAGAAATAAAGATTTTAAAGAATACATTGAAAACATCTGATGTAGTATGTGCCAATACTAAATAATATAGAAAAAAGCTTCTTATATAAGTTTGTGTTTAATTTGGAGTACACACACACACACACACACACACACACACACACACACACACACACACATTGGGTTCTGTCAGTTTTAAGATTTTCTAGTCCAGAATTTATCCTGCCATTTAGTATATTTGGCTACTTCATTAAGACTTTGTCAGGATGTTTAAGAAAAAAGATTTGTTTGATTGGCGATGTCAGTATTGGGCCTCTTAGTACATGTTAGGCTATCTCATCTTTAAAAGTTCTAGGTTCATATCAACAGATATATGTTTTATAATATCACCCGAAATAAAATATATGCCTCTTTGAACAATCCAAAATCAGCCTCTACTTGTCCAGTGGGTGTGGTGCCAGTGCTTATGTATTATGGCAAAATGGTTCAAGATCACATGTTGAAAAGTATACTATGGGAAAAGATGAACAGACTCAAAAGATATAAAGAAAAGAGCATGACTCTGAAAAAGAAAAAAAGGGTAAGGTCTAGGAGTTGGACTAGAAATGTTGGAAGAGTTGCCAAACTGGAATTCATAAAATCTGATTTTGACCTCTCACAGAAGCGTCAAAACCTGACAGGCTAGCCTGTCCCAATGAAGAGATTATTCTAGAAACTGTAAGTGCCCTGTGATGCTTTTATGATGAACTGGAGAAAAATATGTGAAAAATCCTTGTCTTGTAGTCAATATTTCCAAAAAATTCTTCAAGAATCAGAAGATATTTGAGTACCCAATAAAAATAAGATGAATTATAGATCATTTAAAATTGCAAATCTCCATCAGCTATAGTAAATGATGTGGAGAGACATGAAGGAACATTTGTTTGAAAAGAGCCAGAACTATGAAGTGAATTTATATTTGTATGCTTAGTATTTTTGACAAAGGATGCATAGAATCTTATGCTTATAATAGGGAGTTGTGGGGGCAAATGGGATAGTTAATGATTCAGAACATGGAAGTTAGTACACTTCAGACCACATCTCTCGAACTCAGAGCAGATAGGAAGTTAGGAGCAGCAGTTTCTAAGAGTTACCACATGGGTCCTCAGTTGATCCCATAAAGGTCATGAATAGACACAAAGTCTGTTTTTATAGATCACAATGCCTGAGGATGCCTTTATCACTTTGTCCAAGGGTAAAGCATATAAGACTGAAAGAATCTACTGCTACTCACAATGTGAATGAATTTGATATATTGTTAGATTAAATAGATTATTAAAATGACTATGGAAGAGCAAACAATGTATTTTGAAATCTTCCTAGGGTAAATAAAAATGCTGCATTAGTTTTTAAAAAACAAAACAAAACAAAATTTCCTATATTATTTCCACCTTTGAGAAAACCCAAGGGCAGTTCTCTAAGTGGCTGATAGAAGTCACACAGCTTAAAACCCAGTGTGAACAGGAATCTCAGATAGATCTAGTACAAGTCTCAGTCAAAGCTGTTTCTCATCACAGAGGTGATGGCACATCAGCTTGCATCTTTGATAAAAGTTCTTTGATCTACTTTATTTATTAATTTTTCTCAGGCAGTCTCATGGGGAAAATGGACAGCCTGATGAAAACCTGCCAAGGCATACTGAATCTCATGAAGCCTTTTTAGCTGCTTTAGCTTGATTTAACATTAAAGGCACTAAACTTTTTGGTTCCTATCTCATATTCAGAAACAACCACAGTCAAGCTGGAAGTGCAGCACCTAGTATAGTATAAACAGGGCACCCAGCAATCCTTCAGTAAAGGCTTCTATGCATTCTTGCTATTTTCTTTAGATAGACTATATAGTTCTCCCTCCAATATATCTGCTTCATGGTGGAAAGTATTTGACAGACCTTATTTTCAATTTTTTTTAAGTGAGGATCATAACTCTTGGAAGTATTTATACATATTCCTTTTTTCCTTCTCCGTGTTGTGAACATACTGGTTTCTGACTAATTGACAATGCATAACCCATTGGTGTGCTATTTCCTAGGGTACACCGCCTCTCCCACTCCCAGGTTTTCTCAGTTTCCTAGAATTAATCTGTAGGGTTCAGGCCCCATACACTTTGTTATGTCCATTGGATTGTCTTTTTGCAGCTCATGTTTGGGCAGTCATACAGGTAACCCTGAAAAGATACAAACAAGTAATATAGACTGAGTAGGTTATATTTTGGAGTACACACACACACACACACACACACACACACACACACACACACACATGCATATGTGTGTTGAAATATATGTATATATATTATTGCATTAATAACATATACACATAGATACGCATGCAATGACATATATGGATATACATATAAATAAGTAAGCAACTACAGTTAGTGAAAAAAGAAGACATGAATTTGAAAGATGGTGTGGTCTGTGTGATAACTTGGGTGGCAGAAAGAGTAAGAAATAGTGTAGTTATATCTCAAAAATAAAACTGAAAAAAAAAAAAAGAAAACAGAAAAATAGAAACATTCTGACTCTTTAAGTTACTTTTTAAAAGTATTACCAAACACAGCCATTTTAGTATATGCACTATGACAAAAGGATCAAACAAGACTGTAATCAGGGCAGCATAAATGGAGAAGTTTGATTCCATGTCCTCTCTAACATAGCAAAGTATTAAGGGATATGGTGACAAAAATGAGTCATACGCAGTAACAGTTATCACATGAAAATCTATTTACAAATGGAAGTATATTTACAAATCTGAGTGCATTTATGTGGAACATGAAACACTTGAGTTATGGCTGTAAAGAAACACAAAGGGAATACTGAGCATCTTACACCCTGACTCTTCAGGGATTAGTGTTTGCTTCCCACAAAATGGAGGTTACAGAGGTGATGAGTTAGCAGACAAGGTCAGTGAATTCTGGAATGTGACCAGATTCCCTCACTGGATGAGACCAAAGACTCCCCGTAACTGTACATTGAAGAAGCCTGCTTCTCCATCTATCTATACGCTACATATTTGCCTTCATGTTATGCAGATAGAAGTAAGCATTTGCCTCTTGACAGTCTGCTCCACAGCGTGACCTTGTCCTTTTCCTCTTCTCCATCTGCCCCTCTACAGCATGCAGAGAATAAAGCAAGTGTGCAAAACACCTGTGCAGAGAACAAAGCAAGTGTGCAGAACATCTGCAGATGCTTCGTCTTTCTTTACCTCTCATCAACTTGGAAACACCTCTGTTAATTAATGCAATATAAATACAGAATTTGAGACTTAAAATTGCTGTATATGATTGTGAATTATGAGTTTCAAGAGTAAAGTATGAGATAAGCACCACAGTCATGTTTAATAACACAGACAGTTCTCGTGGGTGATGGTGGCACATGCCTTTAATCCCAGTACTAGGGAGGCGATCTCTGGGAGTTTCAGGCCATCCAGGCCTACAGAAGAAATTCCAGGGCAGTTAAGTCTACAGAGAGAAACCCTGTCTCAAGAAAAACAAAAAAAAAGTTCTCAATGTCTTGTAAAATGACTGAATATTCTGTAATTATGTGTGAGAATAACCTTTAGAAGAACATACAACTTGTAGTAATCATCATACAAAAGTTTTACTTCATCTTTGGTTATGTCTCTCTTAATTTCTTAACTTTGTATATATGTACATTTTCCTTAGATTATGTATTTTCTCTTGCGTTTTGTATTATTAATTCATTGTGAAGTATGATAACAAGTACTAACAAATATACATATTTGCAACTACCCTTTATTTTCAGCCTTCACTAATGGCTTATTCACAGCTTAGCCTGATTACCAATAACTATATTTTTGTATGCAAGAGTCTATTTTCACAGAGGTGTGTGTATGTATGTGTATGCTTATCTTATTCTGATGAAGCATACCTACATGTTCATTTTTTAGTTATATTAACTACAGAAGCAAGATGATACATTATGGCATAAAATAATACCATCTCCCTCTTTATCACCACATATATTTTCATTTTCTTAGTCAACAAAATAGTATCAAAGCTAAATTATAATTTCTCTCATTTGTGCTAATTTATTTGTCAATTACCTTGTGAAACATCATTAACCTCTCTTGAAAACTCTCATGAGTTAGAGAGATGTCGGCTACTAGATTTTCCCTTGCATTTAGGATATATCTGCATAAAATAATTGGTTATGATTGTTTCCAGAGCTCCATTTCAAAAGACTTACCCTTGACTTCTTTGGAGAAATTTTTAATATGACTTTATTTACTTTTATCGCTTATACTACTTGCTATTATTGTGTTAACTGTATGAACATGGCCCTGTGTCCTATGTCCATGTGTACATGCAGTATCACCTGTCTTTCTTTTCTGGATTACTGCCTTTAGCTCTGGCTTTCTTCTATTATAATAGTCAACTTTGTTATAAGTGAGTTAAAGCCTGTTTGAATTAGTTATTCCTCACATAAAATATGCATATTATTTTACAAATCTCACTAATTCTGCACAAAGATATAAGCATTTCTTCACCATTTGGTCACAATCTGTTACTTGAACCACAGAGTACTTGATCTGAAAATTCCATAAGCATGACTGAAAGTTAATAAAAAATATGTGAGAATGTTAGAAATCATTATATTCTCTTAAAAGGATTTATATAAATGTTAATATTTATTAATTTCTTAACTAATATACACTGATTACTTATTTACATCTCTATGTGTGTGCTGTGTGCATTTATGTGCATCACCTGCTTGCCGGAGATCAAGAGGGTCAAAAGAATGTGTCATATCTTCTGAAATTGAAGTTGCAGGAAGTTGTGAATTGCCATGTGGGTATTGGAAGCTAAACAAAGTCTTCTGCAAGAACAGAAAATATTCTTACCACTGACGAATTCCTCCAGCCATTTCTTAGTATTTTCAAATTAAATTAATTGTTCTATTAAAATCAAAATAGAGTTATAGACATTCTTAGTTATACATTTAGTAGAACAAAAAATTCTCAGTATACCATATCAACAATTTACCAATACCTATAAAATGACATGTTCTGATAGAAATCATAATGTGTTATATTTTGAAATTCCTAACCTAAATGACTACAATGCAAAAGTAATAATATTTTTAAACTTAATATTGTGTATATGTACTTGCCTGTGCATGAGTCTGTGTGTGTGTGACAGCAGTGACCATAGGGGCCAAAAGAGCATACAAGATCCTTGGAGCCAGAGGTCCAGAGAATTGTGAGTATTCTGATGCAGATGCTAGGAACTGAACTTGGGTTCCCTGCAAAGACAGTATATGCTTTTTAACTGCTGGGCTATTTCCCCATCCCTGACAATGTAACTTTTCACAGTTTTACTTACTAAATTTCAGTGAAGATAATAACAAGTGTCCTCATTTTGAAATGTGTATTACACATTTACATGCAAAACCATCAATTATTTTAATGAGAAAAACTGTGAAAAACAGAATTATTTATCCCATAATGTTTTTTATGTTTTCTTATATGATATAAAGATTTCCAAATAAAAACTAAATTTTGACCCAACTATGAGACCTTGGTCTGATTCTATTGGTACTTTTTTTCTTGCCTAGCTTTCCTATTTTTTAATCTAAGAAAAAAAAATCATACAGCTGGTTGATGCAATTATATTTTTATTATAAAGACAAAACTGCATTCACAGTATGTCTTGGATGTTGGCCTGAAATTGTCAGTCATGTTACCAAACTAACCAGATTCACTTGAAGTTGGATATCTGACCGTATTCAGTCCATTGAAAAGTCAGGAATTCTTACATGGAAAGGATTAATAGGAGATGCAAGGAAACAATGACTTTTCCTTTCACTTTGGCAACATTATGCTGAGAGTTCTGGATTTCACTTGGCTGGTGTCTGAAGCCGAGATAAGTGGAAAGCATTTGTGCCTGATTCCTGAGCTGGAGAACATCAGCATCAGCCAGCACAGGACACATTTCTTCCTGGACATTTTTCCTGAGAGTAAACAAAAATTGAAAAGCTCAAACCAATTTTAGTTGTAAAATACTACCAAAGTTTTTGTAGTATGCCTGTTGTGTATATATGTGAAGATGTTTACAATGAAGTAAAGTATACCTCTGCTGTCTCTAAAGTGTCTTGTAGACCATATGAACACAAACAAATGAGTGCCACGCTGTCTCAGACTGCTCACAACCAAACCCTCTCTCTCTGGGATAAAGGCCCTCAAAAAAAAAAGTCATCTTCCTACTGTTTATGCGGCTGCTTCTTACTTTGTACTATTGTCTTCCTATATATTGCTTTATTTTATACATTATATGTATTAATTGCTACTGTGGTTATGAAAGTTGAAATTCCGGGTAACAACAACGAACTAGTTTTTGAAGTATTTTATTTTGTTGTTTTAGTTTTTAATTAATTAGCTTACTTATGTATGTGTTTACATTTTTGTTTTTTTGAGGCATGGTTTCTCTATGTAATAGCCTTGGTTCTCATGGAACTCCCTTGGTAGGCTAGGATGTCCTTGAATTCACAGAGATCCGCATGCCTCTGCCTCCCAAGTGCTGAGATTAAAGGGATGAACCACCACTGCCCAGCTTAAATTTCTAATTTAATTTACCAATATTTTTACCTTTTTTCTATATTTGGCCTCATACATGCAGCACAGTGTGGCCTTAATTCACCTTGTATTTTAGGATGATGTTAGAATCCTGGTCCTTCTACATCCATGTGGGATGTTGTACGAGCATGCCCAATTTCTTTGCAGCATTAGGAGAGTACTCTGTTTTTTGATACAAAGCCCTCTCCTTAACTATTCCACATAGGCAACCATTTAAAAGTATTGATAGGGATATTTGTGTCATCATTAAATTTTACCAGCATTAATTTTACCACTTGCAAAGTATTCTAAGAAAATAAATGTGCCTGTGTGCAAATATTCAAAAATTCATCTTTGTAACAATGATAATTTTAATGATAAAATCATGAAAAGCTTAAACCAGTAAAATATTGACCTTATTAATTTAAAAACATTCCATTAGTTTATAAAAATGCTAGTTTTCTAGTCTTTGTTTTTATTTGTTCCATTTTGACTTTCTATAATAAATTTAAAAATCAATAACACCAAGGACTGTAAAATGATTTAATGATTACATAGAACAATTATATATATATTTATATAAATAGAAAAACTAGCATATATATTAGATGAAGTTTATGATTTTAGGAAGCATCCATAATGCCTATTTGGTCACACAATAATTTTGATTCTTCATATGGATCAATATATCTTCAGGACCTGTTATGGAATTTTGCTCTTGCAATTGCATGCCAGATAAAAGAATTCCTTCCTTGACATAAGTTCGGGTAGCAAAAGAAATTTGAAAGTCTGCAGAGATTTGTGAGAGTATGTACCTTCAGTGTCAGCTTGATTATATTGGCCTATGTATTGCTATTGCTAAATAATATACTAAAACTTCATCTCAGAAACACAACCATACCATTGCTGTACCCAGAACCCATCACTTCTTTGGGATTCAGCAGTACAGGAAGGAAACTCATCGTTTAGTCATGGGCTTGACAGCAGGAGGAAGAATCTATGAAATGGATACTTTCAGGTGATTTATTTAAAAAAAAAAAAACAGGTTATGTTGTAGTATGAAATGACTCGCATGTAAGGTAGAGAGATATCTGTGGTTAATGGCCAAATCAGAATACATCACTACAAAGAACAAATTTCAGTGTCTGCTCCTAAATTTAGACAGATAATCCTCGATTTTATTTCTTTGAATATAGAATTTGACAGTTTTAATGTACTATTCAGGATAAGTTTAGAGCAACAGCAATGTGGTTGGATTGTCTTTGAAATATAATTTAGAACTTCTTTATCTTTGGAAGCAGCTGTTGGATGGATACACTATGTGTATATTTTTTGACATTTTGCAGAAGATTAGCTGTGAAGAGCTAAGCTTAAGTTAGTCTGTTTGATGTGGTAGCGAGATACAAATTTATGTACCTTAAAATTGACTGCTTAACTACTTATCACTTTCCTGCAATGCAAAATATGTTTTAAACCTGAGGGCACTACATACTTTCAGTGAAAATATTAACAGCCACTAGCTGCCCACTCTCCACTTAGAAAATATTAGTAGGTAAAGTGTAATTTTGTTTTAGATGATGATCCAGAATCTAATGTGAAAAACCATCTTTGGTCTTTACTGTTTGGTTATCTTGTTCTCACCTAAAAGCAGGAAGTGGCCATGGGGATGGTATTTTGAAGTTAGCTTCTCAGAGGAGGACTTATTTTTATTAAGTATTAAAGTCTTTTGAAGGTAAGATATAAAGTCCCAGATATTTCACTCATATTTAGAACATAAGCTGTAGCTACTTAATTTTACCTAAGCATGTTTACTTCAACTAAAAATAAGTTAGTAATTTGATTCTGAGCTTTTTTTCTGCTAAATACTTATGAGTATCATGACCCAGAGACTCATGCTAAATCATTTTGTTCCAATGAGTGAAAGAATGTTTACAGAAATTTCAGGCTTGTCAAAAACATTAGCCACTTATTTAGAAATCCATTCCCATGAAATATGACACCTGAAGAAGAGCTACATCTGTCAGCACAACCTGTTCATGCTCCCCACTCATCTAGAATGTTCTTGTCTTGCTCCGATGCTATAAGATGGAAAAAAAGTTACTGTTTGATTATTTAAGTTAAAGTGCTTTACAAAATGGAGTTAAATGTACATGTGAAGATTTATTTTAAGGAAACAAAAAGTAGGTCTGAAAAGATGGAACCTGACTTTGGTCACCAGAACTCACATGGTAGAAAAAGAGGAATAACAACCAGTTGTCTTATTTGCATATACATGTGATGGCATTAAGGTACCACATTCACACACAAATATAAACATTAAATAAATAAATGTAAACAAATTAATGCATGCTTTGATATACAATTTATTTGTAAAATAAAAGTTTCTACTTTTTAAAACACTGAAATCTAAGGATGAAAACTACTAAACTCAGGGGTCAAAAATGTCTTCAGTTTAGAAGAACCCTTCTTATTTTTCCTGCAAATGGGGCTTTGGTTAAGGGGATGCATACTGACTGGATGGGATGGACAATCTTCGTTGTCAAGTTGACAGACATAGGACAAGGAGACTTCATTTTAAGAATTGCACCCATCATGTTGGCCTAGGGGCATTTTTGTGATGTGCTTTCTAGATTTTACAGTGTACATGATGCCATCCCTGATCTGATGGACCTGGGTTTCACGAGAAAGCTTTTCTAACTGAGGAAGCTGACGTTTGGGGGTAGTGGAGGAGGTGAAGGAGATAGTGGGTGGTGGGAACCATGAGTCAGTAATCATCTTGCCTTCAGGTTCCTATCATGAGCTCCTGCCATGACTTCCTCTAAAGATGTACTACTGTAACCTATATGCTGATTCAACTCTGTCTTCCCCTCAACTTGCTTTTGGTCATTTTATTTATAACAGTAACTGAAAGTGTCTTATGACACCAAAAAGGCATTTTAAACTGAGGAAATGTATAAAGGATGTATGCTGGTCACCTTTCTCCACTCTCTTTAAAGGAGAATTTGCCTTGACTTTCTGAGTTTCCATGTATGAATCTGCATCTTATCATAAATGTGAAATTTAAAATATAGTATCTCAATGGATTTATTCTGGTTTATGCTATGTGCTTAAATAATCTTTTTTTGATATCTCAAACTTCACAGATCTTGGATTACCATAGTAAATACCATGATGAAAAAGTATAATGAAATATGTCATAATAGCTTTCCACAGGCTTGTCAGATGGGTGCATAATGATTGCTTTTCTTTCTCATCTCAGTTTTAAATCATGTGTCCATCTCAATAAATATTGAATAATAGGTCTTAAACCTGCAGTTGAAATCTAATATTGATGTGAAGTTTGAAAAGCTTGTATATTTTTATGTGTAGAGTTTTAAAATTTTCATTTTAGCCAAGAATTTGGTTTGAATAAAAATAAAGGTTGCTGACTTTATTAATAGGAAAATGCGATAGAATAACATTAAAATGTATTTGCATGTGGAATTGTGCTTGTATTGACTATATTGGCACATTGCCTAAGGGTGGTAATCTACTAATTTCTTTTTTATTACCAGTGAATTTATTATTTTTTAATCACCTTGAAATGTATGGTCACACACACATAATTTCTTTCATAACTCTCATAGCAATCTGTAAAATAAGGCAGGAGAACATATTCCTTATATTTTGAGTTTCTTTTTGAGTAAGTAAAGAAATGGAGGCAAACAAAAAATAAAAACATATAGTTCAGGGCTGCCCCCAGTATATTTAGCTTCTTTGATTTCCATGGATTCTTTTGTGAGGTAGTACATTCCCATACACCCAGTATACCCAGTCCTAATTTTGAGCCTACAAAAAAATTGAAGATGATAACAGAAACACTAAAATTTTGAGAATTATTTATCTCTATCATGAACGACTATGCTTCTGTCTATCACTTCTGAAAGAATTCTGGCTAGGAAAGACAGATCCTGTGCGAGTGACTTTATACCCTTGAAGTGCTTAGTAGGCAGTACAGAAAAAAGTTCCTAATACTGTTAAAAATTCTATTTTGTTTTAGAATCTAGATTGTCTTAGAAACCTGTGAATGTTTCTACTGTACCCAGGTCAACAGAGAGTGAAGGGAACTGTGCTTGGACAAGAATCCACAGTCTAATTATAGATATACATATAAGCTTCAGGGAAATGCAAAGATATTATGGAAATGATAAAAACTAAATATTAAAATTATCTATCAAATTTTACATTGAAAAGTTATGTGATCCATCTGAGGACATGATTTAACTTAAGTACTTTTTAAAAAATAATTTAAGGAAAATATTGTCAGTATGCCATATTTCACTAAATTAGAGCTAACAGTATTTGAAGGACAGAACAATGACCTAAAGCAAACAGCTAGGGTAGAATACAGGGACATGTGTATGAACCTGGCACTTGCTGTGTTTTTCTTCCAAAGTTTGTTGAAATATCTTTTCTCTGGTGTATATTCATTGAATGATATTGTACTTCAACCAAGGCCTCCATGCCTAACCTTGTCATCCTCCTTCTGCCCTCCCTTCCCGTAAACACTTCTAATCAACCTATGTGTATAGGTGGGAACAAGCCATTTCTTCCATTCTCAGCACATCTCTTATTTGCCTGTAGTTCTTTATTTAGGGTTGAGTCCTCATGAACTTTCTTACTTTGATATATCTATTGTTATTCTCCTTGTTTATGTTACTTTCAGACAGTTGTGTCGGCAAGACTTTACGGTGCAGCTTCTGAGATTACCTGGTGACATAATCCACAGCAGAAGCATTGCTCCTCTGCCTCTTAGAATCCTTGTCTCCCCTATCACACACAGCATGTGAGGGCTCCTGCGCAGACACATCATACGCATTTCTTTTCACCCTCTCCTATGCCACGCTTATATATCTTTTTTGTATCATTACAAACATGAGGCCAGGGCATATGATACATTTTTGATTGGCTTGTTGATATAAGCAAAATATTTGTTAACAATTTTCTCTGTCCTATCATGACTTTTTCTAAGATTAATTTGGGTCACAGTTCAAATATGATTCTTAGGAGCTGAGTCTCAGGCACATTGGGTCATCTTTCATATTTTGCAGGTTCATACATTTGCATAGGTTGTAATTTTAAATAAACCTTCATCAATGTACTGTTCATCGATATTTTATGCGAGAATACTAATACGGACGTAGATTGGATATGTTTTTGACTATCATTCAATTTCTAGATTGTAATAAAGACTTACCCTTGAACTACTCATTGAGTTATTGCATACATCAGTTTCTCACAATGTGTTCAATATGCTTTAGAATTATTTTCATAAAATTTACTTTAATCTAATCACCATATTAGTTTTCTATCTTTAAAATATAAAATATAATAATTGATAGAAGCAATCTGAATACATTTACATTTTTTTTTAATTTTAGATTCACCTGAAAACTAGTTCAAGTAATTCGGTCTATTTTTTTTTAAACCTCATCTTTATTAAATCTAGCTTCATAGCTATGTATAAAAGCATGGTACCTGGTCAAGTATAAAGTATCTCAAAATAAATAAAGATTCATAGACTGTCTTCATAATTATCTTCTTAGGTGAGAGAAGGACAAAACCATTCGACACTCTGGATGTGTATGGTCTGAGTTGAGACCAGTACCCACACTGGTGCGTTTAGTACCTCAACCAGAATGTGTTCATCATGTCAAAAAGTCTTTGCTTTATTTTTACTTTTTTGTTGCTTTATGGTAACAACACATGAGATACACTATAATTTTCTTTATATATTTCTATACTACATTCACAGCTATATATGTCCATTTATTTTATCTGTGTATGTATTGGGCCACTTAAGTTCTTTGACTTATTAGCTATTATTAACACAGTAAGCCTAGAGACACAAATACCTTTTAGGGATCAAAACATCAACTGTTTGATATGTTCATAGAAACAGAATTGTTAGAACATATGGTTGGTTTGTTTTTAAATATTGAAGGCCCCATATTATTTATATTGTGGTTATACCATATGTTTACACAAATAGTGCTAAGTATCCACAGTTTTTCCATATTCCCATGAATTCTTGTTAGATTTTTAAATGTTTGTTTAATTTTACCCTGTATAGCAGATAATCTAACAGGCTGTAATAATTCATCTTTCTGATTCTTTGTGACTTTGCATTTTGTTTTTTGTCTGTTTGTTTTTGTTTCTGATACAGTGTCACTATGCAGTTCTGGCTGTCCTGGAAGGATATGCAGTGTAGACCAGGCAGGCCTCAAACTAATAGATCTGCCTGCCTCTGCTTCCAAATGCCAACATTAAAGGCATGTGCTTTTGACCCCCTAACTTTTGACTTTAATTTTTTTAAAATGATGAATATTGCTGTGCATTAGTGTTCTAATGTTTTATTCCCATTTTACATATTTGCTAGAAAAGCATTTATTCAATCTCTTTGCCTCTTATTTTAGATTGCTTTCTACCACTGTGATAAAGCACTATGACCAAAAGCAACATAAGGAAGATGTTTTTTTCTCATTTTACAGTTTGTAGTCCAAAATGGAGGGGAGTCAGGGGAGGAACTCAAGGGAGAAAGAAAGCTTAGAGTCAGGACCTGAAACAGAGGCCATACAGAAACGCTGCTTACTGGCCACCTCCCTATGGCTTGTTCAGCCTGATTTCTTATATAACACAAGACCACCTAGCAAATGAGACACCACCTAATACCTATAACTAATGCCCTTCAGATTTAACTACATGACAATCTGATGGAGACACTGTCTCAATTGATCTTCTCAGATAACTTTAGCTAGTGTTCAGTTACAAAATCCTAACCAACACATTTGTTTCCTAACCATTATTCTCAACTTCCTAGTAACTGTACATGTTTCTATTGTATTTTGAGTACTAACTACCAATCAGACATGTTGTTTCTAACTGTTTTTACTCAGCAATTGGTTGCTTGAAGACTTTGTTTACTTCTGCCTTGGCTGGGCAGTGTTTTGATTGATTATTTCATACATCTGATTTTGTTCTTTCCCTTTGTGATTCTGAGGAGGAATTCACTAAATAACTAGCCAAGCTCAATAGGCTGACGTTTCCCCCTATTTGTCTTGTATTAGTCTTATAATTTGGGGTTGTAAATTAAATATTTAATTAATTTTGCTGACCTTTTTCCTGTCAGGTAAGATAGAAGTCTAACCTCATTATTTTGATTGCAGGCAAATATCTTTTTTTTTTTCAGCCACATTTAAAAAGAGGCTGGCATTTCCTCATTATGCAGTCTTAGAACTTATGCCAGAAGGCACTTTAGGGTTGGGGATTTTCTGGTCTTCTCATCAGTTACAAATTTGTTTTTTTTAACAACACCATACTGAGTCAATTATTATTTCTATAGTGTAATTTGAACTCAGTTCAGGACAATGCCTGTAGTTTTAATCTTACTAAGACTATTTTGGCTCATCTGTATGCTTTACGAGCCTATATGAGATAGAGGATTTTTCTCTTTATGAAATAAAATCAATAGATTTTTTCAGGATTATATTGATTTTTGGAGGGGTATTATATTTTAAAAATATTAATCTCTACTTAGTATATTATTTCATGTTACCAAAAGGAGCTTTTTGTCTAAATTTTTTTTAGACAATTAGTTTCTAATGTAAATAAAGAGAAATGAATTTTCATATTCATTGTACAAACACTCTCTGGAATCGCTGGGTTTTTCTACATAAGATTTAACCTGAAAACATTCTATTTTTCTCCTATCTTATTTGTTTGGAGGTTTTTTTTCCTATTCAATTGTCTTTCTGAGGACTTCAGATGCCGTATGGAGTAGATGTGGTGAGGGTGATATCCTTTAGTATCGTACTTACGCATAAGGTGTTATTCCAATCCTTTATGATTGCTGCCAGCTTTCATTATCAAGTAGGATAATAATCCTAAGCAGGTATGCATGTCTATTATTGTTTTGAGGTATGACCATCCCATATCTTTTATTGTTGAGAGTTTAGGGTGCAAGAGTATTGGATTTCATTGCAGGCCTTTCCTGTAGCAATTGAAACATTTACATGCTTTTCATTTTCCGTTTGATTTATGTGGCTCACTACATTACTTTGATATCCCTTCTCTCCAGGGCATCAAGCTAAGTCATGTTGTATTTTCCTTTTTAAGACCCTTTGGGTTTGATAGGTAAGGTTTTTTGAACACATTTGCATCTACTTTCATTAGAGATTTTGCCTATAGTTTTCTTTCAATACAAAACCACATAAAGCCTCTTTTCTGAGCAGCAAGTATCATGTGATCAAAAGTAACATTACACTGTTCTGGAGCCTGTTCATACATACACACACACGCACACACACACACAAATGTGCACATACATGTACTCAAAACTAGTAGTAAATAGGAAGTAAGCAGAGAAATGAATTCTTGTTCGGCTCTTGGAGCTCCTTTCAGCTCCTATGAACACATGATAGAGTTAGAGAGGACTTAGAAAGTGTTTATTTCATTTTAAAGGTTACATATTTGAGGTGAGCTCAGCTAGGAACTCAAAAAACAAACAAGCTTAGAGGCTTGATTTAGCTGTTATGCTTAGCTCTCTTTCTTTTATAGAATGAATACCTCCTGCCCAGGGGTGGTACTGCTTACAGTGGATTGGCCCTCCTATTTCAATTAGCTGTCAAGGAAAATGTTGCACAGACTCGCCTACAGACCAATATGATGAGTCCAGTTTCTCATTTGAGTTTTGCTCTGCCAGGGTTTGTTGAACTTTGTATTAAGGTGACATAAAATAAACTATGAAAACTCAGAATCATAACAACACTTACAGGACTTGTAATTTCACCCAAACAACTATATAATCCTTCTATATGCTGTCCTGTAACAATTCAAAGTCTGCAGCCTTAGGGAAGATTTTCTTTTGCTCATTGACAGTGCTGAGAACTCTGGAAGATTGTCTCATTTTCTGTAACGGCACCAAACACAAATCAAAGAGTGTCCACGCAGTGCAAGGATGCAGTCCCTTCCCTCACATACATCTCCCTGTTTTCAACTTCATCCCTGGTATTATCTTTCAATTCTAGTCCACAGGAAATCCAAAGTTAATTTTCTATCAGTTTCAACTTGACAGATTGTTGTAGTTACCATTAAGTTCCAGAAACTTAATTTCATTCAGAAACTTGTGAAATATTCTTTATGGAATATTTGGCGAATCTATCTTACAGCCAATTTTACAGTATTTAATTGATTATTATGTTTGACATTTCAAGCTAGTGAAACCTTCAAATTCTTTGCAGAGTATCCTGATTTCCTTGGAATTACTTAGGATTCCTATCTTTGCATTATTTTGTCTAAGAGTGAGAAAATTACATTGATTCATTCTACAATATGAGCTCTTAATAGATAAACAAAGCTTCTGAAAATACAAACATATATTTGAAAATAAATATATAGTTAAAACATAATAAACTTGGATATTATGATTTATACATCTTTCTTTCCATTCTTTCTGTTTATTCCAATTTTATAACTTAATCTTAAATTATAAGTTACAGGAGAAACAAATTACATGAAAGAATTCAAAATACATTTTTATACTTGTTCCCCAAGATACTCACTCATATGGCTATAAAAATGCTCTCCAGAAAGAGGCTATTTTATGTCTTTTCTTCTTGTCATCATCTCTCTTTCCCCAATTCTCCAATTAGCTTGTTTTCTACCTATGATCACCTCTAACTGACATGTTAGTTAGTATGTCCTGCTTGAGTGTACTTTTACAATTGGATCTATGATAACATGCTTGATATTTAAACATGGAATAAAATAAGTGCATATCTTTTCAAGATAGGGTTTTTATTTTGAAGATCTGGAAAAGACAGGCATGATGAAGCAAATGTAGCTGCACAGAAAGAAATGTAATAATCCACACTTAGAGGGAAGGATGTAAATGTGGGGTACATGATTCCCCAGTGTTCTTGTAGCTGGACATCTCTAGACCCATACAGAAGGGGGAGATTCTCAGTTAGCTGGAGAAGCCAGAATAATCTTATTTATTTTAACCTATAGAAGACAGATTCAATGGCTTCTACTGTAAATAAATTCAGTCTGCATCAACTCTAGATCTCTTGTAGGAAGGGCAATGAAGTGTTTTGTAGGATTAGACTTTATTCTCTTCCTAAAATACTTGAGGTTGTCCTCTGACCTTCATACAAATATGCACATAAAACAGACACCTGCAATCATTAACACACATATGTATGTAATTTAAAGAGAAGAATCAGGGTGTTATTATAAATCTTGTGTTTATAACATAGCTTATTATTTGTTGTGTTTTATTATCATACATTAACTATAAATAATAGCTAATCATATTTATATAATATTATAAATAAGACTCTATAATATCTTTATGTATTCACATAAAATTTTTTATCATATTTATTTCCCACTACTCTCTCTTATGCCCTCTCATGCCCATTGATCCCTTCTTTTTTTGTACTTAGGACTATAAAAAAAATTTTACTGACCCATTAAAATCTCTTGGGTTACGTATAGAAGCATGAACAGTTTACAGCTGTATTTAAACTTAACCCACAGAAAAACATTGGCTTACTCAGCATCTCTTTTTCATGAGGTTGTATGACAATAATCAAAACTGCTGTGAGTTCAGGAGTGAACAGCCATGTCTTCTGACCCTTTCTTTCTTTCTGATTCTCATTTTTAATGTTCACAAGGTTTTGTTTGAGTGATAGAGAAGTCCCACTTAGTACTAAGGACTCAAAAGTCATTTATTCTCATCATTTTGATAGGTATGAGTCTCTGCGATTTCTTTTTCCATTGCAAAGCAGAAGCATGTTCAAAGTAAAGCTGATAAACTATTAATCTATGGACACAGTCATAATTGTTTAAAAAGAAGTATTAATGAACACATTATGGACATTTAGAAAAACCAACAGCAATAGCATCACTGCCAGAACTTCAGGAATAGTCTTTGACTAGATCTGAAAGACCAGATATGGGGTCACACCCATGGAGTGGGCCTCAATTCTTTTCAGAAAGGGCCTGATTACCTTTATAGCACATTTGTTAATATTTCATCTGTAGGCACAGGTTACCTGATTGCTCCATTGTCCTATATACTGTGGTGTGGTGGTGGGGGTTGGGTGTCTTTGTAAACATCACAGTCAGAAGAGTATTGATCCACATGAGGTAAGACAGAAGTTCAGGTCAACATGACTCAGTAGACAGTGTTGGTAAAATCTTCAAGAGTATGACACCACACAGTTTATTTTTGGAATATTTAAATATAGAGCAATCTGGATAAAAGGTTTCTAGTGTAATAGAATCCCATGTGCACAATAAAACTTAAAGCATAATTAGATTGAAGCTCTTTTCAAAGTACATGTTCTCATCCATGAAGATGGGTTCTATAGATAGATTACATGTGTTATTTTAATGGCTTATCCAAGGATCCAGTGTGGTCTTTGTCCTACTATAGTACAGAGGTCACACGGGCTATTAACCACCTCTATCCTTATTATAAAGGCCTGGGAGGAGGGCACAGGTGTGGCTTGGCCTTAGAGATATCCTGGAGGTCACCAGGCTGTTAATCTTGTCTGCTTATAGCCGTCTATGCAGAAAATGGGCTATATATCTCTTTCTTTAAATAGACAACTTCTCATCCTCCACATTCCTGATTTCATTAGTGATTTTCTTTAAGCAGAAGTACTTCATGCCCTCTGCAGTTCACATTGTCCACAGATGAGTAAGACAGTTTTCCCTTAATAGTTTGCATAGTGCTTCTGGCCTACATCTTTATGTCCTATGACCAGATTGTACAATCTCTTTAACTGTAGAGCCCTTCCATCTAGTTCTGGTGACAACCCACAGCAGAGACAGTTGCTTATATTGTGTGGTAGGTCTGGAGGCTCTCTGACTGGCAACTCACAGGAGTATGACCCATCAACGGTACTGAGATTTTCACTTATCAACTTTTGATTTCAAGGAGCAGTCTAGTCACTATGTAGGATACCTTCAGTCAAATTTAATTTTATTTAACTTTAGTCATATTCAAAAATAGAAATAAAGGTATTATTATATGTTATGTGTCTATGTTGATTGAAAAAATTTGTTGAAGTTTTGCAAATCCTTTGTCATAAGCACAATTAGTTGGTGTGTTTGTGAATATAAGATTCAGTAACTAGAGTACTAAGAAAGTCATAGCCAACTCTCCCCTCTACTGTGGAGAATGTTCTGACTATTGGCTAGATCTGGGTAGAGGTTTAAAGTTTACAGCCTGTATTGTCCTTGGCTGGTGCCTTAGCTTGAGCGGGACCCTTGGGCCCAAATCTGCCTATCATAATGTTCTACTTGTAGGTTTCTAGGACACTCTGGATCCTTCTACTTTGCCATTCTCCCATGCTTGTCTCATCTAGAGTCCCAATAGGATGTCCTCCCCACTGTCCCAGTTTCCTGGTAATTGAAGGATTTCATGTGACATGCCCTTTGGGCTAATATGCCGATATAAGTGAGTATATACCATTTGAGTCTTTGACCATTTTCCCTGGAGGAGGAGACCTGGTGGCATTCAGAGGAAGGACAGCAGGTTAACAAGAAGAGACTTGATACCTATCAGCATATACAGGGGGAGGTAATCCCCCTCAGGAACTGTCATAAGGGAGGGGAATAAGGGGGAAATGGGAGGGAGGGAAGAATGTGAGGAGACAAGGGATGGGATAACCATTGAGATGTAACAAGAACAAATTAATACAATAATATATATCTTGAAGAAAAAAAAAGAACCACTGAGAAAATAAAAACCAAACATTGATGTACTTCTTAAAAAAAAAAAAGATTCAGTAACTATTTTCCATCCTTGATACTTATTAAAGCAGTGTACAAAAATAGAAGATTTTAAACTTTTCTAAGCTTGAAGGTAGGTGAAATAAATTATAATTCCTCTTCACAGAGACTACTTCTTTCCTTATTCTAATGCAACCTGAGTCTCTGTACCACTTGTATGTTTATCTAATGTATTATTTTTTATTTTTGGCTTTCTTTCAAGAGAAGTTAATCAAATCAATAACGCTTACTAGAATCATTAATTTCTTAGAAATAAGAAAATGTTGAATTTTTAGGTTTTGGTCTGGACATCTGGCTCAGTGGTTATGAGTACTAGCTATTCTTATAGAGGATACAGGTTCAACTCCCAGCACTAACATGGCAGAACAAAACCATCCACAACTCTACTTGCAGGGTATCTGATGCCATCTTCAGATCTTTGTGGTTGCCACATACTCACATGTTACACAGGTATATATGATAGTAAAATCTCATACACATGAAATTTGTCCAGTATATCTGAAAATAATTTTTGGTGTCTGGTATATACATTACAAAATACTATGGGTTTGGTATTAGATAAATGCTTAATTATATCACTGTTTTGTGCTTAAAAAAACAATTCAGTTACTGTCCACTAAATTTTTCCCATCCTGCTTTGACTATATGCATTTGTTTTTATGCACGAAATTTTGATAGATCTCATTTGTAATTTAAAATAGCTATTGCTATTATTTTCATTCTAATTAAAGTTTGTTTCAGTGAGTCTCAAAATCCTGTGATAGCTTTTTTATCAAGTTTTTCCCTATTAAAAAAGTACTTATTTTTGATAAGGAAGGATCTGGGAAAGATTATGCTTAAAATATAATGTATTAAATACTCAATAATAAGTAAAAAGGAAAAAAATATGAGAGGTAGAAAGAGGATAAGAAGGGGTGTAGATCTTGGAGGAGTTGGAGGGAAGAGTATCAATTGAATAATACCAAAATAAGTTGTATGGCATTCTAAAAGAAATAATGCAAATCATATATTATTTTATTTTTTAAAATAATTTTGTTTTAAAAGTCCACAAGTGGAAATTCCCATATGCACACAAAAATGGTTGACAAAGTATTTTCCCTTTCTCCTGAAGACTTTAGGACACACTTTCACCATTAAGCAAGTAAACTTAAATGATCAGGTGAGAAACAGTTCTGAGGCTGCTCTACCCTTACTGATTGTTCTTGGCAGCAGCTGTTAGAGATGGTGTTCATTTAGCACTCGGAGATTTCTGGGTAGGTGGTGGGTGACCTTGCCAACATCAAATATGACTGAAATAACTATAAAAATATCTAATATTTCCCAAATCTCCATTTCACTGCATTTATATTCTGTACCTTTAATAATTTTTAACTTTATTTTAAGAAGAATATCTATCTTACTAATCTTAAAAACACAAAATAATGGTCCATAGAGCTCTATTACCTAAAAAGTATATTAAACTTAAAAATATAAATCCATGGTCAAATAGATAATAAGTTGACTGGGTATCATTTTTATGTTTAAAACCATTTGTTCAGATAGCTTTTTAATATTCAGGACTGTTGGCATAATGTCCTTGTGGATTGTGTATAGTTTTCCCTTGTTCATTCAAATGCTGAATTCTCTACCTCATTATCTGGTTTCAGTCTCAGCATTGAAATGTGATGTTTATTCTAAGTATCTCCTGTTTCAAGTTTATGTAAACATGCCACCATTTTAACGATGGTTTAAAGTCTAGATATATATCTCAGGTTAATAGGTTGATAGAAAATAATTTTAGTACAAAACTTTAGACCTTCATTGATAGGATAGATAATATTTTCTCTTAAGTTACCAAATACACATGGACTGGACATTATGAGTGTAAAGCTTACTTAAAAGTTTTCATAACTGTTCCACAATTATTATAATATATTAGTTTATTATTGAAAGAAAGAAAGGGAGCCTTTTATTGGACTGAAAGGGGAAAATGTTGGCATAATGTTCTTCTGGATTATGTACAATTTACTCTTGTACATTCAAATGCTGATTTCTCTTCCCTGCTATCTGGTTTCAATCTGAATATTACATTTTGATGTTTATTCTAAGCATCTCCTATCTCAAGTTTATGTAAACATGAAACCATTTGTTTCTATGTTGTCAAAAAAAAGCCAACTAGCCAATGCTAAGCAAGATAGTGCACCATCTTGATGCAGTGAGTGGAGGAGAAAGAGAAGGAAGGAGAGGAGGGTGTCATGTGGAGAGGACTGGGAAGCACCAAGAATGAGCCAGACCTAGGATATGAGTAAAAAGCAAGTAGAATGTGAGGAATCTGAATGGGAGGAAACTATACTAACTTGGAGACTTAGGATGGAGTAATTATTGCACAGCACTGTACTATATGCTAATCAAATAGATTCTTATCTCCCAGTATGGTTATTTGGATAAATAGCTGGTTAAAGAACAACTGTTGAACTCTGAGATTCCATCTTACACCCATTAGAATGGCTAAGATCAAAAATTCAAGTGACACCACATGCTGGCGAGGATGTGGGGAGAGAGGAACACTCCTTCATTGCTGGTGGGAATGCAAACTAGTACAGCCACTTTGGAAATGTATCTGGTGCTATCTCAGAAAACTGGAAATAGGACTTCCGCAAGACCCAGCTACTCCACTCCTTGGAATATACCCAGAAGATGCTCCAGCACACAACAAGAACATTTGCTCAACCATGTTCATAGCAGCCTTATTCATAATAGCCAGAACATGGAAACAGCCTAAGTGTCCCTCAGAAGAAGAATGGATAAAGAAACTGTACTACATATACACTATGGAATACTACACAGCTATTAAAAATAAGGAATTCCCAAAATTTGTGGACAAATGGATTGAGCTAGAAATGATCATAATGAGTGAGTTAACCCAGAAGCAGAAAGACTCAAATGGTATATACTCACTTATATCTGCATACTATCCCAAGGGGCATGTCCCATGGAAGCCTTCATTTAACAGGAAACTGAGACAGAGGGGAGGACATCCTATTGGGACTCTAGATGAGACAAGCATGAGAAAATGGCAAAGTAGAAGGATCCAGAGGGTCCTAGAAACCTACAAGTAGAACATTATGATAGGCAGATTTGGACCCAGAGGTCCCGCTCAAACTAAGGCAATACAGGTGGTAAACTTTAAACCCCTACCCAGATCTAGCCAATAGACAGAACATTCTCCACAGTTGAGTGGAGAGTGGGGTATGACTTACACACGAACTCTCATGCCTCACATTTGACCATGTCCCCTGGAGGGGGAGACCTGGTGGCACTCAGAGGAAGGACAGCAAGCTACCAAGAAGAGACTTGATACCCTATGAACATATACAGGTGGAGAAAGTCCCCCTCTGGAACAGTCATAGGCAAGGGGAATAAGGGGAAAATGGGAGGGAGGGAAGAATGGGAGGATACAAGGGATGGGATAACCATTGAGATATAACAAGAATAAATTAATAACAAAATTTTAAAAAAGAATAACTTTTGATTTATTTAAATAATAAATCAATATTAAATATTAATAATCATTCAACGTAGGGCTGACAAATTTATGACAAGCCTAAGCATCTTTTCAGAATGCATGATATTGGTCTCTAAACCACTTCAAATTTCTATATTTTTATTTATAAGCATAACTAGGATGTGCTTGGGTTCTTCTGTTTTTCACATAAATTCATGTGATAATTAATGGGCCCTCATGATCTGGAAAACATAGGAGTTGGGGATTCATTTGCAGTTATGTTGGTAATGATGATATATTTAATCATCTCCCAAATTTCCCTCATTGCCACTAAGGTGAATGTTTCTGTTTTCTTTCAGAAATTACTTGCTCTGGATCATTCAGAGAATTAAAAATATCTACATTGTTCAGGTGAACTATTTGTTTAAATTTTATTTATTTTATTATAATATGTGAAAGGAAGTAATTGAGATAAGAAGCTGTACTAAATTTGAAGTACAACTTAAATATTATTAAGGGTATTAAATCTTTACTAATCATACATGTTTTATACCTAATTAAATATGACATGACTATGTTAAATTTTGTTAATAGTGCTGTATGTAAAGAAACATGGTTTACTTAATAACATTAACTATTATTTTAAATATCTTATGTTGAAAATAAGTACTAATTTTTAAGGAGATTTTAAGATAGAATTAACTAAATTAATGACCTTAAATTATTAATATATTTTATTAAAATTTTTGATAACTATTGAATGAATGGCAATGGTTGTTTATCTGAGAACTTTTAAAGAAACTAAGATATCATCCATATGTTTTCAATGTTATAGCCATTCCTAAATAAAAGTCACTATTACTTCAACAGGACAAACATGAAATTCTTACATATGTATTTTAATTTTGTTTATTTATTCACGTATTTGCTTTTCATTCACTGCTATGTTTTCTAAAACAAGAAGCAGTAAATTGTGTGTTTCCTTTGAAAATTTGGAAGAAGGCATCATCATTACCTTGGCAGAAAGATAGGCTTGTAGGCCTTACATATCTCTCTATTAGAAATTCACCACTGCATTTTTCTGATTGGTACATTGTTGATAATATGTTCTACTTCAAACAGAAAAAAAAAGTCAGGACTTCTTTTAAAAATCCTGTTGTGACAAGCATTTCAATCTATTGAGTGTTAGAAATGTATGTTGCAGAGCTTTTGTAACTTGTTCTTAGCTTGTTATTATGGTGAAAAGAATAGCTTTATATGGAAGTACATTTGATACATTGTTTTCAAATAAACAAAGAGTTATTTTTAAAGTATGTCCTTGGAGATCTTTGCCAAATATTATGATCTTCAAAACTTTATGGAAAATAAAATGAGTTTCGGTTATTTCACATAAACTAGGCATAGAGTTAAGTTTCTCCAAATGATCATGTGGTCTTTGTTACTTGAAGACATCACAACCTCATCAATACTTTTAACTTTTAAGTAATTCATGGAAACTCTCCATAACTTTCATTATAAAACAAAATTGCCTCATGTATAAATTTTGAAACTTACCTATCTATACTTCTAATAAGGAAGGAGATAAAATTAGTAACTTTTTCTTAGCTAAGATACTGAATTCCACATCAAATACAAACTATCTCTTTTTTGTAGTTTTAATGTCTATTTTTGAAATAGTAAATTCTATGTCAGAATAAAATTAGTTTTGTATTGTGCCTGGCATTTTGGCATGTACTCCCATTATTAGGACGGCAGAGACAGAAGACTCAATAGTTTCAGGAAAATGTGGGCTATAGTGAGAAGTTGTCTGAAAATACAAAATGTCTTTTGGGGCACTCTAGAATACTTTTTTTCTCTTATTGAATTAAATGAATCCTGGGAGATTTGCTTTATTTCCTTTGTATCAAAAACAACATCCTTTGATTACTTTGAGAATTGAGAGAGAGAGAGAGAGAGAGAGAGAGAGAGAGAGAGAGAGAGAGAGAGAGAGAGACAGAGACAGAGTCAGAGACAGAGACAGAGACAGGAGACAGACAGAGGCAGAAAGAATGTACCACTATTTGCATTGTCATTGTTCTTTTACAGGAAGGACGGAAAGCTGAGGATTTTTCCACCAAATTTCACTCTGCTTATTCCACTAGCCTTTGAATTTCAATATGTGAATTATATTACTATTTATATTGAAGACATATAGCATAAAACATCTCATAGTAACTAAGGTTGAATTGATCATTTTTGTGCATAGTCTTATCTTCTAGATGTGAGTCTTATTTTACTAAAAAGCTTTCTAAATAATGAGATTTGTGATTTACTTCTCTGCATGACTACAATTTGAAGTTGGTGGAACTTTGCTTACAACCAATTGTAAGGTTTTATGTCAGCAAATGTTCAAACTATACCTGAAAAGGTACATTATGTTTGCTCTGAGTGTATTCTATTTCAGTTTGGTCAAGAATCCTTACTGTGTTACTAAGAGCTTCATATTTTCTAATTACCATCCTACCACACATAGCAGTTTCATATCAGTAAATGTGAGAGATGTGTTAATGTTTCCCAACACAACTGATAACAGGGAAAAGAGAAATATTCAAGCAACAAAGCCACTTGGATAAGGAGTGGTAATAGGTGCTAGTGTCACAACCATGGCTAAAGGAAGAAAAGGAACAACACTGAAGATTATTGATCCCTGTGAACCATCAACACATAGAAATTATACTCCTTAGTGTCCAGTAAAAATGACAACAAACTACTGCTGAAGTCTGTATGAAGCCGTCTTTGAAGTGCAGTGCAAAATGAAAACCAGCACAAGCAGAATTAGTGGAGAGGAAGCCATGGAATACCTAAAAATAAAACATTTTTAGGGTAATTTGAGCTCATAATTCAAATTACTACAACTATTAATTATAATATATACATCAGTAATCTAAGACTTTTAAAAACTTATCACTTCTTATCCCCCACCAATCAGGACAAGTAATGTTTCATTCATGACAAACAGCTCTTGAGGCTGTTACTCTAGATTTCCTATCATGTTTTCTTGTGTCATTTAGAACTTGCTCTCTTTGCATGGGCTCCAAACAACGCATACTTAAAATTTTAGAAGGAACTTGAAGTCTGCAATGACACTCCCTTCTTTAAAAGTATTATTTTTCTATCACCCTCAGATCAGTGGGAGGAGTTAATAAATCCAGAACAGTGCTGATTAAATCATACAAAGCTGGGCTTTTTACCCGGTGAGCTCAAACCCATTCCAATTCACACTTTTCTGAGAACACAAACTTTTATGTTTCCTTCTCAAAGCCTGTTTGTTTGTGAGTTTTCCTTTCTCTTGTATGCTGAGCACTGTTTGCTGCTGTCTAGTTCCACCTCATTGCAGAATGCTTCAGACAGTCCTTACCACTTGACAAAGTTTTTAAAAGATACAGGCCTAAAGGCCAGGGCAAAGCTTGACATCCTTTCCTCATTGTTAGTATGAGACTCTGATCTGAAGAGTCTATTCCAGGAAGGGAGTGAATGAGAGGCAGTGGCCAGTTCAATGCAAATGCAAGAGGAAGTTTTATGGGTGCAACACGACGGGTGTCCACCTGCACCCGAGGGAGAGGAAACCCTGAGTAACCAGAGCAATGAGTTCTTATACTTTTTTAAAGCCAGATTTGTAACAATCCTATTGGCTACTTAACCTGACCTTTAATTTTACTGGGTAGTTCTATAACTTCGTCTCTGGCCTTTAATTCTATTGGGTAGTTCTAAAACTATGCCTCAGCCTGGAGGTCTTCAGGGTCAGAGGGGATCTTGTTGTTTTGACTGTCTCAGGGTGGGGGAAGTGGGGTAAGTTCCTGTTTGTGAAATCTAAAATTGTCAGTTCTACAGGGTGGTATTCCTCAGGGCCTTTTGACCAGGCTTCAAAACACAGTTAGACTGCATCTCTCATTTCCCGTACTCTTTGAGTAGCTGTTTCAATCGTGAAACAGGATGTATCTTAATCAGAGCTGACTGAGAGTCTGAGGTATCTAGAGTCAAATATCTAAGCACCATAATCTGAACAATATTGATGTGTTCCTTAATTAAAAAATACTAATTGGTTTAAAATGCAAGGTCCAAAGGTGAGCAACAAAAGTAGCATGTACATCCCAAGAGTCTTGTCCCATCCCCAGTTCACATAGGTCTGGGGACAAAATAGGCCACCAGGTATGTGGGGGATGTTTCCGGACAGTCCTCAATGGCTGACATGACCATCCAGGTAAGCCTGAATGGAATGTGTGACTTTGGCACAGTTTTACATACAGTTAGAAGAGGGGTTGGTAGCACAAAATCAGCAGGATCTTTATTTTTATTTTGGGGGGTGGCAGTGGGGCAACTTCAGCTTCAAAGTGTTGTCTGTCCTTTGAACTTTCCAGTCTGGATCCACGGGTGCTGGAGCCATTTTTATCTGTGATGCATGGACCCAGGTGGTGATCCCATCAACATTCACGGCAGTAGGAGTGGTCAATAAGACAGTATAAGGTCCCTTCCAGTGGGGTTCTAGCAAGGTGGACCAGTGCCTTCTGATGAGGACCGTATCTCATATCTGGAGCTGATGAGGGATGCTAGTAGTTCCTGGAGCATAGAAGGCAGAGAGTTTGGACCAGATTTCCTTTGGCATAGTCTGTATGGCCAGAAGACTAGACATTATGTCCTTGTCATGATGTTTGGAGAGGTCCAAGTTGGTGCCCATGGGTAACAATGGTATGGGAGACTCATATACGGTTTCCAAGGGAGTGAGACCAAAATGGTAAGGAGTGTTCCCAACTCAGAACTTGACCAAAGGAAGGAGCACCACACAGTCTGCTCCAGTCTCTAAGGTCAATTTAGTTAAGGTCTCTTTAATGGTTCTATTCATTATTTCTTCCTGTCCTGAACTTTTGGGATGGTATGTGCAATGTAGATTCCAATCAATCCCCAAGCTGGAAGCCAGTCCCTGAATTACCTGAGACATGAAGGCTGGTCCATTATCAGACCCTATTACTTTAGGTTCCATGAACCATGGGAAGATCTCATTCAAAATCTTCTTGATCACCATGGTAGATGTTTCCTGCTTTGTATGAATGGCCTCGACCCAGCCTGAGAAAGTATCTATAAAGACAGGCAAGTACTTACAGCCATATTTACCAGGTTTGATCTCAGTGAAGTCTACTTCCTAGTACACTCCAGGACGATCCCCTCTGGGATGTTTTCTCTGCTGTCTATAACCCTTACAGCTCTTTACCTGTTGGTAATACACACAGGTACATTTTTTACAATGTTCCTGAAGTCTGCGATGAACATCTGTGATCCTTTTACTGCTTCAATTAGTTTGTTCTGGCCTAAATGAGTCCATTTATGCATCTGTCCTATCTTATCAGTTGTTTGTTCTCCCTTTAAAGTTTTTCAATGTCCTCTTTTAGGCAAAGAATAGTAGGAGCAATACCCAGCAATTTGGGCTTTATCCTCTTCTGTATATGTTAGTGGAGGCCAACCCTCAGTCCAGTCCCAGTGAGGGTCAAAGTCCTTTTTTTTTTGTTGTTTTTGAGTAAGGATAATTGTGTTTCTGTGGCCCGTTCCTTGGCTATTTGGTCAGCTATATAATTCCCCTGTGCTATTCGAGAGTTAGACTTTTGATCTCCTTGACAGTGTATAATGTTTACCTCTTTAGCTAGGCGTCGGGCTTGGAGAAGATTTAGTACCTCCTGTTGTTTTTTATTTCCTTCTCATCCAAGGTCAGGAAACTCCATTGTTGGTAGATGGCTCCATGGATGTGGACAGTCATGAATGTATACCTACTATCAATATAGATGTTGATCTATTTACCTTTCCCTAGCTCCAGGGCCTTGGTAAGGGCTAACAGTGAAGCTTTTTGTGCCAAGGTTCTAGTCATCAGACTTTTAGCCCAGACAACATCATGCCCATCTACCACCACTGCTCCTGCTCACTGTTGTCCATCCAAGAGGAAGCTATTGTCATCTGTGTACCAAGAAACCTAAGTTTGCAACAAGGGCTGGTCAGTCAAGTCTTTGCGACATCCATGGGCCTCAGCCAATAACTGCTGGCATTCATGCTCTGGGATATCCATTTTAGGGTCTGGGAGCAGGGTGGCTGGGTTAAGGCCCACTGGTAGTGTGAAGGTGATATTGTCTGCATTTAGCAAAATAGTCTAGTAGGGAGTCATCTGAGAATTTGTTAACCATCTGTCCACAGACTGGCAGATGACATTCTTCAAGGCATGGAGAGGGGGCTGACAGTTAGATTTTGACCCAGAGTTACCTTGCCTGAATCCTTGACCAGTAAGGTGACTGTAGCCACCAGGTAGAGGCAAGGGGGCCACCCCACTGTCACTACATCCAATCTCTTGGCTAGGTATGCCATTTATCTCCTCCATTATCCTAGTCTCTGGGTGAGGACCACCTTAGCTATGCCCTTGTTTTCTGCCATGAATAAATGGAATGACTTGTTGGTGTCTGGCAACCCCAAGGCAGGTTTTGATAGTAAGGCCTGTTTGATTGTCTTAAAGGCTTTATTTTCCTGTTACACCGGGTAAAGGAATGACCATTTTTAGTCACTGGATAAAGAGGGACCACTAGTTTTGCAAAGCCAGATATTCAGAGGCTGCAGAACCCGGCAATGTCCAAGAATTCTCTCATCTGTTTTGGGCTCCTTGGAGGAGGTATGTGGAGTACCTTTTCTGGCCTGTGAGAGCTATCTTTGTCCATCTTGGAGTAAGTGCCCAAGATACTTACTGAGGATCGATATCCCAGGTACTCCAGTTCATGGGGGAGCCTTCCTGTTTCTCATAGGCATTTGCATTCAGACACAGCTGTAATGAGAAGGTCATCAATGTACTGTAACATGGTTACCTGTGAGTTGGTGTCTTGGAAGGAGGCCAGGTCCTGGTGTAGGGCTTCATCAAAGATAGTAGGTGAGTTTTTGAACCCTCGAGGAAGTGTTATCCAGGTGAGTTGTCCAGTTAGTCCTGTTTTAGGGTCCTTCCATTTGAAGGTGAAGTAGTCTTGGCTTTGAGGTGCCAGAGTTAGGCAGAAGAAGGCATCTTTTAGGTCTAATACTGTGTACCAGGCCCTAGTAGGTGGAAGAGACCTCAAGAGGGTGTACGGGTTGGGTACTGTGGGGTGAATGTCTACCACTCTCCAGTGTACCTCATGCAAGTCCCGTACAGGTCGGTAGTCCTGGGTGCCCAATTTTTAAGCAGGAGAAGGGGGTTATTCTAAGCAGACTAGCATTTGTGGAGTGCCCCGAGTTGTAATAACCAATCAGCGTGAGGCTGAGTTCCATCCCATGCTTCTTTGGACATTGAGTACTGTTTTATAGACACACAGGTTGCCTGTGTCTTCAATTCCACCAGGACTGGAGGTTGGTGTGTTGTCTCTTCCTGGTAGCCTGCTATCCTTCCTCTGAGTGCCACCAGGCCTCCTCATCCAGGGGATGTGGTCAAATATAGTACTGGAAGTTATAGCTAGAGCAATAAGACAATAAAAGGAGATCAAGGGGATCCAAATGGGAAAGAAAGAAGTCAAAGTATCCCTTTTGCAGATGATATGATAGTGTAAGTCTTACTAAGAAGGCTATGGCGGATTTTTTTTTCTTAAGAACCTCCCATACCTTGGTCAAATTGGTGGGTCACCTAGCTTCACCACTGAGACCTGCCAACAAAGCCTGACAGTAGACTTTCAGGTGCTTTTATTTTGAGGGGTGTAAAGTCATCAGACCTAGTCCACAGGCAAACACAAAGATACAGACTAGAAGAAGAGCTTGCCACTGCCACTGACCAGGAAGAAACCAAACCAGTGGGCAGGGGCCTGGACGTCCACAAGACACAAGGTGCACACGCACAGGGTGAAGAGGAATTGTCTCCATTTCTTCTGGGAGACATGTAGCATCCTCTAACCTCTTTCCAGTGGCCACCTCAGCATATCTGGTGGGGACTCAAACCCCGACTTCAGGGTGAGGAACTGTCACCCTCACAGGCATTTGCAAACAAAGCGAAAGCACAGTAGATGTTCTGTGACACGAATTAAACAGACTAAGACAACTCAGAGACAGACTATGGTACCTGACAGACACTAAGACAACACAGAGACAGACCCGCGGTACCTGACTGACAGTCGAGCGTTCTTCCTATCTGGGTCCTCTCTTCTCACACAGTGCTTCGGCTTCACGACCAATGCACCAAAATGTGAGACTCTGATCAGGAGAGTTTATTCCTGGAAGGGAATGGATAAAAAGCAGAGGCCAGTTCGATGCAAATGCAAGAGGAAGTTTTATTGGTCTGACTCGGGGTCCACCTGCACCTGAGGGAGAGGCAACCCTGAGTAACCAGAGCAATGAGTTCTTATACTTTTTTAAAGCCAGATTTGTAACAATCCTATTGGCTACTTAACCTGACCTTTAATTTTACTGGGTAGTTCTATAAGTATGTCTCTGACCCTTAATTCTATTGGGTAGTTCTAAAACTATGCCTTATCCCAGAGGTCTTCAGGTCAGAGGGGATCTTGTTGTTTTGACTGTCTCGGGGTGGGGGAACTGGGGTAAATTCCTGTTTGTGAAAGATAAAACTGTCAGTTCTGCAGGGTGGAATTCCTCAGGGCCTGTCCCCTTTTTGACCCTGCTTAAAAGGAGTTAGGCTGGATTTCTCACTAGGATTGCAATTATCCATGGTCTGGTAATTATTTCTTTCAATCTGCATATTTCCTATCTTTATTAATTTCCTTCAACGTGATTGTTATTTTAAGTGTAATTTCATTAATATTTCTGGTCCAACTTATTGTCATAAATGAACATTCTAATGATTATTTTATGACTTATTACTTTATATTATATTATTAAATTTTAATTTATTAAATTGATGATATGTAATTTTGATAAATATTACCACTCAGATAGTATACCGTACCCTTCTCTATGCATTGTATCTGCATATCGTGATGTTGATGGCCACATTATAGATGATATAACTTTAATCACCTTGTTAAAACAGTGCCTGCCAGGTGTCTTCAACAGTAAATTTTTTTAAATTTTAGATCGGATGTAATATATCGGTGCAAATACATTGAGACACGAAAGTACTGTTTCTTCTCAATTTTATCCTAATTATAATTCACACTCTCCCTTGATATGAGTTTTAACAGTTATTGTAGCATTTACTAGTAGTTGTTTTTCTTCTCTTCTGTGCTTATTAAGGCTTTTATGCACTATTGTTTAAGATTCATTTTTATTATTTTTAAATTCTGTGTGAATGAGTTTGAGTGTATCTGTGTGTGTGTGTGTGTGTGTGTGTGTGTGTGTGTGTGTGTGTGTGTGTACCAGTGCATGTGACCAAAGAGGTTATCAGATACCCTTGAACTATTCACATACCAGCAGGGGTAAATCAACCAGAACGGGTTCTAAGTATTGATTTGGTCCTCTGAAAGAGCAGTACTCTATCTTAATTCCTGAGTCATCTCTCTGGGTCCTCCTATTCCTTATTTACTTTTAACTACTTATTCATATAAGTACAGAGCTATATTTATTTCACTCTCTGGGTTATGATTCTAAAGTGTCATTATTTATGTTATTATCCAAATTCTCATTTTTATTATCTTCTGTTTTCTCCTATCACCATCCTTACTTTTATCCTACCCATATGTGCTTACAATTCTTTCTTGAGTTTTACTTATTATTTCTTTCAGATATTAAGAGGTTTTTTATCTCACCATGTAGCTTTTACTGACTTGAGCCATTGCAATCGTTCTGCCTCAGCCTTTAGATACCTAGCATCTCTGACTTGCAACACTTCTTTCTGATTTCCATGCTGTTTTTATTGCCTTTTTATTCTGACAATGACTTTTCTGAACTTGGCTACATCTGAGTCACATTTTCTCCCAATTTTATATTTCAGTTTATTTTTAGTAATTATTTTGAATAACAGGTTGCAGTTGCTTTGCCTTGTTGGCTAACATTTTTGTTTGTGATCGTTTGAACTGCTATATGATTCACATTGTGTTGTTTATTTTGTTTGTGGTTGTTACTTCTTTCTCTTTCAAGTTATCTCTATATAGGTTACTGCTTATCATGCTCCTATTGCCTCTGGTAACTATTTGAGTTTAATGGACCACTGAGTGTCTCCTACTCAACTATGTTTGTTTGTATATCTGCAGATTATATGGGTAGTTATCACTGTAAGCTGGGCTGGATGTTTCTCATCGGAGGCCACTAAAATAATAAGGAGCAAAACAAAAAAAAATATCTCTAGGCCTAAGATGAGAACAGAAATATGATCATTTCTATTTCACCAAACGAAGTTTATATGACTTTTTGTCAAGCCTGAAGGTATGTTCTAAGCCTGGACTTTTGCTCTATATTTTATGTAGCAATATCTGGAAACAGTCAATTTAAATTATAAAATTAATGATGCAGTAGAGGTTACTTTAAACGAGAGTCCAGTGGCAAAACAAATGCATTACCTGTCTGCCACTGGCCTTTGTCCAAAAAAATACAAAAGGTATTATGTAGCCATGATTTTCCTCTTTTCTCTTTACCATACCACTATTTACCATAAGAAGAGAGATATCAGCCACTTTACTTTGAAATATTTTGTTTTGTTTCCTCTCTCATTTCTGCAAATAAAACTATGATTTATCAGCCTGATAAAACAGTATGAAGTCACAATGGTTAAGTTTTAATTACAAACAACAGTTAATTCTTACATATACTGTGAAATGTAACACAGAATGTTTTATTCTTTGAAACACAGCACATGTATCTTTAAGTACATGCATGCCAGTTATATATTTGTCCATTAAGGTTTGAAGAGGCAGAATTAGTAGTCTTAAGAGTATCTGATAATGCAATTTGAGGCTGACTACTTGCTCTAGGAATTTACAGCTAGCCCAGTCATAAACTAAAATAAATAAGTAAATGTAAACCCAGAATCTTCCATATCAAATTGATTCATTGAATTAAATAAAATGCAAGGAGTAAGAAGACTACATGTGGTATAGAGCACATCATCTATGCCAGCACATGAGAGGCAGAGGCAGACATACTGCTACAAGTCAGCCTGAGTTAGAACACAATCCAGGAAAGGAATCAAGTGAGGAGAATTCCTAGTGCTTGTGAGAACACTCCAAAAAAAAAAAAAAAAAAAAAAAAAAAAAAAAAAAAAAAAACAAGACAAGATTCTTGGGACCTCAGTTTTTTCAAAACATGGAATTGTTCTTGGAACATGTTTTTGTTATTCTGCCAGATGTAGTGGCTATAAGTGAGTTTACTTCAGATTACTCATTTCTTACAGTTGGTATTCAATATGTCTCAATGGAAAACCATGCATTTGCCACATGTGTCTTGTCCTTGTAATTGTATACAGCTTGAACTCATGAGTAGTGTACTCATGAGATTTCTGTTAAAATTCAGAGCATACATTCTCTGATGGTCTGCATAAAGTTGGCTATTACATGAGACTGTACTTTACCTCATTTATTGGCTCCATTTTCCCAAGAGCCAACACATCTTTAGAAATAACAAGCTTGATTTATGTAATGATATGCAGGCAAGTTAGAGCTACATAGTAAGCCCTTTTAAAAAAACTAAAATAGTAATAATCAATAATAATAAGAAGAATATGATTATTAGTAAAAAAAAAACAGCAAAAAATTAGCTGATCTTAAACAAAGACAAGGACTAGAAAAAAAATCTGGTATTTATTATCTGGTAGTTCTACAAAGCATTTTTAAAAATTTGTTCCATTTACATGCTGATTATAGCCCCTCCCTAATTGCCTCTTGCTACCACCGTCCCTCCCACTTACCACCTCCATCCCCTATTCCTCAGAAAGGGAAGCCCTTCTCTGCTAACATCTGACTTCAGCCTATCAGGTCTCATCTGGAGGGCCTTTATCCTTTTCCTCTGTGGCCTGGCAACAAGTGATACTTTGAATTCCTTTCCAACTTTCATCCTCTGATCTCTTTTAGTTGTTTTATTGCTCTAGGTAGGATTTCAGGTACTATATTGAAAAGATACAGAGAGAGTGGACAACTTTGTCTTCTACCTGGTTTCAGTGTAATTGATTTAAGTTTCCCTCCATTTAGTTTAGTGTTTCCTATCGGCTTGCTGTATATTGTCTTTACTATGTTTATATTTATGTCTTGTATCCCCAAACTATCCAAGACTTTTACCGTGAATGCAGTTGGATTTTGTCAAATGCTTTTTCAGCATCTAAGGAAATGATCATGTTTTTTTTTCTCTTTCAGTTTGTTTATATGATGGATTACAATGATTAATTTCAATATATTGAACCACCTCTGCATGCCTGGGATGAATCTTACTTGTTGAAGGTGAATGATATTTTTGATGTATTCTTGCATACAGTTTGTGAACATTTCATTTAGTATTTTTGTACCAATATTCATGAAGTAAAAAGTCTGAATTTCTCTTTTTTATGGTGTCTTTGTGTGGTTTAGGTATCAAGGTGCCTGTGGTATCAAAGAATGAGTTTGGTAAAGTTCTCTCTGTTTCTATTTTGTGGAATAGTTGTAAGAGATTTTGGTATTAGCTCTTCTTCGAAGGTCTGGTAGAATTCTTCACATATTCTACCCAGCCATGGGCTTTTTTTTTTTTTTTTTTTTTTTTTTTTTTTTTTTTTGGTTGGGAGACCTTTGATGATGACTGCTTCTATTTCCTTAGACTATATAGGACAATTTAATTTGCTTATCTGATTTTGATTTAATTTTGGTAATTGGTAGCTATCAAGAAAATTGTCCATGTCATTTAGATTTTCAAATTTTTGGCATATAGGCTTTTGAAGTAAGACCTAATGGTTCCTTGTATTTCTTCAGTGTCTTCTATTATGTCTCCTTTTTCATTTCTGATTTTGTTGATTTGAGTACTCTACCAGTACTTTACTCTGAGATAATGTCTATCATTATTGCTGAGGTATATTTATTGTATGCAGCAGAATGATGGGCCTTGTTTTTGCATCCATTATATTAGCTTGTGTCTTTTACTTTTTTTCAAAGATATATATTATTTTATTAATTTGTTCTTGTTACATCTCAATGATTATCCCATCCCTTGTATCCTCCCATTCTTCCCTCCCTCCCATTTTTCCCTTATTCTCCTCCCCTATGACAGTTCCTGAGGGGGATTTCCTCCCTCTGTATATGCTCATAGGGTATCAAGTCTCTTCTTGGTAACCTGCTGTCCTTCCTCTGAGTACCACCAGGTCTCCCCCTCCAGGGAAAATGGTCAAATATGAGGCACCAGAGTACGTGAGAAAGTCATATCCAACTCTCCACTATACTGTGGAGAATGTTCTGACCATTGGCTAGATCTGGGTAGGGGTTTAAGGTTTACCACCTGTATTGTCCTTGGCTGGTGCCTTAGTCTGAGCGGGACCCCTGGGCGCTTGTGTCTTTTTCTTGAAGCGTTTAGGCCACTGATACTGAGAGATATTAAGTAACAATTGTTGTTTGTTTATGTTTTTTTATGTTGGTGGTGGTAGAGAGTGTGTATATGTGTTTTTTCTTTCATTTGGTTTTGTGGGATGTGGAGTTATTTACTTCCTGAGTTTTTTTTTGATTAAAGTTAGTCTCCTTGGGTTGGAGTTTTCCTTCTAGTATCTTCTGTAGGGCTAAATTTGTTGTTAGGTACTGTTTAAACTTGGTTTTATTGTGGAATATCTTTTTTTTCCATCTCTGATGATTGAAAGTTTTGCTGGGTATTTTAGTCAATGTTGACATCAATGGTCGCTTAGTGTCTACAGCATATCTGTTTAGGTCCTCTGGGCTTTCATAGTCACTGTTGAGAAGTCAGGTGCAATTTACCTTTATATTTGACTTGCCTTTTTTGTTGCAGCTTTTAATATTCTTTCTTTGTTCTATATAGTGTTTTGATTATTATATTCACGAGGACTTTTTTTTCTGGTCCAATCTATTTGGAGTTCTGTAGGCTTCTTGTCTGTTAGTAGACATTTCTTTCTTTAGTTTTGGGGAAATTTTCTGTGATTTTATTGAAAATGCTTTTTGGTCTGTGGAGCTTGGTGTATTCTCCTTTTTTCCTATTACTCTTATGTTTGGTGTTTTTATATTATCCCAGATTTCTTGGATGTTTAGTGTCAGGAACTTTTTCATTTTAAATTTTTCGTTTAGTAATATATCGATAACTTCAACCATATCTTCTACACTTGAGATTCTCTCTGCCATCTCCTATATTTCATTGATGTTGCTTATGTCTGCAATTCCTGTTCTTTTACCTAGGTTTTCCAACTCCAGAATTGCCTCAGATTGTGTTTTCTATGCTGCTTCTAATTCTTTTTCTTAGGTCTTTAACAGTTGTATTCATTTATATCTCCTATTTGATTAAACTTTTGTGTATTGTTTATAAGATTTATTCAATTATTTTATGTGTTTGAATGTATTTTTTTGTATTTCTGTGAGAGATTTATTTTTTTCCTTTGGGGTTGCTATTATTCTCATCATCTCAGATTTAAAGCCTTCTTGCACTTCATGGGTTTTAGTGTCTCCAGGACTTATTGTGGTAGGACCACTGGTTTCTGGTGGTATGATATGGCTCTGACTTTTGTTGCTTGTGTTCTTGGGTTGGCTTCTGGCCATCTGGTTGTATCTGGTGTTAGCAGGCCTGGAGATACTTCCAATCGGGCCACTGTGTCCTACATGGGCTAGGCAGGTTGGAAGAATGCAAAGATTGCTCCAAGCTGAAGGGTGTTTCGTAGGTCTCCCCAGAAACCTCATCAGGTGGTGAACAATTGGCATTGGAGCCCGCACCCAGCTCAGTTCTGCTGGGTTCCCTGTCTGTGTCCCAGTTTGGCCAGGCAGGAGAGGAGCAGGCTTAAAAATCTCTAAGCCTGAAAGCTGTTCAGGTTCACCTTAGACCTCCTTCGTATGGTGGATAATGTGGGTTGTGGCAAGCACCCAACTCAAATCTGTTGCTTCATTTTCTGTGATCCAGATGGCTCAGGCCACTATTCTGTGAGCAGAAAGAGTTCTAAGTCCAAAGCTGCTCCGGTATCCCACAGATCTCTTCAGGAAGATACCTAATGTGGGTTGCAGCCTGTGCCCTGCCCACCTTTGCTTGTTAGCTCTCTGTATCCTATGTGGGCCAGGCCAGTAAGCAGTGGGTAGGCAGATAGAGCTCTAAGCTGGAACCTTCTTGGGTGTCCCACAGACCTCCTTAGGATGGCAGTTGCCTGACTCGGCTCTGCTTGTTTACATTCTGTCCAAGATGGGCTAGGCTGATAAGCAGCTGGTGGGAGGAGACCTCTACACAGCATATAATGAAGAATTACTGTCAATTCCTCTATACTTAAAAATTGTTAAAGGAATATTGCTGAATTTATTGTTTCAGAATATATTTTTTGAATACTGAACTCAGAAAAGCATATCATAAAATACTATAGGTAATATACTTTACAAATACTGGTAAATTTTTTATCACAATCTAAACTGGATTCAATAATAAATTAAATGATCATATATCATAGCCACTGAGGGATAATTCAAAATAGAATATCAGTCAATATTATTTATTATATTACTATTTCTTACTGATAATAAACCTCACATAAGTGATTTCATTGAATCCCTTACTCAGAAACTTGGAGTAAAAGGACTGTTAAAAGTTCAAATTCAACATGGGCTACATTGTGTGATTCAGGATAGCCACACCTACAGTGTGATGTCTCCCATGTAAGTACTAACCGGGCCCAACCCTGCTTAGCTTCCTAGATCAGAGGAGATCGGGCATGTTCAGGGTGGTATGGCCATAGACATAGTGTGGTGTCGAGTGTATTAAAAAAAGAACAATTAGAAAGTTCAGTAGGCATATAAAAATGCCTGACAAAGTGAACATCTTTATGATAAAGATTTAGCAATAGGACTAGGAAACACAACTAAAAACTATAAAAGTTTAAACAGCTATTATATTTTATATTTAATATTGTAAAGCTGATAAGAATAGCCCTAGTAATAGGAAAGGTTAAAGTTACTTTTACTCCTTTAGCTGGAAGATCTGACATGGAAACAGTTAAAAAAAATTACACCAAAATATCAAAGAAAGGCCAAATATTCTAACTCATATGTAAATTGACATAAAATACGTTAAAAATGCACAACAATTATAGAAACACAAATCTAATTTATCCACTTTACATGCCATCTGTAGCCCACTCCCAGTACTACTATTCCTCCATCTTTCCCCATCCACACCTCCCATAGTCCCCAGGAAGATGGAGCCCTCCTCCTTTACCGACTGACCCCAGCCTAAAATATTATCTGATTATGCTTTTCTATCCAGCAACTCCTTCAAGTGTGTGGGTCTTTTCTTTTCAAATTTTTCACTTTCCATCCTGATTTTGTATGGTTTCACTTACCTATAATATGCAGGACAGACAAATCCAAACTTACAGAGCACGACTTTATTTTCACCGGGCTCATCTAGTAGAAGAATATGCAGTGGCTAATTGTTAAGCATTGGTTTATCTTATAATAGAGGAAAGTACAACATATTTCAATTTTTCTTTTATTAGACAATCAAACAAGAGTTTGTTCAATATAAAGTGAGTCTTGAGTCTTTAGTCCTATCATTTTGTATTTTGTTACCAATGGAGTAGCCATTTAGGGACATTCAAAAATTGACAAGTAGAATCGCGATATAGAATTGATTCAGAGAGAAGATACTCAATGAATAAACAGATTTAGAGGAAACGGAGCAAGTCAGATAAAAGTAGTGATCAGTATGGATGCTTCTTTCGTGTGTTCTAACCGCAGTGGAGTATAATGAGATAAACTTCATTAAGGTAATTAACACAAATGCAGACTTTCATGTTGGAGTGAAATTCTAATGTCAGTTTCAGAGTGGAGAGCTGAATATTACATTAACAAATTGTATGAGTGATGGAGAGATGGCTCACTGGTCAGAGCACTTACTCGGTAAATGTGATGAGGATCAGGGTTCAAATACTCAAAACCCACATTAATATTCAGCTACTGGGGGACAGAAAAAAGTGGATTCCTAGAACTCTCTGCCCATATAGCTGAGAGAAAGTGATGAGTTTCTGGTTCGGTGAGAGACCATTGTTTAAGGAAATAAGAAGGGTAATGAATGAAGACACAGCATTCTGCAGTGGCCTAGATTCCCATAGCCAGATGTACCTATATTATTCCTTACTTTCAGAACAAAAAAAAAATCACCACACAAACACACATATTTTCTGTCTATCATCTATCATCTGTATGTATATATGGAACACATAAGCATATCATAACAACCAAGTGCAAAGAACTGAAGGATTTCTTAGGTGAACTAAAAATAAAATGCCACAGAAGCTAGAGAATCCTACCAATTTAGATAAAATCAAAGTCGTGGAAGGTTATGAAATTGGTCATGCCTGACTGAGAAGTGCAACCTTCAGTGAACACAATGGTGGTACTAGAAATCATGCTTGCTTAAATAAATACATCCTGTTGTTAAATATTTAAATAACACTTATAGAATTTATTTTGTAATGCTGGGATAGAAAGTTGAGGGTAGCTTAGCAGAAACTAAATAAATTTTAAGCCAATGAACAATATATTCACTATCAAATGCCACACACACAACATTCTATGTAAGAATAAATCTATGGAAATATATGTAATTATTTTAATTACACTAAATTTAATTTTTTTCCTTTCATAAAGATTTTCAGTTTTATTTTTATGTTTTTATTATGTGTATGAATTTGTGTCTGTGTGGAGATATGTGTATATGAGTGGAGGTGCCAGTGTAAGACAGAATAGTATGTGGGATTGCCTAAAGTTGGAATTACAGGTCATTGTAAGCTCCCAAACATGGGTGCTGTGAATTGAATTCATATCCACTGCTGGTGCCATATATGGTCTTAAATGCTTAGCCATCTATCAAGCCCTATGATGATTTTAAAGAGGAGGAAAATTAACAGGGATATTGAGTTAAGAGAAATATTAAATATCAAATAGGATGTGGATGTACAGGTGAGTGTGCACCTATGTGCTTGTATACATACATATGGTATATGAGTAAATTCATGAATATGCACACACACAACCCTGGTTTGCAATATGAATACAACTCAGAAGTTGGACTTTAAATCCCATGTTAATAGCTTTGGGCTAGCACTATGTACCTAGATTCATAGCTGGGAGACTGTTGGATATCAATTTCATATTCCCTTGGACATTAATGACTAAGAGCAGGTATGATTCTGTGCCTCTGGCTTCATTTATCTTATCAATGGGGGCAAGTGAAACATTTTCCAACTTCCAATCCAAATCATAAAGCAGTTAACTGTTAGGTAGATCATTTGATTTGTCTGATCAACTAGGGGCTTGCCATTTCTAGAGTCAATTTAAATGAAGTAGGGGGCATGAACTGAGCGGCACAGTAACAGTTATCACAGGATTCCTTTGTAGGATTACTAATTTTCCCCTCCCTGGCAAGGACAAAGACAGGAAGGAGATGCCACAGTGTGAGCTTTACTTCTGTACTGCAGTTTCATGTGCAGTGTGATGCTTAGTCAACAAACTCTCCTCAGGAGGCTTTTATGGGAAGAAAACATTTGAAATTATTGTAACTTTATTCATTACCTCATTCTGAAATGATGTACTTCAACTTTAGGATGAGTTGAACTGCCATGGATCTTCAATGGTGTGCTAAAATCTCCGATGACAATTGTGTTTTTGTCAATTTCTCTTTTTACTTCTAATGGATTTTCTTCATACATCTTTCATGAAATGTAATTTGTAAGCTAAAGGTTCATGATTGTTGCAGGCTTTTGTGGGTTTGTATCACTTTATCAATAGTAAACTATTCTTCGGCATCCCAGGACATTCACTCTATTTTTTTTCCTTTCTCCTTCCAGATATGAATTATACCACACCTATTTTCTGCTTGACATTGGTTTGATAAATCTGTCCTTGTAATCTTACTTCTTCGATATTTGTTTGCCTTTCTTCGATATTTGTTTGCATTTGAATCTCTTTCAATAGTACATTACTAGCTGCTTTTATTGCACAGTGTACAGTGAAATGACTTCTAAAAAGGATGACATACTTTTTCATATTGATGTATATATTTTAGTTATATTTTCAGCATGTATTCATGTCTACATTTTGCTATAAATATCTATTTTTGCTATAAAAATAAATTTAAGATTATAACTTTAGAATCATATGAGAAATGGGAGAAGAAGCTGGGGGCAGTGGTGTATGCCCTCAGTATCAGCACTCAGGGAGGCAGAGATAGGTGAATCTTTGTGAATTGGAGGCTAGCCTGATCTTCTACAAAAAGAATCCAGGACAACCAAGGCTATACAGAGAAGCTCTGCCTCAAAAATTAAAAATAAAAAAATGAAAAAAAAAAAGATGAAAGAAGAAAGTTGAGCAAAAGAAGAATTAGCATTTAATCATGATTAGTTTTTGTGCACATTGAGTATGCAACAATTTCCCATATGTAAATTATGTTAAGTATTTTTTACTAGTATGAATCTTTATGATATTTATTTCTTTTTTTACATCTACATTTATATTATTACACATATATAAAATAAACTATATACATCAAGAAAAATCACAGAATAATCAGGAATTATATTCATGTTACATTCATAGTGTTTTGGCTGTTTGTATTTGACAATCTTGAAGAAAATATTTTCTTATCTTCATGTGTCTAAAATTCTGAATGTAACTCAATATCTATCATATCTCAGTTCTATCAACTTAAAACATCTATCTAGACCTAAAAACATCTTAACCCCTAAATAACTAAGCTTAATTGTGAAACTAAACCATTTGGTTTTCAACCCCATAAGAGACTTCCAAAGGAGTAAAATTAATTACCTGAGTAAACAAGAAGTGCAGGTTAGCAGCTTCCAAATTAAAAAAAAAATTACAGAGACAGTTTGCTGCCTGGAGAGTCACTCATCACTCTAAAATGTTGAAGCATCAACTTCAGCTGTCTCACCCAGTATATCTGACCTACATATTTGTGAGGCAGGACCTATCGAGGTATGTGCTTTTCCAGTCTTGCCAAAGTTTGGCTGTGGACTCTGCCTGCATCCAAGCTTGTCAAGTTTTAGGCAGAATTCTGTCAATGATTGAAACGGGGACATTTTGCACAGTGGCTTGTTTGCCATATTTGAAGCCATCTCCATAATGAAGTTCATTGATGCTCATCATCTTTGAGGTAGGCTGGGTGCTGCCAGGAGTTAGCATGTCTTGTTGTCAAAGAATTCTTAAAACAATATAAACAATGTCAAATGCCATATTACATAGAACTCTGAGGTTTTTGAAGACCTTATCTAACGATTTTACCTTATCTTTCTATAGAATAACAAATATCTGTTACATCTAGGATGTATGTTCTTGTGATATAAATAAACTAGTAATTTAAATGACCACAATTTGATCACTTAACAATTAACTTGTCTAAGCTCTTTATCCTAAACATTCTGCAGTAGGATTTTCAAAGTATTAGAGGTAAACTTTATATTCTACTTGATTGGTATGGGTACAATAGCTCATATTAGAGTAGAAATATATATAATGTGTGTGAAGAATAATCTTACATTTAAATCCTATATCAATATATCAAAATTGAACTTATTTTGCATCAATATACAAATTTCTATACCAATGAATTAAAAATAATCCTGTGAGCACAGTTAAGGACTTAAGTTGAGGAGTTGTTCAATACTGTATTTTTTGTCCTATCATTCCTATATATTTCTATATTCCCTCTTCTTTATTTTCAGCCCTTATCTCCAAACCTAAGAAAGAAAGATAAATGGTTCCATCCATTTCTATCTTTTAGAATAACTTGAAGAGTATCGGTATTAGCTCATCCTTGAAGGCCTGGTAGAATTCTGCACTGAAACCATCTGGCCCTGGGCTTTTTGTTGTTGTTGTTGTTGGGAGACTGTCAATGATTGCTTCTGTTTCTATAGGGGAAATGGGACTATTTAGCTAGTTTATCTGTTCTTGACTCAATTTTGGGAAGTGGATCAAGAAAATTGTCCATTTCCCTAAGATTTTCAAATTTTGTTGCACATAAACCTTTGAAGTAGGATCTTATGATTCTTCGTATTTCTTCAATGTCTGTTGTTATGTCTCCCTTTTCATTTCTGATTTTACTGATTTGGATAGTGCCTTGCGGACATTTGCATGAACTCTGGTGCCCCATATTTGACCACATCCTCTTGATGGGGAGGCCCAATGGCACTCAGAGGAAGGATAGCAGGTTGTCAAGAAGAGACTTGATCATATAGAGGAGAAAGAGTTCCCCCTCAGTCATAGACATAGGGGAGGGGAATAGGGTGAAAGCAGGAGGGAGGGAGGGATGAAAGGATAGAAGAGATGGGATAACAATTGAGATGTAATATGAATATATTAATAAAAATTTCAATGCAAAAAAAAAGAAAGATAAAAGAAAAGAGAGACATCTCTGAGTCAATCTTGTTTTCTCTCTGGATAAGACCAATAGTAACTTATAACCAACTCCCAATGAAAATAAACATCTAAAGCCCAAGAAAGCAACCAAAAATCTACCCAAGCCCCCTTAAAGGAAATGAGATATCTATCTCTTAGGGCTTCTTTCAGCTGAACTGGGACGAATAATAACCTTTGTAGGCTACAAGGTAAAATTGGGGAAAATGGTCAAAGCTGAGGCACCAGAGTATGTGAGAAAGTAATATCCCACTCTCCACTCTACTGTGGAGAGTGTTCTGTCCATTGGCTAGATCTGGGTAGGGGTTTAAGGTTTACCGCCTGTATTGTCCTTGGCTGGTGCCTTAGTTTGAGCGGGACCCCTATACCCAAATCTGCCTATCATAATGTTCTACTTGTAGGTTTCTAGGACCCTCTGGAGGGGGAGACCTGGTGGCACTCAGAGGAAGGACAGCAGGTTACCAAGAAGAGACTTGATACCCTATGAACATATACAGGGGGAGGTAATCCCCCTCAGGAACAGTCATAGGGGAGGGGAATAAGGGGAAAATGGGAGGGAAGGAAGAATGGGAGGATACAAGGGATGGGATAACCATTGAGATGTAACAAGAATAAATTAATAAAAGAGAAAAAAATAAATTCTTCATAGAAAAAAATTGGGGAAAATGGATAAACAATGTAAGAATATCATTTGTGGTCCAGTTTCTAAATGTTGAGAGCTTCCAGGATTAATGAAGGTCCTGTGTGTGACAGTCTGAAATGCCATACCAATTGGAAACAAAAGCTTTCTTCAAAGCTGTCTTGAGAGCTCTTCTATTGTTATGGAGAATAGCAGCTGAAGCACTTGGTGCTGGAACATGAAGGATGTAGGATGTCAGCATCTAGCATGCTGAGAGGAATGAATCTTGTCAGGTATGGTCAAGCTTCAAAGTCTGGTTCTTTTGCTCTTAAAACATAATTTCTCACAAGCATTATACCATCCTAAGATTTTAAGTGCATGAGGTTTGCAAAGTCTACATAGCACTTAAGGCTAATTCTTTGCTCTTTGCGTTGGTGGAAGAAAAACATCTGTAAATCTTCACTCACACCATATGAATAATGGCATGGAGTCCTAAATCACATGCATTCTGTAATCAATAAGAAGCACTGACTATGCATAGACATTCATGTACCAGCCTTTCTCAGAGCTAGTCACATGTAGTGAGATTAGGAATATAAATGACCTCTTTGTTCTGAGACGGTAACTCTAAAATTGTACTTCCTAGCCAGCAAAATGACCCACATTAATTTCTTTGAATGTTGATTTTAATGGATCTGTTTAAGTATAATTTCCCATGTAAGTAGCCCCACAAATTTTGGATAATTGAACTTGAGGATTGTATGTGTAGTTTTGAATGAAAAAGTCTGTATCTTTTAGTTTGTTTAACCTTCTTCAGTATATTTTCAGATTATCCAAATTTCTTATGTACTCAAGGATTCAATATGGAGTGAACCTTGGATTCTGTTTTTCATTGAGTCAACATTTATATGTAAGTAATTTATCCAAAGTTTGTTTATTTTTGTTGTTTTAATCTTAAGATGTCATACTTTAGGTTTCTTTAATATGGAAGCAAGAAAATTATTAGTGTGAGAAATTTAAAACCTAAATATGTATGCATATATTTTATACATTTTAGACATGTTTTGCTACAGGTTCAAATCTTAATATTTAATTTACACTCATGTTTTAGTTGTTTACTAGCTTCATAGATATTTTGCATTTTAAAAAAGTTGATATACAATAAAATTTGGTCCATAATCACTAATAGTTTTAACTTCCAATATGCTTATATTTTCCTTATGTTAGTAAAATATCTTGAAGTTTATTTATTGATATTAGTCAATTAATAGCAATTTGAACAGAATATACAGATATTGAACTTTTTGTATCACTCATTTGATAAAATGTCTTTAAATTATCTGCTTTATTCCTGAAATATACTTCCTAAATTAAACACACCTCATTACACATAAGCTGATTATGTGAATATACCCTATATGCTTTTAAATATTTTTTTCTTATTATCTGAGTATTGTTTTTATTAGGGGACTCACATCTATGCATGTTTGTTATATTCTCTTAAATGTGTTTACTTTTTCTTTGAATATAGTGATTTGGGTTCTTTTTTCTTATGTTCTTTCTGAATTTTAAATATTATTTCTTAGAGCTGATGGCATACTCTCAACATTATTGGGAAGACAGTTAAGATCCTAGCTATTTTCTATCCCTTGTTCTAAATACTATATTCCTATTTTATAAAGCAACACCTTCACCCAGCTCATTATGAGTGGAAATTTGATGTTTTCATTCATGTTGCAAGTTCTATATTATAAATAAGTATCAATGAGGTAAATGTTCCATTTCCTTTTTAAAATTATTTAAACCTAAATAATAATCATCATCATCATCATCATCATCATCATCATCATCACTTGGAGGTAAGAACAATATATTTAAATTTTTTCCCAAGAGCTTACATATAGGTTGAAAACAGTATACAAAAAATTGTCAGCATAAGCAAAGAGCCACAGAGAAAAAACAGAATTCAGCTTCAGCCTTAAAGAAAATTTTAAAATGTGGAAAATTTAAGCTTGAACTCTCAGAAATTTAAGAGATATTAAGAAAGGACAGTGGAAGCACTTTGGTGTGCAAGTTGATCTAGAAAGAAATCTGAATTCCCTAGGCTATGTGAAAGATTAAATAAGGAAATCACCTGTGTGGTAAGGAATGCACGCCTTTCTTCTGGTCCTGTGGCTTTAGTACTAGGAGTGTACACACAATTTACATGACATTCTCATCAATGAAACCTCAACCCATCTTTGTAACTTAGATAGACTTGGGTTAATACTTACTTTCTCTACTTCTCTTTTTGCCTAAACTTGAATCATATCTGAAGAATTCTACCAATGTCCTAGAGAACAGAAAATCTCAGAAATTACATGTCAAGCTAAATAAGCAGCAAGCAGAAAAAACATATTCTGCATGCATAGAAGGTACCATTAATACAGAAAAAGCATCGACAAACACAGTTCTCCATTTATGTTGTTCCCTTCTCCTAAAAACTAGAACAGAAAATTTTATTTAAAAACAGAAGCCTAAACTTTGAAAATAGTTACAGAGGAAAATTGGTATATAAATCACAGTAGTTACTTTAAAAATTGAAATTTTATAAAGGATAACTATTACAGAAATTAGACATTCAGTTGAGAAATTTTGCTTTCACTTATATCTGATATTAGGTATGTAATACTGAGATCACCCAGACTGCAAGACCCCCAAAATGACCACCAGGACTTGATGATGACACAACATAGTAAGGATCCTGGTTTACGGGCTCAGAGCTTTTGGTCACAATCCTTCCTGACACAGCAGGATAGGAGAGTGTTACTGGAGCTTCAAGGGTAATGGGTTTATAAGGGAAAAACTGTAATTGCAGGTTGGAGTCACAGAGAAGTAAAGAAAAAAACATAAGCGGGGGTTGTGGGTCTCAGGAATGTCAACCTTCAGGTGTGTTGGGTGAAGGCTGATTCTGGAAGGGAAGTTTTTTTTTTATATATATATATATACTGGAGGAATATTGGGAGTTACTTGTATCTAGTCGCTCTAGTGGAGTTTCTCGAGACTGCTGGTAGGTCTAGTTTATGGCAGTCCATGGTCTTTCCTGGAATTCAGGAAGTGAAGTCACCTGTATGAGGACAGGTTCTCATACAGAACATCATTAATTGTAGAATGTACATTACATATAGAATATAGCATTAATTTTGTCCTTACTGGTATAGCCTCTGAGGATGAATAACTAAATTGTGCATATGGAATGTAAAATATTATAATATGTTTTCCAGAAGACAGTGAGAAAATATGGGATGAATTACCTGCATATTTTTCAAGGAATGTCCCTTATTTGTGACAGAAAAGAGAAATTGCGGAGGATAATAATACAGTATGACTAACAAGATTAGGGTTGAAATCTGGGTTGCAGAGACCACTTGAATTTGAGGGAAGGTATATCAGAGAGGAAGAACTTCTGTGATAAAATATCTATGAACCTGAGTCTATAAGTGTAATCTGAAAAGGTGTGTAATGGTTGATACTGCCCAGAGACAGACAACTGATATATAACAGGAGGAGGCCAGCTGATACAGGGCTGTTGACTTGCTGTAGCTAGGAAGTACAAGTTACAAGTTGGTAAATCAGAGAGGCAAGTTGACTAACTCAGTGCAGATAAAAATTCAGAGATTTTTATGTTGTTAGGCAAGAGTAACCACTGCTATCTTGTAGTGGAAGGGATATTAGACTCTAGAGGTCTTCTCTACCTCAGCTAGCTCCCAAATCATTGAGACAGAGGCCTCTTAGAATTACAAGAGATTTAAGGCACATTACTGGACTGGTATCAACCCAGTAAGTTATTTTGCTATTTCTCAGCTACATACTCCAAGTTACTTGCCATAATTGTATCTGTCCGGGTACTTACTGCTCCAATAGGCAAATGCTTATGGCCACATGCTCATGACTCATGCTTCCTCATGGTGACGTCCTTATCTCCAGCTTCCTCTCCTGCCTGTCTCTCCTACTTTGTGGTCCCCATCTGACTACAATACCAGAAAACTAAGCTCCACCTACTTCTCTTTGGCCCAGTTACAGGCTTCTCACTATTTTTATTAACCAACCAACTTTAAAGTGGGAAGCAAGGTTTATGAACCATCACTTGGTTTCCAGAAAAATGTGCTCCCCTGGATAGAACGAGATCTTGGGAGCCAGTATTTACCATTTGAATATATAGCACCAGACCAACCCCCCAACACTTTCTGAAGACCTGTCAGTTTTAAGGAGTCCCAGAAAGAGCTCTGCTGGTATGTGGGACACTGAAACATCTGACACATGTACTCCATACTTGTCAAAGGAAGACAAGTTCTTAGTTAAAATGCAGCATCCTCAATGATCTGTGAGTAAGTATCAAATCAGAAAGTACTAGATGTGGGAAAATGTGAGAAATAAAAAATTCAGGTCAGAAGGAAAAAATGGATGTTATGTTATTAACATAACACAGCTTTGAGTTAGTTGGGCTAGCCAAGGCTGAATGGCTTCACCTATCTGGTCATCCAGCACTATGTAGCTAGATTCTGTCTCAAAGATAAGTCAATAAATGAATAAAACAATTTGTGCTCAGAGATGAGCACATCTTTCTACTACTAGAACGCCATTGTAATGGTTTTGTTAATCTGGGTAAGAATTGAGTTTGGAGTTTGTTCTTTGCATCAAAGCCTCCATCCAAACCTTTCTTTCCCCTAGTGCCTGTATTTAGAGTGGGAAATTTTCAGAGCAGTTTTTAAAAATGTTTTCTTCTTTCCTCTACTCTGTATATGTTCCTTCCCAGAAAACAATCCTTCATTGCATTGCACCATTACTTTTTACTTCAGTAGTAGCCTGTGAAAGGCTGAGGTCACTCTTTCAAACTGATGAAGGCTCCCACTCTGAAGGAGGTACCATGTATATCCTAGGATTGTGGACCTCACTCTTTATATTTATTTGTTTTAACATGTTTGTGCCTGCATCAATTTATGTGTACCATGTTTGTGTTGGTGCCTGTATATACCAATGGGTTTTAGATTCCCTGTAACTAGAGTTTTAAGCAGTTGTGAGTCACCTGTGGTACATGCTGGGAACTGAACCCGGGTCTTCAGTATAAGGATTAAGTGCTTTTAAGTGTGAAGCCATCTTTCCAGGCCTCATGTCTTTCTTTGTCTGTTCTGAATATAATGATAGGCTTGCCATTTTTTTCTGCTTCATCTTTAAGGAATATCATACCCTTACCTTTCTCAGTTCGCACAAACTTGAATCATTTTATTTCCCTCTCTGTACAAGTTTCTTTTTCCTTACTAGATGTGGGGAAGGAGGTTCTGAGAGGGTTGGGAGGAACAGTCAACTCGAGATCCAGCTGTCGTCCAGTTGCACACTGTGTTAGAGTTTCCATTGCTGTGATGAAACACCGTGAACTAAGAGCAATTTGGGAAGGAAAGGGTTTACTTGCTTCACACTTCCACCATTTTAAATCATCACTGAAGGAAGACAGGACAGGAATTCAAACAAGGCAGAAAGCTGGAGGCAGGAACTGATGCAGAGTCCGTGAAGTGGAGATGCTTACTGGTTTGCTCATAATGGGTTGCTCAGCCTGCCTTCTTTGTAACTGAGGACCACGAGCTCAGGAATAGGACCAATCACAATGGGCTAAGCTTTTCCACATCTATCGCTAATTAAGAATATACCTTGTAGCCAGACTTATGGAGGTATATTCTCAATTGAGGTTCTCTCCTTTCAGATGACATTAACTTGTGTCAAGTTGACAAAAAAATCTAGCCAGGGCACACCTGCATTCAGGGAGACAGTCTAGGTGAAGATTAGGGGAATGGAGCGTTTTTCTTGCAGCTACCATCACCAGGAAGCTTTTTCAGGATGCTCACATATATATCTTCATTGTGAAGCATAGTGTATTTCTCAGAGGAAACGTACACAGGAGCCTGTGAATCTCATAAACTTGCCACCTACAGAGACTAATGATTCTCACATTTCTCCACATAGGATCCTTAGAAATTTGTTATTAATGAATAGTTGAACTTTGTAACTGGTTTATGTGACTTTTATCAACATGTGTGCAAGGCATGCAAATATGGAGGAGGCACTATTTTATGGGAAGAAAATTAGTAGCAAGTCTGTTAATAACATCTAACCTCTGATTACTATGCAGACTTGATTTGATTTATCACATAAAGAATATTATGCAACGTGATATATTATAGATAAAGGAATAGTCTTTATAGCAATTGACAAAATGCACTTCACAATAATTTTAAGGAATAATTTTTCCTGTTATGCTGCTGAAACAAAATAGAGTATAAATACCACACATAGACTCTTGCATTACACATAAGTTATGTGTCTCTAAAGTCAGATAACAATTCTTGCATTTTCTGTCTGGAGCTAAATTTGATAGTGAAGCACAAATTTACCCAAAGTACATCTGTATTTTTACGGAAATATTGTTCTCAAAAATTATACTTACAGAAAAAAAATTAAGGTAAATTCAACAAATCTTTGATTATCCCTACAATACTGTGAAATGAACCAATTATTCAACAATGATGTCATATCTAGAAAAAAAGTTCCCTATATGAAAAGATGGAAATATTTATAAGAAATATTAATTGATGCCTGGTTATAGCTATGCAATATTACATTGCAATTATCGCCCTGTAATTAGTTCTATTGCATGTTCAAGTTAATCAAGTAACTCCTGATCCATATTCTACAAAGCCCATCATTTCACTTATTTTTACCACTTTCAAAGCTTGATACTCTTTTCTACTAACTTCAAAAGAAGAAATTTACATGTAAAAAAAATCAAATTTCTTTTTATGTACATTTTGCTTTATATTGTTTTATATAAGTAAATATGTTTGTAACAATTGTCTTCTTCATTTAAAATGTATTCATATTTTTCTCAAAACTAAATAATGACAGCACAAAATTTTGTGGAAGATACAGGAGTGCATAAATCTAAACTGACCACACTGGGCTACTGTAGAAAGGAACCCCTGGCATTTCAGAGACAACAGACTATCTCACAATTACCAACATTTTTCCCAGTTTCTGATTATTTGCAAAACAATAACCATTCGGGCAATGGTTAATTGTTTCTCTTCAAATGTTTGACACATTCTTCATTACTTTTAGTGGATGTGAGTCTTTTACTGAACCACAATTATAATTAAGACTGATGAAATCATTAGACTTGATGTAAACATTCAGTTTATCCAAATAGAGCTTGGCAACATTTTAAAGGTCTTCTGTTTGGATCATGTAATGTTTAATTATTTGTTGTGGGTGCTGAATTCCAGCACGGTTTTTGTCATTTGTCATTATGTTCTCCTGGCATAAGTCACCTAATTTTATTTATATCAGAGTCACATTCATTAAATATTTTAAAATATTATTTTTTAAAACTGTTAGTCCATCTTTTGTTTTATTAGCATAGATGTTAAGAAGTGAGATCAGTCTAGTCACCTACTGATTCAATAAGTAGTTGCCTCATGAGACAAAGAGGAGAACAGACCATATCCCTGACACCAAGAGTCTCACAGTCTAGTTCATATATATGTATTGTCCTATATACATAGTGCTGTGTAAAACCCAGGAACTTTACCAAAGGTTGAGGATTTGTAACTCTGACCTTTTTTGTGTGTGTGCTCTGAAGGTAGATGCAGGCCTTTCAACAGTTAAGAACTATATTTGCAGCTACAATTGCACTAGTCAAATTTATGTGCATTGTGAATCTTTAAGGATTTCATAAAGAATATGGCAACTTGTTAGGAAGGCTTGTTTTCTTTTTTTAAGCATATAAGCTAAGCAAGCTATTGCAGCTTTCACTTCAGAGGGCCTTCTGTAGAAAATTCTGACAGTCAAAAAGCTAGGTTTTATGTCTGGGTCTTGTTTGCTAGACAGGAATGCTGAAAGGCCTTTATGCAATGTAGATCAAAGTAAAAATTTTAAGTGACAATAAACACAAGCCCCCTCTTTCAGTAAAGCAGAGGAGTGATTGCTGATTTTTTGCATATTATCTGTGTTTTGATCTCCACATTTAATAAAAAGGATCACAGTATGGGAAGACAGACAATGGATTCATTTTAGTGAGTATAAGATCACTTTTCAAAGAAACCTTAAAGACATTATTTTAAATATATGGCAATCTCTTTTCCAAAGTACTCTGTGATGGAGATAATATTTATATGCTATAAATATTCAGGACTTTTTAAAAATGTCTTTTTCAGACAGACTGTTTTAAGACATAGTTACAAATATTTTAAATAATTAGTTGTATTTTTGTTATATATATATATATATATATATATATATATATATATATATATATTATTGAAGATAGATTATAGTCTCATAAAATATATCCTGGATATGATATCCCCTCACTGTACTCACCGCAGTTATATCCCACCTCCCCTGTCAACTAGATCTATGCCCTTTATGTCTCTCATTAGAAAACAAACAGGCTTTTAAGCGAAGTTCATAAAATAACATAAGGTATAATAAAATAAAACACAATAAGATAAAAGATAACACCTTGGAATTGGTCATAAAAATCAAGCAGAGTTTTAAAAAAATCCTGCAAGAATGCACAAAACTAACTTATTCCCACACTCAGGAATCCCATAAGAACATTAAATTAGAAGCCATAATAAATATGCAAAGGATTTGGTGCAGACTCTGTGCATGATGCCTCACTCTCTGAGTTCATACAATCTTTGCTCACGTTGACTTAGAAAGGCCCTATTTTCTTGGTGTTCTCCGTCCCCTCTGGCTCTTACACTGTTTCAACCTCATTTTCTGTAGGGTGTGCTGAGCCCTAAAGGGGAGGGGTTTGATGAAGACATGTTGTTTAGTGCTGAGTGTTCCAGGGTCTCTTACTCTCTATATAATATCTAGCTTTGTGTCTCCATATTTGTTCCCATCTGCTGCAGGAGGAAGCTTCTCTGATGATGAGTGAGAAGGACACTGACCTACAGCTATACTAAAATGTTAATAGGTATCATTTATTGCATTTTTTCAAGACCTTTAGTATTTGGCTTTGTCCTAGGTCCTTGGCCTATCGAATATCAGGTTCTTGGTCACCCAAGTAGTGTAAAAAAATGTGTTGGGGCTTGATTCTAATCTTGGTTACTTCCACAAGACTTCTGCCATCATTGCACTAACATATGCTCCAGCAAGGACAGTCCTGTAACTCACAGAGTTTGTAGCGGGCTTGGATCAGAGTACCATTCTATAAAAGAGACACTAGAAAGCAAGGCTGAAGGTTCTATGTATGTTGTGGTCATTTTAGCAATCAGGCCTAATAATGTTCTTTATCAGGCCTATAGTTACTCCTTTTTTTTTTTAACATTTTATTGATTTATTCATATTACATCTCAATGGTTATCCCATCCCTTGTATTCCATTATGGAGGTATTTTTTAAACCCACTAGCAATCAATCAAGACACAGATACCTGTCAATTTTAATAAAGACTTAGTTAACTTGGGTCAGGGCAGATATTAATCTCTTAAAGTACATCCCATTTTGGGGCAGGTATGGGATACTTTCCCCAATCCCATGCCATCTGCCTCTAATAATTTCTATCAAGCTACCTCCCATCCATAATTCCAAATATTTGCTAATTTTCATCAACTGGGACAAATCTCCATACACAGCAGCCATGTGCTTCTCCTCCACTTAACCCATAGTGCAGTCCTCCTTCTTTCTCTCTTTTTCCCAAGTTTCTCCCTCTTTTCTAAGAATCTCTTTGTCTCCCTAAGCCTGGGAATCTTAGCCATATCTATCCATTTCCCCTGCTCAAGTGTGATGGACTTTTATCAGTCAAGCAGGAGCTTCTTTAGGCAAGGTTATAGAGCAGCCTGAGTTACTTGGTAATTCCCATGGGACACCTTGGCCAACAATTAAACTAGATGTAACACAATGCCATTAATGGAAACATCACTTGGTGACAAGAGAAAGCCAGTTGGTCCCCTGTCCATTATATGGTTATTTTTTTAATTGTATTCATATGTGTGCATATTATGTAAATCTTCTACTGTATTAGGTTTGGTACTACCTGTCAAATGGTCCTTAATTTTAGATATCTCCTGGTGTATTTTTCTCCCACTTCCTCATGCATCCTCAGTTTATCCTTCCTTTCTGGCATCACCATCCATCCATCCTTGCGATTATCTATATATTCTATTTCCCTTTCCTAATGATACATATCTTCCTCTGCCCATCCTTACTCTATCTCTAACCTCTGTGGTTAAACAGAATATAGCTTGATTATCATTAACTTAACAGTTAATATCCCCATATAGGCAAATACATACCATTTTGTGATTCTGTATCTGGGCTACTTTACATATGTCCATTTTTTCTAAGTCTATTTGTTGACTTGTGAATTTCATGGTGTCATTGCATAAATTTACCATATTTTCTTTATTTTTCTTTTCTTTTTTTTCAATTTCAGGTTACTATGAATAGAGCAACAAAGAACATGTTTGAACAAGTGTCTCATTGATGGGATGAAGTGTCATTTGGGCATATGCCCAAGAGTTAGTATAGCTGAATGTTCAGATACACTGTTTCACATCTTCCTGTGGAACTGTCAAGTATTTTTTTCTTTTTCTTTTTTTTTTTCTGTCAAGTGATTTTCATAGTGACTAAACAAATTTGTGCTCCCACCAGTAATGTTCCCCTTATTTGACATCTTTGCCAGTATGAGTTGTCACTTATTTTAATGATCTTATGCATTGTAAGAAGTGAAAGAGAACTTTTGATTTGTATTTCTTGATGACTATCCTTTAAGTGTTTCACAGCCATTTGAATTTCTTCTTTTGAAAACTGTTTAGATTTGTACGCTATATTTTATTGATTTATTTTTCATTATATATAGATTTTAGTTCTTTATATATTTTGGATAATATAAAATGTGTAGTTGATAAAAATCTTTTTTTCATTCCATAAGCTGCCACTTGGTCCAATTGATGGTGTCCTGTGCTGGGCAGAAGCTTTTCCATTTCATTACATCCCATTTATTAATTTTGATATTAGTGTTTATACTAATGGTACACTCTGTTCAGAAAGTCTTTTTCTGTTAATATCCACCAGGTGTATTTGGTTTATAACATCAGTTAGATCCAGCATATTTTGTTTCAGGTTTTTGGCTGGGTGGCCTGTCTTTTTGCACGAGTAAAATATCAAAATCTCTGACTGTCAGTGTGTAAGGTATACTGGTGCTTTAACCTGTAGTAGTGCTTTTTTGTTTATTTGTTTGTTTTTCTTTGTTTTTAACTTGGGTGCCCTTGTGTATGGTGCATAGATGCTAAGAATTTAAATGTGAATTTTCCCTTCTGATGTGTATGTAATATCTCTGTCTCTAATAATTATTTTTGGTCTGAAGTCTATTTTCTTCAGATATTAAAATGGCCACGGGAGCAAGATTTTTCAGTTCTTTTCTTTGGAATATATTTTTGGACCCTTAATCTGAGGTTGTGGGTATCTAAAGTGTATTAAGGCGTGTTTCAGATATTTCAGGTTGCTACAGAAGGATTGTTCCTGTGTTCTTATCTATTCTGCTAGTTGTGTCTTTTTATAGGGGAGTTGAAACCCCTAGTATTGAGATATATCAATGAGAAGTACTTAATTAACACTGTTATTTTGTGGTGTGGTGTGTGAGTGTTTTCATGTGTATGCTTGTTTTATTCCACTCTTGATTTGCTTGACTGAGAGTGCTTATTTCATGTGGTTTTGGGAGTATGGTTACATTTTTTAATTTAAAATTGTATTTCTAGCATCTTCAGCAGGGGTGGATTATAGATAGATACTGCTTGAACTTAGTTTCCTCATGGAATGTCTTATTTCCTCCATGTGTGGTGATTAAAAGTTTTGCTGTGTATAGTAGCCTATTGTCTCTTTAAGTCTGTAAAACGTCTCCCCAGGCCTTTCTGGCTTTTAGAAACTCCATTGAGAATTCAAGTGTTATTCTATTAGGTCTTTCTTTATATGTTACTTGATGTTTTTCCTTTGTAGCTTTTATTTTCTTTTTGTACTATTCCTTTGTTCTGAGCATTTACTGTTTGGTTATTATGTGTCAAGTGTGATTCCTTTTCTGGTTTCATCTATTTGCTGTTCTCTATGCTTCTTGTGCCTTGATAGATATTTTTTCTTTAGGAACATTTTCTATGATTTTGCTGGAAATATTTTCAGTGTCTTTGATCTGAGTTTTTTCTCCTTCCTCTATTCCTATTATTTTTAGATTTTATCTCTCACAGTTTATTTTCCAGATCTCCTGCATAGTTTGTGGCAAGAATTTTTTATTTAACATTTTCCTTGACTAATAGATCCATTTCTTCTGTTGATCTTCAATGACTGATATTCTTTTTTCCACCTCTTGCATCCTGTTGGAGAGTCTTGTCTCTGACATTCCTGTTTGACTTCCTGAATTTTTCATTTCCAGATATATATATATATATATATATATATATATATATATATATATATCTCAGTTTAGATTTTCTTTATTGATTCTCTTTCCAATTTCTGCTTCTGAATTCTTATATTCATTTGCTCCCTCTATTTGTCTTTTCATGAATGTCTTTAAGGAATTTATTAATTTCCTCTTTAAGAACCCCTATTATATTCATAAAGGCTATTTTAAGAGAGTGTGTGTGTGTGTATGTGTGTGTGTGTGTGTGTGTGTGTGTGTGTGTGTGTGTGCACTTCAGCTATGTTACAATATACAGTGTGATGGCTGTGTGTTGCCTGAAGGGAATTCTTGTGGAATCCTTATAGGTATGGCCACTGGCATCTCTAGGTAAAATGTGTTTCAAGGTATAAGAAGATGGGCTAGAAGGTGGGATTGAGGGTTTCCAAGAGAGGGAGACAAACAGGGTGTTCGACCATGATCTACTTATTCCTCTGGAAATGGGGCTAGAGAGTGAGGAGAGGCTGGTGGCCTGCTACAAAGCTTGGGAAGAGAATGAGACTCAGATATTTGACTTAGGGGAATGGAAAAGAGATGAATATCTGAAATTAGCCTTCCTGTTCTGATGGCTAAAGTGGCCTGAGGATTCCAAGGATTCCCTGCTGAAGTTTGTGGCTAGGATAAAGAGGTAAATGGAGGAAGGTTATCTGGTGAGGAAGATCTGTGTGATACAGTAAGAATGGATAGTGAAAGGGGCATGGGAAGGCTTCAGCAGGTGGTCTGCTACAGATCTGAGGATAAAACTGGGAGTTGGTATTGAAGGAAATGAAGGAAATTTGAGAGATCTGCAGTTAGGTTACCTGCTTCTTTGGCTGGATTACTACTTTTAAATGAGACAGAGATAAGTTTGTATTGTGCTGTCAAAGGGATAATGTTAAAGCTTAATTATAGTAACCTGTTAAGATTACCTTGAGAATTATAGAAAATAAAATAAAACTCATGGATGCACACATCTGTATGCAATCCATTCAACTTCCTAGGGATCAGCCATTTACAAGACTATTTTAAACTACTCAAGCACTTCCTGTGTGCACTCATAGAAGAGAATGCTTGAAGTAGTAATATTGATGTTATAAAGGATTTGATAGTATACTCACTTAGGAAATGTTAAGTCAGTTATATAAAATACAATCTTGCTAAAGGCTATGACTGGAAGGTAAGTATTGTGGTAACCAGGTTAGTTAGAAACAGGAATTAAGAATGAACATTTCATATCATAATTCAAGTTTATTTTTGCTGAGAAATTTTGTTAATATTTATTTACTAAGAATGACCTTTATTTTTGCTCCATTTTCACAATGAAAGGAGAAAACCCTGACTTACAAATAGACATTTGGCCTCTTCTCATATCAAAGAACATGTCTTTAAATGGTAGGTAATGTTGCAGCACTGGGTTACAGTCAAAATTAAGTCCTGGCCCCTGTGTGCTTATCAGAATAATAACAACATAATTCTGTCAACTGGGTAAGAAGAACCTGGGTAATAGCTATTCAAAAAAAAAACACTAGTATGTAAGAAATAATTCTTTGCTGTACAAACTTTTCATCTGCTCAAGTGGACAGTCTTGCAGACTAGTATCTTTGTTTAAATTGGTCAGAGTGTAACCTGAGCCAGGATCTGAAAGAAAGATGATATATGTGGAATGTGGAGGCTTATGGTATACCTAAATTAATTGGATGTTCTATTCAGAGAGACCTCCTCTTTGGACATTAGTCAAAGCCAAATGTGTATTATTATTAATGAGATTTTCCTCTATTATTCTCAGATTGTGTGGACCAAGTTAAACAAAAATCCTTTAAATAATTTTTTTGCATCAGACTGAAAGACAATAAGGAAATGTAATGGATCGAGAGGTTGAATGCTTAAAAATCAAATTTTTTTCTAAGTGAGAATGTTATTAATGCTTGATAATAATGTATTATTCACAGTGCAAACTGAATTGTAGGAGAATGATTTTCTTTCATAATTTCTATGCAAAATAATAAAACAATTATATAACATGAAAGTGTAAAGTTTATTTGTTCATTCACTTGTAGATAGTAATACTTGAGTATGAGTTAACATAGTACAAGGTTTATGTAATATTTCAAGTCAGTATTTACATATGAATATATTTTAGAAAAAGTGGTATAAACATTGGTCATGAGGTAAAAATTAATAGTTATTTTAAGTATGCTTTTAAGATGTGTTCCATGATTATATGCTGAATTCATCTTTCTCAATTGGATTGGTAATTTTTATACAAAAGCAATTATAAGATAAAATACAAATATTTTAACTTATTAATCAAAATAATAAAATATGCTGCCATGAAATTTTCTGCGGTAATTTTGTAAGTATATTCAGAAGTGATCATTATTGCCTATTTAAGTATGGGTGGAAAACTATTATAGAATCAACAAGCTGAAAATTGTAATTTGTTTTTATGTACAGCTTTTGGTGATTCTTATTTTCTAAAGATATTTTTCCCTTTTTAAAGAAACCAAACAATTTTGTTCATCTTGACCTTTCCCTTTATTTTTAAGGCAATGCTTGGAGGTGTTTATATAAAGGAGCTAATTGTCCCTGATGGCTTGATTCACATTGATTTCCTCCTTCAAAAGCTCCTTTTGTCTGAACCATAAAATTAGCAACTCATTACATGTTCTCTTGCTCAGTACTGGCTCCAGGCAAAATTGTGCCCTTCAAAAGGTTGTCCAGAATCCTCTTCATTTTGTCTTCTATACAACATTCTTTCTTTTTAAGAAGCTTCTCACTCAGGTATACTAAGCCCTTTCCAGAACATGCTGCATCCTAAGTGTGAATAGAAGCCAGTGATTTTTCTTCTTCCCTCTTTACTTTTAGAATCACGGCTATGGTCCAACTGTTTAAAAGAAAGTTTTTACAACTTTCCCTAAATATAACATATTTAGTGATCTAAAATCATAAAACCGTTTACTCTCCTATAAGCCTAGATGTATGTACTAACTTCTTAAGTGGCACTTTAGTGTGTTCCTATAAGTTTTAGCAAGTTATTAGAATTCTGCAAAGCATTCAGCAACTGGGACAATCTACAAGGTGACTATGTGATGTGAAGACGCTTGTAGCCTAGGGACTATCTTTTTTTTTTTTTTTAAGGTTAAGTGTATCAGAATGAGTATGCACTTCTGAATAGAATGTGTATTCTTGGGTGTTTGGTCTCAAACCCAGGACAAACAGCTAACTAAGGTGCCTATTTAACATTTGACAGTTGAATCTGGCCATCAGTTTCTCCCATTGTCCCTCAGCTCTACCTGTTAAAAGGTTCTTCTTGTTCGCATACTCTTTCCCTTCCCCTGAACTCTCCAGCTAGGCTGTCATTCTCCAGGCTGCTCTTCTCTATATAATCTAGCCATTTGGCTATTGTTATCTTTCTTTATCCTTTGTTTGTTTGTTCGTTTGTTTGTTTACCCTTTTGAGCTCTTGGTCTCCTGGCCCTACCTTTTCCTGCTCCCGCCTCTCCTCACGTGGCCTGGCTCAGGGTCATGTTCTTCCTGGACTCTCCCTGATCCCTCTGCCTCTGGCTATGCTCCTCTCTCTTCATAATACACTCACTCATCCGCAATACCCAGGAGCATATATGTTCTCTTTCTTTGTTTCTCCACTTACTTTTCTTTGTTTCTTTCATTTTTGTTCCTTTGTTTGTTTCTTTCTTTCCAGAACAACCGCTGGATTCATCTAATGCATGATGTCATTTAATTACAAAGTCCCTCGATTTATTTTTTTTGTCCAGATGACCTGTTTACAGGAGAAAGTGGAAAGTAGAAATCATATATTAATGATGAATTGAGATTCATTTGTATCCTTAAGTCCAGTAAAGTGCTTTCTATAAAATTTGGTGCATATATGTCTTATGTCTAGATTTACTGTGTCCTCTTGGTTGCGTGTACTGTTGATTAGAATGAATTGGACTTCTTTATCTCTTATGATTAATTTTGACTTGATGTCTATACATTAGGTAGTGATACCTGATGGCTCACTGGTGCTGTTTGTTTGAAAAATGTCTTCCTATTCATTCACTATGAGGGGGTGCATGTCCAGGAAGGTAATAAGTGTTTCTTATAGAGGATTAATAATAAATCTTGTTTTGTATTCTCTTTAATTCATTTATGTCTTTTGATTGAGCAGTTGTGATCATTAATATTTATAGTTATGTTGGAAAAACATGTGTTTACTCTTATAATTTTGTTCCTGATCTGAGTTTGTATTTCAGTTATTTTAACTTCATTCAATTTATTTTGTAGCCTCTTGACTCTGTTTACTCTGTTTTTTAACCTAAAGTATTGCTTCTAGTATTTTCCATAGGGCTTTTTTGTGCACAGATTCCTTTGGAGTGTATCACAGAGAGTTTTACATCTTAAATTATTGTAGATACATTTCCTGGGTAAATCAGTTTGACATGCTTTTTAAGGTATTTAAAACTTGGAGTACATTGTTCCATGTCTTTTTGGAGTTTGAAGTTTCCTTTGAGATGTTATCTGTTAAATCAAATGTATTTTCATTAATATGTGTTTTGTGGCTTTTCTCTTACAACTTTGAATACCTTATATTCATTTGTCTGTATAATTTAGTGCTTTTGCCGTATTATATATGGTTACATATATTATATGGGACATTTATTTTCTGATCTCATCTATTGATGTCCAGTGTGCCTCGTTTTTCTGCATGGGTATGGCTTGCTTTATTTTGAGGAAACTTTTTTATGATCCTGTTGATCTGGTTTATGCCAGTCACCTTAAATTTTTCTTTTTAATGTCTATAAATTATTCATTTGTTTTCCTATGGTGTCTCTAAATTTCTGCATATTAAATGAGGAACCTGTTTGGATTAATCAGGGAAATGGAGGGTTTTGTTTGTTTGTTTGTTTTACAAGATTTAAGAACTATAAATTGGACTATGCATGATATTAGAGCCTTTCAACCTCACTGTCTGTTGTTATGTCTCCCTGTTCATTTCTGATTTTGTTGATTTGAATACTCTCCCTTTGCTTTTTAGTTAGCTTAGTTGGTTAGGGGTTAAGATGTTCTTAGATCTAGGTAGACATTTAAAGTTAATAGAAATGAGATATGATAGATATTGATTTTCATTCAGAATTTTAGACTCAACAAGATAGGAGAGATGTTTACTTTAAGTTTGCCAACTACAAATAGCCAAATCACTAGGAATGTAACATTTATATAATTCCTGATTGTTCCATCATTCTTCCTACAGTATTAGTACATTTTATTTATGTATAATAATATAAATGTATATATTTTAAAAAGAAATATAATAAAAAAGAAAACTTTCATGTATTATTCTAGCCAGGGCTTGGAGGTGCTGCATAAAAGGACAGTATGGAATAAGAGGCCTGGGTTAGGAAGACAATCAAGAGCATATAGGAATATGTCTGGGACTTTACCTGAAGTGGGAGAATGGGTGAATACACTTATATAATTATTTACATTTTTTCTATTTTATATCCCCTTATTCTTCTATATTTTCTTTTGAAGAAAAATAACAGACTAATGGAAATTTTCTTTTGAGACAAACTTTTATTTCTATTTTATGATGTATAAATATACATAAATATGTATGTATATTATAGAAAATGTAAATGATGCAGTCACTTTTATCAAAATATGGTTATATAAATACTGGTTATTTACAACGTAGTAAACTCAGAAATATCTTAAGCATGAAAGATTCCTTATAGCTCACTGTGGATATATGCAAATGATTTAAACCTTGCTTGTTTGGCAGGAAGAAATTCTACCACTGAGCCACCAATGTTTGACGGCTGGTTTGGAAGGAGTGTTTATTTGGAAGTAGAGGACTCTACCACAACACAGCAATAATGTATAACACAAAGGGTAAATATGAGACAGCATTTGAGAGTGAAATACAGATTCTATTTTAGAATCAATAGATTATAAAATGTGAAGGCCTTGTTGCTTAAATGTACCCACAAATCAAATAATTTTTGAGGTAAAGTTTCTTGAAAAACTGGACACAGATGCAGATAAAGAAAGTATCAGCATAATCATCTTTGTGCCAAAAACTATTGAAAAATCCAGCCTACAATGTGCAATTTAAGTGCTGATAGTACAGATTCTGCTCTGTTCTCCAGATTCATCTGAAATCAATTTTTGCTTAAAGGTTACCCTTCAGTAAGCCTGAACTGCTTGTACTTTCCCCATCCACATCATAGGCTTTTTGTTGGTGTTCATTTTCTGTTTTATGCCAAATGGTTTTATAAAGTTCTTTCATGTTTATTTACCATCTCCTTATGCTCTATAAGACTCTGTATGAAAAGGAAATGAAACTGTGAGGGAGAAAATAATTACAAATTATTAATAAATTACTGATGTAAGTTGAGTGCCAGCTGTGTCTGTTTTCTTCTCTGGCTACTGGACTGTTAATCAACTTACACTATTGTCTGTTGCCTGAAATCTATGGATGTAACATAAAGTCCAGAAGTCATTCAGCTGTCTCTAAAAGTATGTGAGCTCTAGGTAGCAACTGTAACTACAAAAGCAACTTACAAATGACCAACATATTCACCAACTCTTAATATTGTTAAGCCTCTTAGAAGCTGGCCCTTCAGGAGGGCTTAATCAGAAAGGCTATGGTTGACATTATTTTCTCTAAGGAATTGTGATGACTAGTACATGTTTATCTGCCTTGCAAGTTTAAATATTTGATTGCAATGTTAATATATTAGTTCAAATTAATTTACTATTTTTCCCTATATAATAAGTTGACCATAGGAAAGAACATTAAACATGAATATATATCTAATTATTGAATAATTGAATCTAGGTGCAAACCATAGGTTTTACAGAAAGGGGGGATGGTACTAGCAAGTAGGTCAATGATAGTAGAAGCCATTTATTTTTGTTTCTTTTTTTAAGTGGTGAAGTTACAAAAATTAGTTGCAAAAATATTAAGAGTTCTCAGAATATTCCATATCATGAATATTGTGATAATTACAAAACTACAAATAATAATAAAATCTAATTTAATCACATAACTTCAAGAGATGACTTTCACTGTGCAAAAATGATATCTTAAATAAAAAGCATGAGAAGATGGCAGGTTGATTCCAACTTAGTATACAAATATATGTAACGAGTGATTTATAGAAAAATTCACTGGTTCTAGGTATTTGAAAGTGAGAGCTTTATTTATAATCAAGCTACACTAAAATGTCTAAATCATATGTACATTAGAAAAGTTTCTCAAATATTTCAAAGTAACAGTCTCCTTTCTATTAAAACTTGATGGCTATACACAAGGAAAAGTATATATGTATATATGTATATAACTATGTATATATACAAAAATACTGAAATAAAATAAATCAAATGGAATAATAGAGACATGTTTTAAATAATCATATGTAGTCATGTAATACACATAAGATTATAGTGGAGCTATGAAAGTCCAGTGATGTCACAAGTATCATTCCTTCTTAAAGGTATGCACTGGAAATGTGTTTGTCATGATATGATCCACATCCTTAGACAGTATTAGATAACAATTAAAACCATGCTATTAGTTTTTATATGTATTATTCTATAATTTTAATTACTATTCTAGACTGTGCTCCTTCTACTTGTAAAAGATCAGAAATGTAGAGTGGTGGGACTATATTGCCGTCAGATGGTTTATGGTTGTACTATAATCATGAGGAAATTGGTCCATAAAATTTAGGATGCTTAAATTTTTAGAAACCAATTGATACAATTCATTATTATTTATTGTTTTAAATAACTGTCTTAAATTAAGATTCATCTAAAATATTTATGTGACCATAGAATTAGTGATAGAAAATAAGAACTATGGAGCCAATGTATATTTTAATACAAATTGCTTTGAATTTTTCACAGTTATTTAAATCAATAGAAGTAATTTTTCTTAAAGCTGGAGAAGTGTCTCAGAGTTAAGAGTGGTTGCTTTTCAATGGTGAGGAGTTCAGATCCCAGCACTCACATTAGGCTGTTCACAAACACCTGTAAATTGTGCTTTAATAGTGCTGACATGTGGACCTATACTCCCTACATATAAATAAAATAAAATAAATTTTAAAATATTTTCATTTTCTCTTACAATATTTCCAGTGTCTGTAGAGAAAAAGTATGTTTTTTAATGAAACTGGAGTTGGAATTCTCTTTGCTTTGTTTTCTTTGTATAAATGGGAATTCTTGGGAGACTTACTGACCATTAATAAGTGTTTGGAGCACAAGGCATAACATCACATATACCTTTGATCTTCAAGTCAATGAAAATATTAGAATCATTTTTTTATCAAATTGACTTTAGCACTGCCTCAAATCTTTCATTCATTTCATTTAAAAAATGCCTCCATGTCCTACAAACAAATATATTGACTAATTACAAAAAACAGGTAATTCCCAAAAGTATTTTTAAAAATGTTATCAAGACTCAGCAAATTAATGCTAACTGTGTTTCTAAGTCTTTTATTTAAATGCACTTGCTATATATGAAATGTGATATAGCTTATAATATAAAGTTGAAAACATTCCAATATTATCAGCAGTTAATATACTAATTTTTGATGAATTATTTCTTAATTACTTAATACATTATATGTCTTAAAATTTTGACTTGTAAATATAGTTAATTCAGTGTATATAAAAAACATAAGTGGCCAGTTCTTGTAATATCTATGAGCAAACGTTCTTTTACTAAAACATCTGACTTTCTCAATTTAAATATATTAACATGCATCCAATCCCAGAACAGAGTGAGTCTATGGAAGTGCCTCTGCCTTAACCGTTCACTGGAGCTTGCCCTTTGTCTTGAATTCTCTTTGGTTAGATGACTTGCTTTGATCTGTCATTCATTATTTGACAAGAATGACACAGATATGGAGATGGTAAGCACATGGAGGCCTGAGGCAGGTGAATTACATGTTGAAAACAAGCCTAAGCTATAAAGTGAGGTCCTGTTTACAATACAGAAGAACATATACCCCAGCAAAAATGGCATAGAAAAGACTTCCAACTATTCCCATGCTGAGAGCACTTGTTTTATGATACTTCACCTGATGGCTTATTGAGTAAGCCTACATAGCATGATGTAGAGATGCAGGGGGGAAAGGATTAATTGAATTTACAAATCCTAGAAATAGGTGGCATGAGAGTTCACACAAGGGAACATGAGAAAGTGCCACTTGGAAGGCAGTTCCTTTGTGAAAGTTTCTCCATAAAAATGTAAACAGGGAAGAATAACAGCTTCAGAGAGACACACATGAGCAATTCTCAGTATCTGAGCTATGAGGATAGTGCCTACTTACCTGGTACCTGCTTGTCTCTAGGATGCTTGAAGTAAGAAAATATATTTTCTCTTACAAGTATTTATATGTTTATAGAGATGGAGGATAATTCAGTGTGTATTCTACCGATATGCACTCGCCTGAGTAATTTCTTTCAGACAGAGGCAGTTAAATTTCTTAGAAGCCAGGAGCAGTGATACACAGCTGTAATCCCAGCACTCTGGAAAGCAGAGACAGGTTGATGGCTGTAAATTTGATGCCATCCTGGTCTACGAAGTGGCCTCTTATTAATTGTTGTTACAAGCATGTATATGTGTATATGTGTGTTACAATCACATATATGCATAGAAATATAAATTGTTGTATTTTTCTAAATGGAACCTGGTCTGTCTTTAGAATGTGACTTATGTATATGTTTTCAGAGCTGGCCACTTGGTATTGGATAACCAATTGGTGCATTTTTTTCTGAGGATGTTCTCACTCAGATTATGTCATAGTTGTCTGTAGTTCTTGTATTGGGTTGATGTTTCATTTCCCCTGTCTATTTTGGCATCTCTTTTACTGTCCTTGTTCAGTTCATCTTTAGGAAGTCATGTTTGTTATACTTTATGAATTTACCATCTGACATTGTAAGGAGAAACAACCGCACAGAAAACTTGCTGATCTGGCTTATCCAATTTCTTTAGCCCCTCTTCCCCAATGGTTTTCTGTAATAGTCTCTGACTGATGCAAAGAGATTTTTTTTTTTTTTTGATTAGGTGCGAGGAGTACACTTACCTGTGGGTATAAAGACAATTTCTTCATAATTTATTTTTTCATTTCCTTATTGTCTTATAGAGTGATGTAGGACTCAACCACAATTGTACTTCTACTTGTTTTCTGAAATTGCCTCCTTTGGGCTATGCTCATCACCATTAGCCTCACACTAAGTTGTGTGTCCAAGTACAGTGTCTGCCTTGGTCCAACCTATATTCTAGAGCTAAGATTCAACATACTTATAGATGGAGTTCAGAAGTTGTGAATCAACAAATTTACAGACACTTGGAGATTTTTTATATAAATTTAAGCTGTCATTTACTTTTAAGGATATTAATCATTAGTTCCAAAGTGCATAGTCACACATCTATATCATGATGCAAAATATATGCTGATCTTATTGACAAGAATAAATTGATAGAATTTGGGTCAATATAAATTCACAGAATATTCAAGTAGAGTAATAAATTTTAGAGTCTTGCTTGTAATTATAAAATAAATCCACAAACCTAAAAGTTAATTTAGGACTTAATTTAAGAAACCAAATGCTTACAACAGTTTTATTGTCTTCCATAACGTTAATTAAAGTTCCATACTTTTCTCAGTTAATTATTAGTTTAAGTGTATTATTTTAAAGTGTTTTGTATTTTTGCTTTACATTTAAAAATTGGTTCTAGGTATAATCATTTTTTCTTAGAAAAAATCACAATATATCCTGAAATAAACCATTAATTTAATACAGTTTACATATATTTGAAGAATGAGCTTGCTGCTAGTTTTTGTCAGTTTAAAATAAAGTAGAGTTATCTGGTAAGGGAGAACTTTGGATAAGAAAATGCCTGCAGCAGATTGCTTGTATAATCTCTTTCAGTTAGAAGTTAGTATAGGATGACCAGGCACACGGAGGGTGGTGCCACCCCTGAGACTGTGGTCCCGGTCATTTTAGGAACAGAGTCAGCATGCACTGTATTATGAGATTGTTGAACTGATCATTTATGATCAGTGCTTTACTAACTGGTGTCTGAATAGATGAAATCCAAGCTAACTGTTTTGATTCAGTTCATCTCTACGATAAACTGAAAGTTCATGAAGTCTAGACTCTGGCCTTTCCACAGAACTAGGAGTCTGTGAAGTGTAGACAGCAATATCCACTAAGCAGTGCAGTTCTTTTCATGCTAATGAGACATTTAATGGTGTCTTTGTCTCAATGTTAATGAAAACTACTTGCCCTACTGTTAAGATCAAGCTTTGTTGCTTGTTTTAATTGCCATTATGCAATTTAATTTTGTATAAATATTGTAAAGTACAAACAATATACAGTATTTCCAAATTATGGATTTTTGGTAAGTGTATTTTCTTGAAAAGCTAAGCGTAAAAAGCTATAAGATTCAAGGAATATATTGGTGATTTACAGGGTCATGTTTTGTCTCAGGAAAGATTACATTTATGGTAGGTGATTTGATCTCTTACTTTTTCTCCCCTTTCTTAATAGCTGTTATTTGCCCTTTGCTTTTCTTATTAAAATGGAATTATTTCTATCTTAGATGGAGATGACAACTGCTGTCATCTCCACAGCATTAAGCTCTCTCTTGTTAAGGGTAATACTGTTCTTTTCGTTTGCCCTTGACTCTCCTTTTCTAGGAACACAAATCACCCCTGAGAGTGAACATTCAATCTGAGCATAAAGTGGCAATGAGCAGCTCTTGATTTCAAGTTTATTATCTCTTTAGAACCAAATCTATAACTTACTTCTAAATGACATTTTGACAAAGTCTATTATTGAACACTTGTTGCTATTACAAGAAACAAATACTTTTGCCAGCCATGGTAGTACAGGCCTGCTCTTCCAGAGGTCCTGAGTTCAATTCTCAGCAACCACATGGTGTGTCATTAACCATCTATAATGAGATTTGGTGCCCCTTCTGGCCTGCTGGCTCACATGCAAGCAGAATACTATATAAATAACAAATAAATGCATATTTTAAAAAACCAGGAACTTAGGAGGCAGAGGGATATGAATTTCTATGAGTTTGATACCAGCCTGGCCTATATTGTATGCTCTAGGCTAGCCAAAACTACAAAATAGACCCTGTCCCAGAAAAGCATAAAAATGTTTATTTTCAGTTCTAAAAATTGAATAGTGGTTTGATTTGAAGTGCACTAATATTGTTTCCAAAATTCTTATTGCTTTCATTAAGAGTTATTTTGCTGGTAAATAATAACAATAGAGGTTAAGAGGCTAAGGAAGAAGAAAAGATCTTCTGGGGAAGAGGAAACAGAACATATAGTTGTTGATGGGGTGGGGTGGATTTTATGATTAAATGGAGAAAGGGAGGGATGATCAGGGTAATGAAGGGAATATGGGAAGGGCCAATTAATACTAAGGGCCATTTGAAAAGTCATATGAAAAACCTACTATAGTAGAAGCTTAAATATATACATATATGAAAAAATCTCAATCGAATCATCAAATAATTTGGGATAGAAGACCCAGCTAGATGCCACCAAAATAAAACCCCCAAACACCAATGCTATTGTCAGGGGTATAGATTGGTCTCTACAATCTGATGGTTAAGCCCTATTAAAGAAGATGACACTTATGGATAATGTCCTATTCATTGGGTAGATCTAACTAGGGGTTGTATGTTTACTGCATATATTGTCCTTGGTTAGTGCAGTAGTTTGTGCAGACCCCCCTGAGTCCACATCTGCCCATCATGATGTTCTTCTTATAGGTTTATAGGACCCTCTGGTTCCTTCTATTTCCCCATTCTTCTGTACTTCTCTCACCTAGAATCCCCAATAGGAGGTCCCCACATCTATCCCAATCTCCTGGTAACTGAAAACCTTCATTAGACACCCCTTTTTGGCTAGTGTTCAATGATAAGTGAATATATACCACGTGAGTATTTTTGAGTCTTGGTTAACTCACTAAGTATGATCATTTTAGTTCCATCCACTTGCCTTCAAATTTCAGGTTTTCCTTGTTTTTAATAACTGAGCAGTATTCCATAGTGTAAATGAACTACAGTTTCTTTATCCAGTCTTTCACTGAGGGACATTTAGGTTGTTTCCATGTTCTGGCTATTATGAATAAGGCTGCTATGAACATGGCTGAGCATATGTCCTTGTTGTGTGGTGGAGTACCTTCCTGATATATTCCAAGGAGTGGAATAGCTGGATTGGCATTATCCACAGTTGTGTAGAGAGTGGAGACTGACTCTGACATGAACTCTAGTGCCCCTAATTTGACCACTTCCCCATGGTAGTGTGGCCTGGTTGCACTCAGACAAAGAATAGGCAGGCTACTAAGATGAGACTAGATAGGCTGTGACCATATAGTGGGGGAGGAGGTCCCCTTCTGTCACACACCTAGGAGAGGGGACTAGGGTGAAAGGAGGAGGGAAGGAGGAACTGAAGGAGATAAGCAAGGGGATAACAATTGAGATATAATCCAAATAAATTAATAAAAAATTGAAGATGACACAACAGAATTCATTAAACACAGAGAAGTAGAGCCAACGCCTAAAATAGCCTCATTCCTACTGACTGGTATTCATGGCACTGAAAGGTACTTTCTCAGAGGAGAGATATAAATATCAACTAATATACAAATATATTAGCTTAAAATGGTGACCTATATGCATAATAATCTGGTCCAATAATGGTACAAGAGTTATGGTAGTAACCATGTAACATGTGATTGAATTTAAGGCCCAGTCCCTGAGATGTAACCCATTCATGATGTGGCTCAGGTAGACACAGACCTGAGTCTAAATACCTCATGGACCTAAGGACAAATCAAATACTCTGTTCTGCTAGAGGAATGTAGCCATAAAATGATTCCTAGAGACATTTTGCTGTTCTCATAGATCAATACCTTACTCAGCCATTATCAGAGAAGATTACTGCTGGAGAAGATAGGGATAAATAAAGAAATCTATAGCTGGACAATGTGCATCAAGTGAGAGCCCTTGATGCTGAATCTAAAAGGAGATGTCCCCATCAAATTCCTTCTATAAAGTCTCAAGGAACTCAGTGGAAGAGGTGACAGAATGGTTTTAAGGGCCAAAAGACATGGAGGACACCATAGAAACCAGGCCTTTTAAACACAGCAGGACCAAGGCACATATGAACTCACAAAGACCGTGGCAGCAAGTGCAGGGCCTGCACAAGAATGGACCTGATGGAGTCTCTATGCTGAGAGAGGAGATGGGCACAAGATAATATCCCAGAAATTATCTCCAATTGATATCTCCTCACAAATGAACAACTTGTGTTTTGCTTCTTTCAACAGAGTGTCACTGAGTATACAAAACATCCCTAAGGCCAGCCTCCATACTCAGCAGTTGATAGCCCTAACAAAACAAATTCAGTAATATTTTAGAAATTCTTTGTCTCATAACACTTGGTTAAGCCTTTCTCTTTCCCTTACATATCATTTCTATATATATTTTTCTTCTAATTTTGTATATTTGGGATTTTTGAGAGAGAGAGAGAATGTTTACCTATAGAACTTACACTCTTACACTCTTCTGGACCTAGAAGCACTTGCTAATCACTCATCTGTCAGCCTGGCACTTGGAAATCAATCAGCACACATCATCCTTCATCAGTTGCAGAGGCTGGAAGGTTTTGAAAGTAAAACAATGGCCTAGCTTGTAGCAGTGGCAGAAAAGGTATATAACAATAGAGAGGCTCTTGAGGATAGACAGACAAAGGGGCTAGCCAAGAACATTTTGGCACCATCAAAAAACTACATTGAACCAAAACAATAATTGATGAAAATGAAACATAGAAATGAAAATAATAGAGAAGGCATGATTAGTCCAGGATTACAGAAAGATCAGTGTGCTTACTGTAAGAAGACAGGACAATGGAAAATGAATGCCTGGAGAGAAGATCTCCCTCAGGGGTTAAGATGCTAGAGCTGGAAGAAATGAGTGATTAGGGGAGATGGGCTCTGTGACCCTCCCTGAGCTTTGGATTACCCTAAATGTGGAGGGGAGGCCCATCAAATTTCTGGTGGACACGGGGTACAACATTCTTTTCTAACACAATCCCTGGGTCCATGGTACCAAAGACAAATCTGGGTACAAGTGGCAATAGGGATGGACAAATCTTCATGGACTACTTGAATATTGGCAGACTTGTGAAAGGGAAGGGTATTCCACTTCTTCACAGTCATCCCAAATGTCCATACCCCTTGTTAGGAAGGGACTTATTGAAAAAAGTAGGAGCCCATATCTACTTCATTCAAATCAGGATCTCTGTGACCAATTAGGAAGGTAAGGCCATACACATACTCACCACAGTCTTGGTAGATACATACAAACTTTTCACAAACACCTGAACTCTAGGCGAAAAAAGAAAAGCAGGGGAGTCTTCAGTGATGTTGGATATAAGAAATCCAAGAAGCTTAGGGCAGAAACAGAAGACTCTGCACTGGTCAAAACTGACCCCCTTGCTGGTACAACTAAAGGATATTGAAGTGTCAGCCTACATCAAACAATACCCAATCCCCAGGGAAGCCAAGCATGGAATTGCTCCTCACATCATGTGCTTAAGAGATTTAGGCATCCTCATCCCTTGCCAGTCACCTGGAATACCCCTGCTGCTGATGAATGTCCAACTCCACTGACTATAAACCAATGCAAAACATTCAAGAGATGAGTAAGGGAGTTGAGGATAACCATCCCACTGTTCCTAACCCATATAACCTGCTTAATATCCTTTCCCATAAGCAGGTATACTATACCATCCTGGATCTCAAGGATGCCTTTTTAGCTTACCACTGGTAATAAGAAGCCAGCCCCTCTTTGCCTTTGAATGGCTAGGTCCAGATGAAGGATACAACTGGTAGCTGACCTGTACATGCCTCCTCTAAGAGTTCACAAACTGCCCTACTATCTTTGATGAAGCTCTCCATGATGATTTGAGTGAGTACAGGGAAGCTCACCCACATATCAGTCTGTTGTGGTACGTTGAGGAATTGTTAATTGCTGCCAAATTAATGGAGGCCTGACAGTGAGGAACTCTTCAAAACTTTGCAAAGCCTGAGGTCCTGGGAGTCTTCCAAGAAAGTTAATCTCTGCCAACTTGAGACAACCTAACTAGTGTATGTACTCAAGAGGGCTGTCAGAAGCAAGAAAGGAAAATATTCTAAGGATTCCTCTGGCCTACCAGGTAAGGAAGTTCCTGGGGTTGGTTGGATTTTGTAAACTCTGGATATCTGGGTTTGCTGAACTGGCCCACCCTCTATATGAGGCAACCTGGAGAGGGAAGACCCCACTGGAATGTGCTGAAAGAACAGAAGAGGCTTTTGACATGGTCAAAGCCGCCTTATTAGAGCCTCTAGCACTGGCCTTGCTGGGTGTCACCAAACTGATTCACTTGTGCATGCATGAAAAGAAAGGAGTAGCCAAAGAGTATTTGGCTACTTTGGCTAATTACTCAGTCTCTGGGGGCCCTGGAAGAGACTGCCAAACTACTTGTCAAAACCAGTGGACCTGGTAGCCACTCTATGGTCTCCATGACTCCAAATAATAGTGGCCATTGTCTTGTTGGTCAAGGACTTAGACAAGCTAACTCTTCATCAGACCCTTAAGGTTACTACACCCTATGCCATCTAGGGGGTTCTCAAGTATTCGTTTTATAGGTAGCTGACCAATGCCAGGTTAACCAAGTCCCAGGCTCTGCTCTTGACATATCTCCAAGTCAAGTTCACCAAAAGCAAATTCCTGAATTGGATACTCTGCTCACTGAACAGTACCTGCGTGATCATTTACATGACTCCTCAGAGATCCTGAGACACCTACAGTGGAGAAGAGTGGACCTTAGAGACATAGACCCTTGAGAGCACCAACTCATAACCACTAGACCACTAGGGATGCAACATAGACCCTTGAAAACACTGAATTAATATGGTACACAGATGGCAGAAGTTTTGTCAAAGACAGCAGCAAATATGTAGGGTCTGCAGTGACCACTGAGGATACACCTGTGTGGCCAAACGCCCTACTTTCAGGTATGTCAGCTCAAACTGCTGAACTGATACTTTAACTAAAGTTCTACAGCTAGACCAAGGAAAGAATTTAGTATCTACACTGACAGCTGTCATGCCTTTGCAAACATACATGTTCATGGGCCATCTAAAAATAAAGAGGGTTTCTCATTTCATATTAAAAATTGTCAAAAACAAACAGTGTGGCTGCCTGAGAAGGTAGTAATAAAACACTGCCCTGGACACCAAAAGGGTGATGGAGCTTTTCCTAGAGGAAATAACTGGGCTGATATGATGGCCCAGGAGGCAGCACTTCAGGTCAGTGTCACCCTAATGGCTTGGATGCCCCAGATGGTGATGCCCACATTGCCTGAGGTCCAAACTTACAAGGACAAGGAAATATAGAGAATCTAAACATGCATAGCAGCTTACACGCAAAAGGGGTAGTGTAAGACCCCCAATGGAAGAATGATCCTTCCTTCTGACTTTGCTAACCAGTTAGTCTGGCAGATACACCAAAGTACACACCTGGGGGGAAAAAAAGATTAAGGACCTACTCCAAAGAGTACACCTTGAAGTCTTTGACTTAAGATCAAATGCAGTGCAAGCCATGGCCCAGAGTCCTACTTGTCGTGTAGTCAATGCCAAACATGGAGGAACCTCTGGATTGGGTCCAGGGAGAGAGGAACTTGACTTGGAATAAGTTGGGAGATCACCTTTCCAGAAATAAAGCCGGGGTTGTATGTATACAAGTACTTGCTAACATTGGTAGACATCTTTTCAGGATAGAGAGAGGCTTATCCCACTAAACAAAAGACCACTACAATGGTGTCTAAAAAGATTTTAGAAGACATCAAACCAAGGTATGGCCTCCCTATACTCTTGGGGTTGGACAATGGATACCTGCCTTTATCTCTCAAGTACCCCAAAAGTTAATCTAAGCCATGAGGACAGATTGAAAATTCCATTGCACAAGTGCATGACAGGTAGAAAGAATGAATTGGACCTTAAAAGAGACCTTAACCAAGTTAATCCTCAAGACTGGTGGTGACTGATTGTCTCTCTTTTTCTTCACTCACTTTCAGCTTTGAAATTCCTCCTATATTTTAGGATTGACCTTTTTTGAGACCTCAGGCTCTGACCCCTGTTACCCAATATAAAAGCAGAAGTACTAGCTGAATTTGATAATCAATAGCTTTTTCCCTCCTTACAAGCTTTGTTCCAGGTACAAGAGCACCTCTGGCCCCAGCAGATGGCCATTTATGAAAAAACACATCCACCTATGGCACATGGGTTCAAGCCAGGAGACCTGTTGGTCATCAAGAGAACTGAAAAGTGACCCCGGAGCCCAGCTAGAAAGGACAATACACAGTGATCATGACCACAGCAGCAACAGTTAAGTTGATGGGGTCTAGGCCTTGATACATCTTTCCCACATAAAGCCTGTTGACCTCCATGAAGACCCAAACAACTATGCACCTTGACTGTGGAAAGCTGTCTTGATTTGCCAGGTCAAGAGAACCCCATAGACCACTCAGGAGCCGTCTCTGATACAAGCACAAAAGATTCATTTATTCAAGCTTGTGCAAGGATTCACAATGTTTACCAATAGAGCAGTTAAAGTTGAGAATTTAGAAAACACAGTTTTCTAGTAACAGTTTTCTTCAGCCTTCTAGAGGTTAGCTGAAGAGGCTCTGTCCTGAGAACTGGTCACAAAGAAGGACTTCTAGGAAGGGAAGGAGCACAGGGCAGCCACACTCAGCCAGGGTTGAGATAATAGAAAACTGAGTCCCTTCCAACAGGAGAAAGGAGCCTCTGTCTTGTGAAAAGCCAGATAACTGACTGCACTTGGTTAAAATAAAGACAATCAAGAATCAAAGAGCTAGATTTTAATTCACTAAGCTTGATGATAAAGATAAACAAAGACAGAGAGCTACAGAAGGAAAAACGGGAAAAATCTGCTCCCCAATCCAGATCTGGGTTTTAATTATTTTTAAATTTTATTTTTTTTTTTACCATTTTTTTATAAATTTATTCATATTACATCTTGATTGTTAGCCCTTCCCCTGTTTCCTCCCATTCTTCCCTCCCTCCCACATCCCCCCTTATCCCCTCCCCTATGTCTGTGATTGAGGGAGACTTTCACCCCCTATGTATGCTCTAAGATTATCGAGTCTCTTCTTGGTAACTTGCTATCCTTCCTCTGAGTGCCACCAGGCCTCCCCATCCAGGGGACATGGTCAGAAAAGGGGCACCAGAGTTCACATGAGATCAGATCTCACTCTCTACTCAACAGTGGAGAATATCATGTTTGTCGGCTAGGTCTTGGTAGGGGTTCGAAGTTTATTGCCTATTTCTCCTTGGCTGGTGCCTTAGTTTGAGGAGGACCCCAGGACCCAGATCTGCCTGTCATAAAGTTCTTCTTGTAGGTTTCCAGGACACTGGGGGTCCCATTATTTCCCCATTCTTCCATGCTACTCTCACCTAAAGTCTCAATAGGATGTCCTCTCCTCTGACCCACTTTCTTGGTAAGTAAAGTTTTTCATGGGATGTATCCCTTGGACTAGTGTTTTGATATAAGTGAGTATATACCGTTTGTCTCTTTTTGCTTCTGGGTGAACTCACTCATTATGATAATTTCTAGGTCAATCCATTTGTCCACAAATTTCGGGAATTCCTTGTTTTTAATAGCTGAGTAATACTCCATAGTGTAAATGTACCATAGTTTCTTAGTCCATTCTTCTACTGAGGGACACTTAGGCTGTTTCCATGTTCTTGCTATTGTGTATAAAGCAGCTATGAACATGGTTGAGCATATGTCCCTATTGTGTGTTAGGGCATTTTCTGGGTATATTCCAATGAGTGGGATAGCTGGGTCTTGAGGAAGCCCTATTCCCATTTTTCTGAGAAAACTCCAGATAGCTTTCCAAAGTGGTTGTACTAGTTTGCATCCCCACCAGCAGTGAAGGAGTGTTCCTCTCTCTCCACATCCTCGCCAACATGTGGTGTCATTTGAGTTTTTGATCTTAGCCATTCTGATGGGTGTAAGGTGGAATCTCAGTATCGCTTTGATTTGCATTTCCCTGATGATTAAGGAGGATGAGCATTTCTTTAAGTGTTTCTCAGCCATTTGATATTCCTCTGTTGAGAATTCTCTGTTTAGTTCTAAGCCCCATTTCGCAATTGGGTTGTTTGGTTTTGTCATGTTTAATTTCTTGAGTTCTTTATATATTTTGGATATTAAGCCTTTGTCAGATGAAGGGTTGGTGAAGATCTTTTCCCAGTCTGTAGGCTGTCGCTTTGTTCTCTTGACAGTGTCTCCTGCCTTACAGAAGCTTCTCAGCCTCATGAGGTCCCATTTATTAATTGTTGACATTAAGCCCTGGGCTGTTGGTGTACTGTTCAGGAAGTTGTTTCCTGTGCTTATGTGTCCCAGGTTCTTCCCCACTTTTTCCTCTATCTGAGTTATTGTCTCTGGTTTTAAGTTGAGGTCTTTAATCCACTTGGACTTGAGTTTTGTGCATGGTGACAAATAAGGGTCTATTTGCATTTTTTTACACATAGACATCCAGTTAGACCAGCACCATTTGTTGAAGATGCTATCATTTTTCCATTGAATAGATTTGGCTTCTTTCTCAAATATCAAGTGAGCAAATGTGTATGGATTCATCTCTGGGTCTTCAATTCGATTCCATTGATCCACCAGCCTATTACTTTGCCAGTACCATGCTGTTTTAATTACTGTTGCTTTGTAGTACAGCTTGCGATCAGGTATGGAGATTCCTCCAGAGGATCTTTTATTGTATAGGATTGTTTTTGCTATTCTGGGTTTTTTATTTCTCCATATGAATTTGAGAATTGATCTTTCAATATCTTCAAAATATTTTGTAGGTATTTTGATAGGAATTGCATTGAATTTGTAAATTGCTTTTGGTAAGATGGCCATTTTTACTATGTTGATTCTCCCTATCCATGAACAAGGTAAATCCCTCCATCTTCTGATGTCATTTTCAATCTCTTTCTTCAAAGGTTTGAAGTTTTTTTCGAAAAAGTCCTTCACTTGCTTGGTTAGAGTTATTCCTAGATACTTTATATTGTTTGTGGCTATCGTGAAGAGAGTAGTTTTCCTAATTTCTTCCTCTGCCTGTTTGTCATTTGTATACAGAAAGGCTACTGACTTTTTCGAGTTTATTTTGTATCCTGCCAATTTGCTGAAGGTGTTTATCAGCTGCAGGAGTTCTCTGGTGGAATTTTGGGGGTCATTTATGTACACTATCATATCATCTGCAAATAGGGATAATTTGACTTCCTCCTTTCCCATTTGGATCCCCATGATCTCCTTTTGATGTCTTATTGCTCTGGCTAGAACTTCAAGAACTATATTGAAGAGGGCAGCCTTGTCTGGTTCCCGATTTTAGAGGGATTTCCTTGAGTATCTCTCCATTTAATTTAATGTTGGCTGTTGGTTTGCTGTAAATAGCCTTTATTATGTTTAGATAAGTGCCTTGTATTCCCGATCTCTCCAGAACTTTACACATAAATGGGTGCCAGATACCAGATCTGGGTTTTTAAATCAAGGGAAAGCGAATGGTAGGAGCCACTCCCAGGACACTTTCTGGGTCTGGTCTCCAGGGCACCTTTGATACGTTTTTCTTCAAAGAGCCAGCTTTTGACACATTTTGTGTGGGGGAGGGCCTGTGCTTTGTTCCTTACTCATTTAGGTCTGGTGGGTTGTTTTGCCAGCAGGAGGTACTGCTCACCTATGTCTGAGCAAAAAGCTTATTGAGAGGGAGCATTTCTTCTGCCTGCAAACAGGGGCCCACAATAAATGAGGTTCATAAACCAATGCACCCTGGGTGCACAGTAGTTCATTCCTTATAAAGATCTACAGAACAAAAAACCAAACATCACTGGGAAAAAGAAACCGCATCTCCCTCTCAATAATGGAGAGGGATGAACTCGTGGAAAGGTTTAGGGTCTGAGACTATACATGTCTGGAAATGATAGGGGATTCCACTTTCAGGTCCAAAACCCAGTTGTCCACCCCTGCCCATCCCCCATAGCTACAAGCTAGGCAGCCCAGGCAATACCTGTCCCAAAAACCACAACACTAAACTTGGTTTCAGGTAATCTCTCCCTAATGGACCCAATCTTGCTGCCCAGATGTTGAGCCCATACCTAGGCCTTTGACATATCCATTTTATGGGGCTACTTAACTTCACCTTTAATTTCATTAATTGTACCACTAATCTTACTAGAGAAGATGGCTGGCTCTGTCTGGACCCCAGGCCCTGGTACTATACTCACTGGGCTATCACAGGAAGATTGTCAACTCCTTCAAAAAAGTCCACCAAAGAGCTCCTGGAGAAAGTCTCTATCCTTACCCTTCAAGCCATGACCAGAACGGGACTATGTGTAGTAGGAAAAAAGGGGAAACTACAAAATGTCCCTCACCTTAAGCATCTTTGTAACCATACCATTATCATAAATACTAACAATTCCTACCTTGTGGCCCCTAGTGGAATCTGGTTTGCATGCAGTATGAGCTTAACCCCTTGTGTCCACCAGCAGATTTTTCAACATTCCAGCATGTGTTTTGGTTACACTGTTTCTACAAGTAAATTACCTCCTTTTTAGCTCCTATATAGAGATGGCTGTAGATCATCACAAAGAAAAGCAGGATGTCTGAGTCTCTGCTACCATCCTCATGGTGTTAGTTGGGCCTGACATAGCTTCAGGCATCTGGCATTGGTGAGAAAGGCTTAGTTAAAACAGATCAGAATTTTCAGGCCCTAAGCATCCTTTAGATTCAGATCTAATCACTTGGGACAGCCATTTGACTCACTAACTGAAGTAATCCTACAAAATAGAAGAGGATTAGACTTGCTCTTACTACAAGGAATGCTTTGCCAGGCCATAGGAGATCAATGTTGTTTTTATAGCAACAATTCAGGAAGTGTCAAAGACATTCTAGGTGTGGTTAAAGAAGAGGGTAGAGGAAAGAGACAAAATTAGACAACAAAATCAAAATTGTTATGAGTCATTATTTTTTGGTAACCCTGGTTGACTATGATGGTATCTGCACTGGTGGAAAAACTGATGCTTTTGCTCACTGTCCTCACGTGTGGATCTTGCATGGTAAATGTACTAGTTAACTCTCCACAGTCCAAATGGTGGTCTTCTCATCTCAGTATGAGCATCTCAACCTCAGCACCCAGGCAGTAAACACCCACTTGGACTTATGATTCAGTGCATAGTACAATCTCAAGGGGGATTTGAAAGAAAACACTAACTTGGTCTCTCTGTTATAGGACCAGGTCTAACCCTAGGCGTGACTCCAAAAAGTCACCAGTTTCAAGAACAGGTCATAAAAATCCCTCACCTAAAGGGCAGCTCAGAGATAACCACAGGGATGTAGAGAAATCTTACTTCAAGACTGGACATGCATACTTTGACACCCTTATATATTTTAGGTTTCTTATTTTGTGGTTAAATATTCATGATACAAGGAAGTGGTCTGATGGCCACCAGGACAAGAGCCCATCAATAACCATGTAACTGCCTTGCCTCCCTTGACTCAGACTTTAGATTACCTAACTCTTTCTGGAATTCCCCTCATTACTCATAAAAAGGCCTGGGAGCTGGCATTCAAGGTTGCCGTTCTGCAGTTTGACCCCTGCATGTAGGATTCCTGCTTTTGTGAAATAAAACCACTCCTGTTGATTGTGTATGTGAGTGGTGGTCTCTGAGTGGCAATTTCAGACATGATATCACTCCTGAAGCAGATGGGAAAAAGGAGGCCCACAGCCAGATTTTATTCAGACAGTGAGAGAGACCTTTAAATTCCCAGCCTTAAATAGGACGTCTCCATCAAATCCCTCTCTTCAGGGCTCAGGGAAGCCCAGGCAAGTGGAAGCAGGAAAATTGTAGGAGACAAAGTAGATGGATAAAAAAGGGTTCTTTAATTTAACAAGATCAAAGCATATATGAACTCAGAGAGACTGAGGCAGCATGCACAGGGCATATACAAGTCCTCTCCAGATGTGGATTTAGAGTTGAAAGAAGTGAAAATTTAGTTTTTCCAATGAACTCCTTACTAGAGAAACAAACTACTGTACCATTATTTGCTTGCCATTAGTAGATGGACAACAGACACTAAACTCAGTGGCATTTTTGTGGGTTCCTTGTCTCAAAATTTGCCAGGGCTGTTTCTACTTTTTAAAATTTATCATATTATTTTACAATTCTTTTTTCAGTTTATTCACATTTTTCTTTTCTCTACAGGCTCTCTGCCTAAGTATTATAATTCTGGATCAATGTATTTAGGGAAATACTGGGTACAGGAACAAGTAGGTCTGTTTCCTGTACCTTTTCTTGTGTCATTTTCCTCCTGTTTCTTTTGCCTATTTGGATGTTTTAGTTGTTGTTTTATCTAATTAGCTTATCTTATCTTATATTTATTATATTACTCTTTAGCATCCTGATTGTTTTCTAATGAAAGACAGAAGGAAGGTGAAATGTGAAGGGGTGAGGAGTAACTGGAAGAATTAGAAAGAGAGAAACCATAATGACGATTATGTGAGAAAAATGTCTATTTTAAATAAAATGGAAAATTTTCATTACCTTGTCCTAATACTCTCTGTTTTCTTTTTTTTATTTTATTAATTTATTCTTATTACATCTCAATGGTTATCCCATCCCTTGTATCCTCCCATTCCTCCCTCCATCCCATTTTACTCTTACTCCCCTCCCCTATGACTGACTGAAGGGGGCCTCCTCCCCCTGTACATGCTCATAGGGTATCAAGTTTCTTCTTGGTAGCCTGCTGTCCTTCCTCTGAGTGCCACCAGGTCTCCCCATCCAGGGGATGTGGTCAAATATGACATCCTATTGAGACTCTAGATGAGAGAAGCATGGGAGAATAGCAAAGTAGAGGGATCCAGAGGGTCATAGAAACCTACAAGAAGAACAGTATGATAGGCAGATTTGGGCCCAGGGGTCCTACTCAAACTATGGCTCCAGCTAAAAACAATACAGATCGTAAACTTCAAACTCCTACCCAGATCTAGCCAATGGACAGAACATTATCCACAGTTGAGTGGAGAGTGGGGTATGACTTTCACACGAACTCTGGTGCCTCATATTTGACTACTCTCTGTTTTCTAAATAAACATATCCTACAGAATAATTCTGGAAAATATAAAAATCCTGACTGTCTAGGTAAGGTCAAGGCAAATAAGGCTGAGAATGGATTCACCTCAGCTGCACCAATATTCATATATGTATCCATCTAAAATTCCTTCTAGGTTTTACAAAGTAAGGATTTCTTTTGAATCACAGAATGTTGTTAAAATTAACAAATCCTTTATTGGGAGTTTATAATCATGTAGTATTGTGCCTGTGAAATTTTACATGGCACAGAAAAGAACCCTTAAATTTCTTGCAAAAAAAAAAATCTAACTGCCAGAATCTTAGCTTTAGCTGCTGGTGGACTGCAAACAGACACTTTTCTAACGCTGGAAGATAGTAGGAGATGTAGTGGAAAATCATAATCAAAGCAACCTCCAGGTGTTAATGACTGTTCCTAATTTGTTGGCAATACACAAAAGATTTACTACTCACTTCCAGGAAGGTGTTCTCTCAGTTTAGAACTTACTACCCAGATTCACCAGTAATAAGTGTGCAGCCAGCTAGATGTTGTTTGGTTCTGCACACTCTCATCTTCAGGAGAATGTCAGGCCGTTTTTCAAAGTTCCATATCCTTGAGGCCAAAGCCTCAGACTTGTTGTCCTGGAGAATACTGTACTTTAATATATTAAAAATGTGTGTGTGAGCATGTGTGCGTGCGCGCGCGCGCACACACACACACACACACACACACACACACACACACACACACACCTGAAAGAATTAGAATGGGGCATCTTCCACATCTACTCTCTACCTGCAGATACTCAGTCAGATTGCTTTCTGGTTCCCTGACAGACTAGCTATAAACCAGGTAGAGCCTCAGTCAGGGACCTTCAATTAGGGCCAAATCCTGCTCAGTGATGAGTTTGTGAAACAACATTGATTTTACTAAGAAAGCAAATGGGTTGCAGCCGAGGGTGCATAGATGGAACTAATTGTGAAACCTCTAGAAAAGTTGTCTATCTGAAGAAAAGAGATGCAGAAAGCATGTGGAAATAAAACCAATAATAGTGGTAAAAAACCATTACTTTTAATTAGAACTCCTAGTATTGACACTTAGTTTTTAAAATTTTTACTATATTTATGAAATAAGTTTGTGGAATAATATTTAATTAAATAATCTTCATATTTGGCATTCTTGATAGCATGTTTATTTTGTTGCACATAAATGTTTCCTTATGTTCATGAAAGGGATAATTCTATAAAAAGCATTAAGAAGTGGTATAATTTTTCTACTCTTTCTATAATACATTGATTGGTGGATTGGTTGATTACATGGACAGAAGTAATTTTTGAGGGGATATGAAATAAAGTTTATAAAGGTTTTCTAACAACTTCACTCCTTTTATTAAAATCTTTAAAAATGATAATCCAGGATATAAACTCATCAACCAATAAGTCATTAATTTCCCTAAAAAATCTAATAAATAGGAAGTATTTATTCACAGCATTGTGTCCTCAATGCCAATGTTATCATGCCTACTTGCACACACCACATTCTGTACCCAGACTCTTAGTCCTGTGCAAAAGAGCCTGGCATTTTTCCTTCTATGTAGGTCCCAAGTATTGGATTGTTTCATATTGTTTTATTTGGAGTTTAACAGATGCATTCCTTGATTTCAAATACTACCTAACTTCATTGTCTGATATTTTTAGTTTCAGCTGTTGAGTTTCATCTTGAAATCTAACAAGCTCAAAACAAGTCTAGCCAAACAAGATGCCATCCCTGACCTTAAATCCTTTCACATACATATGCTCAATATCTTCCACTTACACGGTCCTGCAGTAGCTACTATTGAGAAAACATGGTTGAGTGGTTAAGTCTTATGGGAAGCCAGGTCTAGATGGGGAGACAGGAGTGGTTACCAGCCAATGCTCTACTCCAAGGAGAGAAACAATCAAGTTCTTCTTTTTTATTTTTTAATATACACTTTATGACCTTTCAGTCTTCTTTTTTTTTCTTTAGCCTTTTTACATTTTTAATGTGTTTACTTTACATCCCAATTGTAGCGCCCCCTCACTTGTCACCTCCTGATCCTACCCTTCCTTTCTCATACTCTCTTTCTCTCTCCTTAGGTCCTCAGAATGGGGAGCTTCTTTCCCTAACATCTGACTTCAGCCTATCAAGTCTCATCTGAATAGCCTATATCCTCTTCCTCTATGGCCTGACAAGTCTGCCCTGACAGGGGGAAGTGATCGACATGTAGAGGCAAGAGTCCTTGTCAAAGGTAGTCCCTACTCCCCATATTATGGGACCCACAAGGACCTATCTACTATATCTGAGCATAGGGTCTAGGTCCACACTATGCATTGTCCTTGGTTGGTGCATCAGTCTCCGCAACACCCTCCTCCTCCAACCCAGATTTTCTGGCTCCATTGGTCTCCTCGTGGAACTCCCAACTCCTCCAGATCCCTCTACTACAAAACTCTTCCAAAAGATTTCCTGTGATCCCACCCAAAGTTAGGCTGTGTGTCTCAGCATTTGCTTGGATCTCCTGTTGGGTGGAGTCTTTCAGAGGACCTCTATGTTAGGCATCCTTCTTATTCCTTATCTTGAACTGTTTTTCAATGTCTATTTGTCCTGCTGATTGAGAATTAAGTATTTTTCCTAGGGTCCTACTTGTTACTTAATTTCTTTAGGTCTATGTATTATAGTGTTGTTATACTTCATTCTTCGGCTAATATCCACTTATAAGTGTGTATATTCTATGTCTGAGTTTCTGGGGTTAGTTTATCTCACTCAGGATAACCATTTCTAGTTTCATCCATTTTCCTGAACATTTAAAGATTTCCTTGTTTTTTAATATCTGAGTAGTATTCCATTGTGTAAATGTACCACAGCTTCTGTATCTACTCTTCTGTCAAGGGACATCTTGGTTGTTTACAGATTCTGGCTATTATGAATAAAACTGCTATGAACATAATTGAGTAAAGGTCCTTGTTGCATGTTGGAGCATCTTCTGGTTATATGCCCATGAGTAGTATGGCAGTATCTTGAGGTAGAACTGTTTTCAACTTTCTAAGAAAGAGCCAGATTGATTTCCAAAGTGGTTTTATAAGTTTGCACTCCCATCATGTATAGAGAAGTGCTCCCCTTTCCCCTGCATCCTTGCCAGCATGTGCTGTCACCTGAGTTTTTTATGTTAGCCATTCTGACAGGTATAAGATGGAATCTCAGAGTCTTTTTTTATTTGCCTTTCCCTGATGACTAAGGATGCTGAGCATTTCTTTAAATGTTTTTCAGCTATTTGATATTCCCCTGTTGAGAATTCTGTTTATTCTGCACCCCAATTATCATTTGATTATTTGGTTTGGGGGTGTTTAATTTCTTGAGTTCTTTATATATTTTGGATAATAACCCTTTGTCAGATGCAGGATTGGGGAAGAACTTTTCCCAATCTGTAGGCTCTTACATTGTTCTGTTAACAGTGCCCTTTGCCTTACAGAAGCTTTTCAGTTTCAGGAGGTCCCATTTATTAATTATTTTTTTCTTTTTTTATTAAATATTTTTACATATACACCTATACTATTACACACTTATACAATAAACTACCTACATCAAGAAGAGCCATGACAAAATCAGGAATTACTGTATTTTTTTGGACCATAGGATGTACTTTTTCCCCCCAAAATTAAGGGTGGATTGGGGTGTACCTTATCATCCAATTGTTGTTTTTGCTGTCTTTCTTGTTTTACTGCTTTAAAACTGGTTGTGTCATATGGTTAGGTGTGTCTTATAGTCTGAAGCATACGATATGTAGTTGTGACGTTCTTAGTGTTTTGGCTATTTGTATTTTTGCAACCTTTATGAAAACATCTTTTCTATTTTGGTATATCTAAAATTCTGAACGTAAATCAATATCTATCCTATCTCATCATTATCAACTTAAAATATCTATCTAGACCTAAAAACATCTTAACCCTCAAACATCCACGCTTAATTGTAAAACTAAGCTACGTGGTCTCCAACCCCATCAAAGACTTGAGAAGGAATAAAATTGATTACCTGAGCATACTGGGAGTGTTGGTTAGTAGCTTTCTAAATAAGAAGAGGACAGAGGCAGTTTGTTACCTGAATAGTCATCCAACACTCTCTATTATGTTGGAACATCTTCTTTAGCCTTCTGGCCCAATATATCTGATAGACATATTTGTGAGGCAGAAACTATTGAGGACTTGCTTACACTGTCTTGGCAGAGTCTGCCAACGATTCTACCTGCATCCAAGCTTGCCCATTTTTAGGCAGAACTCTGTGTTAGAAATGAGTACATTATTGTCCAGTGGCTTGTTTGCCACATTTGAAGCCATCTCCATAAAGAGATTTTTTTTGATGCTTATCATCCTCTGTGAGGTAGGCTGGGGGTAGCCAACAGTTAGCCCTTCTCATTGTAAGTGTATCTTTAAAATAATAAAAACATTTTAAATGACATATTCTGTATGTCTCTGAGGTTTTTGAAGATCTTGTCTAACTATTTTAACTTAACTTTTTATAGGAATATATATATATATATATATATATATATATATATATATATATATATATATGTTGTACTTAAGATGTAAATAAGTTAGCAGAAAAAGTGGGGAAGAGCCTTGAGCTCACTGGCACAGGAGACAATTTCCTGAACAGAACACCATGTATTACTTGTTGATCTTAGAACCTGAGGTATTGACATTCTGTTCAGGAAGTTATCTCCTGTGCTAATGAGCTCAAGAGTCTTCCCCTCTTTTTTTCTAACAGATTTCTGTGTCTGGTTTGATGTTGAGATCTTTAATTCACTTGGGCTTTAGTGTTTTGGAAAGTAATAAATAAGGGTCTACTTGCATTTTTCTACATATAGACATCCAGGTAGACCAGTACCATTTGTTAAAGATGCTATCTTTTTTCCACTGTATGGTTTTGGCTTCTTTGCAGAAGATCAAGTGTCCATACATGTGTGGGTTTATTTCTGCTTCTTCAACTCAATTTCATGGATCCACCAGTCTTTTTCTCTGCTAGTACCAAGCAGTTATTACTGCTGCTCTATAGTACATTTTAAGATCAGGGATGAAGATACCACCAGAAAATATTTTATTGTATTAGACTGTCTCAGCTATTTGTGTTTGTTTTTTTATTCTTCCTCAGGAAGCTAAGAATTGTTCTTACAAAGTCTGTAAAGAATTGTGTTCACACTCTGATGGGGATTGCATTGAATCTATAGAATGTTTTTGGTAAGATGACCATTTTTACTTTGTTAATCCTACATTTTCATGAGCATGGGAGATCTTTCCATCTTTTGATATCTTCTTCAATTTCTTTCTTCAGGGACTTGAAGTTTTTTTTTTCCTTCAAGTTTTTCACTTGCTTGGTTAGTTACACAAAGATATTTTGTATTTTTGTAGGTATTCTTAAGGGTGTTGTTTCCCTAATTTCTTCTAAGCCTGTTTTCTTTTGTGTAAAGGAAGACTACACATTTTTTAAAAATTGATTTTGGCCACTTTGCTGAATGTTTTTAATAATATATTTTATTAATTTATACATATTACATTTCAATTGTTATCCTATCACTTGTATTCTCCCATTTCTCCCTCCCTTCCATTTTCCCCTTACTCCTCTTTGCTATGACTGTACTGAAGGTTTTTTTATCAACTGTAGAAATTCCTTGGTAGAATTCTTGGAGTCATTAATGTATAGCATCACATCATTTTCACATAGTGATAGTTTGACTTCTTCCTTTCCATTTTACACTCCTTTCATCTCCTCTAGTTGTTTTATTTCTCTGGATAAAACTTCAAATACTATATTGAAGTAATATGGAATGGATAGCCTTGTAGTGTTCCTGATTTCAGCGAAATTGATTTAAGTTTCTCTCCATTTAATTTGATGTTGGTTGTAGGCTTGTTGTATATCCTCTTTATTATGTTTAGGTATGTGTCTTGTATTCCAGATCTCTCTAAGACTTTTAACATGAATAATTGCTGCATTTTGTCAAATGGTTTTTCAGCATCTAAGGAGATGATCATGGAGTTTTTTTAATTTCAGTTTTTTTATATGATGGACTACATTGATGGATTTCCATATATGAAACCATCCCTGCATGCCTGGGATGAAGTCTAATTAGTCATGATGAATGATATTTTTAATGTGTTCTTGGATTCACTTTCCAAGTATTTTAGTTTGTATTGTATTTTCACAAAAAAATTTCTGTGTTCTTCAGGTCAGCTGAAATGAGTGTTAAAGCTCTCTTTTTGTCTGTGTCTGAGTGAGTGAGTGTGTGTTAGTGTGTGTGTATGACACACTTTAGGAGATATGCCAGCATTACTGGGAAAAACTTTCCCTGTTGGATAAGAAAATACATTAGTGTGCAGTGTTCTCTGCCAGGCTGGACCACCCTGGTACTTCCCTGTGGCCATTTGCTGCTTATATTCATACTTGAACTGTCATTGCAGCACTAAAATTTGACTGTGTTTCACTCCCAGATTGATGATGTTTACTTCGGTCAGAATGCTGTGCTGGATGTTTGATCAGCTCTTTGATGTGTGACAAAGATTAGTGCTGACCAATGACATGGCTAACAAGGTGCACTTGATTATTGATTTTACTTTTTATCTTGCTGATAGGTTCGTAAATTTGATTTGATGATATAGATTTTCTCCTAATTCTTCCTGACCTCAAGAAATTTGAGATATAATCCACAAACATGGACACACACTTATTGCAAATGCTTTCTCAAAGCTTATGACTCACTACCTTAAATTACACAGTGCTATTCTTTAAGTAGGGAAGAACAGATGGGGGAGGGAGCAAAGTAATGATAGGAGAGTTTGAGTTACACTCAGTAGTGTTCATCAAAAGTTCCTGTAATTTGCTTTCATTTTTTGTTTCAAAAACCACTCTTAATTTCTTTTTATCTCATATTACATTAAATGTTAAACAAGTATTACAGTTTTTCTCTTTCTTGCATAGCAAAACATCCTATAGATACTTTTTATTCCTTTTATCTGGTGCAGGATGCTCATTAAAATGAAATTATGTAACATGTCATATCTCTTTTTCTTTCTTCCTCTTCCTATTTTTTTCTAGAATTACTATGGTGGGATAAAGGAGTTAAGATATTTCTGTTGCATTTCAATGTAATGTATTTGTTCTTCTCCTTCAGATTATGACTATTTCAGACTTATCTAAGATTTAAGTTGAAAAAACAGAAGAATAATCCAAAGAAAATAGGCCCTCACATATGGTTACCACTCTCCTGCTGAAGGAGTAGTGTTTATTAGATGTCTGAAATTCATGCTTGTAAAATACATGTCTTTTTAGAAACTTCCTTAGGGAATATTCAATAATAATGCATGTGACACTCAATCCATGATGTTCTGGCTTGAGCTTTCAGTTTCTTAGGACAACTGCAAGGTGGGAAATCACAGTGGTACATTTATTAGTGCTTGAGTGTGTAAAATCTGCTGTATAAAAACTTTATTGGTACCTCTTAGCCTTCTTGGTGGCATTCTTGGGCTAAGTACTCCAAGATATGGCTTTAAAACTCTTTCCTACCTTTCTCATAAGAGAAAGAATAATGCAAATCTCAAGTATTCCTTTCTCAAGTGTTGACACTGGGGCACTTACACCAATTTCTTCAAATTTCCTTTTCATGTAAAAGGTTAATTAGTGATAAAGTTCTTTGTTAAATTTTAGTTAATAAATAAAAGGAAAGGAATGACTCTACATAATTTTAATAATATCAAAATCTATTTTCTAGTATTTTAAGATCTTAAAGCAAAGGAGTGAAACTGGTATATAACTGAAACTAGTTTTAGAATATTAAAGGTAATTATTACATCAATAAATATATTTCAAAAATAAATTAAAATTAAGCATGATTGAAAAATAATTTACAAGTGCTTTTCTATATTTTGTAATGCCTAGACACAATTAAAGCTTACATCAGTGCGGCTTTTGTAGCACATAGAAGAATAATGTTACAATCTTCCCCTACATAAGCTATAATTTTGAAAAATGCTTCTGGTACATTATTCTATTTACTATAACCCTGAAAGTAAATATTAGGAACCATTATTAACTACACTATTAGCTACAGTTGGTGCAGGTTGTTCCAACTTATTAGATATTGAATAAAATGATTTGAAAAAACAAAAGTTTTGAGTGATGGCTCAGCATTTATGATTGTATACTGCTCTTTCAGAGAACTCAAATTTGTTACTAATAAGCATATTGGACAACTCATAATGGCATGTAATCTCAATCCCAGGGAAACAACTCTCTATTTTAATCTCTATAAGCACCTGCACATGTGTGAGCATACATTCACACATAAAGAAAAATAATTATTTAAATAATGAAAAAGTCTACATTACAAGTAATTTGTATGGTTAAAAGGAAATTCCAAAGTTTGTTGTATAATTAATCTGAAATAATGACTGAAGATCTGATGAGAAAGTATGAATAAGAAGGGATGAACCAGCCTTGTGTTAAAAGAGTAAGCAGATCACAGCTGACTATTAGCATTTTTTAAATATAAGGTATGCCTAATGATATTTCTGAGCTAGTAAAACAAATTTAATTTCATTAATTTTCTTTATACTTTTTCTATGATGATAGGAACCACTCTCAAGTGGTTAATTATAAAGGTATGATTAAGGCAGGTGATCATTCCAGCAGTTAGAACATTCAGAAAAAAAATTATCACCTATCACAGAGGGGACAACACTGAAATATTGAATATCTTATGTGAAATCATGGCTAAAATTTAGAAGATCCGAAAAACCAGATGATTTATATATTAAACATGCAATTAGCTAAGCAATCTGTAAAGTATAAAATATCATATTTTAAAAATGTAATTGTCAGAAACTTATTATGAAATATCAATGAGGAATGGCTCAAAAGAAAAAGACAGACTTCTTACAATGTGGCATAAAAACTCTCAGGCATCTCTGCGATCCTAGCTAAGATGCCTAGCAATGAGGGATATAGAGCCTGAAGAAGCTATCTCCTGTAAACAGGCAAGATGTCTAATGAAACGTTTGAACATCAAGAGAGCCACAAAACCTTAGACATATATTTTGTCCTGCCTACAAGATGCACAAGAGTAAAAGGTAGTGTTCAATTTGAGGAAAGGGCCAAACAATGACTGGCTCAACTTGAGACCCATGCCATGAGAGGGAGTCCATCCCTGACATTATTAATGATTTTCTGCTATACTTGCAGACAGGAGCCTAACATAATTGTCCTTAGAGAAGCTTTACCTAGAACATGATACAGATAGCCACAGCCAAACATAAAGTGGATCTGGGAAAATCCTGTGGAAACAGAGGAAGAAGGATTGATGGAAACAGATGGGTCAAAGACATCCCAAGAAAACCTACAGAATCTTTGGCCCAAACCAAGACCCACCCAATGGAAGAGAGCCACCCGCTGACACTACTAATGATATTCTGTTATACCTGAAGATAGTTGCTATTAGAGTTATCTTGTGAGAGGTTCCATGTAGCAGTGGTTTGAAACAGATGCTGAGACTCACAGGCAAATATTGGACAAAGCATAGGGAATCTTGTGGAAAAGTGGAAGGAAGGAGAAAAGGACCTAGAGGTGACATGAGCTCCATATAAAGACCAACAGAGCCAACTAACCAGGGAGCAGCGGGGCTTGTGGAGACTGAAGCACCAGTCAAGGACCCTACATGAACTGAACATGGGCTCTCTACACAGATGTAGTGCATGGGTACATCAGAATGCTTGTGGAAATGGGAGGGACAAGGACTGTCTCTGACAAGGACTCTGTTGCTTGCTTTTGATCATTTCCTCCTGGTGGGGTTGCCTCATCAGGACACAGCGGAAAAGAACATACATAGTCTTGATGTGATTTGATGAACTGGGGTGAATGGATGGGGGACTCCTCTTTTCTGAGAAATAGAGCAGGGGAATGGAAGAAGAGGAAGGCAGGGTGGGGCTGGGAGAGGGGGCTATGACTAGGATGTAAAATGAATGAATGAATAAATAAATAAATAAATAAAGCACTTTTTTAAAAAAAGAGAAAGGAAAAGAAAACCTACAGAATCAACTAACCTGAGCACATAGGGTCTTATAGAGACTGGACTGCCAACAAGAGCCTGCATAGGACAGACCTATGTCCTCTGCATATATGTAACAATTGTGCAGACAGACTTCATGTGAGACCCCTAAAGAAAGAGCTGTCCCTAACTACATTGCTTGCTTTTGAAGCCCTTTCTCCTATCTGGACTGACTTGTCTAGCCTCAACAGAAGAAGATGAGCCTAGTCTTTTCTGCAAGTTGATGAGCCAAGGTTAGTTGGTATTCATGGGAGGCCTCCCATTTTATGAATTGAAGGGATGAGTGTTGGAGGGGAGGAAGCGAAGGGGCAAATGGGTGGAATGGAGATGAAGAGGAAGCTGTGATCAAGACAGAATGTTAAAAAAAAATAATTAAAGCTAACAGAAATTTATTTCTACCAGTTTTGGAGCCTTGCAGTCTCACATGTGAGGAAAGCACAGGTGAGTTTGGTGGCTTTCTTTTGCATCATAGGATATTGTATCTCTTGCATCCTCACTGAAAGTAGTCAAAAGAATGCTTTGGCACTTGTCTTACTAGGGCACCAAGCATCTGTGACGGTACCTCCACATGCTACCCACTCCTTGAGAGCTAACCTGTTACACACGTATGGTGAAAGTTTCAAAACATGGATTATGGAGAGCCTAATGGCATGCACTTGGCATTCATACTAGTCTTATTTAAGTAAAATTTAAAAAAAAAAGATATAATAAGAATATAGAAAAAACCCTTGAGATCTGGTAATACAAGGGTCTCGTGGACCCAGAGCTATTATCCTGGATGAGATGTGGTCATGGAAAAGAGTGGAGACACTCAAGAAGTTGTCTAGACTGTCTTTTTAAACTTATGTGTTTCCTTAAGATGTTGAGAACATGAGAAATAATAGCAGACAATTTAGACACATTCCATCAAGCTGTTTAAGCAAGACCTATACAGTATTCTCAGAGACAAGTTCAAACATCATAATTTCATTTCTCTTTCTACATATTCATAAATGCTCTATTTACTGTGCTCTTGCTCCAATTATCTGAAGAGAGGTGACTAATGGTGTTATTAGGCATTGTGATGTCTCTATCCTGTCATTTTAATCTTGAAACAACAATTTGTACAAACAAATGGGTTTGTGAATAAACATTAATAGTTCAAAGCTCAAATAACTGAATCTGAGAAAATAATAAATTAAAGTTTTGAAAACTACAAAAGTCAGAAACAAATAAGAGATTTTATGCATACACTTACATTTCAAAAAAGAAAATGAAAAACAATACCTCATGGAAGAGTTATAAATAACACTGTTGATTTTCTGTTAGTTTTTACTAAGTCCTTCAAGTGTAATAATTTATATATTACCACATAAAATAAAAATGAATAACTCAGAAATTTTAGACTCTAATAAAAAGTTACACATTTAAACTTAAATTTATATATTTTATATTATCTGTACTTTATTTAATGGTAACTTAAGTTATAAAAATGAATACTTTTCAAAATGACAAATTCAGTAATGAGGGAGGATATAAAATAGAATTTATGTTTTAATGACTAAAAGTATAGTTAATATAGATTTTTATAACATTAAGAATATTTCAAAGAGCATAACATTAAGGTATATGTGGATTCTTCACATATTTAGTAGGAACTATGAAGAGCAAACACAGTTGTTTTATGTTTTAAAGATTGTCAGAAATGATAAGGTCCTGTCATGGCCAATATTCATTTAACCAATATCTTTTCATATTCTTTTATCACAGTGAAACTATCTAACTCCCTTCAGGAGATGTTGCAAAGATTAATTACTTCATTTTTGTAACAGTTCACAAGGTTTAATATTAAATAGGAAGGCACATGAAAGATGGGAGTGAGAAGTATTAAACATTGACACAGAACTTTCTATTATTATTACTTTCACAGATAAAGGTCAACATTTCACATACAATACCTGTTAATAAGCAGTCAGAAAACATGATAAAGTTTTATTAAAATTTTTATGAATCTACTATGTGCAATTTTATTAAAATTAAATGTACATATTTTATTTAACCCTGAAAGACCCTATGCCTGTCAGAATATCCCTTCCCTGTCACTCCGAAGAAGAAATCCATGCTTTCCTTCAGCTCACTGATCTGTTTCACATCTTTCCATCTTCATCGCCTCAAAAGCAGTGATTCCTTGGTCTTCTCTCATTTTAAACTTATCTTGGTCTCTATGAGCCATTGCAATATTAACAACTATCCAGTATTAAAACAAACATGTCTGAATGAGTTCATGTCACATCATATGTCAAGTAATGTCTATAGGAAAATAACAATGGACTTGAATATGATACCTCAATGGTTATACTGTGAGGAATGGTGAAGGGGAACAGACAGGATATTATTTCACTTTATAAGAAGATCTCTTAACAACTAATGAGAAGTGATATTTACCATGATGAATAACACGGAGGAAGTGATATTTAAACTAAGATTTGAAAAATTATTAAAAATTAGATGTGTGAAGTGGTAATATGTTCGAAGCAGAAAATATGAATATTTATAAGACAATGGAAAGCCTCATAAAACAAAGTATCTATAAAATTAAGTATAGTTTAGATTTGATTTATTAGTGTAACATCTAAATTATGATCAATTGCCTGCTACATAGGTGCTTGGTAAACATATAATAAATAGCATCTTAGTAAATAAAGATTATGGAATTTTTTTCAACATCATGTGGCTTGCTGGAACCCAAGAAATTTATCTTAGTAGCTGGTGCATGATAGAATATTTATATAAGGATCTATGAGTAGACTGTCTGGTTCATGTGATTGTTTAAAGGCCAGAGAACTCTTAAGCTTTCTACATTGGCAGTGAGGAGCCTGTCAAGGAAATTCTAGAATGAAAATCATGTTCTAAGATCTATGTAGTCACAGAAATTTTTATATTTGCATATATCCAGTGATAATAACTGTAAATGTATTATCTCAGCACATAGCCTGAAAATGTAGCATACATACAGTGGGAAGATATGAAAGGATCCTCTGAGTCTGATATCTCTAGGTGAAATTCCACTATTCTTTCTCCTTTTACTTCATCTCTTTAAGTCAAAACACACAAGAACTCTACTGGTTTACATGACTATATTTTTGTGATCATTGGTAAATTACCCAATTTTCATTATTAGGATCCATTTTCACCTTATCAGAGTGTTTTCGAACATTCTGAAAAAAAAGGCAACTTTGTATTTTATTAGATGCAACTGTTTTTCTCCCTGGCCTATGAATGTCCTCAATAGTTAAAATGATAACTACTCATAAATCTAGTATACATTGATTTTTTCCTCCTTTTTTATTTTTATTTTTCTACATCTAACAACAAGAAAGAATCAACAGCCTCAACTAATGGGTAGAAGCAACAGAAACAGTCAGTCTGTATGTACATGCCTTCCTTTTATCTTAGGACAGCTTTTGTTTTTTTCTTTTTAAAAATATTTTATTAATTTATTCATATTCTCAATTGTTAGCCTATCCATTGTATCCTCTCAATCCTCCCTCCCTCCTGTTTTCCCACTACTACCCTCCTTTATGTCTGTGACTGAGGGAGACCTCCTTCTTGTATATATGCTCAGAGCTATCAAGTCTCTTCTTGATAGTCTGCTGTCCTTCCTCTGAGTGCCACCAGGTCTCCACATCAAGGGAACATGGTCAAAAATGGGGCACCAGAGTTTGTGTGAAAGTCAACTCAACTGTGGAGAATGTCCTGTCCATTGGCTACATCTGGGTAGGGTTTCGAAGTTTACTCCCTATATTGTCCTTGGCTGGTGCGATAGTTTGAGCAGGACACTGAGATTCTATCTTACACCCATCAGAATGGCTAAAATCAAAAATGCAACTGTCAGTGCATGCTGGCAAGGATGTGGAGAAGAGCAACACTCTTTCATTGCTGGTGGGAATGTGCTGGTACAACCACTTTGGAAATCTATCTGGTGTTTTCTCAGAAAAATGGGAATAGAGCTTCCTCAAGACCCAGTAATTCCACTCCTTGGAATATACCCAGAATATGTTCTACCACACAACAGGGACACATGTTCAACCATGTTTATAGCACCCTTATTCATAATAGCCAGAACATGGAAATGGCCTAACTATCCCGAAGTAGAAGAATGGATTGAGAAACTCTGTTTTACACTATGGAATAATACTCAGCTATTAAAAACAAGGAATTCCCAAAATTGGTGGGTAAATGGATTGAACTAGAAATGGTCATAATAAGTGAGTTAACCCAGAAGCAGAAAGAGTCAAATGGTATATAATCGCTTATATCTGGACACTAGCTCAAGGGGCATGTCCCATGAATGTCTTCACTTACCAGGAAAGTGGGTCAGAGGGGAGGACATCCTATTGGGACTTTAGGTGAGAGAGGCATGGGAGAATGGGGAAATAGAAGGATCCATAGAGTCCTAGAAACCTACAAGAAGAACATTATGGTGGGTGAATCTGGTCCCAGGAGTCCTGCTCAAACTTCAAGAACTACATTGAAGAGATATGGAGAAAGTGAGCAGCCTTGTCTGGTCCCCGATTTTAGAGGAGTTTCTTTGAGTATCTTCCCTTTAAATTTAATGTTGGCTATTGGTTTGCTGTATTTAGCCTTTATTATGTTTAGGTATGTGCCTTGTATTCTCGATCTCTCCAGAATTTTAAACATGAATGGGTATTGGATTTTTTTCAAATGCTTTTTCTGCATCTAAAGAGATGACCGTAGGGTTTTTCTCTTTTAGTTTGTTTATATGGTGGATTGCATTGATGGTTTTCCATATGTTAAACCATCCCTGCATGCCTGGAATGAAGCCTACCAGTCATGGTGAATGATGTCTTTGATATGTTCTTATATTCGTTTTGTAGGTATTTTATTGAATGTTTTTGCATCAATGTTCATAAGAGAAATTGGTCTGAAATCCTCTTTTTTTGTTGTTGGGTCTTTGTGGGGTTTAGGTATCAATGTGACTATGGCTTCATAGAAAGAATTTGGTAATGTTCCCTCCATTTCTAATTTTTAGAGTAGCTTGAAGAGTATCAGTATTTGGTCCTCTTTGAAGATCTGGTAGAATTTTGCACTGAAGCCATCTGGCCCTGGGGGTTCTTCCTTTTGGTTTTGGTTTGGTTTGGTTTGGTTTTGGGTTTTTTTTTTTGTTGTTGTTGTTTCTTTTTGTTTTGTTTTGTTTTGTTTGTTTTGTTTTGTTTTGCTTGGGAGACTATCAATGATTGCTTCTATTTCTATAGGCGAAATAGGGCTATTTAATTTGTTATCTAATCTTGATTCAATTTTGGCAAATGGAATCAGCTGAGAAAATTGTCCTTTTCCCTTAGATTTTCAAATTTTGTGGCATAAATGCCCTTAAAGTGGGTTGTTATGATTCTTTGTATTTCTTCAGTGTCTGTTGTTATGTCTCCGTTTTCATTTCTGATTTTGTTGTTTTGGAGAGTGTTTATCTGCCTTTTATTTAGTTTGCCTAATGGTTTGTCTATCTTGTTGATTTTCTCAAAGAACCAGCTCTTGGTTTTGTTGATTCTTTGAATTGTTATCTTTGTTTCTAACTTACTGATTTTAGCCCAGAGTTTGATTAATTTCAGATGGCTACTGCTTCTGAGTGTTTCTGTTTCTCTTTTGTCTAGGGCTTCCAGATGTTTGGTTAAGTTGTTTATGTGGAATGTTTCTACTTTGTTTCTAAAAGTGCTAAGATCTATGAATTTTCCTCTCCGCACTGCTTTCATTGTGCCCCACAAATTTGGGTATGTGGTTCCTTCATTTTCATTGAATTTCAGGAAGTCCTTTATTTCTTCATGGACCCAGGTGTTGTTTAGTTTCCATGTGTGTGTAGGCTTTTTTGTTATTTCTCTTGTTGTTGAAGTCCAGCCTTAGACCATTGTGATCTGATAGGATACAAGGTATTATTTCCATCTTTTTGTATCTGTTGAGGCTTGCTTCGTGACCTACTATGTGATCAATTTTGGAGAATGTTTCATGGGGTGCTGAGAATAAAGTATAATTCTTTGCATTTGGGTGAAAAGTTCTGTATATATCTGTTCGATCCATTTGATTCATGACATTGGTTAATGAAGTTATTTCCCAGCTTAGTTTCTATTTCAAAGACTTTCAGTGAAAGTTTGGTGTTGACATCTCTCACTCTTAATGTGTGGGGATCGATGTGAGGTTTAAGCTTTGTTAATAGATCTTTTACAAATGTATTAGGAGCATAGCTGTCAAAATTGTGATATATTCATGGTTGACTTTAACTTTGATGAATATTAAGTGTCCTTCCTCATCCCTTTTGATTAATTTTGGTTGAAAATCTATTTTATTAGATATTAGAATGTCCAAACCAGATTGCTTCTTGTGACCATTTACTTGGAACATCTTTCCCCAATCCTTTACTCTGAGGTAATGTCTTTCCTTTTGGGTGAGATATGTTTCTTGAATGCAGAAGAATGTTGGGTTATGTTTATGAAACCACTCACTTAGTCTGTGTGTTTTTATTGGAGAATTGAGACCATTGATGTTGAGAGATATTAATTATCAGTGACTATTAAGTCCCTTCATTTTTGCTGTTTGTTACAGAGGAGAGTTTGTGAGGTTGTGATGTTGTGATGGTGTAGTTATCTATTTCTTATGTAGTTTTGGTTGTAATTTGACCCTTTGGGGTGGAGTTTTCCTTCTAATAACTTCTGTAAAGCCAGATTTGTAGATAGGTACTATTTGAATTTGTTTTTGTCATGGAATATCTTGTTTTCTCCATAAATGATTATTGATAGTTTCACTGGGTATAGTAGTCTGGCCTGGCATCTATGTTCTCATAGGGTTTGCAGGACCTCTGTCCAGGCCGTTCTGGCTTTCATGGGCTCTGCTCGGAAGTCAGGTGTAAATCTGATAGGTTTTCCATTGTATGTTACTCAGCCTTTTTCTCTTGCCACTTTTAATATTTTTCTTTCAGCCGTAAATTTTGTGCTGGGAAGATTTTCTTTTTTGGTCTATTCTATTTGGTGTTCTGTAGGCCTCTTGTGTGCTCATATGCATCTTCTTCTTCAGATTGGGAAAATTTTCTTCTATGATTTTGTGAAAGATATTTTCTGGGCTGTGGAGTCAGGTGTCCTCTCTTTCCTCAATACCTATTATTCTCAAGTTTCATGTTTTCATGGTGCCCCTAATTTCTTGGATGTTCTGTGTCGTGAACTTTTCAGATTTAACATTTTCTTTGATGGTTGCTTTGAGTTCTATGATTGGATCTTCAAGTCCTGAAATTCATTCCTCCATTTCTTGGATTCTGTTAGATAAGGTCACTTCTGTGGTGCTTGCTTTCTTCTCTGAAGCCTTTTGATCATATTTTTCTTCTGTGTGTTCCTTTATCATAGCTTCCATTTTTATCTTCAGATCTTGAACTGTTTTAATGATTTCCTTCATCTGGTTGTTTGTATTTTTCTGAAATCCTTCCAGTGCCTCTCTATATGACTCTTCTATGTCTTCAACCCACTTAGTTGCATCGTCCTGCAGTTGTTTACAGATTTTTTTTAATTTCTTACATTATCATCTTCCTTACTAAGGATCTGAGGTCATTTTCTTGTATTTCGATTGTGTTTGGGTTCTCAGGGTTCTTTCATTGGGTTTGTTGGGATATGGAGGTGCCAAACTGTTTCGTTTTTTGGGGGGTACTTTGCTGTCCTCTTGTCATTTTTGTGTCTCTGATGTTGGGAGGTGGCTTCTGGTGTCATTCATTGGTTGAGAGTGAAGTCAGCAGAAGTAGGTTTCTGTCTGGACACTTTCACTTTACTGCTGTAATTCAGATCAGCTGTTTTGCGACCTAGAACAAGGTCAGCACATAAGCGCTCTGGTTGGGTAGGTTGGTCCCAGCTGCCTTTCCTTCCTGCTGATATGTCACCAAGACCCCAGCTGGATCAGGTCTTCTGAGCTGTAGCTGCTTTTTAGCTCCACTGCAGAGGTGTCCAGCCTCTCCCAGGAGCATGTGAGATCCTGCCCGGCCTGTGGGAGCTGATCCAATTAGGTTCTGTCTGTTGGAGAGTCCAGGATCAGTATGAGATAGGACCATTTCAGACTGCTGAAAGCTTCAAGCTGCCTGTACTTCCTGGCCCACAGTAGTCTGGAACCCACCTGGGTCAGACTCTCTGAGCTGTAGCCACCTTTTAGCTAGGTGTCTCCTGAGAGCATGGGAGATAATGCTGGCCTTGTGTAACCTGATCCAGTTAGGTTCTGTCTGTTGGAGGGTGCAGGATCAGTATGTCAGGGCTCAAAGACAGGACCATTTTAGGCTGCCTAACTGCCTGCACTTCGTGTGGGCCTGTAGGTAGGACTCCACTCTGGTCAGGCTCTCTGAGCTGTAGCCATCTTTTAGCTCAATGACTATATTCCAGCCTCTCCTGAGACTGTGGGTGATCCTGCCCAGCCTGTGGGAGCTGATCCAGTTAGGAATTGTCTGTTGGAGATTGCAGGATATGTTTGCAGCAGCCCAGAGACAGGAACATTTTAGACCATGGACAGGCACCAAGATGCCTGCGCTTTAGGCAACCCTGTAGCCAGGACTACTCACAGATCCTCAGAGTTGTAGTCACCTTTTAGCTCATTGATTAGATACTTCAGGGTTGTCCAGCCTCTCCCGAGAGCATGGGAGATCCTGCTAGGCCTGTGGGAGAAGTCCAAGCTGGGTTCTTTGTGTGTGTGTGTTTTGTTTTGTTTTTTTGTTTGTTTGTTTGTATTTTACACATGGGCTATACAATTTTTGTTGAATAAAATGTTTAAAATTACACTCTTATGGTAATTTTGAAAATTCAAGGAATAAAGGCAAAATTCAAAGAAAGGCAAAATAAAAATGTTCTTCCAATTGAACATGCAAAAGTTAAAGAAAACATCAATTTGTCTGTTGCTTTTGTATCCAGAAATACACATTTGTCTCTTTTTAAAAAAATATTTTATTAATTTATTCATATCACATCTCAATTGTTATCCCATCCCTTGTATACTCCCATTCCTCCCTCTCTCCCAATTTCCCCTTACTTCCCTCCAAGCTGGGTTCTCACTGCCCCTCTTGGCAGGCTCAGTCCATTGTTTCCAGCTCTAGATTGGTTTCAAGATGGCATCGTCCAGTATGTACCATATCTGATCTACTACACAGAGACCAGGCACTTCAATGGAGCCACAGACTGCTGGATCTAGAGAACTGTAGGTGAGTGGGGCACCAAACTCTGCAGACCACTGGTGGGCCTGGCCCCTGGACAAGCAACAGCCTGGAGGTCCTGAACCTACTTCCCAGATGCTTGAATGAAAGCCACCTGCAGGCTGCAGCTGGCCTATAAAGCACAAACCCACTGTGTTGGGTAGTGGTACACCAAAGCCCCTGGCCTGAGGAGTCTCAGGGAATAGAGTGAAACTGCCCTTGGATCCCTCAACCCACTTCATGTCAAAATGTGGAGGTCCCCCAGGCCAAGTAGAAACACAGGCTGTGGGGCCCACCAAAAACAGCTAGAGAAGGCCTGTAGCTCATGGGCCAACCAGGACAGCTTTTCTTACAGTGTCCTTCTCATGATATTTTATCACAGTTATATTTTACCTCTTAAGATGAAAGAATCAAAAATAAATATGTTTAAATTTAAATTTATGTTTATTTCTCCACTTCCAGTGTTAACAAGTAAATGAAAATACAATTATGTTTAATTTGAATCAGTAACAAGAAAAACACCTTAGTGATTACTACAATTGCTAAGATTCAATAAAAAGATAAACATAAAACTATGTATGACAGAATGGTATGAGACAGAATTGCTGCTTGGGGTTTCTAATCCAAGAATGCGACTCAGATAGGCAGATTATATTTTTCCTTCTTGTGGAACAACCATAGTCTTCAGAACTTGAGTCTTTGAGGGAACTTTTATTCTATCTGCCAGCTCTCATTCTTACCTGTGCACCTCATATGTCCACTCCGGCATGCTCATGGATAGGCAAATAATGCAGTTACAGCCATCCTGTTGAACAGGTTCTTTCATGAGTGTCCATTCCAGAAAACAAGAGATGTAACAATTTCACATTCTGATTGCAATTTAAGCCCTAATGTGACTTATAGCAGTGGGCTTTTATTTTGTAACTAAGCCTTAGACCGTTATTGCTTCTCATGTAGGGTCTTGTATTACAGGACTGTTTCTTTGACAGTTGTTAGATGTTTTACAATGTAAACATTACCAGTTGCTTTCTTTCTATAGGTTCACCCAATTTACATCAATGTTAAATTTTTTAAAAAATCTTGTTTTGCATATAGGAAATCTGCATAAGAGTTTAGTGCATCTGCTGAAGTAACCAATGGAGTTTTACTCTTGCATTCTTTCTTCTTCTCTATTTAATATTAAATGTTTCTTACATATTCATTTTATTTTATTTTATTTTATTTTATTTTTTCCAAGATATATATTATTTTATTAATTTGTTCTTGTTACATCTCAATGGTTATCCCATCCCTTGTCTCCTCCCATTCTTCCCTCTCTCCCTTTTTCCCCTTATTTCCCTCTCCTATGACAGTTCCTGAGGTGGATTACCTCCCCCTGTATATGCTCATAGGGTATCAAGTCTCTTCTTGGTAGCCTGATGTCCTTCCTCTGAGTGCCACCAGGTCCCCTCCTCCAGGGGACAAGGTCAAATGTGAGGCACCAGAGTATGTGAGAAAGTAATATCCCACTCTCCACTCTACTGTGGAGAGTGTTCTGTCCATTGGCTAGATCTGGGTAGGGGCTTGAGGTTTACCACCTGTATTGTCCTTGGCTGGTGCCTTAGTTTGTGTGGGACCCCTGGGCCCAAATCTGCCTATCATAATGTTCTACTTGTAGGTTTCTAGGACCCTCTGGATGCTTCTACTTTGCCATTCTCCCATGCTTTTCTCATCTAGAGTCCCAATAGAATGTCCTCCCCTCTGTCTCAGTTTCCTGGTAAGTGAAGGCTTTTGTGGGACATGCCCCTTGGGCTAATATGCAGATATAAGTGAGTATATACCATTTGAGTCTTTCTGCTTCTAGGTTAACTCACTCATTATGATCATTTCTAGCTCAATCCATTTATCCACAAATTTCGGGAATTCCTTGTTTTTAATAGCTGAATAGTATTCCATAGTGTATATGTACCACAGTTTTTTTATCCATTCTTCTACTGATGGACACTTAGCTTTATAGTACAGTTTGAGATCAGGTATGAAGAGTCCTCCAGAGCACCTTTTTTGTTTTAGCTATTCTGGGTTTTTTGTTTTTCCATATGAAGTTCAGAATTGAACTCTCAATGTCTTTAAAAAATTGTGTAGGTATTTTGATAAGGATTGCATTGAATCTGTAGATTGCTTTTGGTATGATGGCCATTTTTACTATGTTAATTCTCCTGATCCATGAGCACAGAAGATCATTCCATCTTCTCATCCCATCTTCAATCTCTTTCTTCAGCGTTTTGAAAAATTTTTCAAATAAGTCCTTCACTTGCTTTGTTAGAGTAACTCCTAAATATTTTATATTGCTTATGGCAAATGTGAAGGGTGTGGATTTCCTAATTTCTTCCTCTGCAAGCTTTTCATTTGTGTATAGGAAGGCTACAGACATTTTTGAGTTAATTTTGTATCCAGCCAATTTGCTGAAGGTGTTTATCAGCTGTAGGAGTTCTCTGGTGGAATTTTAGGGTAACTTATGTACACTATCATATCATCTGCAAATAGGGATAATTTGACTTCCTTCTTTCCCATTGATCTCCTTTTTTTTTTCCTTATTGCTCTGGCTAGAACTTCAAGTACTATATTGAAGAGATATGGAGAGAGTGGGTAGCCTTGCTTTGTTCCCTATTTTAGAGGAATTTCCTTGAGTATCTCACCATTTACTTTGATTTAGGCTATTGGCTTTCTATATATAGCCTTTATTATGTTGAGGAAAGTGCCTTGTATCCCTGATCTCTCTAAAACTTTAAACATGAATGGGTGTTGGATTTTATCAAATGCTTTCTCTGCATCTAAAGAGATGATCATGTAGTTTTTTGTTTTCAGTTTCTTTATATGGTGGATTACATTGATGGATTTCTGTATATTAAACCATCCCTGCATGCCTGGAATGAAGCCTACTTGGTCATGATGAATGATATCTTTGAAGTGTTCTTGTATTTGTTTTGCAAGTATTTTATTTAGTATTTTTGCATCGATGTTCATAAGAGAAATTGGTCTGAAATTCTCTTTCTTCATTGAGTCTTTGTGAGGTTAAGGTATCAATGTGACTATGGCCTCATGGAATGAATTTGGGAATGTTCCATCCATTTCTATCATTTGGAGTAGCTTGAAGAGTATCACTATTATCTTGCCCTTGAAGGTCTGGTAGAATTCTGTACTGAAACCATCTGGCCCTACGCTTTTTTTGGTTGGGAGACTATCAATGAATGCTTCAATTTCTGTAGGGGAAATGGGACTATTTAGCTTCTTTATCTGTTCTTCACTCAGCTTTGGCAAGTGAAATTGATCAAGAAAATTGTCCAATTCCCTTAGATTTTCAAATTTTGTGGCATATATGCCTCAAAGTAGGATCTTATGATTCTTTGTGTTTCTTCAGTGTCTGTTGTTATGTCTCCCTTTTCATTTCTGATTTTGTTGATTTCAATACTGTCTCTGCCTTTTCGTTAGTTTGGCTAATGGTCTGTCTATATTGTTGATTTTCTCAAAGAACCAGCTCTTGGTTTTGTTGATTCTTTGGACTGTTTTCTTAGTTTCTATTTTGTTAATTTCATCTATGAGTTTGATTATTCCTAGAAGTCTACTCCTTTTGGGTGTTTCTGCTTCTTTTTTTTCTAGGGCTCCAGTTGTGTCATTAAGATGCTTATGTGCGATATTTCCAATTCCTTTCTAAAGGCACTTAGTGCTATGAATTTTCTTCTTCGCACTACTTTCAATGTATCCCACAAATTTGGGTATGTTGTGCCTTCATTTTCATTGAATTTCAGAAACTCCTTGATTTCTTTCTTTATTTCTCCCCTGACCCAGGTGTCATTTAGCAAAGAGTTATTTAGTTTCCAAGTACGTGTAGGCTTTTTGTTATTTCTGTTGTTGGCAAATTGCAGCCTAAGCCTATGGTGATCTGGTAGAATACAAGGTATTATTTCAGTCCTCTTGTATCTGTTGAGGATTGCTTTGTGACCTACGATGTGATCAATTTTGGAGAATGTTCCATGGGGTGCAGAGAAGAAGGTATATTCTTTCTTGTTTGGGTGAAAGGTTCTATAGATATCTGTTAAATCCATTTGACCCGTGGCATTGGTTAATGATGTTATTTCTCCGCTTAGTTTCTGTTTCAATGACTTTCCTTTAGTAAGAGTGGGGTGTTGAAGTCTCCCACTATTATTGTGTGGGGATCAATGTGTGGTTTAAGCCTTTTAAGCAGATCTTTTACAAATGTGTGTGCCCTTGTATTGGGAGCATAGATGTTCAGAATTGTGATGTCATCTTGGTTGACTTTACATTTGATGAGTATGAAGTGTCTGTCCTCATCCCTTTTGACTAATTTTGGTTGAAAGTCTATTTTGTTCGATATTAAAATGGCCTGCTTGGTTCTTGTGACCATTTGCTTGGAATATTTTTTCCCACCTTTTATCCTGAGGTTATGCCTATCGTTATGGGTGAGATGTGTTTTTTGAATGCAGAAGAATGTTGGATCTTGTTTATGCACCCATTCAGTTAGTCTGTGTCTTTTTATTGGAGAATTGAGGCCATTGATGTTGAGAGATATTAATGACCAGTGACTCTTAAGAGTCTTAATTTTGATGTTGGTTCCCGTCGAGCGTTTGTGTAGTTGTGTTTTTGCCATGGTATAGTTATCTATTTTCTGAGTAGTTTTGGTTGTAGCTTGACCCTTTGGGATGGAGTTTTCCTTCTAGTACCTTCTGTAAAGCTGGATTTGTGGATAGGTACTGTTTGAATTTGGTTTTGTCATGGAATATTTTGTTTTCTCCATCAATGGTTATTGATAGTTTTGCTGGGTAAAGTAGTCTGGCCTGGCATCTGTGGTCTCTTAGGGTTTGCAGGATCTCTGTCCAGGCCCTTCTGGCTTTGATGGTCTCTGCTGAGAAGTCGGGTGTAATTCTGATAGGTTTGCCATTAAATGTTATTTGTCCCTTTTCCCTTGCAACTTTTAATATTTTTTCTTTGTTCTGTATGTTTTGTGTTTTGATTATTATGTGACAGGCAGTTTTTCTTTTCTGGTCAATTCTACTTGGTGTTCTGTAGGCCTCTTGTATGTTTATAGGCATCTCTCTCTTTAGATTGGGGAAATTTTCTTCTGTGATTTTGTTGAGAATAGTTTCTGGGCCTTGGAGTCTGATATCTCCTCTTTCTTCAATGCCTACTATCCTCAGATTTCTTCTTTTCATGGTGTCCTTAATTTCTTGGATATTTTGTGTCAGGAGTTTTCCAGATTTGGCATTTTCTTTGATAGTTGCTTCAAGATCTGTGATTGTATCTTCTAGCCCTGAGATCCGTGCTTCCATCTCATGGATTCTGTTAGAAAAGCTCACCTCTGTGTTACTCGCCTTCTTCTCTGAGGTTTCACGTTCTCGTTTTTCTTCTGTCTGTGCGTTTATCATTGAATCCATTTTCATCTTCAGATCTTGAACAGATTTTTTGATTTCCTTCATCTGGTTGTCTGTATTTTCCTGAGATTTTTCCAGTTCCACTCTATGTGCTTCTTTTATGTCTCTCACCTGTTTGCCTGCGTCTTCTTGCATTTGATTATGAATTTTATTTGTTTCCTCCATTATCATCCTCATTACCAAGGATTTGAGGTCATTTTCTTGTGTTTCCATTGTATTTGAGTTCTCTGGGTTGTTTTCTTTGGGATAGCTGGAAACTGGAGATGCCATGTTGTTTTGGGGTTTTTGCGTATGCTTTTACACTGCCTTTTAGACATCTTGCCATCTCTGTTTTTGTTGGGTACCTTCTAGACTTGGATGGAGGGAGTCTGATGATAGATTCACTTGTTTTATCACAATTTCCATAGGCTGGAAGCTCTGATGCTTCACTGGTGTGGATGGCAGAAGGTTAGCCCTGTTGTTTTGGGCTCTCAGAGCCAGTGATCCTCAGCTCCCTTTTGCTGTGGATCCTGCAATCGTTCTGGGCCTCTGAATGTGCATTGGTTCAGGCCAAGGTATCCACAGCCTTTTGGGTCCCCTGCCAAGTCAAGCCAGGAATACTGGGCCTGAACCATGTGTCGAGCTCAGCTACATTCTCAGGGCCTGAAACGTCTGCAACAGCAGGAGAACTGCAGCTGCACCTAGGGTGGAACTGTGCTCTCTGCCCAGCCTATGTCACAGAAGGAGAGCTGCCACTGAGCTGAGCTGGTGCCTAGGGTGGAACTGTGCACTCGGCCCAGCCTGTGTCACACCAGGAGAAATGTGGCTGTGCAGAGCTCGTGCCTCCAGTGGAACTGAGCGCTCGGCCCATCCTGTGTCACAGCAGGAGAACTGCGGCTGTGCTGAGTTACACCTAGGGTGGAACTGTGCGCTTCGCCCATCGTTTGCCACAGCAGGAGAACTGTGGCTGCGGTGAGCTTGTGCCTCTGGTGAAACTGAGCGCTCCTCCCAGCCTGCATCACAGCAGGAGAACTGCGGCTGTGCTGAGTTAGCACCTAGGGTGGCACTGAGTGCTCTGCCCAGCCTGCATCACAGCAAGAGAACTGTGACTGCGCTGATCTGGTGCCTAGGGTGGAACTGAGCACTCTGCCCAGCCTGTGTCACAACAGGAGAACTGCGGCTGTGCTGAGCTGGTGCCTAGGGTGGATGGAACTTAGCACTCTGCCTATCCTGTGTCACAGCAGAACTGCCACTGAGCTGAGCTGGTGCCTAGGGTGGAACTGAGCGCTTGGCCCAGCCTGTGTCACAGCAGGGGAGCTGTGGCTGCACTGAGGTAGTGCCTCAGGCAGAATTGCTTGCTGAGCTGAGCCAGCGTCTCCACGGCACAGTGCACTGAGCAAACCCGGGACTCTGGGGCTGAACTGTCCACCAAGTCCAGTTTGGGTTACAAGGCACCGCACGACCCAAATCCTGTCCAGAGTCCCTTCTCCCGCAGCAACTCCCACTAACCACCACTGCAGTCGCCTCCACCAGAAGGCCCTGAGCTGCAAACCTCAGCCGCTGCCTCCGCCACCACCGCTCTGATCCAAGAAAATCCATGCTCCTCCCATGTGCAGGGGCACGCAGGTACTCCACATCCTGGTCCATCCAAATCGTGGAACACTCCCACTGCCATGGTGTGGGGACCCCGGTGTTCCTGACTCAGAAATCCATGCAATTCCCTGAATTGTTCACTGGAGCTTCCAAACACGGTTCACACTGCCCGCCACCATATTGGATCGTCTCTACATATTCATTTATATTCTTACACATATATACAATAAATACCTGCAGCAAGAAGAACTAAGAATCAATAAGAAACTATATAAACGCTACATTCATAGTGTTTTGGCTATTTGTATTTGGTAGCCTTGAAGAAAACATTGGTTTTAATCTTGGTAAATCTAAAATTCTGATGTAAATACATATCTACCATATCTCATCATTATCAACTTGAAACATCTATCTAGACCTAAAAATACCTTAACCACTAAACAACTAAGCTTAATTGTAAAATACTCTTGGATATTGAATTACATTATTGAAGTACTTGTTTTATGTAGTCTTCCAGGTTATTTCTCACACCTGATTTCAATAGAGATGAGGGTACTTTTATGACTTAGCTCTTCATTAGTCTTCCATATTTTAGTTATCTATTTTAAGGGAATCTTTCTCTTAATACATGCTGAGTATTACAGTCATTTTCTCACTGTGTGCTCCAGATTTCAACTCACTTTAACATGGGAGTTCAGAATATGATTTTATTAGTTGTCTATCACCTTTCCCAGCATTTTTCTACTTTTTTAAGAATGTGAATTAGTTGCCTGCATCATCTAATCTAGTTTTTATTATATCTTAATACACAAAACTTTTAATGATTCTGTCACATAGATGGAATATCTTTAGCTTGATATGTTAATATAACAGGTTCATATTCATATACATACTTGAAATTTCATACATAACTTCAAATAATGTAATTATCAATCAGTTTTAAAATAGATCTTTCAATTCATTGACTAATTGTCCTGTGTTTCAATAAGAATAGTGGAGGTGAAGGAAGAAGATAGGCAGACTACTCTGATTTTTCAGCATCTATTTTGTACCATCACAATTTCAAACATATATTTTCTTTTCTCTGGATTAATCATCTTTAATGCTAATCTAAAGAACACATAACACCTGTCAGTATCTATTGTAAATTTTTCAATAATTTCTTCATTGTTTATTAAAGTTATTCAAATCCATTTACAATACCCAGGTTCATGTATCTATTCTCAAGAAGTCTGTTTTGTTATTATATATATCACAGTGCTTTTTCTCCTTCATTGTACATTAGCATCATGTTTGTGGGAAAAGGTATCTTATTTACCCAAGCCTTGACTTCACCCCCACTAATTGATATTATTTTTAGTCATTGATTCAAGCATAGTGGACTCTAATTGTCACCATGTTGTGAACCTCTACTCTAGCAACATTTAAAATTAGGCATATGATTTAAGATACTTCAGAGAATATAAAAGAACATTCAAGCATAAAACAGTTGTCCCAAATGGAAGCTTAAGAAGTCTATGTAGATAAATGTACTACAAATAATGAATTATGAGTGGTAATTGATTGAAAGATTAGTTATTTTCAAGTAATTGATAGAATAGATATAATAACTAAATCTTTTGAATTATTGAAGCTGAATAACTACGATTAAATTGATTTAATAAGACTTAAATCTAAGACAAAGTATATTTGTTAAAAGATTATTTAGATTTTGATGACTTGGAATCATCTGGGAAAAATATCATAAAAGATTCAAGAGTGAAGAATATGGAACAGTGGAACAATGATGAATGATAATGATTATTTTAAAATAATAGGTTTAAGTTGGAAATTGATCAATCAATTAAATGTAGTTGGAGATATATTCTGCACCTTGGAGGATGCATAGGTTAGGATGCTGGCATTAAATGGAACTTAAATAATTCCATCTAAAGGAAGAATTTTATGTATATTGTTCATTGAAAAATTAACTAGTTCTGTTGCTGGTAATCAATAAGGTTTTTTATTAAAAAGCAATTTCCTCACTACGAGATGGAAGTCAGAGTAGGTACTTGCTCTCCCTTCAAACCCTGATGGTAGCAGGTTAAGGGTACAAGTGTAAGTTAAGACACAGGCAAATGGAACTGCAGTGTTTTTTATGTCAATCCTGCTGTGTGCAAGACTGGTTTCCATCCTGCTGGAGCTGTGCCTGACTTGGCAGCTAAGAAAAACCGAATAAAAGGTTGTGTTGTTTAATGTTAGAGTGCTTGTTAGTATGCAAGTCAAAGCACAGTACATTATCGGGCCTTGTTGTAGCTGGAGCAAGCTGTAGGAGAAAATTTCTTGGGAAATAACATAGAAATTAAACAATGCATTGCTGTGGCCTTAGGAGCAACCATTTTTGTTTCACAGTTGCATGTTGCATCTGTTAGCTTGTTGGTGTCTGATCATACTTCCAAGTATTTAATGACAGTGGGAAGTTGCACTGATTCAACTGAGATTACTTAAGATGTGTGGCATTGCATGTTATTGTAAGCTCAAATGCAAACACATAATCTCTGTGTCAATTTAGGACTCACTCATGTAGGATTTTAGAGAAAGCTTAAGAACTGATTTTAGTAGTTGGGAAACATGCTAAGTACATTTTACATATAAGGCCCCTAAGAACATTGACTTCTGATTAAATACCTGATCTAAACTTAGTTCTACTGGTTTAGAGGAATTTGGGCTTGTATTTTATAAAGTAAAGCACAGAATTCATAAATTTCTAATTTTTCTAAGTTTTTAACAGTCTTACTTAAAAATGAAATATGAGTTGACTATTCATTTGTTTTCTTGGTCATCATTGTCTTACTAAAGTGACAAATAGGAAAATGCCATTTTTCCTTTTACTGAAAATATATTTTTTCTCTCATGTTCATTGTGATCATTAGTATTTTATTCATAATAGCCAATAATTGAAAATAAACTAGATGACATTCAGTAGATCAAAAGAGAGAAGAAAACATGGTACATTTACATAATGATATATTATGTAACTTTTAAAAATGAATTAATAAAACTCAGGCAAATAAATAAAACTAGAAAAAATCAATTTGTGTAAGGCATCTCAGTCCCAGAAAGACAAATATGGTATGCATTTGCATATATGTGGATCTTATCTGTTAAGTCAATGATAATCAAGATACAATCCAAGGAACCACAAAAATTAGGTATAGAATAAAGGACAAAAGGGTACATGTAGATTTCCTTAGAAAAGGGAGGTAGAATAGATAAATATGCATGAAGGATGGAACAGAGAGATCAAATTGTTAAGCATGAGGGAGAAAAGTATGAGGTAGGGAATATTGGGAGAGACAGCTAAAACTAAGGGCCATTTGAGGGATAATATGGAAATGTACTTTCTAAACATAGACATATATGAAGGTAATCTAAATGAAATTGCCAAATTGTGATGGAGATAGAGTTGCAAATGGGCTATCTCTTGTCATCAAATAAAGCTTTCTGTGTGTAGATTGGGTTACAACTAATTGAGTTATTGGCTGAAGAGGTCCTATGGAAATCAACAAACAACCCAACTGCTTCCAAGAATATAGGTTGTTTTCCACATATGGAGAACAAGTTCCTATTGCTGAAGATAATGCATTAAAAATGTAGAGGTTGAGATGGTGCCTACATAGAACCTTCACTCCATACCCTAGTGTCTTTGGTACAGGAATATATTCTTCTGCATTCTGTATTCTGTATTCTGTATTGAAAATGAAATGTACATATCAACCTAACCACAACCCCTTTAATCTGTAATGGTTTCCTGTGTGCAAATTTACTAGGGCAACAGTGGCTCAAATCTTGTAGTAGTAACCAACCGATATCTCATTTTGCTTAAGGACCTCTCCATAAGATGGAACTACACCTGATATTTCTTGGATGAGAAAGAACCAAGGCTAGATAATTCATGAACATAAGACAAAACAAATACTACTCTGATGAAAAAAGATCAGTAGAAATAAAATGACTCCTGATGACATACTGCTATATTCATAGATCAGAGCCTTGTAGCCATTACGAGAGAATCATCCTCCTACTGCAGCATATGGGAACAAAAACTAAGACAAACAGATATTTATTATTCAGAAACGTAGAGACCTTGGAACATTCTCTTCTAAACAGTACACACACACACACACACACACACACACACACACATATACCAAATCTATCCCCCCAGGCCTCCGGGAACAATGTAAAAGAGGAGGAAGAAAGAATGTAAGGATCAGAATAATGGAAGACACCATGAAAGAAGGCCCTCTAAATCAATAGGATGGGCAGACATATGAGCTCACAGAGACTGAGGCAGAATGCACAGGACTAAACATGTGACAAAGAAAAGGCTTGCAAAAAAAAAAAAAAGTGGCTCTGTTTTACTGAGCAGCAATCTATTTTAAAGAAATAACAGATTTTTCCTTGTCAACATAATCTACTCCTGATATTCATTTTCATTACTCTCTGCAATTCTGAATGTCTCGGCAGCACTGCCTTCACCAAGGAGCAAATCTTAGGGGAGGAGAAGGCATTAAAAATATCTACACATCTGCTCTCAGCCTCTCCATTATCACTAGTAAGGTTCTAAATCACCTTGTGTCTGATGACATTAAATCAAGGAGAACAGGAAAAGGAGGCCATGTCAGCACGCTGATAATGCAGCCACTGTACTGTCTGCTTGGGTTATCCACTGTCACTTTCCATTTAAAGGGCACTAAATTCAGCAATTTTGATAGAAGACAAGTTGATAAAAGTAATTCCACTTTTTGTTGTCTTGTTGTCAATGGTAATTAGTTTATAATAACAACTGCAACATTACAAGTATCTGAAATTGTTGTGTTGTTGTTGAATCCATTTTTCTTTGTGCTGGCTCCTATAATTTCATTTCATTCTCTTAAAAAATGGAACATAAGATTGTGCTGATTAAAAACCTCTAATCCTGAGCCTTAAAAAATGTCAATCCTGGTATTGTTGGATAGGGTTTGCTTGTTTTTGTATATTTAGGAGCATTGACAAATTTTTTTCTTTAATTTCTTTTCTGAATTTTCAAACTTGCTTTTTTTTTTTGCTTTAACCAAAATTTATGAATACATAATGAATTGTGTATATTAATGAAGAACTTGCCATGTTTCAATGCAAATATATATAGATATACATATGTATATTCCATTAAAATAAAAAAAACAAATCTATTTATTCATTTATCATTTACAATGAAAACTTTTGTTGTCCTTTCTTTCAGTTTTTTGAAGTAAACTATTGTTATTTATAACCACCACACAGAGCAATGATGCACTAGGGCTGCTTCTGTTTAACATAGCATGTTAAAACATTCATGGTTGTTTTTATATAACAAGAACCCAATTTCTATTGATCAACTCTACCTTATCACCTCTCTCTTGTCTCTTTCACTTCTTGTAACTGCCATTCTACTTTCAATATCTAGATCAATGTTCTTAGATTTCACATAGATGAATTCAGGAAGTACTTATCTTTCTCCATAAGGTTTATATCCTTTAATGTAAGGACATTTTTTGCATATGAAAGGTTTTCATTCTTTTGTGAGGCTTAACCTAATCATCATGTTATGATAGGGACTTTAGACATTATATTAAAATATTGATAGCAGTGAATAATAGAACCTAGATAGAAGAATCTAGCAACAATCACTTTTGCAACTGTCTGTATGTATGCATTTGTTTATGAGAGGGAACCATCATGAAGAAGAAATCCTACACAACTATACCAGGAAATATTTGCTATAAAGAATCATCAACCCTTTTTAAGATAGTGGCTACCAAGAGCGATTGAAAAATGGCTGTAAATATGAGGTTAGACATGAGGTTAAGTAGCCAAGCAATGAATAACATGATGTTATAGAAATAAATCTTTGCAAGATAGCATGTTGCTGTCCTACCTTACAAAATACTTGTTAGTGACAAAGAATTCTGTCTTGTCCTTGAAAAGAGATGATCCCTGGATGGGGAAATATTCGTGTGCAAGGATTCATAGATTCATATAATAGGATTTTATATTTTGAGAACTGCTAGATACTAAGTCCCTCCAGATAAGTTGAAAATGGACACTGGGGTCACAAAAGAGCAATGCAACTATATTGTAGCTAATTGGGCAGTGACACATTGCCTCCGGGACTGAAGCATAATAAACCTTGGAAACTTATATAAAATGTGGCCTTGTTATTAACATTTGATATTTTACTTAATTGACTTTTAGTTTGTATATATTTTGTAGTGCAGTGTGAAATTTTTATAGATATTATATAATAGCATATAAAATAATTGTATATTTGGGATGCTTAGCTGTGCTGGTTTGAATGAGAATACCCCCTTAGGCTTATATATTTGGATATTTGGCTCTTAGCTGCTAGAACTTTGGGGGAGGGTTTAGGATGTATGACATTGTAGGAGCAGGTATGTTACTTGGGGTAGACTTTGAGGTGTCAAAAGCCCAAGACATTGACAGTTAGGTCTCACTGCCTCTTATTTGGAGACAGAGACATAAGGTTCCAGCTCCTGCTTCAGTGCCATGGTTGCCCACTGTCATGCTCCCTCCCATAATGGTCATGGACTCACTCTCTGGTATTATTTTGCCTCGATAATTTCTTTCTTCTATGAGGTGCTTTGGATATAGTGTCTTCTTAGAGCAAGAAAGAAGTAACTAAGATATTTTTATAGTCATCATGTCATATAACATCAGATATGTATCTTTTCCTCATGATAAGAAGGTAATATTAGCATTGTACAAATGTGTGTTGTTTTATTTTGTCTTCTGTGGCTGTGATAAACAGCATGACCAAAAGCAACCTGCAAAACCAGGTTTCTTTCCTATTTTATTCTATACTCTATCATCATGGAGGCCAGGGTAGGAACTCAAAGAAGGAACCTGGAGGCAGGAGTTGATACAATGACCACAGAGGATTGCTGCTTACTGGCTTGTTCCCTCATGGCTTCCTCAGCTTGCTTTTTTAAATAACCTAGGAACACTTGCCTGGGGTGTCACAGTGCACAGTGGAATTGGACCTTCAATGTCAATAATTCATGAAGAAAAATGCCCTGTAGGCCATTTTTCCTAATTGTAGGGCCACCTTCCTAGATAATCCTAACATCTGTCTATTTTGTAAAAATATGAACCAGTATATATGTAAGTTTGAGAGCACATGCATCTGGCTGAAAGGCTTAGATATGACAACTTCCTACTACTAATGAATTGATCCAAGACCCAGATCTTGGTATTTAATACTATGTTAAAATACTAAGCACATGAGTTCTAAAGAAAGATGCATAATTTTAACCATTAAGCAGGAAATATATGTGATGAGCAAATACATAATTTAGAGCTATAAAATAAGGAAGTTCTCAGCAAACGAACAAAAATATGCATACATTATAATATTATGTATCAAAGATACATAAAGACACACAAAACCCAAATGCCCAAAGTCCTAACAATTTGGAAATGGATTAAAAGTATATTTGTATGTTACAAAACATAGAACAAATATATACTCTAATACAAAGCATTATAACATTCTGTTATATATTCACAATTACCAGATTGTACTTATATAATTGTTTCCTGTATAAAGACTTAAATGGGGGGGGGGGAGACACAAAGAGTGAATAAGATATCTGTATGAAAGAATTCCAAACACTTTGTGTAACTATTCTATCCCAAGGAAGAAAGAACATCATCTCTACATCTAACTGTAGTTTGCATGCATGAGTGAATTCTTCCTCAAAAGCTTCAAATGTAGAGAAGGAATCTAGGATCATACAACGCAGAAATCTGACAAGCATCACCTCAGCCAGGTGAACAACATGAACAAAACACAAGCATTATGTTGATAACACATAGCCTTGGTATGAGGCGACAAAAATTAAGCTTCTTTCCAAACACATATGCTCAGTTTAATCAGGAAAAAAGACACTGTAAATTTATTGGCTATGAAACAATTTACAAAATCAGACTAATTACCTTCCACCCTGTCAAAAGCATCAAGAAACAAGGTCTCTCTGAAAAACTACTATAGCTAAAGAAGTAGCCAGAAAGATTTAAAGCCATGTTCAAAGGCAATGTTCTGGGGATAGGCTTACATAGGAAAAAAATGGGATATTAGGCAAAACCCATAGAAATACGTATAAATTATGGTGAGTTCACAATGTCATATTATTACTTATTAATTTTTGAATGTAACAAACTATTATATAATTTTAAGACTAGAAGAATGTATATATAGGAGTATGAGAATTCTGTGTACTCAAGTTTCATATTTTAAAGTCAGTGACTACTCTTATATGAAATATTTACTTAGATAAAATTGGAAGAATTTAAATGTTATATGTGTGGGGGCTTTGACTCTAACAAGAATTGTAATAAAGTGATGATTAGTAAATTGTTACTTGATCATTTAGAGGAGCCTGGGGAGGAGGCAGCTCTGTGAAAATCAGAAAGTGGTGTATCCTAGGGAGTGCATATTAGTCAGGACAAAGGCTTGGGAGCTGAGGACTCAGGTGTGAAGGGAAGCCCTATAGTTGGGTGAAGTTTGTCAGAAACAAAAGTAGCAAGAGAGACTTTCAAACTTACAAAACAAAGAGGAAGATCTTTCAGAAGAATGAGGAGGAATGGCAATTAAGACTGAGGAAAACAAAGAGCATGTGGGAAATTCCAGTGAACAATAGAGAGAAATCAGCTAGGATCTAGTGACAAATATCAAACACCAATGAAATGACCTTCCTGTGATGACAGATGAGGTTAAGGTGCAACTGAAACATTCAGAAATGTTATATAGAGGGAAAAGCTGACATCAGTAAAAATTATGTATCTGTTACTGTATGTGGCATCTCAATTCATGTGGTTTTGTTTAGAATAAAAGAAAAACAGGTATTTCGAGGGGACTACCACTGCAAAGGAAGACAAATACAAACACTTGTGGTACATACTAAGACTTTTAGGGTCAGCAGATTTATTCAAAAAAGTAACTTAGTAATTTTAATAAGAATAATTAAGTAGAAAGATAAAACATGATAAGGAAGAAAAGGTAATAATACCTGTATTTCTATCAGTCAGTGGTTTGATTATAGGTACACTTACTAAAAGGAAAATGAGAAATTAACTTCTGATGCCATAGATTGTGCTATCTGAGTGTGGATAACTGTTAAATACATATGCAATTAGGAACCTGCTGAAGCTTTTTGTGGTGCATTTCTTTTTGCAAAAAGTAGAAATCAAGACTATCAATTGATATGAATATCAAAAGAAGGTGTTATACGCTAGAGAACATATTAGAAATATTAAAACTGCTGTCTTGGACCACAGGAGAGGAAGTGTGGGTAGGACGCTGTGGTGTGATATCAGGAAGTATTTAGAGACATTGTAAGACCTAAGTACATTTGAACATGATTTTGTAGTAATATATGGAGTGAAGAATGTTATTTTGTTCTTTTATGTTAGCATGGAACAATTTCAGACATATAAAATGCATAAATTTTGAACAAACAGATTTCAAATTCACCAGATAAATACACAAAGCTGGAGACATGCAATAAACTAAAAAACACAAGCAAGATTATAGAAATTATTTAAAGTGTTTAACTAGATTAAGAGCTGGACAAAGGTATCAAAGATCTGGGCTATAAGAAAATTTAAATAAAACTAATAAATTAGAATGTGGTAGCAGAGAACCTGTGTTAAAAATTCCAAATAGAAATGATCAAAGGGTAGAAGTGCCACAATTATATTGTGAAGGGTTATGCTTCTTTGTAATAGTAAGTCTTTTACTAAGAACACATTAGTGTATTTCTAAGGTAGACTAGAGACAAGATAAATTGAAGGGGAGTTAAAGCAGCAGGTATCAGGAATCAATACATTGCTACACATAAATTGAAATCACCATAACCCTGAGTCTTTTGTCTTGGGAAAATATTTACAGTGATGAAAAATGTTTCAATAAAGGTGGGGCTCTGCTGAAAAGGTTGAAAGTCTGTAATATCCAGATAGCCAACTGAGCTAGGTGTGTTATGATAGGCTCCCTTTCTCAGTGTGATTCTCTTTTTACCTTATCTAGGGAACTCCCGATGTGGTAAGGAATGTCATATAGCCCTCAGGGAAGATTACAGGCCAGACCCTTACATGATAGAATCTGTTTAGCAATGACCTGGGATTACCACACCCTATCCTAAGGAGATCCTTGTCTTCAGCAAATGACCTTTAATCATACCTAGAAATTCTCTCCCCACCCATAGGATAATTAAGTACTATTTTCTCCTTCTTGTGATAGGACCCCATGGTACGGCATGTAAATGAGATACTATACCACTATGTGTAAATCAATTATCCTGTCACCGTAGCCCTAGTAAATCAGAGACATTCATCCTTAAACCCTAAGTAAAGGTTGAATGGCTTGCTCGCTCATGATTGCAATAGAAATGTGAAATCAAAATGAGCATATTAAGAAGACATGGTGCAAAATTTTACAAAAAAACATCTACTATCAAATCCTCAGCAGATTAATTTTCAACACACATACACACACACACACACACACACACACACACACAAAGAGAGAGAGAGAGAGAGAGAGAGAGAGAGAGAGAGAGAGAGAGAGAGACAAAGACAGAGACAGAGGGAGACAGAGAGAGAGAACATTGTACTGCCCAAGACACCTCTTGGGAAGACACTGTTTTTGGAAGACAATAGATATTATTTGGAGGTTGAAGACAATGAGGGCAATAATAGAAACTGTTAGAGATATTTATTGTAAGAAGCTATAAGGAAGAAAAGGAAGAAAAGATATGTTGCTGCTGGTGGTGTTTGTACATACAGTAAATAATATTTCTAGAATTGAGACATGTGAGAAATCTAACAATGTTTTGTTTATGGAAAACCAGTTTAAATTTTGTGAGAATTCTATGAGTACATGTTTTATAGGAAGTGAGCCACACTGAAATATTTTCCCTATAGATTTAAGACTAAGAATGTCACTCAGACCCACCATTGATGACATATAAACCAATTTCCACTCCGATTATTATTATTAGTCAAGTTAGTAGTAGAAAGATTGGGTGACTATTCATGTATCAAACTGTCTTTGTCATCTTCTCATTAGGAAAGCTACTAACCTGCACTCCCAGTATGATCAGGTATTCAATTGTATTCCTTCTCAAGTTTCTGATGGGGTTGAAGACCAGATACTTTAGTTTTACAATTAAGTTTAGTTGTTTAGGGGTTAATATGTTTTTAGGTATAGATAGATGTTTTAAGTTGATAATGATGAGATATGATAGATATTGATTTACATTCAGAATTTTAGAAGCACCAAGATAGGAAAAATGTTTTCTTCAAGGCTGCCAAATACAAATAGCAAAAACATTAAAAATGTAACATTTGTATAATTCCTGATTGTGTCATGGTTCTTCTTGCAATAGGTATTTTATTGTAAATATGTGTAATAATATAAAAGTATATGTAAAAAATTAAAAATTCATAAAAAAAGAAAATGAGAAACTTCATCAAAACAACTGTAGAAGACACAAGGCATCAAGGCTATACTCAGGAAGGAAAGGGAAGATTTCTGTGACTTCAAGGCAAGCCTATTCTATACAACAACTTTCAAACAAGAAGGACTACATAGAAAAATAATGATTCTGTTTCAGAAAACTCACACACACACACACACACAAAAAACCTTTAGTAAAATATCCTATTTGACTTCAAATGAATCAGGTGAGAGCCTTGAGCCAATCATCATATTTTCTGACAAAATTCAGTTAGGTCTGACTCAGCTTGTGCCTTAGCCAATTCTCAGTGGAGGAAAACTCATCTATTTCCACATATATAAAGATAAGTTCTAATTCAGAGTCTGAGTTCTGATCTCTCCCAGGGCTCTGTTTGTATTTATTGAACTATATACTCTAATTTATCTTAGATAGCAAAACCCCAGCAAAAATCCTGAATTGTTATTTCTTCAAGCATCTGTGTTTCATACTCTGCACTCTGACAGCTGTAGTAGCTTCTGTGCTATAGTTCTGGACAAACACTTGACAGTCATACATGTTTTTTTCTTCTATCATTATGTTTTGTCAGTCAGCAGGTCCACTGAATATGTGGCAGTGTAAGAGCAATGTCGTTATGTTTATCACAATTGTCACTTTGAGAGCACAGACAAGCTCCTTATCCTGGTCTGGAAAATTCTATGTGACCTAGCTGCTGCTGCTGCTGCTTTCTGACATGACATCATTGTTTGTGCTGCCTATTGCAGCTCTGACACATTGGACTTATATTTCTGTATTAAATTTGAAATCATGTTTGCTTTCTTCATAGTATTCACAACATCAACCTCTGCACCAAGTGCTCATCCCTCCTGAACACCATAACCACCCCCTGCCTGCACATTTAAATGCCAGCTCCTTACAAACACTTGCTTTACTTACTATGAAATGACAGCTTGAAAATCTACATTTTGGGGGATGGGAAATTTCTTCACTTGAAAGCATGAGGACCTGAGTTTTATCTTCAGAATCCACTTAAAATGCCAAGTACAGTGGCAGATGCTTATAATCCCTGAGCTTCAGAGGTGAAGACAAGTAGATCCCTGGAGCTCACTCATCAGCTAGCTTATATTTCTTAGTGTGTTCCTAAAGAGTGAGTTATTGTATCTCAGAAGGAGAGACAGAGAGGGACAGAAACAAAGAATACAGTATTGCTTTAGGGACATCACCTGAGATTTTCAGTTTCCTACAAATACATAAGCACCTACACACACGGACTCATACATATATGTAATGAAGTGAAAATTGGCATTCCCATTATTTTAGCTCTCTATAAAGTACTATACATACCCTGATATTATATTTCTCAAATAATCCCAGATTATACTCACTATCCTGTCCTCAAATTGACTATATGTAGCTTTTACTCAATGTACATTCACTTTACAAGTTCCTGACATTGGAATGAAGATTTGAATGATATTCTCACTGCACTATACATTATAGTCACTTTTTCCACCTAAATCTCCCTCAACTCCAGCACATGTGCTCCTGCTCATGACTTAAGGTGCTCCTCATCCCTCTCTAGCAGAGTGTTTCCACACTGCTCTCTCTTTTTATGCAACAAACTTCTCTAGTGTTATTATTTCCCCCCTTGGTAATTTATCTGGTCTAGAAGCTTCCTCTGAGAAAAGTTCTTTGTATTCCATGATTAAGGAATATGTTTGTGTTAGAGGTTCACAAAAACCACACGCCTCTCTTTTGAGAGACTTATCTAGTTGGTAGGTTCTTTTAAAAATCTTATTCTCACATTTCTTCTAAAAAAAAAAGACTGTAAGCTTCACAGGTCACCACTATTTCTGCCCTTATATTTGATTTATTTCTATCAGCAACACAAATATGTAGTTTTTCAAATTTCCCTAAGTCATTCAATTGTCTAAATAAAATTAGAAATGAAAAGAAAGAAAGAAAGAAAGAAAGAAAGAAAGAAAGAAAGAAATAATACCCCTTCAAACTCAATTGGACCATCCTTGTCTGTAACCCACCTATTTCTCTTTATAGCTTCTACATGAACATAGGCAAAGAAGAGGGCATTTTGGGCTCTAATGTACTATGAGTAACAACTGATTTCTCTAGCTGCAGATTTTCAGTAAGATGGTGGCGCAGGAAGGAGGAGCACAAAATAATTAAAGGCAGAGCTTTAAACAATTAGCCCTTTCCACATCTAGCAACATCCAGGATTTCTGAAGGTGAGAGACTCAGGGGAGAATGTGCTTCCTTGCTTATGGAAAGATTCTTGCTCATTCTGCTGATAGAACCTCCCTAACTGAAACTATTAATAAACTAAATAAATAATATATTCTTACTTTGGTTCTTAAACCATTTTAGGCAAAGAAAATTAAAATGTGGTCACATATGATTAGATATTTTGAAATAAGCTATTTGACCTTTTAGTGACAAGGTCTCTATTTGAACACAGAAAATGGATTAGGGATATGGTATCAGCTCTTTGGTTTTGAATATTTATTAAGTTTGTTATAAGTCAAACAAATTAATATAGATTAAATGAGAATGCAACCAAATGCTAAACATTGGATGTACTTATATAAAGTCACAGATGAAGGTGCTTGCCATGTGGCAGTTTATTAAACCTTATACTACTATTGTGAATTTTGACTTGAGCAATTAGAAACCCTGTGAAAGTAAAGCTTTTTCCAAATTAAGAATTAATAGTGAACTTTGACCTAGACATCAGCTTTGCTGTAGGAATAGAATGCCAAAAATATTTAAAGCAACAACAAAAGAACATAAAACAAGATCAGGACTAATAACCTTTGCTGACATAATAAATGTCCATTGAAAAGAAGCAACACTTAGCTAAGCATACATGAGGAATAAGGGACTTCTTTGAGATTCTCTTTTAGTGAATCTGATCAGAATAATTCGATTTTAGCACTTAGAATGACAAGAAAAGTAGGCTTTGTCTTCCTTTCCGTTTAACATCTTCTCAGAAAAACAATGATCAGGCTTTCTATCTGTGAGCTTCTGCTGTCTGAATGTTCTTCTGGTTAGGAAATCTCCGCTTCAGTTCCTCTCTGTGTCCAGCCTGGGGTGTGGCGTAGGACTTCAGGGCATGAATTAGACTACTATTCATTTCTATTTGGGTATAATTCTAGCCAAATACCAAGTTCCAGGGTGTATATCAGGAAAAAGTGGAGACTGCAACTCCCATTGCTGAACACTTTTTCTGAGAAGCTCTTAAGGACACTTTCAAGAAAAGCTTCCAATTCCAATTGGTCCAGCATTTCATACTGTCCTACACGGGATGCTAATTAAACCTGGAATTTCTCAGCATTTAGAAACTGGACCACAAATACCATTCCTAGCTTGTTTAATCTTTCCGCCGATTTCATTTGGGCCCCTACAATGGTACTATTTGTCCCAAATCAGCAGAAAGAAATGTTAAGAGAATGACACCCCATTTCCTATAGGAGAGGTTGAGTAGGTTTTTGGTTGCTTTTTTGGGCTATAGAGGGTTATTATCAATGGAAGTTGGTTAGAAGTTATTATATGTCTTATTTAAAGAGAAAACAAGGTTAGACCAGCAATGTCTTTCTTTTTGTTTACTTTATATTCTTAGGTTTGGAGAAAGGGCTTGAAAAGAAAGAAGCGGGAATATAGAAATATATATATCGAAGATAGAACAAAGAGTAGATTAGTGAATCTATTCCTCAACTTAATGCCTCAATTGTCACTCACAGGGTTATTTTTAATTCACTGGCATAGAATTTTGTATGTAGATTCAAAATACATTTAATTCTAGAAACAGTGGTATAGAATTCAAATGTAAGATAATTTCACTATATATATATATATATATATATATATATATATATATATATATATATATATTAGAGTATATCAGATATATAAGGTATTGTACAAATATAACTCAATTGTAATGCAAGGTTTACTTCCAGTGTTTTGAAAGTACTATTGCAAGCTGCTTAGGATAAATAATTTATACAAGTTTATTGTTAGTTGATAAAATCATGGTCATGTCAATTGCTAGTCTGTCCCATCCAGCAGGACCAGTAATTACGGGGGTGTGAGGGGAGCCATCCCTGAAGATGGGATGGAAAAGAGAGAGCTGAGACCAAGTAGCATTTCTATCAAGGTCTGTTTATTGAATCAAAAGCAAAAGCTTATATGGGGTGGAGGCAGGGGCTAAGCAGCAGGGGTGGGGGCCCGATCATGCCTCCAGATGATGCCATCAGGGGAACATCCTGTGGTTCATCTCGGAACAATTCCTATCTTATCTTAGCTAACTATCTCTTGGAAAGCCCCGAGATAACCTGCTAAACAACATCTGCAGAGGCTGAAAGGAGGAAATTATGCAGGGGCTGAAAGGAGGAAGTTAGCTTTGGAATGGGGCATCAGTATTTTGCCATTAGACTCTTTTAGCCTTGAATGACCCTGGGTTGGCTCCGAACACTAGTCTACTTTTATGACAAGAATATACATCTTAGGTGTAGAAGATAGATATTATTCTACAGAAAGATAAGGTAGGGTAGTTAGGTAAGGTCTTCAAAAACCCCAGAGATATGAAGAATTTGACATTTTAAAATGTTTTTATTATTTTAAAGTTTCATTGACAATGAGATTAATTAAGTCTTGGCAACACCCAGCCTACCTCAAAGAGGATGATGAGCATCAAAGAACCTCCTTATGGAGATGGCTTCAAATGTGGCAAACAAGCCACTGAGCAAATGTTCTCATTTCTACCACAATCAGAATTCTGCCTTAAAAAACTACTAGCTTGGATGCAGGCAGAGTTGATGGCCAAACTCTGCCAAGACATGGTAAACAAGTCCTCAATAATTCATGCCTCACAAATATGTCTGTCAGATATATTGGGTCAGAAGCCCGAAAAAGATGTTTTAACATTATAGAGAGTTTAGGGTGACAATTCATTTAGCAAACTGTTTCCTTCATCTTCTTATTTGGAAAGTTACTAACCTGCACTCCCAGCATACTCAGGTAATCAAGTTTATTCCTTCTCAAGTCTCTGATGGAGTTGAAGACTAGGTATCTCGCTATTACAAAGAATCTTAGTTGTTTAAGGGTTAAGATGTTTAGGACCAAACTGCCTTGTGACTTCTGTCCTTCCCCCAAGGTACTTTCCAGAAACCCAGCTGCCCTCAGGAAGTTTTCATCACCTTCACAGACTGGCTTCTTAGAAAATAGGACAGAGAGTTTAGGTACTATAGATAACTCCTTGAGGTCAGGGTTGCTTAGAAACCCTTCCTCTTACATCCCCACTAACCCCTTTACCCTGGTAAACATCCTGGACATCTGCTGCCAAGTTCACCCTGCTCCCCCTCCCAAGTTCCTGCTTATTGACTATATAAACAGCCTGTGGAAAAAAATAAATGGTGTTAGCTTGATCAGACTCCTTGACTTGCTGTCTGTTCTTCGTGTCTATTGTCCCCCATTCTCTCCCAAGGGTCCTAGGGTCCCAGTTGATTGTCTGGAGGCGCCCAACATGGGGCTCGAAGACACTCCCAGGAGAGACCACCGCCCCACTTGCCAGTGAAGACATTTGAGTGTAAGGCCTGGAGAACCTCCCGACGTGGCCGTTCGGAAATTGGAGGACATTCTCAAGGGGTGTATTTCATTAGGTAAGTACTACAATGGGACAAGAAATTTCTCAACAAGACCTCTTTATTTCAAGACTTAAGGATTCTCTCAAGATGCGAGGAGCGAAGGCTAGGAAAAAGAATCTCATAAAAATTTTTTTAATTTCTCACCAATGTCTGTCCCTGGTCTCCTCAGGAGAGAACGATTAATGAAAAGAAATGGAGCGGGGTGGGTGACTGTCTACAGGACTATTATAGAGTTTTTGGACCAGAAAAGTTTCCTGTCACAGCCCTTAGTTATTGGAATTTGATTAATGAGGTTCTTAAAACCCGTCATGACTGGCCTGATACGCAAAATGTCATGGAGGAGGGTGAAAAGGCCTTACGCTGCTGCCGCTGCTCCCATACCCCCTCTGAGTCTGGCTGCTCCCAAGCTTCCTCACCTTCTCGGCTTGGGTCTATTCCACCCTCGGGACTTTCTGTTGACACTGTTGATGTTCTGACAAAGACAAAACCCCCACTTAAAACTACTTCCCTTTATCCCTCACTTATTGACCTAGAGGGAGATGAGCCTCTGGATCCTGGAGATGCCACCACCCTTGAGGAGGAGGCTGCCTATTTTCATAATCCAGACTGGCCACCTCCCATTGAAGCTACTGTGGCTGTCACAACTACTCCAGCTAAAACGCAGTCTCTGGCCACTTGCTTGCTCTCTTACTTCCATCCTCCTCCTCCTTATGATCTGCCTCCCTTGGATGGGGTGATTGTAGCCAATCCGCCTGTGGCACAGGCTCAATTGGCAGCTTAAGCTGACTTGACCACACTTGCTGATTTAGTAAGAAATAGACAGTAACAATTAAGCTTTTTAAAAACAATAAAGGGCTTGGATTCCCAACTCACAGATTTAACCTTGTTCCCTACCATCCCTAAGCCCTGACCTGATGATAAAAATTGTTGGGAACTGTTAGGCTTGGGCCCCCTGGGGCCATGCCCTGGACAGTATGCAATTGTTATTCTGTCCTGGCAGATTCCTCTTGTGAACATTGTGCCTTGCTGAGCTGACCACAAGTTCCTGTTTTGCACCCTGGTTACCTTGGTTACATGGTTCCCCTTGTCCTGGGGACTTATCATCTACGTTGTCATGTATTTTTCCACCTGCCTTTGTGCTGTATAAAAGGCCTTGGCCCCTCCTCATTAAACAGTATTCTCTTAGAATGGATGACCTGCTGTCTGGAGTGATTCTTCAACCTGCAGTCCCTCGCTGGATACATCGGGGTATGTGCAGTGTGGGCGCTGCAAAAAATAAAGTAAAAATTTTCCTCAAACAGCGCTTGCATTTCCACTTTTACTTCGTAGCAGTGCCAAGGTTCCTAGAGAGCCCCCAGAGCACCACCCCCAGTGGGGGAGGGAGAGGATGATGAAGTGGTAGCCCCACAGGCAGTGGTACCCGGGCCTGGGGACACCTGGACCCTGGCACTAAGTCTCTTATTTATACCCCGCTGAGCCTCTCCGTTCTGGAGAGACTGAAAGCAGCAGTTTCCAAATACAGGGCTGCTACTCCGTTTACTTTGGCCCTCTTGGAAGCCTCTATAGAGGCTTGGCTTTCACCCAGTGAGTTTCATCAGTTTGCTAATGCTGCCCTTGAAGGAAGGGATTTTATTTTGTGGAAGGAGGAGTTTCAGGAGGCTGCTCAAACATTAGCCCTTAGAAATGTCCAAAATGAGGATACCCGGGATTGGACAGCTAGCCGCATCCTGGGGGAAACCACCTTTTCATACCTTCAAGGCACAGAATTTATATAGCCATGGACTCCTTGCCCAGGTTCACCAGGCCGCTTTAGGGGCCTGGCGAAAACTGCCCTCAAAGGGCACAGCCTCCGCCACTCTTACCCTATAGTTCCTTTATAAGCCGTCTTTCGGAGACTGTCACTTGCCTTTTTGGCACCCATGAGACAGATAACCCATTTTTAAAACAATTGGCCTTTGAGAATGCTAATCCCATGTGTCAGGTTACCCTCAGACAGCATTGCAAGGGGACCATTTCAGCCTATGTTTGTTTGTGTTTAGGGATTGGCTCTAGTCATGCCATTGGCTTGGCCATTGGTGTGGCCCTACATAAAGCAGGTATTGGCTCCAGTCAGGTTACTCAAAAAACCTTCACTTGTAAACAGCCTGGACATTTTGCCCGAGAGTGTTCTTCCTGCTGCCCTCCCGGTCCATAGTCCTTAACTAAGGCACAGGGACTCCCCCTTCTTCGGGTTTTGGGCGTCCCCTGTAATACCTTACTGTGAAAAAAAGGCGGCACTGGGTGAATGAGTGCAGGTCCAAAACTGATATCCAGGAAAGGCCCCTCATGCCACGGGTCTGGGAAACTTCTCACGGAGGCAACCCTCGGTCCCCCTCAATCGGATGAGACCCAGGGGCATTGGGTTCATCCCAGCAGCCCCTCCCCAGTCTCTGCAACTTCCCCTCGAGAGAGAAGAAACAATTTCTCTCTCTGCTCACAATCCATTTCAGACCTCCGGCCAGCCACAACGTCCAGCCCTGCCTTGGACCTATGTTCCACCTCCAGCAAAATATCAACCTCTGAGGAGGGCCTTCACCTAATTCCCACCAATGTAAGAGGCCTCCTGCCTCCAGACACCTTCGGCCTCATTCTAGGATGGGCCTCAGTTGGGCTTCAGGGAATCCATGTCCATCCAGGGGCAGACTTTCCAGGGGAATCGATTCAGACTTTCCAGGGGAATACCAACTCCTCGTCTCGGTCTCCAAGGGTCCTGTCTATAACTGGGAAAAAGGTTGGCACAGTTAATACTTTTGCGTCTCACAACCCTCAGTGACCACTTTCTTCAAGAGACCAGGCTTTCCCAGGTTTTACTCTCATCGAAGGCTTTTTGGGTTCAAAAATTTTTTCCCACCTGACCTATGCTTTCCTTATACTTAGATGATAAGGCCTTCACTGGTCTTCTGGATTCCGGAGTGGGTGCCACTGTTACTTCCCTAGAACATTGGCTCAGCTCTTGGCCTCTAACCAAGAGTAACTCCGTTACTCACTTACAAGGTTTTGGTCACTCCAAAAAACCCCAGGTCAGTACCCAGGCCCTAAGATGGTCTGATAAAGAAGGAAATTCAGGCACTGTAACTCTTTTGTCATCCCTAACCTGCTGGTCAACCTATGGGGCCGTGATATTCCTTTCCAGATGAATGTTCTGATGGTCTGCCCAAATGAGGTGGTGACCAAATTGATGCTTAACCAGGGCTTCCTTCCTGGCCAAGGCCTAGGAAAACAATCCCAGGGGAGGTCCGACCCCATCCAGCTTGAACAAAAACTGGATTGTCATGGTCTGGGATATCACTAATGGCCAATGTTCTCCCTGCACCCCAACATGCAGAAAAGATTTCCTGGAAGTCTTCCTTGCCTGTATGGGTTGACCAGTGGCCACTTACCAATGAAAAGCTTGCTGCTGCAACCTCTAGTGCAGGAGCAATTACAGACAGTCCACATCAAGCCTTCTAACTTCCCCTGGAATACTCCCATATTTGTTATCAAAAAGAAATCGGGAAAATGGAGGCTTCTTCAGGACCTCTGGGCAGTGAATAAGGCTATGTTGGTCATGGGAGCCCTTCAGCATGGCCTCTCGACACCAACAGCTGTCTCTCGGGACTATCACAAAATAGTCATTGATCTAAAGGACTGCCTTTTTACTATCCCCTTGCATCCTGAGGATTGCCATCACTTTGCATTCAGTTTGCCACAAACTAATTTCCAACAACCTATGCCCCAATTCCACTGGAAGGTCTGCCCTCAGGGCATGGCTAATAGCCCTTCCCTGGCCCAACGATTTGTGGGAAAAGTAACACAGCCCCTCTGTGAAGCTTGGCCTTCTGTGTATATTTTATATTACATGGATGATATACTCTTGGCTGCTGCATGCCAAAATAAAATTTTGTCTTGTTTTCAACATTTACAAGACACCCTGCTTAAAGCCAAGCTTAAGGTAGCACCAGAAAAGATTCAAATGTCTGAACCCTTTACTTACTTAGGTTATGAGCTTCAATCTCAAGTTTTTGTCACTAAACTAGAGATCCGACTTTCTTCACTAACCACTTTACATGATTTCCAGCGGTTTCTTGGAAATCTTCAATTTCTCCACCCACATCTTAAAATTCCACCCCCCCCTTCTGTCCCCTCACACTCTTACACCAGAAGCCAGGGCTTCCCTGAAGATCCTGGAGGATGCGATTGCTCATCAAACAACCTTTTAAACATCCCCTGGTCTTCTTCTTTTCCTCATCCTTTGTGCCACCCCTCATTCTCCCATGGGAGTGTTCTGGCAGCCTCCTCGGCCTCCTCAACGAGGATCGGGTACCCACTTCCTTTGGGTTCCACTGCCATCTTCTCCCTCAAAGGTCTTAGCCTCTTACTTTTCACTGATCTCCACATTGGTGATCAAGGGCTGAAAAATGTCCCAGCAATATTTTTGAAAGGACTTTGACTTAATACCCCTTATACCTCTGAACAAGTGAACTGGCCTTTCCAGTCCTCCGAGGAATGGAGAATCGCTTTCTCATATTTTACAGGCACTATTGATAATCATTTCCCTCATGACCCCCTCATTCAATTTGCATGGCTCCATGATTTTGTTTTTCCCTTGCGCTTCACCCGAGCTCCCATCAAGGAAGTGCTCTTAGTGTTTACAGATGGTTCTTCCTCGGGGCATGCTTCATACGTTGTGACTGGGACCCCACATGTGTTCAACACATCCTTCACTTTTGTGCAATAGATTGAGGTTTTCACTATCCTCCAAGTTTTTATGGCCTTCCATAAACTTATGATACTCCCCTGATCAAGAGTTTACACCCAGCTCTTATAGAAACCCCAACTTCCAAGATCCAGATGAAACCCCCTGGAAGGCAGGATGCTCCAACTTAAATCGCAGGCTTCGCCTCCTTGCCCCTTTATGTCTGCCCAGGTTACCATAGAGACAAAAACCTTCTACATACATGTGGAGGTAAATCTGATTACTGTTGTAGAGCATGGGGTGTAAAACTATGGGCCACACCTATTGGAATCCCTCTTCATCGTGGGATTATATCACCCTCAAAGCTAACTACTCTCATCTCTCTTACTGTCAAATTTCTGATGCCACTCAGTGTAAAGTGGATAGTAGTTCTAAGGGCCGGTGTCACTCCCTGACTATCACTCTCACTGAAGATGGTAAAAAGGCACCTAATTGACTTTGAGGGTATGATTGCGGCATTCGCACCTATCAAAGTGGTCATGATCATGGACTTAACTTTAGCATCAAATTACTCAAGGAAGTCCCCTCCCATAACTCCCCTATTGCCCTGAGTCCCAGCTTTCCTCTAGGAAATCAGCCAGTTCCTCACCGGGCCAGGCTGCCATTTCAGCCACATGTCACCCCATCTCCCAGGGTTCCGTTGACGACTTTCATTCCCCAAGCCTCTCATTTGGCCTATAGAAACCTTGTCTTTAAACTTGTTAACCAGACTTTTCTGACACTTAATGCCACTCCTCCAGAGCTTACAGAGGAGTGTTGGCTTTGTAACCACTCTATCCCCCCTTTTTATGAAGGGATCACTGTCTATAATGACAATGGTGTCAGCTTGATCAGACTCCTTGGCTTGCTGTCCATTCTTGTTTCTTGTCCCCCATTCTCTCCCAAGGGTACAAGGTTCCCAGTTGAATGTCTGGCAGGCCCAGACATAGATAGGTGTTTTAAGTTGATAAGGATATTCATCAGAGTTGAGTAGAGAGTGGGGTCTGACTTTCACATGAACTCTTGTGCCCCATATTTCATCATGTCCCCTGGATGAGGAGGCCTGGTGGCACTCAGAGGAAGGATAGCAGGCTACCAAGAAGAGACTTGATGCCCTATGAGCATATACAGGGGGACGAGGGTCCCCCTCAGTCACAGTCTTAGGGGAGGGGAGTAAGGGGAAAAAGGGAGGATGGGACGAATGGGAGGATACAAGAAATGGGGTAACAATTGAGATGTAATATGAATAAATTAATAAAATATATTTTAAAAAGGATAATATGTTTTGGAGATATATTTACATTCAGAAATTTAGATGCACGAAGATAGGAAAGACATATTCTTTAGGGATGTCAAATACAAATAGCCAAAATACTAAGAATGTGACATTTGTCTAATTCCTGATTGTGTCATGGTTACTTTTGTTATAGGTAATCTATTGCATATATGTGTAATAATATAAATGTATATGAAAATTTTAAAAAGAAAAACACTGAGAATTTAAGACATGTGAGACATTGCACATCATACCTGCTTTACTTGCTTACATAATGTAATGTTGGCCCTGATTGTACTGGATGACAAAGAAACATCTGATGCATGATTGTTCCATGTAACATGGACAAATTTGCAAGCCCTCTGTTTCACGATTGGTTGCTTAATTCACTCAACAAATTACCTGTGGTATCTCTGATATGAAGTGGAGCCAAGGATCTGACACAAGACTCCTGAATTGAAGCACAGAAAAGGCAAAGACTTCAGCATGTACATTCTATACTCGGACTAAAGAATGATTTTCTTCATGTCTTTTGGTTACTTTGAATAAATATTTCAATCTTAATACTAAAGTACCATAACAATTTTTTCTAGTAAGATAGATCAGCATGGTTGTGCCAAAAAGATAGATAAACATAATAATAAAGCTTAAAGCAATTAAAAAACCAAATTGTAGCTTAATATGCAATCATAAGAGTTTTTATATGTGAAGATTTCTTATGAATCAGTAAGAAAATTTAATTGCCTATGTAGAACAACAAATTTGGAGAATCACTATGATCACAAATAAAAACATGGGACATAATCCAATACTCTATATTTTAACATGCACAGATAAAACCCATCAAATTACATTTTAAGTGGAAAAATACAGTACTTCAATATATATGTGTATATTGATGTATGTATATCTATGTAGATACATAGAGAAATATATATATATATATATATGAATATATCTAAATATAGGTAGATATTAATGTATCTAAAGCTATATATGGACAGATAGGTATATGACAGATGATAGATACATAATAGATAGATGATAAATAGGTGGTTGATAGACAGATGGATAGATACATAGATACATAGATTATATAGATAGATGATATGTAACCTGATGAAGATTGAGGCTACATGAACATTTTTGTTTCCCAAGAATATAATGTTATACAAACTTTAATTGATAGTAACTATTAAAATACTGAATGTATCTTACTTATGAAACATCTCAGTTGTCCCATGACAGCATTAACACTTGAGCAAGTACAAAATTCTAGTTTACCAAAGCAAAGGAGAGCTATCACACAGTGGCCGCTAATTTTCTCTAAACAGTTTTCACAGTCAGTGGTTTCTTTCAAGCCACAGTACATTTGGAAGGAACTGGCAATAAACAGAGATATTGACTTCCTTGCTCTCTTACTTTTCCCAGCTGGATCACAGCCACCTGGTAAACATAGCAGAGACTCTGGGCTCTTTTTGAGTATGAAAGCTATTAAACTTTTATACATTCCTGTAGCCTGTCTCTGCCCTTATTCTTTTATCATCATATTCTGCAAAGAGGTACTCAGGTAAATAAAATCCCACATTTAATCAAACTATGCATTTATGATTATGGTATAAACAACAAAATGATAGAATAATATTGATGGAAATTGGAAACAGCACTTCTCTTGTATTAGGTTCCTTTGATATTTTCTTGATTCATCTTTATATTACAACTTATTTTGTTACAATAGTTGCAAACTTACAGAAGAAATTTTGGTAAGTTTAGAATCTCCCAGTAACTCTGGATTTATTATCCCCAATATTACAAACTTGAAATCGTAAGGTATGATTATTTTTTAATTAGTGCATCAAGATTATTATGAAAACATAAAATTAATTTGAATTGTTTTAGACATTTTTCATGTTGTTCTGTTTCAATAGTCTAACTGGAGTCTCATGCTAGCAGTTGTCACATCTCCTTATGGTGTTCTTTGCCATGACACTTCCTAGGGCTTACGTTGTTTAGAGGTTCATAACAGTTTTGCAGGAGAATTGGCCAGACATGGCAGAATGTCAATTCATTTGGTCTGATGTTTTCCACACTAAATATGGCACTTAGCTCAGACAGAACTTGTTTCTAGTGCCGAACATCATTTTTCTGTGTTGTTTAAACTCAATAACTATTTTTTCTGTTTCCAGAACCAGTAAGCCTTTATCCTGATGAGGGTAACTTTATTAACTACAGTTCAGGAAGATTTTCACTTTCTCTGTACTTTTTAAAAACATTTTTGAAGTTTGCATGAGAAGTAATGGTTTTATTATGGCATTTTCAGGAATAGAATTCATTTTACTTTGTTCCTATTGATATCCTTTCTCCATAAGAAGCTCTCTGCTTGAGGGCACCCCTAAGCCCCAAAATTGCACACATTTTCACCTTATACCTATTCTGTTCCTTGTTCCCTCTTCTTTATGTTTACTCTTGGACCCCACTGTTTCTAGAGTTGCCTATGATCCTCTTGCTTAGCACTTTACCCCAATTCCTGTGTTTGCTACTATTTCTCTAATTGTAGTAGAATTAGATTCTCTATTCCCTGCATGTTTTACATATTGGGACTACTTACATTATAAAACTGTGTACTTCGCATAGATTTTACTCATTTAGTGATACTAAACATTGCCTAAAGTGTAGTACCATGTACCTGTCCCTACGTAATCTTACTTAACAGACACTTCCTTATAGGATTTTTATATTTTATCTGCCTAACTTTCCATTCACAAAACTCCAATAGCTGGCCAGTTGGCTGTATCTATAGTTATTTGCTTTTCAGGAAGCCCCACAAAAATAATTATTACAGTACTATTTTCAGATTCATTTTTTTCACATGGAAATATGCATTGACATTCATCCATGTCTTCCCATGAGATAACTACTTATGTTTTGTTGCTGAATGTCAATATATATACTAAATAAACAGTTTTCTAACTTAGTCTCAACATGTGAAATAGGCAATGAAGAGAGAATCATACATATGTGTATATGAATTATCCAAGTAACAAATAGAAGGTCATGAAATAAAAAACAAAGTAATGTAAATTAGAAGAAGTAGAAATTAAATAATTTTCTTCAACAAGGCCACGCCTACTCCAACTATGGTACACCTCCTAATAGTGCTACTCCCTAAGGTCAAGCATTTGAGCACATGAGTCCGTGGGAGTCACACTTACTCAAACCACCGTAGCCAGCCACAGCAGTACTCCTTTCCAGTAGAAGCCTCAACTATGCCAGGGCAAAGCCTGAGTCTGACAGGTGTGTTATGTGCTTCTTAGAAACTTCAAGTTACCATCAGCATGATACAGATGCTGACAGTAGACAGATGAAAAATATATACAATTCTGTATTAATAAAGGAAACATTAAGCTATGTTTTTAGTTTTATTGGCATGGCAATTGTACATAGGTATATGTAATATGACATTTTGATAAATGAATGCAATATAAAATAATCCCACTAAGATAACTGGCAAATATATCACCTCAGACCTATGTCACTTTTTTTGCTGGGAACATTTAGATGCTATTTGGAATTATTCAATTTACTCCTGCTAACTGCACTTATATTTGTCTCTAGCAAATTGACAGGTTACTTCTCCAATAAAGTTGCAACCTATTTCATTAAAACTTCTCCCTCATCTGTCCATACCCAGGGCCCTTTTTATGAATAGGAAATGGGTTCTTTATTCTCTACCACTTGGAAATTCACAATTTGTATCGCACATATTACTTAAAATAGAGTGTGCTTGATTTTCAGTACATAGACTTTCTTCCTAAACATAGTGCCCTGTAGTTAAAGGAGAACTGTTTACCACTAAATCCATAGAGCAAGTGAACCAACTTTAACATGCTAGTGCCTGGAAAGCCAATTAGCAAATGCATACTAAATTTTCAGTATCCATGTCCCCTCAAAAGGATGACTTTGCTAATTCTATGTCTTGGCTATAAGGCTATAGTTTTTTAAATAAGCCTGGAACCATTTATGTTTTTCACATACTGTTTTCAATTCTTTTAGATACACCCTAGTAATAAATTTCTGAATGCTATGGATATGGCTTTCATAAATTTATGAAGATATTCCATTGTGAAAATCAGTATAAAGTCCACAGTTTATAATGATAATTTGCATCAAAAGCATTGTTCGAAAGGGTACAAATCCCTTCAATAAATAGTGCTGGGAATTGTATATCTGTATGCTGACAAAGGAAACATAACACTATTGTATGATTTTTTAATAGGCAATGACATAGTTTTGTTTTTAAAAAGTCCACTTGGTTCATTTAAATATTTTAATTGGATTTGTTTCACTATGAAGTTCTTTGGAATCTCTATGTATATAATCTTGATGGTAACACTTTGTTGGAAGAGTTTTGTAGTTGTTGTTGGTTTTTGTTTGTTTGTTTTTTAGTACTCTGAAGATTTTTGTTTTTTGTAACATCATGAAGTCATTTTTTTATTCCCATGCTTATGATTTTGAGGTCATATATAAAAATCTTTCTCCATATCAATATCCTGAAGTGTTTCCTTTCTGTTAATTTCATAGTTTCAATACTTCCAGGCATAGTGACCTATTCGGCATTGCAATGCACCATTGTCATCTTTAAAGTTCATGTTCAAGAACCATGCAATGGACTTATAAATATTGGAAAGTAATCTCATAACACTTTAAATAAACTTAACATTTTGTGCTGAGACACTTTTCTTTAGGATTATAAGCTGCATGAAGCCTGCGGGCTACCTTTGGGCACATGTGTAAGCAGATATGTTTGTATAAATACATATATGTATCTATTTTATATGATTTTTGCATGTATATGCAAAAGAGAATTGCTAGTTTCTTCATTCAACAGAAATATGTTGGCTTTTTTTCTTCAGAAATAATTACTAAGTGAAAAAATTTCCACTATATCTTTGCGCCTTTGAAAACCATTAGTTTGTTATAAGTACATTGATTTATTTCTACATTTTATATTTGATTTCATTGGCCTGTGGATCTACTGTTTTGTTAAACCATTAATATGGGGCCTTCAACCTGGTTCATTTTTTTTATTATTTAGAAGATTCTTTTTTCATGTTTTAGGAGGATATATTCAGACATTTGTGGGAAGATGTTGTTTGGTATTTTGGTAGGTTTTATATTGAATCTGCCTATTTTAGAGGACAATATGAACATTTAATAAAAGTGATTTCTACAACTAATGAAAATGGTATATCTTTTAAAATATTTTTTTTACTTTTTTCATATACTTTTAATTTCACACACAATTTAATATTTTGGTATGGTTTTTTTATTTGAGATATGGTTCCTCTGTGTAACCTTAGCTTTCTTATACTCACATTGTAGACCAGGCTGCACAGTTTATTTTCTTAATTGAATTTAGACAAGAACTTTAATAACAATTGTGGGACACTGAATTATAATTTATTTTCACCAATATTTACTGGATTTTGGAAAACCTGCTGATCACATTTCCTTGACTTCACTGAACTCATTTGTTGGTTCAGTGTTTTGTTTTGTTTTGTTTTGTTTATTGAATCACTAGCTTTTTTGATTCTTGAAATTATTTCACCTCTTTACGCCTTGGAACTGTTAGCCTGTGTTTTTGTGGAGGGGATTTAGACCATTGATATTGAGGATATCAATAAACATTTTTTCTAAATTTCTGTTATTTTGTTTTATCTGTGTGCATGTTTTACAAGGATATTTAGATTTTTTTCTATTTGGTGTTCTTCATTTACTTCTCTTACCTAGTTAGTATTCATAATATTACTAAGAGTATATATGATAATATTAGATGTGCTCTCTATATCAATTTGCATAGTTTAGACACTCATTTCTTAATGGCAGCAAATCTTACATGATCATTATATTTAAGCATTTTATATGAATCTGCTATTATTTTGTTGTGAGATTTGTATTCATCAAAGATACTGACATTTACTTTTGCTTTTTTGTTGTATACTAATCTGTCATGGGTATGAAGATAATGTTGTGATTGTAGAATGAAATTTCCAAGATTGTCTGGAAGTTTAAAAAGAATCAACTTTAGTTCAACAATTTGGTACAATCTATAAGTGAAAACACCCGTATAAGTCAGGGTTCTCTAATGTAAAAAAATAACTTATAGACTGAATCCCTTTATATTTTAAAATGTATTATTTAGAATAACTTATAGGCTGTGGCCTTCCAAAAACAGCTGTCCATGAAGAGAAGTTTCAAAAACCTAATAGTTATTCATTCTTTGTGTTAGATATTTTATTTGATGTAATATAGGCCAGAACGCCAAAGAAGGAGGTGCTAATGTCAGGGAAGGAACAGACTTTCTAGGCAGGAAAGAGCAAGCAGGCAAAGAGTGAAGCTTCCTTCTTCCATGTCTTTATACAGTCTTGCCACAGGTGTGATGTAGAGTAGAGGTATATATTCCAACTTCAAAAATTTGGATTAGATGTAGTTAAGCAAAAAATTCTTTGCTGGTGTGCTCAGCCATATTTTGTGTTTTACTTAATTCCTGATGTGGACAATTTGACAATCAAAAGTAACCAACACATCATCTCATCTAATCTTGCAATATACTTGGAGCAAATAATTTGTGACTAGTTAATTTTTGTTCTTGTTATTTGAAATTTTATTTATTCATTTTCTTCATGGTTACATTTTGTGCACTATATTCACTTTCCAACAAAGACATTTCTTGTAGTTTTTCAATTAATTGGTATAAACCTGCTTTTTTTCATTTTTTTCTCCTTTATTAATTTATTCTTGTTACATCTCAATGGTTATCCCATCCCTTGTATCCTCCCATTCTTCCCTCCCTCCCATTTTTCCCTTATTCCCCTCCCCTATGATTGTTCCTAAGGGGGATTACCTCCCCCTGTATGTGCTCATAGGGTATCAAGTCTCTTCTTGGTAATCTGCTGTCCTTCCTCTGAGTGCCACCAGGTCTCCCCCTCCAGGGGACATGGGTACTGGCACAGCAACAGGCTGGTTGATCAGTGGAATCGAATCAAAGACCCAGATATGAATCCACACACATATGGTCACTTGATTTTTGACAAAGAAGCCAAATCCATTCGATGGAAAAGGGATAGCATCTTCAACAAATGGTGCTGGTCTAACTGGATGTCTATGTGTAAAAAAATGCAACTGGACCCATATTTGTCACCTTGTACAAAACTCAAATCCAAGTGGATTAAAGACCTCAACATAAAACCAGAGACACTAAGTCACTTAGAAGAAAAAGTGGGGAAGAGCCTGGAACATATTGGCACAGGAGACAACTTCCTGAACAGAACACCAACAGCCCAGGCCTTAATGTCAACAATTAATAAATGGGACCTCATGAGGCTGAGAAGCTTCTGTAAGGCAGGAAACACTGTCAAGAGAACAAAGCGACAGCCTACAGACTGGGAAAAGATCTTCACCAACCCTACATCTGACAAAGGTCTAATATCCAAAATATATAAAGAACTCAAGAAATTAAACACCACCAAACCAAATAACCCAATTGAGAAATAGGGCTTGGAAATAAACCTGTTTTGAGATTTCATCTACTCTAGTAAGAATGACAAAGATCGAACAAACAAATGTTGGAAGATGGAGAAGATGTAGGGAAAGAAAGACACTTACTGCTAGTTGGAGTGGAAACTTGTGTAGTTACTATGGAAATAGGTGCACAGTTATTTCAAAAATCTCAAAATAAATCTACCATATAGTCCATCTATACCACTTTATCATAAAGCCAAAGGACTCTGAATTTACTACAGAGATATATGCTCATCAGTGTTCACTGCTTGTCTATTCAATATTGTCAGACAATGGAAATAATTTAGATGTCCATCAACAGATTCCTGGATAACAAAAATGTGGTACAATTATTTGCAAACATTATTCAGCTAATAACAATTAAAATTTACATATAATGGATAGAACTCTAAGCAGTCATCCTTAGTAAGTTAAGATTCAGAAAGATGAATTAGCATGCTTTGTCTCATGTCACACCTAGTGTTTAAAGTTTAATATGTTTTTTTTTTTTTTTTTTGGTTTTTTTGGTTAAGAGTGATGATTTGGATGAGATTGGCTTTTATAAGATCCTGCTTGAACACTTTGCCTATTGGTGATTGAATCGTTTAGGAATGATTAAGGTGTATGTGTTTGTGACTATGATCAGGATTAGGGTTTTAAATTTTTCCGCTATTCCCAGTGTGCTCTCTGACTGTTTTTGTGGATTAAGATCTGAGTTCCCATTTGCCCTTGTCATTGTGCCTTTGCTCTACCATTATGGACTCAAATTCTCTGAAACTATAAAGCCAATTAAATATGAACTGTTGCTGCCATAGTGTTTTCCCCACAGGACTAATAAAATAACTAAGACATTAAATAACTAATAAGGGCCAATGGTGGAGCACAGGATATTTCAATAATCATGAGAAAAGAAGCATCACATGAGATGATCATAGGGAAACGAGATAACGAGAGGATGGGGGAGTGATAGCTAACACTAAAGTCCTTTTGGAAAATCATGTGGAAAGTTACTACTGTAGTATCTCCCTACAGCTGTACAATGGCATAAATGGGGTGGGATTAGAGGCCCACCCCATGAGATGAAATGCATGCCTGACACTGTCAGCAATATGCACAAATTAAGAGATTTTAGGTAAACATACCCTGTAGAGGGAGCACAATGCCCTTACCAGATAGTGTAGGCTGCTAAATAGGGACCACAGTGCCAGAAATAGCTTACCTCCTTTTGAGGTGTTGGGCAGTGTGTTTCCACCAGAAGCTAAACATAAGACCCTACTGCTAAAGACAACACATATAGGTATAGAACAGGGAGAAAGATAAATTTAGCCAGTACTCAACCCCCAGCTTCATCTGTACTAGCTAGTTTTCACGGCTCTTTAATGTGCTACGTATTATACTGGAGGAAAACAGTAATCATCAGTCTTACCTAGTCGTGAATGCTGCAAGTTACAATAATGTTTGGTTTACGAAAAAATGCTAGATGCTGTAGCAATGGCATAAATGTGGTGGGAGAAACCAACCATGTTCTGATTGGATTAGAGGCCCATCCCATGGGATAGAATGCATGCCTGACACTGTCAGCAAGGACAAGAACTTGTGGCTAGATATTGTTTTGCTAAGTAGACACAGTATCAAAAAGTTGTCTAATGACTTATTAATATAACCATAGAGAATACTTTCTTGGCTCTTTAAAAAAAAGGTCTATATTTCATTTATATGACTCTAATTTTCATGTTCCTTTATGTTTATTATTAGGATTTTTGTTTTGTTTTGTTTTGTTTTGTTTGCTTTTTGAGAAAGGGTTTCTCTGTGTAGCCTTGCCTGTCTTGTACTCACTTTGTAGGCCAGACTGGCCTTGAACTCACAGTGATCCACCTGCCTCTGCCTTCCAAGTGCTGGGTATTAGGATATTTTAGTTGAAAATTTTCTTGTTTTTTTTTTTTTTTAATGTGGATATTTTAGAAGAGCTAAAGAAACTTTTCTCTTCATACCTATTTTTCTATATTTTGTGGTTCAGTGTGATGTGCATCCAGTTTTAGGTGTTTTTAAAATTTTTGTATTTTTCATATAACTGAAATTTTCTTAACTAAATATATGATCTGTAAAAGTAGATTTTATTCATCTGATTGAATTGTACTCTTGGAGGCTGACTTCCTTTTTCTGCCATCCTAGGCCTATACCTGGAAGCTTTTGTATTCCTATATAATCTAGGTTGTGGCTAGCGTTACCGTCTCGTCAGCAAGAAAGACGCTGCACACACAAACAGGATCCTTCTGCAGTAAAGCTTTAATGCCTCTTGAGAGGAAGAGCATAAGCTTACAACACGAAAAACGGAGACAGAGAGAGCAAACAGCAGAAACCCATCCCTTATATAGGAAACTGTCCTCCGCTTAGGATGTGTCAGTCCCCAATTGGCTGTTGCTTATCGGGCGAGATGATGCCACGGGAGAGGCAGAGCACAACGAGTGGAAAATCCCTTCGCACATGCGCAGATTAGTCGTTTGTCAGCATGGGACACAGGGTGTCAGCGCCATCTTGTAATGGCGAATGTGGGCGCGGCTTCCCACATCTCCCCCTTTTCTTTTTATTAAGAAGCAATAAGACACCCAATAGGGAGAGTGGAGACAGAGGTCAAATCCCCAAACAAAATATCAGGCCTGCATACACAACTCTCCCCTAAGCTCTTCACCCGGAGAGGTCATAGCCTGGCCCTGTGCTGTTTTTTCTGGGGGAAGGACACTGGGACATGCAACCTTCATGCAAGATGACATGCCTCCCTAGAATTAGCTCATATATGCCGCAGAGCCATTCTACTGCAATGCTTCGCTATGCAACTCTCCAGGGCTGCTGAAGCTTACTCACTCTACCTCGTACAATGAGATGAGACTCTGAGTGTGCAAGAGCTGAGCAGCCAGCGACTTATTGCTTAAGCATGGTTAACCATATATCAGGGGAGGTCCCAGACTCTAAAGCAGCAAGTGCTTGGGTGATAACCACCTTGTCTCTTTTTGTTTGAGCCCTGAGTCTACAGACCAACCATAGGGTCAACATTAATCCACAGCAGATTACAGCTCCAAACAATCCAACCCCAACCCATTCTTTAAAGAAGGAGAAGGCTGAGGATATCCACGACGAGAATCCCTCAGTAAGTGACAGATCCAGCCGTGGGGAATTGACTTGAATGATAGCAGTCCACAATTCTCTTAAGGTCTGTTCAAACTCCACTGTCCAATTCTGTAAAATAAACTGAGAGAGACTCTTTGACAGATTAGCTGCTTTAGTGAAATTTTCATATTGAACCGAGATAACACATAATCCAAGGAATTTTTGTTCACAGCCCAGTTGGGCCAGTTAAAACCACTTGTCGGCGCCGGACCGTGCAGCGGAAATAAGAAGCCAACAACCAGACTTCTTCTCGAGATCTTTACTCAGGATTAAGCTCAGTGGAAATGGCCCCGAAGAAGGGAAGGGCCAAGCTTAAGTACAACTCAAGGGCCAATCAGCTCATGCCAGGTGTCACCTCCTCATAGGTTCACGTCAGAGCAGGACTGCTCGTCATCAGATCACCAGTTTCCCTTGCACAGCCTTTTGCCACATAAGGACTTGTTTATCTTAGAGAGCGCTCGCCGTCGGGATAGCGGAAGGTGGAAGCCTGCGCCTTGTTAAGGCATGGCACATCACAGCTCTCCACAGTCCCCCCTGTTTTATTTTGTAAGAACAGGACGAAACGGGTGAGAGTAGAGGTCTGATCTCCAGAGGGCACTGATGTATGACCACCCATAACCCAGGTTATTCACCTTGATCATGTGCGAAACCCGCCCTGAAGTTTGGCCACTGATGTACAACAGAACTCAGCTAGGGGCTCGGCCCCAGCCTAGCTCTGGACCCGACCGACACCTTTTTCTGGAGGTGGGATTTTGGGTGTCAGCCCACATGCAATCAGACGTGCTCTCCAGGAAGCCATTAACTGCAAACAATGTACCTCCTGTGCAGTGCTTTGCCTTGCACCCCGAACGTGACGAGGATCAAGACTTAAAGGCCGCCAGCCAAGCCTGAGGGGACTGTCCAGCCTCAATAGCATAGAAGGCTTGTGCAATTAGGGCATGGTCTCTGTTTCGGGATATGACCAAGCGCCGAAGGAACACAAGGCAGAGGAAGCTGATAATCAGAAGGGCCATAGCTAAAGCCCCGATACTTGCCCACTCCTTAAGATGATGCATAGCTTGTTGAATCCAGGAGGCAAGGCCTTCAGCGGTGGATACATCCACGCATGTAACAATGGCGGCAGTGCGCAGATCTCTTCAAACTCTGCGGACCAGTTCCCCTGGAGATAAGCTGAAAGACTCTTAGACAAATTAGCAGCACGTGTAAAATTGTTATATGGCACAGATGTAATGCATAACCCTGACATTTCCATTTGCATCCGAGCCGAATCACCTGTTAGAAGTTTCAAAAAGGTCAGATGTATTCCAGCTGAAAGTAGTATTACCAAATGCTCCTCCATTAATCATGGCCATTGGTGTTGGCATCCTCAAACACTGGGAAGGTGGCAGGAGCCTGTTTCCAAACCTCTGGGCACAGAGACTGATAGTTCCCCTGTGGTGCTGATAAAGGTGAAGTGTCCGCATAAGGCGGCGGTGCCAGTTCCAAGGCACGCCAAGATGGCGGATTATCTCGTTTGGGTGTGGCCTCTTCCGCCTTCTTCCTCCTCCTATCCTCCTTGTGCTGTTTCTGCGCGAGCGACTCCATTTTTAGCATGAGTCTCTCAAGTCTTTAGTTTTCAGCAGCCCTTTCTGAGCCGCCCTGATCAGACATGACGAAGAGTTTCCCACTTTTAAAGGGTCTCCGAACGTCCCCCGCCGCGGACTGAAAAATTTGTCTCAACAACCTGAGAACCCTCCCCTGCTTTACCGCGGACTGAAAAACTTGTCTCAACCTGTTCAAAATCTCCAAAAATGCGCCCTGCAGCTTCTGTCATTCTGGCCACAAAATCGGAAAACGATTCCTCAGGGCCTTGAATAATCTTTGTGAGGCGCCTATTAGCTTCCCCTTTTTTAGAGAGTGCTTTCCAGGCTTTAATTGCAGTTTGTGAAATCTGAGCATAAGCTCCCCAATGGTAATTTACCTGATTTGCAGTAAATTGACCTTGACCTGTTAGCAAATCAAAGGTCCAATCCCTCTGTTCAGGGGTAAGTGCAAGGGCATTGGCCCGAACCTGTGTTTGAGCGGCCTCGAACCACAGGGCTCTCCATTCCATATATTGGCCCATATCTGGAAGTGCGGCCTTGGCCACCATCTGCCAATCAGAAGGAGTTAGGGCACCAGTGCCAATTCTTTCTAACATTACCAGGGTGAAATTTGCATTAACCCCATATTTGCGAACAGATTCAGCCAAGTCCTTTATTAGATTGAACTCCACTGGCGCATGGACTCGACCCCCGTTCTCTGTTTCAAACACAGGAAAAAAATTATGTAATTTTTTACGAATCTTTTCCAGCCAGAAGGAAAATCCAGACTGCAGTTCGTAGGGTGGAGGAGCAGTGGGTACCACCCTGCGAGATAAATTGAGGGAGGGTTGTTTATTACCCTCTGGTTCGTCTAGGTGGTATCTCTCTTCCTCATACCTGACTGCCTCTTCCTCTAATTCGGCTTCTTCCTCCGAATCAGGAGTCTCATTGTCAGAGGTATTAAAGCTTGTAGAGCTATCAATATTCAATGCCTCAAGATCCTTTAAAGGATAAAACCTTTGTGATATTTTTCTCGGCGGTAAACTAGGTCCTGAGGGGGGGTTGCACTCCTTTTACAGGAGGGTCCTGAGCTTTTTTCTTTTTACGGGCATTCTTCTTCCCGCCCGCCTTTTTCTTTTTACAGGCATTCTTCTTCCCGCCCGCACCCAACCTCTCACTACGTTCGGTTTCTGACATGCTATCCTGAACTTCTAGGGCGACCTGTCCTTCATCTACTGCCCTCTTGACAATTACGGCAGTAAACATTACAGCTAGAATCAGCCCAAGAATTTCAGAAATATGCATACCTCTCCGAACTTACCAACCCTGCAGTTCTGAATCCTCCCTGTAGTCAGGGGCTCTCCGAAGGTGCTGACGATGGTGTGGTCTTCCCAGGTTTCGGCACCATATGTGGCTAGCGTTACCATCTCGTCAGCAAGAACGACGCTGCACACACAAACAGGATCCTTCTGCAGTAAAGCTTTAATGCCTCTTGAGAGGAAGAGCATAAGCTTACAACACGAAAAACGGAGACAGAGAGAGCAAACAGCAGAAACCCATCCCTTATATAGGAAACTGTCCTCCGCTTAGGATGTGTCAGTCCCCAATTGGCTGTTGCTCATCGGGCGAGATGATGCCACGGGAGAGGCAGAGCACAACGAGTGGAAAATCCCTTCGCACATGCGCAGATTAGTCGTTTGTCAGCATGGGACACAGGGTGTCAGCGCCATCTTGTAATGGCGAATGTGGGCGCGGCTTCCCACACTAGGTCTAGAATGTTTTCAGTGTCTGAGACTTACTGCTGAATAAGCTGACCATTTCAAGAACTTTCTGAACTCTGGATGGCTGGTTCTACACAGATGTTCTGGCCCAAATTCCTCTCAAAGCTGCCTGATTACAACTGGCTTCTCTCAGCTTCTGATAGAATTGTTCTGCCTGGCTTCAAACAAACTCCAGCAATCAGTTCTAATATTTTAGTTCCTTTTTATGCTGCCCTCATCTGTGTTGTCTAGCTTTATCTCTCTTTAACCTGTTAAAACTGCTTCCTTTCTCTCTTCAGTCACCTCTCTCTTTCTCTCACTGTTCTTGTAGGTTCATCTGACTCCTTCTACAGTTTAAGAATGATGACTATTCTCATTATTTTCCTTGATTACTTTTACATTGTTGAAAAGTTTAGTTCCTGACTATTATTTTATTAAAATAAATCTTCTATTAGATATATCATTGATCCACATAGTTGCTGATTCCATATATATATATATATATATATATATATATATATATATATATTTGTTATTTCAGATTATATAGTCTATTTTATCACATTATAATCTACTTGTCACTTTATAGTTTTATATGTAATAATCTGCTTTATCTCGTATAAAGGATACTCAATTTCTTCTCATGTTCAATTTTCTACTATTTAATTTTTAGTTAGAATATCTATGTTTGTCTTTACCAACGAAGTGAATACGGTATAGGAAAATTATCATTTTTTCTACTTTTATTGATAACTTTGGGTAGGCTAATTCATTTAAATGGAAAAGTTTAATTTGTTTCCATTTGATGGTACTTTTGGAAAATAAGAATATACTCAAGTGAATATTTGCTTTATGAACATTTTGTTACTTTTTTCCTCTCTTGGTGCTCAACATTGTGTCTTGGTTGTAATTTGGTATCAATATTATTTATTTTTCTATATAAATACACATAAGAAACCTATTTTCACCTTTGGTAATTTTGTGATCATGATGATAATTAACAGTTCTTTCATTTCATTTTAGAATTCCTTTAGGAATTTTTTTGTAAATATGATCTAGAATAGGATAGGCATAGTAACACATAGCAAAGCAAAATAAAATTCAGAGTAAAGAAGATTATGAGACACAAACAGAACAGCATAATGATGACAAAGTTACTTAATCAAGAATATATAGCTATGTTTAATAGAAACACATGGTTTAAATTTCAAAAGGCAAAAAGTGATATTTTTATGGCTGGGGAAAGTATTCCATAAATTTCAACTAGAGACTTAAACGCCCAGTTTAAGGAAACCAGTAGAACTAATACTAAATCAGCAAGAACATATAAAAACATACCACAATAAGGAAGTAGAAGTCAAATAACCTAATGATATATTCCAAAAATAGAAGCTAGCTTAAAATTCCTTCAAATATCCATGAAACCTTAGCCAAAAAGTTTATAGTATATGGCATAAAGGCAAACTTCAATAAACTGCAGAGGAGAAACATTACATAGTTACACTCCAATCATAAGAGAATAAAATCAGAAGCCAGCCAAAGAATGATGACCAAGAAATGTGTAAATGTCAGAAATTAAACAATGGGCTTTTATGAATCAAAGAGGAAGTCTTAAAATAAAAAAATATAAATAAACTAACTAAAAGAAAAGTACTTAAGCCGGGCGTGGTGGTGCATGTCTTTAATCCCAGCACTTGGGAGGCAGAGGCGGGCAGATCGCTGTGAGTTCGAGGCCAGCCTGGTCTACAAAGTCTGTCCAGGACAGCCAAGGCTACAGAGAGACCCTGTCTTGAAAAACAAACAAACAAACAAAAACGTACTTGTGAAAATATTGAAATTAATTTTGAAGAGTTAGAAATCAGTATCAATAAATGTGCATTGACAGAGGAAAATTTTCAGGTAAAATTTTATTATCCCAAAATTGGAGAGTGTTAGAAAATTCGCAGCACACAAGAAATTTTATAACTAAGTGATTATATGTATATATAATTGTGTATTTGTTTATTTATGTTGTAATGATGTAACTGAAATGATGTAATTATAATCCCCAAAAATAAATTTAGCATCTAAAATATTAGATAACAGCTCATCAGAAAGGTACCACTTGTCTTCCTAAGTGTGTTAATTGCAGGCCTTATAGAATTTTTAACCCACTCAGCTGAGAAGTTCAGTGTGAAAATATAAGAGATATAAGTATCCAACAGTGGTGGCTTTCTGAATATATTCAGAATACTTGGAAGGAATAACTTCTCTGGACAGAAGCTCCCTGTAACTCTCATACCTGCTATACTCGAAATATTGGTATTCTGTAGTATTTGTAATAAAGTATTCTTTTTTCCATCTGATAGTTCTTAATCTTCCAATTTCTATTGTACCAATCAATACCAGACTCTTCACTGTCTTTCATTTTGCTACTTCTAAAAAGAACAAACTGGAGTTGTTATCTCTTAAGACTGAAACCTCTGAGAGGACCCATCTAAATTATTTCTTTTCTTTGATTCCCTGACCCAGTTAGGACATGACCTTGACTTTGATTGTCTTTTAATATGTAAAGGGTGCTATCTCTACAATCCAATATGCAACCCACACACATTTAAAAATCCCACCTGGGCAGAATACTTGAAACATTAATCCTACAACTAGATTCTTCACATATAAGTAAAAATGAATGACTAGTTAACTAAACAGAACAAAAAGAACTCATCTATTTTTAAGCCTATCAACTGTACCAAGGGGGAAATTGAAAAGTGAGCTGGTTAGTAAAATACAGTAGATACACACACATACACAGAGAGAGAGAGAGAGAGAGAGAGAGAGAGAGAGAGAGAGAGAGAGAGAAAGAGAGAGAGAGAGAGAAACAGAGACACAGAGAGAGATCTTTTACAAATTAATCATATGGTAAAAACATTGAGTAACAGTTGTGATTTAATGTATGCATTAAGCAGTTTGAGATATTGAGCTACTTTTTATTTTCCTATTGAAAGAACCAGAAGCTAAATTTTGGATATGAGAGAAGCAAAGAAAATTATTATCACCATCAACAATTTATTGAGTACTGTCTCTGTGTGTAGACTCACAATTATGATCATTGATTATAAATTGGGTCAGGTACTGCTGAACTTGGGACACCTCCATGTAATGAGGAAGTCTATACCCAAGAAAGTATAAACAATCCTTTATGTAGCAAATTGCATTTCAACAGGGTTTTTCTCACAGAGGGACAGACAGGAGGAAACAAGTGCCTGCTTTCTAGTGTGTGAATCTCCACAGATTACAAAGCTTTGTCTTATGTATTAAAATCATAATGTTTTAGCTTTCAATAGTGACTTTCAGTTCTTTGCATGTGTATAAAATTTGTTCTGTGACTTAACTGCTGCATAAAATATTATTGTAATAATCATGATTGAACTCAGTACTTTGTAAGGTACTTTTCTGTTGGGGGATGGTGTTGTGTTCTGTGTATTCAGATCCTGATTTCTCAGCCCAGAGATTTGGTTGCAGTCTGGATGTGGGCATTGTTATTTCTGTGAGGAATCTTCTATCTTCTTATGTAAAAATCATCTCCGATTTGTTAATAATAAGCTGAACAAATAATAGCTGGGCATGAGCGGAGAGTATAATTGAGGTGGGAGTTATGATCCCAGTGAAGGTGTCCCATGTGGGACAGACATAAAGAAGAAAAGGGGAAGAAAAGAAGGTTACCATGAGGAGGTGGCCATGAAGGCAAGGAGCCATGAAGAGGTTGCCAGGAGGGAGTTACCATGAGGATCAAGCAGGAGCAGCTAAGGCAAGACTAGATAGATGGCAGGTAACAGAGCATGTGGCTGGAAAATAAACCAGACCAGCATAGTCAGGTTAGAACAAATGAGCAACTGGCCAGCTATAGTGCTTTGAAGCTTATTAATAAATGTAATAGTTCTCTGCATCATTATTTAAGAGCTAGAATGGGCATAGAAAAAATTTATTTTACATTTTGTATCCAGCGTGTTAGGCATATGATCCAATTTTAGACAGAAATTTAAGCCTCTTCTTAGCAGCAAAGATAGCTACTGGGTAGGAACAGGAAGTCAAAGCCCAGCACTTTTCACAGGTCTGGCTCTTTAAGAGGTCCTAGTATGCACTGGAGCACTTGAATAATATGATTAACTCAGCAGGAGGATTCTGGAGCTGCAGGGCAGTCTCTCTCAGGCTTTTCTGGAGCTGTGGCACTTTGCAAGAGCCAATGGCACAGCCAACGATAACCAAGAGGCATCGGCTGCCAGGTTAGAGGTTGGACATATGGTGAGTTCTGCCCCAGATACCCCTCTACAGTCTTTCTGGAAGGACTAGACCCCTTCTCAGCAACTTCTGAGACTGCTATGAGAAGCTATGCTTGTTGGTTGGTTTATCTCACTTGCTTCAGCCTGTGAAAGACCCAGCCTGTAAGAAAACCCTGTGGAGTGGATCACAGAGATTTGTTATGAGCTGGAAAACATCAGCCTAGCCCAGGTGGGTAGGAGGGCCCTGGCAAAGTGTGGAAAACTGTTTCAGTCTAAGGCCAGAGTCAGGTGGAGGGTTGGACTGACTCTTTTCTCTGAGGAAAATGGGAGGGGTGGGGCTAGCCACAGTGTGTAAAACAGAAGGCAGACACAGAGAAGAAATCTGGGCTAAACCTCTGATATGTATAAATGTTTGGAATTATGTTTAAATGCTATGGAAAGAAAGAAACTGGGTATAAATAATCAGAGATACAAATAATTCAAAATTAATACAATTAAATGGAACAAGATACATAAGAATAAAAAAAAACAGTAACAGAGTTTATGGGCCCCACATATTGCCATCTTCGATGGCTTAAATATAGTGGCAGAAGAGGAAGAGATAAATGACTTAAAAGAAACTGTCCCAGTTACAATTATGATTATTATCACACTGGTGTTTCTTAGTCCAGTCTTTATAACAGTAATGGCCTATTGTGCCTTCTTAAAGAAAGAGGCTTTAGAGATACAAGAAAAAGAGGAACAAGAAAAATGGAAACAACTTTTTACCAGGTGAAACAATGTATAAAATGACTTAAATATATAGGGACAGAAGGCAAAATAGAATTCAAGCTATATGTCCTGATATTGCCATAAATGTATGGGGAAGACATCTGTTGAAAGAACGGGAAGCACTGGTCAGCATTCTGTCAACTACAAGAATAAGCCATAAAATAGAAGACACTTCTGATCGAGATCTTAGAAAATGTTATCAGAGACAGTTATAGACTGTCCAGGCTTTTCATAAGTAGGATACAGCATAGGCTGACTCTTTAACTATATATTGGGAAAACACTGTTGGTAGAACACCAATTGCCTTACCACTAAAATGGTTAACTCACAAACACATTTAGGTAGAACAGTGGCCTATCACAAAAGAAAAGTTGTATGTACTATAACAGCTAGTTCAAGAGCAGCTAGAGGCTCAACCTATAGAAGAGTCAACTAGGCCTTGGAATTCTATATTTTTTATTAAAAAGAAATCTGGCAGCCGGGTGTGGTGGCACACGCCTTTAGTCCCAGCACTCAGGAGGCAGAGGCAGGTGGATCGCTGTGAGTTCGAGGCCACCCTGGTCTATAAAGTGAGACCAGGACAGCCAAGGCGAACACAGAGAGACCCTATCTCAAAAAACAAACAAACAAACAAAAAAACAAAAACAAAAAATCAAACAGACAAACAAACAAAAAAAAAGAAATCTGGCAAATTGGCAAATGAAGGATGTTTACAGATCTGGCATCAGTTAATAAAAATCACTCATTCATTGGGTTCTTTATAGGCTGGAATCCAATTGTCCACTGTGTTACCTAGGGCATAGCCTATTATAGTAATTGATTCAAAAGACTGCCTTTTAACCATCTCTTTCTATGAACAATATTGTGAAAATTTTGCTTTTCCAATGCCTATTTATAGTAATTCTCAACATGTAGAAAGATACCATTGCACAGTCTTACCATAAAAAAAAATTGAATTGTCCTACTTTATGTCAATATTTTGTACAACAGCAAGTAGAAATATTTGGTAAGCAATTTATCCAATCCATAATTTACCATTATATGAATGATATTTTGCAGAGTGATTGAAAGAGAAATACCTTAGAAAATATGTTTGCTGAAGTAAAGAGGATTTTGCCTTGCTGGCAATTACAAGTTGCTCCTGAAGAAAATCAAAAGAGGAGATTCTAACACTTAGCTACAGTATAATATAGCTCTGCAGAAAATTCAGCCATATAAGGTACAAATCAGGAGAAACCAAATCTTAATGATTTTCAAAAAGTGTTGGGAACTATTAGTTGGCTAAGTCCCTAAAAATGGATTAACTATTCAAGAGTGAAGTAATTCACTTCATACCTTATGAGGTGATAAGTCCAAGAAAATTATCAGCTGAGACTCAACTGGCTCTGGTAGAAAAAAAGTTAGAAGATCCACATGTGGACCACTTAGATTTATAGCTGTATTTTATTTATTTTTCCTTCTATTCATTTTCCCACAGGAATTCTTATGCCGAAATAAAGTACTCAATTATTTATTTACTTACTTATTTATTCACTTTACTACCTGATTTCTAGCCCCATCCCTCCTCACTTCCCATTATCACCCTCCATCCCTCTCCCCTATCCCACTTCCTTATTTGTCAGAAGGGGAAATCTCCATTCCCACCCAACCTAGCTCACCAAGTTGAATCAGGACTGGCCATGTCCTCTTCCCCTGTGGCCTGGCAAAGCAGTCTTGCCAAGGGGAAGTAATTGAAAAGCAGGAAAGAGAGTCCATGTCAGAGAGTGCTCCTGCTCCCCTTACTAGGGGACCCATATGAAGTCTGATCTGCCCATCAGTTACATCTTTGTAAAAGATGTAGAGTGCATGTTTTTAGCACACAAGCAGAGTAAAAAATTATAGAACTGTTTAGAAAAGATTTCTGAACAGATTCTAAAATAAAAAAAAAATGAGATGTTGTCAATTAGCAGGAACAGACCCAGCAGAAATTGTGTTACATTTTACTAATGCTGATATTATGCAGAAAAAGTTGCTGCACATATTGAAACCACTGAACTTATTCCACGTGATTCAGAATTAACTTTGGTGTTTATTCAGCTACAATAAGTAATCAGAAACAGAAATTATCCATTGTACATAACACATATCAAATCCTATATGATATGCTATACTCTCCAACAAAAAATAATGATAAAATTGATGAGTTATCAGTTACAAATGTGCTAGAAACATCAGCATTTCATAAACACAATGTTAACAACAAGGGTGCAAAGAAGAAAGATGCTCCTCTTACTTGGCAACAAGCCAAGGAAATTATAAGGCAATGTCCTTCTCATAGTTTGTATAACCAAGCTCTATTACCAATAATAAGTAACCCTAAATATACCCAAATAAACAGAATTTGGCAAATTGCTACATTTCATTTTGCAGAGTTTTGGAAATTAAAATATGTGTACCATAATAGAGACACATATTTAGATTTCAAAGGCAACTGCTTTAGGTTCTGAAAATATGATTCTGTAATTACACATTTAATAGAAGTTATGGCTATTTTACAGATACCTGTACAAGTTAAAATTGAAAATGCTTCAGCATATGTCTCTTGTAAAATAAGAGAGGCTTTTGCATATTATGATGTAAACCATATTACAAGTATACCACAGAGTCCTATAGGACAAGCTATTGTAGAAAGTTCTAACCATACTTTGAAACAAACAGAAATGGGTAACAAAGCCCCAAAGGCAGATTACATAATCTTTATTAACTTAATTTTTTAAATGTGAATGAGCAAAATACTATTGCTTATGAGAGGTATTCGATTATGGTATAACTGCAGAATTAAATCAACCTGTTTATTTAAGGATGTTTTAATTTGTCAAATGGAAAAGCAGGAAGTGTGTTATGTTGAAGAAGAGGGTTTGTTTTTGTTTCAACTGGAGAAAAAAAAGCTATGGATTCCTTCAAAATTAATAAAGATTAGTTTTGACCAAGGAAGACCTGTCAAAGATTTAGGCTGCACCCATGAAGGAAGAAACCAAGAAGAACAACAAAACAGGTAACATAAACTGCTGATACCTCTATATGGAAAAAGCTGTGAGACGGACTGAGACATGAGAACATGTATTTGAATAACCAATAAATCTTCTGGACTACGTAGTCCTTAGGACATATCATGCCATCTTTTTATATGTCAGGATGAAAATAGATATTACAGCTTGGTTATACAGTCTAATCCAACTAATAAAGAACAACAGATGCGTATCACCTCCTCAAAAAAAAAAAAACAGAAAATTGTACACACTGCACATTTCATACATGTGTTATACAAAAATGAATATTACCTTTAAATGGTTATATTTTTTTGGAGAAAAAGGACCAGACACTAAAGAAGACAGGACAAGTAGCCCAGGTGATTCAGCTTCACAGAACACCTCAATAGCTATTTCTTAAAAAATCTACCTCCCTAACAACTTCTACACAGCTAGCTAAATTGTACAGCATCACAGAATGTTCTAGTCAAGACATAAAATATGGCCTACTCTTTCTCATTACGTGGAGACTGGATAGCAATTGCTAAATTTAGTTCTCCCAAGACTTGGCAGTTATTTCACTTTTCCTAAGGTCTCCAAAAGAAAACATTGCCCCAGACAGTAGGAAGCAATTTTAAGAAAACAATGCTCCATTCCCACAATGTGAGTGGGTGGTTTTGGGTGACTCAGTGAGTGATAGATTTTTTTTTTGTAATTTAAGGAGGGTTTGTTGTAAGTTGTTAATAGTCAGGGAGAAAACAAAGTGCAGAAAGTTAAGTTCATGGAATTGTCTCTTTTTCTTTCCTCTATCATTCTTTTTCTCTTATATAGTATTAAAAGGAAAAGGAGAGGAGAAGAAGGGATGAAATGAAAATGGGGACACATAGGAATGATAAGATAAAAGGGTATATTATCGAATCTACCTTTAAGCTAAGGAGCATTCTATAAACCAAAAATTTTTACATTGGTATAGATCACTGTATAGCAATACAAATTTAAGGTTATTTTTTATAAACATTATATGTGTGTTTATATATATATATATATATATATATATATATATGTATATATATGTATATATATATATTATGCTTTAACTCTTGTGTACAGAATTGCATCTATAAATCTCATTGAAAAATGAAATGTAAAGTTCTAGTCCCTGAATGTTGCTACATTAATAGTTTATTAAACATGTGGTTTTGTTAGGTAATAGTTCAGTTAATCACAGAAATAAACTTTATTTAAACAAGCAATATATGCTTATTCACATATACTAAAGATAAATAGTTGGTATTCAAAAACCTCAGAAATCTATATAATATGGCAGTTGAATATGTTTTAAGAATAAAAGGATTTTTTGACAATGAGACATGTCTTTTCCTGGCAGCACCCTCAAAGAAGATGATGAAAAAATCAAGGAATATCCATATCAAGGTTGTTTCTTCTGTGGCAAGATAGTCATTCAGCAAGAAACTGTCCTTGCTTCATCTGCAGGCAGCATGCTGCCAAACTGGACAAACTGGATTCAGGGATATCGACCACCAAGCTTTGCCAAGACAAGGTAAGCAGTCCTTCATAATTTCTGCTTCATAAAAAGTCTGTCATATAATGAGAAAGAAGGCCAAATATGATGCCCCAACATTATAGAGAAATCTCTGGTGACTATCCATGTATCCAGCTGTCTCTGACATTTCTATTGTTTTGGAAGTTGCTTGCTCTTCACTTCCTGCCACTTAGGTAATATTTATCCTTCACACATCCCTGATGTGATTAATAGTTATAGTCTCACAATTAAGGTTAACTTGCTCAGAATTTAAGAAAATAATTTAAGATCTAGCAAGATATTTCATGCAGAGGTATGATAGGAAATGATCTAAGTACAAAACTATGACATCACCAAGATAGTATAAATAATAAAGTACTTTCTCCAAGATGCCAAATACAAACGGATTGAACAGGGTTAATGTAATTCTTACCAGGAGAAGATCTCCAGGAGAAAGTTGCCATGAGGACAAATATCAAGTGGAAACAGCCAGGGCTAGAGTAGATGGACAGTAAAAGGACACATTGCTGGGAAATAGCTCAGACTATTCTACTTGGCTTAGAATAGATGAGAATCTGCCCAGCTATAATGCTTTAAAGCTTATAAGTAAATAAATATAATAGGTTTACATGTCATTATTTGGGATTTAAGACAGGGATAGAAAAAACACATACTTTATGATTTTCAGTAAGTTTTATATGTATAAGCATATGTATAGTATGTTTGAAGTAATGAAATGGTGCAAAAGGTATTTGGCAACCTTGATGAAAATATTATCCATTCTATCTTGGTGAGTCTAAAATTTTCAACCTAAATCATCTCTATCATATTTCATGTCTATCAACCTAAAACCATCTTCTTAACTCTTGAACAACTAATCTTATTTTGCAACATTAAGCTGTCTGGTCTTCAACCCCATCAGAGACTTGAGAAAGAATGCATTAATTACTTTAGAAATCAGGAAGTGCATGTTAGCAGCTTCTGGAATGAAAAAAAATGACAGAGATAGTTTGCTGCCTGAACAATTACCCAAAACTCTCTATAACTTTGTAGCACCATCTTCAGCCTTCTGGCCCAATATATCTGACAGACATATTTGTGAGGAAGGTACTATTGAGGACTTGTTTACTCTGTCCTGGCAGACTTTGGCTTTCAACTATGCCTGCATCCATGCTTGCCCATTTTAGGCAGAATTTTTTCTGTGGTAGAAACGAGGACATTTTCCCCAGTAGCTTGTCTGCCACATTTGAAGTCATCTCCATAAGGAGGTTTCATGATGCTCATCATCTTCTTGGGGGAAGGCTGGGTGTTGTCATGAGTAACCTGTCTTATTGACAAGGAATCCTTAAAATAGTAAAAATGTTTTTATATGGCAAATTCTGTAATTCTTTTAGGGTTTTGAATATCTTATATCTTTTACTTTGTCTACCTATATAGTCATATCCATCTGTTCAACATAGGATGTATATTCCTGTGATTGAAAATAAATAATTTTTATTAACTAACTAGTGAATTGATCAGATAACAATTGACATGTATTACTTAATTATCCTAAAGAGCCTACAATAGCATTTTCAAAGTATCTGACGTAAACCTTGTATTATAATTGAGTTGCATGGGTATAATACCTCATATTAGACTAGAAATGTATGTAATGTGTGTGAAGAATAAACATACATTTGAATTTTATACCAATGAATCAAAATAAACTTATTTTAAATCAATATATACAATTCTATACTAATGAATTAAAAATAACCTTATTTGTCAGTAACAATTTAGGCCTTAAGTTGAGGAGTAGATTCAATAGTCTATTTTTTGTCCTATTATCTCTATACAGTTTTCTATTACCTTGTCTTCCTTTTTAGCCCATATTTCCATACATAAGACAGAATGAAAGATAAAAATAAAAGAGAAGAGAGAAATCTCTGAGTCCAACCTCACTTTCTTAATAAGAGCAATAATAATTTATAACTAACTTCCAATGACAGTAAATATTTGTAGCCCAAGAAAACAAGCAAAACCCTACCCAATTCCCTTAAGGGAAATGAAGTGTCATTCTCTTTTTAAAACTTCTTTCAGATGATTTGGAACAAATAATACCTTTGTAGGATCCCCAAGAAAATTGGTAAAAAAAATTATTAAATAACCTAGGAACAGAACTTGTGGCCCAGTCTTTAAATGTAGAGAAATTCCAGGCTAATAGAAGTCTTTTGTGGCACAGTCTGAAATGCTGGACCTACTGCGATCAGCAGCTTTCTGTGAAGCTGTCCTGCTCTGAAGAGAAACAGCAACTGAAGCAGTTGGGGCTGGAACAAGGATGTCAGCATCTTAACATGCTGGAGGAATGAATCTTATCAGGTAGGGTGCAGTGTCAGTGTCCTGTTTTTTGTTCTGAAAACATAATTTCTTACAAATATTAAATAGTCATAAATGTATGAGGTATGCAGCATCCACAGAACAGTTAAGACTGGTTTTCTCATCTTTGTAAGAGCAGAAGAAAGACATCTTTAAATCTTCATTCATGCCGTATGAAGAATGACATCTAATGATATGTAATGTGTGTGAAGAATAAATATACATTTGAATTTTATACCAATGAATCAAAATAAACTTATTTTAGATCAATATATACAATACAAGTCATGGGGATTCTGTAACCAACAAGAAGCAGTTTATATCCATAGATACTTATTTTTCAGCCAGTCTCAGAGCTATTCCAGTGTAGTGGGATTAGAAATATAAGTTACCTGCTTGTAATGCAGTTTGAATTCATGTATTGACTGACTTAATTTAGCAGTCTCTCTTTCATTTAGGTCTGTTTCATTTTGATTCTTTCAAAGAAGAAGTATAATATTACCATTACCATAATCATTATCTAACTGAAATCAAAAGAAGATTGTATAGTTCTAAATGTCCCCCTCCAGTCTCCAATGCACCTGATGTATATGATAGGCTGCTACGTGTTTCTCAAGGAATGCATCCCATTTTGATTACTATTATTACTCATTATGCTTTGAATAAATTTTATATAAACTCACATTTAATTGTAAAGTTTAAGTATATGCTAGACATCTTGTACCTGGGTTGTTAATTTTGTTGCTAGTGTTTTTCTCTCACCCCATCTCTTCATAGGGGATGGATGCTTCTACCTTTTTGTCATATGAATTGTAGCCTTTGAGTTTCTAGGACCTAAATAGCCTGATATGTACTTTGTCACCTGTAAGTCTCCTGTGTCTTTTTGCATCAGGCTTGATTTCTACTTGTTTCCCATGAAAATGACTCACAGTTTTTGGGATGATCCAGCAGACATAGCAGTGATAACTCAGTCAAGATACAAAAGTTTTTGAAGTGGGATGCATACAGATTGCATGTCTCTCTCCCCACTCAACCTTGTGTCCTTACATTGACCAACATAACATATCTCTTAGGCCAATTACCCTTTGACACCATTTCTCCCATGGAAGCCCCATTTTCAAGGAGATTGGCTAGTCTTTTTAGAGCAATATGCCATCATTTCTCCTTACATAAACCTAAAATTTATGTGTATCTATCTTTTAGATCAGTAAGGGCATATAATCCATTAATAGGAAAAAAGGAACTTACAAACTAATTTTAAGGAAATTTTTTTTTCGTTTTGAATCCTAGGCTGTCTCTATAAGTAGCTTTTATTATCATCAGGGGTTCACACAATGACTTACTGTGGACAGCAGGCTGGTCTAAACCTCATAGAGATCTCTCTGTATTTCTGTTCATTGTGCTGGGATTAAGGGCATGTATGCCTTTCTTACCTCGAAAATTTTTTGGAAAAAAAAAACAAAACAAACAAGCAAACAAGCAAAAACTCCTCCATTGCTAAGGAACCATTCCTCCCTTCCTATTTATTGTTTAACAATCTCAGTCAGTAGAGCATGGCACTCCTAATCACAGGGCCCCACATTGGGTACCAACGTGTTGTGATACATTTAGCAGTAGGGCCTAATGTTTATCATTAGCTTTATAATTATTACTATTGATGTAGTTTTAAATGCTGGCAATCAATGTAGACACAGACACCTGTTATGTTTTTAAATAGTCTTACTTAACCTGGAGCATGGCAGATATTTCTCCCCTAAGGTACCTCCCATATTGGGGCAGGTTTCCCATACTCTGGCCCTATTCCTTGCCATTTGCTTCTTATAATTTCTATTGGTCACTCTCATTCGGATCTAAAATGAAAAGAGCAAACAGGGCAAAAAAAAATGTACAGTTTGAGAAGGAAAATAGGGATTACGGGACTATTTAATGTTGAAACAAGGTTTTTGCTGAAAGAGGTAAGAAGAACTGGAATAAAAATCATGATATCATCCAGGGAAAAGGCCCACATAGCCAATCCTTTAATTTGCAAAAAGAAAATGCCCAAGAGAATTTCTGTTCTTAAAGAGAAACACAAATCAAATCTCAGGAAAGTATAAATCAAGAAGGGAACCAGGTCCTATTCCAAGCAAGCAAAGAACCTTCTTAGCTTCAGCTATGTGGTTCTGGCTTTAGGCTCAAGAAGGATTCTGGAGTAAGGAATTGTGGAATGTATCTCAGTAAAGGAAAACTGCTGAGATAAGTTATGTGGCAGCGGAGTTCCTCAGTGGAGGCTCATAGATCCCATTGCATGTTGTTGTAAAAGTGAAGTCTGGATTATGTTGGAGAACTAAAATGTTTCAAGCACCAGAGATATAGGATACTTGGCAAGAAGTACAGTCAGGGAATAAACTCAGCCATAGAAAGAGAAGTGTGTTGCAGTCAGCAAGGCTGGAAGGGTGTAATATCTGAAGGGACAACTAAGCCCTTTAGCATGAAACATAAAGCTGCAGCATTTGGAGTATTGTCTGTTTAATTTTGGTCTTTCTTTGGTCTAGTATTTCCTTACCGTGCCCTACTTTTTCCTCTTTAGAGTGGCAATATATTTTTTGTCAAATTGAGTGTTGGAAATATGCAATTTTCCTTTTGCTTTTGTTGTTGTTGTTGTTTTTGAGACAAGGTTTCTATGTGTACCTCGGCTGTCCTGGACTTGGATTGTAAACCAGGATGGCCTCGAACTCACAGCGATCAAGCTGCCTCTGGCTCTGCCTCCTGAGTGATGGGATAAAAGGCATCTTTTGCTATTTCTGGGAGTTACAATTAAGAGACTGCCTTGAGTCTCAGAAGAGACTTTGAACTTTTAAATTGTGTCAAGACTATAATGACAATAGAGAGTTCTGAAGCTGATTAAACTTTGAATTATGATACAGTTCCACCATGCATATGGGACCAGTAAGTGAAGTGTGGCCATTTGAATAAAAATAGGATTCACTTATGTACACAATCATATCATCTGCAAATAGGGATAATTTGACTTCCTCCTTTCCCATTTGGATACACTTGATCTCCTTTTGTTGTCTTATTGCTCTGGCTAGAACTTCGAGTACTGTATTAAAGAGATATGGGGAGAATGGGCAGCCTTGCCTTGTTCCTGATTTTAGAGGAATTTCCTTGGGTATCTCACCATTTACTTTGATTTCGGCTATTGGCTTGCTGTATATAGCCTTTATTATGTTGAGGAAAGTGCCTTGTATCCCTGATCTCTCTAAAACTTTAAACATGAATGGGTGTTGGATTTTATCAAATGCTTTCTCTGCATCTAAAGAGATGATCATGTGGTTTTTTGTTTTCAGTTTCTTTATATGGTGGATTACATTGATGGATTTCCATTTATTAAACCATCCCTGCATGCCTGGAATGAAGCCTACTTGGTCATGATGAATGATATCTTTGATGTGTTCTTGTATTCGTTTTGCAAGTATTTTATTTAGTATTTTTGCATCGATATTCATCAGAGAAATTGGTCTGAAATTCTCTTTCTTTGTTGAGTCTTTGTGAGGTTTAGGTATCAATGAGACTATGGCCTCATAGAATGAATTTGGGAATGTTCCATCCATTTCTATCTTTTGGAGTAGCTTGAAGAGTAGCGCTATTATCTCGCCCTTGAAGGTCTGGTAGAATTCTGCACCGAAACCATCTGGCCCTGGGCTTTTTTTGGTTGGGAGACTATATCAATGATTGCTTCAATTTCCCTAGGGGAAATGGGACTATTTAGCTTCTTTATCTGTTCTTCACTCAACTTTGGCAAGTGAAATTGATCAAGAAAATTGTCCATTTCCCTTAGATTTTCAAATTTTGTGGCATATATGCCTTCAAAGTAGGATCTTATGATTCTTTGTGTTTCTTCAGTGTCTGTTGTTATGTCTCCCTTTTCATTTCTGATTTTGTTGATTTCAATACTGTCTCTCTGCCTTTTAGTTAGTTTGGCTAACGGTCTGTCTATCTTGTTGATTTTCTCAAAGATTGTTGATTTTCTCTTGGTTTTGTTGATTCTTTGGACTGTTTTCTTAGTTTCTCATTTGTTAATTTCAGCCCTGAGTTTGATTATTTCCAGACATCTACTCCTTTTGGAGTTTCTGCTTCTTTTTTTTTTTCTAGGGCTTCCAATTGTGTCGTTAAGATGCTTATGTGCTATGTTTCCAATTTCTTTTTAAAGGCACTTAGTGCTATGAATTTTCCTTTTAGCACTGCTTTCAATGTATCCCACAAATTTGGGTACGTTGTTCTTTCATTTTCATTGAATTTCAGAAACTCCTTGATTTCTTTCTTTATTTCTTCCCTGACCCAGGTGTCATTTAGCAGACAGTTGTTTAGTTTCCACGTACGTGTAGGCTTTTTGTTATTTCTTTTGTTGTTGAATTGCAGCCTAAGAGCATGGTGATCTGATAGAATACAAGGTATTATTTCAATCCTCTTGTATCTGTTGAGGCTTGCTTTGTGACCTACGATGTGATCAATTTTGAAGAAGGTTCCATGGGGTGCTGAGAAGAAGGTATATTCATTCTTGTTTGGGTGAAAGGTTCTATAGATATCTATTAGATCCATTTTATGGAAGGCATTGGTTAATGATGTTATTTCTCAGCTTAGTTTCTGTTTCAATAACCTATCCTTCTATGAGAGTGGGGTGTTGAAGTCTCCCAGTATTATTGGTGAATCAACTAAATATCAAGTTATACAAATATACTATTGTCTCTATCACAAGGCTTGTATCGTTTGTATTCCTCATAATGCTTGAAATGAGTTAGAACTTAAAGTAGATTTAATTTCTATACTGTAATAATGAAAGACGTTGCTGCATACTTTTTAAAGTGTTTGCTAGACATTTGTAACTATTCTGCTTAGAATTTTCTGCTTAGTTTCATATTTTATTTTATTAATTAGTTGACCCCATGGCTAGGAGTCCATAAACACTTAGAGAGAACCTTTTATCATTGTTTTGCTAAATTTTCACTCTGGCAATTTGTATGTAAAGTTTCTATTCTTGTAACCACCCACTCATAAATCTTGGTTGTCTCAAATTTTAGTCAGAGAAACTTAATTTTTGAAGTGTACAGCAGTCAATGGAGAAGTACAGAACTGTTAGAAGTGCTGAGAGGAAAGACTTGGTGTTCAGCCCTATGTGGAATATCTGGATTAACCTTCTGTCTGAGAGCTCAGGGTACAGGGAGGAAAAGGAAACAGAAAAATAAGTGGGAACCAGAAATTGGGTAAGAGCATTATGAAATGCTGTTTTGTACACAATTATGCCCACTACATACATGAACTCACAGCAACTGTGGTTACCTACACAAGATAAATATAAAACCAAGCCAAGGAATGAAATGGTTTATTTATTTATTTATTTATTTATTTATTTATTTATTTTGACAATTATGTCCATCACACTTATGAGCTCACAGCAGCTGTGGTTACATGTACAAGACAAATACAATATCAAGCCAGGAAATCAGGCACAAATAAGGCTATTGAGCTCCTGGCCACACATTTTACTGAGAAATTATTTCAAAACAATAATACTAAAATGTAAGGATGCAGTCATTGAAGCATATGAAGAGAAGTAAGCGTTAATGGCTCTTTTGGTGAATAGGCCAAAGCTTACTACTTCCACATCTGAGTCAGGTAGGCTATGATACTGATTACATCATCTGTCTTCACTGGTAACACTAGATTGGAATGCTCTGAAAAAGTGCTTTTCTTTTAGTTCACATACAGTCATTCTGACAGTTGAGTATACAATGTTTTATTTCATGATTACAAAACTTGAAACCATATACTATATATTAAAATCCAAGTTGTAATTTTTAAATTAAATTTATTATAAAAATTGCAAATAAAATGATCAAATATGAAAATTAAGAACAGCCAAAATCTATCCATCTATATGGATAGAATAGCCAAACTACTCATTTATAAAAGACTGATTTTATCAGTAAAACTTGGCAAATTAACTCTACTGGCTGGTTTTGTGTATCAACTTGATACATATTGGAGTCATCAGAAAGAATAAGTCTCAGTTGAGAAAATACCCTAATGGTAACAATTAGTGATTAATGGAGGAGGGACTAGATCATTGTATGTGATGCTATCCCTGGACTTGTAGTCCTGGGTTCTATTAAAAAAAAAAAAAAGCTGGCCGAGCAAGCCTTGTGAAACAAGCCAGTAACCAGCATTCCTTCCTGACCTCTACAGCAGCTCTTGCCTCCAAGTTCCTGTCCTCTTTGAGATCCTATCCAGATTTCCTTCAGTACTGAACAGGAATGAAGAATTAGAATCTAAATAAACCCTTTTCTTCCTAACTTGCTTTTTGGTTTTGTTTGTTTTGTTCGTCATAGCAATAAAAACCCTAAGTAAGACACTGCAAACTGTTCATTTACTCACTCATTTTTCATATTTCTTATTATTAGATTTGCAGTGAATAATAAACTTATATATGTTGATAATCTTATTCTCATGTTAGGCAGATACACCCATGGAAAGATGGTTAAGTAATGTCTTTTTCTATTTCTCCATTACAGTATTTGTTGGCATTGTCATTGTACAGGTCTTGGTTAAGCAGTAATATTATTGGGGTTTCATGAATATAGCTTCTCTGTCAGTTTTAGGAGACACACTCTCATAGCAGATTTCTTAGTCTGGGATTTCCAGTGTAATCTGTTCTCTGTCTTATGACCAGTTTCTGTAATGGAGCTACATTTCCTGCAAAAAGTTCTTTCTATTCTCATGTTTTTAAAACATCTTATCTGTGTGCATTGGGATAAAGTTAGAATGTATTTTGAAAATTTGGAGACTAGGATCTCATTTCTTGTGAAGAGTAATTAATTTTCTCATTTAAAATGTAAATAAAGTGAGATATTGGAGAGAAAGTGTATTAGTATTAGTATTTGTTAGGACTTTGAGGTATTTGGATTATTTAACCAAGAAAAGATAGTCTTTATACATGTTATTTTTATAAAATCAAAGGAATCTAAAAAAATATGAATTCCACCTCTTCATTCAAATTATTTATATAGCTCTTTGTAAAAATATCATTTATTTAACACATGCAATTTTTATCTTTGAGGCTCACTGCCTCTGCCTCTATCTGCTAATGTTTGCCTAGTTTTTGATGATTCTATCTCCATACAATCTAACTTAGGCCTAGAATGCTTTCAGCCTCTTACACTGTTGTAGAAGCTCACTCATTCTAATTCTTTCTGAACTCTGGATGGCTGGTTCAACTCAGATGTTTTCTCTCAATTTCTTCACCAAGCTGACTGATTCAATCTGCCTTCTCTTAGCTTCTTACTAAATTGTTCTGCTTAGCCTCAAAACAATTCTAGAATGGGAACAAGGTGGCTATACATTTTCCAACAAAAAATGAAATTTAAGAAATGAAGAGGAGGAAATAGTATTAGATAGAAATAAAGATATGCTTTTTGTACTTATAAATATTAAGTACTTAGTGGATGTTGAAGTGTCAAGTCAGTTGACAAGAGCTCTGGAGATATGCCTTAACATATATTTTTTCTTATAGTTTTATCAATATCTAGGTAATGTTTCTGACCATGGGACTGGATGAAATGTTTTGTGTATGAGTGAGGAGGTCAGAGGCCCGTATTAGAGAACATGGGCATTTCAGCATTCATCCTTCACAGTGGGGGACCAATGTTGGCAGTGGACTCTAAAATATCATGTAGCAAATAGAGAGAGAAACCTAAAGAAAAAAATTATCATATTAATAAAATAGCTGTCAAATATGTTAGATAGAACAAAATATAAGAACACTCCTTGATTGTTGATTTTTAAAATCTACAAGCCAGAAACAATATAGGGAATAAAATTTGAGCTTCTTGTGCTGTAAACGAGTTCATAGAAACACTTTTCTTCAAGCACGTATATTCTTGGGATTTACAGAACAAGTGCCCAAAAACTTTTATTTGAGTTGTTATAAATGTTCTGTTCCATTTACACACAACAACAACAACAACAAAAACCACTGATGTTTTGCCTGCTTTCTTCGCCAAATATTTCAGTGTGAAATAGTAAATTTTGAGGTACTATTTCTGCATCAGAGAAATTTTCTGAGGAAGCTATTCGGCTGACTCTAGGCACAGGCATCAAAAACCCTGACATTACAACCTCTGTAGGACATATGTGCTATAATTCTAAAAATGAATTTATCCCCTATTTGTTATTCTCTTGTCAGGTCAATCTCAGGCCTAATATTCTCCTAGACAGCTAAACATGTATCATTCGGAAAGCATATGTCATTTTTTTCAGTGCCTTAACTAATTTTCTACCAAATCCCACTGGTTTGTATTCTTGTATTTTAAATCTTGCTAAGAATTGGTTTCACCTCATATTCATTTTCTCAGAAAATCATGTATACAACAATATATAGTCATATAGTTTTTCTGTTGGGGAAGGAAAAATCACTAACAATCTCACAGCCCTTGAACATTCCCTTACTTTAATTTTAAGACAATCTCTATGAGATATTCACTTGTCTATTTGAGACTTTTTAAAATAGCTGTACGGGTTTTAATTGCTACTGTGACAAATTACCAGAAACTTAATGGTTTAAAGCAAAGCATGTTATTACAGAATGTCATTGCTTGACTAAAATCTTTCTTTCAGGTATCACAAGACACAAATCACAACATGTGTAGGGACTCTCTTCTTTTCTAGAGGCTCCACGTGTGAATCTGCTTCTGGTCATTAAGCTGTTTATTTTAACTAAGCACTTTGTGTCAACTAAAATTTTGATTTCCTTCCTGCCTGTTACGATTGAAGTTTCTTGAGCACAACTAAATACTGCCTCCCCATATATTATGGCATCTTTCAAAAACAGCCATGGAGAGTTTAGTTCTTCACATACTTTTAATCTCTCTGGATTCTCTGTATACAACTCAGACCTAACTCACAACAGAAGGATCATTTGCCTTACAGTAAATAAATGGGCTTAATACAAATTATGTAATATAATTAATTGTGTAATTTTCAGGTTAGAAATTGTAACTTTATCAGCAAAATCCCCTCATGCTGCTGTTAACAATCATATTTAGTTGGATAAGCAGTGGAATAGAAGCTTTCTAAGACATATCTGGGGGGAAAAACAAAAATCCTTATAATACACTTTGTATATATTGAATTTTATGCTATTATAATGTAATTTGCTTATAATTGATACTAGCTTAGATTTATATAAACACATTCTACTTTCTGAGAATTCACATAAAAAAAGAAAAATTGTGCTGGTTTCTATATTCTTACAATTAAAAAAAAAATGCTTTGTTCTGGAAATCAGTCTAATTTTGTAATCAAAGCATTGACTATGTGCTATAATTCTAAAATAAATCTTTAGGACATGTAGTTATTATCACATTATAACACAAGATGTGTGTCTTGAGAATATTTTCCATAATTCACTTATAATTACTGCCTTCAAACATTTCTCATATAATGGTGATATAGCTTACCAAGATACTGTGACTAGTCAATATAATTTTACCTCATAATACTAAACTGGTTCTATGAAAATGCAAATTAAAAAGCAGAATATTAGGCAAATTGAATTTGCATGCATATGGTGTATATACGTAAAATGATTTGGAATACTGGATATCATTTCCCAATCATTACACTCATAGACCATAATAAGGAACAAGAGGAATTTGCCATATAAAGGACATTAACAAAATGGAAAATTTTACAGGCATACAACTTATATCCTCAGCTCTAACAAGACCTGAATGCCAAAATCAATACAGCTAAGAAAATAAAGGTAAAAGCAGCATTTCTTACAGCAGCTAAAGAATATCTCTGTAGGGAATAAACTTAATGAGGTTAGATATTATCTAGATCTTTCAAAAGGATTTAAAAATAACACTACTGCCTTTTCTATTTAAACACTGGGCTAACTTGCTGAAGTGTGTATAATATAGTAATACTGAGGTTAAAAACAGAATTTTTATGTTAGACAGCTGAGATGGGCTTTGTGTTAGAGATTTACTGTACACTGATAACATCATTTTCCAGAATTTCTTAAGCTCAGTATTGGTTTTCCTTATACAGAGATTATGAAATATTTCTTAGACTTTTATTTTGTTAAATACAATTAAATAAACTCTTTTAAAATATTTTTAATTTTTAAAAGTGTGTGTGTGTGTGTGTGTGTGTGTTTATATGCATTTGGGTTCCTTCCAAAAATATTGGATTTCCCAGGAGCTGGAGTGATATGCTGGCCTACTTGGGTACTAGGCTCTGAACTCAGATCATCTACAAGAGCAGCAAGTGCTCTTAACTGGTAAACCATCTCTCAGGTTCCCCATCAAACAGTTCACACACATACACACACACACGCGCACACATGCATGTACATGTGTGCACACACACACACACAAACAAACACACACACACACACACACACGTGTGCATGCATGCGTGCATGCGTGTGCGTACCTGGAATATTCAACCTGTATTATCTGTTTTTTTCCATTGAATCAAACACAAATTTTGTCTCTTCCTCAATGTTCTCTAAAAATAATTAGGACTATAAAGATAATATAACAATTGTTTTCTATTGAATAATCTGTAAATATTTTTCAATTAAATGCTGGCAATGTTCTCTGCATCTATGTTACTTCAGTTTAGTATATACCTATGGAAATACTATGTCAAGTAAACATGATTGAAGTTCATATATGATTTGTGAATTTTAGTGTGTTTCATAAAAATAAAACTGAGGTAAGACACGGAACAATGTTATCAGGTAGAAACTGGTTCATGGGGGTATTAAAATTATGTTTTGTTAAATTTGGGGCTCTATATAAAATTTTCCATACAGATTGTGGTAGTTTGATTAGAAGTGGTACCCAGTGGCTCATAGATTTGAATGCTTGTCCCCCAGAGGTGCCATTATTTAAAATGATTAGAGGCCTTGTTGAAGAAGTATGGCACTCTGGGAGGGCTTTATCATGTCAATAGCTCATGTGAATTTCAGAATCTCTCCTCCATCTCCCTTTAAGATCTGGAGGTAGAATTCTATTACTTCTCCAGCAGCATGTCTGCCTGCATGCTGTCATGCTTTTCACCATGATCACAATGCACTAAATTTCTGAAATTGCAAGCCAGCCCCAATTAAATGGTTGGCTTAAAAAGAGTTTTCATTTCTATGGTGTCTCTTTAGAGCAATAGAATACTGAATAAGGCAGAAAGTGGCATCACAGAGCAGAGTATTGTTTTGATAAGGCTGACCATGCTATTTTTTGGTGAAATGTGGACTTTGGGAATTTAGATTAGGAAAGCAGGTGAAAGCTTTTAAGTGGTGCTTAATGGTCCATACTAGTTAGAAGCATGGAAGACTGTGGTGCTGAGAGCAATGTAGATTATGACCATGCAGCTCAAGAGGTTTCAGAGGAGAAGAGTATTAGTGAATAAGCTAGAGATAATTATTGTGAAATTCTGGAAAAGAATGAAGATACATTTTCTCTTGTCTAACCTGTATTACTTAGGCCAAACAAAGACTTTTGGAACAAGCAAATTGGCAAAGGAGATTTCTTGATAGACTCATACTGACTCTGTTACAAAGTTATTAGTGGTGACACTTGGCAATCTATAATCAAAAGAAGCAAGCTGAGCAAGAAAAAAATACAAGATGTATGGTTAGAGGAAAAAAGAAGTACCAGGAAGTGTAATGGAGCTAAGTCTTGTGGTCAAGCACATAAAATCTTTAAAGGAAACGCCAGTGCTAAATGGAGTAAGGGAGTGGTGACAGCCTCTTGTCTTTTGTGTCTGATGGCCACACTGCCTCTACCCATGGCACCATGAAGAACACAAGAGGAACAAGGGAAAACTGTGTAGGTACTGGGATACAACCAGTCATCTCTGTCACTTAGATGATACAGGAATTCATGTAGGTTACAATTAGTCTTTCTCATGTTTCTGATTGCATTAATGGTTAAGTTAATGTTAGCTTGGCAGGTAGAGGACAACTGGATCCACCATTAGTTCATTAGTCAATTGATCAGCTAGCTAAAACTGCTAGGTACTATATCTTTTCTCTTATTTAAAAGGCAAATGGCCTGGCTCACAGGCTTCATGTAAAAAGGTAAACAGATTTTAGTGTACCTTTTTAATAATCCTTCATTTGGATGTTATCCCAGTAATCAACTGCCTGTATCTCATGGTGAATAGCTGGATAGAAAAATAATTTAAAATTTACCTAAGGTATGAAAAAAAAAAGTTTAAGTTATGAGGATCTAAAGTTTTTGAGGGCCTAAGAAAGTGTTTATAAGTTGGTAAATGTAAGATATAAAGGAAGTGTATGTGGGTCTAAAAATGTTTAAAGTGGTTAAGTGCAAGTTATGAAAGTTGGTGGATTTTAAGAGAAGTTTTAAGGTGCATAAATGGATGTTGTAGAGCTTTAAAAATGATTTAAAATATATGAAAAATGAGATCAATAGAGTTGTGATAAGCTTGTAGAGCAATGACTGCTTAGGAATCAGTCACAAGCTCAGATTTTAATTTCCCATTGGTTGTTTTAAACATAGACTTAAGGGTGCTTCTCATCATGCAAAAATGAGTCTTTCCAATCTGGATATCAATTCTTCTGAACTGAAATAAGAATATTCATGCTTTTACTGGGTTTCAAAGGCATAAACCTACTTCCACTGTCTTATAGACACAATTTTAACTTCTGCTCCTAGTCTATATTTGTCTCTGCAGGTTTTTACCTGGCTATCAGATTCCATCCAGCAACTCCTGTGGACTGCAAGCTTCTGATATCTTGGCCCACTTGAAACTGATGTAGACCAGTTTCATAGATGACTGCTCCCTGTCTCTTCAACTGGACCAGTTTAGCAGATGCTTCTGATAAATACTTCATTACCTAGTCTTTGACTAACTCTTCAGCCTTCCTAGACCCCAATAACAGTGCCCCTAATGTCATCACGAAGAAGTTATATATTAGAATAACTTTGCGCCATTGTCCCACTTTATAGGCTGAAATGCTAAGTCAAGGACAACTCTCTGGCATAAAGGACAAATGGCTACAAGAAAATAGGCCCTTAGTTGTGTTTCTCCCTGTCATGCTTTGTGCCCCTGATATGATAAACTTTATTTTGTCTTTGTCCAAATCTGCATTAATGTTCTCAAACTTATAGTTTAGAGGGTACAAAGCAACATCTTGTATACTGGCATTAAAATCAAAGCTTTGATTTAGGTATGTAAGAAGGGGTGAATTTGAGGCATGTGTAACCCCATTTCTGAAAAAGAAACACCATTTTTAAAGGAAAGTGGGCTGGGCATGAACTCCAGTTTCAAAAATCCCACAAAAGTCTACTTCTACCATTTACCTCTGATAATGTTTAACCATCATCCCTAGCAATGGACTGGTCAGTAAATACTTGAAAATTACCACATGGCCCAGATGTTCTTTTCAACAATTGCTGCCCATCTACCTCTGATAACATTTAACTGTCACCCCTACCTAGGATTAAACAATAAATATGGAGAGATTACCCAAGTTCTCTTTACAATAGGTTGAATAAAACAATTATAGTTTATGGTTTGGCCCATCAAACAAAAATAACCAGGTTCTATCACCCAATAATTGCTAAAATGTTAATCAGAGAACTAACAAGCTGGAATTTTTCAAACCTCCACTGTAGCCCCAATAAAACCCACTGATTTGGAGCTTGGCACTCTCAATCCTGATCTACTGCATCAGTGACAGTTGTGAGCCCTTGTTTGAGCTTGAATAAAACAATCCTTATGTATTTGTACTAAAATCAGCTCCTTGGTGGTCTTTTGGGGTCCTCATAATCTGAGCACAACATTCCCTATATGGAACCCCAGAGAAACCATTAGATAAACCAATAACAGAGAAGTTTATTGAAGACCTATAGATGTTGGAGTTCCCAGAGTTATGGGATACTTGCCAAAAAAGATCTGTAGTCTTGTGTGGAACAAAGCTGGAAGGAGTTGTAGATCTTAAGAGCCCTTTGGCATCAGACATGAATATACAGAGCTTGAAGTTTGCCCTACTGCTTTTATATACCTCTTTGATCTAATGCTTTCTTATCATCCTCTCTTTTTTCCATTTTTTTATTGTAATGCAGATTTGTAAATTTTGGAAGAATGTGATCTTATTTTTGTTTTTGACTGTATAAGAGCCTATAATTAAAAGATTGATTTAAATATCAGAAGAAACTTTCAATTTTCAACATTTAAACAGTATTGAGACTGTGATACTGTGGGTAGTTTTAAAGTTGTACTGGATGCATTTCTTCATTATGATATGGCTACAAGCCTATGTGGACCAGAGAGTGGAATATGTTGGTTTGAATAGGAATGTACCCGTCCCCGTATACTTATAGGTTTGAATGCTTAGTGACCACAAAGTGGCACTATTTCAAAGGATTAAGAGGTATGATCATTTAAAAAGAAGAAAAGTAGAATTTGTTTAGCATTAATTAAAAAGTAAAAAGTGAAGTGTCAGGAGGAATAATTAGACTCAGGATGGTAGTAATGAGGTGGACACTCTCATAGTACATAAAATAGTATATAAAAATAAATATATCTCATTTATGTCGAGGAATTTCATTAATTTGCATGTGTGTATGTTTTTTTTCACTTTGAAGTCATTTATTTCTTGAAAATAGTTCATCTGAATTGGTAATATTTACTTTTGCCATTGTAAAAGTTTTTTTTTCCAAAATACATATTATTTTATTAATTTGTTCTTGTTACATCTCAATGGTTATCCCATCCCTTGTCTCTTTCCATTCTTCCCTCCCTCCCATTTTCCCCTTATTCCCCTCCCCTATGACAGTTCCTGAGGGGGATTTCCTCGCCTTGTATATGTTCATAGGGTATCAAGTCTCTTCTTTTTATTAACATAAGTATGTATATGTAATTGACCCTCTTACTCTATGTTTGAAAAAATAATCTAGTAGAAGAAAAACCACAAATGGAGAAAAATTGTTTAATCTACCTTTTAAATAGTAGAGAAAGCCTGAAGTCTATTGAACAGCTTAACACATTGGCCTCACATAGGACCCTGGACAGATAATCTATAAAGAGAGGAGATCACATAGAATGTATGTTAAAAGCTGGCAGAATTCTAGATATGGTGGAGATAGATGATATCTGTAAAATGGTTTGATTTTCTAATTGGTTTAAGAATTAAGGTTATGATATGAAAATCTGAAAATAGTAAGAGAGTTTTCTTAGGATTAAAAAACAAAAATATTTTACACAACGTTGTAGTACAGGAATTGAAAACTCCAGGCCATACAGCAAGTTCAGACTGTGGAAATTTTTGAAAAATAAAATTATGTTGTTCATAGCTTTGATCACTCTTTATAGAAAGCAAGTGAGCCCATGAAGTGGCTATCTTAAGAAAACAATACCACATGGTAACAAGCCTATGGGCAGTAAAGAACCTTTATACACTGCTAATGGCAATGTAAACACATTGACACTATGGTAAATAGAATAGTGTTTTCTCAAAAAAAAAGAAGGATTGTAAATGTGCAGCTATGATACTTATAACATTCTTGGGTATTTAGTCAAAGAAATTTCAGTTAATATATCACTTGCTCTATTGTGTTACTTGCTACATTTCATACAACACATAAGTTATAGAACCAGTCTATGGGTGTTTCAGCAGATGAATGGAAACAGAAATTGTTCAATATATTTACAATGTAGTTTTATATAGACAAAGAATAATGAAAAGTAACTTGTAATAATGCAGATGGGTGGGACTACATTTTATCTTACTAAGAAATAAAAATCATAATCACAAATATCACATATCCTCTCATTTGTGATTGTGAAATATAAGTCCTATATCTCACATATAGATACATATATATTATATATAATTATGAAGAATGCATAATTATTATTTGGGGAAACCAAGGACTATCTTGAGAATTGAGAAGAGTAGGAATGGGAGAATATGTAATGATAAAGACTGTCAAATGTATGATATGCTCTAATAAATATCTTTATGTACTCTATAAGTATGCAGATATCAAAAAAGCTCATTTCAAATTAATAAAAACTATAATTCATATTTAAGTTAAACTGTGTCTTAGTAAATAGTATTTTGTAGACCATCTTACAGAGTTTCAATCAATAAAACAATTTAATATATCAAAAATACATTTATTATAAAATTATTAGTTAATTCTTTTTCTTTTAGTATAATGTTACAATAAATATAAGAAATGCTATATATGAATTCTTATCAAATTGGTCATATATTTTGAATATTATATTTTATAGCTTTATTCACTTAAGCAATGCAATGTCTGGATGCATAACAAGAAAAAACTAAAACAGATTGCTAGACAGAAGTTCCCAACAAAGTTTTACATTTTCATTAGTTGAAGTAAAATTAACTGTATTAAGAAATGCTTATGTACCTTTCAGTGAAGTGACTATACTCAAAATTTATTCTCCTATTTTGTTCTTTCTCTTTATATGCACCTGTTTGTATCTTTCTCTTCTTTTTCAAATTTCAACACAGAAGTGGATAGCCTTGGGAAAGTAAAAATGTTCTCAAACCAGTCATGTTCCAGAGGTGTAAGGTATAGCATCTCAACGGATTTGAAATATTTTCTAAAGTTGGATCAGAAACTCCTTTTAGCCCATTTTATCCTCCTAAAGTAGAAGCTTAACGGATTGAGAACAAATCTACTTCCCTCTATCCTATTAAAATGGTTGGACTCTTGTAGCACAAAAATAGATCTCTTGCTTTTGCTAAGCTGAAAACTAACCTTGCTTACTTTGTTTGGTAGGAAATGTCTTTAATTGGGACCTAGAACATTACTTTTGATGCTCATTCCAATTATTATATATTTTTTAAACAATTTTGTAAATTTTTGTATATAAACTATGTCTCCTTTCTACTTTATTTTAAATGATATTTATTTATGTTTTTATGTCTATGTATGTTTACCTACATGGAGATATGTGCACCAGTTTAGAAGGGGACATCAGATCCCCTGCAGCTTCAGTGACAGTTGTAAATAGCTGTGTAGGTGCTGCAAATTGAAGCTAGCTACACTTCAAGTGTACCCAGTGCTCTTAGCAGCAAAGACTTTTCTAACTGAAGTCTCTGAAATTATTTTCTCCTTTTTTTTTTCAATGTTCTAACTTTTATGCTTTAGACAAGCTCTCAATAATTATGATTTCATTAAAATTTCCTTGAATATGTATTAACATGTGAATCTCAGAACATGTGAACATGTACATGTGCATGTCCAAAGTCCTCTTTCTGATGGTTAAGTCATTTCAGTGATTATCAATCCATGTCTCCCTCATTATGAAATTTGTTTTTCTGTGTTAATTAACAAACTGATACATGAACACTGTTAAAGAATATCAGAACACACATTTTATACAATATTAATAAAAATTCACCAGGAGGTTTACTATTGGGAAATATTTTTTCTGCAGCCAGTAAAATAGATAGGGAGAACAAAGACTGCATGCATTCTTTGCTTTATCTAATTACTCAGCAGCTCAAACAATAATATTTATGGGGCTGCTACAACTACATCAGCAAATATGTATTTAAACTGGGACTACAGCTCAGAGCTAGGTCACTTGCCTAACATGTACAAGTTCCTACATTCAACTACTCCAACCATAAAACAACAACTACAATCTTAAAACCACACTATTTCAGGGGGAACTGATGGATGTATTTGAAGGCTGCCTCTTTAGCCTTGTAAGTTCATGGAATTGACAAAAGCATTCAATAAGCATACCTGAGTTTAAGTTGGCAGGTATAACATATTAGTTTTTTTCCAACAATTTCATATTAATATTTTAGGAAATTTGAATTCTTATTGTGACATAACTGTGAACTGACCACCAAGCACTGCTTGATGTTGAAATGTCCTGGTTGGCAGTGCTAACCTTACTTCAGTTCCAATCATACTAACCAAAATTATATAATTGCCAACAAAAACAGAGTATCCTTTTATAAGATTAATATGCACAGAGGACACTTGGTCTTGTAAGCACTACACATACATTTCAACCACATGATTTTAGGACTGTTAGGGCTGAAAATTGAAAAAAAATGTTATATAAGTGTTTTAAAATGCTATTTTATTACTTATCAGTGTTGGAATATTTATATTAATGGTTAGCAAAAATGCTGGACCATATTAGATTGGTGTTTTCTTGGTGGTTTTGTGTTGTCAGCTTATTGGTTTTTTTTAATATGTTGAAACATTTGTACTTGTATACAGTTTATCCTGATCATATTTGTCCTCAACTTCTCCTCTCCAAATTGCCATTGCCCCTTAGTATATTTCCTTTTCAACTTTATATCTTTTCATTTTAAGGATAACACACTGAATCAAATCAGTGCTGCTCATATGGAAGTGAATAGTGGGTCATCCACCTTGGCATGGGTAAAATACCAATGGCTTCACCCCCCAAAAAAGTGCTTGTCCCTCCTCCAGAAGCCAATGCTGTCAATAGCTCCATCGCTAAGTGTGGTGTCTTTGGAACTTCTCCCCACTCACTATATGCTAGAGTTTTAATTGGTTTGTTTGTTCTTCTGCCAGTTTTGTGTGGCTAACTATAATTGCTGTGAGTTCCTATATGCAAATGTTGTGTCATGCCCAGAAGGTAAGAGTTGGCTGCATTCCTCGCAATTCTCCAGCTTTAACATTCTTTCTTTTCCCTCTTCCTGGAAGTTTCCTGAGTCTGAGAGACCTGGGAAAATGGTAATCAGATAAATAGGTATCAAATCTGTAGCTAAGGGGTCACAGGTGCTTTTTCTGAGACCACTGGACGCTTAACAATCTGCACTGTTTACTACTCACCATCATTTAAGGTTGAAAGTGACACAAGTCTATGGATGGAAACCTGAGTCTCTGTGACACCACTTAATCTTTTATGTAATGTACTTGCTTAATTCCTGTCTGTGGGATTTGGAACTTACAGGTTTTTTTTCCCTTTGTTTGTTTTAAGCAATGGTTTTTCCTTCAGTTTTTATGACACCTAAAAAAAATTACAAAAATATAACCTATTTCTCTTTTGCTAAAATCTACTTGTGTATTAAGAAAACTGAATCAGCTGCATTAATATTAATTATTTGCTAGATGTAAAAATTCCAAAACTGTATAAATGTAGTCATGGCATCAGTTAAACACAGCTTTCCCTTCCTCTGTAGCTTAATTGTGTTTCTGAAGAATCACAAAGAATATAATAATTATCCCACATAGTCATGCTTAAAACATAGCCCCAAGAAAAACAATACTATCTTAACTCAGTTTAAAAGTGATCGCTAATAAGATTCAAACAAAATGGCGAGGTTCCAAGATGGCGTCAAACAATATACCTTGTATCTGATCGTCTTCGAGGAGACCAGGGACTTGAATGGAGCCACAGACTGTGGGATCTTGAGAACTGTAGGTGAATGGGGTCCCAAACTCCGCAGACTACCAGTGGGCCTAGCCCTGGGATAAGCAACAGCCCAGAGATGCTAAACCCACTCCCCAATCTCCACTCTAGAATGTAATCCACATGTGAGCTGCAGCCAGCATATAAAGCACAAACTCACTGTGTGGGGTGGTGGTATTCCGGAGCCCCTGGGCTGAGGAGTCTCAGGGAATAGGGTGAAACTGCCTTTGGATCCTTCCACCCACACCATGCCGAACTGCAGAGGTCACCTGCTCACGCCGAGTGGAAACACGGGCAGCAGGGCCTACCAAAAACAGCTACAGTGGTCACGCAGCTCACGGGCAGTCCTAGGCCCAATCTAAATTAGGAAACAATGGACTGAGCCTGCAAACAGGGACAGTTAGAAACCAGCTTGGACTGCTTCCACAGGCCCAACAGGATCTCCCATGCAATTGGGAAATGTGGGACCTGCCCGCAGTGTCTAATCACTGACCTAGAGGGATCTCTGAGCATCTGGGCTTACAGGGTCACAGAAAGTGCTGGCACCTTGCATCCCACCAGCAGTCTGAAAACATATTGTATCTGGCCTGCCACCCACTGATCCTGTACTCTCCAACAGACAGAACCTAGCTAGATCAGCTCCCACAGGCCCGGCAGGATCTCCCATGCTATCGGGAGACATGGGTTTGCCTGCAGTGTCTAATCACTGACCTAGAGGGATCTCTGAGCGTCCCGGATTACAGGGTTCTGGAAAGTACAGGCACCTTGGATCCTGCCAGAGGTCAGAAACTGTATTGTCTCTGGCCCACCATGCACTGATCCTGCACTCTCCAATAGAGAGAACTGAGCTGGTTCAGGCCGGGCAGGATCTCTCATGTTCCTGGGAGAGCCTGGACACTTCTGCAGGGTATAGAGGCAGGGCTAAAAGACATCTACAGCCCAGAAGATCTGATCCAGCTGGGGTCTTGGCTACAAAGTGACAGGAAGGACAGGAAGCTGGGACCGAAGTAGCCAACAAGAGTGCTTTTGTGCTGACTTTTTTTCTAGGTCTGAAAACTACTGATCTGAATTACAGCAATAAGGTGAAAGGGTCCAAACTGAAATCTACTTTGGCTGACTCAGTCTGGAGCCTAAAGTATAGAGAAAAATCTCCAGGAATGGAAACTGTATCACCTGCCTGTTCCAGGGAATTACTCCCTGATCTACACAGGCAAGGGCACCCAAATTACAATCAGTCACCAACTATCCACTCTCAACCAGTGAAGGTCACTAGAAGCTACCTCCCAATATCAGAGACACCAAAATGACAAGAGGAGAGCAAAATAACTCTAATAAAAACCAAAACAGTTGACACCTCCAGATCCCAGCAATCCCAAGGAAAACAACCCGGAGAACCAAAAAACAACTGAAATGCAAGAAAATGACCTGAAGTCCTTAGTAAAGAAAATGATAATGGAAGAAATGAATAAAATCTGTAAACAACTGCAGGAGGAGACAAACATGAGGGCTGAAGATATAAAAAAAAGTCATATAAAGAGGCACTATAAGAATTTCAGAAAAATACAAATAACCAGATGAAAGAAGTCATTAAAATAGTTGAAGACATGAAGATAAAAATGGAAGCAAAGATAAAGGAACACAAAGAAGAAAAACATGATCGAGAGGCCTCAGAGAGGAAAGCAAGCATCTCAGAGGTGACCTTATATAACAGACTGCAAGAAATGGAGAAATGAATATTGGGACTTGAAGATACAATCATAGAACTTGAAACAACAATAAAAGAAAATGCTAAATCTGAAAAGTTCCTGACAGAACATCCAAGAAATCAAGGACACCGTGAAAAGATGAAACTTGAGAATAATAGGTATTGAGGAAATAGAGGACAACTGATTCCACAGCCCAGAAAACATATTTAACAGAATCATAAAAGAAAATTTCCCCAATTTTTAGGAGATACATATGAGTATACAAGGGGCATACAGAACACCAAATAGAGTAGTCCAGAAAAGAAAATCTTCCTGCAAAATAATAATGAAAACACAAAATACAGAACAAGGAAAAAATATTAAAAGCAGCAAGAGAAAAAGGCAGAGTAACATACAATGATAAACCTATCAGAATTGCTTCCAACTTCTCAGTAGAAAGCAAGAAAGCCAGAAGGGCCTGGGCAGAGTTCTTGCAAACTCTAAGAGAAAACAGATGCCAGGCAAGATTACTATATCCAGCAAAACTATCAGTAATCACTGAAGGAGAAAACAAGCTATTCCATGACAAAAACAAATTCAAACAGTACCTAGCCACAAATCCGGCTTTACAGAAGTTACTAGTAGGAACATTCCACCACAAAGGGTCAAATTACAACCAAAACTACATAGGAAATAGATAACTATACCTTTGCAAAATCACAACCTCACAAAATCTCGACTGTAACAAACAACAAAAATGAAGGGGCTTAGCAGTCACTGGTCATTAATATCTCTCAACATCAAAGGTCTCAATTCTCCAATAATATGACACAGACTAACTGAGTGGATGCATAAACATAACCCAACATTCTTCTACATTCAAGAAACACATCTTAACCACAAGGACAGACATTGCCTCAGAGTAAAAGGTTGGGGAAAAATATTTCAAGCAAATGGTCACAAGAAGCAAGCTGGGTTAGCCATTATAATATCTAATAAAATGGACTTTCAACCAAAATTAATCAAAAGGGATGAGGAAGGACATTTCATACTCATCAAAGATAAAGTCAACCAAGAAGACATCATGATTTTGAACATCTATGCTCCTAATAAATGGCAGCCACATTTGTAAAATAGCTATTAACAAAGCTTAAACCACTCATTGATCACTATATATTAATAGTGGGAGACTTGAACACCCCACTTTCACTGAAGGATAGGTCTTTGAATCAAAAACTATGCCGGGAAATAACTTCATTAACCAATGTCATGAATCAAATGGACCAAACAGATATCTACAGAACTTTTTACCCAAACACAAAGGATTATACCTTCTTCTCAGCATCCCATGGAATGTTCTCTAAAATTGATCAGGAAACAAGCCTCAACAAATACAAGAAGATTGAAATAATATCTTATATCCTATAAGATCATGATGGTCTAAGCCTGGGCTTTAGCAACAACAGAAAGAACAAAAAGCCTACACACAAATGGAAACTAAACAACTCTCTACTTAATGACACCTGGGTCAAGGAAAAAATAAAGGAAGGAATAAAGGACTTCCTGAAATTCAAAGAAAATGAAGGCGCAACATACCCAAATTTGTGGGACACAGTGAAGGCGGTTAAAGAGCAAAATTCATAACACTAAGTGTGTTTAGAAAGAAAATGGAAACATCCCACATAAACAACTTAACGACACATCTGGCAACCCTAGGAAAAAAAAGAAGCAGAAACACCCAAGGGGAGTAGGTATCTGGAAATAATCAAACTCAGGATTGAAATCAGTAAATTAGAAACAAAGAGAACAATTCAAAGATTCAACAAAACCAAGAGCTGGTTCTTTGAGAAAATTAACAAGATGGACAAACTAACTAAAAGGCAAAGAAACACTATCCAAATCAACAAAATCAGCAATGAAAAGGGAGACATAACAACAGACACTGAAGAAATACAAAGAATTGTAACAACTTACTTTAAAGGCATTTATGCCACAAAATTTGAAAATCTAAGGGAAATGGACAATTTTCATGTCCGATTCCATTTGCCAAAATTGAATGAAGATCAGATAAATGAATTAAGTAGCCCTATATTGCCTATAGACATAGAAGCATTCATTGATAGTCTCAAAACTAAAAATTTCCAGGGCCAGATGGCTTCAGTGCAGAATTCTACCAGTCCTTCAAAGAGGAGCAAATATGAACACTCTTCAAGATATTCCAAAAGACAGAAATGGATGGAACATTACCAAATTCTTTCTAGGAGGCCATAGTCATGTTGATACCTAAACCCCACAAGGACCCAACAAAGAAAGAGAATTTCAGACCAGTTTCTCTTATGAACATTGATACAAAAATACTCAAGAAAATACAAAACAAATACAAGAACATATCAAAGACATCATTCACCATGACCAGGTAGGCTTCATTCTAGGCTTGCAGGGATGGTTTAACATATGGAAATCCATCAATGTAATCCACCATATAAACAAACTGAAAGAGAAAAACAACATGATCATCACCTTAGATGCAGAAAAAGCATTTGACAAAACCCAACACCCATTCATTTTTAAAGTTCTGGAGAGATCGAGAATACAAGGCACATACCTAAACATAATAAAGGCTATATACAGCAAGCCAAAAGCCAAGATAAAATTAAATGGAAAGATACTCAAGGAAATTCCTCTAAAATTGGGACCAGACAAGGCTGCCCACTTTCTCCATATCTCTTCTATATATTTCTTGATATTCTAGCCAGAGCAATAAGACATCATAAGGAGATCAAGGGAACCCAAATGGGAAAGGAAGAAGTCAAATTATCTCTATTTGCAGACTATATGATAGTGTATATAAGTGACCCCCAAAATTACATCAGAGAACTCCTACAGCTGATAAACACCTTTAGCAAATTGGCTAGATACAAAATTAATTTAAAAAAGTAAGCAGCTTTCCTATATACAAATGACAAACATGCAGAGGAAGAAATTACATCCTTCATGATAGCTACAAGCAATATAAAATATCGATGAGTAACTCTAAACAAGCCAGTGAAGGACTTATTTGAAAAACACTTTAAATCTCTGAAAAAAGAGATTGAAGATGACATCAGAAGATGAAGGGATCTCCCTTGTTTGTGGATCGAGAGAATTAACATAGTAAAAATGGCCATCTTACCAAAAGCAACTTACAGATTAAATACAATCCCTATCAAAATACCTACACAATATTTTGAAGATATTGAAAGATCAATTCTCAACTTATATTGAGAAAGAAAAACCCGAGAGTAAAAACAATCTTATAGAATAAAAGGTCCTCCAGAGGAATCTCCATTCTAGATCTCAAGCTGTACATAGAGCAACAGCAACTAAAACAGCATGGTACTGGCACAGCAATTGGCTGGTGGATCAATGGAATCAAATTGAAGACCCAGGGATGAATCCACACACATTTGGTCACTTGAATTTTGAGAAAGAAGCCAAATCTATTCAATGGAAAAACTATGGCATCTTCAACAAATGGTGCTGGTCTAACTGGATGTCTACATGTAGAAAAATGCAATTAAACCCCTATTTTTCACCATGCACAAAACTCAAGTTCAAGTGGATTGAAAACCTGAACATGCAACCACAGACATTAAATTGGTTAGAGAAAAAAGTGGTGAAGAGCCTGGAACACACTGGCACAGGAGACAATTTCCTGAACAGAACACCAACAGCCCAGGCCTTAAGGTCAACAATTAATAAATGGGACCTCATGAGGCTGTGAAGCTTCTGTAAGGCAGGAGACACTGTCAAGAGAACGAAGTGACAGCCTACAGACTGGGAAAAGATATTCACCAACCTGTCATCTGACAAAGGTTTAATATCCAAAATAGATAAAGAACTCAAGAAATTAAACACCACCAAACCAAATAATCCAATTAAGAAATGGGGTTCAGAACTAAACAGAATTCTCAACATAGTAATATCAAATGTCTGAGAAACATTTAAAGAAATGCTCAGTTTCATTAGTCATCAGAGAAATGCAAATCAAAACGACACTGAGATTCCATCTTATACCCATCAGAATGGAGAAGATCAAAAACTCAAGTGACACCACATGCTGGCGAGGATGTGGAGAGAGAGGAACACTCCTTCACTGCTGATGGGAATGCAAACTAGTACAACCACTTTGGAAATCTATCTGGCTCTCTCTCAGAAAACTGGGAATAGGGCTTCCTCAAGACCCAGCTATTCCTCTCTTTGGAGTATACCCAGAAATTGCTCCACCACACAACAGGGCCATATGCTCAACCATGTTCATAGTTGCCTTATTTATAATAGCCAGAACATGGAAACAGTCTAAGTGTCCCTCAGTAGAAGCATGGATAAAGAAACTGGGGTACACTTACCCTATGGAATACTATTCAGCTATTAAAAACAAGGAATTCCTGAAATTTGTGGACAAATGGATTGAACTAGAAATTATCATAATGAATGAGTTCACCCAGAAGCAAAAAGAGACAAATGGTATATACTCACTTATATCAAGACTCTATTTCAAGGGGCATGTCCCATGAAAGATTTTACCTACCCAGAAAGTGGGTCAGAGGGGAGGACATCCTATTAGGACTTTAGGTGAGAGAAGCATAGGAGAATGGGGAAATAGAAGGATCCAGAGGGTCCTGGAAACCTTCAAGAAGAACATTATGATGAGCAGATCTGGGTGCTGTGGTCCTGCTCAAACTATGGCACCAGCCAAGGAAAATATAGGAGTAAACTTCGGACCCTTACCTAGACCTAGCCGATGGACAGGACATTCTCCACTGTTGAGTGGAGAGTGAGGTCTGACTTTCATACAAACTCTGTTGCCCCATATTTGACCATGTCCCCTTGATGGGGAAGCCCGGTGGCACTCAGTGGAAGGATAACAGGTGACCAAGAAGAGACTTGATACCCTATGAGCATATATGGGGGGGAGGTCCCCCTCAGTCACAGACATAGTGTAGGAAAGTAGGGGGGAAGCAGGAGGGAGGGAGGAATGGAAGGATACAAGGGATGGGCTAACAATTGAAATGTAATATGAATAAATTAATAAAATATTAAAAATAAATAAATAAAAAGCACCAAAGAATAAAAAAAGGACTCAAACAAAACAAAGTGTACCTCATCCCAATAGACTTAACTTATAAACAAGCAACATTGTTTTTGTTCATTTATTTTTTTAAATGTGAATACTGATATTTATTGTTTAGAATTTACATTATCATAAATTTTTGAAATATTGGTATAAAATTTTTATTATTTTATCACATATTAATTTGTATTGTATTACTATTATTTTGTATTGTAGTATATCAGAGGGAAGCAAAAAGTGAGTGAAAGTCCAATAGATATTCTGTAGATAGGGAAATGTGGGAGAAGTTTTATTCCCTGAGGCAATTTAATTTTTCAGTGCTTTTCTAATAACAAAAAATAAGGCAAGTTATATAGAATCATTTTAAAAAGTATCTTATTTATATTTGCAGAATATTCAAAAACACTGATAAGACCGCTTGAAGAATGGTGTATAAAAACTAGAGAGGTTCACAATCCAAAGGATATAACTGGATTTTGAAAGAGCTTAAGTGAACTGAAGACAAGTGTCCATATTTAATACCAAAAACTTTACAGAGAAACAATGTCCAGTAGCACCAGTTATGCCTTAGATCTTGTGGGATTTATTTTACCTGTTTGCCCTGGGCAGATCACAGAACTGCAGTGAACCATGGATGTAAGGACCTAAACAGTGAGGTCTGTCTACCTTTTTCTTCAACTCTTTCTTTTTCAGTTCAGAAAATAAGCAGGTACTAGAGAACACAAAACCATTGCTCCTTAATTAATCAATATAACTTATTCACAGGGATGGCAGCCATAGTTTGCTGGGATCTAGCAATAATAACATCGGAGATTGGGAAAATATTATAAAACAAGTAGCTTATGCAAGCAGGTAGGAAGGGCTAAGGAAAACTAATTACATAGGATAAGGACTAGAAATGGCCAGTATGGAGCTGGGGGAATGGATTTTTTGTTGCTTTCAAGATTTTTTTTTTCACAATACAAAATTGAAATAGAATCCTTATAGAATTTTTAGGATGAACATAAAAGAAAAAAATCACAAAATCATGCCTAGTTTAAAAACAAAAACCAATGTTCAGTTTTCCTTTAGTCTGTTATTCTTGTTCAGGTGTGTGTTGCATATTATGGTATTCATAGTCTATCTTTTACAAGCATTTGACATTTAATTGGATTCATAAGATATAAGCTGACTTTTAAAACTAATTATCTTTTGTCAGAAAATAAAGTTGAAAATGATATGTTACAATTATGTATGAATCCAACATTTTAACACCTACATTCTCATTTCATAAACTATTACTGCATTTGGTATAATTTCTGGTAGGTAAAAATAAATGTGGCCACAGAAAATTATGAAAGCTTCTTTTACTTGCTCCAAGCTTTTAAGTAAAAAGGATAGATTTCTTAATTTCTGAGAGAATTTTTAATGTTAAAACTTTGAGATTGCACGAGGCAGCCTCATAACCATGTGAAAAGTCATTAGGGATCACAGTACATTTGCTATGCAATTAAAGGCCCCCATAATAGCTTGTAGCTTTGTTTTTGCAGCCTGAATACTCAGATGGTTTTGTATGTTCCACTTTTTTACATTTACTTACTATGTGTTATTTGCATAAAATAGACACTGCATTTTCTAGAGTTGTGGTTTTGCAAAGCACAGGAAAGGAAAGGAAATATAAAAAGGAAAAAGAGAAGAATGAATGCAGCAATGTGACTTTAATTAGCTGCCATATATATTAGTTTTCTGGGGCTGTCATGATGAAATACCACAGACTAGGTGTCTTCAACAGCTGAAGTATATTTTTGCTTAATTCTGTAAGACATATGTCTAACACATAAGTGATGGCAGAATTAGATAGCCATCTCATGTTAGTTGGCAGACAGCCGGCTTTTTGCTGTACCTTCACATGATTTGTATCTGTATGTATACATCACCTGTGGTCTCAGAGGATAGAAAATTCCTGTTACTAGGATTAATTTTTACCTCACTACATTTTAAGAATTGATTTTCAAATGTGGCCACATTCTGAAAGACAGGGAGTTAGCACTTCAACATACAGATTTTGGGAAGGAGTTCACAGTTCAGCCTACAACACTTGACCCATCAAACTGATGTGCTCCTTGAATACAAATTACATTTAGAGTCACCCCCAAAGCATGCAAGAATTTCTTGTATTAGCATCTTCTCTAAATACAAATTTTACCTATGTTTTTTCTAGAGAAACAACAACAAAACCTGACAAATAAGTGTCTCATAAATACAGTAATGAGATGAACCTTAAAAAGCCATCTCATTGCAAAAGAGGAGACAGGGAGAATAAAGCAGTTTTACATATATCCCAAAGATGTTTAATTGTTTCACAGAAAGAACAACATTCAATATGAATAATAGAAGAATTGTTTTCTAAAAGTCTGATGTTCGTGCTTTTATTCAGCCCTGTTACTGTCCTCTTTCTTCAAAACTGGCAGTGTGACTGCTCTTAGCCCTGCCCCTTCCTGAATTCTGTTAAGATGACTTAAAAATCAGTGAGTCACATCAATCATTTATGTTTTCTAGAGAGCATACCTGTTTATTTTTTCTTAATTACAATGTATACAGGCTGATAGTTTCCAATACCTTTAAGCTCTCATTCTTCTTAATTACAATGTATACAGGCTGATAGTTTTCAATACCTTTAAGCTCTCATTCTATTTTACTTAATTATTTTTCATCCATCAATTTATTTTAATATTTTATATTTTACTATCAAAACCAAAGGAAATCAAGGCTGCATTTTTAAGATTTAGATTAATAATATATATATCCAAATTTATCTCTACAAAATTTTACAGCTCAGTTAAATCACAGTCATTATAGTTTTATGAATGGGTCACCTTGAAGATTCCAATATCTCTATTTACTCTTTTTCTGTACTTTTAAAAGAATCATGTTTAAATTTTGTATTATCATCAACACTTAGGCAATTCTGGTCATACTTTTTCTTCACATGTTTCTCAATACTTTTGCATGTTCTACCTGTTATTCACGTTCCAAGACATTGCTCCAGTTTTAGGTATTTGCTACAGCAGCATCCCAACTTTGAGTTAGTAAAATCAGATTTAATGTGTTAATAGTGTCAAAAATGTTATAAAATATAATAAACCGAGATATATTAACAAACTAAATTATCTATGTCACACTTCTACAGGCTGCAAATCAAAGCTCCAGGACTTAATTTCTACCTGAGGTCTCTTTTGAAACTCTCTACAAGTGCAGGGATGCTGTTTATGTATTAAAACATCTCTTTATTTTATAAATACAACAGCTGGCTTGGACTAGGATGCATTCATGAGTTTATGTAATGTTAGTTCACTCTTCAGGTTATACATGAAACTAAAATCTTGGGATTTTTTGTAGGCTGTCAGGCCTTACAGAATGGGTCCTAGTTTCTTTAAACACTTGATGAGAACCTTGTAAAAATGATGACAGTATTTTCTGAATCTACTACTTCAAATAAGGACATACCTTTTAATAGTTTCTTCATGCATTTTCTAAGCAAAATATGACAAATTTGGGTATATTCAAAGTACTTTTTAAATGAGTAATCTCAGTTTACATGTCTTGGTTTGAGTCTTGCTTAAGTTTCTAGTTGGAGAAAAGGAAAGAACTACACTTTTGAGACTTTTAATTAACTTCATATAACCATCAATTTTGAGTGATTAATTTTGGGTCCAATGGTCCAATGGGAAGAAACAGAGAACTTTGAAGATTAGAATACAAGGATGTTTCTTCTCTTATTTAGTAACTACTTTTCTTTTGAGAAACAACTAAATTTTGTTCATGTTTAATACAAATAAAATAGCTAATCATGATCCATCAAATAATCTTATAATCTAAGGCACCTATAATTTTAAAATATTTTAATTTTATTTTGTAATACTTATGATGTTTCAATAAAAGTGGTAATCAGGAATATGAAGGAAAACAATAAGTCAGATAGTGAATGTAAATATTTTCTGATATGCCTCAGAATAGGTGATTTACGAATGTATAAAGTTTATGCATACAAATAAATTTGTGTAATATATGTCTATTCTTTATGCTTGAGCTTTGTTGATTTCCATTATAAATCTCTCTTATGATGTTGGTAACAATGGTAGACCACAGTCCTAGTCAATCATGTATTTCTGATGGTAGAGATGAAATCCATCATATGTTGTGTTGTTAAGCTGAATTTCCCAGATTGTTAAGTGTACTATGTAAATTTTCATTGAGGAATATTTTAGTAGTCATTGGGTTCATTGTAACTTAACCTGTGATAGTCTGAGGGGAATCTCTAGCTTTACCTGTAAAAATGGCATTTACAGCATCCTTCAAAAATTAGAGGAGACCTGAACTCTTTGGTACTTTTGAAGTATTTACAGACTTCCTTCATCCCAATGCATGAATGGTTTTAAGTAAACGTTGTAATATGGTAGCAGTTTACAGTACAATTAGTATTCAGTTTTAAAAATGTACCTTTATCCATTTGCCTAAGGTTGTAACTACATGCTATCTATTGAATTGTTAATTAAGCAGCTGTTTTGAAATCCAAATCATACTATTTGACTTTATAACCTTACACAACCAGGATTTTATTCCTGACAATGAAGAATCTTTTCTCTAGGTCTAATTTTGTCTTTGTTGAAGTTTACTCTAAACATGGAGTTATTGTGTAATATTAGAAAGAAAAAAAAGAAACATCTTTTGATATTAGTAATAATATTTTTTTACTTTACAGAAAAGAATACAACAATATGGCATTGTATCAGGGAGAAACAGGTGTTATGATGTCATGAAGTGTCATTTGAACAGCTCCTAGAATTACCTTTCCATGTACTCCAAAGTCTTTGTTTTATTATTCCTGTCTTGCTCTGTTCTGCTGAATTCTCTCAATCATGGCATGTCTCCCTAGGCCATCCTTGTTTATCTAATAGTAACAGAAAGTCCAATGAGTGTATGAGGAACTTAATCCATGGCATGTATTTTGTTGATGTCTCTCTAGCCAGCTCACAGTTTTAAAATAACATCAATATCGTTACCAAAGAGCAGCTTTGTTGAACCTACTATGTACTAAATATTGAATTGAACAATTTACACTTATCTTTTTAATTTAATGCCTCATATAAAATATATTTTATGTGTCCTGAGTAATAGTTGTAAGTGCATGGTCTTATGATCACTCAGCCAAAAAGTTTTACAAATAGCAGGATGACTCAGGGGTGTGCCTGGTAATTACATCCATCTTTTATAGTCAAGATGAGATCTAGATGTTCACTGATGCATCAATCATAAAATGAAATCTAATACTTTGTTTTGACCCTTGGGTATGTCAGTGAAATCCTAAATGAAGTTTACTTAATAGAATAATCTGTAAGTATATTTAATGGTAGACACATCTTAGAAATGAAGCTACTATTGAATATTTTCAACAATGTTCATTGTATCATTTTCACATAATTCACAGTGTAGATTTGTGTCATTGGTTGAATTTAAGTTACTGTAAATCTGTGCCTTTGTGATATGATCATTAGTGTCATGTGTTATCATTGACTTTTTTACACTTTTAAGATAACATTGGAGAGGTGGAGTGTGGTTCTCTTTTCTACCAGTGTCTATTATTGTTTTACGTCCAATTGTCTGAACTCTGGTCATGTTTATTGTTGATGGAAGACCACATTAATAAGAGAATGGGAAAACTGAGTGTCTCCCCATAGGAATTTTCTTAAATATTTTCAAGAAATCTCAAGCTGAAAATTTTGTGGTAGTGTGACCTAATTCATTGACAAAGTCTGAACGTAGACTAACTGGCACTGATCTTGTATTCCTGAACTTTATTTACTTGAGCACTATGTATCTGGCCAAAACATGCAAAGAAGAGAAGATACGAGTGGAATTATGTACTAAGAAATATATGATAAACTTTGAAAATTGTTCACTGGTGAGGCTAGATAGGTGTCTTTGTTCCCATGTTATGAATCACATGCAAGGCAGAACCACACAGAAACTCACACTAACTGAAAATATAATTCTCAAAATAAGATGTACACAGCTCAAAGATCTATGTTCAGCTCTAATTACTACTAAATTCACTGATCTCTGATAGTATACTCAACAAAGTGATTATCATTTACTCATTTCATGAAAAAATCATTCTGCCACTATATCCTTTCCACAGAATCTTAGTGGTCACCCTACTACAGTTACTACCTCTCAATTGTGAATACTTTGACACCGTTTATAGCATCCAAATAGATGTGAAAATTCTTAGAATGACCTGATATTTCTGAGTATCAAAGCCCTTTTGGTTCCAAGGAGAAAGTAATCAGGTTTTGTTGAAACAAAAAAATAAATAAATAAAACCAAAATACCAAAAAACATAACAACAAAATTTTCGCACTGTTTTACTATGTACTGTATATTCAACTGTCCCTTTTCCTGGTATTATGGTGTTTTTTTACTTCTACTTAAGAATAACCATTCCTGGAAAATAATTCAAACATTAAACAATATTACCTCCGCTTTCACATTTTTGAAGAAATATTGTACCACAAATTTGCTCCAGTGTACTTTGTCTGTTTTTACTAATATGTAGTGTAGTAGATTCATGTCATAAGGCTTGTATAAAGCAATAGTGATGTGACTATATTTTCAGAGCATTTATTTAATGTGCTTGATGCTTAATGCAAAAAAGAATTTGGGTGAAAATAAATTGTTGTTAAACTCCACCTATCCTTGGCATCAAACCATGCTGTTTTTCTTCCTTGTATGTAATTCACCAATCACTAAAAATTATTATTTTACACTTATGGCCATTCAATGATCTCTGAGAACTGCAGTTCATCTTGTCTTTTATTTCATGTGTTATAGGAAGAAGTTAATTTTCAAATAGGTTAAACTTCTTTTTCTTATCACATAATTTTGTGACATTTCTAGTGTTACATTCATTAATTTATTATATATCTCATGATAATGACAGATGTAACATCCAACTGATGAACTTTATTACATAAAAACCATCAGATGAAGAAATCTGGAAGAATAAGGCTGCAAACTCAGTCCAGGCTCGTGGAGGAAGGACTAGAAGAAGGAAATCTATTTTGTGGGATCCAAGATGGTGACACTAGTCACAAACTATGCCTGATCAAATGGGCTGAGCTGAGGGACCAGGCTGGGAACTACAAAGCACAACAGCTGGAGTGCTCTAGGTGTGAGGGGCCCACAATATATAGAGCATGAATGGGTCTGTCTAGGACCATCATCCAGGAGGTTCATGGAGGAATCCCTGGGTACCTACAGGCTTGTGCTCAGTAGCCAGAGTCTGGATTTATGCTTACCTGTGAGGTGCATCTGCATTCTGCGTCTCAGACGTGCCTAAGACTGAACTGTGGGCTGCAGGGAACCACCATCTGTATCTTCTGGTCCAAGAATGACCCCATGGTGTGGAGCACAGGTGGATCTGTCCTCAAGTCCCCCTGCCAATCCACACAGAGTTCCCAGGTGCAAGGAGGTGAGGCACACTCTCCAAAGTCTAGCATGCCAGTGAGCAGCACTTGTGCTATCTATTTCTGATGGGATTACAGCTGCATGGTGCTGATGTCTGGGTCTTTTAGCCCATAGTAAACCCCATGGAGTTGAGCACAAGTGAATCTGACCTCAGGTAACCCAGAAGATCCACAGAAAGTTCCTGGATGTAAACCCAGGTCACCCACATCATCATCTGAAGGGTTCCTTGATCCCTACAGATGCAGGGTCTTAACCTATAGCCACTCACCTACAAACTGATCTCAATGGCCAGTGAAGGAAACCAGAACTACCACCCAAACTCTGAGACAGCAAGATTGCAAGAGGCCAGCATAAAAACAAAGAACAAAAGACAAAATAATATAGCATCACTAGAGCCCAATTATCCCAAAGCAATCAGACTTGGAAACTCTAACACAACTGAAACACAAGACAATAAACTCAAATCTTTCATTATGAATATGACAGTGTAGTAAATGAATAGAATCTGTAAACCAATACAGGAAAATATGTAGCCAAAGAGATAGAGAGGACATGACAGGGGCCTGTAGAGAGGAAATGAAGAGATAACTGGAAGAAATTCATGAAAATGCAAAGAATGAGGGGAAGGAAATCAATAAAACACTTCAAGATCTGAAGATGAATATGGAAAAAATAATAAAAGCACAAAGAGATAACTTAGAGAAGAAAACCGAAACTACGGAGGTAAGTATCACCAAAATATTACAAAAGATGGAGGAATATAAAATGTAGCAGATACAATGGAAGAATTTGATGCAACCATGAAAGAAAATGTTAAATCTAAAAAGTTCTTGACATAAAACATTCTAGAAATCAGTGATATCATGAAAATACCCGAGCTAAGGATAATATGAATTATGAAAAGAACGGATGCCTGGCTCCAAGGCCCATAAAATATTTTCACCAAAATCATAGAAGAAATTTTCCCAACTTAAAGAAAGAGATGCAAGTAAACCCACAAGAGGACTACAGAACACCAAATAGAGTAGACCAGAAAAGAAAACCCTTCTGCCACATAATAATATAACAATAAGATGTATAAAGCAAAGAAAACATATTAGAAGAAGGGAAAAAGAGCATATAACATTCAATGGCACAGCTATCATAATCAGTCCTGAGTTAAACAGAGGGCATAAAAGCCAGAAGGCCCTGGTCAAAGGTCCTGCAAATACTAAGAGCCCACAACTGCCAGTTCAGACTACTATACCCAGCAAAAGTCTCAATAACCATTGGTGAAGGAAACAATATATTCCATGACACGAACAAATTTAAACTATCTATGCAGAAATCTAGCCCTACAAAATATATAGAAGGAAAACTCCCACCAAAAGAGGCTAACTATATACAGGAAAGCACAGAAAATAGATAACTTCACTTAGCAAAACAAAAACCAGATAAACACAAAAACACACTACCGCAACCCACATCAAAATAAAAGTACATAACAGTCACTATCATTAATCTCTCTCAACATCAATAGTCTCAACACTCCAGATGCCATTCCTAGCTTGTTCAACTATTTCTCCTATTTTATTTGGGCCCCTACAAAGGTATTAACCATCCCTAATCATCTACAAGAAATCTTAAGAGAACAACACCTCATTTCCTTTCAGGGGTTTGGGTAGGTTTTTGGTGGCTTTCTTGGGCTATAGAGGATAAATATCAATGGGAGTTGGTTACCAGTTATTATTGGTCTTTTTTAGATAGAAAACTATGTTAGACTCAGCAATGTCTCTCTTTTTCTTTTTTTATATTCTTAAGTTTAGAGAAAGGGCTTAAAAAGAAAAAAGGAAGACTATGGAAATATATATGTAAGATAGAATAAAAAGAAGATTAATGAATCTCCTCCTCAATTTAATGCCTCAATTGTCACTCACAAGGTTATTTTTAATTCACTGGTATAGAATTTTATATATAGATGTAAAATAAGCTTAATTCTAGATACAGTGCTATAGAATTAATTATAAGTTTATTCTACACACACATTATATGAGGTATTGTACTCATATAACTCAATTATAATGCAAGGTTTACTTCCAATGCTTTGAAAGTGCTATTGAAAGCAATTTAGGATAAATAAATTATAAAAGCTAATTGTTTTTAAAATCATGGTCATGTCAATTCCTAGTCTACTTTTATCACAAGAATATAAATCTTAAGTGTGGCAGATAGATATGGTTCTATAGAAAGTTAAGGTAGGATAGTTAGAGAAGGTCCTAAAACACCTCAGAGACATACAGAATATTCCTTTTTAAAATGTTTTTTATTATCTTAAAGATTCAATTACAATAAGACAGGATAACTTCTCACAAAACCCAGCCTACTTCAAAGAAGATGATGAGCATCAAAAAACCTCCTTATGGAGATGATTTCAAATGTCATAAACCAGCCTCTGGGGAAAATGTTCTTGTTTCTACCATAGACAGAATTATACCTAAAAAAGGGCAAGCTTGGATGCAGGCAGTTTTGATGGCCACACTCTGCCAAGACAGAGTAAGCAATTCCTCAATAGTTCCTGCCTCACAAATGTGTCTGCAAAATATATTGGGAGGGAAGGCTGCAGATGATTCAACATTACAAAGAATTTTGGGTGATTATTCAGGTAGCAAACTATTTCTGTCATCTTTTCATTTAGAAAACTACTAACCTGTACTCCAGACATACTCAAGTAGTCAAGTTCTCTCCTACTCAAGTCTCAGATGGAGTTGAGGACCAGGTAGCTTAGTTTTACAATGAAGCTTAATTGTTTAGGGGTTAAGATGTTTTTAAGTCTAGATAGGTGTTTTAAGTTAATAATGATAATATGTGATTGAGATTGATTTATATTTAGAAATGTACATGCACCAAGATAGGAAAGATGTTTTCTTCAATGCTGTCAAATACAAATAAAATGGCCAAAACAATAAGAATGTAACATTTATATAATTCCCTATATTGTCATGGTTCTTCTTTCTATAGGCAATCTATTGTGTGTGTGTGTGTGGATACATAAACAAGACTCAACATTCTGCTGCATAAAAGAAATGTATCTTAGTCACAAATATAGACATTATTTCATGGTAAAATGTTGGAAAAAGGGCATCCCAGCAAAAGGTCACAAGAATCAAGCTGGTGTAGCCATTCTATTATCTAATAAAATATACTTTCAACAAAAATTAACCAAAAGAGATGATGAAGGATACTTCATCCTTATGAAAGGAAAACTGAACCAAGATGACATCACAATTCTGAACATCTATTACCCAAATGTAAGTGAACCCACATTTGTAAAATAAATAAATAAATAAATAGATAAATATTAAGATACAAATCAAACTCCATACATTAATAGTGGGAAACATCAACTCCTTCCTTTCACCAATTGATAGGGCAACAAAACAGAAACTAAACTGACAAATAATTACAATAACAGATGACATTAATCAAAATGACCTAACAGATATATACAGAACTTTTCACCCAAAAGAAAAGATTATACATTCTGACCAATTCATGGAACTTTCTAGAAAATGGGCCATATAGTATATCACAAAGCAAGCCTCAACAGATACAAGGTGATTGAAATAATACCTTGTATTCTACCAGAGTATAATAGAATAAAGTTTGACTTTACCAACAACAGAAATAACAAAGGCCTACACACACATGAAAACTGAACAACTCTCTAGCTAGTGACAATTGTGTAGGGGAAGAAATAAAGAAAGAAATTATAGACTTCCTAAGAATCAATGAAAATGAAGGCACAACATACCCCAACTTATAAGACACATTAAAAACAGTTCTAAGAGGAAAGTGCCTCCGTAACAAGATAGGAAACATCTCATAAAAGCAACTTAATGACACATCTATAAGCCCGAAGAAAACAAGAAGCTGACACATCTGTAATCCCCAAGAAAACAAGAAGCTGACAAAAAAAAAAAGAGTAGACAACTGGAAATTATCAAACTCAGGGAATAAATCAATAAATTAGAAACAAAGGAAATAATCCAAAGTCCCTACAAAACCAAAAACTTGTTCTTTGAGAAAATCAACAAAATAGAGAAATGAACTAAAAGGCAGAGAGACACTATCCAAAAAAACTAAATCTGAAATGAAAAGAGAGACATAAAAACAGACACTGAAGAAATCCAAAGAACTATTAGGTCTACTTCAAAAACCTATACATCACAAAATTTGAAAATATAAATGAAATTGATACTTTTCTCGATAGATTCCACTTGCCTCTGTTGAATCAAATCATGTATATAATTTAATATTCCTATTTCTCCTGCATAAACAAAAGCATTCATCAAATTCTCCCAACCAAATAAATAAATAAATAAATAAAAATCCCAGGAACAAGTGGTTTTAGTGGCAATTTCTATGAGACCTTCAAAGTACTCTTCAAACTACTACACAAAATAGAAATGGAAGGAACATTACTAAACTCACTCTATGAGGCCACTGTCACCTTGATACCTAAACTCATAACAACCACACAAAGAGAATTTCAGACCAATTTCTCTTGTGACCATTGACACAAAAATGCTCAGTGAAATAATTGCAAACTGAGTCTAAGAGTACATTAAAAATATCATTAACCATGCCCAAGTAAGCTTCATATCAGGCATCCACGCATGGTTCAATATATGGAAATCCATCAATTCAATCCATTATATAAATAAACAGAAAGACAAAAACAACATGCTCATCTCATTAGATGCTAAAAAAGTGTTTTACAGAATCCAACGCACTTTCATTTTTAAAGACTTGGTAATATGAGGGATACAAGGCTCACACCTAAACATAATAAAGAATGTATAGAGGAAGCTGGTGGCCAACACAAACTAAATTGAGATGAATGCAGAAAAAAATTCCACTAAAATTAGGGACTAGGCAAGGCTGTCCACTCTCCCCATATTTCCCTAATATAGTACTTGAATTTCTAGCTAAAGCAATAAGTAGAGAAAAGGGGATCAAGGGCATCTACATTGAAGTGGAAGAAGTCAAAATATCGCTATCTGCAGATGATATAAAAGTCTACACAATTGCTCCCAAAATTCTACAAGAGAACTCCTACAAGTCATAAACTTTTTCAGAAAAGTACCCCAATACAAGATTCATTCAAAGACATCAGGAAAAGTCTTATATACAAATAACAAAGGGACTTAGAAAGAAGTTAGGGAAACTATACACTTCATAATATTCACAAATACTATAATGTTCTTGATGTAAGTCTAACCAAGCAAGTGAAAAATTTGTATGAAAAAACTTCAAGTCTCTAAAAGAAGAAATTGAAGATATCAGTAGATGGAACACTCTCCTATGCTCATGGATTGGAAAGATCAACTTAGGAAAATTGGCCATCTTACCAGAAGGAATCTATATATTCAGTGCAATCCCTATAAAAATCTCTCTGAAATTCCTTAGAGACTTTGAAAGAACAATTCTCATCTTTATATGGAAAAAAACCACAGAATAACTAAGACAATGCTGTACAATAAAAGATCTTCTGGAGAAATCTCTATCCTGGATCTCAAGCTGTGCTACAGAGCAACAGTAAGAAAAACTGCATGGTACTGGCATAGAAATTGGTTGTTTGATCATTGGAATTTAAAAAACAGACCCAGAAATAAAATCATATGAACACCTGATTTTTAAAAAAGAAGCCAAATTCGTACAGTGGAAAGAAGATGTCACCTTCAAGAAATGGTGCTGATCTAACTAGATGTCTAGATGTAGGAAAATGCAAATAGATCCATATTTATCACCCTGCACAAAACTAAAGTCCAAGTGAATTAAAGATCTCAGCATAAACCAGACACACTATATCTGTTAGAAGAAAATATGGGGAGGAGCTTTGAACTCAGGAGACAACTTCCTGAACAGAACATCAATAGCTCAGCCTCTAAGATAAACAATTAACAAATGGGACCTCATGAAACCGAAAAGATTCTATACAACAAAGGACATTGTCAATAGAACAAAGATCATAAACCTTACATCCAGCAAAGGACAAATATCCAAAATATATAAAGAATCCAGGAAATTAAATACCTCAAAACCAAATAATCCAATTGAAAAATGGGGTACAGAGCTAAACAGAGAATTCTCAAAAGAGGACCGTTGAATGGTAGAGAAACACTTAAATACTCAACATCCCTGTGCAGCTAATTGTGGTCGGGCATAGAGTGTGTGCCTCAATGGTGTATTTGGGGACTAGAAGGGCCAAAAGGTCTGAGACTTGATGATTTCCAAAGATAGGCTCCTCAAGGTTCTGACGCATGAGGAGGGAAATATGCCTGAGAAGTGTCTATTGGGGAGGTTCTATTAAGGTGTGAGTGTCTGTGATAGGCTATGTCCATTAGTACACCATTCAGAATTAATCCGCAGCCTCACATCTGCAGCAACTGAGAAGCTGTTGGGAGCCCTGGGAAAGCCACCATGCGTGAAATGGCTTGGGACTGATCAATGGTAACACTAGACTGTTACATAAGCTATAAGATGGTTACTAGGGTGATCTTTATGGGAAGACGGTCACAGAATCCAGGATACCAATAAAACACAGGCTGTGGCTAGGACAGGGTAATTGTTTTCCAAGAACCAAGGATGGTGCCACCTACAGAAGTACTGGATGGTTTGATGGTTTCTTTCCAACTCTGAATGTGTCACTGCTTAGGGTTCTAGGTATGGCAGATCTGGCCATAGAATAGGTAATGTATATGATGATGAGGGGGTGGGGTACAGCCCGGTGGTCTCATCCATTGAGTGTCAGTGGCTATGGAAGAGCAGGATGTTTGTGCCAAGTATGTGGGTTTCTGTGATTGACTTGAGACCTTACTTATACTTGTGTTGGAGAAAAATAAAGGAGTGAATATTCAGAAAAAGTGGAGTACAGAGCTAAACAGAGAATTCTCAACAGATGGATATCGAATGGCCAAGCATCACTTAACGAAATTCTCCTGGTCCCTATTAATCATGAAAATGCAAATCAAAATGACTCTGGGATTGCATCTTACAATTATCAGAGTGGCTAAGTCAAAAATTAAGGGCAACACATGCTGGCAAGGATGTAGGGAAAGAGGAAAACTGTTGCATTGCTGGTGGGAGTGCAAACTTGTACATTGGAAATCAATCCAGCGCCTTCTCAAAATATTAGGAATAGTGTTACCTCAATACCCAGCTATGCTACTCCTGGGTATAGACTAGAATGATGATCCACCAAACAAGAAGGACAATTGCTCAACTGTGTTCATAGCAGCTCTATTCAGAATAGCCTGGGTCTGGAAACAACCTGGATGTCCGTCAACAGAAGAATGAATAAGGAAACTGTAGTACATTTATACAATGAGATACTACTCAGCTATTAAAAACAAATAAATCTTGAAATGTACAGGCAATTGGATGGACCTAGAAATGATTATCTTGCATGAGGTAACCCAGATTCAGAAATGTACAAGTGGTATGTACTCATTTCTAAATGCATAGTAGCCCAACATAGATGTCCTCTGAGAAACTTCACCCAGAGGGAGATCAAGACAAATACTGGGACTAACTGCTAGAGACTCCTGGTGGAGCCCTGAGAGTGGTATGAAAGAATGGGGGGATTAAAGGACCCAAAGCATTCAGGAGCCCCATCAAGGAGACCGTCAAGACTGGCAGATCTGGACCCAGCTGTATATGCATAAACTATTGCATGAACCAAGAACAATGCATACAGTAAACTTAGATACCCTCTTCAGATAATGGACATATTCTCCCTCTGCAGTTGTGGGGAGAGCAAGGACTGCCTCTGACATGAACTCTTGTGCCTTGCATTTGATCACTTCCCATAAGTGTGGAGGCCTAGCAGGCATACAGAGGAAGGGAAAGCAAAGTCTCCTGATAAAACCTGATAGGGCATGGTCATAGGGTGGAGGATAAAGTCTCCTTCTGTCAGAAGTCTAGGGGAAGGGAATAAGATGGAAGAGAGAGGGAGGGATGGGAAGAAGAAGATACAAAGGAGGGAATAACAATTGGAATGTAATTGGAATAAATTATAATAAATTAAAATGTAAAAAAATCTGTTTGCTAATTGAATGATTCTAGGACTATTTAACTAATTATTTGTGTCCTAATTGAGTAATTAAAATGATTTAGGAAAAACATCAACTGCATATATTTGATATAAGTACCCATCAGGGTACTTCTTGGCACATAGTAATAATCAAGCAATTATTAGCTACTCATGTTCATCATGCTTGCCATACCATCATTATTATCATAACATCCTATCTATTCTCCAAACTAGTCCTTTGATTATTTCCCCTTTTTTTTAAAATCACCATTGTTTTTTCAGTGTTTGCACACTTATCCTTCATGCTGCTTTTACCCAGGCTCTCACAATCACTTTCTGTCTTCTGCAATCCATGGTAGTGAGTACTGATACTAGGGTCAATAGATTCTGCGGTTCCCAGTTCCAGCTGCCATGTTTACTCTACTTGTCAATTATATCTGACAAGTCATTTGATTTCCTTTGGTGCTGATTTCAGACTATCTTTTTCCCAGTCTGCAGAGATGATCACCTTTCTGTTTTACAGTATAAGATTTAAACTGCTAGGTTCCTGGTAACTTATATCTGGATTTCCTGTTCAAAAATACATCTGCACAGTTGAAATTTAAATGTGGCCTATATGATTTTTCTGGTTCTTTTTTAGGAACGGCTTTCATATTTTAAAAGATTATGTCAATAACTTTAAAAATCATAAGTATCAGTGGAGCTGGCGAAGTGTTATATTACTACAGTGGCTTGAAAGTAGTGTTTGTGTGGCTCTGGTGTTCCTACTGTATTCCTAAGGTAACATAGGCTTTGGCTTTTCTCCTGTATTCCTAAGGTGACATAGGCCCTGTTAATAGTGGGAATACCCAGTAACCACGATAGACCTCAGAGGTGGCACCTTGAGCCAAGACTATTTCATCTAATACATACCCCAAATAGTGTTAGGTTTTTGTCTCAAAATTTTCTTCTTAGGGAACATTTCTTGATCTAATCTAATAATTTTGCAGAATCTGTGCTGTCACATAGGGAAACACAGTGGCACAAAGGTGCCATTTTTTTCTCCCTCTAATGCAATCTTTACAAAATTGTCTATTTTGTAACTCATTTTCAATTTTATGTAGGAATTTATAATTTCAAATTTCAAGGCTGTTATCCTTAAATCTAACATGTAACATCATCAAGAATCATATTCATTTATGAAGTTTTAAGTGAAATTATTCTATAAAGAAACTGTAGCATTTAGATATGGAATCAGTGTTAAAATGACTCAGCAGATATGGATTAAGTGAAGCCAGAAGATTCTGTCTTCAAATATACATTGAAAGAAAATCACTAATTATGTATAATGGCAAGTGTTTGGTCTATAGAATGTAAATGGACAATTTTTAGTCAATTCTCATTACTTATTAAGTTCTCTAGTTTGACCTTTCATTCTTACATATATTAAATAGTTTAAATTCTACAAAGTTCTTTTAGAGTCATCATTTTGTTTGATGCTTTAATTGACCACTGTTGGAGAGGTACTGGATACTCACCTTTTTACTTGGTCAGATAAGAGCATAGAGTTCTGTAGCTAAAGCAACTTACATGATGCTGGTGATCAAATAGCACAATTGTGTGAATTGTTTTTTGTTTTTATAAAAACAAAGTATTATACAAAAACAATGTTTGTGTTTCACTCTAAGAATTAAGTAAAACCAGAAATGTTATCTTAATAAATCTTACATATGTTTAAATAGTATTCTTTTACACTGTCAGCCTAGTGAAATACTACTCAAAACCTTCCCTTAATACTATGCAAAAGTTTTACAAAACCAAATAGGTAGCCATGATAAAACACATACAAATAGTATTATACAGACTATTGTATTTATGGTTGAATTTATGTATTTACAAATATAACGTGTCTACCTATGCATGCATGAATGTAATAACAATTAGTAAAAAAAATGAGGGCATGTAATTGAAAGAAAGCAGAAATGAGTATATTGGAAGGTTTAGAGGGAGAAATGGGGAAGGGGAAATCTTATAATTAAATTACAACCACAAAAAGAAAAGAACACCTCCAATTTTAATTAAGAAAACTCATGGATGATACAGGAGGCACTGCTAATTATGGTGCACTTGTTCAGTTGTCACCACCTTTTACATTTTATTTATACTAACTCAAGATTTAAAAATGAACACATACATATATAGCTTATGGTAAATACACCTTAGTAGTTAAAATGTTATGGTCTGAATTTTGGTCACCCTACAAGCACCAATTCCCTTATTCCAGGAAAGAAGACAATCTCTGTAGCCTATTCTTCTCACCTGATAACATATAAATTCAAATGTTGTCATTCTATAAAGTAAAACATGGAGAAGGGAGGGTGACAATTAACACTAATGTTGTTTGATATCACTTTAATATATCATATTATTTCATGGTTACATGTGTATATGTATATATGTTTGTGAGTGTGTGTGTGTGTATGTATGTTTGTGTGTGTTCATGTGTGGGTGAGTGTAGCTTAAAGGAAGTTATGCCACTCTGTCTGACAATATTTCACACAAGAACCATACAGAAACACAACTCCAGTTCTAGACATGTGAAACATTTATTAGGATGGTTGTTCAAGATAGCTTAAGTGACTCCCTAAAACAGCATAAACTGTGCTTTTTGTCCTTGGTTACCTCTTGGAGATTGAAGCTAAACCATTACTGCTGAAGCCCCCACATAGGTGGAACACACAAAAAGTATTATTCAAACTGAATCTAACTTCAAGTCTTCCTGCTACAGTCTGGCTTCTCTCATGCTACCACAAAATACTATGCAAGCTGCCAAAATAGAGATGGGCCACACATGAACCAAAACAGTGACCAGCAAGGCAGGCTTTTGGGAAAGCATCAACAAATGCACTTAGATGTTGGTCATAACCAACAGCTGTCTAAATGGATGTAAAGTCCATTCAACAGTAGGGAAAACATGTTTAGGAGTAGAAGCCTAGCTAACTTCCTGGGACTAGTGAGATCCTGGATTTTAGGAGAGTCTACTACCACCACTTTGCTAGACAAGCATTATTCTTCACTAAATTTCTAAACTTTATCTTCATACCCACAGGTGAAGTATAGCTATTCGCCCTTCATCAAGAAGCTTCATTTACAGCAAATGAAGACCATAACAAAACACACACACACACACACACACACACACACACACACACACACACACACATCTGGACATAACGAAGAGACTGACAGATCACATGGAGCCCAGAGACAATAGATACACCTACATCACAGCCCCTGCATGTATGGCTCAGGGAACACTGAGGAAGATGCGGTATGCATCAGGATACTAGCGGGTCTGCTGTGGAACCGTCTCAGTCTTTCATAGAAACGGCTGGATGAACAAGAACTGAACAAGTGCAATATCAATAGACATACAAAAGCAAGAGGGAGAAAATCTCAGAGCGGTCATACCCATTAAGACTGAACTGTTGATGGTTGCTGAAAAAAAAATAGCTAGCCTCTCCCGAGAATGAACCCACTATTGTTTGTCCAACACAACCTGGTCATCCCTGAAGCCATATGCACAATCAAAATGGACTCAGCAGTTTGTGCTCATAAAATTTTGCATAAATGTTTCCTTGTGTATATGTAGACACATGCATTTGTGTGTGTATGCAAATGCTTGTGTATCTGTGTGCCTATGTGTATCCGTTTTGATATGCCCATGTGCCTACATGTAGTAATAATAATTGGGGAAGAAGTTTTAAATTTGAGATTGGGGCACAAAGAAGGGATTAGAGAAAAGAGACTTGGGAGACTGGAGGAAGAGAAGGGAAGGGGAGTGATGTAATTACATTTTAATTAAAATATATAAAAACAAATATTTTTAAACAATGCTCAAATATTTAAGCAAAACTTGGGATTTTCCTAATAATATTTCTGGGAGACATTTTGGGTTGTTGAATTAGTTTGCTAGAGCTGTTATGTGGATCACTATGCTTGCATTTTACTCCAAAAGACATGGTCATTGTTGCATTTCTATACAAAAGAAAATTGGCTTTCTGATATGAAGATTATATGCCTTTACTGTGTCTACTTTCCATTACATTTGATACCTTTCATTGAAAAGCTTTTTGTTTTCTCTCTATTAGATTCCCTGTACAGAGATAAATTTGTAAATATTTCCCTTTGCAACTCATTCTTAAGGTGCTGAGGATACTAACTGTGTATTATAGTAGAATATTTCTGAAATAGTCTAATTTGATTTTACTCCATTTTAACTGCACAAAAGAAACTATTAATGGACTATTTTACTCATAAATTAATGTGGTTTTGCTTGTAAAATACCCAACCATATGCATTGCAAAAACAATAAAAAACAAAATAAATTGAAGTATTTATTTGTATATTATTTTGTGTCAAATATGTTAAAATATCAATGTGAAATATATAAAGCAAATCTTTTATAATTATTTTAATTCATATTTACTACATATAATATTCAGGCAATATATAGTTTACAAAATTTTTTATACAATTGCTGACATAAAATCATACTGTTTTTTTTTTTTTTTTTTTTTTTACTTAAGGCAGCAGTTGTCATTTAAATGTTCACAGTTGCACTTTGGGACACAGTTGCAGAACCTTGGGACCTGGGGCAGGAGGGTCAAGAGTTTGATACCAACATGTGCTAGAGAATAAGCTAACGAATGAGTTATGATAGCAGCAATCAAGCCAGTGGCAGGCATTTCCAACTGTTCCTATGCAGCAGCATGGGCCACAAGGCATGGCTGTACTCCCAGGAACTAGAAAATATCCTGAGAGCACATTTGTTTAAAGGGGAGACATTTTATAACATTCGGGATCACAAATAACTATAGTTTAAAGTTTAATGTGCAAAAGGCGTCTATGCTGAGTTAGGTTATTACATTTAATTTTTTTCTACAAATCATCAAAGCAATTAAAATAGTAGTGGGACTTTGGATTAATTCCATTAAACCATTGATTCCTCTGTTTGTGAAATTTGCACAAGTGGGAACGATTTCCATCACCAGACAGGCGCTACCGACCAGCTATTTCTTGGTTATCAAATAGGTTTGCTTTATTTTGGCATTTCATCACCTTCAAGAGCTATTTATTGACTTATATATTCCAGCATTATAAACATTACACCTTATTTGTAGAACGTATTGTGACAGGAAAAAAAGAGTGCTAGTCAGAATGATTTATAGCTGCAAAGGCTTTACCATATAATTCAGTTTATAAGCACACTGACATAACTGACATGAATTTATATTAAATAATCAAAAAGGGATTTATTTTTTATTCTTACGAACTTTGATTTTACTTTTAATATATAGTAAATTATATGGATAAATTTTAGCATATAAGCTTTCAAGATATCAACACTATATGAATGAGAACTAGCCTACAATAAAGTATTATTCCCATATGCATGTGTATGACCTGTCCCCATTGTAAGGCAAGGAGGAGGAAAAGACTTCAGAAATAATTTTAATGCCATGATGGATCCTCACTGCATTTTAATTAAATTACCTACATTGAAGCTATAACTTTAAATCTATTTTTAGAATTTTTGTTTTCTGAATACACAGAATGAACAAGGAAATAATATTTTTAATTCAGACACTAATTGGCCTGTTGTTTAGCCATGATCCTCACTAAAACATTTTATTCTATTCTCTTGAGTGCTTTAGCAGAAAGAGGGATGCAAGAAAGTGGATGAGACTCTAAGCATTTAGGGAGGCTCAGGCTTCAGGATAACCTTTCAAAGGTCCATGCTAAGAAGTTTTGAAAATCTTAACATGAACTGTATAAGTAGTTCTATTATTTCCTCTGAACAATGGATTTATTTCTACTTGCTAATAAGTAATAAGAAAGTCACAATTCCACTGCCTCAAGTATGACACTTCTGTCATTTAATTATAACAGGTCATTTCACTCATTAGAGAAGAGAATAATTAATAAAAGCTGAACAAACACAGCCCATCTGATCTCTAGATTAACACACTTTTGTATTGTTCTGGAAAACAACAAACACAGACCTGTTCAGCTAGAAGATTCTCTTTAAACATGAACCATAACTTGCATTGCTCATAATGTACAAATCCACCAAAAATGTGTGTTTTCTCAAAGTCTGTCAGATATCAGGCAGTGCTCAGCAAAATATAGTTCAATAATAACTATATATCTAAATTATATCATTAGTATTAATCCATGCTATGGTTTCATATTTTATCATCTCATTTTTCTTTTGTTCAGGTGTTTACACATTTTACTTTCTTTTTATTGAAGATAAATTTTTATATAATATATCATGATTTCTTTCCCCTCCCCCAACTTCTCCCAGACCCTCTGCACTTCCTCACTGACCCAAATCCACACTGTCTCTTTCTCATTAGAAAACAAGCAGGGATATAAAAACAATATTTCTGGTTGTGAGCCTAGCCTTTAATGGATTAGCCAACTCTTCAGCCAAAATAATCATAATAATAAATAAATATTATAAAAGCATCAAAATTATAAAAAGACAAAGCAGACCAACAATAGAAAAGAGAGAGCTGAGTAAAAAGTACAAGAAAAACATATTGATGTTGAGACATACACAGAAAACCCATTAAAAAAAAATAGCATATGAGCAAAAGATCTATGAAGTAAGAAAAAATAATGTGACAAAAGCATCATCAAAGAAAAATACTATTAAGTTTATTTTTTGTTGACCATCTACGATTGGGCATGGGGCCATCTATACACACACAAAATTATCATATATGGATAAATCTAAAAATTCTGGATTTTACTTTTCTGTACTTTTATAGCAAAGAGAAAATAGGAAAGTATTGACATAATTTTACAGTATGCTGATGAGAATATTTAGGGTCCTATGTTGGTTTTGTATTTGCAGCTAACTTTTATTAAAGGTTTGTTGCTTCCCTGAGGCATTTTCAGTCAGCTCATTTTTCAAAACCAATTTATTTTGTTTTTCTTTAATATTTAATTTTAGTTTAGTCCCATAAAAATTTTAAAAGATTATAGAGGTCATACCCTCTTTAACCAGTTTCTATAGGATATTTTATATTAAAGGATATTAATATTCTTTAATAAAATTCAGTCAATATGTTTTATATGTTTTAATGCAATTCATCTATTTTCCATGGACTTTAAAATATTAATAGTAGTTTGCTTAACTTGTTCCTAACTCAAAGACAGATTTACATTTCTAAATTAAACAACTGAAATACAAGTAACAAAAAACCAACATAAACTATGGATAAGAAATATATTTTAGCCATTCTGATGGGTGTAAGATGGAATCTCCGAGTTGTTTTGATTTGCATTTCTCTGATGACTAGAGATGTTGAGCATTTCTTTAAGTGTGTCTCAGCCATTTGATATTCCTCTGTTGAGAATTCTCTGTTTAGTTCCAAGCCCCATTTCTCAATTGGGTTATTTGGTTTGTTGGTGTTTAATTTCTTGAGTTCTTTATATATTTTGGATATTAGACCTTTGTCAGATGTAGGGTTGGTGAAGATCTTTTCCCAGTCTGTAGGCTGTGGCTTTGTTCTCTTGACAGTGTCTCCTGCCTTACAGAAGCTTCTCAGCCTCATGAGGTCCCATTTATTAATTGTTGACATTAATGTCTGGGCTGTTGGTGTTCTGTTCAGGAAGTTGTCTCCTGTGCCAATGTGTTCCAGGCTCTTCCCCACTTTTTCTTCTAACTGATTTTAGTGTCTCTGGTTTTATATTGAGGACTTTAATGCATTTGGACTTAAGTTTTGTGCATGGTGACAAGTATGGGTCCAATTGCATTTTTCTACATGTAGAAATCCAGTTAGACCAGCACCATTTGTTGAAGATGCTATCTTTTTTCCATTGAATAGATTTGGCTCCTTTGTCAAAAATCAGGTGACTATATGTGTGTGGGTTCATATCTGGGTCTTCAGTTCAATTGCATTGATCAACCAGCCTATTGCTGTGCCAGTACCATGCTGTTTTAAGTACCATTTCTCTATAGTACAGCTTGAGATCAGGTATGGAGATTCCTCCTGAGGATCTTTTATTGTATAAGATTGTTTTAGCTATTCTAGGTTTTTTGTTTTTCCATATAAAGTTGAGAATTGACCTTTCAATGTCTTTAAAAAATTGTGTAGGTATTTTGATAAGGATTGCATTGAATCTGTAAATTGCTTTTGGTAAAATGGCCATTTTTACTATGTTGAATCTCCCGATCCAGGAACAAGGGAGATCCCTCCATCTTCTCAAGGTTCTATCTCAGAAAGCTGGGAATAGGGCTTCTGCAAGACCCAGTTATTCCACTCCTAAGAATATACCCAGAAGATGCTCCGGCACACAAGAAGAAAATTTGCTCAACCATGTTCATAGCAGCCTTATTCATAATCGCCAGAACATGGAAACAGCCTAAGTGCCCCTCAGTAGAAGAATGGATAAAGAAACTGTGGTACATTTACACTATGGAATACTACTCAGCTATTAAAAACAAGGAAATCCCAAAATTTGTGGACAAATGGATTGAACTAGAAATGATCATAATGAGTGAGCTAACCCAGAAGCAGAAAGACTCAAATGGTATATACTCACTTATAACTGGACACTAGCCCAAGGGACAGGTCCCATGAAAGTTTGCACCTACCAGGAAACTGGGATAGAGGTGAGGACATCCTATTGAGACTCTAGGTGAGAAAAATATAGGGGATAGGCAAGTAGGTGGATCCAGAGGGTCCTAGAAACCTACAAGTGGAACATTACGATGGGTAGATCTGAGCCCCGGGGTTCTGCTTGGTCTAAGGCACCAACCAAGGACAAAACATGCAGTCATCATCAAACCCCTACCCAGATCTAGCCAAGGGACAGAACATTCTCCACAGTTAAGTAGAGACTGGGGACTGACTCTCACAGGATCTCTGGTGCCCCATATTTGGCCATGTCCCTTTCTTGGGGAGGTCCAATGGCACTCGGAGGAAGGATAGTGGACTACCAAAAAGAGACTTGATACCCTAGCACCATATTCAGTGGGAGAAGGTCCCCCACAGCCACAGTCATAGGGAAGGGGGATTGGGGTGAAAGTGGGAGGGAGGGAGGAATGGGAGGATGCATGGGATGGGATAGAAAATGAGATGTAATATGAATTATTTTATTTTTCAGTAAAAATGTGTTATTAAAAAGAGAATTTTTTTTTGGTTGATGGTAAGCATTTCTCCATTTTGGATAAGCATTTCTATTAGTGTTATATATATTGTCAACTCTACTGGTCGAGTGTAGCAGAAACTGTCTATGCTCCAACACACTGACAGCCATGTCATACTTTGTGTTCAACAGGCAGCCTTTATGATACTTCAGTACCTGAATGGAATTATGGTATCACTTAGGCTTCTAGGATGTACCATTTATAAGCACTGCTGCTCGGTACTGATGAGTATATAATGTCTCTTTGGAGGCAGCCCTTGACCAAAGAATGATGTTAAAAGGAAAGTTACACTAGTGTCTTCAACACAAGATGATTTTGGAGCTTCTGCTTTCTACCATGTCTTGGTTTTTCCCCCCATGAGTTTAGCTTTGGTAACTCACTGCAGTTGCTGGCTTAATGAATTCTTTTTATTCTCTACTTTCATTTTCCTTTACAACTGCTCCTGTCTCTATTCAAGCATTTACTCTACCACACTAACACAGTATTTTAAATCCTACCATCAGAGTTCAAATTTTGATTCAGAAAGAGAAAGTTATACATTCCACTAATGATTATTTTATAATCATGCATTTTTACGTATATACTGTCTAACAAAAAACACCTGGTTTTCTTACCTTTATGTCACATGCTCATTCTTTTTTTCATACACTGGATATTTCTGTGAGAATCTTCTTTAACTTAACCAAAAATTGTTTTTCATATCATTTTAATAAGAATGAGGAAGTGATGTTTGCTAATTTAGTATAAATAAATGATAAAACAACATTCTAATGGACATTAAATATACTTTAAGAATCTGTAACCTAAACATAGACCCAACCCTGTGAGGTTATAAGCAATATAAAGGTGCTAATGGTATGAAATCTGTCTTCCTGTAAGTTTAGTAACTTCATCTTTTATTTTTATGATGTTAAAAGTATAATAAATAATTCTTTATAAAGTTATTTGAAATAAATGTTCTTCTTGTGAACACAATTTCATTAGGAGTCAAGGGTGCAAAATCATCAAAAGACTGTAAGGTGCCTGGGCGAGTAAATATTCTCTGCCACAGTCAGAAAATCCATAGCCAGAGCTATAGCTTTGGGAATATAATCACCGAAAAGAAGAGGCAAAAATTAATTTTACTAATAATGGGGAACTCTTACGTGTGTTTCTAATTAACAGCTACTCAAACTTGTAATTTATTCTCTTTTTGCATCTGATTGTTTTTTCCTTTGAAAGAGATTGTGATACAGGGAAATTCCATATCAACACTGACGATGAAGGGAGAGAAAGTCCATTTCCACCATAACTCAGGGGAAAGGAATCCTGTCTCTAATTTTCAACAGACATAGCTTTAAGGATCAGTGCACATATGTTTAGGGTGTAAATCTTATGTTTTGTATGAGAGTTTTAAGCTGCTATCCTCTGTGACTCCTGCATCCTACTACACTACAATTTTTTTTATCATTCTGTGTAAGAACTGTATACTCAACTTCAAAGTTAAGTTATAAAAACTTCCTCTTCACTTTTGAACATACCCCAAGCCCTTGGAAATGACTTCTAAATAGACTAAAGTAATCTAAAACAAATAAAAGAGAATTCATATTTTTGGGTCCTTATGTAATCAAACTGTCACCAAGCAGTATTCAATAGTGATCTGATTTGAACATAGCCTTATGCATTGTCAACAATGGAAAGATTTCATAAGGTTTTTTTTTACATCTGGTGTTTAATATTCTACCTTTGAAATGGAGTACATATTCTGTTGTTGATAAATGAGCTACTGAGACTTTAGAATTCTGCTTCATACTCTGCTGAATGACTACTACGTAATTTATGGCTAGCTGCCATCCCTTATCTAACAGCTTTGCATCCAGTGTTTCTCTTAATGGACTCCATTTAGCTCAGGAAATTTATGTTTCACATTATGATGTGTTTTGTTTCTCTGGAAAAAAACAGCATCAAAAATACCATAAAAGTGTGATGGAGAAAAATACAAAATTCAGAGAAAAAATGGACTTGAATCCTCTAAGAGATTATGGACTTTCTTTCCCACTCCATAACAAATAAAATAGACAAGATTTTCTTAATGTTGGAGATGATAGTCCATACTTTAAAAAGGAGACAGAAATGATTAATGATGATGCATTTTATGCTATTACATGTGGGCGCCTATAAAGGATTACAAAATTTGTATATGGCATCAATTCACCTGTATTATCTAAGGGGAGACTAACCATCTGTGTCATCTGTGTTGACAAACTATGTACTAGCATTATATAAAAATTATTTTAAATTATTTTCCAAATAAAATATCTTCAGTTTAAGTTGAATTATTAGTACCACCTGGAAAATATTTAATTTAAATATGTATTTAATTTTGTTTAATAAAGCAGAGCTTCTGATAAAAAAAATCTATGCTTGGTAGAAACCTGTAATAAACATGTTAGGAATAAAGGAGGCAGCTGGCTGTGTGGGATGGTTTCTGTTCCACGATTACTAGCCAATTAGTGCTTAAACTTTAAATGACTCATTGTTTTACAAATTTTTCATAGTTCAACTGGCAATTTACTTCAAAGATGACTCAGGGGAGTTTATAATAATTGTTTTAAAGACCTAGTTTATTTCTTGTGATAGAATATCCTATACAAGCGTGTATACCTATATAATTGTGTGATACATCTAATATCTATTTCAAACTTCTTGTCATTAACCAAAGATCCAATGGCAATGATTGCAAAGTATATATATATATATATATATATATATATATATATATATATATAGAGAGAGAGAGAGAGAGAGAGAATATAGGGGTTTCTTTCAGAAAATTGTTTTTTTTTAATTTAATATTGTGAAGGTGACATTCTACGCAAGCCTCTAACAATAGGACCATTTTTCATTGTCAAAATTTTCTTTGTAAAAGAAAAGCAAACCCTCTTCCCCACGTATATTGTGAGAATGGTGAGGATTCCCAACTACGGAAATGTTGTGAGCTTAATAATGCTGGACTATTCAAGACTCAAAAGCCTCATTGCTTACACGTAAGAATGGAGAACAGATTAAAATCAAATTTCCCATTAACAAAATTCCCTTATCTTCAAGTAGAAATCTAGTTTTGAATTTATGTATATCTCGAACATTTATTAACTGTGTTATCTGTGTTGATGTAGATACATTTGTTTAAAAATAAATCTTAGAAGGTGTTATATTTTTGGAGTACCGCATTTAAGTTTCTTTTAGAAATCAGTCTTTTCAAATAGAATGTTTTGACTGTTGGGTGCTCTGTTATATTAGTCATTAACGATGAAAGAAAATACTGTTCCAGTCTCCCCATCCTGTCTCTCTATAACTATATATTTTATTTTTCTTTAGTTGAGAGATCCTTCCCTCCCCACCAGTCCTTTATTCCATACCAAAACTCTGTGATTATAATGATTGTAGCACTCCTATTGAGGGTTTAAAGGCTAACATTACATGAAATAAAAACAAAAAAATTACCTATTTGAGTCTGGGTTAAAGCATGCAGGATGATTTTTCTCTAGCTCTATTTATGATATACATATAAAGACCATGGTAGTGTGCATATCACCAGCACATCTAAGCCAGGCAGTGGCTCCGATCTGTGATAGGGAAGTGGATAGGAGTTTTCTTCCCTAAACAAGGAGCTATCTCCAATGGGCAGCTGCTTACAAAGGAACAAATAGTTTTCTTTAACAGAGTCTTACTGGGTTATAAATCTTATTTAAAGGTAGACCCCATGCCCAGTACTTTTGGGGACAATTGTTTTTTATTTTTTTTTCATTTTTTACCTACACATTCATCTTATATTATATATACACATTATATATAATAAACTACATCTATCAAGAACAACAACAAAATAATCAGGGATTATATAAATATTACATTTGTAGTGTTTTGCTATTTGTATTTGACAACCTTGAAGAAAACATCCTTCATACCTTGGTGAGTTTAAAATTCTGAATGCAAATCAATATTTATCATATACCATCTCTATCAACTTTAAACATCTATCTAGACCCCAAATCACCCTAACCACGAACACCGAAACTGAATAGTAAAACTGGTCTGGTCTTCAAGCTCATCAAAGACTTGATAGGAACAGAATTAATTTCCTGAGTAAACAAGAAGTGCAGATTAGCATCTTCTGAAATGAAAAAAAAATAGGCAGAAACAGTTTGCTGCTTGAAGACTCACCCAAAACTCTGTATAACATTGGAGCATCACCTTCAGCCTTCTGGTCCAGTATATCTGACAGACATATTTGTGGGGCAGGAACTATTGAGGACTTGCTTACCCTGTCTTGGCAGATCTTTGCAGTCAACTCTGCTTGCATCCAAGCTTGCCCATTTTTAGGCAGAATTCTGCCTGTGGAAGAAATTAGGACATTTTATCCAGTAACTGGTTTACCACATTTGAAGCCATCTCCATAAGGAGGTTCTTTGATGCTTATCATCTTCTTTGAGGTAGGCTGGGTGTTGCCAGGATTTAACCTGTCTTGTTATAAATGTATCTTTAAAATAATAAAAATATCTTTAAATGCCATATTTTGTAGGTCTCTGAGATTTTGAAGACATTATCTACTTTACCTTATCTTTCTATAGAATCGTATCTATCTGTTAAACCTAAGATGTATATTATTATAATACTAGAAATTGACATGATTGTTATTTGGTCAAGTAACAACTAACTTGTACTACTTACTTATCCTAAACAGTCTGCAATAGCACTTTCAAAGTATTGGAAGTAAACTTTGTATTCTACTTGAGTTATATGAGTACAATACAGCATATTACAGTAGAAATATATATAATGTTTGTGAAGAATAATCTTAAATTTTTCTCTTATTTGTCTTGCTTCTATCTTATGGTTTCCACTTTTGTTTTTATGAATTTTGTTCTTTATTCTTTGTGCATGTGTATGTGTGTGTTCATATGCACATGAGTGCGTGCCTTTTTTCCTCCTCCTTCTCTTCTTCTTCCTGATTGTTTTCTGAAGAGAAAAAGAAAGAAATCATTGGTTAAGTGGGAGTGGAGCTTAGGAAGATCTGGAAGGAGATCGGGAAGGAGAAACCACAATCAGAATATATTCAATGAAAAAATATTTCCAATAAAAACAAAAAATTACATAGGCTTATAAAATCTACAAATTAGACATAGTTGTAAATTTAGTAAACTAGTTTTAATTTTGAACTTAGTTTCAATAATTTTTAACATGTTCTAACCCTGTAAAAAGGGTTCATTAGTTTTCTATGTAATTGAATATGACTATTATATGTTGGTTAGCTGATTATCATTATGTGATAAAAACCTTTGTACTCATTATCTGAATATTGAAATAAAAATGACAAAGTAATTAATATCTACCACTGGGTTTCAATTGCATTGATAGGTTTGATATTTTATAGAATTCCAAACAACTGTACAAAGTTTATTTTATCTTACTATCCACATAAGCCAGTTTGGCATATTTTATAACATAATTTTAAATTTATTTAAAGTATTTCAATTTTAATAAATAATTACCACACAAGCATAATGAATAATCATCAAAATGTGATTGAGTTAAAATAGAAATAACCTTAGAATGTCCTTAATTTTTTTTGTTTTTTGTTTTCTTTTATTTTTTGAGATAGGGTTTCTCTGTGTAACAACCTTAGCTGTCCTGAAACTTGCTTTGTTGGAGGCTGGCCCCAAATACAAAGAGATCTATTTGCCTTTTCCTCTAATGTGCTGGGATTAAAGGCATCCATCACTACTGTCTGGCTTAAAAACTTTGTTTAAAGAATGTTTTGTTTACTTATATTTTAAAAGCAACAATATAAATATAAGATAACACACACACACACACACACACACATACACACACACATCAAAGTTGTAAAAGGCAAACCAACAAAAGAGAAAAAAAGCTAAGAGAAGCCACAAGAATCACAGATCCAATTGTTCACACATCAAAGATTCCTGTAATAACACTAAACTGAAAGCTATAATATATACACAGAGTACCCATGCTGTCCCTATGCTTGGTACTTCATTTTCTGTAAATTTATATAAGCTTTGCTCAGTTGATATAAACAGCTTTGTTCTAGTGTCTTCCATCTCCTCTGGCTCTTATACATTTTCTGCCTCCTCTTCCACAGGGTTCCCTGCATTCTGAAGGTAGGGTTGTAAGGGAGAACATCCAATTTAGAGCTGTGTTCTATATTATCTGTCTCTGTCTCTCTGTCTCTGACTCTGTCTCTCTTTCTTTGTCTCTCTCTCATTCACTCACTCTGTGTGTGTGTGTGTGTGTGTGTGTGTGTGTGTGTAATCTGAGTCTGTTGTCTCTCTATTTGTTCCCATATGCTGAAAGAGGAAGCTTCTCTCATGATGACTGAATAAGGAACTAATGTATAGATGTAGCAGAACAGCATTAGGTGTCATTTTAACACTTTATTTATTTTTTAAGATCAATAATTTTTTATTTTGCTCTAAGTCTCTGAGATACTTAGCCTCAGATTCTTGGTCATTCAAGCAGTGTATCATATGATTTCTACCTCAGGAAGTGGGCCTTATGTCAAATTAGACATTGAATTGTTATTTCCACAAGTGTAATGACATTATTGCCATATCATATTTTGTGGGCAAGGCATAATTGTATACCAAAAGTCTCTGGCTGGGTTGGTGTCTACATTTCTCTTCTGGTAGTCTGCAGAGTATTTTCCCATACCAAAACATAGTAAAACATGGGTGAGTGATGGTTCTACATAGCCACCACCTTGTCCTGTTTCTATCCACTGATTTCTGTAGGTTTTGTCTTCAGCAATGGGGGCCTTGTTCTCAGCTAATGAGCATAGCCTATTGTCTTAAAAACAACCAGAGGTGTTTGGGGATTTCCATGGATCAACTCAACTGAATATCACACAGTCCCAGTGGTAGAAGATTTGTTTGGTGGCAAGGCATAGCCAGTTGGATCACTGTCTCCCCCATTTTTCAGGACCCTCATTACAATGACCTTCATATAGTTTAGGTAGTTTCCACTGCAATATATTTCCATACCACCTTCAAATGTCCCTTGTTTTTTCCTTTTCCTTGTCTGCATTCTCTCCCTCAACCCCATCTATTTACCTACTCCCCACTTAATCCTCCTATTTACATCTCCAATGTCCTCAGTCCATCCACAAAATCCTTTCTATTTCCCCTTCCCATGGAGATCTATGTTTCATAACCTCTCTATGGGTCTATGGTATGGTATGGTAGCTTCATTATCCTTCATTTAATGGCTAATATCTACATATGAGCTAATATAAAACATATTTATCTTTCTCAGATCCTTCACTCAAGATTACTTTTTCCTAGTTAAATTCATGTGCCTGAAAAATCACATGATGTCATCTTTTAACAGCTGAATAATGCTTTCCTGAATAAGTCTACCACATTTACTTTACCAATTCTTCTTTTTAAAGACATCTAGGTTGTTTCTATTTCATTTCTGGCTATTATGAATAAAGCAGCAATGCCAGGGTTGAAGAACTGTCTTTTTGGTAGGATGAAGCATCCTTTGAGTAAATGCTCAGAGAGTTGTATACTTGGATCTTAATGGAGATTTATTCCCATCTTTCTGAGGAACTACCATACTTCTATCCAATGTTGCTATACATGTTTGTACTCCCACCAAGAATAAATGAGTGTTTTTCGTCTTTCATATATGCTAGCATGAGCTGTCACTTGTGGTTTTATTTTAGGCATTATGAAAGGTTTAAGATGGAATCACAAATAGATTTGATTCACAATTTCCTGATGGCTTAGGATGTTGAACATTTCCTTAAATGCTTTTCAGCTATTTGAGTTTCCTTTCTTGGGAATTGAGTGATTAGATCTATATTTCATTTTCAATTGGATTATTTGTTTTTGTGATGCCTAATCTCATGAATTCTTTATATAATTTGAATACTATTCCTCTATTACAAGTGTAGTTGGTCAAAAAAAATCTTTTCCATTCTGAGGGACCCACTTTGTTCAAATGAGTGCCTTTATACTTACAAAAGCTTTAGAATTTAATGAAGTCCCATTTATTTAATTTTTTATTTTAATTCCATTCTTGTGTTCTGTTTATAATTTCTTTTGAATACTTGATGCCAATTTAAAGTTTTACATTTTCCACATTTTACACAGTTTTATTTTTTTGTGTTGTTTTTATTATGATATTTGCTTTCACAATTTTATCATCTTTTCAATAAGCTCTTAGAAGGTTAATAATTGCTTACTATAAAAGTTTTATCTGCCTATAGAATGCTTCAACAATATATTGAGGTTCAGAATTCTACTCAGCATATTAATCTTTATTTTTAACCTTCCATTTTGAGTGATATTTGACCACCATCACCTGTTTGGAAATTGGCTCCATCTTGTGATTATTTGGTAATTATATGGGAGATAAAGAATCTCACAAACTGAAGTAAAAAAGACTGGAAATTGGACCCACAAGAGAACATCCTAGAATCCATTTGAAATGGCAAAGTCTGTGCTAAGGAAAGCATGAAATGCCTGATATCTTCACTGAATTCTTCATCTCTTTGTATTCCTTTGTCCTCTTATTTTCCTTCTCTTCAATAGAATTATTAAGACATTAAATTTTTCTGCTTGAGAACTCATATCTATTTACTGTTCATTTGTCTTGGGTGGGCTTTGATTCAATATTCCTTTGTTGGATTTGTAGTCTACATTAGGCACCTGTGATTAGTTAACTAGAACATCTGTGTATTTTTCTAAAATTAAATTTATCATTTTCAGTTTTCTTGAACATGCCTAACCCCTTCTTGTGTTCTAGATCATCACAAATCATGTAGTAATGAGAACATCTCTTTGATGAATGTGTTTTTATTTTTATGAGCTAATAGAATAGACAGACACATTATATTGATATCTGTTTACTATAACAATATAATTGTCATATTGTTGAAAATAAGACTTTTATTTATAAAAGCATAATGTGATACTTATTCATCTGTAGGCAGAGCCACTCTAGATGGAAGGGTTGTGCAAAACATGCAACCAAGAGACCCAGAGTCAGGGTCAGAAAACATGCAACATGTGTGAGAATAATGGTGGCTGGATTTCAGATTTCCTGTGTTACACAGACTGCTCTCTTCTTATTATTTCCTCATTTTCACCTAAGGGTGTTCTATGTACTGACTCATGCCTTTCATTTTATTCCTGTATTAAAACCTAAAATTCTTTGCTGTGTACTAATTATATGGCAGAGTACTTGCTTAATATGTGCAAGGTCCAAGGTTTAATCATGTAGAAAAAAACACAAAGAATCAGCTAAAATATAATAAACTAATCTAAAAAAAAAAAAGTAGCAACACAAAAATAACAAAAATAACTTATTACAACAAGTAACAGCTCTCAATATGAAGAAACTAAAGTTTTGTACAAGCTGAACAAAAGCAAGCACTTGTTTGTAGGCACTAGAGCAAAATCAGCAAAACAAGGTAAAATTTAATAATAGTAGATGCAGAGATTGCTTAGTGGATTAATGAATGGCATTGGCAGAGGAAATTTCAAAACAGCCTAGTATTGACTATGTTGAGTGGTTATTGTTAGCCTTTCTCATGCAGACTCAGAAATGAAAAGAAGCAAGATGATCAAGGAAAAACACAAAAAGCATAGGTTGAAGAGAAAAGAAAACACTAGGAAGTGTAATGGAGCTATGTATGGTCTGTGCTCAAGGAAATAAAATGTTTAAAGAAATCCCAATGCTAAATGTGATAAAGTAGGGAAAGGCCCCAAAAGACTAAGTTTTCAAATTGTGAAGTAATTTTTTTAAAAGCTTAAATTAAGCATCTAAGGAAGCCATCAAAACCAGAAAGCTGATGAAAATGTATTTGGATGAGTGTGCCATGTTTCAACCACATCAATGAGGCTTAGACATATGGTTCTCACTTTAGAATCAAGAATAAAAGGAAGGGGTTGGAAAAATATCCTCTGTAGCAAGAATATGTCAGGTGTGCTTGTAATGATGCCCAGAAATGCCACTGTGTGAAGTTGCAAATATGAAACCTAACTTGCCTTGGAGACTACAATATGTAGATGATACCAGAGCCATGAGATACCTGCCAAAGAAAGCTGCAGACTGGGTGTAGAAAAGCCTGAGACAGAGAACTAGCTTGTAGACATTAAGGCCTGAAAAGGTTGGATATCTCAATGAAGAACACTTTAACATCAGACAAACAGATGCTGTTTGGAGTTTATCATACTGGATTCCAGTCTTGTTTTGGTACAGCATTTCATAACTAAGCTCCCTTATTCCCCTGTGAAGTGGTAATATGTATTCTGTGCCATTGTATATTAACAGTATGTGATGTGCTTGTTGATTTTGTTTTATAGGGTTACAGTTAAGAGATTGTCTTCAGTCTCAGAAGAAACTGTTATAGACTATGATGTTGGATTACATGCATTTTGGATTATGCTATGCCTACAACCCTATGGAGTCAGGGATGCAATGTGGTGGTTTGAATAAGAATGACCCCCATAGGTTCATAGATTTGAATGCTTGATCAACAAGGAGTGACAGACAGTATTTAAAAAGATTAGAAAGTGTTGCCTTGAGGAAGGCAGTGTGTCACAGGGTGGACTTTGAAGTTTCAATAGCCTGAGCTAGGCCCAGTGCTGCTCCCTTACCCTTTTTCTTATGGATTTGGATATAGAACTCTGTAATTCTGTAGCACCATGTCTGCCTGCATGGTGCCATCCTTCTTACCATGATGAAAATGGACTAACCTCTGCAACAGTAAGTAACTTGCTGTGATCATAGTGTCTCTTTCCATGTCCCTAGAAAACTGAGTAAGACATATAGATTTATAAATTCTTAAAAATCATAAAGTAAAGAGTTATCAGGAAAAAACAGGTATCATCAGAGTTAAATAAGAACTTTTTAAAAAATTTTATTTGTTCATTAAAAATGAAAATATATAAAGGTTACATACCATAAATTATAAAACACAGTTGTATGGTTGTATTGTCATAATAAAATCTATAGTGTGGTTCATTTCACCCAAAAATATATCAATAATAATTTATGGGCTGTTAATCTTGATAGAAAAGTCTAATAGAAATAAAGAAAGGGAGTAGACACTTAACAGTGTAAACAGATATGAACATACAAATGTACAATAAAATACATAATGAGATGATCTACTTAGATGGGCATAAAACAGCAAACTTCAAAGTGTGAATTCAGAGACACATGAAACACAATATTTGAAGAGAGAGACTTCTTGAAGAGTGTTTTAAACTCAGTCTGTCTTACAAAACTACATTAGAATACAAGGAAGCTGAAGTTTTCCTGCATTTCAAATGAGCCACAAGGATAGGATCATACTGTGTGTGACAAAAAATTAATATGAACAATTGTTTCTTAAAAAATTATAGTGATCCCTATTTCAGCATTTTGAATCTTTCATGGGGATATGTTGGCCTCAATCTTGCAGCCTGATGACATAGCTGAGCTTCATATTCTGTATGGGCACTTTTAAGTAAATGATCCAAACCTTTACCTAAATAAGGAAGCCTTATGTATATCTATTGGCATTGTATATCAATAATTTAACATTATCAACTGAAATTATTTTATAATAGTAAAGGAAATTTGCATTAATTCAAGTTTCAGACACATCCGATCAAGAGGAAGTCTTGGTCTACTCTTCCCAGGCACATAGTAAGCTTGATTAAAAATTCAGAGATACCAATAACTTGACATTTTTACAGGCTGAAAAAATGTCCTGAATAGATGCAGCATAGGCAAAAGGAAAATGAAATATAACAGGGGAACTTGGCAAGTGGATGATTGTATAGGTAATCTGAAAGCTCTCAGAAATTCTTAGCTGTTCTTAGCTAAGTCTATGCACCCAAATTGATATAAGTTGAGATAGTGTTTTAGTTACTAAAATTTCAGCTCAAATAAGCACAATTATTTAAATGTTTTCTATGAAATACATTATACTTGTTTTTAATAAGTTACCTTAATCACTTCTAGAGGGAAGGAGATATATATATATATTTCAACTGACTGGTCATATATTTTAGGACTTCTTGAAGACACACTTTACCTTTTCAAAATAATTCTGGATCATAATTATTTTTTCTTTTTCTTCTTCTTTTTCTTCTTGGTTGCTTTTCTATTTCTATGAGAAAAAAGTCAACAAGACTAGTTGCTTATGAAATAAAATGTTTATGGAGTTAATAGTTACATAGGGATGAGTATGTCCTGACAAGGAAGAATGACACCCAGTGTGCCAGCTGGAGCAGAAAGCTGAGAGCTTACATATTAGAGAGCAAGAGAGAAAGAACTTCTAATGGAAACAGCAAAGCCTTCCCCCACTGACAAACTTACTCCAGCAAAATACCTACTCCAAACCTCACCCAAACAGCACCACCAACTGATGAAAAATATCCAAACACCTGAGCCTATGGGCAAAGTTTTCATTTAAACCACAGTATCAGTGTGGACAGAGATTATCAGCAATTATAAGAGCAAAGGAAGAAACAGTGTGATATATACTTAAAAGATAATCCAGAAAAAATAAAACAAACAAAAACTCTATATGGTTAGAAACCAAAAAAAATTAAACTAATTGCCTCTAATAATTATCTCTCTATTATAACTTCCAACCACACCATACTTTGAAATCCATCATGAATTCTATCATTTTTCATTAAAATAGATAACCTCTCACACACAAAAGAAAAACAGGTGTATTGCTAGGAATATGTAGTTCAAGGAAAGAAAGGCTTGAGTAGATTTACATTGTTTACTACTTGTAATTCACAGCATATAGAATGTAAATAATGGGATGTAGAATAGGAAACAAGTTAGTTTTAAAAATTTGGAATTTTGTTTCATTCATGCAAATCTTGTGATATGTGAGTTTCTATCTTTGAGAGATATTTGATACAGAATGACAAGCAGTAATTGGTGCTCAGGGGAAAGGGTTAGTCTAAGGACGTGAATTTTGAAGTCTACCTAAAGATGTCATTTATTTTTTTGTGAAATTATGACATTCATTAGTGAGATTAGAAGAAAAAATGATCCCAAGACAGCTTCTAAGAAACCTAGCATTTTCAAGTAATGTCAAGACAAGCAACTCAGAATGTCATAAAGTACAAAGAAAATCACTGTGACTAACACAAATTTAAGATACCATTTCTGAGTCAAAATTACTGAATAAAATTTCTTTCTTATCTAATTTTATGTGAACTTTAAAAAAATATCAAATAACTGTTAAACAAATTCTATTGAAATCATGACTTAAAAAGTATTCTGTGGTAAGCAGAAGGCTGTTCAGCAGACAGTGCTTTGGAATTAAAAGCCAAAAGGCTGGAGAGATGTCACAGTAGTTAAGAACACATGATCTTCCAGAGGACACAATTACAATTCCCAACACCAAGTTAATAGCAGCAATTTGAGTGAAAGGCAAGTAGCCACAAGAATTATGACTTCATTCAAGCTTAGGAAGAATTGGTACACCTATTCTAGGGGCTAGGGTCTGCATGTAAAACTCCACATGCTATTTTATGCTTACTTTGGGCTGGAAAATTCTTAAACAAAAACGTTTGGGAATGCTCTGTTAGGTAGTGGGAAAGAAAATGCTTCAGTCATGCCAACCTGGATCTATAAATCTGACACTATCAATCTCTAAGTTGGGTGTAGGATAAATTTTGCTCTAAAATTACTATTGAGAATACAAATGTTACTGCGTCTATGAAAGACAATCTGACCGTTTCTTATAAAAGTATATTTCCTCATTTATCATCAGTTCTCATTACATATATATATGTACAAGTACATATATTTCTAAATAAATAAGTTGAAGCTGTTCAATTGGTATAATGTTACTTGTGTAAATTTTCAAGGACAAGCATGCAGTATTGAATAAAAGCCCATTGGTATGATGTGCCTTGGAGAACACTAATTCTCTAGCTCTTAGCATTACTTAGCTGTTTGGAGCTTTTTATGTGAGGGTGTGGCCTACTCATCATTCTTGACCATTTTAACATGTCTATAGACTGTGTTTAGTTCACATGTAAGCTGTCAAGAAGCTGAGAATCTAGGCGTGTAGTTTGAAAAAGAAAAAAAAGGGGGGATGTATGGGAGGATTTAGGGTGAGAAAAGGGAAGAGGAATTTATATAATTATAAATCTCAAAATTAAACAAAACCATTTTGTAGAGGAATTTTAATCCAGCAACATGGCTGTTCCAATCACATACAAAGGTCTGTTCAGTCTGTGATCCAACTGGAATGCAGACACACCTATAGTAAACACCTTTAATCCCAAACAATGAGTATAAAGTTAGTTTCCAGAAGGAAGCACCCACATTTGAAAGTGACATTTAATTGACAATCAGACAAAGTGGAAAAACTTATTCTGTCAAATAGGTTATTTCAAATTCTCATGAGTACAGGGAGAAAAGAGAGATTACTTGGGAAGTAGCAGTACAGATAGTTGGGGGGGGGAGGGAGAGAGAGAGAGAGAGAGAGAGAGAGAGAGAGAGAGAGAGAGAGAGAGAGAGAGAGAGAGAACAAGCTTGGGAAATCACTGACCTGAACTGCCAGACAAGATTGTGTTCACTGATGCAATAGTGTTATGGTTGTTATGTAATAACTAACTGCTTTCTGATTGGACTTGAGGTTGTCCTCATAGGAAGAAATTTCATATCTCATACAAAGTCCTTAACAAAAGACTATCAGTTAAGAACTAATAGGCCCTATCATGACCCCTCCAGTGGAGTCTGTGTGACAAATGTTACTCTACAATCCGAGGTGACAACCAGTGGCCAGGGACCTGGAATGGGTCTGATGTTCCTGCCAGGAGTAACTGATTGAAGTCTTTCTTCTTATTCATTTGTTTTAGAATATTCTGTCTTTGTTTTTTCCTGACCTGCTATCATATCAGAACTTTCCAAACCTGACTCTGTTGCTATGAAATGTCCTTATTTGGGACTGCAGCCAGGGATCATTCAGGCCCAGAATTTACCATCAAGTTCTGCTCCACTTGCTCATACAAACATGGCTAAGGACTAATCATTAGTTAATAGTTTATATTATTACTTACAAATAAAGTGTTTAAGAAAGCTCCAGATAGTGACAAGAAAAGCTAAGAAAAACTGTCTTGACACACAGAATTTTGGCATAAAGAGAGAATAATTGACCTTTGATAAAGAGGGCACATGTGTACTGATACCAAGCTAATTATTTAAGAATGATGACTCAATATTGTTGAGAACATTATTACTCAACATTTTGTATTTTTAACTATATGAAAAAAATGTAACCACAAAAACATGCCCAATTTCAAAAAAAGTGTGTAAAAATCTAACTTGTTTGACTTCAAAATATATTTACAATCAGACACTCCCCTGGGTTTGTCTCTATTTGTTACTCACCTATCTTTGTTCACTGACGCTTCGAGAACTCTCATTCCTAAGGACCTATACCCAACCAAGACAGTCTGTAGCAAGGCCCTAATGTAGAATCTGCTATGTTATTTTTTCACTGTTCACATTGTCAAAATACCTTGCAGATTAGCATTTTCATGCCTTTAGTGTAAACTGCCCTCAACTTTATTCATATGAACTTCTTTTGCAGTGAGTATCAATGTAGAATGGTCAATGGGTAAAGATTAAGACACTGTGAGTACTCAGTATTAAGTGGGATATTTTATCAATCTCTCATACTCATCAAGGTTTAAAACATATAAAAGTAAAAGAGTTAGGAAGAATATAAGAGTTGGAGATTGGCAATGAATGCTGGTGAAGTTCTGAATTCTAGATATGGCACAGCTTTTATTCACATAAACTCAGCAGTGATTAGCAGTGCAATATCTGCACAAGTTCAAGAAAACTAAATTCTTTCATAAGGCATCAGTCAGGGAGGTATTTTCACCAACCCTCACTCCTTATTAAGTATTCTGAGTAATAAATAAATGCTAAGGAAGTAAAGAACTTTTCCATCTTAAATAGTTCTGTAGGTATTTTCTTCAATAATGGGACCTTGCTCTCTCTTTGTGGAGAGAAGCATATTGTCTTGACAACAGGTTGAGTTGTTTGGAGATTTACATGAGACCTCTGTGGCCAACAATTCAACTGAATGTAACCCAATCCCAGTGCTAGAAACTGAATTTGGTGACAAGATGTAGTCAGTTAGCTGTCTCCTTCATTACTTAGAAACTTCATTGGATCACCTTCATATATTTTAGGAAGTTTCTAATATATTGTTATTTATATCACCCTCAAATGTCTTCTAGTTCTAGATGTCTTTTCCCACTTTTCCTCCATCAGTCCTACACTCTCTCTTTCTATTTCCAATGCCGTGCCTCTCCACCCATAAAATATATTTGATTTCTCCCTCCTAGAGAGATCCATGTGCCTCTCCTAGTCCTTTCCTTTATACCTATCCTTTATTGCTCTTTGAATTGATTTTAACTTTGTTATAATTTATATAATGGAGGCATTGTTTGGTGATAAAGAATGACCAGGTGGGACTCTTTCTCATCCACAATTTATCAATTTTATTTAGATGTTATTTATATATGGATATTGAGTGAATAAATAAATAAAAAAGAAGATTATAACTACTTCTGAAGTAAGAGGAAGGTTTACTATAGCATAGAGGAAGAGATGTCTGGAAGAGTACAGACTGGGCCTTGTTGGCAAATTGAAACCAAGGACCATGAGAGGCCAGGGGGGAGGTGGAAGAGGGGAGTAGGAAGGCCAAAAGGCCAGTAGATCAAGAGAAGAGCCAGGGACAGAGAACCAAGAGAGCAGCATGCCAAAGGAGTGGTGTAGCCCAAATATCTAAGACATATAGGGACCAGAGGAGGTGGGATCAGGGAATCCAAGAGTAGTACCTGGCCTACTCCACCACATTATCTTGAACTCTCCAGCCCAGGTACTGCTAACTCAGGTCCTTATTAACATAAGGAGGCAGAGAGCATCTGATTTACTATGTTAATAAGGACCTTAGTTAGCCTTTTGCTCAGTGTTTGAATCCTAACATATATTTGAGGAAATTTCCTTTCATTAGGTTTTTATACTACCCTTCAAATGTCACATAATTTCAGCTGGGTCTTCCCAAATTTCCTCCCACAATCCTCTCTCGCAAGTTGATTCTTGCATCACTGCCTCCAATCCCACCCTTTCATATCTATGTATTCTATCTTTTCCTATGAGTCCTTTACTTTATACAGACTGTCTGTGGTTTTATTTAGCTTGGTTATAATGATTCTTAACAGCTAATATTTACATATAAATGAAAACATACCTTTTATTTCTCTTTCTGGAACTGGGATAGATACCTAACTCAGGACGGATTTTTCTAATTCCTTCATTGGTCTGAAGATCGCATGATTCCAGTTTTTTGGTTAGCAGAACAATACTCAATTGGGGAACTGTAATAACTTTTCTTTATCCTTTTTTCTGTTAAAGAACATCTAGGTTTTTGTTTGTTTGTTTTTTGGTTATTATGGATAGAGAAGAAATGAATATGTTGGGCAAATGTCTTTGTCATAGGATGAAACACTCCTTGGGTATAGACCAATAATAGCATAACTGGAATTAAGGAAGATCAGGTTCCATCTTCCTGAGCAACCACTGAATTCTCAATAGGGAGAAATCAAATTGCTGAGAATCACTAAAAGAAATGTTCAATTTCCTTAGCCATCAGAGAAATCCAAGTATTTTAAGATTTCATCTTCTACTTCTCAGAGTGGCTAAGCTCAAAACAACAAGTACCAATTCATGCTGGTGTGAATAAACAATGTAAGAACATTGATACATTTTGGGAGGAAGTGCAAACTTATACAGCCACTATAGAAATCTGTCCAAACTCACATTTTATTCAAATTCTTGCTTGTTAATTTTTAAGTTTTTATTTATTATAAATCATTCAATCATATCCTGGTTGTTATCTCTTCCATTGTATCTTCCCATTGGCACCATCCCTCCATCTTTCACCCTATTGTCCTCCTCTAGATTCTATTGAATCTCCTACCATATGACAACAGCCTATCAGATCTCATCTGGATAGCCTGCTTCACCTTCCTGTGTGTTACCTCCTGCCCTCCCCACCAAGTAGAGGTTATCAAATCAGAAGTACCAGAGATCATGTCAGAGGCAGTCTGCACTCTCCCCACAACCATGGAGAATGAACTGTCCATTGGCTATATTTGAACAGGGGTCTAGGTTTTCTGTATTCATTGTCCTTCATTGGTGCAACTGTTTGGGCAGTCTCCACTGGGCCCTGATCCACTGGCATTGATAGTCTCCTTGTGGGGCTGCTTAACCCTTTGGGTCCTTCAATCCCACCAATATTTGGTATCACTCACCACTCAACTGTGAATTATTGATCATAGCTGTTGGGAACTGTTAGGCTTGGGCCCCCTGGGGCCATGCCCTGGCCGGTATGCAATTGCTATTCTGTCCTGACAGATACCTGTTTTGAACATTGTGCCTCACTGAGCTGACCACAAGTTCCTGTTTTGCACCCTGGTTACCATGTTTACATGGTTCCTCTTGTCTGGGGACTTTCCATCTACATTGTTTAGTATTTTTCCACCTGCCGCTGTACTGTATAAAAGGCCTTGGCCCCTCCTCATTAAACAGTATTCTCTTAGAAAGGATGACCCACTGTCTGGAATATTCTTTATCCCGCAGTCCCTTGGCTGGGGAGTTACTTTGATTTGCATTTCCCTAATAACTAAGGAGGTTAAGTGTTGCTGTTTTTTGGCCTTTAGATATTCCCCTTTTAAGAACTCTCTGTTTAGCATTTTTTAATTGGATTATTCAGTTTGGTGGTGTTTAATTTCCCCAGTACTTTATATATTTTAAATATTGGCCCTTGGTAGGATGTAGGGATGGTGAAGATCTTTTCCAATTGTAGACTGTTATTTTGTTCTACTGACAGTGTTCTTTGCCTTACAGAAGCTTTTCAGTTTCATCAAAATCCTATGTATTAATTGTTGATTATAGATCCTGAGCTATTGGTATTATGTTTAGGAAGTTGTCTCCTGTGCCAATGAGTTAAAGGCTCTTCCCAATTTTTTCTTCTAACAGTTTTAATGTGCCTATTTTTATGTTGAGATCTTTAATCCATTTGGAAGTTAGTTTTGTGCAGGGTGATAAATATGAATCTATTTGAATTTTTCTACATGGAGACACACAGTTAGACTGGCACCATTTGTAGAAGATGTTGTCTTTTTTTTTTCCAGTGTATGGATTTGGCTTCTTTGTCAAAAATCACATTTCCATAGGTGTTTGGGTTAATTTCTGGTCTTCAATTTGTTTGCATTGATCAACAAGCCTATTTTTATGCCAATACTATACCATTTTTCTAATATTGCTCTATAGCACAACTGAGATCAGTGATGGCGATTCCTCCAGAAGATCTTTTATTGTACAGGATTATTTTAGCTATTCTTTTTTTTTTTTATATATACAAAATTGAGAATTGACCTTTCATGGTCAGTAAAGAATTTTGTAGGTATTTTGATAAGGATTGCATTGAACCTGTACATGGTTTTTGGAAGGGTGACCATTTTTACTATGTTGATCTTTCTGATCCATGGGCATGGGAGATCTATCCATCTTCTTATATCTTCTTCGATTTCTTTTTTTCAGAGATTTAAAGTTTTTTTTCATACAAGTCTTCCCTTGTTTGGTTAGAGTTACACCAAGATAATTTATATTATTTGTGGCTATTGTGAAAGGTATAGTTTCTCTAATTTCTCTCTCAGCCTGTTTGTCATTTATATGCAGGATGGCTAATAATTTCTTAAAAATTAATCTTGTAACTGGCCACTTTGCTGAAAGTGTTTATCAGTTGTAGGAGTTCTCTGGTAGAAACTGTGGTTCACTTATGTACAATATCATATCATCTGTGTATAGCAACACTTTTACTTCCTCATTTCCTCTCTGGTTCCCTTTGATTTCCTTTTGTTGTCTTTCTGCTCTAGCTAGAACATCAAGTACTATATTGAAGAGATATGAAAAGAGTGGACAGCCTTGTCTAGTCCCTGATTATAGTGGAAATTCTCTGAATTTCTATCCATGTAGTTTGACATTGACTATCAGCTTGTTATAATAGCTTTTCTTATGTTTAGTTATGGTATGTCCCTTGTATCCCTGATATCTCCAAGACTTTAAACCTGAATGCTTTTGGGTTTTGTCAAATGCTTTTTCAGCATCTAGAAATGATCAGATGGCTTTGCTTTCAATTTTTTTGTATATGGTGCCTTAAATTGATATATTTCCATATATTGAATGATCCCTTTATGCCTGGGATAAAGTCTACATGGTCATGGTGAATGATATCTTTGATGAGTTCTTAGATTCAGTATCTGATTATTTTATTGAATATTTTTTCATCAATGTTCATAAGAAAAATTGGTCTGGTATGCTCTTTCTTTGTTGGGACTCTATGTGGTTTAGGTATCAATGTGACTATGACCTCATAGAATGAATTTTGCAATGTTTCTTCCATTTCTAATTTCTGGAGTAGTTTGAAGAGTATCTGTATTAGGTCTTTGTTGAAAGTATGGTAGAATTCTGCACTGAAACTATCTAGCCTTGTGTTTATTTTGATTAGGAGACTTTGATGACTGCTTCTATTTCCATAGGAGATTTAGGATTATTTAAAATTTTTACCTAATCTTCATTCAAATTTGTTAAGTGGAATCTATCCAGATAATTGTCTATTCATTTATCTTTTGAAATTTTGTGGCATATATGCTTTTCACAATTCTTTGGATTTCCTAGGTGTCTGTTATTATGTCTTGTTTTTGATTTCTGAATTGTTGATTTGAATAGTGTCTCTCTGCATTTTAGTTCAGTTGGCTGAGGGTTTGTCAATCTTGTTGATTTTCTCATAGAACCAGCTCATTGATTCTTTGAATTTTCTCTTTGTTTTTAATTCATTGATTTCATCCCTGAATTTGATTATTTTTATCCATCTACTTCTCGTGGGTGTTTCTGCTTCTTTTGTTTTTCCTGGGTCTTTCAGATATGCATGTTATTTGCTTGTATGAGATATTTCCTATCATTTATGAGGGCACTTAGTGCTATGAACTTTCTTCTTAGCACTGCTTTCCATGTGTCCCATAAGTTGAAGTATGTTTTACCTTCATTTTCATTGAATCTTAGGAAATCTCTAATTGCTTTCCTTATTTCTTCTATGACCCAGTTATCATTGATTAGAGAATTTTTCAGTTTGTAAAATTCTGTTGTTGTTGAAGTTCATCTTTAGTCAATGAGGGTCTGATAAGATATGTGGTATTATTCCAATCTTCTTGTATCTGTTGAGGTTTTCTTTGTGACCTATTATATGATTCATTTTGGAGAAAGTTCAACAAGTTGCTCAGTAAAAGGTATAATCTCTTGAATGAAAAGCTCTGTAGATATCTGTTAGGTCCATTTGATTCATGACATTGGTTAGTATCATTATTTGTCTGTTTAGCTTCTGCTTTGCTGATCTATCCTTTGGTGACATGGGGGTGGTGATGTTTTTGTGGGAATTATGAATGGTTCATGCTTTATTAATATTTCTTTTACAAATGTGGGTGCCCTTGTATTTGTGGCATAGATGTTCATAATTGTGATGTCATCTTGGTTGGGTTTACTTTGGTGAATATGAAGTGTTATTCCTCATATTTTTTGATTAATTCTGTTTGAAAGTCTATTTTAGTAGATATTAAAATGTCTGCTCCAGCTTGCTTCTTATGTCCCTATGTTTGGAATAACTTCTGACAGCCCTTTACTCTCAGGTAATGTTTATCTTTGTGGCTGAGTTGTGTTTTTTGTATGTAACAGAATGTCAAGTCCTATTTATGCATCCATTCTGTTAGTCTGGATCTCTTTATTAGAGGGTTGAGACCACTGATGTTGAGAAAAAACCAGTGATGAGTGATTATTAGGTCTTTTTTTCTTAATGTTAGTTTTGGTGAAGTTATATATTTCCTGTATTTTCCTTGGTGTAATAGTCTCCTTGGGTTGAGTTTTCATTCTATTATCTTCTATAGAACTTTATATGTGGATAAGTATTGTTTAAATTTCTTTTTGTTGTTAAATATCTTGTTATCTTCATTTATGGTTATTGAAAGTTTTGATGGGTATAGTTGTCTCAGTTGGCATCTGTGGTCTCTTAGGGTTTTCAAGACATCTTCCTAGGCCCTTCTGATTTTTATGATCTCTGCTGAAAAGTCAAGTCTGGTGTGATTCTGACAGGCTTGCCATTTTGTGTTATTTGGCCTTTTTCCCTTTCTGTTTTTAATATTGTCTCTTTGTTCTGTACATTTCATATATTGATTATTATGTGGAGGGAGGATTTTTTTTACAATCTACTCTATCTGGTGTAATGTAGGCCTCTTGTAGGTTTATGGGCATCTCATTCTTTAAATTGGCAAAATTTCATCTATGATTTTGTTGAAAATATTTGATGGGTCTTGAAGCTGTGCATCTTCTCTTTCCTCAATTCCTATGAACTTAGGTTTGTATTTTCATTGTGGCACTGATTTCTAGGATGATTTATGTCAGGAAAATTTTAGATGTAACATTGTTTGATGGGTGAATCAAATTCTACCATTGTATCTGCTATGCTTAAGATTCTTTCATCTATCTCTTGTATTCTTATGGAGATGCTTACATCTTCAGTTCCTGTTTTCTTTTTCAAGTTCTCCCTTGCCAGGTTTTCCTCAGCTTGTGCTTTTATTGTTTTCATATACATCTTCAGTTCTTGAATCATTTTATCAATTTCCTTCACCTGTTTTTATTTTCTGAATTTCTTCATTTCTTCATTTTTTCTCTACAGACCTCTCTCAAGGCCTCTTTAAGGTCCTCAATCTGTTTGGATTTAGTTTCCTGAATTTGTTTATGGAATTTGCTTGTTTTCTCCATTATCATCTTCATTAGGAAAGATTTGATGTCATTTTCCCATGTTTCAGTTGTTTTATAGTTTTCAGTGATGATTACTTTGGGATTACTGGATTCTGAAGATGTTGTAATATTTTGAATTTTTCGTTTATATTTTTAAACTGGCCTATAGCCATCTTCCTGCCTCTTGAGTTGGGTGGTAGTTTCTGGTGTCCTTCACTGTCTGTTGAGAGCAGCTTGTAGATGAGTGGCAGTAGGTTGATACCTCAAACCTGTGGAGATAAATGAACTCTTCAGGTGTATCAGGAAGGTGATCTGAGATCAGACCTAGGAACTTTCCATCAACTAACTTGGTGACCTAAGGACAGATCTATTTGTGTTCCACACTGTGGTTTCTTCTTTTGGCATGGAGACACAGACAGTGGTTATCTTTTAGCGCATAGCTCCTTCTGAGACACAGACTGCAGGTGTTGGGCACCCTGACAGGAATGTGGCTAGTCCCTGGATCCTGTGCTCATGCCTGAGTGCACATGCTAACATTCTGTGGATTGTTCCGATGACCTGATGTTGGATACACTTGTGTTCTAGACCATAGGGTGTTATCTCTGCTAGAAAACACAGATACAGGTGTTTTGTAGTGTTCAGTTCCATCTGATACTCAGAGTGCAGATGAGTGTAACAAGCAGGTAGGTGGCTAGACTTTGAAGAATTCACACATCCATGCGGGGACCCAGGGAATTTTTTTATTAGCTGCATGGCCCAAGCCCAGACCCACCCATGGTCCACACAGTGTGGACCCCTTTCACCTAGGAATCACCAGTACTGGTGCTTTATACTTGTCAGTTAGGTCCTTAGGTTCCTGTGTATTCACTGCTGTTCAGATCATCAGACATGGTATGTGTTCAACACCATCATCTTTGATCCCTCCATTTCTACCATTTTTTCTTTTTAAAAAATTATTTTATATCTTTCACATGTCTACAGAAGAACAGTTGCAGCAGCCTTTTTTGTCCCACTGTTCCCATCCCCTCTCGAATGCACAGATACTCCCATTCTACATGCCTCCTCCAACTCATTGGTTTGTCTCAGTCTGCAACCCCAATAGGCATGCCTTGCTAACACAAGAGTCACTTCTGCCAATATGCTAATAGGATGATGGCAGATCCACACCTTTACTTCTGCTGCTTTAGATCCAATTCCCATATTCTCATTCTCAGATCTAGAGCAGAAAAACTTGTGCAGCCACCATTTCTTCTCTGACCCTGTCTCAACAGATAACAAATATTCTGTTCACCCTATTTTTCTTACTCCAACTAATCCCTTGTCCCAACATCAACAGGCATTCACTGATAACACACCTGTCCAGCAGCAAGGGAAACCTATCATTGATTTATTCAACCATCAACAGAGAAGCTTCCTCCTGCAACAGATGGAAACATATACAGAAACCCAGAGCTAGACATTATATAGAAAAAGATAAAAACCTTTGATCACACAACTGTAAGAAAAGGAATTTTTTCAATCAAACCCTTCCACTTAGGGCTCAGGGAACCCTGCAAAGAAGTAGCAAAAGGAGTGGATTGGACAAAAATTACAGGGAACATCAGGAGAACAAGGCCCTCTAAAGCATCTGAGCAAAGCTCATATGAAATCAGATACTGAAGTAGCATTCACAGGGCCTACAAGGGTCTTTGCCAGCTTCTCTGCATATATACTACAGCTTTATTTTAGTATTCTTATGGCATTCTTTAAATTGTAAGTAAGTGCCTTCTCTTGTTGCTCTTTTATTTTTCTTTCTTTTTTTAAAATTAATTTATTCATATTACATCTCAGTTGTTAGCCCATCCCATATATCCTCCCATTCCTCCCTTCCTCCCACTTCCCCCCTACTCCCCTCCCCTTCCCTATGTCTGTGTCTGAGGGGGACCTCCTCCCCCTGTATATGCTCATACGGTATCAAGTCTCTCCTTGGTGACCTATTATCTTTCCTCTGAGTGCCACCAGGCATCTCCATCCAAGGGACATGTTCAAATATGGGGCACCAGAGTTTGTGTGAAAGTTAGATCTCCTTCTCCACTCAACAGTGGAGAATGTCCATCAGCTAGTCTGGGTAGGGGTTCAAGGTTTACTGCCTATTTTTTCCTTGGCTGTTGCCATAGTTTGCGGAGGACCCCAGGGCCCGGACTCGCCTGTAGTTTTCCAGGACCCACTGGATCCTTCTATTTCCTCTTTCTCCCAGGCTTCTCACACCTAGAGTCTCAATAGGATGTCCTCCCCTCTTACCCACTATCCTGGTAGGTACAGTTTTTCATGGGGACGTACACCTTGGACTAGTGTCTCAATATAAGTGAGTATATACCATTTAGCTCTTTTTGCTTCTGTGTGAACTCACTCATTATGACAATTTCTAGCTCAATGCTCTTTTATTTTTCTGTTGGCTTGTCTTATTCAATTTTAATACAATGGTTTTTATTTTATCTTATGTATCTTATTTTGATGTTTTGTTGTTACCTCATAGAAGCCTGTTAATTTCTAATGAGAGAGTAATAGGAAGAAAATTTGGATGCATGAGGAATAACTTGAAAGAACAGACTGAAAACTGTGTTCACATTATATTATATGAGAAAAGAATCTGTGTTTAATAAAAGTGGACAAATAAAATAAAAAGAAATCATTGTATGTGTGTTTGTGTTTTTCTAACATGTGTGCCTGTTTGCCACCTGCTCTGTGGGTGCTCAAATATGCCAAAAGAGAGTGTTACATAAATCCCCTAAACTGGATACATCAATGACTGTGAGCCATCATTTGAGTGCTGGAAATCACACATGGGTCTTCTAAAAGTATAGCCAGTGCTTTTAACAGCTAAACTATCTCTCCTGTACCTCTTAGACATTAAAATTGTTTCCATTACATTGATTCATGTATTTGGAAAATCTAAAATACAAATAGAGTGACCTTTTTGAACATTTACTAATCTTCCTCGTTTTTTTTTCAATTCTGTCTTGTATTTCCTCACAAATGTTTTGCAGTGTAAATGTTTTTGCAATGTAGATTATAAGGACATAGAACTTAATGGCTAGATTAGCTTCCTTTTTGTCACTTTTTGTTGTCTACATTATTTTTACACTGCTCATTTCCTCTTTTGTAATTTTACAAAATCACCCATCATATTTTTTGTTCCTCATTTGCCATCTGTGTGCAGGCAAATAGACCACTAATCCATTTATTCTCCCTGTGCCACCCCCTATCATTTATATTCATAGAGATTTATGAGTCACATGTGTTTCTATTAACGGAAAGTGAAACTGAACCTGACATTAGCAGGGATGTTTCTGCACAAGAGTGAGCAGTGCTATTTTTCAGAATTGATTTTGCTGCTTCACCAAAATCTTCAATGTGGTGACTGAGCCAGACAGCTTTGTGGCATAGTTACTGTCTTCTATCTTTACATCTCTGATTCATTGGATTGACTTTTTCTGGCCCTGAGCAAGTGTCACCAACATGGCATTCATAGATACAGCCAAAGTACTCTCCTACAAGTGGCACTCCTTCCAGAGATCTTAAAACCATATAGATTTTGGGTCAAATCACTGGTTATTAAACTCTGTGTATCTACGTTTTTGGCAACTAATTCCCCTGTTTAGAAATGAAAATCATTTTATATCATTTTCTTTTGTTTTACTTGTTATGCAATATAAGTGAGAGTAGGAAATATTCTTTGTATAATTAGATTTAAATTTCATTATTTTTATCTTATTAAAACATGAAATTTATTATTAAAACTGTTCAAAAACATTAATTCTGGATGATAATGACACGAAGTTAATCATTTTAGGTTATAATTTATAATAAAAGCAATTATACAAAACAAATAGCTTTTCAGGCATATTATATCTCAAATATGAAGGTAATTTTAGGGGTAGGATACTAAGAATGTACAATACAAGACAGTGATTGGAAGAAAATTATTTTCAGAGAAGATCCATGTCTCCTGGATTCTAAATGGAATAAAGAATTAAGGTTTAATTGCTGGCTGACAGAAGTAAGATAGCCCAACACAGAGATCATAATTGGATCTTTCTTATAGAAAATTGCATTAAGAAATTTATATGACATTATCAAATTTGACATAGAAAAGCTCTCAAAGCTATTTGGAAATTTCATAGTTCTTACATATTAAGTAATATGATTTCTTGAATAATATTTTGTTTTTAATTCAGTCAAGAGAGGAATCCTATTTAGAACAAAATTGTCAGTATACTGTTAAGTTTTTCATATTGTCTTTAGCTGTAAAAAGGAAATTCCAAATACATTTCCTTCATAAGGCTGCCTTCTATCCTGGTACATCACCATTGAGCATTTACATCTTAATTTAATGGAATTTTTTCTATAGAAATATTCTTGTATAAGGTCTTTTATTATTTTAAAAAGATGAAATCATGTCATACTATATGATAAGGAAAAGTGTTTGTTCTATGGTCATGTATTCACAAAATAATCCTAACTTTTAAGGTTAAAGCATTCAAAAACATACAAGGATCATTTGGAGGATTTTTATAATATATAATATTATAAATTTTATAATATATAATAATTATTTTCTGATAGCTGGGCATGTAGTGCATACCTTTAGTCCCAGAACTCAGGAGGCAGAGGCAAGTGAATTGCTATTAGTCCGAGGCCAGTCTGGTCTACAAAGCAAGCCCAGGAAGCTAAGGTGATACATAGAAACCCTGTGTCAAAACAAGAACAGCAACAACAATAATAATAATAAATTTATTATTATTATTATTATTATTATTATTATTATTATTATTATTATTGTCTGTAAATAGATGTTTTATTTTAAAGTTACTGTCTACATAGGAGCTTGAGGGAATTCTCTACACTCAACAAAGTTATATATAGCAAAATTTGTATTTATCAGTTTTATTTATTCTTTTTTTTATGAATATTTAACAATACCATGGATTGTCTCTCAAAGTGTGTTGCACTGAATTAAAATGTCCTAAATGATTGCACTTCTTCACTCAACATTTACTTATTCTAAAACAAATTGAAATATATTATTATAATTCATTCTAAGAAAAATCTAAATGGAAACTAAATTAATATTTTGAAACCATCAAGTTGTCTCTTTAGGCATGTTGCACATTATTCAGTTTTGATTAGCAATGATTGATACATCTAAAATACACAAATAATAGCATTAAAATGAATGTGCTCTGAATCTGACTTTAGAAAACAAAACAATTCACCTAGGAATCTGAAAATAATTTGTTTTAGAAAATATAATAATAAATTGTATTTCCTGGATAATAGTTAATAAAAATTTAAAATCTAGGCTGGAAAAATGAATCAGCAGTTAAGATTGCCTGCTGCTCTTCTAAGGAATAGAGTTCGGTGCTGAATCACCCATCTCAGGCAGCTCCAAACACCTTAGCTCCAGCTCCCAATAATGCAATAATCCTTCTGGCCTCAATGACTACCTGTACACAAATATCCACAAACACAAATGTACACACACACACACACACACACACACACACAAATATTTAAAATAAAATTCAAAATGCACTGATAATTAATGTTCTTAATGGCTATGTTATTAAGAAACCTTTTATGGTATACCTAAAATTCACTCAGGTGAGCTTATATAGAAATTAAACTTTTGAAACACTTTATATAACTATGAAATGAAAGAAGTAAAATAATTTCAAAATAATTCAAGTGGAGTTTTAAATTATGTATATTTTGATATGCAGCTAATATCAGAGTTTGGAATCTATTCTCTCTGAATCTTCCAATCAAGTTTAATAGGGTTTTGAAGTTAGCATCTCCAGTTGCTTTTTGTTCTAAAGACCAGCAATATTCATATGCTTGAATTACTTGTGATATTATGAAAAGAGAGATGTACTAATCTAAATTATACATTTGAATATAGTTAGGTTATTAATTAACATATCATATATGTACAATGTTGTTTTTCACTGTGATATCTTCAATGAATACATATATCATGCACCTGGTGATCCTTTCCCTTTCTTCACTTCTCTGAATAACAGAACAATGTCCTGTCCACTGTCACCATTCTTTTACATTTAGACCTACTGTTTTAGTTTTTACATATTTGAAGAAGCCTTTGTTACTTTTCTTTGTTTAGGATCAAGTGTCTGACTTCTTTCACTTGATATGATATGCTAAAATTGTATGCATTTTATAGCAGATAGCAGGATTTCATTTTTTTCAGGGGCTAATTAATACTCTGCTATGCATATGGATCACATTCTATTTTTCCTTCCCTGACCATGTGCACCTATGTCAAATACATATGTTAGCTAGTGTGCATGGAAATGAACATGAATGCAAAGGTAACTCTTCTATGCTGATCTCATTTCCTTTAGGAATACACTTAATGCATTAGTTATGTTGTGTGCCTGTATGACTTCAATGTTTTTAGAGGAAACCTGATACTATTGTCCTATTTTCGACAGAGGCCACATTAACTTACATTCCCAATAGCAGAAGGTACAAATCCATTATCTACATTATTGTCAAAATTTGTTCTTCTATTTCTGAATCTAAACATGGTGAGAACTTTATATAAGTTTTTATCTTTATTTAGCTGACAGATAATGATGCTGAATTTTTTAATGTATTTATTGGTCATGTGTAGTTTTTCTTTGATCTCATCATATTTTTCCTCTCTTTCTGTCTCTCTTTATTAAAAATATTCTTCTTTCATAAAACACACCCTTGCCAGTTTCCCCTTCCTCCATGCCATCTGGCTCCTCTTGACATCCCCCCTCCTCCAGATCCACTCTAGCAACATTTCCCTTCAGAAAAAAAAATATGATAGACAGGAACAATTCTCTCACTCTAAGGTTGGACAAGGTATCACAATAAGAGGAAAAGAATCCCAAGACCAGGAACAAAATTCAAAGATACCTCCTTGTCCATAGTTTGGTGAAATACAACAACACTAAGGTGAAAACTGTAACACATATGCAGAAGACCTTTTCAGATACTTGCAGGCCCATTGCGTTCCGTTTCTGTCCTTATCAACGCATGTGTGAGCCATTTTGTTGATTCATTAGTGCTTTTCTCCTGGTATTCATCATCCCCTCTGACTCAGACAACAATTATGGCTTCTCTTTTCTAACACAGAATTCCCTAAGCACCAAGAAAATGGACCTCATGGAGGCTTCCAGTCTACATTCTTACTCCATATAACATCATACCATGGGGCTCTGCATCTGCTCCCATTTGTTGCCAGAGAAAGCTTCTCTGATGTCCACTGGATAAAGCATTTACCAGCTAGTAAAAGAGAACATCATTAGTAAACATCCCCTTATTATTTTTTAGCCCAGTCATGCTTGGTTCTACCCCAAATCTCTGGGATAACAAGTTTCTAGTTCCTAGCCATCCAAACACTGCCAGTAATGGGATTCCTCTTGTAGAATGAGCCTCAATGTAAAGTAGATATTGGTCGGCCACTCAAACAAGTACTGCATCACCCAGCACATGTTGCAGGCGGGACAGATTGTAAACCAAAAGTTTTGTGGTTTTGGTGATCTCCAAGTTGGTCTTTTGGTAGCCTACAGAGTACTTTAATGCACCATAGATACTAGAACTTAGGGATGAAATCTCCATGCAGACACCAGCTTAACCACTCTACATTCAATGAGCTGTGTAGATGCTGTCTTTGGCAATTGGGTCTCAACTTTCATTTTCAAAGTTCAATCCTCCATTCTTCCATAAACATGAGTTGTTTGTAGATTCCCTAGGTACCCACTCAGCCAACCAGTCAACCTAATGCAAACTAGATCTGTCACTGGAATATTTGACCAGTTACAAGAGATTGTCAGTTTAGATTACATATCCTCTATTGCTAGGATGATTATTGATGAGGATCTTCCTCATAAACACCAGGACCTTTCCTCTACTCTAGGTTTCTACACATGCCCACAAATGCCACCCAGTTACTGCCTTTATTCCAATAACCTCTACATGGCCCCTCAAGTACTGTCCGCCCCACCACAAGTCCTCCCACATAATTTACTTTATTTCCATTTCCCTGGATGATCAATGTATCTCCATTAGAGCCCTCTTTACCTATTCTTTCTTTATCCATTTTTTTTTACATTAAAGCACATCTAGGTTATTTCCAGTTTCCAAATGTTCATAGTTGAGCATAGTTCATGTGGTAGGATGGAATGCCCTTTGGATAGGTCCAAGAGTGGCATAACTGGTATTGTGGTAGATCAATTCCTAATTATCTGAGGAACCACCATATTGATCTCCATAGCGGCTGTGCAGATTTTTAGCCTCACCAGCCATGGAGGAGTATTCTTGTTGCTTCTGACCCGTCCAAGAATAAGTTATCATTATTGTTTTCTTACACATTCGGAAATATGTAAGATGGAACCTCAGAATTGTTTTATTTGCATTTCCCTGATGACTAAGTATCTTGAACATTTATTTATGTGTTTCTAAACCACTTCAGATTTCTCTGTTGATATATTTTATTATTTAAATCTACATCTTATTTTTATAACTGTATTTTTTGCTATTCTGATATTTGCTTCTTGATTTTTAAATATATTTTGGAAATTAGTCTGCAATCATATGGAGGGTTGGTGAAAATCTTTTCCCATGCTGTATAGGCTTTTCAGTTTCATGAGCTACTATATTTTAATTGTTGATCTTAGTACTTTTGTTATAAGAGTTCTGTTCAAAAAGTTTTCTTCTGTCCAATGTGCACAATGCTATTCCACAACTTTCTCTTCTATTAGGTTTTGATTATCTGGTTTTGTATTGAAGTCTTTGATTTGTTTCTCAAGTACAGTTTGTTACAGAAGCAATTCTTCCTGCTTTTATTTTTTGTTTGTTTCTTTTGTTTATTTTTCAAGACATGGTTTCTCTGTGTAGCCTTGGCTTTCCTGGAGTAGCTTTGTAGACCATACTGGCCTCAGATTCATCTGCCCCTTCCAGATCTGCCTGCCTCTGCCTCCCTGAGTCCTGGAATTACAGATGTGCACCACCTTTCTCAGATCAAAAGCAATTCTTCCCATGAGCATTTTGACAGTAGATACATGCTTCATTGTTATTCTTTTTCTTTTTCACTGGTCTATGTTTATGCATCAATATCATACTATTTTTAATACTATGGCTCTCTAATATGTCTAAAAATAAGATATTTTCATGCCTGTTACTTTCTTCCTTTGGTTTAAGATTGATTTTGTTGCTTGAATATGAATTTTAGGATGGTGCTTTCAAGTTCTGCAAAGAGCGATGTTAATGTTTTGATAGAAATTATAGAACGGCCAATTTATTTACAAAAATTCTTCCAGTACAGGAATGACAGAGATATTTATACTTTACAATGTCCTTCTCAATATTTTCTTCTTGAGTTTGCTATATAATTTTCATTGGGTTGTTCTCTTACTTCTTCAGCCAAGCCTATTCTGACATATTTTATTTTATTAAGCCTTTTCACTGTGTGATTTTTATTTTCTAAGTCAACATGTTTGTTGTCTTGAAAAAAATGTTTTGTTGTTGTTTTGTTTTATTGTATTTTGCCTCTTTGTTAGATTTTTAAAATTCCAGTAGTGTTTTGGTGAGGTTGATAGGTTTTTCTACATTAAGAATCTCATATTTCTTTTTTCCAAACAGGGTCTCACTTGTATCCATTACAGGCCAATGTATATCAGCCTGTCCATCCATAGAGAGATTGTCTTGTCTCTTTCATGAGTACTGGGATTAAAGACATGTGTCAACCAGTCTGGCTAATCATCTTAACCTAAAAGAGATATCATTTGCCATCCTCCATTTTAGTTTTATTTTTCTTCTGTCAAATTGCTTTAGATAAAATTGTAAATCCGTGTTAAGCAACACAAGGAAAAACAGACATCTGTGTCTTATTTCCACTATTTGTAGCAATGTCTTCAAAGTTTTCTCCTTTGTTGGATGCTGTATTTGAGCTTATAATATATAGAACTTACAAAAATGAGTTAAAATCCTGCATTCATAATCAGTTCTGTGATTTTAATTATTAAAATGATAAATTTTATCAAATTTTCTTCAGATGATAGTGCATGATATTTTAGTTTTCTGTTTTATTTATGTATCTACTGATTTACATAAGATGGAACAATACCATTCTAGAATGATTCCAACTTGATAGTAGTGTATGATTTAGCTGACCATTACATTTATTTTTCAATTAATTTTGTTAATCAATTCTGTATCTGCATGCATTAAGGAGATTAATCAACACATTCCTCTTCTTTTGTATACTTTTATTTGTTCTATAACTGGATATTGCTAACAATTTAAAATTGTTTTTTAAAAATTCAGTTCATTGAATGCAATATCTTACACAACTTAGCCATCATGACTCACTGTTAATAAAAATGTAATTATGAAATTTTCAATAAGTAAATGGAGTGAGAACATACCATCCTGATTGAGGTAACTTGTCTTATTCACTGTTCTATTGATGTGAAGAGACAATATGGCCAAGAAAACTCTTATGAGAGAAAAAAATGTGGGAGTCTGCTTACAGTTTTAGAGGAATAGGCAATTAGTCCATTATCATAGCCTAAAGCATGTACAGCATGAATGGTGCTAGAGCAGTAGCTGAGAGTTAGTTATATACAAACAGAGAGAGAGGGGAGGGTCATAAAAAGAGTGAAATGTTGGCTGAAACAGTGAATGCTGGAGAGTAACTGGGCCTGGTTTGGGTTTTCAAAAGCTGAAAGCCTCAGTAATACACTTCTTTCTATAAAGTCTCACTTCTTACCTAGTCCTTCTAATCATTTCAAATAATGCCAATTCCTGGTAACTAATCATTCAAACACATCACCTATGGAGGTTGTGCTTGTTCAACCACCTAACAGAAATGCCAAAAGATAAATATTGGATAAATAGTCTTATATGTGAATGCTAATATAGGCTTTGAACATTATAAAACCTACTTTACTCAGGGTTCTTTTATGCTTGTACCACCCTTCTAATCCACCTACCCTAGATAGGAGTGAAAAGAGGTTTATGGGAATAGGAAAAGTAGACATTTTTAGACTCAGTTCATTGGTTTGATTCCACTGGCATAGTTGGCAGGATTCCAGCAGACCCAATACATAGCAAATTAGCAATTCACAAAGGTGACTGGACTTCAACCACAACAGCAGGAAAACAGAGCAACAGCTAGAACCTCGAAGTATAGCTGGAAAGGTTCTCTCTAAGAGTGTCTCTAAATGGAACAATGAACAGCTAAGAAATAAAAGCTAGAATATATATATATATATACATCCTCTCAGTTGTCAAAGGCCATGCCCCCTCAAAAGGAGGTTGGTCTTCTTCTGGTGGACCAAGATCACCTATTCTCTCACAAGTCTATTTCCAGTGGGAAAGCACCACAACCTCTCACACAAGTCTGTTTAACGTCCCACAGTTGGAACTAAAACAAAAACATGTTTACATCAACTCCATGCTAGCCTTAAGCCTTCAATAGTTATCATGCAATTAATATAACACAGAAGTGAGAAATAAAGGTAAAAGACTAGGGTAGAAGGTGGATTTTCCAAGGAATGGGAAATAGAAGTGGAGAGATAGGGTGTAGGGGAAGACTAAAGGGGAACATTATATAAAGAAGGGAGAAGGAAGGGAACATAAGGGAAGAAATAAGAGATGGAATAACTAATATTATGAACCATTAAAGCACATATCAGAACTTATACTGTAGAAACTTCTTGAAATATATACTAAATAACTGGGAGAACAGTGCCCCAAATAGGAATCTTTCACTGCAAAGTGAAATTCTCGTGCCAGAAATGGGTTGCATTTCATTGAGCTGATAGCGAAAGGTAACACATGAACCCCCTCAAACCCAGGCCCTTGCTTTTCTCAAATTGCTAATAAGACTAGATTTCTACATGTAACACATATATCTCATTGAACATGGAGAAGTCAAACTTGTGTCTATCTAGAGCCTTTCACTACTTAGTAATTGTCATAGTACTGGTAGATACTCTGGTAGATACCAGAGGAGAAAGGTAACCACCAACCCAGCTACAAATTCTGCAATATACATGGTAACCTCCCTTTATGATGCACTGGTGCAATAGCAGCACAATCATTTTCACAGTAATCAATCATGACTTTAATAAATGTAAGGCCCACTCCATTATAAGAAATCCATGACTGACATAGCTTGAGTGGCTAAGAACCTGAGAACAGATAACCTATGGACCTATAGAAAAAGCAAACAACTTTGTTCTGCTAAAGGAATGAAAGAATAGATTGACTCATGACAACATTCTGCTGTACCCATAGATAAGCACTCCCACCATCATCACAGGAGAATTCTCTTGTAGTAGACAAGAATGATTACAGAGATTAACAACTGGACAATGTGTAAGAAGTGAGGGTCTTTGAACACTCAGTCATAAATGAGATGTCTTCATCAAACCCTTTCCTTTAGGGCACAGGAAACCATGCAGAAGAGGAATCAGAAGGATTAGAAGATCCAGAGGATCCTGTGAGATGCTGCTGTAAGTTTAAAGTCTGGTGTTTCTGCATCACCTCTGAGCTCATTATATTAGGATGGACTCTATTTCTCAGTTCAGCTCCTTCTTCTCCTAGCTCTCATGGAAGATCACAGGCTCAACCCTTTCCTGATAAGAAACCCATTCAACAAGCTGGAGAGATGTCTCAGAGGGTAAGAGCACTCACTGGCTATTCATCCCAAGGTCCTGAGTTCAATTCTCAGCAATCACATGGTGGTTCTCAACCACCTATAATGAGATCTAGTGTGAAGGTGTACATGCAGGCTGAACACTGTATACATAATAAATAAATAAATCTTAAAAAATAACAAAAGTGGGTCTTCCCACTTCAAATGATTAAAAAAAAAAATAAGAAAGAAGGAAACCTGTTCAACTAGCACCTGGGGATTTCTGGAGATACACACCCTATGCTAGTAAGATGTGCTGGTGTATTAGCTTCCAACAAATGACACTTTAACTGTACCTGAAGACTCTCCTTTACCCATAGGATAATTAAGTACTATTTTTTCCCTCTTATGATAGGGCTGTGTTGTTACATGTAGATTAAGTATCCCTGCCATCCTTAGCCACAGCAAATCAAACATATTCACCCATCCTACTGGCCAAGGTTTATAATGTCTCTGATTCATGAAAATAAAGGCTTGCTGTCTCACTCCACTCCTTCACCATGAACGTCTGAAACTCCTTTATCCTGGGTGGGAAAGAATCACCACTGGATGCCTGAGGCATGGTACCAGTCAGGTAGTGATGGCATAACTGCCTTGGCAGCTGCTTAAGGCAGCTCCATTGCTTTGAGATTGGGTCTGACTGCCTGTGAAGTACTAATGTATCTGCAACTCATTGGACCTGCCTTCTGGCTAATTTTAGGTGTCTTCCTGTACACTCTGCACTATTTAGCATGGCAACTTAACAAAGGGCTGTATTACTTTTGACATCATCACAGGGTTTTTGAATTTCTACCTTTGTCTTACACCAGCAATCTCATTTTTAAAAGGTAGCTAACTGTAACACTCATTTCCACCTCCCCCAGTGACACTGGGAACCTACCCTACAACACAAGTCTCTCTCCTTCCTTGAGCACTCTTTGGTTGCAAGGTCTCTCTGTTCCTGCCTTGAAGCAAACAGTGACTGACCAGCCTGCCCATCCCAGAATCCCAGCTACCATCAGACACCAAACAAAAGGCCTCATGCACAAAAGGACTGATGCATATCTGAATTATAAAGACTGTAATCGCATGGACAAAGCCTGCAAAGGTCAAAGATAGATAAGGTGTTAGCATAGAAAAGTAAACTGGACAGGAACACCTATCCCAGAATATTTCTTCAATAGTCAACTATTTGTAAAAGACAAATTAGTTTCTCAAGTGAAGTCTCACTTGGTATACAAATCACACTTAACTAAGGCTCCAAACCCAGAAGTAGATTTTTGTTTGGACTCATATTATTATTTTTTAATTGTAATAGTATACTGGATATATCTAATAGTTTCTGATTTTATGAGTTGTGTGCTTTTGTGCATATGTACATTTTTTTTCCTTTTTTTATTAATTTATTCTTGTTATATCTCAATGGTTATCCCATCCCTTGTATCCTCCCATTCTTCCCTTCCTCTCATTTTCCCCTTATTCCCCTGCCCTATGACTGTTCCTGAGGGGGATTACCTCCCCCTGTATATGCTCATATGGTATCAAGTCTCTTCTTGGTAACCTGCTGTCCTTCCTCTGAGTGCCACCAGGTTTCATTTTTTTTAATTTTTATTATTTTTTTATAAATTCTGTTTTTTTGGGGATTCATTTTAATGATTCTTTTTCTAAGTAAAGAAAGAAACAAGAAAAAGTGAATGGAATTGGGCATGTCAGTAAACCATAATTAGTATATTTTATGTATTTAAAAAAGTCAGCCATCTTTTTTCCCATGTGATTACTAAATGAAAAACAAGCTTAAATTTTCTTTAATTGGCTATAACATCATTAACAGATTTTATTACAAGAAGGAATGTGAAGCATAGTATCACTATATTAAGATCTTATTAAAATATTTAATCTTTCACTCCAAAAAAATAGAGATTTTTGTAAGGAAAGAATTTATGGATATAACAGTACTTAAGAACGTAGATGTGATTTATGTAGCATTCTTAAAGCTAGAATTTCTAAGCCCAAACATGAAGCCTCACCCTATTATAATACATAAAGCACTAAAAATACTAAAGGAGAAGTTTGTAAATTCAAAATTTCAACTTCAAAAATGAAGTGCAGTGGACCTTCTGGTGTAGGTTTACAGCTATAGCTAATGAAATAGAGCTGAGAAAATAAGTGATTAGACTAGCTAATGTTAGCAACACTCTCATCACTCTACACTCAAAATGTGCTACAGTAAGAAACACTGGGAACACTCTGTACTCCATTTTTGTACCTCATTTTAATTGGGTTATTTGGTTTGTTGGTGTCTAATTACTTGTTACAGATACTTTGACTTCTTCCTTTCCAATTTGTATCCCCCTGATTTCCTTTCTTTGTCTTATTGTTCTAGCTAGAACTTCAAGTACTATGTTGAATAGGTATACCGAGAGGGGCAGCTTTGTCTTGCCCCTTATTTTAGTGGAATTACTTTAAGTAACTCTCTTTGAATTTAACGTTGGCTGTTGGTTTGTTGTATATTGCCTTTATTGTGTTTTGTTTTTCACAGTCATCTGGGGGGGGTGGTTCTGTCTAGATACAACTTGCTTCTGCATGAGAATGGATAGACCTTGAGATTAAAGGTCCATATCTTGCTAAAGGGTGGCTTTGAGCAATCATTATGAGGCCAGAGTCCTGGGCACTAGGCCAGGCTACTGGTCTTACTGGGGGAGATATTACAATATAGCTCTTTTAGAGTGAGATTGTTGGTATCAGAGGAGACTTAGAAGCTCCACAAGCCAATGTGATACAAAAAAACTGTTACAGCCTTTTGTTTAGCTTCTGTGCTAAGCATGGTAGAGGAAGCAGGTAGAGGTTTGAAACGTGTTGGCCAGCAGGTACAGTAAGAAGTAGGCACAGGCCATTGTTTCACTGGATGCTGTCATCAAGGTAGTGGCATTGACAGAGCAGGCCCCAGTGGCTGCCAAAGCAGTTCCACCACTGTTGCCTGAACACCAGGGGTAAAGAGGTGCTTCCTCACCAGAATTAATTGTTTCTCAGACAGTCATGGTGGAGGAATGATGTGAGCTAGCATGCCAGCCAGTCTTTATTTATAAATCTTGGACAGTGGGGAGGGAATTGAGGGTAAATATGTATGGTTCACTCCAGTTATATGTATCAGGATATTCAGTTTATATACAGTACCTCATTTACATGTAATAGTATGAGGTCCTGTCACAAGAAGGAAAAGACAGCACTTTATTATCCTATGGGTGGGGGAAGAAATTCTAGGTAGAGGTAAAGGTCATTTGGTTAGGGTTAGGATCTCCTTAGCACAGGGTGGCGTACTCCAGGAATTCCCAGGTGTTTGCTAAACTGGATTTCTTATCTAGAAAGGTTTAGACCTCTGATCTTCCCTGAGGGCTATGTGAGGCTCCTTAGAGGATCTGATGTCCTAGATAAGGAGAAAAGAGAACACAACTGAGAAAGGGAGTCAGTCTTAATAGCCTGAGCACAGTTGACTATCTGGATATGCCAGATTTTAACCTCTCCAGCAGCACCACTCAATGTTTAAGTACGCAGGCCACATTGTACTCAGACATATGGGACACAAAGCAGTGCTAAGAGTAAATGTCATAGCACCAAGTGCCTTAATAAAGAAATTGGAGATATCTCAGACTAGTGACTTAATAGCATGCCTGAAAATTCTAGAACAAAATAAGGAAACACACCCAAGAGGAGTCCATGGCAGGGAATCATCAAATTCAGTGCTGAAATCAATACAATAGAAACAAAGAAAACAATACAAGGGAGAACTTCCTTTTTCTGAGGAATAGGGGAAGTGAGCTAGGGAGAAGAAGTGGGGAAAGTGGAACCAGGAGGAGAGGAAAGAGTTGGATGATTTTATGATGAAAAATGAGTAAATAATTTTTTTTTAATTAAAGAAAAAAAAGAATCAACAAAACTAAGTACTGGTTCTTTGAGAAAAACAACAAGATAGACAAACACTTAGCCAAAGTAACTAAAAGACAGAGAAGCAATATAAAAATTAAGAAAATCAGAAGTGAAAAGGGGGACATAACAACAGACACTGAGGTAATCCAAAGAACCAGTAGGTCTTATTTCAAAAACCTTTACTCCACAAGATGGGAATATCTAAACAAAATAAACAAATTTCTAGATAGATACCACTTACCAAATTTAAATCAAGATGAAGTAAATTATTTAAATAGTCTTATAACACCTAAGGAAATAGAAGCAGTCATTAAAAGCCTCACAACAACAACAACAATAACAACAACAACAAAAAGCCCAGGCCCAGAAATCTTTAGCACAGAATTCTACCAGGCTTACAAAGAAGAGCTAATACCAGTACTCCTCAAATAATTCCACAAAATAGAAACATGAAGAACATTGCCAGATTCATTCCATGAGGCCACTATCACTTAAACCACCCAAAGATCCAACAAAGAAAAAGAAATTTAGCTCAATTTCATTATAAACATTGATGCAGAAATACTCCACTTAATATTCACAAATTAAATTCAAGAGCACATCAAAGATATCATCAACCATGACCAAATAGACTTCATCCCAGGAATGCAGGAGTGGTTCAATATACCAAAAAAAAAAAAAAAAAATCAAGTAAACATTAAAGAAAAGAAAACCATAAGATCATGTTGTCTCTGATTCCTTAATGATTCTACTTCATTAGGAATTTATTAAAAGCATATACCTCCCTTACAACCTGACTACCCAATATAGGAGGGAAAGGAGATTAAGGAGAACAAGTATGAAACCTCCTTGTTATCAGTAATGTGGGGTAATTCTCCTGGAATAATTATGAGGACTCTTGCAGATCATCTCTCTGAGAGAAACACATGTACCATCCGAGCACTGAACTAGGAGGTCTTCCACAACACCACTGCAGTCTCGAGCCTTCTGCTCCCTGAGCCATTGTGCAGGAGTCTACCATCTCTCTGTCTGATTCTCTCCTCCCTTTTATGGTCATTTTGCAATACAGTACCTTGGTCTGAATCACCATCCCCTGTCTTTTGTCTCAGGCAGATATGACTCCTCTGAATCTCAGATGTTTATCAATTTGTAGAGACAAAGTCTCAGTGGAGTCAAGCATCCCAAGACTGTTTTTACCTTGTTCCCAGACTAAATCAAGATTATATTCTCTTCATATGCTCAACTATGTTCATAGCAGCCTTATTCATAATAGCCAGAACCTGGAACAACCTAAATGTCTGTCAGTTGAAGAATGGATAAAGAAACTCTGGTACATTAACCCTATGGAATACTGCTCAGCTATTCAAAACAAGGAAATGCCAAAATTTGTTGACAAATGGATTGAGCTAGAAAGGATCATATTGAGTGAGTTAACACAGACTCAGAAAGTCTCACATGGTATTTATTCACTCATAATTGGACACTAGCCCAAAAGAGAAGTCCCATGAATGTCTTCATTTACCAGGAGATTGGCATAGATGCGGGGACTTCCTATTGGGATTTGAGGTGAGAGAAGTATAGGAGAATGGGGAAATAGAAGGATCCAGAGGGTCCTAGGAACCCAGAAGAAGAACTTCATGATGAGCAGATCTGGTCTGAGAGGGGTATGCTCAAATTACAGTGCCAATGAAGGACAATACATACAGTAAACATTGAACACCTACTCAGATCTAGCCAATGGACAGGACACTCTCCACAGTTGTTTGGAAAGCAGGGACTGACTCTGACATGAACTCTGGTGCCCAGTATTTGACCACTTCCCCTTGCTGGGGAGGCCTGGTGGCACTCAGAGAAAGGATAAGCAAGCTACCAAGATAAGACTTGTTAGGCTGTGACTATATGGTCAGGGAGAACATCCCCTTCAGTCATAGACCTAGGGGAGGGGAAATAGGATGAAAGAAAGAGGGAGGGAAGAACAGGTGGAGACAAATGACGAACTAATAATTTAGATGAAATATGAATAAATTAATAATAATAAGATAGTCATTAGGTCCTGAAAAAGCCTTTAACAAAAATCCAAACCCCTTCATTTTAAAAGTATTGGAGAAATCTGGGATAGTGATGTATTTTAACAAAAATAATTTTGTCAGAAAATTTACAGGCACATTAATAAAAACCCTCAGACAGGCCTACATTTGTGGATTTTAATATGATCCTCCTTCATATAACATTAAAACAAAATAGAGTATTTCCTATATTTAAAATAGCTTTATAGAACCAATGTATTGCAAATAACTTCTTTAAGGAAATTTGTTCAGGTAATCCTCTCAAGGCAGGTTTTAAGGGATAATTTGCATATTAATTTTCACCCTTTGCAATTTGTTTCATAAGGGATCCTTTAACAGCTTATTTGTTCCATGACCACCTGTTCTGTTCTGCCACATTGCTTCTGAACACCAAGAGTGGTCGTGTTAAATTATCTGTAGAATCTTCTAGAATGGAATACATCTGATGAAGAAAGCAAAGATTAGGACAGCAAATGGTCTAATTGCTGCTTTGGGGGGTGTTAGATTAACTTTCCCTTTTTAATTTACTTTGTAAGTGAAAATCAGATGATTTTGAATTATTCACCACATTCTCTTCCAATGTGAGTCTCTTTTTTATTGTGATTAGACTTTTACATTAAGTGTTAATGCCTTTTCCCAAGAAGCAGGTTAATTGTACCATCTATTTTCAATTAGCCATAATAGAGTGCATGTATAGCAGTAGAGTCTATTGTGCGTGTCCTTATAGAAGTTAGGAAATGAAGTAAAAGCTATTATTTTGATGTTCTGATAAATTATATCCCATATTACTTCAGGCTAGCTAAATGAATGACTAATGTTCCATGTGCATAAAAGCTATGGCAGCAGGTTTGATTCTTAATAAATTTCAGTACTCAATGATGTCCAGTCTTTAAGGTAGATGCCAATTCAATTTGCATTATTCATTATCATAAGTAGCTAAGTTTTAAGATGTCAGTAATGAATATGATAATATTCAGTACATAAAGATTCCTTTTTCTATTAGCAATAAACAAGCAATTCCTAATATATTGCAATCATTTATGGCTTTATAAAATCATATGTATCATACCTAAGTGGAATTTCCAATCTAAATAAAAATTATTACAAAGTAAATATATATTTAAAATATGTGTCGATAATTTAATGAATGATAAATGCAGAATTTAGTAACTTAGAAAATGCATCTGTTATGCTTTGAAAATGTCAGTTTGTGCTTTCCTTACTTCCCAGGAATTTTTAAACTTAAGAGCACCAGCACATCTAAAAGATGTAAGGGGACAGTATTGAGAAAGATGTCTATAATTAAATCAATAGCCCCTGATTTTTGAGGGGTTCTATTTTTCTGATGCACAAATCTATTATTTTTAAAAGTAAAATCTACTCAGATTTTTTAACTCTAGTGTTGAATTCTTTAACAAAAATAAATCTAATGAAATTAAAACCATTACCAAGTAAAAGAAACAAAAACAAGTCACTCCAAAATGTGGCAGAAAGACCTTAGGACGACACTTACCTCAATGAAGAAAATAAACTGCTGAGGATGAGCACAGAAAAACCTAATTCACAACACGTCCCCATAATGAAATGCAAATTAAAATACCAATGTGATATGACTGAATACTTACCATCATAGCCTAAATACTGAACACCAACAACACCAGAGAACAAAGATGAAAAACTAGAGAAAATGTAGTTACATTGTGATGAAAGTGTAAAATGGTTCAATCAGTTTGAAAAAAAGTTTAAAGACTAAAATATCCTTAATAATATACATAAAATGAAATATATAATGAACCTATTAGATTCATATGAATTTTAGAATATCTTTTCTACTTCTGAGAAGAATGTTATTGCTATTTTCAGATAGATTGAATGAAATGTTCCTATGTTTTAAAATAATATAACAATTATAAGACTATCTTTTCCTCTAATCCCTAAGACTTGGTTAATATTCTGTTTATTTTTGTTTTCCTCAATTTCTAATTGATTTATAATTTTCAATAAACAAGTCTTTTTTATACTTATTAAATTCAAATATATTTTTGTTGTGGGTATTTTGAGTCAATTTTCTAGGTATCTTTTGCACATAATTGCAGGTCATAATTGTATAGAAATGCTACTATTGTTTACAGTGATTTTTTTTCTTACAAGTTTTTAAAAAAAATCAATTATAAATGATAGTTCGTCTACTTTATACGATCAATTTTTAATATTTTAAATGTGCAATACCATCTAAACTGCTTTTTAAATTAACATTATCAAGTACTGTTAAAGTTTTCTTCACTTCCACTATTGATCTTTTCTGCTAATTATATCTCCTGAAAATTTTATTTCTCTTCTACTTTTCATTGTTCTACAATTGTCTGGATTTAGCACTTTCTTTTCTGTTCATACTTAATTTGCTCACGTTTCCTAATGCAGCTGTGTATGTTGACAATAGAACTACTAAAGTAGATACACTTCACATTTCTTAATATAATTACACAGCTTTCATTTTCTTTTAGTTTGTTAATGCTCTTGTTTTTTATTTTTATTTTTTCATGTACCATTATTTACTGCTTCAAAAGCATACCTTCTGCCCTTGCAATATTATTCCGGTCATATTTTAAAAATTCTCTCCCACCTCAGTACTTTTTCTGGCAAGCCTCAACAAGCTCTCAAGGATTGTTGCTCAGTGTTGGCTTACTCCCATCTGGGGCCCCATCCTAGCAGATTAATTCACAACAGCAGGATTTGCAAGCTGCTCCACTGCAGTATGGGCTCAGCAGATAACTATTCCACTTAACTTTTAATGCTTATTTTCAACACACACACACACACACACACACACACACACACACACACACAAAATGTCTGAGTTGAAACTACAAAAAAGAAAGTACATTATATCATTTTTCATTATTCATGAGTCCTTTGGCCTCTATTCCAGCCTTTTGTAGCATCAAACATTATCCTATTCTGGTCTCATTCTACAGTTTAGATTATTCCTAGTCTTACTCCTCTTTATGCATAAGTATGTGTATATTTATTATAGGCTAGATCTGAGTATGAAGGAAGTCATATGATGTTTTTTTCTGAGTTGGGTACCTTGCACAATACTATTATTTCTAGATTTATGCTAAGAATTTTAATAATTCTATTGGGGTATTATTTTTGTGTAAATTTTGCAACAATTTCCACAGAATCACAATACACCGTGCCACAGAAGTCTTAGTTGTCACCATCTTCCCATGGCTCTTTAATAGTATGTTCTCATTTTTCTCACCAGGCACAATAATATTTTTCTGAATATTTCAGAAACCAGACAGTTGTTGACAGTTGTTAAAATAGTTCTATGTGTACATTTTGAATACAAAATCTTCGCTTATATTATAAAATAACCCTTCCTTTGTAAAAGACCCCATAGTCTTCTTAAGATTCATGTTAAAATCATAGTTGGCATTTGGGTACAATACTTATATATTTAGCTCCTTTGTATCCAAATTGTTTTTCAGACTTTGTTTTTTATGGCTTGGAATACATTAGAAGAATATTGGGTAGATGTCTTACAGGATATTCTCATATTTTCATTGTTAATATTTCTGTATGATTATATTCAGAATGTTGAACTGGGACAGGAGTAGCACTGGCTACATATAGTCACTTATTGGTTAGTGCAAGAAGAGGTAACCAGATTGTGTTTCTTCTGTGTCCATCATGTGAATTTGTCGTTGATTAATATGCTCTTTAATACATGCACATTTTGAAGTTAATTAGTGTTATTAATTAAGTTTTTATAAGATAGTACACAGTTTCACATAAGCATTATTATTTCTGACAAAACAAATACAAGTTAAGCAAGTTTACTTTATACCTTCCCTGAGTGAAATTTTTTTATTTTTGTTACCTGGTGCTATAAAATACTCAATTTTATCCTTTCATATTTTATTAATTAAGATTCTATGGAAAGATTCAGTCTTTCACTCAACACTTTTTATTTATCATTTATATCAGTATAGAACTACTGACTCATTTAATGGGTGATTTACAATTTTTGTTTTTACTATGTTTTGTTCTATTTTTTAAATTAGTTAAAATGTAATTGTATCTATTTCCTCACACAAATTCTTCATATGTCCTCCTTGCTTCCATTTAAACTAATGGCCTCTTATCCTTTAACTACCACTAGTATGTGAGTGTCTATGTATGTGTGCATATATATATATGTATGAATAAATAAATAAATGCAATCTATTGAATTCCCTTATTGAAACCGAAAATCTCTCAGAGCTTGTCACATCTCCAACTTTTTTCCTCATTATTTTTAAATGAATTTTCCTTTTTTTAGTACTTTTTTTATTTTGGCACAATGATTTGTTATATAGAGTTTATACTACTGTTGCCCCTGCATTTCAGGCATGGTCAAGGACCCATAATTTTTGTTGCTAAGAAAAAACTATGTTCATTAAAATTCATTCATTATTTATAGACCTTCAAAACATTCTGATGAAATTAAGTGTGGCAGCAATGTTTCAAGCCTTTATTGATAACTGTAATACATTTAAAATGTCTATAAGTTATTATGCTATTATTAATATATTATAGAAATAAATGTGTAATTTTACTTAAAATTTTGTGCCTATTATAAGTAAATATGTAAATCCAGAAATCACTATTATTTATTATAAATAAATTTTTATATAAGGAGTAATTCAAAAATTAAATCTGATCAGATCATAGTAGATTAGAAACCTAATAACAGTTGAGTCCTATTAAAATTAATCCACATGGCCTATGGAACAGTTTAAAAGAAACATGTGCTTTGGTTTGCTAAGCTATAACCTTTTCTGTATCAGAAAAATACTTTGACACAAACATTTTACAAATGTCAGCAGAAAATCTATACTCCATTTCTTCACATTGGTTTTGTGACATGGTGTTTGCTGATATTCGACGAGGGATAGGTTGGCATTGATTTCCTTTGGCACTGCTCTTTTCTGCTGTATTATGGCAAATTAAAGCACTGAAATGAACTGAGTCTCTTACAACCCCAAAGCCACTCATGTGAGCAAAGCTACCACAGGTAAACGTGTATTCTCTCTGGGTCTTAAAGGTCGATTAAAATTACAGCAACAGCACATTCATTTGAATTGAAGGATTTATAAAAGTATTAAAATCTGTGAAGACACCAGCATCTTGTATAAGCTACAAAAATTACTTAAAAATCAAAATTGATTTTCTGTTTTGTATATTATTCCTTAAATTTTCTCCAAACCTAACTTTAAATAAATGTGTCCAAAGATAATTATTTATTATCATCCCTTATGGATCTTAAAATTATATATAATTGTTGGGGCCTCATAGAAAATGCAACCATGTTTAAGTTGACAGGAAAATTAGAGGAAAATCATGCACTCAGTAAATGTAAAAAAAGGTAACTTTGATATTATAGAAAATAATGTTATCTATTATCTGCTGGTAAATTAAATGCTATAATTTTTATGAAAATATGAGTAACATGGTTGTTTTATCAAGAGAAGTTTATCCAAATCTTTCAAATAAAAAAAAAGATAATTAGAAGGAAGGAGGACAGAATGGGACTATTAATGAAAATATGTTCTAATTATCAAAATATTAATCTTCATAATATTGTACTCTTAGCATAATTTTTACTTCCATACATATATAATAAGCTGCATTAAGAATGAGATTTTATATGCTAGAGAAGAGATTTTTCTAAACAGATCAATATTTGATATAAAAAAGTATGAGTTTTATAATATTGTGCTAAATTTGTATATTGAAAGCTTTCGGTTATAAGGGTAATAACTACAATTGGAAAGATATTTTGTGACATGGATTCAGGATGAGTAATTTTTTATTAGATATTTTTATACAACAAAATTTCTCTCTAAATATATATATATATATATATATATAAACAATACTTAAAACCATCCTAAATAAATTAAAATCATAAAAATCTAGATGTTGAGTAAAGTTGAGAGGATTGATGAATAATGTCAGTCTTCTTTTATTCTTGTGGTTGGTTCAACTTTCAAGGTTTAGAAACAGGAGTTCCATTTTTAAATTTAACTTTCCTTTGATTTCAATTAATAATCAAGTAGATTCATTGATTATATATAAACATACTACAGAAGCAATAATTATATTTACATTCTCAGTTGCTTATGTATCATTAGATTCAAAGGGCACAGCTGAAAACAGACCTGTGTTTACTTATTTGCAGATTTGTATGATTTTTATTAATGAACCAAATTTTAAGATCCAGATGAATTGGTTAACTGAAGTGATCCAATAATTTCTATTTATATTACGTTTGTGAGTAATCAATGATGGAAAAATAATACCAGTAATTAAGAGAACTTATTGTTTTAGCAATGGATTGGAGATCAGCTCCAAACACCTACATGTGCTTCATAAACCATCTGAAACACTAATTCCAGGGGACCAGGGCTTCATTTGGCCTATACACATAAAATAAAAATCATTAAATCTTTATAAAATAATTTTGAATTATAAATTGGCTAAGTAATCCTTCACATATAAATATACATTTTAATGTTTTGTTCATTCTATTGAAGCAATGCTTTAGTTGCATGCTATGTACTTTTATATAGTCTAAAGACTCCATATAAATAAAAATATTACAACAATAAAAAGTTGCATGGCATTTACATATTCAAAATTAATTGTTATATTGTTATATTGCTATACTGATTTTTTTATATGGAAGGTGTTTTTTTTTTTAATGAGAGTCCTTTATCCAATCAGTTGTGGGGTCCAAAATTACAAAATTAAAACATAATCTTCCATCACAAAAGGAATTTTAGAGCAGAATGCCTGATGCCATCTTTTGTTTTTAAGGAAAATAAATCATTCTCTCATACAATACATTCCATACAGTTTCTCCTCTCCCTACACCTCCAAGCCCAACTTCTACCTACCTCCTCTATTCCCCAGATCAATTTCCCCTCCTTTTCCCTTCAGAATAAAAGCAGGCCTTCAAAAGATAACAACAAACAGGACAGAACAAAGCAAATCCAGTCACACAAGGAAAATGCCTTCAGACAGTGGTTGGAGAAGGCAACTGAATTGGAGGACAAGACTCTCAAAAACAGGCAAAAGTGTCTGAAACATGATGACTCCCACTGTTAACTTCCATAAAAACACTAAGCTAATACCTATAACATATACATTGACAACCTGTTGCAGATCCTTGAAGCTCCCATGCTTACTGCTTCAGTCTCTGTGAGCCCTGCTTACATGACTAAGTAGGCCATATTCTCCTCATCTCTTCCATCACCTCTGACTCCTACAATCACTTCTCCCCCTTTTCTGAGGGGTTCCCTGAGCTCCAAGGAGAGAAACCTAATGAATACCTCCAACTTAGACCCCTTTACTACATGGGCTCTTAATGTTTAGCAGATTTTGAGTTGATAAACAGATTTTTCCTGGGCTGCCAGGAGCATTAATGACTAGGCATGGCCGCCTTAACTAAGTCTTTATAGTAAGTTTGTAGTTTATGTGTATTCTATCAGAATCCAAATGGCTCTGCTCCTTTAGAATATACTTAGCAAGTTAAAAACTTTAAAAATTTCCAACCACAAAGATTAAAACCATTTCTGGACACTGTTCTCCTATCTATTAGACCATATTTTTATGGATTAGGCCAAAGATAGGATAGGAATAAAATATTGTTTGAGTAAAATAATTAGGAGCTGTGTAGTTAAAATATTAGTTCATATTTATAACATTGAATTTTTTCTCTGCTTATAAAAAAGATTTGTTTCTGTATTACGGTACATGTATACTTGTTGTTGGTTATTACATCCAGAGTCTTTTGAATGATCAGTAAGTGTTTTAACATGTAACCTCATACATGTTTTCTACTAGCAGTGGAAAAGCTTTTGGACTTAATCTTTTTTCTTCCATGTCTACAGGGAAATACATATTAAAATCAATAATCAGAGAACTAAATCTTTAGAAATTTAAATTCTGAGAATTTAAAATATATACATGGTATAGTTTTGTCATATTCACTCCTCACTTCCCACATTAACTGCTCACAGATTCTACTGCTCTCAATCTTCTGTCCTCTTCTTATTTCATTTTGTGCATATTTGCACACGTTCATATATATATAATCACATACATACATATACATATATAAACTTTTTTGTCCAATTAATGCTACCTTTATGTATACACTCATGTGAGTATGTCTCTCTCTCTCTCTCTCTCTCTCTCTCTCTCTCTCTCTCTCTCTCTCTCTCTCTCTGTGTGTGTGTGTGTGTGTGTGTGTGTGTGTATCAGAAATGAAGTCCTGCCTGGTATTATAGAAGTAATCAACCATGTTCTTAGTTAGTTTCTAGGTCAGATATCCTAGAGAAAAACTTTTTCCTGCCACTTTCCTAAACCACTGTAATTTCTAACTACATTCTATGTTCATTTGCTTATATGTATATATGTTGATTGGTTTTATTTCAACTTGATATAATTTGGAGTCACTTGAAAATAGGAATTTTTAGTGCTTTAATGGAAAAAAAATTCTTCCATAAGAATTACTTGTATCTTAAAGAGTTACAGGGAGGGGACTGGGTGGGGGAGGTGATGGGAAGTGTAACAGTAGTAAGGATCAAGTGTGGGAAGAGCAGAGTGGGGAGTGGGAGGGGAGAACTGAGGGAGAGAAAAGAAATAGGGTGGTGGAGGGACATCTCTGGGAGAGGGGAGGCTCCCAGGGGTCTATGGGGTTCACCCTAGCTAAGAATCCTAGAAGTGGGATTAAGGAGCCTGAAGTTCTCACCTTCTTTAGCCAGGTGGAACTTTCAGGGGAGGAAAGTCTATGCAAACCCATAAATAAAGCCTTTGACCCCAAATTTGTCCTGCCTACAAGTAGTGTAGGGATAAAAGTGGAGCAAAGATAGAATGGTAAACCAATGACTACCCCAACTTGAGATCCACCCCATGAAAGGGAGCCAACCCCTGTTACTATTAAGGGTACTCTGACATACTTACAGACAGAAGCTAGCATAGCTATTTTCTGAGAGGCTTGTTGGAGGATGGTATGATGGATTTTGATGCTAATTACTGCTTGCTTTCTCTGTGTCCCACTGTTTGACCAATAAAAGGCCATCACCTGGGCAGGGCACAAAAGAGGAGATAGGTGTTGCTATGGTTCCTGGGTTCAGACAGAGAGAATTCTGGGAAAGGGAGGAGAGAGACCCAAGGAGGAGAAGGAAAGAAAAGAAGGCCATCATGAGTTATGTGAAAGAAAAGCAGATAAGCAGCATGGATGGAATATTGGGCTAAGAGGAAGAACATTTGCAAGTATTTGGGGTTATGGATGGGAGGTAGCTTGACAAAAGTTATTAGAAGCAGATGGCATGGGATGGGGTCAGGTATAGGATATGGGAAGTAGTATAGTGGATTAATGTGTGCCCTGCCCCAGGTTGATTAATGCCATTTTAAAATATAACAGGTGTCTGTGTCTTGGCTGATTGTTAGCAGATTTTACTTAAATAATAGTAATATTAGGCCTGGAAAAAAACCATTAGGCTATACAGACAATTTATAAATAACAAGGCTCATCCAGCAGCTGATGGAAACAGATGCAAATACCCACAGCCAAACAATTGGCCATACTTGTGGAGTCTTGTGAAAGGAGGAAAGGAGGAAAGATAGAGGGAGGCAGAGGGGTCAAGGGCACCACAAGAAGACATACAGAGTAAACTAATCTGCAGTCATAGGATCACACAGATACTAAACCAACACACAAAGTGCATGCATGGACTGGACCTAAATCCCCTACATATATGTAGGATCTATCTAGCTTGGTCAACATGCACATCTACTAAAAAAAACAGTAAAGGCTGTCTCTGACTCTATTGCTTTCCTTTGGATCCCTTTCCCCTAGCTGGGCTGCCTTGCCAGGCCCCAGTGGGAGAGAATATGCTCAGTCCTGTTGAGACCTGAGTTGATCCCCGTGGTGGTGTCCCCTTCTCTGAAAAGAGCTAGAGGCAAGAATGCAGTGAGGAAGCCATGAGGGTGTGACTGACAGGAGAGGAGGGAGGGATCTGGCATCAGGCTGTAAAGTGAGCTTACAGGTAAATAAAAATAAATAAATAAAAATAATTGTCGCCTGTATTGTCCTTGGCTGGTGCCTTAGAGGGGGACCCCTGGGCGCAAATCTACCTATCATAATGTTCTACTTGTAGGTTTCTAGGATCCTCTGGATCCTTCTACTTTGCTATTAGCATTAAAAAATAATAGCTTTTGCCTTCATATAAACTTCAATTAAATTTGAGTTTCTTTCATATGGGTTGTACATATTTCTTGTTACACTTATACTAAATGTATGTGAATTCTTGTTCTTATGTGAGCTAGAATAAACATACAAGCCAGGTCTGTTTGTCATATGGCTCAGTAGGAACTCTTGTCAGTAAAAAAGAAAAAGGTAAAAAAAAAAATTGCCTGTAAGTGAGCCTAAATTTTTTTTCATTGGGTAATAATTAAGGTGGTAGGTTTCAGAACAAGAGATGGCACAGGTTTCTAAAAAAGTGATGAATTTCCTAAAATCTGCCTGAGATAATTATACAACTCAGTAAATGTTGTAAATTTCATTTCTTTGGTACTTTAAGTGTGATAAATAGTTGAAATTTCAACAAAGTTATTATCAACAAAATTTAAAAATATGCTATTTGACAAGGGTTCTCCACATCCTCTGAGTCTCTTAATATTTATAACCCCACTTCTGCAATGTTTCCCAAACCTTGAAGGGAAAGCTTGTAGTAGAAGTTTCCCATTTACACTTAAACACTATGTAGTCACTTATTTAACTCACTGTGTGAACAATGGGAATTTATGTACACCAATACCCACTTTCTAAAGGGGTATGAATGGCACTAATCTAGGGATAAATCAATAAATAGTTAGGAGGTAGTAGGATAATATAAAAGTTTAGAAACATACCAGTAATAAGGTAATGACTAGGGCTTATGGCACCACAATCATAGATTCTTGGACAATTTCACAGTACCTGAACAGGTACTACACAGACATGAACAGGTCTTAAATCCAGTGAGACAGTTATTGGTTACCTCTCATCTGACATGCCATTAACATTTCAGTAAGCATATTTTGCATAGTTGGTTAGTGACCATAGCAGTTTTAATCTGCAAAACTATTGATAACTTCCCCTGTCCCAGAACCCTGTATAAAACATTCTTAAAGTGAAGGCAAGCCAGAAGGCAGGAGGCTTCCAGTTCAGTGCCAGTTAACCTTGCCCTTTTATAAAAATGTGTACTGTAAAGATAAAACCTATGTATATGAGTAATAAAGACTTGCATTAAGATAGAAATACACAAAATCATGGAGACCATCCAAGAGCAAAGGTTATTATGCATCAAAAGGTGACGAGAGTAAGAGTGAGAGAGAATGAGGGAGGTAGAGAAACAGAGAGTGAGATTAGGAGAGCTAAACAGACAGAAACAGAGAAATACTTCAATAACATTCTAAATCATGATTTTGTGGAATAATTATTGTTTCCAGATTCAAGATCTTGAGAAAACTTCTACATCCATTTGCATTCTGGCACAGAAAGTTCCTGCCACCTTTTTTTATATCTATAAAAGATACTGGCTTAATTAAATAATTACCTCAAAACATATTGAATGAACATTTACTAGATTTGGGTTTAATAATGTTTTAAATTACTTGTAGCAATTAAAAAATCATTTAATAGAATCATTCAGAAATTTTACACTTTCAGATCACTAACATATGCACTTTATTTTGAAGAAAATATTGTCTTGGTGATATATATATATATATATATAATGACATATATCAATAACAAAAATATTTATGTATACATGTCCTTAGATGTATATTATCTTATTGCTTATTATCTGATGTTAATGAAAAGATTGTCACACCTTTCTGATTAAATGCCTGTTGAACTTTAAATTGCAATAATCAAAAGACTGTTCAATTTAAATTTTAGATTATTTAAGAAGTCTTCAGCAAAAAAAAAAAGACATTATAATATGTGTTGATTACTTTAGATGTTTTGAAAAGGGCTGTTAAATCCAGTGGGAATGTTCATCAGCGTACTGTAATCAGCAACAGGAGAGAATGCTTAATTACAGTTATTTGGGTGACAAGTTGATGTAATAGTGTCATTGAAGACTGAAAATGATGCCTGGATGAACACTTGCATCATGCAAGAGGATGTGAAAACCCATCAGTTTCAATGATGGTGTCTCATTATAGGACTGTTTATATTAATTTATCTCACTCTACAATTCCAAATGCAATCATATCATTACTTAGCTAAAATTTTTATCAGACCGAGACACTGCATTTTATAATGGGAGATAAAATATTAAGGGTAAAAGAAGATTTATTTTAATGATTCATATAGTTCTTAGTTACAATAAAGTAATGTTGATTTGAATTCTACCTTACTTAAAATTCTTAATAGTATAGAACACATGAATTTATTTTGTGCTTATTTAAAAAAGCCTTATGAAAATCTAAAAAATAAGCCTAAATTACAAACTTTTTAAAAATGACCTATTTAAAAGGCATTTATCATTTACATGGTTTATAAAATATTATCTTGATGAACATATCTTTATCTTATCTGTGTTTCATTTTATTTTATTTTTGTAGATGCATATATATATATATATATATATATATATATATATATCATATATAGATCAATAGTGTTTTAGCAGATTTGAATCAGTAACACAAAGCTTCTTAGAAAAGTAAAATCCAATGACCAAGTAGCTTCACTGCTTAATTCTATCAAACATTTAAAGAAGAAATAATCATCTTGATTTACTAAAACTATAAGAGTAGGGAATTCTTCCAAATGTGTTTTTTAAGTCCAGTGAGAGTCACTTAAATATTGTTACATTATCTTCTAATATCTCTATAATCAGATACCAAGGTAAAAGTGTAGGCACATAACACTAAAGACATTTTGAAAATTTATGTTAAAAATCTACTACTTATAACCTTCTTAAAATATATGCACTCATATACACAAAAGGTTAACATGGAGTTATCCTATAACAAGGCAAGAATAAATCCTATATGTACCAGAGGCTAATAAATAAAAAGGGCACTGCATGGTATGGCTTTCCTCTTTTGGATATTTTATCCTGTCGTGTCCCATAACCCCCAAGAAATTATATGTTATTGCAATTGCTTGTAACTACCTTGAGTTAGACTGATGAAAACACAGCAAACAGAATTCATACAATATAGAGAAATCAAGTGTATACTAAATTGGAAACTTAATCATACATGGAGGATAGCTTTCATAATTCTGTGTGTTGGCTATGCCCACTAATGCACTAGAAAACTAAACATTAGTCTCACAACCATGAATGAGGCAAGCTCTGGTATTGCCTCATTCTGGTAAGAAACTCATTTGCACAATAATATCTAGAAAACCATGCAAATAACCAACAACTTTATGATAGAATTTATATCCTACTCTGACAGATGAAACACATACATAGCATCATTATCAAGGCAAAAATCTATTGATAGATAGGCAATTGGACATAGGGGAGAACCTTCTACAATTATTTTCTAAAACACATATAATAACACCAATCACTAATGATTTATTATTATACCTATAGGTAAAAGTATCTCTTAAACAAACTTTGTGATTCTTCTATTAGCAGTAAATGGTGAGTACACAGAGTTCTACAACTGTTCAACGTGCAGAGAATCAGTCTTTAAAATGCTCATCATCAAAGGGAACAGGGATTTCACACACCTCCTCCAAGGTTCAGGGGTCATCATGGAAAAGTTGGCAAAAAGAATTTAAGAGCCAGAAGTGATAGATTATAAGTAAACTTTCTTTTGAAGATAGTAGGACAGCTGCACAAAGCAATTCACAGTGGTTTTGCCAACATACAAAAAAACCCATGCAGCAGCAAGCTGGACAAAATTTTATGGGGAGGGGAGTTTTAGTTGAATCCCAGCAATAGACATGGAGTTTTTGTTACAGCATTCTCTGTTGCCTTGTGTTAAGATGTTAATTGTTTGTACCTCCCTGCCCTCACATCCCTGAGACACTTACTGTCCTGATTAAACCCTCATATATACCAAATTTATATTGTGTGACTTTGCCTACAAAATTATCCCTGATTGGCTAAATAAAACTAGCTATTCACCTGGGTAGTGCAGAGTGAGGGTGGTAGAACTGAGGTTTGTGTTCTTGGAACACAGAAAGATCATGGGAAGGTGAGAGGCAGGTAAAGGAGAAGGAGAAGGGAAACCAGTTACCATGGGTTATCATAAGAGCCACATGGCTGAGAAGAATTTACTCTGAGTCTCAGCATGGCTTGAGAGAAGCAGTCCAGATGGAAAGAATGTACAAGTATTTATACTATTTTAGATGGGACTTAGTTCAGGTGGGCGTACAGCCAATGGCATGGGAGATAATGAGGCAGTTAAAGTGGTTAATATCTTCCCAGCCCAGTGTATAGGCATATTAAAAATTTAACAAGTATGTGTATCTTTTATTGACATGGTAGTGGGATGAATAATAACTATCGAAATAATTATATGGTTTACTAGTAAGCATTAACAGCAAAATACTTTCTCCAATAGTTGTTTTCGGGGTTATCTGCTGGGAAAGGGGAGCTTCTGGAAGGTGGTCAATGCTTCTGTGGAAGAACAGATACCCATAGGTACTTGGGGAACATCAGCTAGTATTGATGGGGCTAAAGGACAGACAATGTCAGGTAGGTTCATCTGGAAGGTGTTGGAAGGGGTGTATATGAACAAAATACATTGTATGATGCTCTCAAAGAGCTAATTTTAAAATGTATTTATATTGCGTATGTATAATACACATATATATGTGTCTATGAATATATTCCTAAGAGTCTAAAAATAGAATATTTGTTGTGGACCCAGATGTCAGCATTCCTAGGCTTGTGTCAGAAGTGCTCTATTGTTGATTCTGTTATTACTGTTTTTATCTAGCATATAAAAAGGCTTTTTAACCTCATCCCTAAAATTTGCGTGCCAAAGTTGAGGGTTACCTACTATGCCAGGTACTTAACTCCAGCTTGCTTCCCCTTGCTTCATATCTCTGGGGCATATAGTGTGTGGGGGTGCTGTGGCCAATTCCATACTCTGTTCAGGGAGTATGAAGGAGGGAGGAACAAGCTGCACACATCTTCCTATACCTCAAGGAGTAGAACATAAGCATGGATTGGCTTTCCAGCAGAATCTGCCCATTCAACTTAGAGGGCTCCTGCTCTTCTGATTGAATGTGGAGCACACCTTAAAGGGGCAGTGTAGAATGGCACTGAGTGTCTGCTAGCACTTAACAAAGCACCTGGTTCTCTGTGCCCTGCCTACAAATAGATACATGCTCGAGACAGCTGCACTGGTGTGCACTGGAAGAGGGATATTTTTATATGGTGTGTGTATTCTAAATTATATTTTAACCGGAAAAGTTGTGGGTTGTTTTATACAACAGAATATACTGTAGTTTTGAACTGCTTGATGTGGGCACAAGGAAATAGATCCAGGCCCTTAATAGAACAGTAAAAAAAAAAAAAAAAAAAAATAACTGAACCAGTTCTCCAGCCCTTAAATTTTGTGTATTGTACAGAGTGTCTAGTAGCAATGCATTGTCATTTTAACTTAGATTTTCAAATAGATTATATAAAGAGGCCACCTTTTCAAAGATTAATCAATATTTGGGAATTTTCTTTTTTACAATTATGTGGGAGAGTCTTCTTCACTTATCTGTTGGGTTGTCTTTTCTGGTCAGCATTCTCACTTGAAATGAAGAGTAAATCACAATTTTCTTTCTAATACTAACACCCATGGACCTAGGCTTTTTTTCCACTCACTGATGTGATGACTTGATGACAGAATCCATATAAAGCTAGGCCAATGCTTCAGGGATTTTCATCTCAATCTATGTTTATTTGTTAGTAAAATAATAATTATAGAAAATTGTGTCTTAATATAACAAGCTCAGAATCTTTTCAAAATGTATTTTGATTTGCAAAACAATCTTATTTTATCTCTCTTTAATTGAATAAATTATATTTAGTCATTGATGAGGGAGTCCTGATAGATAGCTCTGGCTGGTACAGAGCTCAGTAGGTAGTCCTGATTGTGCCTTGATATTATTATAATGTTACATAGGGTTTGTTCACTATAATCAGTATTTTTTTTAATTAGCAGTACTTTTCTGATAATTCTCTATTGCTAATGCAGCACTAGCAAACATGTTCTAATATAAGGTAACTATTTATATAGCACTAAAATTTATTCCTCAAAAAATATAATTCAAGTACATTTAATTATGAAAGTTTGATTTTTATCTTTTAATATAGAAACATTATTTGATTCACTTTTGTTTTGGCCTTATCTAGTCATGCTATTATTTGAATGGAAAGATGTTTAGAATGTTATAAGCTTACATAACTTAAAATAAAACATTGGTAAATTCAGAAAGAGACATTAATTTGTCAGTGAGTATGTAGTAAAGAAAATTGTCACCAGTTGATACCTACTGAAAATATTTTGTTAAAAGTTTTGTTGAGCCGGGCGTGGTGGCGCATGCCTTTAATCCCAGCACTCGGGAGGCAGAGGCGGGCGGATCGCTGTGAGTTCGAAGCCAGCCTGGTCTACAAAGTGAGTCCAGGATGGCCAAGGCTAACACAGAGAAATCCTGTGTCGAAAAACCAAAAAAAAAAAAAAAAAAAAAAAAAAAAAAAAAAAGTTTTGTTGAATTGGTAACAATCTTTCTTGGGGACAACTAAATTCAAAATATTCTCATTCAGGAAAATTCCCTTAAGCTTCTGATTATCTTCATTAATTTTAGAAAAGAAACTTTTTGTTCAAGGAGTAGAACAGCAGCATCTTTTATTTAATGAATGGGTCATTTGACGGTTCCAACAACTGTTAAACATTTAAACATAACGTGGTCTTGCCACCTTTGAGAAATTTGACTAGTAGTTAAGAAATGTATTATTTCAATTAACTGCCTGTTCCATCCAACCTTAAACCAAAATCTCTTTTGAAATGTACATTCTCCAATGATGTACAAAAATCCATCAGAGAAAACGTTACAACTTTATGTTTAAAACTGGCTTACATATAAGCTTTCGTACCGATATTACTAAAAATTATTTCTTCAACTTAACTTTTATGCTATAGTTTTGTGATGATTCTTTTTACCCATCACTGAATTCCTCTTTGATTTTTACTTAGAAATGTTCTGGAAGGTTATTTTAAAAGTTTAAATGAAAAAAAATGTCTATTTTGCAACAGTTAATGATTAGCAATATAAACAGGGTTTTTCTTTTTTTGTTTTCTTTTGTCATACATCTGCCTTTATTGGAAAAAGCAGGCATGCAAGTGTAACAGTGGTAAAAAAAAATTTTTTTCAGAACAACTCGTGGGGGAGAGTTCCAAGATCGCGGTGCCCAACAAAAACTTTATCTGATCTACTGCACAGAGTTCAGGGACTTGAATGAAACCACAGACTGCTCAAACGGAATGTACTTGTGGGCTTCAGCCTGCATATAAAGCTTGAATTCAGTGTGTGTGGTGGTGGTACACTGGAGGCCCTGAGCTGCAGAATTCTCAGGGAAATGCTAGCCTTTGGGCCCCTCCACACATCCCAGGCCAAGTTGCATAGGGCCCCAGGTCCTCATGGAAACATAGGCGGCTGGGTCCATCTAGCCCAGTGAGAGCATGCCCAAATTGGAGCCAGACACAGGGGACTCAGCCTGCAGATCCAAGCAGTTAAAGCCCAGCTTGGAGAGATCCCACAGCCCCAGCAGGATCTCGCACACTCTCAGGAGAGGCTGGACTCCCCTGAGGTGTCTATACACTGGTTTAAAAGGTGACCACAGCTCAGAGGGTCTGGCTTGTGTGGGGTTTAATATACAGGGTTGTGGGAAGTACAGGCAGCTTGGAACAACTTGTATGGCCTAAGCTTGCCACCAGCATCTGAGTCCCAAAACAGCTGGCCTGAGTCACAGCACTAATGTGAAAGATACCAGCTAGAAGTCTATGTCTGCTGATGTAGCCTAGAGCCTGAGATGTATAGCCAAATCTCAAGTAGTAGAAACTGGGCCACTTGCCTGTTCCAGGGAAGAATTCCCTGACCTCTACAGGCAAGGGCATGCAACCTATAATCATTCAGCAACTATCTACATTCATCACCCAGTGAAGGACACCAGAAGCTACATCCCATGCTCAGAAACAGCAAAATTACTAAGGACAGTGTAAGAACACAAACAAACAAACAAACAAACAAACAAAACAGTTTAGCATCTCCAGATCCCAGCTCTCCCAAAGAAAGCAACCCTAATGTGGGAAGCCATGCCAAATTCTGCAATGTCAGAATATCTGTGCTAAGGCTATATGCTGTGACCATCAAGTTGCTGACATTTTGCCTCATGAGTTCTGGTGTTCCAGGCTATCCTTGGACTATTTACCTTTGAAAAAATTAGGGAAGTCCCAACTTGGAACCACCCAGAGGATTAAGGAAGTTCTTACAGGGAACTACTCAAAGAACAAGGAAGTTCTACAGGGAGCGATTTAGGCTACTGTATTCTTGCCTGGGGGCTAGGGTGAGTGAGATTAGAATAAATCCTATTGACCATGCCCTATATATGTTCCTGCTAGTTGGCAATAAAGTGAATCTTGATCAGAAATTTCCTGACTTGATTCGTTATTTCTTGCGTCTCTGTATCCTACATTGAATCCTCAATCCCTCTTTCAGGTGAACCCTCTTTTGATGTTTCCCACGGACTGGGACCCAACACCCTAAGAACCCAAACACAATAAAAATACAAGAAAACAACCTCAAGTCCATAAAAAGAAAGGTGATAATGGAAGAAACAAATAAAATCTGTAAACTACTGCAGGAGGATGCAACCAAACAGGTTGAAGATATAAAAGAGACATACAGAGAGGCAATGGAAGAATTTCACAAAAATACAAACAGACAAAGGAAATCAATAAAACAGTTCATGATCTGAAGATGAAAAAAAAATCTCTGATAAAGGAACACACTAAAGAAAAACGTCATCAAGAGGCCTTAAGGAATGAAGCAAGCAACACAGAGATGACATTTTCTGGCAGAATCCAAGGAATGGAGGAATGAATATAGGGCCTTGAATACACAATTGTAGAACTCAAAACAACCATCAAAGAAAATGCTAAATCTGAAAAGTTCTTGACAAAGAGCATTCAAGAAATCAAGGACACCATGAAAAGATGAAACATGATAATAATATGCATTGAAGAAAGAGAAGATGCCTGATTCCAAGGCGCAGAAAATATCTCCAACAAAATCATAGAAGAAAAATGTCCCGATCTAAAGAACGATATGCATATGAATATACAAAAGGACTAAGGAACACCAAATAGAATAGAACAGAAGAGAAAATCTTCCTGCCACATGATAATAAAAACACAAAATATACAGAAAAGAAAAAATATTAAAAGCGGCAAGAGAAAAAGTCAGAGTAACATACAAGGGCAAATTTATCAGAATTATATCCAACTTCTCAGCAGAGACCATGAAAGACAGAAGGGCCTGAACAGAGGTCCTGCAAAACCTAAGAGACCAGAGATGCCAGGCCAGACTACTATACTCAGGGAAACTATCAATAACCATTGATGGAGAAAACAAAATATTCCATGACAGAAACAAATTCAAAATACCTATCCACAAATCCAGCTTTACAGAAGTTACTAGAAAGAAAACCCCACCCCACAGGGACAAGCTACAATCAAAACTACACAGGAAATAAATAAGTACACCAATGCAAAATCACAGTCTCACAAACTCTCGACTGTAACAAACATCAAAAATGACATTTATGGTCCCTTGATTATTGACAAAGAAGGCAAATCTATTCAATGGAAAAAAATGATAGCATCTTCAACAAATGGGGCTGGTCTAACTGGATGTCTACATGTAGAAAAATACAACTAGAACCATATTTGTCACTATGCACAAAACTCAAATAGATTAAAGACCTCAACATAAAATCAGAGACACTAAATCAGTTAGAAGAAAAGGTGGGGAAGATCCTGGAACACATTGGCACAGGAGACACCTTCCTGAACAAAACACCAACAGCCCGGGCCTTAAGGTCAACAATTAACAAATGGGAGGCTGAAAAGCTTCTGTAAGGCAGGAGACACTGTCAACAGAACAAAGCAACAGCCTACAGACTGAGAAAAGATATTTATCAACCCAACATCTGACAAAGGTCTAATATCCAAAATATATAAAGAACTCAAGAAATTAAACACCACCAAATCAAACAAACCTCTTAAGAAATGGAGTCAGACTGCGGGCGTGGTGGCGCATGCCTTTAATCCCAGCACTCGGCAGGCAGAGGCAGGCAGATCGCTGTGAGTTTGAGGCCAGCCAGGTCTACAAAGTGAGTCCAGGACAGTCAAGGCTACACAGAGAGACCTTGTCTCGAAAAACAAAAACAAAAACAAAAACAAAGAAAAAATGGAGTCAGAATTAAACAGAATTCTCAACAGAGGAATATTGAATGGCTGAGAAACACTAAAGAAATGCTCAGCCTCATTAGTAGTCAGAGAAATGCAAATCAAAACAACTCTGAGATTCCATCTTACACCCATGAGAATGGCTAAGATAAAAAATTCAAGTGACACCACATGCTGGCAAGGATGTGGAGAAAGAGGAACACTCCTTCATTGCTGGTAGGAATGCTAATGTATACAACCACTTTAGAAATCTATCTGGCACTTTTTCAGAAACCTGGGTATATGGCTTCCTCAAGACCCAACTATTCCACTCCTTATATTATACCCATAAAATGCTCCACCACACAACAGGGACATATGCTCAACCATGTTCATAGTAGCCTTATTAATAATAACCAGAACCTGGAAACCATCTAAATATCTCTCAGTTGAAGAATGGATAAATAAATTGCAGTACACTTACACTATGGAATACTTATTACTCAGCTATTAAAACAAGGAAATCCAGAAATTTATGGACAAATAGAGGGGATTAGAAATGATCATACTAACCCAGAAGCAGAAAGACTCACATTGTATATACTCTCTTATAATGGACACTAGTCCAAAAAGCATGTCCTATAAAAGTCTTCACTTACTAGGAAATTGGGATAGATATGAGGATATTCCACTGGGACTCTATATAAGACAAATATAGGAGATGGGGAAATAAAAGAATCATGAACATGGTTGAGCATATGTCCCTGTTGTGTGGTGGAGTATTTTCTGGATGGATTCCAAGGAGTGGAATGGCTGGGTCTTGAGGAAGCTCTATTCCCATTTTTCTGAGAAAACCTCAGATAGATTTCCAAAGTGGTTGTACTAGTTTGCATTCCTACCAACAATGAAGGGGTGTTCCTCTTTCTCCACATCCTCATCAGCATGTGGTGTCACTTGAATTTTTTATCTTAGCCATTCTCATGGGTGTAAGATGGAATCTTAGTTTCATTTTTATTTGCATTTCTCTGATAACTAAGGAGGCCGAGCATTTCCTTAAGAGTTTCTCAGCCATTCGATATTCCTCTGTTGAGAATTCTGTATTTAGTTCTGATCCCCATTTCTCAATTGGGTTAATTGGGTTGGTAGTGTTTAATTTCTTGAATTCTTTATATATTTTGGATATTAGACCTTTGTCAGATGTAGGGTTGGTGAAGATGTTTTCCCAGTCTATAGGCTGTCTCTTTGTTCTGTTCACAGTGTCTCCTGCCTTACAGAAGCTTCTCAGACTCATGAAGTCCCATTTATTAACTGTTGACCTTAAGGCCCGGACTGTTGGTGTTCTGTTCAGGAAATTGTTTCCTGTGCCAATGTGTTCCATGCTATTCTGCACTTTTTATTCTAACTGACTTAGTGTCTATGGTTTTATGTTGAGGTCTTTGATCCACTAGGATTTGAGTTTTGTGCATGGTGACAAATATGGGTCCAATTACATTTTTCTACATGTAGACATGCAGGTAGACCAGCACCATTTGTTGAAGATGCTATCATTTTTCCATTGAATAGATTTGGCATCTTTGTCAAAAATTAAGTGACTATATGAGTATGGATTCATATCTGGGTCTTACATTCGATTCCACTGATCAAACAGCCTACTGCTGTGCCAGCATCATGCTGTTTTAATTACTGTTGCTTTATAGTACAGTTTGAGATCATGTATGGAGGTTCCTCTGGAGGATCTTTTATTTGTAAAAGATTGTTTTAACTATTCTGTTTATTTTGTTTTTCCATATGAAGTTCAGAATTGATCTTTCAATGTCTTCAAAATATTTTTTAGGTATTTTAATAAGGATTACATTGAATCTGTAAATTGTTTTTGGTAAGATGGCCATTTTTACTATGTAATACTCCCGAGCCACGAGCAAGGAAGATCATTCCATTTTGTGATGTCATCTTCAATCTCTTTCTTCAGAGTTTTGATTTTTTTCCAACAAGTCCTTCACTTGCTTTGTTAGAGTTACTACTAGATATTTTATATTGCTTGTGGCTAATGTGATGGGTGTATTTACCCTAATTTCTTCCTCTGCATAGTTGTCATTTGTATATAGGAAGGCTATTGACTTTTTTGAGTTAATTTTGTATCCAGCCAATTTGCTAAAGTTTTTTCTCAGCTGTAGTAATTCTCTGGTAGAATTTTGGGGGTCACTTATGTACACTATCATATCATTTGCAAATAGGTATATTTGGACTTCCTCCTTTTCCATTTGGATCCCTTTGATCTCCTTTTGTTGTCTTATTTCTCTGGCTAGAACTTCCAGTACTATATTGAAGAGATATGGAGAGAGTGGGCAGCCTTGCCTTGTGCCCAATTTAAGAGGAATTTCCTTGAGTATCTCACCATTTACTTTGATTTTGACTATTGGCTTGGTGTATATAGCCTTTATATTGTTGTATATGTGCCTTGTATCCATGATCTCTCCATAACTTTTAAACATGTATGGGTGTTGGATTTTGTCAAATGCTTTCTCTGAATCTAAGGAGATGATCATGTGGTTTTTTATTTTCAGTGTGTTTATATGGTGGATTACATTGATGGATTTCTGTATATTAAACCATCCCTGCATGCCTGAAATGACGCCTACCTCATTATGGTGAATGATAACCTTTGATGTGTTCTTGTATTACTTTTGCAAGTATTTTATTGCATATTTTTACATAAATGTTCATAAGAGAAATTGGTCTGAAATTCTCTTTCTTGGTTGGGTCTTTGTGAGGTTTAGGTATCAATGTGACTATGGCCTCATAGAATGAATTTGGTAATGATCCATCCATTTCTATCCTTTGGAGTTGCTTGTAGAGTATCAGTATTAGCAAATCCTTGAAGTTCTGGTAGAATTCTGCACTGAAACCATTTGGCTTGGGCTTTGTTGTTGTTGTTGTTGTTGTTGTTGTTGGGAGACTATCAATGCTTGCTTCCATTTCTATAGGGGAAATGGGACTATTTAGCTTGTTTATCTGTTCTTCACTCAATTTTGGGAAGTGGAATTGATGAAGAAAATCTTCCATTTCCCTTTTATTGGAGAATTGATAACATTGATGTTGAAAGATATTAATGACCAGTGATAGTTAAGATTCTTAATTTTAGTGTTGGTTCCAGTAGAGCTTTTGTGTGGTTATGTTTTTGCAGTTGGGTCATTATCTACTTCCTGTGTGGTTTTGGTTGTAGCTTGTCCCTTTGGGGTGGAGTTTTTCCTTCTAGTACCTTCGGTAAAGCTGGATTTGTGGATACGTACTCTTTTAATTCGGGTTTTGTCATGGAATATTTTGTTTTCTCTATCAAAGGTTATTGATAGTTTGCTGGGTAAAGTAGTCTGGCCTGACATCTGTGGTCTCTTAGTGTTTGCAGGATCTCTGTTGAGGCCCTTCTGGCTTTTATGGTCTCTGCTAAGAAGTCGGGTGTAATTCTGATAGGTTTGCCATTAAATGTTATTTGGCCCTTTTCCATTGCAGCTTTTAATATTTTTTTTTTTGTTCTGTATATTTTGTGTTTTGATTTTTATGTGACTGGAAATTTTTATTTTCTTGTCTGTTCTATTTGGTGTTCTGTAGGCCTCTTTATATGTTTATAGGCATCTATTTCTTCAAATTGGGGAAGTTTTCTTTTATGAATTAGTTGAGAATATTTTCTGGGCCTTGTAGTCAGGCATCTTCTTCTTTTCATGGTGTCTTTGGTTTCTAGGAGGTTTTGTGTCTGGATTTTTTCCAGATTTAGCATTTTCTTTAATGGTTGCTTCAAGATATATGATTGTATTTTCTAGATTTGTTCCCCCATCTTTTGGATTCTGTTAGAAAGACTTGCCTCTGCATTGCTCACCTTCCTCTCTGAGCTCTCACATTCCTGTTTTTCTTCTGTCTTTGTTTTTATCACTGAATCCATTTTCATCTCATATCTTGAACTGTTTTTACTGATTTCTTTCATCTGATTGTTTGTATATTCATGGGTTTCTTCCATTGCCTCCTTATAGGCCTTCAGATCTTGAAGAGTTTTATTGATTCCCTTCATCTGGCTGTTTGTATTTTCCTGAAATTTTTCCAGTGCCTCTCTAAAGGCCTCTTCTATATCTTCCACCTATTTTCCTGTGTCTTCCTGCATTTGATTATGAATTTTATTTGTTTCCTCCATAATTATACTCATTACTAAGCATTTGAGTTCATTTTCTTGTATTTCCATTTTGTTTGAGTTCTCTGGGTTGTTTTCTTTGAGATTTCTGTCATTTTTCATGATTTCCCTAGGCCAAAAGCTCTGATGCTTCACTGGTCTGTATGGCAGGAAGCTAGCCCTGTTGTTTGGATCTCTCACAGCCAGTGATCCCCAGCTCCCCTGTATTGTGGGTCCTGTAATGGTTTTGGGTCTCTGAATGTGTGTTGGGTGAGGCAAAAGTGTCCACATCCTTCTGGGTTCCCTTGTAGCACTGGAGCTCTCAAGGGACTGAAGCAGGTCTGGCATAGGGGGTGTAATGGCCAATCTACTCCCTGTCTTCCTGAGATTTCCTTAGTCCCAGAGCTTTGATACTTTTCTGATCTGTGGTTCCTGGTAGTGTTTCCAGACCCAGACTGCTTGCAGAATCCAGGCTAGTGTCACGGGGCCCAAACCACACACACATTGAGTCCAGTTCACGTCTCTGGACCCAAATGGGTCTCTGGGCCTAATCCATGTACTTAGTCCAGTTAGTGCTGAGTCCAACCAGTGTCTCAGGTCCAAACTGCATAAAGAGCTCAGCAAGTTCAGCCAGAGCCTCAGGGCTTGGACCTCACGCCGAACTATACTAGAATCTCTGGGCCCAAACTGCCCACCAAGATCAGCTTAGGATTCTGGACCCAAACAGCATGCCAAGCTCAGCCAGAGTTTCTGGGTCCAAATTCCCTGCTTAATTAAGCAGATTCTCAGTGCTGGGACTGTGCACCAAGCCTAGCTAGGATCTTTGGGCCCAAACTGCGCACTGAGCTCAGCTAGGGTCTCAGTGGCCAAACTGCGTAACAAGCTCATCCATAGACTCTGGATCCAAACCAAACACCAAACTCAGCCAGAAACTCTGGTCCCAAACTGCGAGCCAAATTCAGCTAGGGACTCTTGGCCCAATCTGAGTCCAACCAAAGTCTCAGGGCTGGGAGCATGCAACAAGCTTAGCTAGAGTCTCTGGACCCAAATGCCCTTCAAGTCCAGCTAGGTTCTCTGTACCCAAACTGTCCCCCACATTCAGCCAGGGACTCTGGTCCCAATTCAGCTAGAGTCTCAGGGGTCGAACTGTAAACTAAGGTCAGCTAGGGACTCTGGACACAAACTGTTCACTGAATTCAGCCAGAGACTCTGGGCCACAGACTGTATGCTGAGTTCATCCAAAGTCTCAGGATCCGGGACAGCGCGCCCATCTCAGCTAGAGTATATGCATCCATAATGCCCACCAAGCCCAGCTAGGTTCTCTGGGCTCAAACCACTCACTAAGCTCAGCCAGGAACTCTAGGCCCAAACCGTGCTGAGCTCTGCTAGGATATGAGGGGCTGAACCACACACCAAGTCCAGTTTGGGTCTCAGGTTATCAGCCACATGCTGAGTTGAGCTTGGGTCATGGGGTCCAAATCATGTGCCGAGTTCAGCTATGATTGTGGGGCCCAAATCTTTCACAGAGTCTCCTCTCCCACACCAATTCTCATGCCAACTGCCTCTGCTGGAGAGTTCCCAGCTGCAAACCTCAGCCACTGCTGCTGCTGCTCTCGCTCCTCCCTGTTTTAAGGCCATCTATCTAGTAGTTTTTCTACACCTTCTTCCTAATTTTATACAAGTTAATGATTAACCTGATTCTTACAGGCAAAATTTGCACTAAATTAGACTTGTACCATTCCTGTGTGTAATAGACTATAGCAGAGACTTAGTTGGGCTACATCTGTTCTCTTTCATGTGGTGTAAACAGTTTAGATTTTCACATGTTGTACTCTACACATTTAAAACTATTATCATAATACTTTAGGATGTGTAATCTGTGGACTTCTCTGCCATATATGTTAAACATTTTTAAAATTGTTCAAGTTATTATTATGAGTTATTAAATAAACACATTGAGACAATGTCAGCAAATGCCTATAATCTCAGCACTTTAGCAGAAGGCAGAGAAAGGAACACCACGAACTTCAGATTTGCCTGGTCTAAATAGCAAGATGTGTCAGAAAATTGAAAGACTGAAAAATAGTCCTATGGCAACACTCATATTTAGCATCATGAGGCTAGGGATTCAGTCTCTGGGATTATAAGACATACATACATACATACATACATACATACATACATACATACAATCTTTCAAGAGAATTACTGTATATTTCCATATATATATGGATTCCATATAGGAAGTGTTTTATATGAAAAATTTGTAAAATGTTTATTTTCCAACAGGAAATCACTGTCAATATAGGAACAATTGTAAGAACAACTGGTGGAATATTACTACAAGTGTAGTGTGTGTGTGTGTGTGTATGTTTGTGTGTGTGTGTATGTGTACATGTGTGTTATCTGTGTGTATGTGTATCTCGGTATGAGTGCCATGAATTTGGATATATATATATATATATATATATATATATATATATATATATATATATGCATTATATTTTTAAAAACATTTTTCCTTCTTATGGAAAGTTTTTCAGAATATTGTATAATTTCTTTGAATTGCTGAGCAGAAATAAAAAATGATTACATTTTCCTCTTTTATTTTGAAACACTACACAATATACAAAATGCTACACAATGTATACATGTGATCAGACTTTTTTAACACTGCATAGTTGTCCTTATAATATATTTATCTCTTCCCAAACTTGTCTAAGATCAAATATGTAATGGTATAGATTTTGTTCTGTTACAAAGTATTTGATACATACTTGAAGACCTGTGGAGCTTTTGTTTACTTTCTGTTTGGGGAATGAGAAAATAATTATGTTAATTTTAAAATCACTTAGTAAAAGTTGAAATAGATTTTTTAGCCATTTTGAATGAATACATTTGATTACCTGAGTATGCTGGGAGTGTAGGTTACTAGGTTTCCAAATGAGAAGATGATAGAGACAGTTTTCTAAGTGAATATTCACCCAAAACTCTGTATAACATTCAAGCATCTCCTTCAGCTTTCTGGCCCATTATATCTGACTCACATATTTGTTAGGCAAGAACTATTGAGGACTTGCTTATCCTGTCTTAGCAGAGTTTGGACATCAACTCTGCCTGCAGTGAAGCTTTCTCAAGTCTCTGATGGAGTTGAAGACCAGGTAGTTAGTTTTACAATGAAGATCAGTTGTTTCCATGTTAGGATGCTTTTATATCTAGACAGATGTTTTAAATTGATATTGACAAGATGTGTCTAGCTTGATTTACATTCAGAATTTTAGATGTACTAGGACAGGAAAGATGTTTTCTTCAAAGCTGTCAAATAGAAATAGCCAAAACACTAAGAATGTAACATTTATATAATTCCTGATTAGGTCATGTTTCTTCTTGCTATAGGTAATATATTGAATATATCTGTAATAATATAAATGTATATGTAAAAAATAAAAAAGGTTTAATTAACCAAAGAAAGAAACAATGTTGTTAAATATTATCATTTGAAAATTTAGAGGGAAGAAAGAAAAATAGTATATATCCTCAATATTAAAACATAGTATATCCCAATTATAAGAATATGGTGTAGCTTTTTTGTAATCTGACTTCTAAAATTATATACATGTTTCCTAATAGAAAATTTAAGGTTAATTGTACCATCAAATAAATGATTTATATTCGGTAGAAGGATGTTTCCAAAAAAGAAAACTTTCCCAAATGACACCTTATTTAGAAAAAACAATACGAAAGAGCAATAATAATAATAAACAAACAAACAAAACCCAAGAAGTTTGGCCAAGTAAAATCGGTTAAGGATGAAAGGGTAATTTCTTCCCTTGGGACATTTTTGTCTATCTCCCCACTCCCACCTTTGAGCTCTCTGTTATTTAGCCTTTCTGACTCTGTGGATTATCGAGTGATTATCCTTTACTTTACTGCGAATAAACACTTATAAGTTTGTCTTTCTGGGGCTGGGTTAATTCATTCAGGATGATTACGTTTTTAGCTCCATCTATTGCATGGAATTTCATTATGTTATTTTTTAACATCTGAGTAATACTCCATTTTATAAATGTCCCACATTTTCTTAATTCATTTTTCCATTGAGGGACATCTAGGTCATTTCCTTCTTTTTTTTTTTTCTGGCTATGAAGGATAAAACTGCACTCCTTCCTGCCTGAGAACACAGTCAGCAGAGCTCCATAAAATCCTGACTGTAGGAAGCCTGCTAGATCCATGATCATCCAGGCCTGTAGGGTCCTAGATACAGTCAGTTTCACTATCTTCCCTCTGGAGCAGGTCTCCCAGGGTACCCCAGACTTGCAGTTCTTCCATGAAAACCATGGTTAGATTCCATCAAGCCTTTCTCCTGCCTGAATGGGGACAGGGGCAGCAGAATTCAGTAACCTTCCCTCTGAAGGAAGTTTCTAGCTCTAGGAAAAGAGAAGTAGGAGCCTGGCAAGAATTTCTCATGCCTGCCAGTGGACATAGCCTGCTGAGCTCCATTCCCTTCACTCTGGAGGAGGCCTGCTGATATCAAGACCATCCAGGCCTACAGAAGCCCAGGGACAGACAGGATAGAAACCATCAATCCTTTTTTTCTGTCCATCTAACAACAGGAACATAGGGCCATAGACAACAGAGGCATATCCAGGCCTATAGGTCTCCAAGAAGACCAACCCAGCAGAAGTGAGCAGTCTGCTATTACCTGAGTGCCATTATCAGGTCCAAGTCTATACCTCCCTCTTCAGGGAGTTCTGTTAACACCTAGGACATGCATCTAACACCAGGGCCAACTAGATGGCTAAAGACCAGTGTAAGAACATAATCAAAAAGATCCATGGCAGTATGGCATCATGAGAACCTAGCTATTTTTCAACTGCAATCCCTGGATACAAAGACACAGCTGAAGCAAAGATGTCCTTAAATCCATTTTTATAAAGAAGATAGAAAGCTTAAAAGAAAATATGAATAAACCAGGCATGGTGGTGCACACCTGTAATCCCAGCACTCAGGAGGCTGGGAGAGAGACCTTGTCTCAAAAAAAACCAAAATAAATAAATAAATAAATAAATCTTTTAGAGAAATACAAGGAAATTCATACAGGTGAAGGAAATGAGTTAATCCCTTAAGGACACACAAGAAAATACAATTAAAGAAGTGAAGAAAATGAATAAATCTCTCCAAGACATGAAAATGGAAAAAGAAGCAATAACAAAAAAATGAGGCAATCCTGAAGATGGAAAACCTAGAGAAAAGGGGAACTGGAGACACAAGCATCACCAACAGAATGTAAAAAATGGGAGAGAGAATCTCAGTTGTAGAAGATACAATAGAAGAAATTGATACATCAGTGGAAAAAATGCTAAATCTAAAAAGTTTCTGAAACAGAACACCCAGGATATCAGGAACACTATTTAAAAAAACAAACTTAAGAATAATATGAACAGGGACATATGCTCAACCATGTTCATAGCTGCCTTATTCATAATACCCAGAACTTGGAAACAGCCTATGTGTCATTCAGTAGAAGAATGGATAAAGAAACTGGGGTACATTTATACTATGAAATACTACTCAGCTATTAAGAACAAGAAATCCCCAAAATTTGTACACAAATGGATTAAACTAGAAGTGATCATAATGAGTGAGTTAACCCAGAAGCAGAAAGAGTCAAATGGTATATACTCATTTATATCTGAACACTAGCCCAAGGGGCATGTCCCATGAAAATCTTCACTTACGAGGAGAGTGGGACAGAGGAGAGGACATTCTATTGGTACTTTAGGTGGAAGAATGGGGAAATAGAAGGATCCAGAGGGTCCTAGAAACCTGCAGGAAGAACATTATGACTGGTAGATCTATTCCCAGGGGTCCTGCTCAAACTTTGTCACTAGCCAAGGACTATATGTGCAGCAAACATTGAACTCCGACCCAGATCTAGCCAATGGACAGGAAATTCTCCACATTTGAGTGGAGAATGGGGACCAACTTTCACACAAATCTGGTGTCCCATATTTGACCCCATCCCCTGGATAGAGAGGCCTGATAGCACTCACAGGAAGGATAGCAGGCTAGCAAGAAGAGACATGATACCCTATGAGCATATACAGGGGGAGGAGATCCCCCTAGTCACAGTCATAGGTTAGGGCAGTAGGGATAAAGCAGGAGGGAAGGATTAATGGGAGGATACAAGGGATGGGATAACTATTGAGGTGTAGTATGAATGAATTAATAAAAAAAAGAATACCATTAAAAGAAGAAAAAGAAGACTCCAAGCTCCAAGGTCCAGAAAATATTTTCAACAAAATCATAAATGAATACTTCCTCAACATAAAGAAAAAAGATACCTATAAACATACAAGAAGCTTACAGAACACCAAGTAAATTGGGCCAGAAAAGAAAATACTGCCTTGACATAATAATTAAAACACAAAGTGTACATTACAAATATAGAATAATAAAAACAGCAAGATAAGGTACAAAGGCCAAATACATATAAAGGCAGACCTATCAGAATTACACCTAACACCTCAACAGAGTTTCAAAAAGCCAGAAAGACCTGGCTTATCTTACAGACACCAAGAAACTAGTGATGCCAGCCCCACCTACTGTACCCAGAAAATCTTTTAATCACCATAGATGGAGAAAACAAGATATTCCATGAAAAAATTAAACAATATTTATCTATAAACCTAGTCCTACAGAAATACTAGAAAGAAAACTCCAACCCATGGAAGCTAACTAAACCTGGGAAAATACAGGAAATAAATAACCCCATATCAGTAAAACCAAAATAAGTGAAACACAACACACACACTACCACTACCAACATCAAAAGAACAAGCAATAACAATCACTGGTCATTAATATCTCTCAACATCAATAGAGTCAATTCAATAAAAAGACACAGGCTAAAACAATGGATGTGAAAACACTACCTGTCATTCTCTTACATACAAGAAACACACCTCAGCACCAAAGATAGACATTATCTTAGAGTAATGTGCTGGGCAAAAGTTTTTCAAGCAAATGGACTCAAAAAGCAAGCTAAAGTAGCTCTTCCATATCTAATAAAATATACTTTCAATTAAAATTAATCAAAAGAGATCGGAAAGGACACTTAATACTCATCAAAGGATAACATCTCAGTTATAACCGTCGTAGCACAGTTAGCTCAACATGAAGCACACATTCTTCTGTGCTATTCATATTTCTCCATCTCATTACCTGCTATGATTTGCTTGGCTCTTTGCTTTCAAACACTCAATGTTGTAAATATTTTTAATTTTATTTGGGCTTTGCTTATGAGTATTGAGTTTCAATATCTATCTTTTAAAATATATTAGTGAGACATCAGTCTCATGAAAGAAACTCTAGAATTCTTGCTCTTACAATCTTTCTAGCCTGTCTCAGGCAATGTTTCTGAAATCTCAGATATAAGATCTGTATTATGTAAGTAGAAATTTCTGATGGGTATTCAAACAAAACTTTTTTTCTGCATTTCAACCACTTTGCTCTCCTAGGAACAACAGAAGATACATACATAGCCTGTTAAAATAGAGATGTACAAACAAGACCTGAAGATGTATAATACTAGCAAACATGGGAGCATGGAAATGAAACATCTTACAAGATCACAGAAAAATAATTACAAGTAGCTAAGAAATACTGAGAGCTGAAGAAATATTATTCTCCATAGTTTAGCCCTGTAGTTGGCTATCCATAATAAGATGCCATTCTTGCAATCAGATACATACAAGTGACACAGAACAGATTGTGTAGGTTGTAGTTATTTATTTTAGCATAAAAAAAATAAAGACAAAGTGTGGAAATATACCACGGTACAAAAATTGTAAAATATGTACATACATGAAGTAAATCTAATGATCAAATAACAGCAAGAGAAAACCCAAATTAGATGGAATGAAACTCCTAGTTCCAGGAATGGGTTACTCATAATTTAGTTGTTGGTCAAATGTGTCCCATAGAGACCTCCAGAGAACCAAATCTATTGGCTGGTAGTTTAGGAAGTCAGTTTTGTTGTTGTTGTTTTTTTTTTTTCTCATAATGTATCTTTGTCAGTCTGTTTCTCTCTCTCTCTCTCTCTCTCTCTCTCTCTCTCTCTCTCTCTCTCTCTTCTCTCTCTCTCTCTCTCTCTCTCTCTTTCTCTCTCTCTCTCTCTCCCTCATACAAGTCTTTTGTTTATATATTATGGTTTTGTATCCTTATGCTATCTCTGTATGTCTGACTGTGTATGTTCTGTATCTACATGTACTTCTTAATTTTTTCTTTGGCTCCCTTTTTCTGTGTTCATTTGTTTGCTCTTTTGTATTTTGGGTTTAGTATTAATATGATAATATTTTATCATATTCAATTTTATTACTTTTTAGATGTCTGGTTTTTTGTGAGAGAGCAAAAAGGTATCTGAAATTGGATAGGTTAGAGATGGAGAGGTGTTGGAAGAGAGGAGAGAGAAAAATGTTATCAAAATAGAGTCTAAGAAAAAAATCCATATTCAATAAAAAAATTTTAAAAATGAACAAGAAGAATAAAAGGAGGAAGAAGAGTGGAGAATGAAAGAGCCTACAATTCTGGTAGGAATCAAGATGGTGGATAAGTGGGAAGCATTGGAAAGTAAAAGGAAGATGACTTAATTATATTTCAAGAAAAAAATAAAAATATAATATCTACTAGTGACCAGAATTTTTTCACAGTTCAAATACTAATTTATTGAAAGAGGTGAAAGAGCATTATATACTGGTGAAACCATGCAAAAGGCCTAAAGAGCTCTGAAAAACAATGATAAAGACCTTTATAGACAAAACAATGAAAAATTCTTTTAATAGACATGTTTTTATGAAAAACAAGGTTACATATTGCCCTGCTAGAGATATATTGAGGCTGCTAAAAGTTGGTTGTACAAACTTTAAATTAAAAATAACCTGTCCAATAGAATGAAATGATTTAAATAATTGGGAATATTTTAAAAAATTAAAGTCACACACACACACATATACAAGATGATACATAGCAAAACTTACTTCATATGTATACATTTATAAAATAATTTGTATATCTAACGTAAAGAAAGAGTATTAACAATGTGTGTGGCTCTGCAAATTGTGCTTTTAATAAAATACAAACTGTCTGTTTCAAACATTAGAAGTCATATATTCAAGTGACATTTCCCTCTGTAGTACTTCTGAACTTTCCTCTATTTTATGCCTGATCATTCAGGCTGAAGGTTCAAAGATTGTTTTGTAAAGCAATCCTAACAGTGATCAAGAAATTAAAGCTAGATAGCTATCATATTGATAATTAGGCACCACATAAGAAACTACTTCCTCACAGAGGGAAAGAAGAGCTAATCAGTTATACAGCTGAAATATTTCCCTGAGAAAATATTAGTGGAACTCTACCTCAGAGAATTCTTGGCCAGTTCCTTGATCATCCACCAGAAACTGTGCAAACAATTGTCCACTGTTCTCACTCTGCTCCTGCATATGAACATCATTTGTAATGGCCTCATTCACTGGAAATAATCATCATTCTCAGGGTTGAAACATTTGATTTCTCATATCGGCAGTAATGCAATATCTGTGACCATAAACATTTTAAGAGTAAATTTTAAAAATATACAGTATATACATTAATTGATGAACAAAGAAATACTGAATACTGATTTATAATATAATGTTAAGGTGATATAATCAAGCAAATTAATAGTACAGTCGAAATAATTGTTTTATGATGAGGAAATTTGAAATATATTTTCTTATTTATTTTGAATTGTGTATTATGAGGTGCTTTTCTAAATATGTTCTGTCACATCTCAAGGTGGAAAACCCTTTACTGAAGTAATTTACTTGTAGACCATAAGTTCCCCATTCACCCTACTCAGAGTACATCATATTATCTCACCCAATTCTTTTATTTTTTATTAGAATTTACCTGAAAATTTAATCCTGGAGACTATGAAATATGTAGATAAGTCAGTAGGGCAAGAGAGGATTGTGGAAAAATGTGAATATTTTACTTTAAACTTTGCTCAAATGTGTGAAGAAGAGGATTGTTGAGAGAAGGACAAAGGTAAGCCAAAGAAAACAGGAAAAAGAGAGAAAACCAAAGCCTAAATACTGCGGCTCATGAGATGGCTCAGTGGGTTAAAATAGCTGTGACAAAGCCTGAGGACTTGAATATTGTACACAGAACCCATTTGCTGAAAGGAATTAACTGCTGAAAATTGTTCTCTGATATCCATATGGATACATTGTACTATGTGTGTACCAACCACCACCCACACACTAAAAATATAATAAAAATAAAGTTTTATGGGTTGGAGATATTGCTCTATGGTCAGCAGTTTTGATTGTTCACTTTCCAGTCCCAGAAGCCACCTGGATGCATAGAACCCTCTGTAACTTCAGTGCCAGGAAATATCTTGTGTTTGGTGACATCCTCAGGTACTAGGCATGCATAAGGTACACTTATATACAGGCAGGCAAATAGCTCTTTACATAACATAAAAACAAATAAATCTTTAAAAAATAAAACACACATTATTAAAAAGATAAAAAATTCAATGAGTATGAAAAATATATTTCATAATAAATCCTTGTTCACATTAGAAGAATATGTATCCAAGCATCAAAAGCAAATTACATTTTTTATATGTTGAAATGGAGCTAATGAACAAGAAGGAGAACCTTTAAGCTTTATTGGATTTATTACATCTCTCTGCTTTTGGCCAGTTTGTAAATCTGTACAAATGTGATTAAAAGCAATAAATACAGAAGCATGAAACTGACACTGAACCATTTTTTTAAATACTGATTTTTTTATTTCATTAATTTATCCAGATTACTGCTCAATTTTTATCCCATCACTTATATCCTCCCATTCCTCCCTCTCTGCCACTTTCACCCTATTCCCCTCCCCTAATTCTATGACCCAGGGTGATAATAAATCTTACCTTGCCTGTTATGTCAGCCCAACATGGAGGTGGGCAGAATATTACCATATCTTAAAACTTGATGTGTGTGTATCAAAGCCTCTACATTTTGTAGTTGAGGAAACAAGAATCTTATAAGAACTAGATAGTTGTGATGAATATTTGGTATTTACTTTATTCATTTTTAAGAGTATTAAAAACCATTCTTAGTTTTCAAGTCAACTTGATATACAGAGTATATGTTTGTCCATAAACACAACTGGATGATCAAACTCTGTCAAATTGAGCTTTCTGTGGCTATAGACATTTATATAAAAACTAATAAATTTTTCTTAAAGATTTACTATTAAAATAGTACTAAAATTCATATAGTTATACATTTTATATATGTTCTTAGATTACAAAGACATTTGATATAGTGTTTTATGTGTATTCACTTCAAATTGGAGTATGCAATGATAATTGACAATAATTAAACAGAAAATTACAAATTCAATCTGTGGCCAGGACACTTTGCCCTTTATATATTGCCTTAGACATTTTAATTTTTGTTAGGATTACTAGTAATATCACCTATGTATATATTTCATATTATATTTGAATAAATAATTATTTCTCAGGTACCACATTACACGTTTCTCAAAATAAGCTTGAGAAAAAATGCTTTCTTCTCAATTTTGCTCTTCTCTGGTTACATTTGGTGCATGGGATTCTTTTATATAGAGATGTTTCTATGGGAAACAGGAAAATAAATTACACATATGCACCTTTAGTCTCTAAAAATTTCTAATTTTTGAGGTGGGGTGGGAATAGGTATTTTTATTAATGCACTGAAATTTGAGACAGAATGTTCTTACAGAACTTTTTGAGTAATCATAGCACTCACAGCTCAGGTTCAGCTTTTATGCAGGGCTTTAGAAACAGCATCCACTGTGAACAGAGTTCTAAGGAGAAGGTAAAGTAAGGACACTTTATTTTAGCATTAAATGGCTTTGATATGGAACAAAGCAGGAAAGAGAATACCCATTCCATGTTATTCCATTTCATTCCAACTTTGTTTCTTACTGTATTGAAAATAAATTTGCTAGTACAGAAAAGTGGTGGGAGAGGATGGAAATATCAAAGGCCACTCTGGAAATGGTTTACATCTGTGACCTTTATTATCATTCATGGCCTTCTAGAAAAATATTACTCTAAAGATCATGTTATCTCCAAATCCAAGCTTGTTTATTTTGTGGATTTTTTTTTTTTTACCAATGGCTATAATAAATATCTAGGCAATGTCATCTGACAAAAGTTCTGGGCTTGTCTATCTGAAATGTACATAAATATGATTTCTACTGAGTACAGTGTTGGGGCAGGTAAGGTAGAGATGAACTTCAGTGGACAATCACAGTGTTACATCATCAACAAACTGTGGGAAAGAGGTCAATGAGAAATAAGCAAATGAAATAAAGAAAGAGCAACAAATACTTCCTAACCCATGTCTGAAGTTTGCGTTCATTTTTTGCAACTTTTTATTATATTTTTGATTAATATATTTCTATTAATCCTTGAGACTTTTATGCTTTCATACCAAATGTTTCTGTCATATTTACTCCCTCACTAAGTGACTTGAATTTATTGTCAGCTTGACATCTGGGATGAAAGAACCTCACTTGAAGGAGTCATGCCTGTTAGCATGACTGTGGGGCTTCTTCTTCTTTCTAATTGATGGAGAAGGGATCAACCGGTTGGGCTTTGTAAGAATGCACACTCAGCATGAAGCAAGGTGGAAAAAGCCAATCCTCAACATTCTTTCATGGTTTCTGCTTCAGTTCCTCAGGGAATTGCTTTCCTGAGTTCACTCAATGATAGGTTTATACCAGGAAGAAAACCTGCCCCACGTTGCTATAGCCATGCTGTTTATCACAGCAACAGATAGCAAATTAGAACACCCCCAATCACATTCTAAATGCAATTTTCAGCACCCAAAATCATCCAACTTCATACCATGTAGAATTTTCAAGCTACTAAAGACTACACCCATAAAGAAAACTGACTTTCCTTTTCCTAGAAGACGTTGACTCCTAATAGCTGCTCAGTCATTTCATGCTGGACTGGATTGATCTTGGACAAATCTTGTGCAGGTACCCAGATCTGCCCTGAAGGCATCAGACTTACCATGTTTAGGGTTTGTTGTCCAAGAATTCTACAAACTTTGGTTGCTAGAGTCCTTCTCTCTCTTTTCGATGTTAGCTCTTGAGCCTTTCAGAAAGCATGTGTGGTATAGATATTCCATTTTTGCTGGTTGTTCTGACAAGCTTTTTCTCTGCATTCTGTATAATTTTAAGTTTTTTTATTAACTACTGTTGATTGAACAAAACACTTCTTTGATGAAGACTGTGAATGAAAACTCCTGAAAAATTTTGTCTACAGACACTGATTAGAATGTCAGTACTATGGAGAATAAAAAATTGCAGGTCCAGAGATTAATTAACTTATCTTGGGCTAGCTTTAATTTTCTAGAACATTCCTTGTCCACGTGAGTTTTAAAGCAAACATCTGCTGGCTAATTGGTTTAACTTTTTGCAATCTATTGTTTTAACAGACAGATTCTAGCAATCCAAAAGCTACTAATTGTATCAGATGATGTCTTGAACCTATAAATAGCTTCCCCTAGCTCAAGGAACACACCTTTCTGACATATCCACCAATGTGTTTTTAACTTACTTTGACTTATAGCTTTTTTTGTTATATTAAATTATAAAAAAAATTAATTGAAGCTACATATACATTGGATAGAATTTAGGAAAAACTACATCTGTATATCTGGATTATGGTCATGAAAAATAGCTTCAGAATAAAATATTTCTTATTCCCATTAAGATGACACATGTGATTTTTGCATTAATAGTACTGAGAGATGTATCAATCTATTTGGGACATGCATGTCTTTAAAAGGACAGATTATTATTACATCCATTTAGCACAATACTAATTGTAGGTACACTACTAAGGCCTATGTGCTCCCAAACCATGGCTTTTCTCATGGTCAGATTTATACAAATAGGTATGATTTCTTCTGTGGTGATGCCCTTATGTTCAATCAGAAAGGGGGTATTTATTTTCATTAACATTCACACTATGATTACATCCATAGTTGTTATTTTAGCTACTAGGATTCACAGCTGTGTAAGACTGTTGATTTTTCTCTCCCAGCAACCTACACAACACTTTTCAGAACTAGCTAATGAAGAGGAAACTTCCTGGCAAACACTGGCTTGATTTCTTTGTATTTTATGACTCAGGTGTGTGAAGCTTCAGCAAAAGTGTTTTCCCATCAAGTTATGACAGTAAATTGACAACAACAGCAACAAATTGGAATGTACTTTCTGGGTTCTCCAGGATACCCTGACCAACAATTTGAGAGGGACATGCTCTCATACTGACTTCTCAATATGCTGAATGGTTAAGTGTATTTCTGTATGGTCTATAGTTACTCAAGTAGAAACATCTGGATCTTTTTTAAGGCTTCACACAGAGATATTTTAGTTCTGTTCTAATTCTGTTTCATATTGTTTAACAACCACTTGAAAACATGGCCTCTGGGCTGTTTCCTGTTAAGAGTTTTGCTGCTCCAGTAAATCCTTTATTTCTGGCTAAAGGGCTCTTAGTTTGCATCTATATCAGGATTTGTTCCTACGTGTTCCTTTCAAAGGTTCTCTGAAGACTGTTTGCAGTGAACCAGTATCTCCAACAAAATTTGAACCCATTTAATCACTCTCATCCCATTTCCTGGTCTGAGTGAGAATTTCTTGGTGTATTCTTCAGAAAAGTGAAGGCTGAAAATAGAAAATTACAAACTTTCTCACTATATAAAAAGTCTCCTTTTTATTAAAGTGATTTCTCCTTTGTCATTATTTTTAAAGTTAATAGGCAGAATTTATGAAAAAAAAAATATATAATTCCTAACTCATTTCCAAAATCATTTAGAGTGTCTTGTTCAAAATTCACCTAGAACTACAAAAGGACCACTGTATAGTTGAGCTTAAATAGCACAGACTCTTTCTGATGATCAAACTTAGTGACTATTCAGACTTTGTACCTGAAGATTTCGCTTTGAATTTATGTTGTCACAAAGCAAGCATTCATAGAAAATTACAAATGTCTACCTTATTTTAGATCATATAGTAATCTAATGTATAATTTCAGTTTAGTACATTTCCATGATCTGCACAAGGATATAGTCAGGCCCTGTGTTTCTATTCACAGTGCTTCTTATTATCTTTTCTCCATTTGGATACACTTACTTTTCAGCTCAGACAGCAGAATCAATGTTTTACTGCTATAAATTGATATTCATCTTATAATAACTACCACAAAACCATTTATGCCAAGCTGACACTAGATATTTTTTGCAAAATAATATTATTTTTATGACAGAGCATAGAGTCAAACCAGAGCATCTGTTTTCTATAATACACTGTTTTAGAATTATTACATGGTCTCATACATTACATGAATGAATGTTCTCCTGCCTGAAATAAATTTTGTTAAATCCCTTACACAAAACACTGAAAACCACTGCCTGATCATATTTATATTTGGACTTTAAAATTTTAATCTTGGAGGAGTTGAGTATGGAATAGTGGATATCATACTTCTACCAAAATTAGTGAAATTAAGGTGCAAAGGAATTTTAATTAAAAAAAACATCAAAAAACCACAGAGCTGCTTTGGCAAAAATCACATCCAAAGATCCAGCTGAAATATATACATGATCTTAGAAACACCTTCTATATCTTTCACTGGAATATATACTCTTTATCCATCTGGCTGGAACTTAGTAAACAATTTTAATTTCAAAAATTGATGTCTAATTGAAGAGCAGACAACATGATGAATCAGAAAGAGCTTTGAAAGAATGAGTCAGAGACAGGATAAGCCCAACTCTCAGGGGGAACAGAAAGGAAGGAAAATCTACAGAAGAACGGGACACACACACACACACACACAGAGAGAGAGAGAGAGAGAGAGAAAAAGAGTTTGTGAAGACAGGACAGTAGAATTGAGACAGTTCAATTCATGTAGTGAGTACTGCATAGTTCAGTATGGCTCAGTTCATGGGTTTAGAGGCAATTTTTTCCAAGCTGAGCAACTCAGTGAGAAGCCTTTTTGAATCAGTCAGCTTAGAAAGGAGTTTTGACCCAAAATATCTATATTGAACCTGCTAGACAGAGTTGAGAAAGAACTAGAAAGGATGAGCTTATTTAACAGTAAGTCTTGAAGCTGAAAATATTCTAGGCCTACATTAGCAGACTGAAGCTTGAAGCTATAGCTTTCAACATCTGAGTTTGTTGAACATTTGAGTGTATGGAGAATAGAAGCTTCCAGGCTAGGCCTAGAGATATTTGGATAGAGATGCTCTCAGCTCAGCCCAATCCATGGATTTGTAAAGCTTGGGGATGACTCTCATATCATCCCCACATCTGAAGAAATAAAAACATTTACAGTGAGGGATGGTAGATATATAATATATTATATTAATAGAAATGAGAAGTTATAGTGTGCTAATGTATAGGAGAATGAGTATTGGTAATACGTTATAAAATGAACTTTAAAAATTTAATATATACAGATGGTAAAGATTTTAGAAGATAGATTTGTATAATTATATTGAAGAATTTTAATCTTTACATGAATGTTACTCAGTATCCCATTAACATGTATGTTTTTATGCTTTTATGTTTTTATGATTCAGTTTAAAAACAAATTGATTTTTAAAAATATGTTGCAGTAATCCAGGAATGGTGAATCACACCAGTAATCTCAGTACTCAGTGAGGAAAAAGCATGAGGATTGTTGCGAGTTCAAGGCCAGCCTGGTCTACAAAGTGAGTCCAGGACAGCCAAGGGTACATGGAGAAACTGGTCTCAAAAAAACCAAGGTAAGCAAACAAACAAAATCTCCAAACCAAAATCAAACAAACAAAAAACAAACAAAACGAACTAAGAGTTGGAGTTATTTAAAATGTGATGGAACTTTTAGTGAACAGTTTACTACTTGTTAAATATTGGGATATTTTTGTTATATTTTTCTTATGAAAACCCTGGCACAGTTGCATAGTGTTCATGTGCGTTTTCTAAAGAGGTATTTCACACCATTTTGATTTTATGGCCTTTGAAAATAACATGCTAAAAAATCCTCATTACTTATTAGTCACACAATGTGATCGTTGTTAGAATATTTTATTAGTTTCTTTTATCCCTGAATTATTTCTAATACTTATGCCTTTATAAAAGTAGTTTGAATTATAGATCTATGGAACTGATATCAACATATATTATGTGCTATTACATTTATTAAGAGTATTTTCTGTTATATACAACTTCCTTTTTGTTTTAGAATGATTGTCTAAATAAAATATTTTAATTTAAAATTGTTTTCATACATTATATACTTCTCATATTCTTTTCACTGCTCCGTTTTAATCTCCCCATTAGATTGTTGACAAAAATTAATGTTCTGTCTCACTTTAAAAAAAATAATCAAAAGGAGCAAACAAACACAAAGTAAAAACAGAACAAAACAGTGATGGAATCTGTTTTGTGTTGGCCAACTATTCCTCAGCATGAGACTTGCCCTGGCATGCTTACTCTTTGACATACCATTGGAGAAAACTGACTTTTTACTGATCTGAGTACAACGAGAAATTGATTCTTGGCTGGGGTGGGAATTTGCATCCATATTTTTGTCTGGGTGTTGGGATCTTTTTCTGGTTTGAACTCATGCAGGTCATGTGCATGCTGTCTTGAACTCATGCAGGTCATGTGCATGCTGTCACAGTCTCTGTGAATTCAATTATGCATCAAGCTAATATTTCTGGAACATGTTGTTTTGTTGAAGTCATTTACCAAGTCTTCCTCTTAAAATCTTTCTACCTCTTCTTTTGCATAGATCATTGATTCTTTAGAGGGATGGTTTGATAAAGACATGCAACTTAGGGCTTAATTCTCCAGAATTCCATACTAGTTATTATTATTATTATTATTATTATTATTATTATTATTATTATTATTATTATTATTATTATTATTATCACATCATCATCATCATCATCATAACCATCATCATCATCATTAATTATATAATTGAGATATTTAATACTTGCAAACTATTAAGGAGAAATAGCTGTTGCTACCTATTTTTTTGAGTTATGATATGGTTCTTCCTTACTTTGACAAACTTTTCTGATATTATTTCTTTATTTACATTTTCTTGTGTGTACCTAAACTTCTTTTCAGACTAAAGGGTTATTTTGTTTTTGTTTGTGTTTGTTTTTGTTTTTCGAGACAGGGTCTCTCTGTGTCAGCCTTTCCTGTTTTGGACTCACTTTTGTAGACCAGGCTGGCCTCAAACTCACAGCGATCTGCCTGCCTCTGCCTCCCAAGTGTTGGTATTAAAGGCTTATGCCATCACACCAGGATTAAAGTTTTTCTTCTAGTGATTTGTATACTGCTAGATTAGTATACACAAATTGCTTAAATTTGTTTATATCCTGAAAAAATTTATTTCTTTGTCAATTATGATTCATTGTTTCTCTGGGTATAACATTCTGTGCTGGCACCTACGGTATCTCCACTTCTAGTATATCTGTCCAGGCCCTCTGGCTTTCAAAGCCTCCATTGAACAGCCAGATGTTATCATAATCAACTGCTTTATATAGACATGGTCTTTTACCCTTGTAGCTTTTAATAGCTTTTATTTGTATACATAATGTTCTGATTATTATATCTCATGGGAATTTTTTCTTGTTATCATTATGGTATTGTATAACTCTTGTACTTTCATAGGCATATCTTTTCTTAGATTTTGGAAATTTTATTATTTTCCTAAAAATATCTCTGTGCCTTTGACCCTTCTCTTTCTTTTATATCTATTATTAATAGGCTTTGCAATTCAAGCGTTCCAGATTTTCTGGCCATTTTATGCCTTAGAGTTCTTTACATTTAACAGTGTCTGAATGTTTTATCCAGTTATTCTATCCTGTCTTCAATGTCTGAGATTCTCACTTCCATGTTTTTCAATCTGTTGGTTATGCTTTCTCATGAGGTTTTGTTTTACTTCTTCAGTTTTTATTTTGATGTTTGTTTCAGTGTGGCATTCTTTTAACAATTCTATTTGTTTGTTAAATTCTACTTCCATGTCTTGAGTTGTTCTATTTTGACACTTTTTATTAAGGCATTCTTATGTTATCAAACATATAATTCTATTTTGAATCTGTCTTGTAATTTAGCTAAACTTCTTTTCTTAGGTCTTATTACGATTGTATATCTGGCTTCTGTAGAAGGGATATTGTCTTAGTTGCTCATATTTGGCTTTTGCTCTGGAATCTAGGAATGTGGAATTATGACATTTCAAGTGTCTCCTTGTGTAGATCTCTGGTATCATATTTGTCAGATGGATGTTCAGTTTCCTTGGGAGCTATCATACCAAAATAAGTCCTAGCTGTATAAAGTAGAAAGTAGTCTGTAGGTAGGCAGGGAGTTGCCCCAATGTATGTCCACATCTTCTACGGTAGAAAGAAGTTCTGTATATCAGTCAGGAACCACTAATGATGAAGATAGGCTAGAGGAGAGGACTGGATCCTAGCCAAGTGTGGTGGGTATAGATTATTGGTAGAGATTGGTTCTGCAGGTAAGTGGAGAATCACGGAGAATTGGCTAGAAGTAAATACTGATAAGTGCTTTGGGAAAGAACTGCTATTATTTCATTATTTAAAGTGGTTCTACAGCTGCAATCTCTAAGGTTACATGTAAACTTTTAATATTCATATTCATCTAGTACAACTCATTAATTTTTATAATTAATGCATGCTAATAAAACTATATTAATTTATATGGATATAATCTTATTCATGAATAAAACATGCAGTATTTGCTCATTTCATTTGCAGTGTACAGATAGTTAATAGGAACAATCAGAGCTAAAACACTTTGAGTTTTCTGTCAAGTTTAATTGCAATACGTTTTGTTTGTTATGAAAGAGTAACTGGATATTGTGTCAATTTGATTTTAACTGAATTTGTCTTTTGAAGCATGTGTGTGTTTGTGTGCCTTTATCCTTAAACAACCTTGAAGTAGAGTTCACTGCGTATGCATTGATACCTTAATGTTTTTGGATCAAGTGAACAAAACCACTTTTCTTAATTTTCATTATTGTCCTGATGAACAAAATGAAAGAACTAAAAGAATGCTAAACTCAGTCACACAATAGTATTTAAAAAGAATTGGGTTAAATTTGGCCAAAATTACACTTTCAATTTCAAGAATATGTGAAAAACTTCAAATTGCTGTATTCACTTTTGACATATAACTACATAAAATTCTAGCTTTAATGCCTTTCCAGAAGTAAGATTTATTTTCATAGAACAGTATTGAAACAATTCAGATAAAATACAGTTTAATATAAGATCTCACATTTTATTTAACTTTTTCTACATTTCATTATCATTATTGATTTTATTTGTATGAAGGATAAAATTTGAGGCTGGAAATATTACTAAAAATTAAAACAAAGTGAGAATATTATAACTTCTGTATATTCAAGACTTATACTGAGCCATATTTTGGCTGTTATAGAGTTTTGTTTTGTTTTTTATTTTACAATATTTGCAAATAAAAAGGGAGAACAATTAAAAATCCAGATGTTATGCCATTGGGAATTATTGCTTAGTAATCAGTTAATTACAATATTTACCTATAAAATGCTGTAAATATTAATATTTATTTTAAACATTATCATACCACTTGGTTTCCTATCACTTTATTAAGCCATTTTACATAGAGAAGAAGTATTACAGATTAAACCAGTGAGTTTGCATATTTACATGGAACAATTCTAGACTCATGGTCTATATATTTACTTAAATACTCACCTGTGCTACTTTTTGCTTGTGTGAAATGGAAAGAGTTAATGCATTTTGAAATGGTTAGATTTTATGAAAGAAGTTGAAACTTTAGCAATACTATTTGGTAAATGTTTTACTTAGTCTTCTTCCAGTCATAAATTATTAGAATACTAGTACTACACATAAATATCAAATTAAATGTGTTCTAGAAAGGATCAGTATTGAAATATGAGAATCTCAGAGGAAACTTATGTTTTGATATAAATAGAACAAAGTATATGAGATTTGCTGGCTAGATGATCTACATTGGGTTACTGTGAAAATTTTCAGAGACTATGAAAGTATTTTAGGAGAATTTTCACCTTGCTCTCTTTGAAAGAAGAAGTATTTGATGCAGGTTTAAATACAATTGTGTGCTTAGGGATATGTTTGTAGTTATAGAAGCAGAAACTTAACTATGAAGCACTATTTTATAATTAGCAAATTATAAACAATTTCATTAAAAGTATTATATTAAAATTTCAGAAATTAAAAATGTTTGTGAAAACACTACACAGTTACACAGTTTTTGACTATATCAATATTTTTCTTATAGTTTTTATCTCACTAAATACCTATGAGATTTGATGGTAACATTTAGTACTTTCCAGAATGAGTTTTGAAGTGTTTATAATGGAAAATCATTTAGTAAAAATAATTTGAACTAACTGTACTATGCTTTCAAAAATCTTAATGTTTCTGAATATTTAAATATAACTTATCCATCAAAATTTGAAAGTATGTGCTATATATCTTAGTAAAACTTTGAATATTCAATAAAAAATGAAATGGGGGTGCTGGAGAGATTGCTTGGTAATTAAGAATACTACTGCTTAAGAACCCAAACTTGATTCCCAGTATCCACATGGAATATCACAATTTTCTGCTTATCAGTTCCAGGGAATCCACAATGGTTTCCTGAACACTGTTATAGCCAGGCATGTATATTTTTCAGTTTGCAGTTTAAAAATTAATTGGTTCTTACAATGTTGTAAAAATATAATGAGTATTAGGGAATTGCATAAAAATATGCTTTAATTTTTAATAATTTTGGGGAAAGACTCAGTTTGGCTAGCATCTTAGATAGAGGATGTTGTTCTTCATTCATATTTCAGATTCCTCTGTGATGACAGTCAGCTTTATTGGGTAGAGAGATGTATAACATGGAATCTGTGTGATGAAAGCATTTTTTTAAGGGATTTGATGATGAAAGCATATGACTAAATAACAGAATACTCTATTAATGGTTTTAAAGTGTCAATATTGCAAGGAGGGGGAAATGTTTAACTGCAATGTATAAGTAAATCAGAGAAAATAGGTTTCTAAGTTTTTGTCTTTGAAGAGCGGTTTTCACGATTTGTGGTGGCAGTCTCTGTGGATACCTCCAAGTTCAATCCATGTGCAGCTTCTTCTGTTGGATAGATGGTCTGCTAGACTCCTGAGAAATAGTCGAGGGGAATTACCCTCCAGAAGGTTTCATTCTTGTTCCCCTTAATCTCCTTTCCTTCCTAATTAGGGTTGTTGGGTTGTAAGGGAGGTAAATGCCTTTAATGAATCCCTAATGAAGTAGAATTGCTAAGGAATCAGATCCAACAAAAGGCACTCAACATGGGGCCTGATGGGTTCTGTAATTTCTAGTGGTATGAGGGAAGATTAAAAATTTTAGGATATAGAAATGCTGTTTCAGGTTATCAGCAAAATCACAGATGATGTTGCAAAACTATTTCCTACTTTATACTTAGAGGGAATTTTCTGGTTTTTGTTTTTTGTTTGTTTTTTGTTTTGTTTTTGTTTTTGTTTTTTTGTCTTTTTATTGTATTTCATTCTTGGAAGGACTGGAAAAAAGGCTGTTAGATAGGAAAACCAGAAGTGCCAGTAAATTCTATCCTTTTGGAAAGAATTGCAGACTTTACTGAACAGCTGGAGAAAGTATGGAAAGAAATTGAAGGGCTGGGAAAGCAAAAAGGACCTTTGGTAAAAGTGAGTGAAGAAAAATGGAAACTAGAGGAACAGGAAATCAGACAAACAAAAAGAACTTTGAAGAAAATTGTTCCAATAGAGGAACCCTTAAGGGCCACACAGACACCATCAGCTTTTCCAGTTACGATAAGACACCTGCCTATGCAAAATGGTTTTGAGGATTATTATGAAATGGCATGGTGTCCAATAGATACATTGGATTTAAAACATTTTAAGGAATCTGTCATCAATATAGTATGCATTTGGCTTTTGTTAAACAAATGTTAAGAAACTGAGCTATGAAGTGTAGACTTGCTCCCCTACATTGGAAAAGTTTGGTTTTAGTAGCATTAGAAGTGGGACAGCAATTACAATGGTTGTCGTGGTGTTGAAGTGAGGAAGTGAGGCAAGAAAATAGGACAAGGGAAATAAATGTTGATAAAGATCAATTGCTTAGTGAAGGGCAATATGCTGACTTAAGAGAACAAATTTAATCTGAAGACAGAGTAATTGAACAATGTCACACTGCACCCTTAAGAGCTTTGGGCATGATAGAGGAACCTAGTAAGACAACCATTCCATCTACTATGCTGTATCAAAGGTCTGAGAAAGCCTTCACAGAAGATTTGCAGAGATTTAGTACAGCTTTAAATAGAGCTGTATACTGGATTCTGAAATGAAACAGACACTGAAACTGATCATGGCATATGAGAATTCAAATACTGAGTGCAAGATGGCAATGAGATGATTAAAGGAAAGAAGAGCTCCATTAGATGAATGGGTAAGAGAGAGAGGCAGTTAGTATTAACTCACAGGAGCACCAAAACAATATTATAGGACAAGCTCTAGCTAGAGATCTCAGACATAACACCCAGTGCTTTAATTGTGGTAAAATTGGTCATGTGCAAATAACTGTAGAGGTAAAAGTTCTAGACCTCAAAATAACCAGTGCAATAACCCAGAAGAAAATGTTACTCATAGGAAAGAGCAAGGAGCTTCTGGTCATGATGATAATTAGGTACCAAGACTTCTGGGTACTGTAGCCACTGTGGGAAAGGAAAACATTGGTCTAAAGGATTGTCAATCTAAAAGAGATGTGCAAGGTAATATCTTGCCGGCAGGAAATGGCAGGAAGGGCCTATTGGCTTGGTTCCCCTCCAACAATTCAAACCGGTTTTCCCTGGCCAGTCCAGAAGTAACGGACTAGAAGGAAAACAAGGACTAGGTATCAATGCATGCTACAGAAGGTAGTGCAGCCTTAGGTCTAGCACCAGATAAATGTTTTACACTATCCCCAAAGATTGGATGTTAGAAATTAAGCACTGGTGTTTATGGCCCTTTGCCTTTGGGGACAGTGAGAATAGAGTAATTCAACCAATAGATCCTTCACAGCCTGGAATTCCTTTAGCTTCCTTGTTACCTAGGTCATAGCCTATTACAGTGATTTACTTACAAGACTGTTTCCTCACAATACCTTTCATAGGAAGGATAGGGAAAGGTTTGCTTTTTCCATACCTTATTTTAACAGTAATGGTCCAATGAAGAGATACCATTGGAAGGTACTTCCACAGGACATGTTGAATAGTACAACCTTATGCCACTATTTTGTCCAACAACCATTAGAGATAGTTCATAGGCATTTTCCTCAATCTATCATTTACCATAACATGGATGATATTTTGTTGGCTGATTATGACACTGATTCTTTAGAAAAAAAGTTAAGGAAACACCAAGAATTCTGCCATGCTAGTGATTACAGATTGCTGTAGAAAAATGCAAAGAGGTGATTCAATTACCTCTTTAAGTTATAAAACAGCTGAAAAATATTGACTGCAAAATGTAAGGATTTGTAGAGTTCAGTTGCAAACTCTTAATGACTTTCACAAATTAATGGGAGATATTTACTGGCTAAGGCCTACAATTAGATTAGCTACTTATGAGTTAAGTAACTTGTTTCAAACATTACAAGGTGATTCAGATTTAAACAGTATGAAGGATGTCTAACAGATGAAGTGGAAAGAGGAGTTAACTCTGGTAGAGCAGAAAATACAAAAGGCGTATGTAGATAGAGTTGATCCTAAACTTGGTTGCATTTTTGTTATTTTACCTTCAACACACTCTCCTACTGGGCTCCTTATGCAAAGGGAAGATAGAATCACACAATGGATTTTGTTAGTGAATAAACAAAGTAAAGAATTGAAGACATGCATAGAAAAAAAATTCCTGAATTCATTAAAAAGGGTACAATAAGATTGCATGAACTGTCAGGAACAGACCATGCATTTTGCTAATGCTGACATTAAATCATTATGGGCAGTCAACAAAGATTGACAAAGGGCTTGAAATAACTAGTAGTGAGAAACTAATAACAAAGACCCAAAAGACACATGCATATAGTTTATAAGAAAAACTAAGTGGGTCCTTCCAAGTATTGTAAAGAGGGCACAGATTCCAGAGTTACCATCTTATTCACTGATGCAAATAATTTGGGTATGGCTGGTTATAAGTCTGATAAAATGACTAAAATGATCAAAAGTCCATTTACCTCAGTTCAAAAGTCAGAATTGTATGCAATCCTGATGGTATTGTTAGATTTTTCCTGCATCTCTTAATGTAATTGCTAACTCTCAAAACACAAAAGGAGTTTTTTTGTTTTTTGTTTGTTTGTTTGTTTGTTTGTTTTGCATATAGAAATTGCTGAATTTACTCCTGATAACTCAGAATTAACCACGTTATTTTTGGAACTGTAACAGCTCATCAGAAGTAGACGTCATATATTACTCATATTCTATGCCATACAAGTTTACCAGGTCCATTGACACAAAGAAATGAGGAAATCGACTGATTACTAATAAGAAATATGTTCGAAGCCTCAATATTTCATGAAAAACACTTTGTTAATGGTGTTTGAAGAAAAGATTCCCTATCACTTGAAAACCAGCCAGAGAAATAATTAAAAGGTGTCCTATATGTTATTTGTATAATCAAATCCCATTACCTGCTGGAATTAACCCTAGGGGTACCAAAAGAAATGAAATCTGGCAGATGGATGTGTTTCATTTTGCAGAATTTGGAAAACTCAGTTATACATATCATACCATTGATACATATTCAGAGTTTCAATGGGCAACTGCCTGAAGTTCTGAAAAGTCTCATTGTATAGTCACACTTTATTGGAAATAATGGCAGTTACGGCACAATTTTTTTTCTACAGCAATCTGTAATCACCAGCATGGCAAAATTCTTGGTGTTTCCTTACCATTCTTTTTCTAAAGAATTAGTGTCATAATATGGCACAAGTTAAGGCTGAAGATGCTCCTGAATATGTGTCCCATAAGATGAAGAAATTCTTTACATATTATAATAAAAGACACATTAGTGGTATACCACACAATCCGGCAGGACAAGCAATTGTAGAGAGATCTAATTGCACCCTAAAATAAATGCTTATTAAGCAAAAAGGAAGGGTAAAGAACCCCGGGGACAGATTAAATAATGCTTTGTTGACTTTAAATTTTCTTGTCAGTGAAAAGGGTACAACAGTAGATAAGGGATATAGGGTTATAGAAAAAATGGAGGAACTAGACCAATCAATATACTATAAAGATTTGCCAACAATGGAATGAAAACCTGTAATAATTTTGAGATGAGGACATGGTTATGCTTATGTATCTAGAGGGAGTGAAAAATATCGTTTCTGACAAAAGTTATAAAGATTAGATCTGACCAGGGAGGACCTCCTACTATATGAATCATGAATATGTTTGTGAAGCAAGTGAATCTTAAGGACTACATGATCCTTATTACACGCCATTCTTTCATACAGTGTAGATATTACAACTCAAAAAGACATATAAAGTTGATGCCTTGTACCTGCTCAAAAATAGGGCAGGGATTTGTCTTTAGATAATTTATACACCTTGAATATTCCATATACATGTCAAAATGTACCTATACTAATACTTCTAAAAAATTTGCTTATTTTCATAGCAAAAAAAAAAAAAAAACAGATAATAGTGAAGACAAAGCAGGTACCCTCAGCTACTGTTTCCTCAAGAAATTGCATGCATATCAACATGAAAAGTGATAGCACAAGTATCAGTCCCAAAAAGACTGGACACAAACAGATACAGATAGCTTATCCAGCACTTCACCAGTATCTTGTTTTTCTAAAGGTACCCAAAATATAGTTTTACACTCTGACAGCAAAAAGTAATTTTGAGAACATGACACCCTCATTCCCAATAGGTGGGGTGGGTTTTATTGGTGGATTGACAGTGTTTGTTATTGTCTAGGGGGGTTGGTTATAAGTTAGTAAAAGTTACATTTAGGGATTTCTTTCTTTCTCCCTCTATCTTTCTTTCTATCTTATATTTCTAACCTATCTAGTGTTAGGGGAAAGGAGGGAAAAATGGAAGGATAAAAGGGGGATATAGAGTTATATGATAAAAGATAGATTATTGAATCTACTAGTCTCAAATTTTTTACATTGGTATTGTTGCTTGATGGAAATTTAAGACTTCAATTTTTGCTTTATGTATTGTATATATTGTATGTTGATAAATATATAAACTGTATATTGTATGTTGGTAGAAATTTTAGACTACTTTGTTTAGTGTTTACTTAATGTATTGTCCATGTGCAACTCATTTGAAAAGGTGATGTAAAGTTCTAGTCTTATGAAAGCTAACTGTTATAACCTGTTTGGGATGGTTGGAAATAAAAATTGATAGTCACCTATAAGTCTTACTAGGAACTAGATTAGTCAATTAAAGAATAAGCTTTATCTAGTCTCTCATATTTATGTTAAGCATAGAGTAAAAAGCCCCAAATAAGCAATGTTTGTTCATCTAAATACATTAAGATTGATAGATGAGATAAAAATGATAAACAGATATATAAAAATAGATATGAATATGCATGATAATAAATAGAAAGATGGTCATCAAACACTTCAGAGGTCTATAGAACATAACATTTAATAATAGAGGGCTTTTCAAATGGAGAGACACACCTTCTCCTGACACCATCTCCAATCTACTTCAAGGGAAATGATAGGCAGAGAAGAAATAAGTCTGGCAGAATGACCACTCAACTGAAGTACTGTTCTTGTCTCTACTAGTAATGGAAAACTGATAGCCCAAACTGTGATCATAGCAGCGTACTGGGTAACTGACTGTACAGCTTTGTGGAAACTGGCTGGACAATTCTTTAAAACTCCTGCTTCACAACTATATTTGTTATATATACTGAGCCAGAGGGCTGAAGACTGGGTGCCCTAACAATAGAGAAAACCTGTGACTGACTGTCCAGGCAGTGAAATCTCTCTGTCCTGTCTTGTTTTTGGAAGTTGCTTGCTTTATATAAAATAATATTTCCTTCTTAAATCTCTGGCAGGGTTGAAGACTCAATATCCACAGTGTTACTATAAGTTTCAGTTTAAGAATTCAAAACATGTTTAGAGGTTGATATATGTAATTTCTAATAAAGAGATTTTAGAAGGCTTTTGACACTTGAAAAAGACTCATTATGAGAGGATAGTGGAATACTTTCTCTAGGACTGTCAAATACAACAGGATTGGGTTAAGTACATGGAACTTGTACCTGATGGTTCTGTATATTTGTATATTTATGTATATAGTTTCTTTGTCTATTTTTTATTTTCTACGGTTTTTTAATAGAAAAGTTGGATGTATGAAGAGAATGTAATCTTGCCTTAGTCTGGGCCCAAGGTGAAAACAGTCTTGGGATGTTTGACCCCACTGAGAATTTGTCTCTACAAACTGATAAACATCTTAGTACAGACTCAGAAGAAGGAAGTATTAGCCCAAGACAAAAAGACAGGGGCCAGCAATTTTGGGCCTGGGTATTGTATTGCAAAACAATTATTGACTTAGAGGAGGAAGCTAAAGAGAGAGGAGAGGAAGATTAGGGAACCAGAGAGGGAGATGGAGGTTCCTTCCCATGACACCCAAAATTTCAAGACTGACGGTGGTGATCTTGGTGGATTATACCTAAGATTAGTCCACAGAGAGTACAGCTTCTTCTGTCGGATAGATGATCTGATAGACTCCCAGGAAATAGGCCAGGGGAATTGCCCCATGGAAATGATACCCAAAAGGTTTCATTCTTTTTCCCCTCAATCTCCTGTCCCTCCTAATTAGGGTTATAAAGGAGGAACATGCCTTTAATGAATCACTAATAAAGTTGAATCATTAAGGAATCAGAGCCAAAACTTTTCTGTGTCTTTTAGCTTTTATGCTATTTCCACTCCATTATGTATAATATTTTTTAGCTTTGAGATTATAGAATCTGGGATAAATGACTTTCTTATAGCTGCACACTCTTCCTTCATTTATTTGCAGCACCTTGAATAGCCATGAGTCTCTGCAATTGCCACTATTAACTTAAAGTATAAGATTTTCTGATTAAAACTGACAGTAGCATTTATTTATGTTTATAAACACCACTATTTAAAAGATATCTTGATGCAAATTAGCAAAACAATCATAGTTCATTGTTCCTGGAGTCTATATCTTCCCAAGCCATAGGTTCTTAATAGGATTATAGTGTCAGGCTCATATATCATTGTTCAGGTGCACAGGGTATGATTTGACTCTAGATTTGATCTGTAGAGTCTTTGCATTTGAACTCTGAAACATTTTGGGAGATTTAGGTGTAGCTTGTTGCTTGGGAGGCATTGAGAGTTGAAAGATTTGCAGTATTCAAGTTCTGTCTCTACTTTGTACTTTCAGTTTAAGATTTGAACTCTAAGCATGCTTCTACAGATGCCATGCTTACCACTATACATGCTGCTTCCCAGACATAATGCACTCACTCTTCTGAAACTCTTATGAAAAATAATGTCTTCTGTAAAAAAAAATATATAAATTGCCTTTGATATGGAGTTTTATTACTGAGATAGAAAAGTAACAACTGTGTTGGTTGATAGTCTTTTGGATTCTCTAACCAAAGAGTATATGCATCTATAACGACATGCTCTCCAACTGAGAAATCTGGAGTATATGCATCTGTAAGGATGTGCTCTCCAACCTAGAAATCTGGTTGCCTATGTTTAGCTTCAGCTACTGAGATGAACTTGAGATGGAGCAAATTGGGTCAGAGGTGGCAGGGTCAAAGACCTTCATCATGCCCATCCATAGTTAGAATGCTGAGTGGTAGGAGTGACCTACAAAGAGCTGAGGGTCAGGAGATGGTAACTTACCCCACCAAAGTGTGTAGGAGTGACAGAAATGTGTGCAGAAAGGAGACAGTTTTGGGACATTTAACATGCTTTACTCTGGTGGCTTGAGAAAGCAGAATTGTTTATGAGAAAAAAACTAAATTTCTAATCTGACTTTCCCACATGTGCAGAGGTTGTTGCATAGGTAGAAAGAAAAAGGTACAGGACTCTAACATTTCCTGGTGGGATGCATGTGGCACAGGTTAAGGTTAGACAGGAAATATAATGTGTGAGACATCTAATCAGTGTGAAAGTGGTACTGATAGGGCAGGTGAGGTGTCTTCAGTCATTTCTAAAGGGTCCAAATGGGAGTGCTGCAGAAAAATGTATAATTACTTAATAATATTTAAAAATTCTGGTTCCTACCTACAAGTTTAAAGGGAGTGAGAAAAATGTGGATTTGAACAAATATTGACATTTTTATATGGAGAATGACCATATGGCTTTTACTAGACCTTTACAATAGTTGTTTCCATTTTATCTTTAAAAAAAAATTACAATCTTAAATATAGTACCTAACAAGAGGCAAAACACCCAGAAAGCAAGAAAAATAAAGGAAGGAAGAGAGGAAAGAAGGAAGGGCACACAAAGAAAAGATTGAGGAGAACATAGAGAAGAATAAAAGGAAGGTAATTAAAAGAAGAAAGGAGAGCCTGGCACATTACATGTAAATACAACTGCAAAGAGAATTTAAGTAGAATAATACAAAGAAAAAACATTTATCATCTTTCATATCTAATACCTACTATAGGAACATGAAAATTGTCATAAAATAGAAAGAGTATTTTTTTCTTTCCTGATGAGATGGAAAACAATATCATATCTTAGTGCAAGATGTCTACTATGTAGTTACAAACTCATCACTGCCATTCAATACTTTATAAATTCAAAGTTATTAATTTGATTAATGACTGACATTTTTGTTTTCTTTATTTTTAAGATTTAGAATGACAAACTCCTTCTAGTTTCCTACATCCTTGACTAGGAACAAAAATATTTATTCAGAAAATGTCATAGGAAACATTTATGTTAAAATTAATTTTTAGATTTTTTTTTTGTGTGTAAGTTTTCTGGCATGTATGTCTGTGTGGTCTAGACATACCTAGTCTCAACAAAAGTGAAAAAAGTGTGTTAGATTGTCAGGAAGTGATGTTAAGGGAATTATAAACCATTATTTTTGTGCTGCAAATCCAGCCTGGGTCCTCTAAAGAGCAGCAAGTGCTCTTAATGTCTGAGCTATCTTAAGACCAATATGTAAATATTGTTTTACATATATATATTGAAGTAATACTTGAGCATTTCTTCTAGACATTAAATAAACACATTTCCTTAGCTGGCTATTTTATTAAAACTACAAAATAAGATAAGAGCAATATTCTAAAAATTACTATTTTGTTTTAAAATGTAAGTGGCTGTACATCAATGTGGGGTATATGGTAACCATGTATTAAAAATATGATGCAAGAAAACAATTAATGTGGACATTTGAAGGACAATTAATTAAGATTTTTCATTTTGAATTTGGGTTAGCTCATATATTTTATCTTATAGCTAATGAATATTCAGCATATTGAACTCTATTCTTAGACCAGCACTTACTTTGATTTTATCTTTTTCTGGCTCTAGATGCCTTAACGTCATAGGTATAAAAAGTGATTACAAGAATGAGGCAAAACAATATTAAGAAAGGCTTTACAATTGTTGCAAAGATTGCTTCATTTCATATTGTCATTAGATTTTCTAAAGCCTGGGCGGGGGGTGGGGAATCTTTCAGCATCTAGTCTATTTAGGTCAAGGTCATAGCAGTTTCAGAGAACTTTCAGCTTATATCTAGAGTTTAAAATTTCAAAATTCATCAACAGATTCAGTTAATTACAGCAAAAATATTTTCTCTTTCCTTTATTTTACATGTTGGTTAAATTTAATATTACCTAGCTACAGGGTTGTCATATTTCCTATAGGATTTCCTTAGATTCCTCATGTCAGAATGTCATTTAGTGATTCCCACATGCTACTCTTGGCTTACAATCTTTAAAATATCACTTGATTGTGGCGTTCTTTTTAAATTCACTACCGTCATTTTTCATGAAATTTTTATTATGAAATGCTGACAGTTTTCATATTCATTTAGAATATATGCATCGTCTGCAGTTTTTCATATTTTTGCATAAAATAATTTCAAAAGTAGGTCTACAAAATATTGCAGATAATTCTGATGTGTATGAACTGTTCCTGACAACCTATTAATTTTTGAAATATTTTGCTCAATACTATGATATATGTCATAAGGAGAAATGGGATTACAACTTCACTTGGTCAAAATGAAGCATTATATATTCCTACAATTTAATTATTCATAAATGTTGCCCATGTGGGTCTCCATTTAGATCATCAATATTTGCCTCTTAAATTTTTCAATGTTCTAGAGCCATTCATTGGGCTTGAAAATGGATTAATTAATACATTTTTAAGCTTTATCTTAATTATACTCCTTAAAATTTTACCTACTTAAATATTTAAAATCATTTTTACAAAAAAGGACAAAATTGTTGACAAATTGAATTTGTGGCTATGCCACTATTTATAGTTATTTATAATATATAACTCATTATAATTAAGTTAATTACTTTTTCCAAGGATTTGATTTCCGTGAGAAAAATTTATGAGTTGCTTGATGCATTGCTGAATTACATGAATATAATAAGAGCACTTCATTTTTTTTTCTTTTGTACTTCTAGCACATAGGATGGAATACATCCTACATGGAATCATAATACATAGGTATTGAATAAGTAAAAATAAAACATACACATTTGTTTCATGTCAGTTAGAAGATTATTTGATAAAAGTTTTCCATTATTTTATTCCTTGGCATTCATAAATAGTAAAGCTATTCCTGCATTGTAGTGTCCTCAACAACATGATTAGAATGGCTTGTTAATGAGGTTCTATGACATCACTCAAGATATTCATTTCAATTTAATAGATTCTATCAAAATATACCAAATAATCCTGATTTTAAATATAAATGGATTATTGCTTTCTATGTGTTTTTAAAAATCTTACTAGGGTGTCAATTTAAAAAAAAAAAGCATTGTTAAGATAATCCTTGTTTTCTTGTTTTGAGCAAATTTCCAAAGAGCAGCTCCATATATTTATTGTGTTTTTGGTCATTTTCTACCTTTGAGTGATACAGATAACAGATAAACTCATTTATAACAAAGCAGGAAAATTCCCTGAACAAAATAAGATTTGGAAGTAAAAATTTTTAAAAATTTAATAAATTGAATAAATTCAGGAGACTTTGAAATATAGGTGTATTTGGTCATTTTGAGTACAAACACAAAAGTTCGAGTAACAAAACCAAAAAGAGACAAATGGTATAATATAATAACAAAAAATATTTCTGTGTGGAAAAGAAAACAAAAGAAAGAAAATAATTTAATGAATAAAAGAAAATATTTGTAGCTATATTCTGATAGGGGTGTAATAATAGAAAAACCTAATAAAAATAATGACAAAATAAAATCAGATGACTTTTCTCCAAATCAGAGACAATGTTGGCAAACATAAAAATATCAGAATCACTATACAAATAAGTACATGTAAATACACAACAAAGTATCTCCTCATATGTGTTAGAATTTTGTTATGCAAAGGATGAACAATAAGTGTGAAACCAGGAATCGATTAGGTTGGCTGTTACCTTCAGAAACATTAAGAGCAGTACTATCATCTGAAATGTTGCTTAGATTATTATGTGATTTATCTAACAAGAATTAAAATAACGTAATAAAGAAAATCTGCACAGGTATTCTTTCTGGCAACATTCATAGTAAATGTCATCAGTGTGTTTATCATTAAATGAAAAAGTAGGGAAAATGTGAGATATGTACAAACTATGAGGGAGTGCTATTCACCCATAAAACAGAGTGAACTTGGCTACATAAGGCAAGAGGAATATTACATTCAAATAGATGATTAAACAGCTAGCATGGTAATAAAATACTCCCATATATCACTTGTACATCGAAACTTAAAGTTTAATCTCATATAAGCAGATATTGATTTAGAAATTATAAAGTTCTGGGGACATGGAAAATAGGAAGATATTCAACAAATTTTTTAAAAATAAAGAAGTTAAACTTACTTATAATATGGTCACTGTGTTATTGAAACTATGAAGAGAATGTATTTTTTGTGCACTGAAATGGTAATTGTCCAAACTTCTATGTGTGGATAGTCTGTAGGCAACAATTTTACAGAATTAATACCCTTTTTAACCAAAATTCTCCCATACACAGTAAGACCGTTAAGTCTTATTTGTTGGTTTAAAAATTATAAGCAGTGTCATTGAGATGGTTAGTGGATAAAGGCTCTTGCCACACAAGACTTTTGCTGTGAATTTTCACCCAAATGCATGCTAAAGTTGAAGGAAAAGTAGAATATGTAAAACTGTGCTTTAATCTACACGTGTGCCATTGCATGTGCACCCACACATACATCATACACAATGATAATAATTTTTTATTTTTATAATTATGTTATTGTAAATATGATAAATTATTATTTATGGTAGTAAATTATAATATAAATATGCAAAATAAAATTAAATAAAACTTTTTTATATTTTAAAATAGCCCTAGTTAACCTGGGGCAAGCAGGTATTAATCCCCTAAACTACTTCCCATAGTGGGGCAGGCATGGGATCCCATGCCATCTGCTTCTAATAATTTCTATCAAACTCCCTCCTGTCCACATACCAATGTATCAAAATTAAACTTATTTTGCATCAATATGCAAAATCCAGTATTTATGAATTAAAAATAACCTTATTTTTGAGTAACAAGTAAGGCTGTAAATTGAGGAGTAGATTTAATAATATACTTTTTGTCCTATAATCACTGCATATTGAAATATTACCCTTTTTCCTTTCAACCCCTATCTCCATACCTAAGAAAGAATCATAAAGGAAAGAGAAGTGATAAATCCTTCAGTCTAACATATTTCTCTGAATAAGACGAATAACAATTTATAAGCAATTCCCAATGACAATAAACTTTAAAACCTGAAGAAAACAACCAAAACTCTATCCAAACCATTTTAAGGGAAATGGGGTATCACTCTCTTTTTTAAGGCTTCTTCCAGATAATATGGGATGAATAGTACCTTTGCAGATGTCCAAATAAAATTGGGAAAAATGGGTCAACAAGCTAAGAATAGCATCTGTGGTCCAGTCTCTATGTTGAGAAATTCCAGGATTAATAGAAATCCTGTGTAGGACAGTCTGATATGGTGGATTAATTGGGATTAGAAGCTTTCTTTTTTAAATTTAATTTTAATTTTATTAATTTATTCAAATTATAACTCAATTGTTATCCCTCCATTCCTCCCTTTCTCTACTTTCACCCTATTCCCCTCCCCTAGATCTAAGACCGAGGGGAAATTCTTCCCCCACTATATGGTCATAGGCTATCAAGTCTCATCTTGGTAGCCTTCTTATGCTTTCTTTGAATGCCATCCAGCCTTCCCACCAAGGGGAGGTGGTCAAATATGGAGCAACATAATTCATGTCAGAGTCAAAGTCCCCACTCTCCACATAATTGTTGAGAATGTCCTGTCCATTGGGTAGATCTGATTAGGGGTTCAATGGTTACTACTTATATTGTCCTTGGTTAGTGCAATAGCTTGAGAAGAGCCCCCTGGGCCCCGATCCACCCATCACGATCTTCTCCTTGTTGGTTTCTAGGACACTCTGTGTCCTTCTATTTCCCCATCTCCTATATTTCTCTTATCTAGAGTCACCATAGGATGTTCTCACATCTATCCCAGTCTCCTGGTAAATGAAAACTTTCGTGGGACATGCCTCTTGGGCTAGTGCCCAATTATAAGTGAGTATATACCATGTGAGTCTTTCTGATTCTGGCTTAACTCACTCAGTATGATCATTTCTAGTCCCATCCATTTGTCCACAAATTTCGGCATTTCCTTGTTTTTAATAGCGGGAACATTCTTTGAAGTTAGCTATTTTGGAAGCTGCCCTGTTCTGATGAGGAACAGCAGCTAAAGCACTTGGGGCTGGTACATAAAGGACGCAGCATATCAGTGTCTCAGGATGCTGGAGGAATGAATCCTGTCAAATCTGATCCAGTGTCAGTGTCTGATTCTTTAGTTGTAAAAACATATAATTTCTCAAAAGCACTATACAGTCTTAAAACTATGAATTTTTGCGGTATGCAGGATGCACAGAACAATTAAAACTGGTTCTCTGCTCTTTGTATTGGCAGAAGAAAGACATCTGTAAAGCTTCATTCATGCCATATGAAGAATGGCATCTAACAATAAATCATGGAGGTTCTGTAACAAACAACAGGTTTTAGCTATGCATAGACATTCATGTCTCAGCCAGTCTCAGAGCTATTCCCATGTAGTGTTTATGAGTAATATAAGTTAACTGCTTGTTCTGTAGTTTGAATTCATGTAAGTATGGACTGACTTAAGTTAGCAGTCTCTTTTTTACCCATGTCTGTTTCATTTTGACCTCTTTCAAAGAGGAAGAATAACATGACCACTTCCAATGAATATACAATAACTTTCATATTGAAATCAAAACAAGATTGTGTAGTTCTAGATGTCCTTTTGGAGGCTTTATGGCGCCTGATATATAGACCATGTTACTACCTGTTTCCCAAGACAATGCTTCCCATTTTTAAGACAGGCCAGTTTACCAAAGCAAAATAAAGGGCATTAAGCTTTATATAATCTTGATATACTCCCATTGTAATTTACAGTTTATGCATATCCTAGGCATCTTGTACCTGGGTTTTCATATGTGTTAAGGGGTGGTTTTGTCTCATTCATTCTCACCATAGGAGGTAGACACTTTCACCTTTTAGTTCTAAATCTTATTCTCTAGACTTTCTGGCTCCTGATGTATAAGCTAGGCCACAACCTTTTCCCAAGAAAATGAATCCTGTTTTAGAGACAGGACAATTGCCCCAAGCAAAAGAAAATACATTAAGCTTTCCCTAGGCATATTGTACTTGGGTATTTACATTGGTTACCATTGTGTTTAAAAATTAGTGTAGGTATTTTGATAGGGATTGCATTGAATCTGTAAATTGCTTTTGGTAAGACGACCATTTTTACTGTAAATTCTCCCAATCCAGGAACAAGGGAGAGCTCTCCATCTTGTCAAGTCAACTTCGATCTCTTTCTTCAGGGACTTAAAGTTTTTTTCAAACAAGTCCTTCACTTGCTTGGTTAAATTTACTGCTAGGTATTTTTAAACTGCTTGTGTCTAATGTGAAGGGTGTAGATTTCACAATTTCTTCCTCTGTATGATTATCATTTGTATATGGGAAGGCTACTGACCTTTTTGAGTTAATTTTGTAACCAGCCAGTTTGCTGAACGTGTTTATCAACTGAACTAGTTCTCCAGTGGAATTTTGGGGATCACTTATGTACACTATCATATCATTTGCAAAAAGGGATAATTTAACTTCTTCCTTTCCCATTTGGATACTCTTGATCTCCTTGTGTTGTCTTATTGCTCTGGTTAGGACTTCAAGACTATATTGAAGAGATATGAATATACTGGGCAGCCTTGTCTGGTACTGGATTATAGAGGAATTTCCTTGACTATATCTCCATTTAATTTGAAGTTGGCTATTGGTTTGCTGTATATAGCCTTTATTGTCTTTAGGGATGTGCCTTGTATCCCTTATCTCTCCAACACTTTAAACGTGAATGGGTGTTGGATTTTGTCAAATGCTTTTTCTGCATCTAAGGAGATGATCAAGTGTTTTTTCTTTAGTTTGTTTATATGGTGGATTACATTGATGGATTTTCGTATATTAAATCATCCCTGCATCCCTGGAATGAAGCCTACTTGGTCATGATGAGTGATATCTTTGATATATTCTTGTATTCATTTTCCAAGTATTTTATTGAGTATTTGCATCTATGTTCATAACAGAAATTGTTCTGAAGTTCTCCTTTTTTGTTGTGTCTTTTTGAAGTTTAGGTATCAAGGTGACTGTGGCCTCATAGAAAGAATTTGGTAATGTTCCATCTATTTCTATCTTTTAGAATAGCTTGAAGAGTATCGCTATTAGCTCCTCTTTGAATGTCTGATAGAATTCTGTGCGGAAACCATCTGACCCTGGGCTTTTTTTTTTTGGGAGACTATCAATGATTGCTTCTATTTCTATAGGAGAAATAGGCATGTTTAATTTGTTTATCTGATCTTGATTCAATTTTGGCAATTGGACTCGATCAAGAAAATTGTCCATTTCCCTTAGATTTTCAAGTTTTGTGGCATAAATGCCACAATCTTATGATTCTTTGTATTTCTTCCATGTCTGTTGTTATGTCTCCTTTTTCATTTCTGATTTTGTTGATTTGGATCCTGTCCCTCTGCCTTTTAGTTAGTTTGGCTAACGGTTTGTCTATCTTGTTAATTTTCTCAAAGAACCAGCTCTTGGTTTTGTTGATTCTTTGAATTGTTCTTTTTGTTTCTAATTTATTGATTTCAGCCCTGAGTTTGCTTATTTCCAGATGTCTATTCCTCTTGTGTGTTTCTGTTTCTTTCTTTTCTAGGGCTTCCAGATGTGTTGTTAAGTTGCTTATGTGGGATATTTCCAATTTCTTTTTAAAGGCACATGGTGCTATGAATTTTCCTCTTAGCACCACTTTCAATGTGTCCCACAAATTTGGGTATGTTGTTCAATCATTTTAATTGAATTTCAGGAAGTCTTTTATTTTTTCCTTTAATTTTTTGATGACCCATGTGTCATTAAGTAGAAATTTGTTTAGTGTCCATGTTTGAGTAGGCTTTTTATTTCTGTTGTTGTTGAAGTCTGATAATATACAAGGTATTATTTCAGTCTTCTTGTGTTTGTTGAGGCTTGCTTTGTGACCTACTATGTAATCAATTTTGGAGAAAGTTCCATGGGCTGCAGATAAGAAATTATAGTCTTTTATGTTTGGGTGGAAAGTTTTGTACACATCTGTTAGATCCACTTTATTCAAGACATAGGTTAGTGATGTTATTTCTTGGCTTAGTTTCTGTTTCAATGACCTATCCTTCAGTGAAAGTGGAGTGTTGAAGTTTTCCACTATTAATGTTTTGGGATCAATGAGTGGTTTAAGCTTTGCTAATAGTTGTTTTACAAACATGGGTGCCTTGTATTTGGAGCATAGATGTTCAGAATTGTGATGGCATCTTGGTTGATTTTACTCTTGATGAGTATGAAGCGTTCTTCCTCATTCCTTTTGAATAATTTTGGTTGAAAGCCTATTTTATTAGATATTAGGATAGCTACGCCAGTTTGCTTCTTGTGATCATTAGCTTGAAATATTTTTCCCAGTCTTTTACCCTGAGGTAATGTCTGTCTTTGTGGGTGAGATGTATTTCTTGGATGCAGAAGAATGTTGCAGCTTTTAATATTTTTTCTTTGGATTGTATATTTTGTGTTTTTATTATGTGGCAGGAAGATTTTCCTTTCTGGTCTATTCCATTTGGTGTTCTGTAGGCTTCTTGTATGTACATATGCATCTCCTTCTTCAGATTGGGAAATTTTTCTTCTATGATTTGGTTGAAGATATTTTCTGGACAATAGAGTCAGGCATCTTCTCTTTCCTTAATGCCTATTATTCTCAGGTTTCTTCTTTTCATGGTGTCCTTGGTTTGTTGGATGTTCTGTGTCAGGAACTTTTCAGATTTAGCATTTTCTTTGATGGTGGTTTTGAGTTCTATGACTGTATTTTCAAGTCCCAAAATTCGTTCCTCCATTTCTTGGATTCTGCTTGAGAAGGCCATCTCTTTGTTGGTTGCTTTCTTCTCTATTGTCTCTCGGTAATGTTTTTCTTCTGTGTGTTCCTTTATCATAGATTCCATTTTCATCCTCAGATCTTGAATTGCTTTATTAATTTCTTTCATCTGTCTGTATTTTCTTGAAATTCACCAGTGCCTTTCTGTATGTCTCTTGCCTGTCTTCTACCTACTTGGTTGCCTCCTCCTGCAGTTGTTTACAGATTTCATCCCTTTATTCCATTATCATCTTCCTTATTAAGGACTTGAGGTTATGTTCTTGTACTTCAATTGTTTTGGGGTTCTCTGGGTTGCTTTCATTGGGATTGCTGGGATCTGGAGATTCCAAATTGTTTTGAGTTTTGTTTGCATTCTTTCATTGTCCTCTTGTATTTTTGGTGTCTCTGATGTTGGGAGGTAGCTTCTGGTGAGCTTCCCTGGTTGAGAGTTGATAGTTGGTGAAATATTATAGGTTGTGTGCTCGCCTGTGCGTATCAGGGTGTTTTTCCCCTGACACAGGTAGGTGACCAAGTTTCCACTCCTGGAGACTTTGCTCTACACCTTAGGCTCTGGGCTGAGTCAGCAGAGGTAAGCTTCTGACTGGTTCATTTCATGCTATTGTTGTGATTCAGGCCAGTTGTTATGGGCTCTCAGATCAAGGCTGGCAAGCTCTGGTTGGGCGAGATGTTCTCAGTTGCCTGCACTTCTCACAGACCTGTAGTCCAGACCTCGCCTGGCTCAGACTCACTGAGCTATATGTGCCCTTTAGGCAAGCATATAGACACTTCTGGGGTGTCCAGCCTTTCCCAAGAGAGTGGGAGATTCTGTTGGGGCTGTGTGTAGTGTCCATGCTAGGTTCTAACTGCTTGGATCTGCACGCTCTGCCCCCTGTGCTCTTTTCCAATGTGGGACCAGTTTGGCCCCCAGTGGGCTGCTCACTGCTCTCTCTGAGCTAGTTGGACCCAAGCAGTTCAGTACCTTGCACTGTTCCAATGTGTGCCTGGTTTGGCCCCACTGGCTGTGCACCGCTCTCTCTGAGCTAGGTGGATCCAGCCCCGTGGGAGATCCTGCCAGGGCTGTGTGAAGTATCCAAGCTGAGTTCTAACTGCTGAGATCTGCAGGGTCAGGCCCTGTGCTCTGCAGTATCAAGGGCCCGCTATGGCTGTGCACCACTCTTTCTGAGCTTGGTGGACTCCAGCAGCTCAGTAACCCACACTCTGTTCCAAAATGAGCTTGGTTTGGCGCCACGGGTTGTGTGCACTATCTCTGAGATACCCAAGCAGCTCAGTACCCAGCACTCTGTTTCAATATGGGCACAGTTTGGTGTCAGAGGCTGCACGCCTCTCTCTATGAGCTAGGCAGACCCAAGCAACTCAGTACCCTGTGCTCTGTTCCAACGTGGGCACGATTTGGCACCATAGGCTACGCACCACTCTCTCCGAGCTAGGTGGACCCAAACATCTCAGTATCCTGTGCTCTATTCCAATGTGGACCTGGTTTGGCGCCACTGGTTGCACGTGCTCTCTCTGAGCTAGGTGGACCCAGTTGCCTGTGTTTCCACATGGCATGGGGTCCTCAGCCGATTTGTGTGGGGCAGGTGAATGGGACTAAGAGGAGCTTCCCCTGTTTTCCTGTAACTTCCACAGGTTAGAGGCTCCAGTACGGACCCACACACTGAATTCGGGATTTATCTACCTGCTGCAGCCCACAGGTGGGTTCTGTATGAGCATTGAGAGAGTGGGTTCAGGGTCTCCATAGACTGATACTTGACTGGGGCCAGGCCTGCCGGTGGTCTGCGCTGTGTGGGACCAATTCAACTAAAGTTCTCTGGATTTAACAGTCTGTGGCTCTATTCAAGTTCCTGATCTCCATGCAGTAGATCAGATACAGTGCTTGCTGGTCGCTGCCATCTTGAGGTTCCAGAATCTCCATTTTTAAAGAGATTGTCTGGTCTTTTTAGAGCAATGACCTCATTTTCCTTACATAACCTAAAATTGATGTGTACCCATCCTTTAGATCAGTAAGAACATATAATCCATTGTTAAGAAAAGGAATTTACATAGTAATTTAAAGGAAAATGTTGTTATTTTGAAGCCTAGACTGTCGTCATAAGTAGCACTTCTTAACAGTAGGGGGTCATGCCCTGACTTACTGTGGAGACCAGGCTAGTCTAGAAGTCACAGAATTCTACTAGTCATTGTCTCCATTGTGCTTGGATTAAGGGTGTGTGCTACCACCTCCCTGTTCAAATATTTCATCTCAATTCCAGTCAAAACCTTCAGAAATCTCAAGCAAAATTCAATCAATGAAAAAAGAGAAGGCTAAGAAGTCCTGGGTCAGTTGTAGCAATTAGGTCTTTAATTAGTGAAATCCTGTCCATCATTCCTTGGAATTTACTTATTACTAACTTGTATAAGTGGACACTTTACAGAAAGAGCTGATAAACACCTTGCAACTAAGGATCTCTGAATTCCAGCCTCTATAAACTCTATGCAGAAGAGATCCATTCTTTCTTCCCTTCTTGCTGCCAAGTAACTTTTCCTCATATCTCTGCCTTTCTCCCTGAACTTCTTTAGGAGAAGTATGACAAAACTGTGCTTTGATCTATAAATGTGTGCCATAGAATGTGCAACCACACATACATCATACATTCACACATAATAATAATAAATAATAATAATAATAATAATAATAATAATAATTTATTTTTAGAATTAGAATTATAATTAATTGAATTTATTATTTTTATGCCAAAATTATAATATAAATATAAATAGAAGAAAATTAAATAAAATACTTTAGTAAGCTTTGATAAAAATTTTTCAATAGACTATAAAGATTAAATGGATGTTTTAATAAATCTTAAAATAATACTGAATGCTTTAATATGATGTGGTCTAATTTCATTTTCTGAAGCTACTAAATTATAACACACACACACACACACACACACACACACACACACATTTTTCTTTTTTTTCTTTTTCTTTTTTAAAGATGGGGTTTCTTTGTGTAGCCTTGTGTATCCTGAAACTTACTCTGTAGTTGAGGCTGGGTTCAAAATACATTTTTTATATTTTGGAATCAAAATATAATCACACCAGTTACCTTTTTCCTACCTACTCTTCAGTACATACCATGTTATACTCTTTGCTTTCTCTCAAATATATAGCTTCATTTTAAAAAATTTTTTGGTATACACCAAAACAACACACACAGTGACTTAATATTAAAAAATAACATTTTCCTACATTATTTTATGATGACAAGTCTTAAATGTAAATCTTTGTTTCTGTGTCTGTAATTCACTTATCTCATAGATAATCAGTTGGATGTGTTTATGATTTATCAGAATTAAAAATATATTTAAAACAAGTAAAATGTTAAGTGTGTGTGTGTGTGTGTGTGTGTGTGTGTGTGTGTGTGTGCGCGCGCTTAGGTGTGTATGTACATACATGCATCATTGTAACCCAAACACAGCACTGTCTATTTTGTTTGGTGACAAGAGAAGCCCAATCAGGTCTCTGTCTCCCTATTATTTGAACATTGCTTTTAGATTAGGAGATCTTTACTTTATCAGGTTTTCATACTACATCTCAAGTGCTCCTAAATTGTGTATATCTCTTCCCATATAAACTGCATCTATACCTTTCCCCTTTTCTATGCCTACTTGATCCTCCAATTTCAGAGCTCCCACTAGATCTATTCATAATTTTTTTTATTTTATTTCTCTGTCCCAATGGGATGTGAAAAAGCTAGTACCTTATTCTTAACCTGCCCTCTGTAGTCATATGGATTGCATTTTGGTTATCATTGACTTAACAGCTAGTATGATGTATAAGTGAACATATTCCATATGTGTCTTTCTGAGTCTGGCATACTTCACTCAGGATGATTTTTTTAAAATCTACTTTTGTGTATTTGCTTACAAATTTCATGATGTCATATTTATAATGGATGAGTTACACTGTATTATGTGAATGTACTACATATTATTTATCCACTATTCTGAAGGAGAGCACCTAGGCTGTTTCCAATATTTGGCTATTATGAATAAAGCAGTAATGAACATGGATGAGCAAGTGTCCTTGTGGTAGGATGAAATAAACTTTGGGTATATGCCCAATAGTGGTATACCTAGATCCTGAATTCGAATGACTCTCATCTTCCTTATCACTATATTGATTTTCACAGTGCCTGCACAAGTTTGTAGTCCCAACAGAAATGGATGAGCTCACCAACATGAGCTGTCACTTGTTTTGTTGATCTTAGCCATTCTGAAACTTGTCAGATGGAATTTCAAAGTAGTTTTTATTTGCATTTTTCTATGGCTCAAAAATATTTCTCAGCTATTTGAATTTCCTCCATGAAAATACTCTGTTTAGATGTGTACCCCATTTTAATTATAGTATTTGTCTTCTTTATATCTAATTTCTTTGATTTTCTTAATATATTTTGTATATCAGTCCACTTTCAGCTGTATAGGTGCTAAAAATCTTTTCCCATTCTGTGGTATACTGATTTCTCTCATTTAAATTTTCCTTTGCCTTTAGAGAAGCTTTTCAGTTTCATGAGGTCCAACTTACAAATTGTAGATCTTAGCTCCTATGCTAATGGTGTCTTGTTTATAAAAGTCTTTTCATATACCAGAGGCTATTTCCTGTTTTCTTTTCTGTTAGCTTAAGTATAATTTGGTTTATGTTTAGGTCCTTGATCCATTTGAATTTGAATTCTTTTTTTTTTTTTTTTTTTTGCAAGATAATCGGTATGGATCTATATGGATTCTTCTGTAAGCAACCATCCAATTAGACCAGCAGCATTTGTTGAAGATGCTGGTTTTTCCCCTCACTGTGTGATTATAGCTTTTTTTTCAAAAAGCCTGGAGTTCATAACTATGTGGATTTATGTCTGGGTCTTCAATTTTATTCCATTGATCTACATACTCACTTTTGTGCTCATATCATAGTTTGTTATTACAGTAGCTCTATAGTGCAACTTAAAATATGCCTAACACATCTTTTGTTCAGGTTTGTTTTTAACAACCTTTTGATTGTTTACTTGCTTGTTTTGTTTGACCTTATGAAGTTGAGAACTCCCCTTCAACATCTGTGAAGAACTGTACTGTAACTTTCTTGGGATTACTTTTAAATTGTAAATTGCTTTTGGTAGGATGGCCATTTTTTATTACATCAATCCTTCAAATTCATGAAAGTGAGAGATCTTTCTATCTGATACCTTCATCAATTTCTTTCTTCAATGACTTGAAGTTTTTATCATATAAGATTTTCACTTGCTTGGTAAGAGATAACCTGAGATATGTTTTTTGAGGCAATTTTGAAGTGTTGTTTTTTGATTTATTTCTCATATCATTTGTCATTTATATTTAGTGGCACTATTGATTTTTGTGGGTTAATTTTGTATCTATTTGCTTTATGGAAATTTTTTGTCAGCTATGAAAATTTTCTATTATTGGATCATTATGTGGATTGGGATCAAGGTAACTGTGGCCTCATAAAACCAATAGGGTAATGTTCCTTTTGTTTCTATTTTGCAGGATGTTTTGAGGAGTATTGGCATTAACTTTTCTTCAAATGCTTGGTAGAATTCTGTACTAGAACCACCTGTTCCTAGGGCATTTTTTGATTAATTAAGAAAAAGTTATAGGTTTGTTTAAATTAATTATTTCATTCTGATTTAACTTTGGTAACTGGTATCTATAGACAGAATTATCCAATTCTTTCAGATTTTTCAATTTGATGGAATACAAGATTTGTGGACTTTTTTGTTTTTTGGTTTTTGTTTTTGTTTTTTTAAATAAGAGTGGAGTTCATTTATGTTTTCATTCTCTTTTTACATATATTTATATTATTACACATATATACAACAAACTCTCTATAGCAAGAAGAACCATGGCATAATCAGGAAGTATATAGATGTTACATTCTTAGTGTTTTGGCTATTTGTATTTGACAGCCTTGAAGAAAACATCATTCCTATCTTGGTGCCTCAAAAATTCTGAATGTAAGTCAATCTCAATCACATCTTGTCATTATCAATTTAAAACATCTATCTAGACATAAAACATCTTAATCCCTAAACAACTAAGCTTCATTGTAAAACCTAAGCTGCCTGGTCTTCAACTCCATCAGAGTATATGTTCATTTTTTGATACAATTCCACGAGGTGCTGAGTAGAAATAATATTCTTTTGTGTTTCAGTGAAATGTTATATAAATTTCTCTTAGAATGATTTGTAATTATATTTATCTTCCACTTTCCTCTGTTGAGTTTTTGTTTGAATGACATGTCTGTTGGTGAAAGTGGTATAATGAAATTTCCTATTTTCACTGTGTGAGTGTCAATGTGTGATGTAAGCAGATATAGTAGCATTTCTTTTATGAACTTGGGTTACATATTGTTTGGTGCATAGATATTAAGAACTGAAAATTCCTATTGATGGATTTTATCTATCATAATATGTAGTATCTTATCTAATTCTTCTGATTATTACTCTTTGAAGTCTTTTTTCAGATAGATATGAAAATGGCTATATCAGTTTGATTCTTATGTCTATTTCCTTTTAAAGTATTTTTCCAGTCCTATACTCTGAGGTTATGTTTTTCTTTGATGTTAATATGTGGGTTTTTTTGATATAACAGAAGGATGGATTTTGTTTTTGTATTCATTGTGTGTGTCTGTGTGTGTGTGTGTTTGTGTTTGTGTGTGTGTGTGTGTGTGTTTAATATGGAAAATTAATAACATTAACTTTTGAGTCCTATTATCTTGTTGTTGTTGCTGTTCATAGTGGTGGTGATCGGTGTGAGGGTGTGAGTGCATGTGACTGTGTATGACTGTGTGTGTGTGTGTTTCCCTTCTTTTGATTTTGATAGTATTATGTTATTTATTTCCTGTGATATTTTGGATGTAGTTAGCCTCTTTAATTTGGAGTTTACCTTCTACCACCTTCTGTGGAGCTTGATTTGTAGATAGATATTGCTTAAATTTGGTTACATCATGAAATGACTTATTTTTCCATTTATTATGGTTGACAGTTTGCAGAATATAGTAGTCCTAGCTGGTATTTGTGGTCTTTCAGAGTTTGCAAGTATATTGGTCCATGAATTTCTGGCTATTAGTATTTTTATTGAAAAGTCAAAGAGAATTAGAATAGATTTGCTTCTCTATGTTCCTTGTTTTGTCCCTTGTAGCTTTTAGTATCCTTGTTCTTTCATAGGCATTCCCTTCATTAAATTAAGAATTATTATTTAATATTTTTCTTGAAAATATTATCTGTGCCTGTGACCTTTGTTTCCTTTCCTGTCTTTATTTTACTAGTCTTAGATGTGGTCTTCTCATAGTTTTCAATATTTTATTATGAGTTTTTTTTACATTTACTGTTTCCTTATACTGAGGTATCTATATCTCCCATTGTGTCTTAAATGCCTCAGATTCTCTCTCCTATCTTTTGCATTCTACTGGTGAAAGTTGGCTTTCTGATTTCTATTTGAGTCCCTAGGCTTATAATTTTCAGATCTTCCTATGTTTGGGTTTTCTTTATTAATGCTATTTCTACTTTCAGATCTTGAATGGTTTCATTTGCTTTATTCCACTATTTGTTTGTATTTTCATAGTTTTTGTAAAGTTGCTTATTCATTTCTTCTTGATAGAAATCTATCAAGTGCATAAAAGATATTTAAAGGTATTTCCTTTATGCTTCCAATATCTTTAGTTACTCAGGACCTGCTGTGATAAGGTTGCTAGGCTCTTATAGACACATTTTTCTGTCTTTCATGGATTTTATTTTACACTGGCATCTGGGATTGGGAAGACGGTAATTATAGGTGCTTATTTCTTGTCTTATTTTTGTTTTCAAAATTTGGTGCTGGAGAGATGGATCAGTGGTTAAATGCACTGGCTGTTCTTTAGCAGTCCTGTGTTCAACTCTCAGGACCCACATTGCAGTTCATAACCATCTACAACTGTAGTCACATAAGATCTGATGCCCTTGTCTGGCGTGGTGAGCAGACAAAATACTTATACACACACAGTAAATAATTCATAAAAATAAAAGTTTAATAGTTCAGTTTTTGTAGCCACGATACAGGAATAGTTCATTTTGTTTATGTCTGCCTGAATTTCCTTTTTTCGCAGGTTTTTTTTTTTGTTGTTTTGTTTTGGTTTTTCAGGGTAACTGACCTTAATAATCTAATTTATAACTACTTTGTCTCTAATACAATTAGTGTTATCTTGAATATAAAATAAAGTATTTTAGTATATTGAAATATTAATAGTGTTTAAATCCTAAAACATTACAGAATTCATATTAGTTTTAAATGTATTGATCATAGAAATTCGAACTTAAGTAATATAAAATTTCATTGTCCATATGAAATGGACTTTTGGCGTATTTCCAACATTGGTGGCTTGGCTAGCTATGTTGGTCTGGAAACTAGCATTATGCTAGACAGCCTTGTACAAAAGCAATTCTCAAGCCTGTGGCTATGAGTTGGTAAAGATCCAGACCAAGGAATCATTGGTATCAGATTGTAGGAAATATGGGACCATGGAATCCTGCCTGGTTTGGATATAGTAGTGTGTGTTTAATGGAGAGATTTATTCTCCATCATTCATTTAGATAGACACTATATTTGTCTAGAATATGTACCCCAGGGTTGGATGATACTGTCAGTATAAATACATCCTCCTTATATGTCAGTCATTTTGCCTTAACTCTCTACTGTACCTGTTACATTTATCTCTCATCAGGATTATTTAGCTCTTGTGAAGGTATTTTCATGTTTCAGTAATTACTTGACTTATTTCTGTAAAATAATGAGCTCTTGTGAATCTTAGCCTTCTACCTTTCTGAAGGCACTCCCTTTACTTCAAAAAACTATTTTCCTAATAATATTTTGTTTACTTTTAATATGTCCTTTTGCCAAGATATATCTCTATTTTATCATAGGAAAATTCAATGCTTTAGCTTCTACACAGAAAAGTAAAAGTAGAAAACAATGTAACTAATATAATCAGAATAAATGTAGATACAGTATGTTATTTTTATAACCAAAATTATTGTATTTATTGTTATAAACACAAATCAAAAATGTTGTAAAATATCATTATATAAACATTTTAATTATTTTAAAGATATACAAATATAAGTCAGGGATTATGATAGTTTTGTGACAAAAAATATAAAATTTATGTACTAATAATGGACAGAATTATTTAGTGACTTTGCATTCTGAGTCTCAATCTTGAACTGAATTTATCAAGGGAAAGCATTGGTAATCAGCAGGTATCATGTAAAGAAGGAAGTACATTGTGTCCTGTGAAGTTTAGTCAGGAAATGGCAGAAAGATGGTGAGATATGTCTGTCATTTTGTGATATGACTGATTAATTTAAAAACTAAAAATGTTCTACTTTGCACACATAAATCTGAGTATTATACATGTTATAATAGGTATGCAGTATCAAATAAAATTCATAGACATTAAAAGTCAAGGAATGAACAAAATTTAAACCAATTGAGAAAGAAACAAGATATGTAATATGAAGGCCCATATCAACAGAACATATAAGGCCTATTTAAATACCAGATAATATGTCAGAAACTGCTAGAAAACAAGCAGAGAAAATCATCTGGAATGCACAGAGACACAGTAACCACACGATGATTTAATATTTACATGTTGAGTTTCATAGCTGCATTTTTAATGATAATATGCAGGTAATACTAATTACCCTTTTCCAGTGTCAATGACATAAAATACATCATGTGTTAAATGATTAAATATTATATATTTATGAAATAAAAGTGTGAACAACTCTTCTATTAATCTGATGAAGTGACAGTCTACTAAAAAAACAAAAAGAAAATTTCTGATTATTAACATTCTCAGGAGAAATAGAAGTCATGAGAAATGTACTCACATGTGTCCTTAAGTTATGGCTTTTAAAGTTTGTGTCACAAGCACAAAGGTGACATCTCAAAAGAGACAAATAAGAAGAGATTTACCTACAAACCTTTACATAGAAGAGTTTGTTTGTTTGCTTTTCTTTCTTTAGAAATAAATATGTAGTAAAAATTTCCTCCTTTTATCTTAACAGTACTGTTATCAAATAGGAACCTTCCACCTTGTTTTAAACAAATAAAATACAAAATAGATGATTTCTCTGAAAATGCATAAAATACATACATTTTTCTATATCAGTTTTACATCAAAATCCTTTGCTCTTTTACACAGTGGGAGAATTGCAGTAGTGTGAATATCACTAGAGCAATTCTGACATTCGCTTGATAAAATTTGCATAAAATATATTTACAGAAATACTGTGTAGCTGGTATATGGCTCTTCACAACCTTTATCATTTTCAAACATAGTCAGTTGTTCATAAATAAACTTACTGAAATGTCTGCCAAGAAAAGCAATTCTAAATAGGATGGAAAATAAGTAAAGGATGGTGTAAATAATTGGTTTTCTAGAGCTGAGATAAAGCAAAGAATGAGATATGACATAAAAATTCTTGTTTTATTAACCTATGCTTATTATGCATAAGGTGTCAAATGCAAATATGAGCCATTAATATTATCTTATTTGATCACTACTGTTTATGTATTTTTGTAGGCATACAAAATTTTGGTGTTCCATAATTCTAACTTATAAATCCACAACAATAACCAACTATAAGAATATTTCTTTCTCTGAAGTGTAGTACATATTAATTTTGAAAAGTGGTAAGACACACAGAAAACATTTACTTTGTTATTATGTTCTTTCATTTGTTGAAACCCATAAAATATAATATTTTATGCTAACAAGAAATCAAATAGTAGCTAATATGAAGGGTTTGTATATCTTAAATCAGGTTCTAGGCCTTACATTCTCATGCATTAATTTCTTAAAAATAAATTTTGGCTCCAAGTTAAGCTCTAAGATTGTGTGTCTTTGCAGGACCAAGGATTTAACTCCTGAGTCATACTTGCTAGAAAGTGACATCACATATATACTGTTTTATCTACCCTCTGTTTATTTTGATTTTATATAGACCAAGTTGCTTATAATGCCTTTCAAATCACTATACAGCCCATGAATTCTATGAATTTGTCACCTTCTTGTCACATATTTTTAGGATATCACCAAGTCTGGTTGATATTTTTAAACAAGTAACTATTTCTCCTAATAAATATGTTGTGAAACATTATTTTAAATAAATCCAAGGCATGTAAATTGGTTTTACAGTGAAGGCTTGTGTTCATAAATGCAGTGAAACAGAACTTGTCAATATTTCCTTGTGCCTACCAAAATTTTAAAGTTAAGTGAAAAAACAAATTGACCTCCTTTAAAAATATATTTCAAGGAAGGAATAATTTTAACTATTAAAACATATTTTTAACAGCAAGCCTTAAAATTTAACAGATAAAATTAAACAGTTATTAACTCTGTGAATTGAGCAAGGTAATAATGTAATAAATCCTGCAGCAATATTCCTCATAGTTACATCTATCTCAACAGTAATTCATTCAGCATTACCCTAATTTCATAGAAGCAACAGAAGAAAGAAAACACACTACTGTGTTCACTGTTAGTATAATTGTGATAAAATAGGTTGTACAAGTCAGGGAAGGAATGAGTAACCTGTTCCTTTACTTTTGTAATCCCAGAAAGTTTGACATTACCTTTTTGAAGAATTAAATCCAGAGTTTAGCCTTGTAATAAAATGTTGAGAAAAATTTGCTTTTCAGATAGAAAACTGCATAGTGAGCCACTGAAGCTACATGAGGCCCTTGATAGTCTTTCTCAAGTTCTGTGTGGAAGAGGACAGGGACAGATTCTATTTATGAGAAGAACAACAAATAGAGGTTGTAAGAGAACCTCAGTATGGACCAACACTTGATTAAGAATCAGAGAACACTGCGCCAATACCAAGACCACGATCAAAGATAGAGCCTCCAACTCCAGCTTCATGCGACCTTCTGTGAGGGAGGGAAAGGCACAAATTATAATCTGAGTCAATTTTAGCCTTTGTAAACGTAGAGGTGTTTTAATCCAGCAATATGGCTGCCCTGGCAGAGGATCACCTTGAATGACTTAGGTTTACGTGATCAAGCTAGAATACAGACACTTTTGTAGGATATACCATTAATCCCTAAGGCTGGAATACATACCTTTAATGTGTCTAGGTGGAATATAGTACACACATTTTATCTCAAACAGTGACTTCTAACTGAGGGACAGACAAAGTGACAAATCAGATTAAGATTTGACAAAAGAATCAGATGTAGACTATACCCAACTCTGACAAGAAGATAGAAAAGAGTAACTACTTAAGAGTAGCACAAAAAGTACAGGAGGTGGGGTTGTAGTGACAGTACAGTAGAGTTTAGGAGTATAGTACAGTTCAGTGCTTTTTGATGCAGCCAGTTGAGTGCAATTGAGTTCATAGTGTTCAGACACAAATATTCTAAGCAGCACAATTCACTGAGAAGTCATTTGAAGCCAATTTGAATCAGTCAGAAAGAATTCAGGAAGAACTTGAAAATGGTAAGCTTATTCAACAGTAAACTTGGCACCTGAAAACAATCTAGGCTTAGACTAGCAGACAAAGGCTAAAAAATGAAGCCTTGAAGGTCCAGGCTTGTAGAAGATTTGATTGTCTAGAGGTGCTTATTGCAACTGCAACATCCAGAGTAAACCTGTCCCTACCTTCAATGGAAATTTTTATATATTTTCTCTCAAAAAAAAAAAAACACAGAAAAAATACTTGTACAAGCAGAAAAATTAACATGATAATACTCAGGCTTGAGGGACAAAAGACAAAGAAAGTAAGAGTGCAGGAACTCGTTAATTGTGAACCTGTGGAACTTAATGAAACTAAATATCAACATAGATAGCCCATTGAACATACAGTGCCCAAGACCAGAAAGATTTAAAAGAAAGTGTATTACAAGCTGGTTCTCAATTACAATGGCTTATATGTGGCAAGAAGAAGCTGCAATTATGGAAAGTTGTAATAGGTCTAAAGGTTTCAATATCATGGAAGATCAATTGTTAGGTAAAGGTCAATGTGCTGACTTGAGACAGCAGATGAAATTTGATGAATCTATTATTATAAAATGTACTCTCGTAATTATAAGAGCCTGGGATAGGGTGGGAGAGCAAAGAAAAACATATATGTCATTCACAAAGGTTATGCAAACCCCAAAGACACTTATAGTGATTTCTTAAATAGATTACTTCCTACATAAGCAATGTAATATCACATGCAGATGTGAGACAGATATTAACTGAAACTAGCTTTTCAAAATGAAAATCAAGATTGTAAAAAAAATTCTCAGACTTTTACAAGCTTGATCAGTATGTATAAATAAATAGATTAGAACAACTGCTGATATTGACCCTAATAATTATACAGTTGGACAAGCAATGGACAATGATTTATCTGTAAGAGACAAAACAATTTGAAAGGAATTGTAGATAAGAATTTCCTAGCAACTTCTCTAGAAGACTTCAGTCTCCTGGTATTTGTAGAAAGTGTGGTAATGCATTGGCCTAAGGAATGAATGTTGGCAAGAGGTAAGCAAGTTTACCCTTACCTAGGTAAAATTTGCTAAGAGATAATCTAGTAAATATGGGGAAATTCCTAATAGAGTTAGCTCACAACGCAGCAACAGACAATATTAGCCAGGTATTTCCTGTTAGCAGTGGAATAGCTCATGAAATTTTGGTGTTGGAGATCTAATATATTCTACAGAAAGAAGTAATACTCCGGACTTAGCCATAAGCAAAAATCTCATAATAGCACCAAAACTTTGATGCTCTAAAATACTCTCTGTAATTCGGGAACATCTATTCCCAAAAATAGTATGAATGGCTTTGGAAAGAAATAACTTAACAAGTACTGGATTCATTGTGCATCTAGGAATTATAAATGAAGAATTGAGAGATTGAGATTATGCATTATATAAAGTAAAATGTGCACTTTGAAGTGAGATATAGGATTGCTCAGCTTTTACTGTCTCCATGTGTCAAAAACAAAGAAGTGCCAAGTGAAAGAATAGCAGTATTTCAAAGAACTAGAAGACAATTATTATTATTATTATTATTATTATTATTATTATTATTATTATTATTATTATTATTATTATTATTATTTGCAAACATTTATCAATAATCAGAAACCAAAATTGAAATTAAATTTAAATGTATGGAAATTGAAGGTTTGATGGAAACAAAAGATTATGTAAGTATAATTTCCCAAGAATTTTGGAAACCACATTAGGCCTTAAGAACCCCAGCTACTTGGCATGAAGCAGAATGTGAAATGTGAGTGCCTAATTGTGTAATTTAAAAGTTAAAAAAATGGTAGTTCATGCCATGTGTGGATTTAAAAAAATCAAATTTTTCTTCAATAAAGAGAAGTGGGGAACATAACATCCAGGTAGACTAAACAATATTTTAATAACTTTAATTTTTTTTTAATTTAATGATCCAAGATGGTGTCACAAACCATGTATTATATCTGATTGGCAGGACTGACTCTAAGAACCAGGCTGGGAGTTACATACCATAAAACCTGAAAAGCCCTGGGTTATAAGAATCCACAAGTGTAGAACACAGCTGAGTCTGGCCTCTGGCCATCCACCTGGTCCACCTGATGATGGGTAGCCAGTTCCCAGATTCTAGACACTTACTCACCTGTGAGCTACACCTGTTCTCCATATCTTTCACTCTGAATCTTGGAATGAACTGTGGGCAGTAAAACACTAGAGTATGAATCTGCTGGTCCAGGGAAGAACCCAGAAGAAGAAGTAGATTTGACCTCGGACTACTTGCCAATAAACAGAAGACCCCAGTGCCCAGACATAGTCACTAAAGCCCAGACAAATGCATGCCAAAATGCTATACCAGCACTCTCACTAGTACTGAACCCTGGGATACTGAGCATGAGCACCTGAGTCTACTGATACAGTGGGGAGTCCAGGGTGTGGAGCAAGGTCCCTGGAGCTGAACTCAGGTCACCTGCCTAATTGAAAGAAGCATTCCCTGATCAAAACAGGTTAAGGGTCAACCTACAAGCACTCAAACAACAACTCCTATCAACAGCCAGTGAAGGACACCAGAAATAACCCACCAATGACAGAAACAGCAAGACAACTAAAGGTTAACTTAAAAACACAAACAACAAAAGCCAAGATAATTGGGCATATTCAGAACCTACTCATTCCAAAGAAATCAGCCCTGGAAATTCAAACACAACTGAAGCAAAAGAAAAGTACCTTAAGTCTCTTGTAATGAAGACAATACTGGGAAAATGAAAATAATACATAAACAAATAGAAGAAGATGCAGCCAAACAGATTGAGGACCTTAAAGAGGCCATGACAGATACTTATAGAGAGGAAATGTAGAAATTACTGGAGTAAGTTCAGGAAAATACAATCAGATGAAGGAAATAAATAAAATGGTTCAAGATCTGAACATGAAAATATAAACAATGACAAAGCACAAACAGGAGAAAGCCTGGAAAATGAGAACTTAGAGAATAAAACAGGAATTGCAAAAGTAAGCATCACCAACAGAATAGAAGAAATAGAGGAAAGAATCTCAGGTGTAGAAGACAGGGTGGAAGAATTTGATGTAACCATCAAGAAAATGTTAAATCTAAAATATTCCTTACAAAAACATTGAAGTAATAAAGGACACTATGAAAAGACGCTCCAATGTGCAGAAAATATTTTCAATAAAATCCTAGAAAAAAGTCCCAATTTAAAGAAGGTGATGTATATGAACATACAAGAAACTTGCAGAACACAAAATAAAGTAGAACAGAAAATAAAATCCTCCTGCCACATAATAATCAAAAGAGAAAATGTGTGGAAAAGAGAAATATTAAAAGCAGCAAGAGAAAAAGTCCAAGTAACACATAATGTCAGTCCTATCAGAATTATATACAACTTTTCAGCAGAAATCATAAAGTCCAAATGGTTGTGGGCAGAGGTCTTGTAAACATTAAGAGAACACAGATGCCAGTCCAGACTATTACCCAGTGAAATAATGATAGATTAAGAAAACAAGATATTGCATGACAAAAACAAAATCAAACAGTATCTCCCCACAAATCCAGGTCTTCAGAAGTTACTAGTGTGAAAACTTCAATCGAAAATGGCAAACTACAACCAGGATGACAAAGGAAATAGATAACTTCACCTTACAGAACAAAGCCAGGCAAACATGCAAACACACTACTAACATCAAAACAAGAAAATCTAACAAGCCACTGCTCGTTTAATCAACCTCAATATCAGGGACCCCAACTCTCCAATACATAGATACAGACTAATATGGTGAATGCATAAACAAGACCCAGCATTGTTCTGCCTTTAATAAACACATCTCAGGAACAGAGATAGACATTTCCTCTAAAGAAAAGGTATTCCAAGCAAACAAACAAAGAAGAAAATGGTATAGTTATTCTACTATCTAATAGAAAAAGACTTTCAAGCAAAATTAATCAAAATAGATGAAGAAGGACATTTAATATTCATCAAAGGAAAATTCAATCAAGATGACATCACAATTCTGAATATTTGTCACTCAAATGCAAGGCTTTATAAAAGAAACATTAAGGCTTAAACCACACACTGATCCCCACACATTAATAGTGGAAGACTCCAACAGCCTACTTTCACCAAAGGATAAGTCAATGAAAAAGAAGATAAACTGAGAAATAATGACACTAACCTATGTCACGAATCAAATGGACCTATCAGATATCTAAAGAACATTTCATCCAAATAGAGAAGCTTATAACTTATTCTCAGCATCTCATGAGACATTCCAGAATTGGTCATATAGGAGTTCACAAAGCAAGCATCAACAGATATATGAAGATTGAAATAATACCGTGTATCCTATCAGAGTGCCATGGACTAAAACTGTACTTAAACAATAAGAGAAATTAAAAAAAAAACTTACACACACATGGAAACTGACCAATTCTCTATGCAGTTTCTACTGAGTCAGGGAAGAAATGAAGAAAAAAATAGGGACTTCCTAAAATTCAATGAAAATAAAAGCAAAAAATACCCAAATATATTGGACACATTGAGAGCAGTGCTTCCTAAGAGGAAAGTTTGTAGTACTAAGTGCCTTCATAAAGAGGTTGGGAACATCTTATATAAACAACTTAATGACACATATGATGGTAGCCTTAGGAAAAAAGAAGTAGAAACACCTAAGAGTAATAGATGGCTGGATATAATCAATCTCAGGGCTGAAATAAATAAAATAGAAACAAAGTGACCAAGCCAAGGGGTCAACAAAAAAAAGCTGGTTCTTTAAAAAAATCAAGAAGATAGACAAACCATTGGCCAAACTAAGTAAACAGCAGAGAGAAAGTATACAAATCAGCAAAATAAAAGGGAGACATAACAACAGACACTGAAGGAATCCAAAGAATCAATAAGCCTATTTTCCTCCAAAAATTCAAAATCTAAAGAAAATGGACACTTTTCTTGGTTTATTTCCCTAGCTAATGTTTGATCAAGATCAGGTAAATAAATTAAATAATCATATTTCTCCTACAGAAATAGAAGCAGTCATCAAAATATCTCCCAACCAAAATTAGTGTAGTTCCAGATGGTTAAGTGCAGTCTTCTACCAGACCTTTAAAAAGAGCTAATACCAATACTTTTCAAATTACTCCACAAAATAGAAATAGAAAGAACTTTGCCAAATTCATTCTATGAGTCCACAATAACCTTGATATCTAAACCTTGCCAAGACCCAACAAAAAAGAAAAAGAATTTCAGACCAATTTCTCTTCTGAACATTGATGCAAAAATAGTCAATCAAATACTTGCTAACTGAATCTAAGAATATATCAAAGATATCATTCACCATGACCAAGTAGGCTTCATCCCAAGCATGCAGGGATGCTTCAAAACCATCAATGTAATCAAGCATATAAAGAAACTAAAAGGAAAAAATGATCATCTCTTTATATGCCAGCACCTATTATGTTTAAAGTCTTGGAGAGATCAGGCATGGAAGACATATACCTAAACATAAAAAGGCTATATACAGCAGTCAAAAGCCAACATCAAATTAAATGGGGAGAAACTCAAAAAACTTCTACTAAAGTCGGATACTAGACAAGGCAGCGCACTATTTCCATATCTCTTATACATAGTACTTGAAGTTCTCACTAGACCAGTAAGACAACAGGAGATCAAAGGTATTTATATCAGAAAGGATGAAGTAAATTTATCATTATTCACAGATGATATGATAGTGTATGAAAGCGACTCCTAAAATTATGCCAGAGAACTTTTACAGTAGAGAAACACCTTCATCAAAGTGGCTGGATACAAAATCATCTCAAAAAAGTTAGTAACCATCTTGTTTACAAATGACAAACCTGCATAGAAAGAAATTAGGGAAACTATACTCTTCACAATTGTTTATATAAAGTAGCTTGGTATAATTCTAATCAAACAAGTAAAAGACTCGTATGAGAATTTTAAGTGTCTGAAGAGGGAAAATGAAGAAGATATCAGAAGATGGAAGGCTCTCCCTTGTTCATGAATCAGGAGAACCAACATTGTATAAATTGCCATCTGACCAAAATACTTTACAATTTCAATGCAATCCCTATCAAAATAACAGAACAATTTTTATAGGCCTTGAATGATCAATTCTCAATGCCATCAGGAAAACAAAAATTCAAAAATAGGTAAAGCAATCCTGCATAATAAAAGAGCATCTGGAGAAATCTCCATCCCTGATCTCAAGCTATACTATAGAGCAACAGCAATAAAATTGGCATGGTACTGGCATGGAAATAAGCTGATTGATCAATGGAATGGAATTAAAGACCTAGAAATTAATCCACACATCTATGGATACTTGATTTTTGAAATAGAAACCAAATCTTTACAATAGAAAAAAAAAGCATTTTCAATAAATTGTGCTGGTCTAACAGGGTGTCTATATGTAGAAAAATACAAGTATATCCATAGTCATCACCATGCATAAAACTCAAGTCCAAGTGGATTAAAGACCCAACATAAAACGACACACACTAAATCTGTTAGAAGAAAACATAGTTAAGAGCCTTGAACTCATTGAAACAGGAGCCAACTTCCTGAAGAGAACATCAACAGCCCAGGCTCTAAGGTCAACAATTAATGAATTGGACCCATGAGACCAAAAAGCTTCTGTAAGGCAAAGGATACTGTCAACAGAACAAAATCCTCTGGCTGGAAGTTACTGCATACCTTTAATCCCAGGCCATGACATTTAACTAGTGGCAGATGAATCAGAGAAAGACTGGGGATAAAATGAAGATAGTATATGCTACTTAAGAGCAGGGCAGATAGAGAAGGGAGGATTACAGTATAGGAATACAGTAGAATTTGGACAGTCAGTACAGTAGATTTTGATACAGTTTGGTACAGTCAGTTGAGTGAAGGAGAGATCATGCAGTTCAATTTGTGGAGTTCAGAAGCAATTTTTCCAAGCAAATACTGTCATTAATGAAAGAAAGTGTCACATTGATATGCCACTGAAGTCAGCAAACATTTAAAGATATTTTACTTTTTAAAGATATTTACTTTTAAATTATTTCAAAACTATAAAGATATATGAACTCTTCTGATCTTCTCTGAATCCAGGATGTACTTGCTATAAGTTTATTGTAGAAAACAACAAAAAGAAAGGTACAAGACGTGTCCTTAATGAGCACAGATGCAAAACACATCCATAGAAGTTGAACAAATTAAATCAACAGCATAGTAAGAGTTTTCAGAATAACCAATAAATGTAATTTGATATAATTTTATTAATTGAATTATATGAGTCTTCGATTTATTAGTTATAAGTTTATAGATTCATAAATCCATAAGAACAGAAAGCATAAACATAGAAGCAAAACAACCTGAGGAACAAGTTAGATAATAATAAAGAGAAAGAAATTTTGAGAGGGTGTATGGAGTATGAGCAAGATATGCTCAAAGTTCATCATATAATGCCCTTTTGGGGGCTATAAAAAAGGATGAAAATTAGTCTTTGAAGCAAGTCAGTAACCAGAACTCCTCCATGGCCTGTGTTTTAGTTCCTGACTCTGCTTTGAATTTCTCACCTCACTTCCTTTCTTGATGATATATAAACTATCAGATGTAATAAACTTCTTTTCTATCCAAGTGGCCTTTGTTCATGTCAATTGAACAGACATCAAAGAAGAAGAGAAATGTATTTTTACTACATTTATACTTAAGGTAGCTTAGAATATGAAGAAGAAGAAACAGCAATTTTTGACATATTTATTCAATATCTTGACACATCCAGGGGCTGGTGAAATTGCTCACTAGTTAGCTGCTCTTAAGAGGGACCTGGGTTTAATTCCCAGGAGACAGATGGTGTCTCACAGACACTCAAAACTACAGTTCCAGGGATCTGATGCCCTTTTCTGTTCTCTGTACTGCAGTGCACACTTATCTTACATAGACTATAAAAGCAGTCAAAACACCAATATACGTAAAGTAAAAAAAAACTTTGTAATGATTTTTATTAATCTAATAGCTGGATAACGTGTTTATGAAATAGAGCAATTCCTTATGCATAGAAAGACATTGACCTCCTGAAAGACTAAAAGGATATTAAAGGATACAGAAAAAGGCATTTTAATGAATTGTTCTTTGGTATTAGTGAAATCTCTTTGAATCCTAGCATGAAAAATGCTAAATTTGTGATTTTTAAATACTTTATTTAGATTTTCTCTATTTCACTTTCATTCTTTGTTAAGTACAAGATATTTTGATTGGCTGGCATGAAGATGCACAGCTTTAATGAAGAACATGTGCAGTGGTGACATATTTTTGTAACTCTTGCATACACACAGGAGCCAGGGACTCAAAATCCTAAATGAATTTTTTTCACAAAGTATTTTTGACAATATCTGTTTGTGAAACTGATTTTCCTCTTATAATAGATGTTTCTGTTAACTTGTAAAAATGATCTTGGATTCATCAAAATATAAAGTTAGACCCAAAGAAGTTAATGGCAAGATGCTTGGTAAAAGGCCTCACTGAAGCTATCCTGGGCATATTTTTAACATCTTTGTATATGTCTTGTTATTACATTGCATACATTATTCCCTGTCCATTAATGTTAAACAGAAATGCTCAAGTTGATACACACACTGAATGATCACCAGGTATTGCAATACTTATCATACTTCTCTGCTGGATGTATTCTGCTCTCTCAAAGAGATTTTTTTGCTTCCTTACTTTGCAGCATGTCTCACTAGCGTTGAAATGTCACCCCATTTTCAGTATGCCTCATGGTGACATTGATCTATTTTTTGAAAGACACAAAAAACTACTTTCTATGTAAAGTAGACTTGTTATAATTTCAATAAATTAATTTCTTCGAATTTGAAAGAATCCATTTCCCCCTATTTTTTTTTTATTGTATTCAGATTATAATTCAGGAACAATTTTCCTGTCATATTCACTGTCATACAAAAAAAATCGTTCCTACTTTCTTAAAGAACAGAAATTGTTAGTGACAGATTCTTATATGAATTATCTTGGCAATTGGGTTACCTGATGCTCATCTTTGGCTTGGATTAGGCTATCAAGTGCTGTTAAAAAAAAAAGGCAATAATTTTCTTCCCAAGATTTGAGAGTTTCCCTTTTAAGCATTCTATTTCTCACTTATACATACCAAATAAATGACAATATCCTTAATGTAATACCCACTTAATTTACCAAATATTTATAGAGATGAACCTATGAAGTTAGATTTCATAAAATGTAATGCTTTTAAATACTTAAATGATTTTCCCTGAAGCCTGCAATACCATTTTGTGAAATGGTGTTTCTTTCAAATTTGTCAGCTATTAGAGTATAGGACTTCTTAGTTTATTAGCAATACAAATGTTATGACTGAATTAGAGAAGCTTCTCTAATCACTGAAAGGTCTTTGAAAGCTCCAAAGTAATTATATCTTGTAATTATCAGAAAGTAAAGTTCTTCAATCATTTCCACAGTCAAGCATTTACTGGTTCTCAGCCCGCAGCTATGTGTGGATAAGATTAGCTTCTAATTATAGGGATGGAAAATAATTAAGGTGAAATAAAATTTTCATTTTAACTTGCATATGCTATTTGAAATAAGAAAGTTTTCTGCTCTTATGAAATGTTTCAGAAGTCTTGAAGATCAAATTGTTATTGTGCTATAAGTACCAATCATAGGAGAGGTGAACAGCTTTCTTTTATTTATTTTGCGAAGTAAATAAATATTCAAAATACTTACACTGTAATGAGTGGCATAGTTTTATTAAACTAGCTAACTTATTGAGTTCATTGCATTAAGAAAGTGCATAGAGGGACAAATAAACAAATGCTACTTTAAATTAACAGTTTTTTAATGAAGGATAACTGATACAATATTTTGTTTTGAATTATGCACTTGTAAATCACAACATCAGAAATGCAATAATTTATAAAAATGTTTGCTAATATATCTTCAGTGAAATAAATTTATATTAATAAATATCAACATTCAATTTTTTAAAAGTATTAATATATTTTTAATACAACATTATATCCATAAAACCTTTGAATTACAAAGTGTACTGCTTGCAAGATATGATAGCACAATAGTAGCAGAGAAGTTGTTGACATAGTCAGAGTCTGATGTGATTTAAGGCCCACTCCATGAAGTAGAACCCATACTTGACTCTACTTAAGTGACTAAGAAACAGAGAATAGATGGTCCACAGAACTAGCATACAACTGAACACCACTGTTTTAAAAGTATATCAATAAAATGACTTCTAATGATATTACGTGATCATTGATCTATGTTATACTCATAGATCAATACTTTATTCAGTCTTCTTCAGAGAAGCTTCCTTCTGCAGCAGAGAGCTGATGCAGAAACCCAAAGTCAGACAATACACACACACACACACACACACACACACACACACACACACTCACATACACACACACAGAGCACTTTGAACACACATCTCTAAATGGAAGGTTTCCATCAAATTCTACCCTTTTATACCTCAGGAAATTTAACAGAAAAGGAGACAGAAAGGATTTAAGTGCTAAACGGGATATAAGATATCAAGAAAACTAATAGCCACTCGCTTAACAAACCAAGGCCCATATGAACTCATAGAGACTGAATCAGCAAGCACATGCCCTACATGAGTCTGGGACCAGATGCTGTGCATATATATTACAGCTTGCAGCTTATTATTTTTGTGGGACACCTGAATTTGTGAACAAGAAGGTCCTGTGTCTGCCCTTGGGATACATCTCATTCTGTTGGGTTGTCTTGTCTAGACTTGATGTGATGTTTTTTACTTTATCTTATACATTGTTTTTTAATGTTTGGCTGTCATAACTTAGAAACTTGTTTTTTTTTTCTAATGAGAGACAGAAAGTGAGTGGATCTAGCAGGGATGGTAAAAAGGGAAACTGTAATCAGAATTTCTTGCATGAAAAAACTGTTGATTAATAAATATAAATAAAAGCTAAATAATCTATAAAGAATTTGGTGACAGTAAATTATATTCATTAGTGGAAAAATATGTCATATCTTCACTATATATTTTCATTATTTTGTTGTTGTTTCACTGAACAGAATTTATGCACCTTCCTCCAGAGAGCTAGGATTTTTCTTGGGATAGTTTTAGATCACTTATGTGCTTTCTTGGTTAAGCAAGAATCATTCAGTATTATTTTTAATTTTAATTTTATTAATTTATTCAGATTACAACTCCATTCTTATCCCATCACTTGTATCCTCCCATTCCTCCCTCCCTCCCAATTTCACCCTATTCCCTTCCCCTAGGTCTATGACAGTTGGGAACCTCCTCCCCCACTATATGGTCATAGGTTATCAAGTTTCATCTTGGTAGCCTGCTAATTCTTTCTTTGAGTGCCATCAGGTCTCCCCACCAAGGGGAGGTCATCAAATATGGAGGACCAGAGTTTGTGTCAGAGTCAGTCCCCGCCCTCCACATAACTGTGGAGAATGTCCTGTCCATTGGGTAGATCAGAGTATGGGTTCAATGTTTACTATTGTATTGTCCTTGGTTTGTAGAGTAAAGAATGTTTCAGTTTTCACTTGTGTTCTTTAAAGCAGTTCTTAAATGTGATAGGTATTTTCATTTACCTCTCTCCATAAAACTGTATCTTATTTCTTTTGTATGTTTTTAAAGTACAAATTAAAAAAACAAAAAAAAAACATAATATAATGAAATCAATCCTGGTGTCAGTTGTGGGCAGGGATTTTCTGACCTGAATACACAGGAGAAGAAGAAAAAGAAGTCAGTATATATTGGCAAAAGGAGTCAAATTGGACAGGGCTACTAAATGTGTTGAAGAAACCAGGAGGAAGCTATGCAGAAAATATGACTCAGTGTGAACTCTCTCTCATCTACTTCTTTCATGTGAGATAACTCGTTACCCTCAAGTTGAGGGATCTTGTCAGAGATAGCTGCACAGTACTCCATCACTGTTCATTTACCATAGATGCAAAGAGTTAGCTTGGAGTGTATATAGGGATGCACAATTAAGGAGGCAGAAAAGAGAAACACAATTTTAAAAAGAATTACTACCAGGACCTTGAAAGATTTGTAAATTTTTGCTTACCTTTGCTTTTTGTTTCATGGTCTCTACAATGGGCTAGTTTGAGTTCCTCTCTGGGTGTTTTGTTTTGGCTCACTGTGTAATCTGTAGCAAAGTTGTCTAGAAGTGCTATGCTTTTCATAATATACTCTATGTTCACTACCCAAATTTACGTGCTTGTCAAAATGCAACAGGGTAAAGACACAGTTAAGTACAGTTAGGAATTTCAAATTTTTCTTTATGTCTTCTCATATCTTCTTGAACTGTGTCTTTCTCTCCATTTTCTTTTCCTATTCACCTTTTGATATCTCCAGTCCTTATCATTCTTGGAACCAAGATTTTTTAATCTAAGCCTTTGACCTTTTGACTACAGTAACTGCCAGTATACTCAGTCATGTAACACGGTCCTGGTCTTCAATACACTCCACAAAAATACTTGACCACCTGTCTTTGGCTCTCTCTAGTAGTATAGTACACAGATCCCTTCATAATGTAGTTCTTGTCTTCTTGTGCAAAACACATGCTCAGGCAGGGATATCATCTCATCTCTAGACAGAGAGGTGTGGCTTCTCAGAAGTTCACAGAGACTTCACAAGATAATAGAAACTTCATGGATTCCAACTTTTATATTCTTAGAGATTGGCTCATAAAACTTTATTTGTTGTGTTGTTGTAACTGTATTTGTTGTTGTTTGTGTGATTGTTGTATAATGAAAGCACTGAAAAAAATTCAATGTCCTTCTTCACCATGCATTTGTGGATGACTACCAAAAAGTCTGCTTTGCTGGAGTATTTAATTTTACTGAAAAATTTTAGGTGTGGATATTCATGACTTTCATTATATGAACTGAGTTTGCTCATCTCTTTTGATTAATTTTGGTTGAAAATCTATTTTATTATATATTAAAATGGCTCCACCAGCTTGCTTCTTATGTTCATTTGCTTGGAAGCCCTTTTTCTAGCCTTTTACCCCAAGGTAATATTTATTTTTGTAGCTAAGATGTGTTTCCTGAACGCCAAAGAGTGTTGGTTCTTGTTTATATATCCATTCTGCTATCTGTTTCTTTTTATTTGAGAGTCAAGACAGTTGATATTGAGAGAGATTCATGAACAGTGATTGTTACATCCTTTTATTTGGTGTTGGTTGTGCTAGTGTGTTTGTCTGCTTTTTGTTTTGTTAAATGAAGTTATTTATTTCTTGTGTTTTCCTTGGTATAGTTAAGCTATTTTGGTTGGAGTTTTCCTTCTCCTGTCTTCTGTATGCTTGAATTTGTGAATAGGTACTATTTACCTTTTTTTTTTTTTTTTTTGTCATGGAATATCTTTTTTTCTCCAATTGTGTTTACTGAGTGTTTTCCTGGGTATAGTAGTATTGTATCTGTGGTCTCTTTGAGATTGCAAGACCTCTGCCCAGGCCCTTCACCTTTTTTGGTGCCTGCTGAAAAGTGAGGTGTGATTCTGATATGTGTGCCATTGTATGTTACTTTTTCCCTTGCTGCTTTTAATATTTATTCTTTACTCTGTACATCTCATGTTTTGATTATTATGCGGCAGGAGGGTTTTCATTGCTGGTCTACTCTATTTAGTGTTCTGTAGGCCTCTTCTATGTGTATATACATCTTTTTCTTTAAACTGGGAACATTTTCTTCTATGATTTTTTAAAATATTTCTGGAACATGAAGCTTGATGTCTTCTCTTTTCTCAATTCCTATTATCCTTAGGTTTCATCTTTTCATGTTGTCCTTGATTTCTTGGATATTTTGTGTAAGAAACTTTTTGATTTAAAATATTTTTGATGGTTGTATCAAATTCTTCCATTGTATCTCTATACCTGAGATTCTTTTTTAAAATTTTTTATTAATTTATTCTTGTTACATCTCAACTGTTATCCCATCCCTTGTATCCTCCCATTCTTCCCTCTCTCCCATTTTCCCCTTACTCCCCTCCCCTATGACTCTTCCTGAGGGGGATTTCCTCCCCTTGTATATGCTCACAGGGTATCAAGTCTCTTCTTGGTAACCTGCTATCCTGTCTCTGAGTGCCACCAAGTCTCCCCATCCAGGGGACATGGTCAAATATGAGGCACCAGGGTATGTGTAAAAGTCATACCCCACTCTCCACTCAACTGTGGAGAGTGTTCTGCCCATTGGCTAGATCTGGGTAGGGGTTTAAAATTTACCACCTGTATTGTCCTTGGCTGGTTCCTTAGTTTGGGTGTGACCCCAGGCCCCAAAACTGCCTATCATAATATTCTACTTGTAGGCTTCTAGGGCCCTCTGGATCCTTCTACTTTGCTATTCTCCCATGCTTCTCTCATCTAGAGTCCCAATAGGATGTCCTCCCCTCTTTCCCAGTTTCTGGGTAAGTGAAGGCTTTCATGAGACATGCCTCTTGGGCTAGTATGCAGATATAAGTGAGTATATACCATTTGAGTCTTTCTGCTTCTGGATTAACTTACTTATTACGATCATTTCTTGCTCAATCCATTTGTCCACAAATTTTGGGAATTCCTTGTTTTTAATAGCTGTGTAGTATTCCATAATGTATATGTACCACAATTTCTTTATCCATTCTTCTACTGAAGGACACTTAGACTATTTCCATGTTCTGGCTATTATGAATAAGGCTGCTATGAACATGGTTGAGGAAATTTTCTTATTGTGTGCTGGAGCATCTTTTGGGTATATTCCAAAGAGTGGAATAGCTGGGTCTTGAGGAAGCCGTATTCCCAGTTTTCTGAGATAGCACCAGATAGATTTCCAAAGTGGCTCTGTTCAGATCCGCCGGACAGTTTCCTGAGACTCACAGACCCCTAGGGAGAGAATGGGGGGACAAGAGACACAAGGAACAGACAGTAAGTCAAAGAGTCTCATCAAGCTGAAAAAATTTTATTTTTCTCAGGCTGCTTATAAGCACAAGGCAGGATGTGGGGTGGGGGCAGAGGGGAAATAAGATGAGAGTGAGGTCAGCCCCCTACTGCTGCATACTACAATGTTCCCTTCATGGTCAGGTAGCCTTGCGCAAACGGACTGGCGCTAACCTAGACGAAACAGATTTATATCTGGTTATTGAGGAAGCTGAAGATAGGACAGTATGACCAGAGCTAACATAAGTGAAACAAATCTATATCTGGTTATTGAGGAAGCTAAAAGCAGGAGGTTTCCTGGAGAGTTCTCTGAGAGGTCACCGAAAGGGAGGGAGCAGGAGAGGTTTTTGTCAGGTAGAACACAAGGGGTCCAAATGGCCATAGCGCCCCCATCATCTCCCCCTTTCTTATATACAACGAAAACAGAGAGGGGGAAGTAGAGGCCTGATCTCCCTGAAGAGATGGGCATTGCGTTAATTTCTCTCTGGACTGAGCATGATGTCCTTAACCTCCTGGGTGCTTTTGTGGAGGAAAGGGGGGCATCTGGTGCCATGGTTTTGCACCAAACCTTTATGCAATCAGGCATGCTTCTCAGGAGTTTGCCAAGGAAGGAGTGCGGGCAAAACTCCCTGCAGTGCTAAGCCTCGCATCCTCTCGATGGTCTTTGGGGGAGTGATGATCTTTGGTGTGCTTCATCCTCAGAGTCAGCCTCAGGCAGGTGCAGATAGTGAACCTGTAAAGGTTTTGCTGCGAGGTCTTCAAACTGCCTCTTTATTAGAGAGGTCAGTCGAGCAAAGGCCGAGGGACCGAAATAGACCAGGAGCAATAGACCAAGAAGTGGTCCGAGAATAGGGGGAAGAAGAGTGGACAGTCATTGAGAAGTAGAGAACCAGTTTTTATACCAGCTTTCGCTTTTCTCCCTCTCTCTTTGTCGTTTTTCTAGTCCTTCTCATACTCTACGCATGCTATCCCTCCCCACTCCGGATTTATCTGCAAAAGTGCAGCATTCTTCTTTTAAAGCTGCACAGAGCCCCCCCCCCCCGTTATAAAAACAGAAGATTAAGACCTCCTCGGTTTTGCAAAACCACCTCTGCTAGGGAGGAAAGTGACTCACTGAATGCCTCAATGATTTGTTGAATTTCCCGAACATCCTGATCTATGGTAGCACTGAGTTCAAAATAATATTGATTGGAAAGGACCAGGGGCGAGATTCCACTACTTGTGCCCACCATGTCGAGTCCCAGGATGACTGCAACCGTGATTGCTGTTATGGGTTCCCGGGGTCATCTACGGAGGAGTGAGGTGGAGTTGTCAGGGGAGTTGTCCGAAGGGGAATGCTCTTCTTGGTTCCACAAGTGAAAGAATTCAGGGGGAGAAATAGGTTAATCATGGGATAATTTGTACAAGAACACAAAAGTCCTTACGTGCAACAAGATTAGGAGCAAATATACAGGGCGTAAGACCTGATGAGCAGGCCCACCAAGTATCTAAAGGGGGAACAATATATGTAGATGTAGAAATATCGGGGTAAGTCAGGGTACTGTTACATAGGAAGGATAGGGAGGCGGGAATGAGAGTTCCAGGTCCCAACAAGCAACTTCCTGTCCCCGACACCCATTCGAGGGAGAGACCCTCAGGACTGGGCTGATGCCAGTGACAGGTGGAGTGATTTGAAGCCACCATATAGTTAGTCAAGGAGACGGCAATGCCATCATAAAAGGGGGGGGGGGAGAATGATAGCAAAGCCAGCATTCTTCTAAAAGGTTAGGATGAGAGGCATTAATGTCCAAAAAGGTTTGTTGTACAAGGGTAAACACAAGGTGTGAGGAGGTTGTTGAAGGGAGAGTAGTAGTGGGCAATTTTGGGGAATAAGGTATATCTATGGAAGGTGTGGGAGTCTGAGAAAGCTTAGGTATGGGAACCTGAGTAGGCTTAGCAAGGGGTTTACGAGGTTTTGGGGCTAGCACAGGATTAGGCCCAACCGCCTGAGGCGAATGCTGGAGGGGGGGGGATCTCTTTTAGAAGCTTTATGGAGAAGGTGATTCCAGTATCTGTGCCCTGTTGGTATAATCGAAGTCCCCAATGAAATCCTCGAGTCCAGTTGATAAGACAACCTGGAGAAGTAATATTAATCTGAAGTGGCAGGTACCATCCCTGAGTATTATGGTTGGATGGTTTGCAAGCATCAATGGCCTCAAGAGGATTATTGGGTTTGGGAAAGCCCCCTTTTAAGGTAATATAATCCCATGAGGAAGACGGTTTCCAATATGTACTTCCCATTGTTTCACAGCCCCAAGCTGCGCAATAATAATCTAACTTGCCACCGCATTTGTGATGCCAGGCCCTATCGCGGTGGGGTCCAGGACAGATATAGAAATCAGACTCTTGCATGAGGGTCCATCGGAGAGAGTTACTGCAACTGGGCCCAGATACTCTGCGCACTGATGCAAGGGACAGAGATACCCCAACAGGAGCAGGAATCCCGAGTTGCAAAATGGGCGGGCTTTTCAGGCAGGTCACTCTCTGGGGCAGAATGGACTGTAAGTTGAAATTCCAAACCTCAAGGTATTCCAGCGCCAAGCGCCATTTTACATAAGTCAGGGGTCAGTGAATCAGGATAACAAGTAACAGGAGAAATCCGAGAGGAAGACCAGACAGAATCACCCCTCTCGGAGAGAACTACCCAAGTCCAATTCCAGGGATAATGGATGTTGGTCTGAGGTCGTTCCAATCCGAGCATGTGAAGTAGAGGGCCCATCAGGAGCGTCTGGATCGCCCGCAGTGCCCTCCTTGGCCTTTCCTTCGTCAGTTTCCTCTCCTTCACTCTCCTTCCGGCCCTCGGGAGAATGTCCTCATGTCTGGTGAGCAGGTGTTGCACCGCCACTAGGAATAGTCATACCGCTACGAAGTGAAAGTGGAAAAGCATTCGTAGTGTGGGTTGGCCGCCCAGAGAGTGCCTCACCATTCAAAAATGAGAGACTCACGGACCCCTAGGGAGAGAATGTGGGGACAAGAGACACAAGGAATGGACAGTAAGTCAAAGGGTCTGATCAAGCTGACATTTTTTTTCCTCAGGCTGCTTATAAGCACAAGGCAGAATGTGGGGTGGGGGCAGAGGGGAAATAGGATGAGAGTGAGCTCAGCCCCCTACTGCTGCATACTGTAATGTTCCCTTCATGGTCAGGTAGCCCTGCGCAAATGGAATGGAGCTAACCTAGAGGAAACAGATCTATATCCGGTTATTGAGGGCGCTAAACACAGGCGGTCTCCTGGAGAGTTCTCCAAGATCACCGAAAGGGAAGGAGCAGTAGAGGTTTTTGTCAGTTAGAACACAAGGAGTCCAAATGGCCATGTTTTCTGAAAGCCCCCCCATCAGGCTGTACTGGTTTGCATTCCCACCAGCAATGAAGGAGTGTTCCTCTCTCCCCACATCCTCGCCAGCATATGATGTCCCTTGTATTTTTGATCTTAGCCATTCTGATGGGTGTAAGATGGAATCTCAGAGTTGTTTTGATTTGCACTTCCCTGATGACTAAGGAGGTTGAGCATTTCTTTAAGTGTTTCTCAGCCATTTGATATTCCTCTGTTGAGAATTCTCTTTTTAGTTCCGAGCCCCATTTCTCAATTGGGTTATTTGGTTTGGTGGTGTTTAATTTCTTGAGTTCTTTATATATTTTGGATATTAGGCTTTTGTCAGATGTAGGGTTGGTGAAGATCTTTTCCCAGTCTGGAGGCTGTTGCTTTGTTCTCTTGACAGTGTCTCCTGCCTTACAGAAGCTTCTCAGCCTCATGAGATCCCATTTATTAATTGTGGACATTAAGGCCTGGGCTGTGTGCTTTACCCAGCACGGAGCCCAGCCTGTGTCACAGCAGGGGAGCTTCAGCTGAGCTGCCTTGGGCTTACCTGAGCATGGAGCCCAGCTTGCGTCACAGTGGGGGAGCTGTGGCTGAGCTGAGCTAGTGCCTCAGGCAGATTTGCTTGCTGAACTGAGCCAGCATCTCCATGGCACTGCGCACTGAGCTGACCCTGGGACTCTGGGACTGAACAATCCGCCGAGTCCAGTTTGGGTCTCAAGGCACCACACGACCCAAATCCTGCCCAGAGTTTCCTCTCCCGCAGCACCTCCCACTGGCCTCCACACCAATTGCCTTCATTAGAAGGCTCTGAGCTGCAAACCTCAGCCACCGCTGCCACTGCTGCTGCTGCCTCTGCTGCTGCTGCTCTGATCTGAGAAAATCCATGCTCCTCCCTTGTGCAGGGGCACGCATGTCCTCCACACCTGGTCCCTCCGAACCGTGGAGCATTCCTCCTGCCATGGTGTGGGAACTTCGGTGTTCCTGGCTCAGAAATCTGTGCAATTCCCTGAATTGTTCACTGGAGCTTCCAAACATGGTCCACACTTCTCGCCGCCATCTTGGAGGAATCAAGATTCTTTCCTCTATCCCTTTTATTCTGTTGGTAATGCTTTCTTCTACAGTTACTATTTTCATCTTTGAGTTCTCTCTTTCTAGGTTTTCCTCAGTTTGTGCTTTTATTATTGTTTCAATTTTCACCTTCAGCTCTTCATCGATTTTATTAATTTCCTCCACCTAATTGCACTTTTCTGAATTTCTTACCTTCCTTTCTATAGGCCTCTGCTGTGACCTCTCTAAGGCCTCAATTTTTTTGGCTGTATCTTCCTATATTTGTTTACTGATTTTATTCATTTCCTCTATTATCATCTTCATTATGAAGGATTTTAGGCCATTTTCTTTTGCTTCAGTTGTGTTTGAGTTTTTAGGGCTTATTGCTTTGGGATAACTGAGTTCTGAAGACACCATATTATTTTGGCTTAGGTTTTTTGTGTTTTTAAGCTAACTTTTTTTTATCCTGATGTTTCTGGCATTGGGTAGTAGTTTCTGATATCCTTCATTGGCTGTTGAAAGCAGCTTTTAAGTGAATGGCTATTGGTTGAGGTCCTTACCTCCAGGGTTCAGAGAACCCTTCCATGGATCAAGCAGATAACCTGGGGTCAGATATAGGGATATTTTGTGGGTTGATTCAGTAGACTGAAGGCATATCTACTCGTTCAGTACACAGTGGTGTCTCTTCTAGGCTATAAGGTCTAGACACTGATAATTTATAGCCCACAGTTCTGTCTGAAACATAAGGCATGGGTGCTACTCTCTCTTTGGAGTGTGGCTAGCTAGGCTTTGGAGCCTGTACCTGTGATCCTTTGACCCAGGATCTCTCCCTGAGTTGGCTGGGTGACCTGCTGTCAGATCCACCCATGTAGCCTCTGACCCTGCACTGCACCATTTATACTGAGACAGAGTGACATTGTAGCTGGTAGGCCTGTGTGTGATTAGACTTTGGCTACCCTGACCATTCCAGCCTTGGCACTGGAATATTCTGTAGATTGGCTCTGTGATCCAAGGTCAAAACCAGCTGTGCTCCACACTCTGGGTTCTTCCCTGGCCTAGCAGATGCAGAAGCTGGTGCTCTGCAGCCCATACTTCAGTCTGAGAGACAGTGACAGTACAGTTCATGCATTTGACTGTACTTTGGAGAATGTGTCTGTGCCCACTCGTACACTGGGGCTTCTGTGGATTGGAGGTCAGATTTATCCATGCTCTGTACCCTGGGCTCCCCATTGGGAAAGCAGACCCAGTAGCTAGTACTCTGCATCCCACAGATCAGTCAGAGACACAGAGTCCAAAAGGTAGAGCACAGACACAGCTGTCACAAGGGTATGCATCCAGACTCTGGGAAATGGGCACCTTCTTACGGTACCAGCTACTCCTCAGTGGACCATTTGGATGGCCTGAGGCCAAACATCTGTATTTCACACAGTGTAGACACATATCATTCAGGGAACTCCAGCTGTTGTGGTCTGTAGCTCCCAGTCATTCCATAGGATCAGTCCTGCCCATCAGACACAGTGTGTGGCTGGCATTATCATCTTGGATCCTGAGGTTGCTATATTTTAATAGCTCATTAATTTATCAGATAATTTGTTTTGAGAACAAATGGAAAGTAGGTTATGGTTATACCTCACTAGGTGAATACTTTCTACTAGAGACAACTTAAATTCCTATCACAGAAATAAATAAAGGACACAATTAAACTGAAAATTACATGGGGAAAGAACAATATTGAATTGTCTAATTGAAGCAAACTTCATTTTACACTTGAACCCAGGGCAGGCTTTCTTATACTAAGTCATATTTGAGAGAACAGGCCAGGATTTAAGGAAAAAAGGTTTTTATATAGTGCAGGGGTAGGGGGTTTCCAAATAGGGAATTTGGCAGGCAAAATAGGTGGAGTTATAGGAACAGAAAATAAACATAAGAAGTTAGTTGTAACAACTTCCTAAAACAAAGACATGACTGTCATTCCTAAAATGGGCAGCACAGTATCATTTGTATTAAAGATTATAGGTGGAACACAGAGGTTTAATTATAAATAGGAATGAACCTAGTTTGTCTTTACAATAAATTGGCTTTTAATCCCAAGATAGATACATGCTATATTTTCAACAGAAGTCCACATCCAGACAGAGACAAAAGAATGAATGGTTCACTGGTTAAATACTGTGATGATAATGTCAAATAACAATGAAGATATGTATTAACATGTTTTTTTCTGATATCAAAGTTTCTACATTTTTGAAAATGATCATTCAGTTCTTGGATTATGTTTTAGCCATTCCCTTATTTTTATCAATTGAATATTTTAATAATGTCTAATAGAGTGACCTACAAAACAATGAATCAGATTTACAGTAATGAATCAACAATAAGATACACCTAAATATCATGAGGAGAGTCAGGAAAGACGAGCTACTTAAGAGTGGTACAGAGAGATTAGAGGGGTGTAAAGTATAATACAGGTATACAGTAGAGTATATGTCATCAATGCAATACAGTTCTGTTGAGTTCTGTGAAAGTAGGTCAGTGCAATTCAGCTCATGGAGTTCAGAGATTGTTTTTCAGATCAGAGGAATTCAGTGAGAAGCTAAAACAAGCCTATTTAAATCAGTCAGTTTTAAAAGCAGTTTTCATCTAGAACAGCTAAGTTTATCTTTTATTGGCTGGCTGAGGCTCTGAAGAGGTTCAGGCTAGTGTCTCTGGTTTATGATTAATATATGTTTTAAATCTAAACATTTCTTATTTAAATATCCATTACATAAGTTCACAGTAAGTTCAGAGTGACAAGGCCTACAATTTACAAGAATATATGACACATCAATTAGGACTGACCTAACTATACATTATTCAGGTATCTCTTAGTTCATAATGAGTTCAAGACAATAATTTTATCTGTTTTTAATTCTAAGAAACAGAGTAAATTCAGACATCTCTAGTAGCTTTATTCCACTTAGGTCCATGGTAAGTATAAACAAACTTGCCTATATTTATGCCTATATCAGGATTTGTGGTGCCATCTGGAGTGGAGGCTTATCTGAAGCCATAAATCTGCTGCAAGGCTATCCTTAGTGAGGCGTCTGGAGGTCCACAAAGGTGTTTATTATAGCCATAAACTAACTTTAACTTTTAAACTTATTTGAATTAAACCAGGAAATCCATAATCAAGGATTAATTCATTTTAATAACCAACAGTACGTCTTCAACAAGATCCTGTAGGAAGTTTGCTCAATCAGAAATGGTCAATACCCAAAAAGTAACAGTTCACACCAATGCCAGATGTTTTTACTTTTTGGTTTTTTTGAGGCAGGGTTTCTCTTTGTAATCTTTGCTGTACTGGATGTGCTTTGTAGATGGGCTGGCCATGAGTGTATCCTGGATCTCCAGGACTCTCTTTGTAGACCAAGCTAGCTTTAGACTCATAGTGATCCACCTGCCTCTGTCTTCCTAGGTGCTGAGATTAAATTCATGTGCCATCATGCCCGGCTCTAATACCAAATTTTAGAGAGATACAACAAAACACAATTGACAGTGCAGTCAGAGATTGGAAGCAATTCTGGGGTACATCATGATACAGATCTTGCAAATACTGGATCACCTCCAACAATCTCTCATGTCTAATGGCTCCTGACAGCATGTCAGAGGCTGGAAGGAATTTGGGTGTCGTTCATGGTATAAGACCTTGCAAATACCAGATCACCACCTAGACAGCCCATATGCCCTGTGAGCTCCATTAACAGGGTGGCCCTTGGCATTTAAATGGCCAGCCAGGTTTCAGAAAAACTAAAAAGGATGAACTTATTCAGCAGTAAGTCTTGAAGGCTGAAATGTTTTAGGCTTATGTTAGCAGACAGAGGCTGGAAGTTGAAGCCTTCAAGGTCCAGGCTTGCAGAATATTAGGCTGTAGGGAAACTAGAAACTTCCAGGCTTAGCCGTAGAGATATTTAGATATAAATACTCTGGGTCCAGCCAAAGCCATATGTACTTAAACCTTGGTTATGGCTCTTATTCCTTGCCCTCATTTGAGGAAATAAAGGCTACATTTACATCTGATGCCTAATGTGAAGCTCAAACATAAAACCTTGGGATTAAGAGTAACATGCTATGTGGAAATCATGAGAAAAAGAAAAGTGTACTTTGGAATTGCTAAGAATTAGATTAAAAATAAATTTCCCAATTATAAAATGTGGGATAAAAAGAGATACTTACTCAAACTAAACTGTGGATATATATTTTATATAAGTATACAAATACTTATGTAAGTATACAAATACTAATGCCAATGGTACAGACTTAGTACATAATTAGCATTTACTTAAGATGAAAAATGCCTTCCATTTATGAGGTGGAAGGTAAGCAGAACAGAAGTAATGCCAATGTTTGCATCAGAACGTGAATAAAATCTAGCTATAACAGTGGGTCGAGCATGGGAATCTTAATCTCAGAGTTGTGGGTTCAGGCCTCATGTTAAGCAAGAGCTGTCATTCAGCCTCCATGTCTTGTAGGTCTGTCCAGTTGCTTCTTGCTTCCAGTTGAGAATGGTGAAACAAACAACAAGATCAAAGGATACAAGTTCAAGTTTCTTGCTAAGGGTCAGATTAGAGCACTCAGAGTGAGGCTCCTGGCCTGGGGCACTAAACCAAGTTTTGGTTCTTTTTAGGAGAGTTGGAAAGTGAGTTTTCCACAGAGTATTATTACAGTTCAGCTCTTTTAAAATGACATTGCACCTCTCTGAAGCCCCACAAGCCTGTGATGATACCAAAAGTGTTACAGCTCCTTGTATGAGATGCTGTCCTCAGCATGGTAAAGAAAGCAGGCAGACGTCTGAAACCCACTGGCAGGCAGGTCTAGTGAAAAGCAGGCCTGGAGAGTGCTTCGCTTAAGGTAAGCACCAAGCCAGTGGTAGTGTTGGAGCAGGCCCCAGCAGCTATAAAGGCATTTCTGCCATCACTGCTTGACCACAGGGTGTCCAGTGGTGGTTCTTTCTCCCAAGTCAGTGGAGTTTCTCATGGTCCCAGTGGAGGAATGATGAGCATGAGAGGGACCACAAACATGCCAATCAGCCTTTATTTATAAACTTTGGACAGTGAGGAGGGATTTTGAGGGTGAATGTATCTGATTCAACAAGGATAAGGGTGTCAGGATACTTAATCTACATATAGTGGTACAGTACCTCATTTATATACAGTCATATAGGGTTCCTATTACAAGAAAGATATAGTATTTATCTATCTTACAGATGAGGGAATAACTTCTAAGTGAGATTAATTGTCATTTGCTGGAGGCTAGGGTCTCCTCAGGATAGGGTTGGGTACTGCGAGGAATTCCCTGGGCTTGTTGAACAAGATCTTTATCAAGAAAGGGGCAGGCCTTTAATCTTCCTTGGGAGCTATGTGACACTCCTTAGAAAATCTAGGGTTACTGGATAAGGTGGAGTGAGAACCCTGCTAAGAAAAGGAAAACCACCTTCATAGACTGAGTGCAAAATGGCTATCTGGAGAAATCAAATTTCAACCTCATCCAGCAGTATCAGACATAAAGTGTCTACTTTACAAAGAAAGCATTATTATACCCATGCATGTGAAGCAAAAAACAAAGTATATGTAGCCTTTGGCAGTATTTGGGACCTTACAATGTACCCTCCATGAATAAAAATATGATTATTCTATCCTTAATTAAATTATTTGCATACAGTTTTTTTCTTGATGAGTTTTACATTAATGTGATATCTGGAACAAATCAAAAAAATTTAATATGAATGTCCATAAAGCTGCACCACACTGGCCAAACAGAATAAAATTAAATAAAAGGGGTAAAATAAGAGGCCAGTCAGCCTATCTGCAACCATTAGAAAACAATGGTTTTGTTAGAAATTAATAGTATGTATAAAAGGAAAAATATTTCTCATTAATTTTGTATTGGGGATTCAATTTCAGTTGAAGTTTTACAATTTGGGTTGAAAAAAATCGAAATGTCCTAAAGACAAACATGGTCTGAAATGACATAAGAAACGTCTCTGCCATTTTAAACTTTTTTAGAAACACTATATAAAATGAAACTAACTGATTGTAGCTTGAGTGACAATAAAGGACTAAAATCAGTTCTATAGGTAGAAAGTAAAGAAATAGTTAACAAAAATTAATACAGTAAAATTGAAGGCACTGATTAATATGAAACAAACTCATTACTAAGTATGAAATGTTTTATAATATATGTATGAATCCATTTATTCACAAGTAAACATAAATGTATTTTAAAGAAAATCTAATGTTCTTATTTATGAAAATATTACTTAATTTTAGCTGTACATTTTCATTTTTTAATTATCAGTGGAATAATGAGTATGAATATCACCAGTTGTTGTTGCACAGTAAAAAAAGAGTTTCTAATTATGGTTAACAATAAATGACACTGTGTTTCCTCACCCTTATTTATTTACAGAATGGGATCATGTGCCAATTTCTTAGGTTGCCTAAATACATTATAAAAATAACGATAAAAACTGTTCTCACATAGTTATGAAACTGAAAGGCATAAATCGAGGTATGTGCAGATATCTCCCATTCCAAAGGATCCCAGAAATTCTGGTTCCTGTTTTTCTATTATGAGTTTTTGGTTTTACTTAGTCCCTGACCCCAGATGCTAATCTCTTCTTAGCATCACATGGCCATATGGGTATGTGTAATTCCTTTATCAGTTTTTTCTAAAATAACTTAAATCTTTTGATTTAGGGGTGAATTTAAATCTGACCTTATCTTTTATTAAATCATATCTTTAAGAAATATTTTTCTCCATATAATACGTTCTAAAAGTCCAGGGTTTGGACTTAGGTAAACTCTTTGGGAGATGTTATTGCATTATTGAAATGTGTATATTCTCAGTAAAAATAAATGAGTGAATGCTTTGTGTCTTTGTTCTTGGTAGGATGGTGATAGGACTTAAAGCCCTATCAGTTTGCATAGATAAAAGAACTACATATCAGATATGACAGATGCTACAAAAATGCGTGTATTTCATCATCTTTCTGGGCAGTTGCAGTTGACTTGCCTTAGATGTATTCTTCTCAATACTGATGGTTCACGTTATGTCTTCCCACAAAAGAACTACTGAGCATTTTGCTACTTTAAATTAAGAAACATTCAGATTTTAACTGCAACAAAATCATGAATATGCCAACATTTTGTCTTGATGTCACAAATTTCCTTCCTTCTTCATTCAAATATGTAATGCAGAAAATTAACTATGATATCCCATATTTTCTCCTTCACAGCTCCTCAATTGCCTTTCAATAATTGTGCATGTTTTATGAAAATTTGTTCTTATATTTTATTAAAACAATTTGGAACTTTTTGAAAGAAATTACAAAATTGATATGTAAATATTCTTTTTTTTTTCTTTTTGGTTTTTTAAGGCAGAGTTTCTCTATGTAGCCTTAGCTATCCTGGAATCGCATTATAGATCTGGCTGGCCTCAAACTCACAGGGATCCACCTGCCTCTGCCTCCTGGGTGCTGGGATTAAAGGAGTGTGCCACCTCTGCTTGGCTGTATATATTCTTACATTTTAAATTTTCTATAAGAATTGAATGAAAGACTAGAAAAAATGTTCTCCAAATCACTTCATTTGAAAATTAAATTTGTGTATTTTCAAGTGTAATAATTCCTTTGATATATAATTCAAAGAAGTTTCTAAAATGCTGCAATATATATTTAGAACTGTTTTCAATTACACTTCAATGCATCGATTCATTCACTTGGTTCTGAAATGCCATTTTTACTTATGAGTTACTAGCTTTAACATTAAAAAGTGTTTTTAGCTATATTTATAAAGCCTTTTCATTTGCACAATAAGTCTTTTATATGACAACCTTTTCTCTTTGTAATGCCCAGCATCATTGTTTTGAATTGAGTGGATACTTTTTGGTGCCTCCGAGTTTCTTGGGTTTACAATCATTTTAGCAAATAGTTTTCATTATCTTTAAATGTTTCCTGCAGTATTTTTACCATTCTTTTTCTATTCATTTAAACATTTCTAAGAGTGATTATCATCTTTTATGTAGGATTATGTTTATTTCTTCTAAACAATAAAAATAAACAAAGTGTAGGGGTTGAAAGTATTCATATGCATGATGCCTGCTTTAATAATGGTCAGAAAATTCTACATATTATGTTCTTACTCATTGACTTAAAGTATAGCAATATACAATAATAAAAATGAAGAAACCTATTAAAATCACACAAAAATTATTTTTCGATTGTTATTGCTGTTTGAATTATATTTTCTTTCCTGAAAATTCAGGACTATGGCTGGTATTTGGGACCAGACAAACTTTGTACTATATGACATCTATGGTTAATTAGTCTCAGTAACAAAGCTCATCATCAGCAAATCTTTTACACTATGGGCCATGTGTTTATTCACTGAAAATATTGGGAAGAAAAAATAAATCCAGTTATTATGAGGTACTCAATATAGAGATAATTTTAAAACATCTCTCTCTCTCTCTCTCTCTCTCTCTCTCTGTGTGTGTGTGTGTGTGTGTGTGTGTGTGTGTGTGTGTGTGTGTTATACTTGTATAAACCCACATGTCTGCTCATAGGGTCGAACTATAGGCAAACAACTTTGGTATATAAGGAGTGAGTAGAATCTGTAATAAAAGATATTTGTAAGCAATAAAATATATTTTAATTTTATTTACTGATTTATTCTTTCTGTCTAAACAATTTGAAATAACATTTCCTTGAGATAAAAGAGAAATAAATTTGACATCATGGCTTCAAGATTAACTTATCTTATCTTAGAAAATGCAAATGCCAATATTTTGATTTAAAAATTATATTAAAGGCACACTTAAATTGAAATGTGTTATTTATAAAAGATCGGTCTATGATTTATTGCTCACTGCTATGGTTTTCTACGTGACCAAATCTATCAACTTTCAATAATGTTTTATGTTATATACCCAAAGGCCAATTTCATCAATCTAATGACCTTTGCTTTTGTAATGAAAAACTATATAAAATTTTAGTGAGAACTAATATGACAAGCTATTATCATATAAGTTATCTTGGAATTATTGAAATGGCTAAGAATAAAATAATTACTACTTACTTGAGCTGAAACTGAAGGAAAAGATCTGGAAGGAATCTTGTTCAACATGCTTCAACTCTGTCACATTTTGGTTAATATTATCTCCAGGGATTTTCAAAATTAAACCAAAATTCTTAAGTACATGAATGTGAGTTAAAAATACTTATATTAATATTTAATGAAAAACTTGAACTGAGAACATTAAATATTTGACAGTAATCACCTGCACATAGTAGATACTTTTCTTCCAACTTGATATCTGTTTTTTCTTTTCATTTATTCTTCTTTCATATTTTCATCCTAACTGCAGTTTTTCCTCCATATTCCAATGCTTCCTATATCCACAATATTTTACAGTTTTCAAAATGTACTATAAATGATTATATCTTAGTTTCTAACATCACATTCATAACAGTTCCATGGTAAAGAAGAGAAAGAAAACTTTAAACAAATAAAGAAATTCCCCCTTTTGTGTGCTTATTTTAGGCCTATATTTACTTGTCCTGTTAATATTTGCCACTTATTTCTTAAGAATTTTTTAAATGCCACAGAGGTAAAATTAGTAAATGTCTCTGATTTTAGAAAACCTTGTACAGGCAAGAATCTCATGGGGAAAGAAGAGGGACTAATAAAATCTACAGAAGTACTTCTCTAGCTAAATATTCCCTGATAATTGCTATTACTAAAGGCATTCCAGAAGATAGAAGACATGTGACATGTTTCTCCTTTAGAATAAGAGGAAGCATTTGAGAACAACGGATAACGTACAAGCTAAAGACAAAGCAAGTGCCAATGCAACGTCACCATGATGGGGTCATCACAATATTTTGTCAAATTCTGTTTGTAGAAATGAGCCACTATATCAATGATACACAATGAATGCTTTAAGAAGGACATGAACATAAAAGATCAGGGTCACTGGAAGTTATTGGAGAAGCAGCTAGCCACAGAGCTAGTGTTACCATTACTGATTTCACAAATGGAAACATGGTCATCAAAGAAGTCATTATGAGATGACATTTATGGTTGATGGGTAGGCATTAAATAAGTACATACAATAAAATGTTAGAGATAACATGAGAGGAGTGATCCAGGAAGCAGATATTTGACTTACAAATCACTGAGGGGGGTGAATGTGTGGAAAGATGGTTCAGTGTTTCAGAGCACTGACTGCTCTCTTAGCGGACACTGGTTCAATTCCCAGCACCCACATGGCAGCACACAATTGTCTATAACTCTAGTTCCAAGAGATCTAACACCTTCACACAGACATGTATGGAGTCAAAAGGCCAATGTACATAAAATAAAAAAGAAGTCACTGAGCATATTCTTGGCACTATACTATCTGTAACTGAGTCCATATAATCAGAGTCCACTGAAGCATGTTAATTATATCACAAAAGATACATATTTTATACACTTAAAAATTATGTGCTTCTTCTTTTTATCTGAAATGGGTAAAAATAGCCAAAAGTAAAATTTAAGTCAGTTTAGGGTTGTGAGAACACTAATCCTTTCTGTAGAAACATGTTGTATTTAATGATAATGGTCATGAACAGACAAGACAAGTATATTTAAATAGAAATATTATTCAGACTGAGTTATCTCAATGAGTATTTGGTTCAGAAAAAAAAAAGGGGGGGAATAAACCAGTACTACCCCAGGGCTTTGATAGTAATGCTTAGGTGGGATTAAGAGGAACTTTGGTAAGACAAAGAAGGTTGGAATGAGTAGAAATTTGTTCTAAATCTTTTCCTAAGTAATGGTATTGACATTGTTAAACTGCAAGGTGTTGCTTCTGGCTAGGAAGTGGCCTGGAAGACATGTGGTTAGTTGTATGAATCTGAGGTACAGATGACTATAGATCGATTTTCACACAAAAAAATGACTTAATTATAGCAACACAGATGTATGTATCCTGTAGAGAAATTTTCTGTCATAGAAGTTGTAGAGACTGTTGACAGCTATACTTAAATAGTAAAGCATCCTTCTGAGGCTTGAATGACTTCAACACTGGTTTGTGTTCTCTTTAATTATGAGTAAATAAATTATTAATCCCAATTATCTCATAACTCAAGTAAGACATTTATATGAAGAATAAAATAATTTTTCATTCTTTTGTGACAATGTTGTTTATTCTTTTGATGTCAAAGTATTCTGTTTCTAGAATTTAACATGCTTACTTGATTTTATCGCAGAGTAGAATATTTAATTTATAAATACACAGTATTTGTAGGTATTATATGATGCCTTTAAAAAAGTAAAATATATCTCTTAAATATGAGTACAAATCTATGACAAATATAACTTAATAACAATATAGGCCAGACAACAGTAATTTAAAATTGTATGCAATAAAATACAAAATAAAACTGATACTGATGGCTCAGGATTATAATCCCAGATATTGCAGAGTCTAAAACAAGAAGGTAGCTGGGTGTGGTGGCACAGAGCTTTATTGCCAGCACCCTGGAGGCAGAGGCAAGTTTATTGCTGTGAGTTAGAGGCCAGCCTGTTCTATAAAGCAAGTCATGGACATCCAAGGCTACCCAGAGAAACTCTGTCTGCAAAAACCAAAACATAAAATAAAATACATTAAAATAAAATAAAATAAAACAAGATCATGACCTCAAGGCCAGCATGAGCCTAAAAGTTATTAGAAAACCACTCTGGAAATTTTAGCTATTCTTTGACTCACAATTTTATTTTTAAAGGGTGAAGCAGCTGGAAATGAAGTTCTTCTGTAAAACAGGCGATTTTTCAGAATAATTTTAAGCCTCACACCCATAAAGAATAAATAACTTTAAAAAATATTAGTAGATAAGATATTGAGCCATTCTATCTTGACAAAAACAGCAGTGAGGTTAACAAATTAATTTTAATGGATTAATAATGACAGATATTTAATCAGTGTGTAAAGAAAACTAGACTCAGCTAAGTCCCAAGATGTAACAATAATAAAAACAATAGATTTGTGTATCAAGACGTTTATGTCTACATGAAGGATATGAGGTGGAATGCACCATGATTAATAGAAGTTGTTAGATAATAGGATCTAGGATGATACTGACAAAGCACCATGGCTTTAGAAGATAAATAACTGATCCATTTTCCCAAATCCCAGATACAGGACACATACGATTAAGGTGCCAACAGATTTGCTTTCTAAATTTACCCTCTGTCTTCCATTTTTTTCTACTCCAAAACCTCTCATACATTTCTCATTGCTGTCTTTCAGATTCATATATAACATGCTCTGTATAATTGTCTGAATATGTTTCAGGACTGATCATTTTATGATGTATAACCAACTGGCATACTTTTCCTTTGGGAAAAATATTTTTTGTATGTCCCACTATCCTCAATTGTCTGTAATTCTTATGGTAAGGATGAGATCTCATGGGCCTTTTCCTGTACACTTTAGCATATCTACTATTCATTGTCTTTCATCAGCTTATGTTTCAGACTGTGGTGTCAGCTCAGCAAATTTGAATACAGGTCACCCAGTAATGGCACAGAAAGCTCAAGGGAAAGGACAAAGCAGCCGCTGGTCATTTGTGCTAGTGTCATAATTCTGGATGGCTGGCAGCTCATGAACTCCCTGGGGTGAAAAGAGACAAGGCCTGAAAAACCACTAGCATCTCTAAGTTGTAGCACCAATCAGTCACCACAGTCAGAAACACTAGTGGATCTGATCTCAGGTCACACAGCAAATACACAGAATGTTTTGGGGTCCAAGCATGCCCTGGGCATGTTCTCCAACCAGAGATATCACAATGTAAAGAAGTAAGCATAAAAACACAAACAACAATCCCCAAGACCATTTGATACCACCAGAAACCCGGAGTCTCACCACTACAACAAGCCTTGGAAATACTACTACATCCAATACACAAGAGAAAGATTTCAAATCTGCTCATATGAAATATGATAGAGACCTTAAAACACAAAAAATAAATCCTTCAAGCTAGAACATAAATATCAAAAGAAAGAGGTTAAAGAATTGAACAGATCACTTAAGGAAACTACAATCATACAGGAGAAGGAAATAAATAAAGGGTTTCAAGATCTACAAATGGAGATAGAAGCATGAGGAAAACACAATCTGAGATAGTCCCAGAAATTGAAAACCTAGAGAAGTGGATGTGATCTACAGATGTAAACATTATCAATAGAATTCAAGAGATGGGAGAAATAATATCAGGGATAGAAGATATGACTGAAGAAATGCATGCAGCAGTCAAAGAAAATGTTAAATCTAAAAGGCTTCTGTCATAGAAACTGAGAAATCTGGAACATTATGAAAATAATAATCAAAACACTAAACATACAGAAAAAAGAAAGAATATTGAAAGCTGCAAAAGAAAAAGACCAAGTCACATATAAAGGCAATCTTATCAGAATTACGCCTGACTTCTCAAGAAAGACTATGAAATCCAGTAGGTCCTGGACAGATGTCATGAAGACACTAAGTGACCACAGATGGCAATGCAGTATCCTATAACCCAGCAAAATTTTCAACCACCATAGATGGAGAAAACAAGATATTCCACAACAAAAGCAAGGTCAAACAGTACTTAATAATAAATCCAGCTACAAAGAAAATAATAGAAGGCAAACTCAAACTGAAGTAGGGCAATTTTAACCAGGAAAACAAAGAAAATTATAACCCCACACCCACAAAAAAGAAAGGAAACTCACACACACACACAAACATATACACACACACACACACATACACACACTACCAAAACCAACATCAATCTGCTGCATAAAAAAAACACAGCTCAGCAATAAAGATAAAAATTACCTTAGAGAGATCCAAGATGGCGGTGAGCAGTGTGGACAGTGTTTGGAAGCTCCAGTGAACAATTCAGCGAATTGCACAGATTTCTGAGCCAGGAACACCAAGGTCCCCACACCATGGCAGCAAGAGTGCTCCATGGTTCAGAGGGACCAGGGTGAAGAGGACCAGCCCATGGGAGGAGCGCAGATTTTCGTGGATCAGAGCAGCAGCGGCAGAGACAGGAGCAGCAGCAGTGGCACCAGCGGCACCAGCGGTTGTGGCTGAGGTTTGCAGCTCAGAACCTTCCGGTGGAGGCGATTGGTGTGGTGGCCGATGGGAGTTGCTACAGGAGAGGGTACTCTGGACAGGATTTTGGTTGTGTAGTGCCTTGAGACCCAAACTTGACTCGGCGGACAGTTCAGACCCAGAGTACTGGGTTCAGCTTAGTGCGCTGTGCCATGGAGATGCTAGCTCAGCTCAGCAATGCTGCCCGAGGCACTAGCTCAGCGCAGAAACAGCTCTCCTGCTGTGACACAGGCTGGGTAGAGTGCTCAGTTCCACCCTAGGCCTAGCTCAGTGCAGCCGCAGTTCTCCTGCTGTGACACAGTCTGGGCAGAGCGCTCAGTTCCACCAGAGGCCATCCAAACCAGTGAAGCATCAGAGCTTCGAGCCTACGGAAATCGTGAGAAAACAAGTGAATATATCATCAGACTCCCTCCATCCAACTCTGTAAGCTACCCAACAAAAACACAGACGGCAAGATGTGTAAATGTCAGCATAAAAGCATACACACACACACAAAAAAAAACCAAAATAACATGGCATCTCCAGTTTCCAGTTATAACAAAGAAAACAACACAGAGAACTCAAATACAATGGAAATACAAGAAAATGACCTCTAATACTTGGTAATGAGGATGATAATGGAGAAACAAATAAAATTCATAAACAAATGCAGGAAGTTGCAGCCAAACAGGTAAGAGACATAAAAGAAGAACATAGAATGGAACTGGAAAATTTACAGGAAAATGCAAACAACCAGATGAAAGAAAAAAAAAAAACGTTTCAAGCTCAGAAGACCTGTAAAGTGGCAATGGAAGAAATTCAGGAATATACAAACAATCAGATGAAAAAAAATAAAAAAATCAGTTCAAGATCTGAAGATGAAAATGGATACAATGATGAATACACAGACAGAAGAAAAACGAGAATGTGAGACCTCAGAGAAGAAGGCGAGAAACACAGAGGGGAGCTTTTCTAACAGAATCCAAGAGATGGAAGAACGAATCACAGGTCTAGACGATACATTAGGTCTAGAAGCAACCATTAAAGAAAAAGCCAAATCTGGAAAACTCCTGACACAAAACATCCAAGAAATTAAGGACACCATGAAAAGAAGAAACCTGAGGATAATAGGCATTGAAGAAAGAAAGATATTAGACTCCAAGGCCCAGAAACAATTCTCAACAAATTCATAAAAGAAAACTTTCCCAATCTAAAGAAAGAGATGCCTATAAACATACAAGAGGCCTATAGAATATCAAACAGAATTGACCATAAAAGAAAAACTGCCCGTCACATAATAATGAAAACACAAAACATACAGAACAAATAAAAAATATTAAAAGCTGCAAGGGAAAAGGGCCAAATAACAATTAATGGCAAACCTATCAGAATTACACCCGACTTCTCAGCAGAGACCATCAAAGCCAGAAGGGCCTGGACAGAGATCCTGCAAACCCTAAGAGACCACAGATGCCAGGCCAGACTACTTTACCCAGCAAAACTATCAATAACCATTGATGGAGAAAACAAAATATTCCATGACAAAAACAAACTAAAACAGTACCTATCCACAAAACCAGCTTGACAGAAAGTACTAGAAGGAAAACTCCATTCCAAAGGGTCAAGCTACAACCAAAACTACTCAGGAAATAGATAACTATACCATGGCAAAAACACAACTATACAAATGCTCGACTGGAACCAACATCAAAATTAAGACTCTTAACAGTCACTGGTCATTAATATCTCTCAACATCAATGGTCTCAATTCTCCAATAAAAAGACACAGACTAACTGAATGAGTGCATAAACATGATCTAACATTCTTCTGCATTCAAGAAACACATCTTACCCATAAGGATAGGCATTTCCTCAGGGTAAAAGGTTGGAAAAAGTGTTCCAAGCAAATGGTCACAAGAAGCAAGCAGGTATAGCCATTTTAATATCAAGCAAAATAGACGTTCAATTAAAATTAATCAAAAGGGACGCAGAAGGACACTTCATACTCATCAAAGGTAAAGTCAACCAAGATGCCATCACAATTTTGGACATCTGTGCTCCCAATACAAGGGCACCCACAATTGTAAAAGATCTGCTAAAAAAGTTTAAACAACACATTGTTCCCAGTACAATAATAGTGGGATATTTCAACACCCCACTCTCACTGAAGGATAAATCATTGAAACAGAAACTAAGCCAAGGAATAACATCATTAACCAATGCCATGGGTCAAATGGATTTAACAGATATCTATAGAACCTTTCACCAAAACAAGAAAGAATATAATTTCTTCTCTGCACCCCATGGAACCTTCTCCAAAATTTATCATATAGTAGGTCACAAGGCAAAACTCCACAGATACAAGAGGATTGAAATAATACCTTGTATCCTATCAGATCACCATGCTCTTAGGCTGCAATTCAACAACAACAGAAATAACAAAAAGCCTACACATATGTGGAAACTAAATAACTCTCTGCTGAATGACACCTGGGGCAGGGAAGAAATAAAGAAAGAAATCAAGGAATTTCTGAAATTCAATGAAAATGAAAGAACAAAATATCCAAATGTGTAGGATACATTGAAATCAGTGCTAAGAGGAAATTCATAGCACTAAGTGCCTTTAAAAAGAAATTGGAAGGATCACACATAAGCACCTTAACAACACAACTGGAAGCCCTAAAAAAAAAAGAAGCAGAAACACCCAAAAGGAGTAGACATCTGGAAATAATCAAACTCAGGGGTGAAATTAACAAATTAGAAACTAAGAAAACAGTCCAAAGAATCAACAAAACCTAGAGCTGGTTCTTTGAGTAAATCAACAAAATAGATAGACCATTAGCCAAACTAACCAAAAGACAGAGAGACAGTATTGAAATCAACAAAATCAGAAATGAGAAGGGAGACATAACAACAGACACTGAAGAAATACAAAGAATCAAAAGATCCTACTTTGAAGGCATATATGCCACAAAATTTGAAAATCTAAGGGAAATGGACGATTTTCTTGATCAATTTCAATTGCCAAAGTTGAGTGAAGAACAGATAAACAAGCTAAATTGTCCCATTTCCCCTACAGAAACAGAAGCAATCATTGATAGCCTCCCAACCAAAAAAAAAAAAAAAAAAAAAAAAAAAAAAAAAAAAACCCAGGGCCAGATGGTTTTAGTGCAGAATTCTACCAGACTTCCCAGGGCCAGCTAGTACCAATATTCTTCAAGCTACTCCAAAAGATAGAAATGGATGGAACATTACCAAATTCATTCTATGTGGTCATAGTCTCATTGACACCTAAACCTTACAAAGACTCAATAAAGAAAGAGAATTTCAGATCGATTTCTCTTATGAACATCGATGCAAAAATACTAATTAAATACTCACAAAACGAATACAAGAACACATCAAAGATATCATTCATCATGACCAAGTAGGCTTCATTCCAGGCATGCAGGGATGGCTTAATATACGGAAATCCATCAATGTAATCCACCATATAAACAAACTGAAAATAAAAAAACCACATGATCATCTCTTTAGATGCAGAGAAAGCATTTGATAAAATCCAACACCCATTCATGTTTAAAGTTTTAGAGATATCGAGGATACAAGGCACTTTCCTCAACATAATAAAAGCTATATACAGCAAGCCAACAGCCAAAATAAAAGTAAATGGTGAGATACTCAAGGAAATTTCTTCTAAAATTGGGAACAAGGCAAGGCTGTCCACTCTCTCTATATCTCTTCAATATAGTCCTCGAAGTTCTAGTCAGAGCAATAAGACAACAAAAGGAGATCAAGGGTATCCAAATGGAAAAAGAGGAAGGCAAATTATCCCTAGTTGCAGATGATATGATAGTGTACGTAAGTGACCCTCAAAATTCCACCAGAGAACTCCTACAGCTGATAGACACCTTCAGCAAATTGGCTGGATACAAAATTAACTCAAAAAAGTCTGTAGCCTTCCTATACACAAATGACAAACTTGCAGAGGAAGAAACTACAAAACCACAACCTTCACATTAGCCACAAGCATTATAAAAATATTTAGGAGTTACTCTAACTAAGAAAGTGAAGGATTTGTTTGAAAAAATTTCAAAACTCTGAAGAAAGAGATTGAAGATGACACGAGAAAATGGGATGATCTTCCTTGCTCATGGACCAAGAGTATTAACATAATAAAAATGGCCATCCTACCAAAAGCAATCTACATATTCAATGCAATCCCTATCAAAATACCCACACAATTTTTTAAAGACATTGAAAGTTCAATTCTGAACTTCATATGGAAAAACAAAACACCCAGAATTGATAAAACAATCTTATACAATAAAAGGTGCTCCAGAGGAATCTCCATACCTGATCTCAAACTGTACTATAAAGCAATAGTAATTAAAACAGCATGGTACTAGCACAGCAATAGGCTGGTTGATCAGTGGAATCGAATCAAAGACCCAGATATGAATCCACACACATATGGTCACTTGATTTTTGACAAAGAAGCCAAATCCATTCAATGGAAAAAGGATAGCACCTTCAACAAATGGTGCTGATGTAACTAGATGTCTATGTGTAAAAAAATGCAACTGGACCCATATTTGTCACCTTGCACAAAACTCAAATCCAAGTGGATTAAAGACCTCAACATAAAACCAGAGACACTAAGTCAGTTAGAAGACAAAGTGGGGAAGAGCCTGGAACATATTGGCACAGGAGACAACTTCCTGAACAGAACACCAACAGCCCAGGCCTTAATGTCAACAATTAATAAATGGGACCTCATGAGGCTGAGAAGCTTCTGTAAGGCAGGAGACACTGTCAAGAGGACAAAGTGACAGCCTACAGACTGGGAAAAGATCTTCACCAACCCTACATCTGACAAAGGTCTAATATCCAAAATATATAAAGAACTCAAGAAATTAAATACCACCAAACCAAATAGCCCAATTGAGAAATGGGGCTTGGAACTAAACCGAAAATTCTCAACAGAGGAATATCAAATGGCTGAGAAACACTTAAAGAAATGCTCAACCTCCTTAGTTATCAAGGAAATGCAAATCAAAAGAATGCTGAGATTCTATATTATACCCATCAGAATGGCTAAGATCAAAAATCCAAGCGACACCACATGCTGGTGAGGATATGTGGAGAGAGTAACACTGCTTCATCGCTGGTGGGAATGCAAACTAGTACAGCCACTTTGGAAATCTATCTGTTGCTATCTCTGAAAACTGGGAATAGGGCTTCCTAAAGACCCAGCTATTCCACTCCTTGGAATATACCCAGAAGATGCTCCAGCATACAACAAGAAAATTTGCTCAACCATGTTCATAGCAGCCCTATTTATAATAGCCAGACCATGGAACCAGCCTAATTGTCCATCAGTAGAAGAATGGATAAAGAAATTGTTGTACGTATACACTATGGAATACTACACAGCTATAAAAAACAAGGAATTCCCGAAATTTATGGATAAATGGTTTGAGCAAGAAATGATCATAATGAGTGAGTTAAGAGAGAAGCAGAAAGACTCAAATGGTATATACTCACTTATGTCTGCATACTAGCCCAAGGGGCATGTCCCAGGAAAGCCTTCACTTCCCAGGAAACTGGCACAGAGGGGAGGACATCCTAATTAGATTCTACATGGGAGAATAGCAAAGTAGAAGGATCCAGAGGGTCCTAGAAACCTACAAGTAGAACATTATGATAGGCAGATGTTGTCCCAGGGGTCCCACTCAAACTAAGGCGCCAGTGAAGGACAATACAGGTGGTAAACTATACACCTTTACCCAGGTCTAGCCAATCGTCAGAACATTCTCCACAGTTGAGTGGAGAATGGGATATGACTTTCTCACATACTCTGCTGACTAACATTTGACCATGTCCCCTGTGAGGGGGAGACCTGGTGGCACTCAGAGGCAGGATAGCAGGTTACCAAGAAGAGACTTGATACCCTATGAAAATATACAGGGGGAGGTAATCCCCCTCAGGAACAGTCATAGGGGAGGGGAATAAGCGGAAAATGGGAGGGAAGCAAGAATGGGAGGATGCAAGGTATGATATAACCATTGATATATAACAAGAATAAATAAGTAAGTAAATAAATAAATAAATAAATAAATTACCTTCATGTAAAGTTATAAAAAAATTATTCCAAACAAACATATCAAACAAACAAGCTGGAATAACCATTGTAGTATCTAATAAAATAAGCTGTCAACCAAAACTAATCAAAAGAGATGGGGAAGGACACTCCATACTCATCAAAGGTAAAATATTCCAAGGCCATCTTAGTTCTGATCATCTGTGCCCCAAATACAGGAGCACCCACATTCATAAAAGAAACATTCCTAAAACTTAAATCACAATCAACCTCTATACATTAATAGAGGGAGACTTCAAAACTCCACTATCACCAATAGATAAACAATGATGGTGGAAATTAAGGGAAGGAACAACAAAACTAATGAAAGAATACCTCACGGAACCCTCTATAAAAATGACCATATACTTTGTCACACACACAAAAAACCCAACAGATACAAAAAGATTGAGAAATTCCCTTGCATCATATCAGACCTCCATGGACTAAAGCTAGAATTCAATAAAAACAGAAACAACAAAAAGCCTACAAACTCATGGAAATGGAACAACTTCTTACTTAATGATATATGGGTAAAAAAAAAATGAAATAAATAAATAAATAAATAAATAATTCTTAGAATTCAATGAAAGTGAAGGCACAATATAGTCAAACTCATGGGACATAGTAAAAACAGTGTAAGAAGAAAATTCATAGCATTAAGTACTTTTATAAGGCAACTGGAGAAAGCCCATACTATGAAGTTAACAACACACCTGGAAACACTAGAACAAAAATGATCAGACTCTACAAAGAGGAGTAGATGGCTGGAAATCATAAAACTCAGGGCTGAAATCAATAAATTAGAAATGAAGAGAACAACAAAAAGAATCAACAAAACCAAGAACTGGTTCTTTGAGAAAATCAACAAGATACACAAACCATTAGCCAAACTAACAGAAAGGCAAAGGGAGCGTATTCAAATCAACAAAATCAGAAATGAACAGAGAGACATAATAGATATTGAGGAAAATTAAATAATCATTAGGTTGTACTTCAAAAGCCTATATGCCATAAAATTTGAAAACCTAAACAAAATGGACAATTTTCTTGATAGATACCAACTACCAAAAATAAATTAAATCAGGTAAACAAACTAAATAGTCCTATATCTGCTAAAAAAAAATTGAGGCATTCATCAAAAGTCGTCCAACCAAATAAAGCACAGGGCATGATGGATTCAGCACAAAACTCTACCAGACCTTTAAAAAGAGCTAATATCAATTTTCTTTAACATATGCCACAAAATATAAACAGAAGGAACATTGCCAAACTCTTTCTATGAGTCCAGTCACCATAATACCTAAACCACAGAATGGTTCTACAAAGAAAGTGAATTTCAGACATATTTATCACATGAACATTGATGCAAAAATACTCAATAAAATACTTGCAAGTGCAATCCAAGAACAGATAAAAAAATTCATTCACCATGACCAAAAAGGCTTCATTCTAGGAATGCAAGAGTGGTTCTATATACAGAAATACATCAATGTAATCTATAATATAAGCAAATCAAAAGAAAAAATACCACATGATCATCTCTCTGATGTTGATAGAGTATTTTACAAAATCCAACATCCATGTATGTTGAAAGTCTTGGAGAAAGCAGAGATACAAGGCACATAACTCATTATAATAAAGACAATATACAGAAAGACTTTAGCCATTATCAAACTAAATGGGAGAACTTAAATCAATTCCACTGAAATCAGGGACAAGACAAGGCTGTGCCCTCTCTCCATATCTCTTTAATATAGGACTTAAAGTCCTAGCTAGTGCAATATGATCAAGGGGATTAAAATAGGAAAGGAAGAAGTCATACTATCACTATTAGTGGGGAACTTAGTAGAATATATAAGTAGCCCTAAAAATTCTACCAAAGAATGCCGGAAGCCTGATAAACACATTCAGCAAAGTGGCTGGATAAAAAAATCAACTAAAAAATATGTAGTCCTGCTGTACACAAATGACAAATGGGCTGAGAAAAAAATTACACAAACTACACACTTCACAAAAGCCACAAATGGTATAAAGTATCTTGGTATAACTCTAACCAGGCAAGTGAAAGAGTTATATGAAAAAAATTTAAATCTCTAAAGAAAGCAATTGAAGAAGACATCAGAAGATGGAAATATATCCCATGTTCACGGATCAGGAGAATTCACATAGTAAAAATGGCCATCTCCCAAAGAGAATTTATAGATTCAGTGCAACTCCCATCAAAATTCAAAGATATGTCTTTACAGACCTTACAAGATCAGTTCTCAACTTCATATAGAAAAACAAAAGTCCCAGAATAGATAAAAGAATCATGTACAATAAAGCTCTTCTGGAGGAATCCCCGTTGTGAGTCTCAAGCTTTATGATAGAGGAACAGTATTAAAATAGCATGGCACTGACATGGAAATATTATTCTTAATCAATGGAATTGAATAGAAGATGCAGGAATAAATCCACACACCTATTGGCATTTTATTTTTGAATAAAGAAGTCAAATTCATACAATGGAAAAAAAGATAGCATCTTCAACAAATGGTGCTGGTCTAACTGGATGACTACATGTGGAAAAATGCAGACACATTTTTATTAACATGCACAAAGGTAAAGTCCATAATTGAAGATCTCAACTTAAAACTGGACACTATAAATCTGTTTGAAGAAAAGCTGTGGAAGAGCATTGAACTCATTGGCACAGGAGACAACTTACTGAACAGAACAACAACAGCTTAAGCTCTAAGATCAACAATTAATAAATGGGATCTCAGAAAACTGAAAGGCAAAGAAACAGTCAATATAAAAAAATTACAGCCTACATACTGGGAAATTTTCTTCACCAACACTACATCCAACAAATGGCTAATATCTAAAATTTACAAATAACTGAAAAAATTAAGCACAACTAAGACAAATATTGTAATTAAAAATGGGGAACAGGGCTAAACAGAGAAATCACAACAGAGGAATATCGAATGGCTGAGAAACACTTAAAGAAATGTTCAACATCCCTAGTCATCAGGAAAGTGCAAATAAAAACAACTCTGAGATCCCAACTTACACCTATCCGAATAGCTAAGATCATATATTCAAATGACAGGACATGATGATGAGCATGTGGAGAAAGAACAATCCTGCATTGCTGGATGGAATGTAAACTTATACAAAAACTTTGAAAATCAATCTGGTGCAATCTGAGGAAACTTGGAATAATTCTACCTGAAGTCCCAGTCATACCACACCTGGAGAATACCCTGAAGATATTTCTCTATACAGCAAGGACATTAGATCAACTATGTACATTGTAGCCTTATTCATAATAACCAGAATATAGTAATAACCTAGATATCCCTCCACCAAAGAATATATAAAGAAACTATGGTACATTTACATGATGGAATACTATTCAGCTATCAAAAACAAGGAATTTTGAAATTTGGAGGCAAATGGATGGAACTACAGACAATTGTCTTAAGTGAGTTAACCCAGACCCACAAAGACACACATGGTATATAATCCTTCATAAGCAGATATTAGCTGCTTAGGACAGGATAAACATATTACAATATGGAGGCTGATGCACCAACAAAGGACCATGAATGTGGAGCTAGACCCTTTGCTCATATGTAGGAGACAGGCACTATGGCCTCCTTGTGGCTTCCTCAGTATTGGGAGTAGGGATTTTTTTTGTTTGTTGTCTTGTGCTACAGGTGCTTATTTTAATTGTGGGTTGGTTATAATTTATTATTGGTCTTAGAGAGAAAACAAGATTGGACTCAGGGATGTCTCTCTTTTCCTTTAGCTTTCATTCATAGGTATGGAGATAGGGGTCAAAAATAAAGAAGGGGGTAGATAGAAATACATAGGAATGACAGAACAAAAAGTAGTAGATTATTCAGTCTACTCAATTTAATGCTCTAATTGTTACTCACAAATAAAGTTATTTTTAACACATTAGTACAAAATTTTTATATTAATGCAAAGTAAGTTTAATTTTGATACATTTGTATAGAATTCAAATTTAAGATTATTCTTCACACATTATATATATTTCTACTCTAAAATTGTATACATCCAACTCAATTATAATAAAAGGTTTACTTTCAATACTTTGAAATTGGTATTGCAGGCTGTTTAGGATAATTAACTAAAAAAATCTAATTAGTGTTTGATCAATTTATGGTCATATTAATTACTAGTCTTTATTTATCACAGGAATATACATCCTAAGTTTAAGAAATAGATATGATTTTATAGACATATTAGGTAAAATAGTTAGGTAAGCTCTTTGAAAACCTCAGAGACCTACAGACTATGACATTTAAAGACATTTTTATTATTTTAAAGATTATTTGACAACAAGATAGGTTAACTACTGGTAATACCCAGCCTACCTCAAAGAAGATGATGTGCATCAAAGAACCTCCATATAGACATGGCTTCAAATGTGGCAATCAAGCCATTGGACAAAATGTCCTTTTTTTTTTTTTTTTTTTTTTTTTTTTTTTTTTTTTTACCACAGACAGAATTCTGCCTAAAAATGGGGAAGCTTGGATGCAGGCAGAGTTAACTGCCAAACTCTGCCAAGACAGGGTAAGCAAGTCCTCAATAACTCTTGCTTCACAAATATGAATGTCTGATATACTGGGCCAGAAAGGTGAAGAAGATTCTCCAATGTTCTAGAGTTATATAGTTCTATGAGACTGTTGAGGTAGCAAACTGTCATTTTTTTCACTTTGGAAGCTGCTAACATGCACTTCCTGTTTACTCAGGTAATTAAGTTTTATTCTTACACAAGCACTGATGGGGTTGAAAACTAGATAGATTAGTCTTACAACTAAGCTTCATTGTTTAGGGGTTCAGATAATTTTAGGTTTACATAGATGTCATAAGTTGATAGAGATGAGATATAATATCTATTCTGATTTTATCTATTTACATTCAGAATTTTAGACTCAACAAGATAGGACAGATGTATTCTTCAAGACTACCAAATACAAACAGCCAAAATTTTATGAATGAAAAAAATATATAATTTATTATTGTTTCATGATTCTTCCTGCTGTATGTAGTTTTTATTTATGTGTAATAATATAAAAGTATATGTTAAAAATAATTTTAAAAAACTGAAGCCATAAAATGACTACTAATGACATTCTGCTGTATGAAAAGAACAGTGCCTTGCTCAGCCATCATCAGAGAACCTTCCTCCTAAAGCAAATAAGAACAAATACATAGACCAACAGCCAGACTATGTACAGAGTGAGAGACCTTGGAACATTTTACCATCAGATTCTTGCCCTCAACACGCAATGAATCTTTGCATAAGAGGAGGCAGAAAGAGTATAGGAGCAACAGATGATGAGTAAACCAGGGAAAGAAAGCTTTCAAAACAGTAGGATTAAGACACACATGGACTCACAAAAATTCTGGCAGCCTGCAAAGCCTGTATAATTGGATACTAGCTCTGAGAGAGGAAATAGATACAAACCTCCAACATTACCCAGAAGTTATATTCAACTGATAACTACTTACCAATGAAAAATTAGCTTTATTCAGCAGAGCTTCGCTGGAGATACAAACCACTTTTAAGGCAGGCTCTATAACCAATAGATAAATGATCATCAGACAATAAAATCAGTGAAGTTTTTGGAAGTTCTTTGTTGAATAACCCTTTGCCATGGTACCATTTTGACCTCACAAGTCCTTTCCTCTTTTGTGTTTTTATTATATTTGTGTATGAAAAAACATTTGTGTATCTGCATGTATATGTGTTTTTAATGCATTCCTTTCGTTCTTTTTATCCTGTTTTTATTGTTGTTTGTTTTGTTTAGTTCTTTTGCATTTTATTTTTATTCTATCTCATTTTTATTACTGTTCTTTAAATATTTGTTTATTTTCTAAAAAGTGATCTACAAAAGGTATAAATTAGAATGGGAAAGGAAGTGGAGAGAATCTCAGAAGAGCTAGGGAAGGAAAAATGATCATCAGAATACAGTGAATGAAAAATCTATTTTCAATTTAAAAAAAGGAAAAATTAAGTAATTGGGACTTTATCTAAATTTTAGAAATAAGAATATTATGACATAACCAAAGATAAACACTAAAACTAATTCTTGGGAGAAAAATGGCCCAGTAAATAAGAGTAATTGTTCCACAAACACTAGGACTTAAGTCTGAATGTCTAGAACACTTGTCAGTATTTAATGGCAGAGACTAGAGATTCCAAGTTTTCCTAGCTAGTCACCTTAGTTAAAACAACAAACTTCTTTATACATGTTTCTCTTCCTCTTCTTTTGATGTATTGGTATGGGATTACTTATTTCTTGTATTTTCAAAGGTGTAGTTACTATTTTTTTTATATTGGAGGGTTTTTTTTCTAGAGCCTTCTTCAGAGATTGACTTGTAGAAAGGTATTTCCTATATTTGGTTTTACCATTGTCTCATATAAATAAATGCAAGAACAGTAGAGATTGACACCTAGTATACTACACTGCCTCCTCATGTGTGTATTTGCAGACTCATGTACAAGCAGCACACTCACACCCACATAATGAACATATCTAGATATAAATAATAATTAAAACTAAACCCATTTGAATATTAGCAAAAAACTATAAACACAAAAGCTGAAAGTATAAAGCCCTTAAAATACTTAAATGAAATAAATATGTATTAATAGAACAAGCCATGTATAAATTATTGGCTATTGATTATTCCTTAACAACTTTTAATTGAGATGTTGACTGGTCAAAGAGTATAAGATTCATATTCACTGTTAGGTCCAAATCTGGTACCCCAAATGGTAGGGCTGGGGACAATGTCCTAAACAGAAGGACTCCAACTAAGTATGCAGAGGATTGTTAGTAGGTAAGCAGAAGACTAAATTCATAATTCCTCAAGAATTTTATAAGGCAGCTTTCTGCTAACCAGGAAAATTACTACGCCATTATTCAATCCAGAGCAAGGTCATCTAGTTCCTGGTTTACCAACATAGCCAGTGTGTAAATATATCTTTTATTCCTAAGATTGTGACTGTGTCTCAGAGACTTACTGCAGAATAAGCATCCCATTTCTATCACTTTCTGAATTCTGCGTGTCTGGTTCAACTCAACTCATGTGGCCCAAATTCCTCTCCATGATGAGTGACTCAATCTGGCTTCTCTTGGCTCCTCACTGAATTGCTCTGCTTGGCCTCAACTTAAGTCTAAAAATTTGTGCTAATATTCTGGCTCTTTGTTATTCCCTAGCTTCAAGTGCCTCTTCAAGAACCCAGGAATGAAGTCAATTCCATTGCATGGTATTCACTCAGTTGAACAGCACTAAACTACTGAACTTTTTGTACTCATATATTGTACTCAACTCTACTGTACTCCACTGAACTCTACTGTACTCAACTCTACTCAACTTCATTCAATTGACTTCCAACTCCCTGAGCTCAACTAAACTGATGGCTTAATTTCCTGGAACTGACTGAATTGATTCAATTCTCTGAATTCCATTGCCACTCACTGAGCTCTCTTATATAGCCTCTCTTTTTTGTGCTGTTCTTACAAGAGTTGGATATATCTTATTCTGACAAATCTTTATCCAATGTGTCACTTTGTCTGGCTCTCAATTAGACATAATTTTCAAAAAAGGTTGCTTCTTCTACAAACTGACTTTACCTTCATTGTTAGGATTAAAGGTATGTAATGATATGTCTGTATTCCAGTAAGAGGGATTAAAGGTGTGTCATTTTAGTAGGATCACAGAGACATAGAAGGTCTTTGGATGTGATCCCTTGACAGAACAGCCATGTTGCAGGATTAAAATTGTTCTACACCTATCTCAGCTCAAACACAACCATTCTGCTGACCACCAAATGAAACCAGATTGCTTTTCTTTGAAGTTGCTGTTCTCTATTTTCAGAGGTAGTTCACCACTTTAGAGGGCTCCTGTCCATATACTTTTATTTCTACCCATGGAATGGTCCAGCTTGATGCTTTCAATAAACCCTCACTTGCTTATATGGACCAACTCTCCTTTACATTCAACTCATTACTTCTGAATAAATTAAAACTGAATGATAATTTCACTTGTATTACACTTTAGTTTTATAAATAGTAAAGAAAAGGGGAGCCAGGCATGGTGGTGCAAGCTTTAATCCCAGCACTCAGGAAGCAGAGGCTGGTGGATCACTGTGAGTTTGAGGCCAGCCTGGTCTCCAAAGTGAGTGCAGGACAGCCCAGCCAAAGCTATACAGAAAGACCTTGTCTCAAAAAATGAAGCAAAACAAAACAGAAAAGGAAAAAAAGAAAGAAAGAAAGAAAAGAAAAGAAAATGAAAAAATGAGAAAATGAAGCCAATCAAGATTTGTGAATGGTAATTGTTTCATGATCTCTACATAACTATAGAAGACAGTAAGGCAGGATGAAAAAAAACTAACTAACTAGAACAGGTGAGTGTCAGGAAAATTTATGAAGGGAATACAGTATTCCAAGGAGGTTATAAGAAAATTAAAGAAAGTAAGGCAAGAAAATACACAGAGGACAAACATAAAATTTTAATGTAACTTTTTTCTCATTTGTTTTTGTTTACTATTTATTTGTCTTTTAAGCCTGACCAAAAGATAGTTTTGTTTGTTTGGTTTTCAAATGAAATATAAAGTATTACTCTGGAAAAGCTATCAGTAGTATGGTTATATTAATTTGATGATTAAGAAACCACAATAAAAATAATATCTATTGTTTTTGGCAGGAAGAGGCCATTGTCTGTGTTATCATATATGAAGGTGAATATCAGGAACAAGAAACATGAATTTTAAGGGTCGCTATTACTTGTATCTGGTTCAGTGGAAGTTGATTGAATGGAAACCTGCCAAAAAGCTGTGTTGGAAAAGGAAAGAGATTTCTGGTTTCCATTGGCTGTTCGCATGGAATTTGGGAAGACACATTCCTCCTTGTAAATGCAACAGGTTTCTATAGAAAAGGTGTTTTCCCCATGATCTCTCTCTCTCTCTCTCTCTCTCTCTCTCTCTCTCTCTCTCTCTCTTGACAGGGTTTTTCTGTGTAGACTTGGCTGACCTGGCCTCACTTGGTAGATGATGCTGGCCTCAAACTCAAAGTTATCTTCCTGCCTCTACCTCCCAGTGTTGGGATGAAAGGCATGCACCACCACACCTGACTCTACGTTCTCTTCAACAGCTATACTCCTGTCAGCTCATCCAAATGCCACTGAACACTGGCCTTCAGGAACAACTATGAAAGAATCACTGCATACAGAATAGCAACAGGCTTTCACTTTCATAAACACTTCAAAATTGAATATCTCACTATAATAGTGCATAATGCTTTTGTTAACTTTTTATTGTGTGAAGTCTGGCTTGTGAAAATATACATTTCTATACCCCCTTTTATGTTCTCCATAGGTATATAATGAATAACAAAGGAGTGGACCCATAAAGCCCAACTTTAGAATTCCTAGGAAAACAATGGTATCACTTTTCTTAGTTTATAACTCATGATAAGCATTACTGGGCATGGCAGCATTTTCTTTGGGTATTATACACCAAAGTTTCTGTCTTCTATGAAGTTTGAGTATGTGAAATTTGATCAGTCACCCTGTTGTACACCTTCCTAGGAACATGATTTTCTCTTGGGTGGCTATTTAATAAAACAACATGGACCTGACTGATAGGGAGCTTTCTCTCAGAAGAACATCCTCATGAAAGGAATACAATCTTTAGCCATGTGGGTTTTCTATATGGTCTCACAGACTAGCTATTATTTTGTGGTTCATAACTCTTTGTCATTAGATTCAGATAAATGAATGCCAGAATGTATTCTATTATTTGAAACGTTAACATTTTATTCACAGTTCAGGAACATTATGTGTGTAATTCAAATTCAAAGGGACTTAGTAACAACTTATTGTTCTACTCATAATGGTTCTATTTGGTCAGCTAGATTCTGGGCACAAACAAAGAGGAGAACTCTGGCATCTGATGACATTGGACAAAAGCCTTTGTAAAGGGTGACTATTTTAAGTCAGAACTCAATTGAATAGTTAGTTAACAGGGAAATGGTAATCTTAAAAACAGTTATACTTAACCCCTAAAGCGACATTCTTCAATTAGCATGGCTTACTCAGAGGAAAGCAAATTATTCCACATGAGTCCTTCTCTTCATTCCAGTAAGATGTTTGCCACTTGATTCCAATCAAGTTTCTTTAAAATTATTGTATAAAACAAAAACTTGGAGAAGGATTAAACTTTGTGGGTTTTCACTAATGTTTTATATAATAAGCATTCTGCTTATTATATTTAAATTGGTTTCCATTTCTTGGATTATTCATTAGCATGCTGAGAGCCCAAGCATGAAACCATAAGCACCCATGGTGACTTTTACAATGTGTAAATGCTGCAAACATTATTAGAAATTTCCTGATTTATACTTAGAGGAAGCCTGGTTAAATAAACCTTACTGACTCCATGAGAGGCTTCATTTTCTCACTAAGCCAGAATAGGCCTAAGTTTATATTTCTCAGAAATAGAACTTCAATTACAAGAAAAATCAGAGAAAACAATAAATAATGCTACTATCTAATAAAAAATTTAGGCTCAAGAGGCTACAGGAATTAAACCTTACCTATGAACTAGCTTAAGAACAGTGGACTTAGGAGAAGAATGGGTAATCCATTCATTTATGGTGATTCCAGGATGATTTTTATCTCCTAATGGGATGAGATCTTCTAGCCAAAATGGAACTCAAATCTATTTCAGTCCAGGAATTCAAGCTAAGGACTCTACTGGCCCTATCCAGAGGAAGAATATAAAATGTATTCTCAGCCCTTTCACTCCACTGAGTGCTCCATTTTAAATTAATTTCTGAATGCAATCCCCAAAGCCAGGGCAAAAAATAATTCATTAGGTTTGCCCCAACATAGCATTCCAATCATTGCACAACTAAAAGTAGGGGCTACTACTGCCAGAGTCAAAGAATACCCAATACCCCAGAGAGGCAAAAACAGGAACCTTCCCACACATCAATAGATTTTGAGAGGCAGGCATTCTGCTTTTTTGGCAGTAGGCTTCAAACACTCCCTTCCTACCCATGAAGAAGCCTCATTCAAATGATTATTGACTGGTGCAGGATCTCAAGGAAATCAACAAACATGTAGAAGACATACAACCCACAATGCCAATTCCCTACACCTTGCTAAGTAGCCTACCTCCTGAACAGACAGTATAGCATCTTAGACCTGAAGGATACTTTTGTCAGCCTACCCCGGGGCATCTGTCAGCCAGCCTCTCTTTGTCTTTGAATGGCATGATGCAGACAGAGGCTTCAATGGCACATCATTTGGACTGGCCTTTCACAATAATTCAGGAACCTAACAACCATCTTCGACAAGGACCTGCATGAAGACCTGGGTGAGTGCAGATGAAACCACTTCCATGTAATCTTGCTTCATTACTAAGATGTTCTGCTCATTCCAGCCTCAAGATCAGAGGCTTGCAGGATGCTACCTAAGACCTGCTATAAAAACTCAGTTATCTGGGGTATAGAGTGTGGCCAAGAAGGCACAACTCTGCCAATCAGAGGTGACTTATCAGAGTTATATTCTCATGTGCGTTGGGGAATTCAATCTGTTCTCTGCATAGAAAGAGACTACTCTGAAAATTCCTGCCCCTACCAACTGTAGACAAATAAAGGGATTCTTGGGGTTAGCAGGATTTTGCAGACTCTAGGTACCTGGATTCACTGAAGTTGCCAGGCCCCTGTATGAGACCAAAATAATATCTTAAATTGTACTTTGGAATTGAAGAGTGCCTTCTACAGCTTTAAACTAACCTGATTAGAGGCTCTAGTCCTGGCAATACCTTCAATTTATGAACCATTCCATCTATATGTGGATGAAAATGAGGACATAGCTAAAAAATCCTTCCCAAACCTTGGGCCCATGGAAAAGGAAAGTGGACTATTTATCAGCAAAACTGGACTCAGTAACCCAAGGCTGGTCACACTGTCTCAGCATTGTGGTTGCCACCACCTTATTGGTTAAGGGTGCAGATAAGATTACTATGGGACAAGAACTGGTTATCACTACCTCTCATGCTATTAAGGGAATTCTAAAGAACCCACCTGACCACTGGCTACCAAATGTCATGTTAGCACACTATCAGTCCTTGCTTCTTACGCTACCACACATACAATATGGTCCCACATCAGCACTCAACCTGGAAACTCTCCCTTAGTCAATGATTTAACATAAATGTCACATCATGTTGTGACATATCCAGAGCCTGAAGCTGGATTTGACAGCGGTCCCTTGGCCTGGTGCAGGATGGATGCTCTTCATCAAATGGAGCAACTTTGTTTTGGATTACACCAGGTATGCGGGAGCAGAAGTAATAAATTTTATCAAAACTCTCAGGCATAGACTTTGGCACCAGGCACCTCAGCCCAACAAGATGAGCTAATATCTCTCACCAAGGCCTTTACACTGGCAATTGGTGACAATGCCAACATTTATTCTGATGGCAGATATGCTTCTGCCACAGTACAGGTGTATGGCAGGCACCATTTACAAAGAAAGGGACCTCATGACAACAGAATGGAAAACAGTCAAAAATAGAGAAGAAATTCTGGCAAGATTGGAAGCCTTATTACCATCCTCCATCCCAAAATGTGCCCATTATTTACTTCCCAGGCTACAAGAAGGGCCATAGGGTGGAGGCCAAGGAAAACAGGAGGGCAGGTGCAGCTGACAAAAGTGATGCAATTCATGAGTCCTCAGCCCTAATTGTTATATGCCTCCCCATTTGGCCACTGAACCTCAATACACTGAAGATAACAAATGAGATACGGCTAAGTGTCAGGGAATGAATATACAGGAAAGGTGAATAGATGCATATGGTCAAAGACCACATTGTCCTTCACTGAGAATTTGCAAAGAAGCTAATTCATTGAATCCATCAGAGTACCCACCCACCTTGGGAAAAGGAAAATAAAAGAATTACTCAGAATGGCCAATTCTAAGATCTTCCAGATGGGAGCACTGGTTGGTAACACTTTCTCCCACTGCCCCACCTCCAAACTGTTAATGCATCAAGTACAACTTTATCACTGGTACTGGGGTTCAAAGCTAACACCCTGACACAAGTTGGGAATTTACTACACTGAGATAAATAACTGTTGGTTTTTATAGATACCTTTTCAGGTTGGGTAGAATCCTACCAACCACTATACTGCCCAAGAATTTGCTGGAGGATATGATGCCCAGGTAAGGGCTTCCTTCACTGCTCAAGTCAGACAATGGATCAGCCTTCATCTCTCAGGCCACCCAGGGATTAGCTAATGTTTTGCAGGTCAACTGGGAACAACTTTGTGAATATTTTCCCCCAGACTTCAGGACAGGTAGAAAGGATGACTCAGACACTTAAAGATGCTTTAACCAAATTATCTCTGGAAACTGGTGAAAAATGGTTGCCCTTATTGCTCTATGCCTTATATAAGGCAAGAAACCCTCCTTATCTTTTTGAGGTCACCCCTTTTAAAATCCTATAGGGGATACACTCACATCATTTTCTAATTTGTAGTCTGATTTACTTGCTGAAATATACAATCAGTATTTCCTAGAACCCTAACAGGGCCTCAAATGGATATAGGAAAGTATCTGGCCATTCTTTAAAAACAGAAATGTACAAGCACCCCTGCAAATGCACATTGCGTCAAACCAGATGACAAAGTCGGCTTCAAACACGACAGCCACAATATCGTAGAACCCCACTGGAAAGGATATGACATTGTGATTCTGACCACTACATTGGTTATTTAGGTGGATGAATCCAGTCCTGGATACATCACTTTCAAATCAAACCAGGAGGACTAGAGAACTCCTGAGAACTGAGATCAAGACGGGAAAGGATCCCATGCCAGTGTAGTGATGGTTTAATATACGGAAATCCATCAATGTAATCCACCATATAAACAAACTGAAAATAAAAAAAAAAACACATGATCATCTCTTTAGATGCAGAGAAAGCATTTGATAAAATCCAACACTCATTCACGTTTAAAGATTTAGAGAGATCGGGGATACAAGGCACTTTATTCAACATAATAAAGGCTATCTACAGCAAGCCAATAGCCAAAATCAAAGTAAATTGTGAGATACTCAGGGAAATTACTCTAAAATCGTGAACAAGGCAAGGCTGCCCACTCTCTTCATATCTCTTGAATATAGTCCTCGAAGTTTTAGCCAGAGCAATAAGACAACAAAAGGAGATCAAGGGTATCCAAATGGGAAAGGAGGAAGTCAAATTATCCCTAGTTGCAATGATATCATAGTGTACATAAGTGACCCTCAAAATTCCACCAGAGAACACCTATAGCTGATAAACACCTTCAGCAAATTGGCCGGATACAAAATTAACTCAAAAAAGTCTTTAGCCTTCCTATACACAAATGACAAGCTTGCAGAGGAAGAAACTACAAAAACACCCTGCACATTAGCCACAAACAACATAAAGTACTTAGGAGTTACTCTAACTAGGCAAGTGAAGGACTTGTTTGAAAAAAAATTTCAAAACTTTGAAGAAATAGATTGAAGATGACATGAGAAGATGGAATGATCTTCCTTGCTCATGGATCGGGAGAATTAACATAGTAAAAATGGTCATCCTACCAAAAGCAATCTACAGATCCAATGCAATTCCTATCAAAATACCTACACAATTTTTTAAAGACATTGAAAGTTCAATTCTGAACTTCATATGGAAAAACAAAACACCCAGAATAGCTAAAACAATCTTGTACAATAAAAGGTGCTCCAAGGGAATCTCCATACCTGATATCAAATTGTACTATAAAGCAATTAAAACAGAATGGTACTAGCACAGCAATAGGCTGGTTGATCAGTGGAATCGAATCAAAGACCCAGATATGAATCCACACACATATGGTCACTAGATTTTTGACAAAGAAGCCAAATCCATTCGAAGGAAAAAGGATAGCATCTTCAACAAATGGTGCTGTTCTAACTGGATGTCGATGTGTAAAAAAATGCAACTGGACCCATATTTGTCACCTTGCACAAAACTCAAATCCAAGTGGATTAAAGACCTCAACATAAAACCAGAGACACTAAGTCAGTTACAAGAAAAAGTGGGGAAGAGCCTGCAACATATTGGCACAGGAGACAACTTCCTGAACAGAACAACAACAGCCCAGGCCTTAATGTCAACAATTAATAAATGAGACCTCATGAGGCTGAGAAGCTTCTGTAAGGCAGGAGACACTGTCAAGAGAACAAAGCAACAGCCTACAGACTGGGAAAAGATCTTCACCAACCCTACATCTGACAAAGGTCTAATATCCAAAATATATAAAGAACTCAAGAAATTAAACACCACCAAACCAAATAGCCCAATTGAGAAATGGGGCTTGGAACTAAAAAGAGAATTCTCAACAGAGGAATATCAAATGGCTGAGAAACACTTAAAGAAATGATCAGCCTCCTTAGTCACCAGGGAAATGCAAATCAAAACAACTCTGAGATTTCATCTTATACCCATCAGAATGGCTAAGATAAAAAATAAAAGCGACATCATAATAGAAACCAACAAGTAGAACATTATGACAGGCAGATTTGGGCCCAGGGGTCCCACTCAAACTAAGGCACCAGCCAAGGACAATACAGGTGGTAAACTTTTAACCCCCACCTAGATCTAGCTAGTGGGCAGAACATTCTCCACAGTTGAGTGGAGAGTGTGGTAAGACTTTCACACATACTCTGGTGCCTCATATTTGACCATGTGCCCTGTAGGGGGAGACCTGTTAGCACACAGAGGAAGGATAGCAGGTTACCAAGAAGATACTTGATACCCTATGAGCATGCTAGCGAGGATATGGGGAGAGAGGAACACTCCTTCATTGATGGTGGGAATGGAAACTAGTACAGCCACTTTGGAAATCTATCTAGCACTGTCTCAGAAAATTGGGAATAAGGCTTCCTCAAGACCCACCTATTCCACTCCTTGGAATATACCCAGAAGATGCTCCAGCATACAACAAGAACATTTGTTCAACTATGTTCAAAGCAGCCTTATTCATAATAGCCAGAACATGGAAACAGCCTAAGTGTCCCTCAGTAGAAGAATGGATAAAGAAACTATGGTACATTTACACTATGGAATACTACTCAGCTATTAAAAACAGGAATAGACTTTTATGATCTAAGTATAACATTCTTTTCTGTTTGCCTACCATCTGAGTCTGGAGTTTTTCTTTCAGTAAGATCTGTACCCTAAGAGAACATTATTACAAACTCAGAGTAAAATGATCTAGTAGCTATTTTAGGAAAAAATATTATAAAAATATTATTTCGTATGCAATACATTGTGATGATTTAGTACATGTATCTCTTTCAAAAATTACTGAAACAAAATTAGTACTCAAATATTATGTATTCACTAAGGGTCTATTAACACTGATTATAAAGAAAAAAGGAAAACATAGCTAAAATAAAAAATTTCATTCAAATACTAAAACTAATTTTACATTATTTTAAAACTTAAAATAAATGATGTACATTATTTATATTTGTAAACAAGTCAAGCCCAACAAGTTGTTTATTATCTAACATTTAAGTCATGCTGAAATGTTAATTTCATATATTTTGAATAATCTAATTATGACATTTATAAAGCATATATTTTGCACTATCTATTAAAAAAGAACTTTCACAATGTCAATTGTATTTTAGTCAAGCACTGTAAAACTTATTATCCACCCTATAATCACTCACTGTATCTTGAGTGTGTTTTAAAATCTTTTAAAAATATTAAAATTATGTAAAATACCTAAATTCAAATAAAATGGAAATATTCCACAAACTTTACTTACATTGTAAGTAGTAGGTCAAATTTATCAAGAAAAATTTTCATAGCAGGGTGCATAAAATCAAGTAGGCCCCTTGGCTGATATATGTGAAAATTTGTTTTTCAGTAGTTACTAAACAATTAGTCTGGTAGGAAAGTGTTATAAAAATACTGTGCCTGAGTTAATTTAAAGAAACACATCTATTTTTGCTCTCAGTTTATAATTCTAAAATTAAAATTTCGTGACAAGTAGAGTGCTACAAGATATTATATCAAAGTAAACTTTAATTTTTAGTAAGAATTGGTCATAGGAATTTTGACATCTAAAATGTCTGTGATAGATATGAAGTAAACATAATTTTTATTGTTAAGGAGAAGAAATAATAGGAATGTGTGGTATGTCCATATGGAAATAAATTCAGGAACTAAGAGAAAATCTTCTTGGATGGCTGGAGATTCTGGACAAAAAGAGTAATAGTGAAAAGGGAATAAATATACCATACTGTCTTGCTCATTTTTTCCATTACAATGAAACTTTTACATATTTGTGCATCAAAGCATAAATGCAACCATTTTACCTAGACATTTTTCAAAAGTTAATGCGCTATGTTAAAAGTTTTGCCAACAGACATTATTCAATCACTGAACATTACACATAATCAGGATGATTATTGTGTTTCACATAGGTTTGTTTGGATTAATAAAGCATCTGGTCTACTGAGATTTCACAATTGAAATACAGTTTCTTGAGATATAAGGTTGAAAGTCTGTTCATTCTGTTTTTATAATATGGAGACATAAGCAAGTATTCTTGTTTATGTGCCTGGAACTGTGGCTTTGTTGACTGCTTCTGTGAAATTTCCACATTTGTCCTTTCTAGTAATTTACCAGAAAGTTTGAAAAATTCAGCCTCTATAAAAGACACAGTTGAAAGTAAATCTTAGAAGAAAGTCTAGAAAGCAGCCCTTAAAAAAATTTCAAGGTGGAATAGCTGAATTAAAAAAAAAATATTGCAACAATTACAGTCATTAGATCTTTCAAGACTACAAAAGACACAGAATAGTAAAATCAGAAATATGTTGAAAGGTATAAAAATTTAGTAAAGAAGTTTCAGAATGGTTAATATAATTGACAAAAATTCAACTCATTAAAATGGTTAATTATTGTCTGTTAGGTGAAATATGTTTTATTACATGCTAATACAATGTAATAATTCCTTTTATAAGTCCAGTGTTATAGCTAATTTTATTGTCAATTATGTTGTATATGGAATTAACTAAAACCTGTAATAGGTAGGAATACCAGTGAGATATTATTATTATTTTTATTAAATCACTTGAAGTGAGAGGATTCCATTTTAATCCATATCTTTGCAATAGTAAGATACACCTCAAATCTGGGCCCTTTTTACTAGTGTGTCATGGAAGAAGAAAACATTGTTTTTGCATTCTTGCTACTGCCTTCAACAACAAATCCATTTCCACAGAAGCCTTAAAACCTACTTCCTTGGGAATACAGAATATACTGAACACCAGTTAAGACATTCAGTCACATAACAAAATAACTACTGGATTCTCACACATTCTATTCAGAGATAGTCATTGTTAGAGAAAATGGTATTGCTACTCCAGCAAACTCTAACAATGAGAGTTTGAGAGGAAAATGTCAGGTGAACTAATGATTTTGGTAGAATGAGTACTGTTCTAGAAATCACCACAGAACATTACAACAGAATCCACTAGTCAAGTATATATATCACACCCAGAAGGCATAGAAAACAAATGTAATAATACTTAACTTATTTGAGCAAATTCTAAAACAGATGTCTTGGAATTCCCTTCCCTTCATTATATAAATAAATAAAATGTGGAACTTTGAACTCCTGATCCTTGCAGCCCACAGTGTTGTTAATGATAAATATTACAGTTACATCTTAATTACTTCTCACTTTCAGTTTTTTCCAATTTCTCCTTTAAATGACTGAAATTAAGTTATGATAATCACATTGTTTTATGATTTTTTTTCTGGAAATTTGAATGAATAAAATTAAAGGAAAATATTTAGAGTTATCTGATTCAACTACTTTTGTTTATTGGAATGATAATAAAGTCACACATTTCAAAATATTTTTACCTGTTGTTGGCTCTGTTTCTTAACAGTTCAACTTTATTATACAACCCAAATATCTTACATGAGAGGGAAAATGGTTAAAGGGAAACAAGGGTGAACCTTTCGGTATCTGTTCCATGGGATGTATCCTTAGGTGTCTTTGCTCTGCATGCTGGTCCGGCTTGTTCACTGATCCTTTTCCCAATCCACCTGTGCTCAGCTCAGTATGAACCTGCTGCTCCTCCTCTCAACCTCTCTCCCTGTCTGTCTCTCATGCACAAGGGCAGGTCTCTTCCTCCTATGGAGGGCTGATTAGAAACACAATAGTCCAGGTTAAGTGCCCAGGTCCACTTCCTGAATTTCAGGCCCAGGATGTCTCCACCCAGTATATCTCAAGGTTAATCTCAGGGAGTATCCATAGTGTGTCCAAGGGCAAAGCCTGTCAAGACTGCTTTCACCTGTGACTAAACTTACAATCCATCCCACACATCTCCCCTCTCTTTTAAAAAAATAATTAAGAACTATATACACAAATATACATATATACAGAATCATCAGGTATCAAGTGCATAACCAAGTTTTTTGTTATAGTTGTTAACCTCAGAGGAAGTATTCCACTATCCTACCAGAGAGTCCTTTCCCTTCATGAGAAATTGCAATTATCAATCTATAAATATGTTTTTAATTCTTAAACCAAAGTTTCTAGTAACACTGTGGCTATCTAGTCTTGAATCCCATAAGAGACCCAAGAAAGAAATTCTATCTAATAAAGGAAGTGCTGGTGGGCAACTTCCAAGTGTGGATAGAACAGAGAGAGCTGACCGCTTGGACAGTCACTGGGTTCTCTCCATCATTGGAGCAATCAGTCTTCAGCCTTATCGGCCCAAATCATCCAACAAACTGCTCTGTGAAGCAGGTTTTCCGATGGTCTGTTCCACCTAGGCTCTTCAAAGCTGGACAGTCAACTTTCCAGCATGACTGTTGATCATAGTGGACAGTCAGCCTGTCACCAACAGTAGAGATAAGAGTAGTTCCTCATTCCAGTATCTGTTTCATGGGATGGGTCCTTAGGTGTCTCTTGTCACCCTCGTCTCTTGATGCCTTCATCTTCAATGATGTGTATGGAGATGCAGCCCGGAGCAGATGTCTCTCTCTGTCAGGAAAACCCTTATCATCAAATACCATATTCTGTGAATCTCTGAAGAGTTTGAAGACCAAGTCTCTATCTGTTCTTGCAGTTATCAATCTATTCCTTTGAAGGCGTATGCAGGAAAGTAAACAAACCTGGTGTATGACAAAGTAAGTTAGTATTTACTAAGAATTATAGGTAAGTAAATACCAACTTTTATTCCTGATCTTCCTGAACAGATTATTAATAGTTTTTATAAGACATTACCTTTTTACATGAGTGGCACATGAATACATTAAATAAACATTGAACAAAATGATCCTATGTTTCTACATACAATATATAATATTTTGTCAACATATAACATATAATACATAAGGCAAAAAATGAATAGCAATATACAATTTAAGTTTTTATCAATGTGAAGCAAACTTTGAATAGTCTTAAATTTCTATCAATCAAAAGTCTTAAATTTTCATCAATCTATATTATCATTGTAAGATTTTTGAAGCTAGTAGATTCAATAATCTACCTTTTATTCTATAAACCTATATCCTCCCTTCCTTCCCCCTTTTCCTTAATATTAGATGGGATAGAAAGATAAGAAAGAAAGAAAGAAAGAAAGAAAGAAAGAAAGAAAGAAAGAAAGAAAGATAGAAGAAAGAAATCCCCAAATGAAACTTTTATTAATTGTAACTAACCCACTTAAGCAAAAATGAGCATTGGCAACCCATCAAAAACACCCACCCCACCTACTGGGAATAGGGGCATCATGTTTTCAAAATTACTTTATGCGTTTAGGAGAAAATGGTTTTTGGGTACACTAGAAAAATAATATATTAGCCAAGCACTGGAACAGCTAGCTGTATCTGTTGTTGTCCAGTCTTTTTGAGATCGATCATTTTGGGTAGCCATTTTATTGTTAATATACATGCAATTTCTGGAGGAAGCAGTAGCGCCAGAGGCAGAAGTTTGATCTTCATCATTGTCCTGTTTTTTGTTCTGAAAGTAAGCAAACTTTTGAAATCATTAGTATAGGTATGTTAGTACATATATAACTTTTCAAGGAAACAACACTTGAGGCACCTTCCTTGTGGTGCTGCAGGCATGCTTTTGGGGTTAAATCACTCAGGCTACCTGCTTCATCTTCATCGTTGTCATGTTTTTTGCAAATAATTCAGGGCTCTACTTGCATGTACACCAACAAGCCAGAAGACGGTATTAGTTTTCCAAGCTGTATGAAACAATGTCAAGTTGTAAGAACCAGGTAGCTCTTAAGATTCACTTGCTATATGGTCAGACCTAATCTATATAAGTTTGGTTGGTAGCCATATTTTTTCACTCCCTGTGCAAACATATGCATACCCACGACCCCATCTCAAAACTATTGCTGATTTCCATTTCATACTGGAAAAATCCTTATAGAACATTTGTTGTCCTAGCTCTGCAATTTTTTCTATCACCCAGTGTCTCTCCGCAGCTGATGTCCCTTCATCATTAACATTAAGAAAATTTAGAGTCAAGAAAGCATTATTTAATCAGTCACTGGGTGTCTTTACCCTTCCCTTTTGTTTCATAAGCATTTCTTTTAAGGTACAATTAGCTCTTTCACAACTGCTTGTCCTGTGGGCTTGTGAGGTATACCGGTAACATGTTTTATATTATAATACATAAAAAAATTTTCATCTTAAGGGACACATATGCAGGAGAATTGTCAGTCTTAATTTCTGCAGGTATTCCCATAAATGCTATTATTTCTAGTAAATAAGTAATCACACAATCTGCCCTTTCAGAACAAGGCAGTTGCCCATTGAAAACCTGAATATGTTTCCATGGTATGATGCATATACCTCCTTTTTCCAAATTCTGCAAAATGAAACACACTCATCTGCCAAATTTCATTCCTTTTGTTACCTCTAGGGTTAATTCCAATAGGTAATAGTATTTGACTATAAAAGGAACATATAGGGCACTTATTAATTATTTATCTGGCTTGATGCCAAGTGATAGAGAATCTTTTCTTGAACCTCTGACCATTGACATGATGTTTTTCAAGAAATTTTGAGGCTTCGAATACATTACTTATCAATAATTTGTCAATTTTTTCATTTTCCTGTGCCAATTGACCTGGTAAACTTGTATGGGATCAAACATGAATAATATACAAGGGATAATTTCTGCTTCTGATGATCATCTGCAAATCTATAAATAATGTACTCAATTCTGAGTTATCAGGAGTAAATTCAGCAGTTTCTATATGCAAAACAATGTTTTCAGCATATTGAGAGTCAGCAATTATATTAAGAGATTCAGGAAAATCTAACAATACCATAAGAATTGCATATAATTCTGAATTTTGAACTGATATAAATGGGCTTTTAATCACCTTAGTCACTTTTTCAGACTTATAACCAGCCATACCTGATTTATTTGCATCAGTGAAGAAGGTGGGTGTCCCTGAGATTGGTGACCTCTTTAAAATACTTGGAAGGATCCAATTAATTATTTTTATAAAGTGTATACATTTGCTTTTTGGGTTTCTATTGTTAATGTCTCCCAAATAGTTACTACAAGCTTTTTACCAGTTTTCATTAATTACCCATAATGACATAATCTCAGAATCATTAAGAGGCACTTCCATTTCCACTAGGTCCATCGCTGACAGTTGGTGCAACCTTATTCTTCCCTTTGTAATCAATTCAGAAATTTTCTTTATGTATGTTTTCAATTTATTTTTTGTTTATTTGCCAGGAATATCCATTCTATGATTGATTCTGTCTTCCCTTTGCTTAAGAAGCCCAGCAGGAGAATGTTTTGAAGGCAAAATAACCAGAATGTAACCACGTTCCGGATCAATTCTATCCACATATGCCTTTTGAAATTATTTGCTTCACCAGAATTAACTCCTTTTCTGCCTCAGCAGTTAGACACCTTGGACTGTTTAAATCTGAATCCCGTTGTAATATTTGAAACAAGTTACTTAACTTGTATGTAGCCAACCTGATTGTAAGCCTTAACCAGTTAATATCTCCCAGTAATTTTTGAAAGTCATAAAAAGTTTGCCATTGATCTCTAGGGATCAATACCAAGTAGTCCACCTTTCCTTTTCCCTACTCTCCTGACATCTAAGCCTTCTTTCATTCTCTGGGCATCAACATACACTATTACTATCTTCTCTACCAAAATTTCTTGCTTGTCCCTATTTCTAGGCAGGGGACTGAGAATCCCCACAGTCTTCTTCCCAACAAGCCACACTAGCTCCACCAATCCAGTTCAGGCCTATATACATTTAACTGGGATCCACCTCAATGAGTCCACCAGATTCTCCCCTCCACACACTTCTCTGTGCCACATATAGTGCCAAGGGTAGACTGATCAACTTCACACATTTTTCTTAAAATCCAGGCTTGGATCAGGATACACATATTGTGACCACCTACTTCATCCCAGTCATGACATTCCTAACCTCAGGCCCAACTCAGATAGCACATGTGATGCTCTGTCTAAGGCTGCTGTGTCCACGTAAGACATAGATCTAACAAACACACTTCATATACCCAGGTGTCAAAAAATACAAAAAGATATGAAAGATAATATAGTCATCCCCCACAAAAAATGCATCATCAGTCCGAGAAAATGTTTTTTATGGAATTACCTAGAGGAAACCAGGATTACTGAATTTAAAATAATAATAAACAACTTTATGAAGGAATTAGAGGAGTTTAAAGAAGACACAAAGAACATCCCAATGAAAGGAAGAGGACAAACATCTGAATGATGTCCAAGATGGAACTGACAAAAAAATGACATGATTTGCAATGGAATTCAATAAAGATATATACATCAAAGAGAGTTCAAACTGATATGAACATGGAACATAGAACAAGATAAATGAAAAAGACAAAATTTGAAATAAGACCACTGAGTTAAAGTCCCCAGATTAAAAAAAAAAAAAATACCCACACAGATATAGGAAGAACACAAACACCAAATGACAAGTCTGGAAAAGAGGCCCACAATGGCATATCTTATTTCAAAATTTAATGCACAAAATAAAGTATATGATAAGTTTCACAAGTCAAAAACAACACAAGACAGACATTAGCTCACCCCATGAGAATAGCTGCAGAGGCATCAGGGAAAACACTGAAAGCAAGATAAGCCTGGGAAGAGGAAATCTAAAGACCATGCTTACCAAACTAGACCACTGTGCCAACCATAATGATTTGCAAGAACTGAAGGAGAAAGAACATTTCAACAATTAAAAAAGGAAAAAGAAAGAAAGAAGAAAAGAACAAAAACCAATCAAACAAACAAAAAAATGAATGGGAGGATACAAGTTAGGGGATAAAAATTAGAAAGTAATCAGAATAAATTATAATATAAAAAGGGAAAAAAAACAAAAGAACTCACCAACAGCAGACCAACAGCAGACAAAACAGAGAGGTCAATACATCAGACTGAAGAAAGAAACTAGTATAGCAAAAAAATGTAGAAAGAAAGCATGGCTGAGAGTACAAACAACAAAGCCAACCAAACACAATTGTAATCACACACACACCTTCCAATACCATCCTTAAATATTAATGGACTCTAATATTCTACTAAAGAGACATATGATGATTGAATGAATTATGAAGAAAAATCTATCTGTTATATACAAGAAACTCATCTTAGTTTTAACATTCAGAAAGAGTTTAAAGTGACAGGATCAGAAAAATTACTCAAGTTAAATCTGTCAGAAAGCAAGCAAACACTGTAATGCTAATAACTGAAAAAGAAAATTTTAAACTAAAACCAACCAGAAGAGATTTTTTAAAAACACTCCTTCTATGGGCTCTAAAAGCAGTACATACCTGTATTTTCATTACGTGTGAAGCTGAGGCAATATTAATACATGTCCCAGCATATATTATATTTAAGACCAGCAGGAACTAGATTATAAAACCCTACATAAGCTTCTTTTAGTGAGTGAGATAGAGAAGGAAAGAAAAGAAAGTGATTATAAAAATGCATTTATATGCACATATGCATACATATGGAGAAAAAAGGAATTAGAGACACAGTAAGAAGACACAAATGGCTCTGCTCCATGATCTTTTTTACCAGTTCCATGAAAGCACTTTCTAAAAACATCTTTCCATGAGACCTGCCTTTTGCTCAAATGTTACAGAGAATTATGTAAATAAATAAATAAATAAATAAATAAATATTTTAGTCCTTAAAATACATTAAAAGTATTAAATATTAAAGTTGTAGATCCTTTATAAAATTTCAAGTAGACAAAAGAGCTTGAAAGAAAGCTTGATTGAAATAATTCAATTTTTTGTTAGATTTTAATTAAACTATATTTTTAAACCCTTCTCATTAGCAAAATGAAGTTTTAAGATGAATTACTTTTTTTTCCTCCTTTATTAATTTATTCTTGTTACATCTCAATGGTTTTTGAAAGGAGGAAGTCAAATTATCCCTATTTGTAGATGATATGATAGTCTACATAAGTGACCCTTAAGATGAATTACTTAACTCTATTAACTCCTTTTTGTTTGTCATAAGGAAACTCTATCACCAAAAGTATCGTATGGAGGACAGTGTTTATTTTGGCTTATAGTTTAATGGATTGAGTCCATACTGGCAGGAATGAAATAACAGCAGGAGTCCAAAGCACATTTCACTTCATACACAGCATCCAGAAAGACTGAATAGCAACAGAGGCAATGCTATAAATCCTCAAAATATGTCCACTGTGATACACTTTCCCACTAAAGCTATGCCCCTTAAGGCTTCATAACCATTCAAAAGAGTATCATTAGTCAAGGATCAATATTTAAAGATGTGTGCTATAGTTACACTTCTCATTCAAACCATCACACTAATTCTCTATAAAGATGGGATAAAATCTAGGTTTAAATTTTCATAACATGTTCCCATAAGAAACAGATAGTAATAAAAATAGCATAGAGAAGGCATTTCATGCGTTAGAATAATATAATTTAAACTGTGGCATAATTGCAAGAAGTCAAAATGATTTTAAAGAACAGCAGTCTACAACTGTGATTCTAATTCACTGCTGAAGCACTTGCTTCATAAGAATAAGACCTAGGTGGAATTCTCAGCACCTGAGGGAAATGAAATAGAATGAAAAATTACCAGAGACAGTACAAGAGTAAGAACTATTAAAGGGAGAGTTGAACAGACGGCTTAGTAAAATAAAGAAATACTTATTAAATTTGTTATGTGGTGGTAAAAATCAAAAAAGAATTATGTAAAATAAAATGTTCATATTGAACTAGAGGAAAATAATGGAGTAGAGTGTGGAATTTTGATTTGCTGGACAATGATCAGATCCTTACCTTGAACTTTTATCATCTTTTTATGGAGCTCATTAAGATGCTCTCTCTGAGCTATACAGAAAATGTGAAATTATTAATACCATCCATATTCCTAAGTCATAGAACCTGAGTTATCATTACATTTAACTTGGGCCACCTCCCCAAATATTTTTCCTCTTTGACAGTAATTTACTTTTAATAGAAAAAGATTGAATTTCTTTTATTTTTGCAGCCTGAGATACTGTAGTGTTTGATTTTCCACCCATTTTTTCACTCAACAAAATAACTTCCAAATTCATTTATACTACCAGAGATGACTAGAATTCTTATTTTATGACATAATTGTATCATATATACATGTGTGCAATCATCTTCTTTATATATTTGCCTGTTGATATTTAGACCAATTAAGTAATGATGAAATAAGAGTGAGTAAAGCTTGCTTTTTAGGACACACTAATTTCCTTTCCTTATATACCTAACAGAGGAATTATTAGACTTCACATTTATTCTGTGATAGGTGGGCCAAGTGGCCAAATCTGATCAATGTCAGATGAACTGAAGCAGGAAACCAAGGGAGTCAAGGTAGTCAAGTACTCAAATATGCGTTGCAGAGCAAGGCTCTTTTTATTATTACATCTCCATTGAAACAGAGTTAGTTGCAAGTTAAGAATTCAACAGAAAAGCCTACTTTATGGGCAACATGTTCAAGGTTATAGAAAGCACAGTGATGCTATTCATCTTCAGAAAAAAGGTATGTGTCATAAAATATTATTTATCCTATATATTCTCTATAAATTGAGGAGGATCACAGATCCTTCTGGTTTTTCTCCCTTTTGTTAGCATTCAAAATTCCTTTCTTGAGAAATATTAGCATCAAATGTTTGCATGCCCAAGTCACAAATTAATTATGTCCTCACAAAAACTTATTTCAAATTCATCGAGTCCCACAAATATTTTATTTTTTCATTTAAATTTGTTTTTATAAATTTATTCAATTTACATTCCAATTGTAGCCCTTTCCCTCATTTCCTCCTGGATCCACCCTCCCTCCCTCCTCCTCCATATTCCCCTCTCCTAATACTGAGAGACAGTGAGCCTTTCTCTCCAAACAACTGACCACAGCCTGCCAAGTCTCATCAGGGCTGACTGCCTATTTTTCCTATGTCGCATGGAAGGGCTTCCCATCAGAAGAAGTGATCAAAGTGCAGGCCACAGTGTCCATAGCAGGAACAGTCTCTGCTTTCCTTAGTAGGGGAACCCTATGGCGACTGAGTTGCTGATCAGCTACTTCTTTAGGTCTGTGGATTGTGATATGATTATCCTGCATTATATGGCTAACTACTCATAAGTGAGTATATATCATGCATATCCTTCTGTTCTGGGTTACTTTATTCAGCAACATCTTTTCCAACTCCATCCATTTACTTGCACATTTTTAACAAGCATTTTAAATGAAAATATTTTTAGAGGAAAATTTTAATAATTCTGATGCATATAATACTTTTACAAACACATTATTTTATAAGCCATGACCAATTAAAATTATGTGTTTGTTTAGCCATCATCAGAGCAGATCATTGACCTTTTGATAATAATCTATGCCTGGATAGCAATAAAATATATAATCAGAGGGTGAGCTTATTTTCTGAAAACTTTATTTTCATCATAAATTATGGTTTCAATGGTGTCTTTAAATTCTCAAACATTATTACTGTATCCAAATTTATCTTGATTGTTTTTTATAGCTTTAAGAATAAATATTATGTGATAATAAGTGACATGTAAATATGCCCACCACCCTAAATAAATTTCTTTGTGGCAATCTAGTTTGTAAATACTATGTTATTACAGATTAATTCTAATGCTTCCTTCAGGAATAATGAAGCTTTTCTGGACAGAGTTGTTAAGGTGATAAGTATCATCAGGATAAATAACACATTAACAAAGAATATATATATGGATTCTATATTCTTTTTTATAAAAACCTTTTGAATGTGTGGTGGCACATACCTTTAATTCCAGCACTAAAGGGTAGAGTCAGGCAGATCTCTGCCAGTTAGAGCAAAGTCTGGGATGAGAGACAAACTGGGATTATATAGTGAGTACTTATCTCAATTTTAAAAAATAACTTTAACAAAGTTAATTTTATTATATGAACGTGTTTGTATTTGGAAATGTATGTGCATACTTTAGCGTACTAGTCATAGGGCACAGGATACTCTAAAGCTGGGGTTACAAGTGGCTACAAACCACGCAAACTAGTTGCTGTGAATCTACATAGATCATGCTTAGGCGCAATGTCACCATTTCAAAGCCATCTCTGCAGTCTTGGGGCTTTATATCTTTAGAGATTACTACATTTATGTTTAGGTTACTTAACTATCTTTCAATTTTGTATTCTTGGAATTTAAGTCTAAAGTACACTTAAAGTGGAAGGCTTTTAGAAACTAAAGGCAAATATTTATACTAATATTTTCTTCTGTGTTCAAGAGCACTTTCCAATGCATCAGGTTCTTAATATATTCTTTATAATTGTGATTACTCTTAAAAGTTTCAGAGAAGTTTTAGCTATAAATTCCAGTTACTTTTAGAAATAGCTATATACTTTGTAAGCAACTTAATTTAACACAAGAAACTATGACAGTCTGTGTTTCTTGGAACTTAAGATATGTTTTATTTAGAACAACAAAACTCTACATCTGAGTTTTTTCATTAGTGTTACTGTGTTATATTGAAAAAATTATTCCAGATGATGCTCAAAAGATTAGAAATAAATTAGGCCAGAAAAATTTTGAAATGGAGGATTACTTACTAATTTCTTTGCAAGTTTTTATAACAAATACAAGTAAATGCATACTTTCTATAATTGACTGTAAAACTCAGACATATGTTTACATCTTAGATTATAATTTTCATTGTGAACAATGTAATTGTTTTTAGATCTGACCATTGCATTGCAAATGATTCATAATTAAATTGACAAACAGGGTGGAAACACTTGACTTTATATTTAATGATGGTAATGAATGACATGAAATCTAAAACCTAACAAGTGTCAAAAGAAGTTTTATAAAAATTTAATGACAAGGTTCATAGGCTAATTTTCAGTATGCAACTTTATCAGAGTAACAAAGCACAATTTAAAAGTATATATAATTTGCTTCTTAATTTCTGACTTATTAGACAGTGTGCAAAATATTATCCTCTCTGAACCAAATATAATGCAAATAATTTCATGTTTGTGGTTTTTTGAAATAAGAAATATTCTTAATAGGCTTGGTCATTTGCAAACTTAGTCCTCACTTAGTGACACTGTTTGGGAGGATGGTAAAATCTTTATAAAGCAAGTTAGGTATTGTGGGGAGCTTTTTGAGAGTTCATGGCTCAGCCCACTTTCAGTGCATTCTCTCTGCTTTGGCTTTGGTTGACGCTATTATCTTCCATTTTCTCTGGCTGCCTGATGCCATGATTTCCCTAGCATATAGACTCTCTTTTTGGAACTACAAATCAAAATAAACTATTACCTCTATACCATATTTTTGATATGTTGTTTTATCAGTGCAGAAAAATGCATTCTTTTAATATTTTCTCAATTAAATTAAATTGTCTTTATTATCTATATTATGAAAATTATCTGTTTATCTTACTATTTTTGTCCTCACTTTGCAGCCATCAGAATCACAAATTATCAAACTTCTACATATTTCCACAATGTTTTATAACTACTGCGGAAAAAGTTTAGTGACAGATATGTATTTATTCTCAGGAAACTAGCATAGCTTACAAGGGTTATAAAGTTTAAGAGTCTTATAAGTCACACATATTAGTGTGGGTATTTTCCAAGATTATCTTGGGGTATCATTTCCTTGGTCTGTCAGTGCTCACATTTCTAAGGTGTGTAGATATTTATTCACGAGTGCCTCAGGAAAATTCTCAACACTACTGTGATTCGGTGCCTTCCAGGAAGTAGGATGCACCCACACCTGATATGTGCATTCCATCAGAAGGCTCCCCTGCCATCAGTCTCTGGGCAGAAAAGGATGGAACCTAAAGTTCCCAGTGGGTGCAGAACCAGGTCTATGCCCCAAGATCTTAGTCTAGCTGGGGTGTGAGAAAAGAAGATTTTTCTCCACAGTAAGTATTATTGCTCTTTTAGCTGGGCTGCTGGTACTAAGCTAAGTGGTAGCCAAGCTCAAGGCTTGCAAAACTGAGCCAAGCAGCAACAGAGGCCCGACCTGACTCAACCAAATAAAGTGGCTGCTTTGGGAAAAGCTGAAAACTCACTCCTGTATATGGGCACTACAGCACATGGAATCGCACTAAAGATGGTAAAAGTGATCTACACTGAAGCACCAATGAACAGCAGATGCTCATGACTGCTGGACAAGCTCCAGCAGTGAGAAGAGGAGCCTCTCTTTGCCCCTCTGAATAAACAGCCAGTCTAAGTAGATGATGCTTGCCACTTTATTTCATGTGAAGCAGGTACTTATGAACCTTATGAAGTGGGGAGGGATTTTGGGGATGAAAGCATCTCATAGGCTAGGACTTAGAACACTGGCAATGCTCCATTTACACAGGGAAAGATAACAGGTGACAAGCTCATGTGACTGACCACCTGTAGCAACTTTGGCGTTGTGTCACTTGCTCCTGAAGTGACCATACCTTCCCTTCTCAATATGAGATATTACATTTCCAGGGAATAAATGTTACATCTGGCATTTCCATCCCAGTTCCTCTGGAGATATGGTCCACAAGTCCCACAAACTACCATTTTCCAGCCTATTTTACTGATTGTCCCTAAACCTTGCTTTCCTATCTCCCTCCTCTTCTCTGTTATTGTCAGTATAAAGCTCTGGGAAAGTCCAAGGTGGGGGTCTCTGGGGCTGGATGTAGATTCCCCCCCCCATTCTGCTTCATCTCTGGTGGCTCAGGCGACTGATCAGGATTAGAAGAAGAAGGAGGAAAGGGAGCCCAAAGTTCCTTCTCTAGAGACTGGCTGTACTGTGGCTAAGGAGGAAAATTTAAACTGACCACGATTTTACTACAGCCAGGGCTGTAAAAGTTGTTTCTAGCCAAAACCTGCAGGGGGTCATAAAAGGAAGCTCTTTGACCTGTAGATCGGCCTTTTTGCAAAGATCTCCATCTTGTATGAGGGGAGAACAAAGTCTGTTTACTTATTTCTGAATCTACAGGGAAATAAGAAATAAGAGAGACATAAAAAAATAACACACACACACACACACACACACACACACACACACACACACCATTTTGAGAAAAGGTGAATGAAGTTTTCCATCTTTAAATGGATGAAGTTAAGCTTCCCAATTTCATCTCTGTTTATTGCAGGTCACCATACTTATACTTCTGGGAAGAGAAGATTATCTCATAGTCAAAAAGGAAATTAATTACAAAACAGATTAATTATAAAATACAACAGATTACATGTTTTAGAACTAAACGTTTATTATCTGTGTTTCCATTACATAAGTTCACAGTGAGTTCAGAGTGACAAAGGTTGACAAGGCTAAAGGTTTACATGATCTAAAACTTGCAAGAGCCGGCTGGTAGTGGAGCATGTCTTTAATCCTGGCACTTGGGAGGCAAAAGCAGGCAGGTCAACATGAGTTAGAGGTCAGCCTGGTCATTAGAGTGAGTTACATGATAGCCAGAGCTGTTACACAAAGAAATCTGGTCTCAAAAACCAAAACTCAAACCCAAACCCAATCCAAAACCAAAACCTAAAAACCTAACAAATAAAACTTACAAGAATATATGAATTTTCAATTAGGAATGACCTAGCTACATATTTTTCATCTATCTCTTAGTTCATAATGACTTCAGGACAATATTTTTATCTGACTTTCATTCTAGGAAACAGAGTAAATATAAAATGACAGCATATGATGCCACAAAGTGATAAGTTATAAAGAATTAGAACAGTTTTTATGTTTAGACACTAAGGTTAATGCTTAATTTAGACATTTCTAGATAGCCCCATTATATCTTGGGTTCATGGGAAATTTAGTGCAACTTATCTATATTTATGGTGTATGGCAGGATTTGTAGTGCCATCTGGAGTGAAGGCTTATCTGAGGCCACAAATCTGCTTCAAGACTATCCCCTAGTGAGGCATCTGGAGGTCCACAAAGGTATTTATTGCACCCATAAATACTCTACAATTATTTTAGAAGGTCTAAAACAATTTAACTTTTTTTTTTCATTTTTGGTTTTTAGAGATAGGGTTTCTCTGTGTAGCCTTGGCTGTCCTGGATTCACTTTGTAGACCAAGCTGGCCTTGAACTCACAGCAATCCACTCACTTCTGCCTCCCAAGTGCTGGGATTAAAAGGCATGTGCCAAAATGCTCAGCACAATTTAATTTTAAAACTATTTGAATCACATGAGGATTTCCATAATCAGGGATTAATTCATCTGAACAACAGTCCATCGTCAGCAAGATCCTGTAGGATGTTTGCTTAATTAGAGCTTATCAGTATCCAGAATGTGATAGGTCACACCAATGCCAGATATTTTTTCTTGTTTTCGAGAGAGGATTTCTCTGTATATTTTGAATGTCCTGGACTTACTTTGTAATCCAGGTTGGCCTTGAATGTAGCCTTGGCTCTTGAGTACTCGCTTTGTAACCCAGGCTGGCCTTAGGCTTAGAGCAGTCTACCTGCCTCTGCCTCCTTGAAGGCTGGGATTAAAGGCATGCAGCACCATGCCCAGCAACAATGCCAGATTTTAGAGAAATGCATCCGTGAACAATTCACGGGATTGTGAGAAGTTGGAAGCAATTATGGGGTGTGCCAATGTAGAGACCTTGCAAAATATCAGGTCCCTTTCAGATCTCTCATACCTACTTTACTTCCCTAAATCAATGTTTTTTGACAGCATGTCAGAGTATGGAAGCAATTCTGGGGGTGCATCATAGTACAGACCTTGCAAAATACTGGATCATCTCCTAGAGAGACCACACGCCTAATGAACGCCTTTAAAAGCATGGCTGTTGGCATGTCTCTCTCTCTCCTTCTTTTTCTTCTCCTTCTCTTTCTTTTTCCTCTTCCTCTTCCTCCTCCTCCTGTTGTTGTTGTTGTTCTTTTTCTTCTTCTTCTTCTTCTTCTTCTTCTTCTTCTTCTTCTTCTTCTTCATTCTCTTCTTCTTTATTCTCATTCATGTTCTTATTCTTATTCAGAGTCTGTATCTTCCTCATTCTAAAATAAAAATTTATTTTGTGTATTAAAGAGACCAATCTAAACCATGGGTAGCACCTTCTACTTGCAATTTCATCACTCCAGTGACAAATACAGGAGGACAAGAAGTTCTAACCAGTTCTGTATATGTAGAGAAACCTTGTTTCAAAATGCAAGTTTCTGGAATTACACATAAGCAGAGTTTTTTGGCCTCCATGCACAGATCAGCTGCAGCTCTCTCCCTAGTAGTATAAAGTTTGGACAGTCTAAGAGGAGCTTGGAATTTTCTCCCATTACTAAAATAATTTTCATTATCACCTTGAGCTTTATGAATCTATTTTTTACATTTTGTCCAAAATTAGGATAATAGCTAGCAAGATAATTTTTATTTTGAATAAAGACAGAATGCATATATACTTAGATATAAAATTAACAAACTAATAGGATAAAATATTAAACCCTCTTTCTATAAAGAAGTAGTAATCTGATACAAAATGAAAATATGTGGAAATAAACAGGTATGTGCTTTTAAATTCTATACAGACATTTGATTAATCAGGTAAATATAGTTCTAGTTGGTTCTTGATCCTCAAGATATCAGAGAATATAAGTGCAGCAGTACAGCCATGGTGAAGATAAATAAGTCTGGGAATCAATATGCTAGATATAACTTCCCATGGAGTTTTACATGTTTAATATATGGAATATCTATTATAATTTCAGATTAGTTTAATTTGTGATCATATGACTAACCATGTATTTAAAAATATTCTTCTTACAATAAATGTGAATATGCCAAGTGAAATTTTTAACATCTCCAAATGTATTAAATAGTTGAAAAAGTACAACAGTCTAGTTTACTAACAAAAACAAGATCCTAGGTGGATAAGTCAAATAAATGCCAAATGCTCTCTATCCACAAAACTCTTGTTGACACAAATAAATTAGCATTGATGATTCAAAGAGTTCAAAATGCTGATGACAAAATGAGCAACAAAATACAAGCTCAAATGAACTATGGAATAAAAATATAGCATTTTGATATAATAGTTTGTGATATTTATTTTTTATAGAGGTAGAATCTAAAAAGAAACAGAGATAGTAATTAGATGGTGCTGATTTTCTATTCACAATAATATATATATACCTCAGATACCAAGTTGTGATTAGTCACTGGTGACTGTGTTCCACAGGATCTTCAGTCTTGGGAAATTGGAACTATTTCCCTCCTTGATAACCTTGATACTTTTATACAACACTTGGAAAACCTTTGAATTTACTTACTTTTTCATAATTAGACTGGAAGTGTATTTTGGAGAGATCACTGAGAAGACTCTTATATCTCACAGGAATAAGGACACAAACTACTAACCAAGTCATCACTTTACATAAATGCCATTATTTGTCCTCAGAGCATTAACAGTGCTTTTCCACAGATAGCATCCTTTGGAAAGGAGTTTTACATACATTGCATTGCTGTAGGCTAGGAGGGATGTGTTAGGTCTTTACCTCACATAAGATGGACATTTTCTTTATATATATGAGTTCTTCTGTATTTGAGCTGATCTCATCTTATTAAATTTTGTGTATGGGTCCACAATATGTATGTATTCAATAAATAACTTAAATTACTAAAACCACATGTTGTCCTCCTGTCTCTCTCTTTCAATGTTTTCTACTGTTTATCTTTACTTTTTCTTCTTTTTATTATTACTGATTAGGTGATTTTTTCCACATCTCGATATCAGCTTCCTCAATCTCCTCTCCTCCCAGTATATCCATCTTCCTTTTCTCCTAGAAAGGGGGAGGCCTCCTATGAATATCAAGCAGCCATGGCATATCAAGTTGCAGTAAGACTAGGTTAATCTCCTCCAGTTGAGGCTAGACAAGGCAGCCCAGTTAGAGGTAATGAAAAAAAAGTCAGGCAAAAGAGTGAGAGACAGCCCCTGGTCTCACTGTTAGACGTTCTACATGAAGACCCAGCTACAAAGCCGTTATATATCTGCAGAGGGCCTAGGTCCATCCCATGCATGCTCTGTGGTTGGGGGTTCAGTCTCTGTGAGCCTATGTGGATCTACATTAGTTAATTATGTAGGTTTATTATGGTATCCTTTACCTGTCTGCCTCCTTTATACCTTCCTCCCCATCATTCACAGTGTTCCTCAAGATCTGCCTAATATTTGGCTGTGGGCCTCCACATCTGTTTCAATCAGTTGCTAGGTGGAGCCTCTCTGACCATAGTTATGTTAGATGCCTGTCTGGAACTATAGAAGAATGTCATTAAGAGTACCAGGGTTGATCTTCTTGTCATGTTATGGGTCTCAAGCTGGGCCTGCCATTAGTTACCCATTCCTTTAATTCCTGCTCCCTCTTTTACCCCTGCACATTTTTGAGGAAGGACAAATTGTTTCTAAGGTTTTGTGGCTGAATTCATGTCCCAATACTCCTATTTGACATCTTGTCTGGTTACAGGAGATAACTGATTCAGGCTCCATATAGTTCATTGCTAGGCATCACCCTCATATATTCTTGGGGGTTTCTATTGTCCTAGGTTTCCAGCTTGTTTCAGAGATGACTCTCTTAATTTCAGTTTTCTCTCCCTCTTTCTCCCCCCGCCATCTGATCCCTTCTGTTTCAAACCCTACCTTCTCCACTACCCTGTCCCCTCCTCCCACCCTCCCTGATTTCTAATTTATTTCCCCCTCTCAGTGAGATTCAAATGCTCCCCTTGGGCCTTTTTTGTAACTTACTTTTTGGGGGTCTGTGGATTGTAGCATGTTTATCGTGTATATTATGACTAATATTCACTTATAATTGAAGATATACCATATTTGTCTTTCTTGGTCTGAGCTACCTCGTGCAGGATGATATTTTCTAGTTCCATCTACTTGCCTACACATTTCATGATGCCCTTGTCTTTAATGGCTGAATAATAATCTGCTATGCAATTGAACCTCATTTTCTTTATCTGTCTCCAGTTGAGGGGCATCCAGGTTGTTTCCAGTTCCTGGATATTACAAATAAAGATACTAAGTACATAGATGAGCAAATGTCCTGTGGTATGGGGCGATGTATTTGGTATACCTGGGTCTTGAGGTATATCTATTTCAGTTTCTCATGTCATGGCTGTGCAAGTTTGAAGTTTCACAAATAAGAGTGGTCTTATTGCTCTTCATACTTACCAGCAAGAGTTCTCAGTTGAATTTTTATCTTAGCCATTCTGATATTCACCTGTCTTAATTATTGAAAAGTATTGCAATAACCATATTCATGCCAAACTGCACATGATTATAAATTTGTAAAACAAGGCAAAAATAATGTTGAAAAGCAATATAATTATACAGTATGCAAAGCAAAAGCACTATTCACTACCCATACCTTTGTCAAAAGAGCTTCAAATTTGGACAGATCAAGAAAATAAGTTTCCTTTTGGAGAATTTTAAATGAAAGGGTTATTGAAAAAATAATATTGGGCCGTCTTTAGTACACTTATAATGAAAATATAAGAACAGTGGTGTTAGAACTTGGAGCAACATTGGTAGTTGTGTGGAGACAGTTTTCCCAGAAAGTTGTGAGTTTTAAGGATAAGAATTTATGTTCTCACTATTATGTCATTGTAAGAAGAAAATACATGTTGTTGTTTCTTGTTATATTAAAGGTTAAGTTGAATTTTGGGGTTGCTCAGCTCACACATATAGAGTGGAGAAGAAAATCTATAATAACTGTTGTTCCATACAATAATGTACAATATATTCTACAACATAGGGATTCAAAAAAAAATATATCAACAATTGTCATGTCAAAATTTTTCTCTTACTTTTACTGTGAACAGCTAGGAAAAAATATTAAAGATTGTCAATGACAAATAAAGGTAAAAATCACTGATAAGAATGACTATTTTATGTTAATAATTAAAATGGATCCTAGTTATAGTAATATAATTTATGTTTATCAAGAGACTTTAAAGCAGCAATAACCAAGAATACTACATTTTTAGAATTTATTTCTTCACAAGTCATAATTGAAATTTAAATAATAACAATTTATTGTATCACATTGGGGCTTAATGATACTGGTCTTTATTGTGAATGTGCTCTCATAGAAATATGCTGTTAGAAAATACATGTGCCATCGCCAGAGAAGTGTCAGAATTTGTGATTGACTTTTAAAGTCTGCTAACCTTTTCAGTACAATTGCCATTATTTAGTGACCTAATTTACTCTAGCTTGGAATGTGAGGTTTGAGTTATTCAGGCAAATGCTGTTTTATTTACTGACATAAATCTATCCCAGTATTATTCTAGACAAAGAGGAGGAGGAAATGATTTGGCAAACAAAGCCTTCTTTATTATGAGTTATTTAAAGGCCCAGTTCTCAACTGGTGAATCAATTACAGTAACTCAGCCAGTGTCTTTACATTCTATAGAAAACAAGAATTATGTGAATATTTTTGGAGATGAAAAGGAATGAGATAGAAAGAATAAAAAGGGAGATAAACATGAAAGAGAAGAGAAAGAAAGTGTCCACAGTAGCCTTTAATAACAGCATGGGTTGGAATGAAGAATGAGGACTTTCTCATTTCCCTTTACTATAATCTTCCTACTTAAAGTTCACTGTGCCTCCTGTGAATAATGTATGTGTACTGACATTCTGTGGAGGAAGGAATAATACAAGACGTACTTTAATAAGCTGTAAATGGTCAATGCTATTATCTGTATTAGAAAGTCTCAAGTAGAGTCCATGAAACTTAGAACAATTATTATGCTTCTAATTTTAAGAGCACTTACATTGCATAGATATAATCTTTGTCATTATATTTAAATATGAAAAGATGTTCTTTGGTTGAACACTTTTACGATTTACATATGACTAGGGTTCATAACTCAAGGCTAAATAAGTCCAGGAAATGTGTCTCATTCGTAGATATTCTATTTAAGTAAAATTGATAATTAAAAATATTGAGGTGTCTGACATAAATATTAAGAAAGTGGCTTTCAATGATGTAAATATCAAAAAATGGAAAGCAATAAGGATAGTTAACAAGGTACATTTTGAAAAAACTACAATGTCCTACTTAAGTTAAATTACATTTTCAACACAGGTTGTTATTATGTTTTCATAATTAGATTAAATTTTCATCTTTTTTCCATGAGCCTTGTACGTTTTCTGTCTCTTTTTGTATATGCACAAAAATAATCTAAAAACCCCCACATCATGGCATTATGATAACATATAGCCTAAATACAAATATGTATTGTATCTAAAGGTTTACAGTTTTGAGTCTTCTAATACACACAACTTATATAGTTTACCTATCTCACTCATAACGTGATTATCTAATAACTCACTGCTGTAGATATACAATATATATCTGGCATTGTTCTGCGAGCATAGCAGATTATCATTAATTGTATCATAGTTTAGCTCCCTGTCATGGGGTGCGTCTTAGATTGGGCCAGGAATTGGTTGGACCTACCCACAATCTGTATTTTATTTGTTTTATATTTATTCCTCCACATCTTGTAGGCAGGACAAATTTTGAGTTGAAGTTTCTGTAGATGAGTTGGTGTTCCCTTCTCCTGACTAGGAGTCTTAACTAGTTAATCCTAGTTCTCTTCAGTATCTATGCCCCTTGCTAGTAGAAGTCTCTGCAAGAGTCTTCCTCATATCCTCCCGTGAGCCTATCTTGAGTTAGGTCTCCAGCTCTTCACAGAGATACCCCATCCACAATTTATTTTTTCTCTACAGGCATTTTGTCCTCCAGCCCTCACTCTCCCAAGGTCTGTCTATGCCCTCATATCTCTCCCTTCTCCCTCTTCTGTCTTGTTCCCTCTCTTCAATACCTACCTCTGTCATATCTATTTCCCCTTCTCAGTGAGATTTAAGCATTTTCACTTGGATACTCCTTGTTTCATTTCTTCTTTGGGTCTGTCCAATGTAGTATGTTATTCCTGTATTATATAGCAATAATCCACTAATAAGTGAGTGCATACCATGGGTGTCTTTCTGGGTCTAGATTACCTGACTCAGGATGACGTTTTCTAGATCCATCCATTTGCATGCAAGTTTCATGATATCTTTGTTTTTAATGGTTTCATTGTATTCCATTGTAAATGTACAACAGTTTCTTTATCCATTCTTCAGTTGGGGGACATTTAGGTTGTTTCCAGATTTGTGCCATTACAAATAAAGCTGCTATGGACTGATTTGAGCAAGTATACTTGTTGTATGGTGGAGTAACTTTTGAGTATAAACCCGGAAGTTGTATAGCTGAGTTTTGAGGTAGAGCAATTCCTAATCTTCTGAGAAAGCAACAGAGTGATTTCCAAAATAGGTGTACAAGTTTTCACTTCAACCAGCAATGGAGGAGTGTTCCCATTTCTCCCCATCCTTGCCAATATGTGCTGTCACTTAAGTTTTCAATCTTAACCATTATGACAGGTGTAAGATGGACTTTATGTGTCATTTTGATTTGCATTTTCTTCATGTCTAAGGTTGTTGAGCATTTCTATAAGTGTTTCTCAGAGACTCCTCTGTTGAGAGTTCTGTGGTTAGTAAGGTGTCCCATTTTTAATTGGGTCATTTTGATATATATATATATCAAATTTTCCCAATCTATAGACTGTCATTTCATTCTAATGTCAGTGTCCTTTGTGTTACAGAAGCATTTCAGTTTTACGAGGTCACATTTATTAATTATGGATCTTAGGGCCTGAGCCGTTGGTGTTCTGTTCAGGAAGTTGTCTTTTGTACAAATGAGTTCAAGGCACTTCCACATTTTCTCTTGTAGTAGATTTAGTGTATATGGTTTTATATTGAGGTCTTTGCTTCACTTGGATTTGAGTTTTGTGAGAATGACAAATATCGTCAAATATATAGACATCTAATTAGACCAATACAATTTGTTGCAGATGCCTTTTTCTTTCCATTGTCCAGTTTTGACTTCTTTGGAAAAATCAAGTGTCCCTATGTATTGGCTTTGTTTCTGGGGTTTTTATTTGATTCCACTGATCAACCAGTCTATTTCTATGTCAGTACCATGTGTTTTTTTTTATTACTATTGTTCTATAGAACACCTTGAAGTCACAGAGGGAGATGCCTCCAATAATTCTTTTATTGTATGTAATTGGTTTAGCGATTCTGTTTTGTTGTTGTTTGTTTTTGTTTTGTTTTGATTTTTCTTTTCTAAATGAAGTTTAGAATTGATCTTTTGAGATCTGTAAAATTTTGTGTTGGTATTTTGATACGAATTGCATTGAATCTGTAGATTGCTTTTGGTATGATGTCCATTTTTTACTCTATTAATCCTACCAATTCATGAGCATGGGAAATCTTTCCATCTTTTGATGTCTTTTTCAATTTCTTTCTTCAGAGACTTTAAATTATTGTCATATAGGTCTTTGGCTCACTTGGTTAGAGTTGCAGCAAGATACATTTTATTATATGTGGCTATTGTGAAGGGTGTGAGCTTTCTAATTTTTTTTTCAGCCTGGTTGTCATTTGTATACAGTATAGCTACTGATTTCATTTGTATTAATATTTTACCCAGCAACTTTACTGAAGGTTTCTACCAACTATAGGAATTCTCTGGTGGAATGTTTGGGGTTGCTAATGTATATGATCATATGGTCTGAAAATAGCATTACTTTCACTTCTTCCTTTTTGATATATACCCTCGTGATCTCCTTTAGTTGTCTTATTTATATAGCTAGGACTTCAAATACTATATTGAAGAGATATGGAGAGAGTGGACAACCATGTATTTCTATGATTCTACAGGAGTTGTTCTGAGTTTGTCTCCATTGAATTTGTTGTTGGCTATTGGTTTGCTGTATACAGCCTTTACTTTGTTTAGGAATGAACATTGTACTCCGTATCTATCCCAGACTTTTATCATGAAGGGTGGTCAAAGGATTTTTCTGCACCTAATTGGATGATCATGTGATTTTTTTCTTTTTGTTTTTAATTATATGGTGGATTACATTGGTAGTTTTTCATATGTTGAACAATCCCTATATCTGTATCTGTGAGATGAAGCCTACTTGATCATGGTGTGTTGGAGGCCATGCCGAAGAAACAGCAAAACTGCTCTAGAACTCATGGAATACAGCTCACAGGTTAGCATACACATGATGGGAGTGCCTCTCTAAGGCATAATCCTGAGAATTATGTGTCCTGATGGCTTCATGCTGTTATGGAACACAGCTCTGCTTGTTACCCTGGCAGTCTACATAATCCTCCTAAAATATGAAGTGTGTGAGTGCTATAAAGGGGGTGTTTCCAGCCCCTCACTTGGCAGTATCATTGGCACTCTCACTAATAATGTTTGATTTCTTTGAGGTATTGCTTCTGGAGCAGATTAATGATTTAGCCACCACTCTTGAAAAGAACCTGCATATGTAGATTACTAACAATGACCACTGCCCTTAGAAAGAATTTGGAAAACTAGATTTTAACAGCTCTGACTGTCCTGGACTTGCTTTGTATGCCAGGTTGGCCTCGAACCCACAGAGATCTGCTTGCCTCTGCTTCCCAAGTGCTGAGATTAAAGGCATGTGCCACCATCACCCAGCCTAAATATATTTTTACTAGTAGCTCTGGTGTAGGAAATCTTAGGGAAAAATAGTTTTTTTTAGCAAAGTTAGTTAAAGATATTTTTGCTATTGGCTCTGATGCAGAAAATCTTAGGGAACAATTTGAAGTCAAGAAAAAGTACACTCTTACTGGTAAAGCTAGGGACTTTTTCAGGTTGGTGACCAAAAACAGTACCTCAACTAGCACGAGCTGACATGATTCACTGACACTGGATGTGATGGTGACTGATTTCTTATACTTATTTTTACCCTCAGATTCCTGATATGACTTAATAGAAATTATTGTGTAGATGAGGACCATTAACATTTAAGGAAAAATGGTTGATTTTTTTAAATATAGAAGTTTAGCTTCATGATTCTTTGATTTTTATGAGATTGCATTTTAAGAAAATTGATTCTTTCTTTGTAAACTAAAATTTCAGTCTGTCACTAAAGAAAGGCAGACTGAGAAATTACTTTGCTGGCTTATACTCTGTTAATGTATAAGAAGTTGCTTAGTTACAAATGTATGTGGGTTCTTGGAAATAACTTGTTTTTCATGATTGATTTTCAACAATAATATGTAAAACATTCAATCATATGAAGATAATGAGGAATATGTATTTCTTACATATATTCATTGTAATTATTCTCTTAAAAGAAAATAGAATGTAACTACATTGCGATTCTTTTTTTAAAATTTATTGAGATTATATCTCCATTGTTATCCCATTACTTGTATTTTCCAGTTCCTCCCTCCCTCCCGCTTTCCCCCTATTCCCCTTGCCTAGGTCTATGACCAAGAGGGAACTCCTTCCTCAGTATATGGTCATAGGCTATCAAGTCTCATCTTGGTAGCCTGCTTTTTCTTTCTCTGAGTGCCACCAAGCCTCTACACCAAGGCGAAGTACTCAAATATGGGCCACCAGAGTTCAGGTCAGAGTCAGTCCCTGCTCTCCACACAACTGTGGAGGGTGTCCTGTCTAGTGGCTTGATCAGAGTAGGGGCTTATAGTGTCCTTGGTTGGTGCAGTAGATTGAGCACACCCCTCCCTGGGGCCCAGATTCACCTGTCATGATACTCTTCTTGTAGATTTCTAGGACCCTCTGGATCCTTCTATTTCCCCATTCGCCTATATTTCTCTTACCTAGAGTCCCAATAGGATGTCCGTACATCTATCCCAATCTCATGGTAAGTAAAGAGTTTCATAGGACATGCCTTTTTGGTTAGTGTCCAATTATAAGTGAGTATATACTATGTGAGTCTTTCTGTTTCTGGGTTAACTCACCCAGTATAATAATTTCTAGATCCATCCATTTGTCCACAAATTTAGGGATATCCTTGTTTTTAATAGCTGAGTAGTATATCATGGTGTAAATGTACCACAGTTTCTTTATCCATTCTTCAACTGAGGCACTCTTAAGCTGTTTCCAGGTTCTGGCTATTATGAATAAGGCTGCTATGAACATGGTTGAGAATATGTCCCTGTTGTGTGTTGGAGCATCTTTTGGGTATATTCCAAGGAGTGGAATAGCTGGGTCCTGAAGAAGCCCTATTGATTCTTGTACTGTTTGAAAGATTTTGCTGGACTATATAAGTTGTGAGAGAAATAATAAAGTTGTTAGAACTCACTCTTTGGCATTTGTTCCATCTGCCAAAGTATATTTGTATTTATGTACATATGTACAATAGCTGGGTCAGGGTTTGTTCCATTTACCAAATGTATATATGTGCATATGTGCAATAGCTGGTTGGCTTGGATCTTATTTGTTGGAGTTTGGTCCAGACACAAAGATGTGTGTATGTGCATAGAGTTGTTCGAATCTGTTTCAGTCCATCCAATATGTGAATGTATGTATGTATTTATGTAACTGTGTAAAGTAAGAAAAACTTGAGAGAAGCATCTTGTCTCAACTGACGTGCTGCAGTCTGTCTTCCTTTATCATCAAGTGTAAGTGTGTGTGTGTGTGTGTGTGTGTGTGTGTGTGTGTGTGTGTTTCTTTTCTCTTCTCTCCTTCTTTCCCTTTATTTTTTAGATGCTTTGCCACTATTAGTGAAAAGCCCTGCTTGGAGCTATCAGTCTTAGCCCCCCGCAAAGAACCATAAGCCCTAGCTACCCTTTATATGGTAGCTCTAAGCCCCTTGCAGAAAGTTATCAACATTGGCCTGCAGCCAGAAATTTAATTCTTGTCCCTCAATCTGTCCCTATCCTTGTTAGCATTGTCTTAACAATCACTTCTGGCCTAGAAAGTTTCCCTCAGAGAGAGTCAGCAAGGTCACCAGCCAGCTATCTGATCTATGCTCTGACTCATTTATGTCAAGTAATAATGAAACTGGCCTTCAATAATGTTGGGTGATGAATTTGATTTGTTCTTGGATTCAGTTTGCTAGTATTTTATTGAGTACTTTTACATCAATGTTCATGAATGAAATTGGTCTGAAATTCTCTTTCTTTGTTGAGTCTTTGTATGGACTGGATATCAGGGTAACTGGTCTCACTGAGTGAGTATGGCAATATTCCTTCTGTTTTTATTTTTATGGAATGGTTTGAATAATAGCTTTTTTTTAATGTCTGGGAGTTTTCTGGCCCTGGGCTTTTTTGATTGGCAGACTTTTGATGACTGCTTTATTTCCATAGGGATTAAATGACTGTTTATATTGTTTACCTGATGCTGATTTAACATTGGTAGGTGAACTCTATCAAGAAATTCATACATTACCTTCAGATTTTCCAATTTTGTTGAATATAGGCTTTGAAGTAAGACTTCAAAATGTTTTGATTTCCTCAGTGTCTCTTATGTCCCCCCTTTCCTTTCTGATTTTTGTAAGTTGTATACTGTCTCCCTGTGCTTTAGTTAGTTTGGTTAGTAGTTTTTCAATCTTGTTGATTTTTCTCAAAGAACCAGCTCTATATTTTCTGAATTCTTGCAATTGTTCTCTTTGTTTCCAATTTATTATTTCAGCCCTGAGTTTGATTATTTCCTGCCATCTACTCCTCTCAAGTATGTTTGCTACTTTTTAGAAAATATTTTATTAATTTACTCATATCCTCCCATTCCTCCCTACTTCCCATTTTCCCCCTATTCCCTTCCCCTATATCTGTGACTGAAGGGGACCTCCTCTCCCTGTATATTTCCATAAGGTATCTGGTCTCTTCTTGGTAACCTTCCTTTGAGTGCCACAAGGCCTCCCAATCAAGGGGACTTGGTTAAGGGTTCACCTGAAAGTCAGACCCCACTCTCTACTCAGTGGTGTAGAATGTCCTGTCGATCAGCTAGATCTGGGTAGGAGTTCGAAGTTTACTGCCTATATTGTCCTTGGCTGGTGCCATAGTTTGAACAGGACCTCTGGACCCAGACCCATGCATTATAATGATCATCTTGTAGATTTCAAGGACCCTCTAGATCCTTCTATTTCCCCATTCTCCCATGCTTCTCTCACCTAAAGTCCCAATATGATGTCTGACCTACTTTCCTGGTAAGTGAAGACTTTCCTATTTTAATCCCCTTGACCTCCTTTTGTTGTTTTATTGCTCTGGCTAGTACTTCAAGAACTATATTGAAGAGATATGGAGAAAGTGGGCAGCCTTGTCTGGTCCCTGATTTTAGAGGAATTTCCTTGAATATTACTCCATTTAGTTTGATGTTGGCTATTGGCTTGCTGTACATAGACATTATTATGTTTAGGTATGTGCCTCGTATTCTCAGTCTTGCCAAAACTTTGAACACGAATGTGTGTTGGATTCTGTGAAATGCTTTTTCTGCATTTAAGGATATGATTATGTGGTGTTTCTCTTTCAGTTTGTTTATATGGTGGATTACACTGATGGATTTCTGTACATTAAACCTTTCCAGCATGCCAGGAATGAAACCTACCTGACCACTGTGAATGATATCTTTGATATGTTCTTGCAGTCATTTTGTGAGTATTTTTTTAGTATTTTTGCCTCAATGTTCATAAGAGAAATTGGTCTGAAATTCTCTTTTTTATTGAGTCTTTGTAGGGTTTAGGTATCAATGTGACTGAGGCCTCATAGAAAGAATTTGATAATGTTCCATCCAATTTTATCTTTTGGAGTAGCTTGAAGAGTATCGGTATTAGCTATTCTTTGAAGGTCTGGAAGAATTCTGTGCTGAAGGCATCTGGCCCTGTTTTTTGTTTGTTTGTTTGTTTTTTGTTTTTGTTTTGTTGTTGTTGTTGTTGTTGGGAGACTATCAATGATTGCTTCTATTTCTATAGGAGTAATAGGAGTATTTAATTTGTGTATCTGATCTTGATTCAATTTTGGCAAGTGGAATCGATCAAGAAAATTGTCCATTTCCCTTAGATTTTCAATTGTGGCATATATGCCTGTGAAGTAGGATCTTATGATTCTTTGTATTTCTTCAATGTCTGTTATTATGTCTTCTTTTACATTTTCAATTTTGTTGATTTGCATAGTGTCTTTCTGTCTTTTAGTTAGTTTGGTTAATGGTTTATTTATCTTGTTAATTTTCTCAAAGAACCAGCTCCTGGTTTTGTTGATTCTTTGAATTTTTCTCTTTGTTTCTAATATATTGATTTCAGCTGTGAGTTTGATTATTTCCAGTTATCTATTCCTCTTGGGTGTTTCTGCTACTTTTCTTTCTAGGCTTGCCAGATGCGTCATTACGTTGCTTATGTGGGATGTTTCCAATTTCTTTGTGCTATGAATGTTCCTCTTAGCACTACTTTCAACTTTGGTATGTTGTTCCTTTCTTTTCATTGAATTTCAGGAAGTCCTTTATTTCTTCCTTTATTTATTCCCTGATCCAGGTCTCATTAAGTAGAGAGATGTTTAGTTTCCATGTGTAAGTAGGCTTTTTGTTATTTCTGTTGTTTTTGAAGTCTAGCCTTAGACCATGGTGATCTGATAAGATACAAGGTATTATTTTAATCATCTTATATCTTTTGAGGCTTGTTTTGTGACCTGCTAAGTGATCAATTTTGGAGAAGATTCCATGGTGTGCTAAGAAGAAGGTATAACCCTTTGTGTTTGGATGAAAAGTTCTGTATATGTCTTTTAGAGCACTTTGATTCATGACATTGGTTAATGATTTTATTTCTCGGCTTAGTTTCTGTTTCAGTGACCAATCTTTCAGTGAAAGTGGAGTGTTGAAGTCTCTCACTCTTAATGTGTGGTGATTGATGAGTGGCTTAAGCTTTGTTAATAATTCTTTTACAAATGTGGGTGCCCTTGTATTTGGAACATAGGTGTTCAGAATTGTAATGTCAACTTGGTTGATTTCACCCTTGTTGAATATGAAGTATCCTTCTTCATCCCTTTGATTAATTATGGTTAAAAGTCTATTTTATTAGATATTAAAATGACTACACCAGTTTGTTTCTTGTGACCATTTGCTTGGAATATTTTTCCCAACCTCTTACCCTGAGGTAATGTCTGTTCTTGTGGGTGAGGTGTTTTCCTTGTATGCTAAGAATGTTGGGTCTTGTGTATGCATCTATCTGATTAATCTGTTTCTTTTTATTGGAGAATCAAGCCCATTGATGTTGAAAAATATTAATGACCAGTGACAGTTAAGTCTCTTCATTTTCGATGTTTGTTACAGGTGAGAGTTTGTGAGGTTGCAATTTTGCAATGGTGTAGTTACCTATTTCCTGTATAGTTGTGTTTGTATTTGTTCCCTGTGCAGTTGAGTTTTCCTTCTAGTAACTTCTATAAAGATGGATTTGTGGATAGGTACTGTTTGAATTTGTTTCTGTCATGTAGTATTTTCTTTTCCCTATCAATGGTTATAGACAGGTTTTCTGGGTATAGTCGTCTGACCTCGTATTTCTGGTCTCATAGGGCTTGAAGGACCTCTGTCCAAGACATTCTTGCTTTTATGGTCTCTTCTGAGAAGTCGAGTGTAATTATGTTAGGTTTGTCTTTATATCATACTTTGTCATTTTCTCTTGCCACTTTTAATATTTTTCCCTGTTCTGTATATTTTGTGTTTTTATTATTAAGTGGCGGGAAGATTTTCTTTTCTGGTCTTTTCTATTTGGTGCTCTGTAGGCATCTCATATGTTCATATGCATCTCTTTCTTCAGATTGGGGAAATTTTCTTCTATGATTATATTGAAGATATTTTCTGGGCTGTGGAGTTGGGCACTTTCTCTTTCCTCAATGCCTATTATTCTCGGGTTCCTTCTTTTCATTATGTCCTTGATTTCTTGTATGTTCTGTGTCAGGAACTTTTCAGATGTAGCATTTTCTTAGATGGCTGTTTCAAGTTCTATGATTGTATCTTCAAGTCCCAAGATTCATTCCTCCAGTTCTTGGATTCTGTTAGAGAAGGTGATCTCTCTTGCTTGCTTTCTTCTCTAAGGCCTCTCAATCATGTTTTTCTTCTGTGTGTTTCTTTATCATTATTCCATTTTCATCTTCGGATCTTGAACTGTTTTGTTGATTTCCTTCATCTGTCTGTTTGTATTTTCTGAAATTCCTCCAGTGCCTCTCTATATGTCTCTTTTATGTCTTCAACCTGTTTGGTTGCATCCTCCTGCAATTCTTTACAGATTATTTTCATTTCTTCCATTATCATCTTCCTTACTAAGGACTTGAGGTCTTTGTCTCTCTCTCTCTCTCTCTCTCTCTCTCTCTCTCTCTCTCTCTCTCTCTCTCTGTGTGTGTGTGTGTGTGTGTGTGTGTATGTGTGTGTTGATTGATTTTTGGTTCTCAGGGTTGCACTCTTTTGGATAACTGGGATTTGGAAGTGCTGAACTGTTTTGGTTTTTGTTGTTTGCATTCTTACCATCCTTTAATCATTTTGCTGTTTCTGATGATGGGATGTAGCTTCTGGTGTCCTTCACTGGTCGTTGAGAGTGGATAGCTGGTGAATGATTATAGATTTTGTGCCCTTGGCTGTGGGGATCAGGGAATTCTTCCCTGGAACAGGCAGGTTACCTCGTTTCCACTCCTGGAGACTTTGCTCTACACTTTAGGCTCCAGGCTGAGTCAGTAGAGGTAGGCTTCTGCTTGGTCTCTTTCATGTTAGTGCTGGGACTCAGACCATGGGTGGCAAGCTCTAGCTGGGTAAGTTGTTCCCAGTTGCCTGCATTTCCCCGCAGCCTGGTCCTGTATTCAAGACCCCACCTGAATCATACCCACTGAGCTACGGGCACATTTTAGACCAGTGTATAGACACCTCATGGTGTCCAGCCTCTCCAAGGGGCATGGGAGATCCTGTTGGGGCTGTGGAAACTGATCCAGCTAGGTTCTATCTATTGGAGGCTGCAGGATCAGTATCCCACTGCCAGAGACTGGGATGGGCTCTATAGATGGGCAGATTGCTCCAAGCTGCCTGCACTTCCCATGGCCCTGTAGTCAAGACTCCACCAGGTCAGACCCTCTGAGCTGTTGTAGCCTTTTAGGCCAGTGCATAGACACTTCAGGGGTGTCCAGCCTCTCCCAGAAGTGTGGGAGATCCTGCTGGGACTGTGGGAACTGCCCAAGCTGAGATCTAACTGCTTTAGTCTGCTGGATTGATCCCCTGCATCTGGCTCCAATTTGGGCCCATTCTGGACCCAGCTGCCTGTGTTTTCATATGCTCCTGGGTCCCACCACTATTTGGCATGGGGCAGGTGGAGGGAGCCAAGGCCAGATTCCCCCATTTACCTAAGACTTCCCCAGGCCAGAGGCTCTGGTGTACCACTGTCCCACACACTGAATTTAGGCTTTATATGCCAGCTGCAGCATTCAAGTTGGTCCTGTTTGATCATCTGGAGAGTGGGTTCAGGACCTCCATGCCCTGTTGCTTGGCCAGCGGCCAGGCCTACCAGTGGTCTGCACTGTGTGGGACCCCACTCACCTAAAGTTCTCTAGAGCTAGCAGTCTGTGGCTCCATTCAAATTCCTGGTCTCCATGCAGTAGACTAGATACAGTGCATGCTGGGTACACCATCTTGGAACTTCTCCTTAAACATCTTCATACTCAGGGATTGAAGGTAATTTTTCTGTTTCTGCTGCATTCAAATATTCCATGTTCTTGGAGATTATAGTGGAGCCTAATTCCCTGGCTTTTGTTGACCGTGTACTTATGCTGGCCTTAGCCATCTGGTTGTCCATGGAGTTGACTGTTTGCTCCCAGAACCTACTCGGTTTCTCAAACATTAATGTTCCACAAGGTCCCACTGGTCTTCTCAAGACCATTAGTAGATACGTACTGAAGACTGGATTTGCATGTCTATGGAGTCCAGAGTCCTCTTCAGGGTAGCAGGGAAAGATGGGAGGAACACCAAAAGGGACAGGGGTGTTTTGGAGTGGAGCACATATAGCTGAGCAGTTGCTGTGTTCCCAGCAGTCAAATTCAGCTGTGATCCACCATTTTAGACCCTGGGACCCTGTATGTTGCTATTGTTCAGTCAGTCTTCCCTGGAAGACCAGTGGCATGGCAGAATGGAGGTTGGTGCACTGCTCTCAGGGAAGGTGGAAGAATCTGAGGTCAAGGGTCCCTGGAACTGTGGATTCATGTTTGAATGTGCATATGGTGTGGGTGGACTGGAAGTGTCAGGAGGGTGGAAAGCACTAGGAGGGTATGGGTGGGGAGTACTGGGAAGGTGGGAGGCCTGAGCAGGTGCAAGTGGAGAGTTCTGTGCAGGGGAAGGTTCTAGGTGTGTGGGAAGTGTCAGGTGGGTGCTGCGAACTTGAGCCACAGTATCATTTTTTTAATCCTAAACTGTTACTTAATGTGTGGATTGAAAGTTATACCCCTCTCAAAAAAATCTTGGGCTTTTGATTAGTTGGTCTTCACTTAATGGCTATTTGTGAAAGACTAAGCAGTGTGAGCTTACTGAAGTAAGTATGTCACTAGGACACATGCTTTGAGTTTTCAAAAGATTGATATTTTTCACAAGGTGTTTTCTGTCTCCTGCTTGTGAATCATTATATGACCTTCCAGCTGTACCTACTGACATTCATTCACTCTGCCATCATGAATTGTGTCCTCTGGTACTATAAGCCTAAGTAAATGCTTTCTTTCATAACTGTTTTATCATGACAATAGAAAAATAATTAATACACTTCATAAATATGTTGAAAATTTGTAATCATGTTATTGAGTGAAATAAGAAAAGAAAGAAAAAATCATTTATTATAAAGTACAGCATACTTCCAAAATGAATGGGATAATATGTCCAACATTTATTCCAATAAGTAACATTCGTAAAATAGCCTTGGCTGACTCATATAATCTGTGAGTCCATGAGATATCTGTGTGAAGACAGAGCTTTAGTGAATTGGCAGCTTCACACAATACAGAAGTGGCAACATTTCCAATGTGAGAACCTTATACTCTGTAAGCAAGGGATGTTTAGAACACTTGTACATATATTGTAGTGTCTGCTTGAATTGAACAAGGACCATTATTGTAGCTTTTCAAATTATATGATGCCTTAAAACAGTTAAACATCATTGTTCATGTGATTATTTGCATTAATGATAACACGTTGATTCTCTTAGTGGATGATATCAATTTATAAAAGAAATATATGTTATGAAGAGAGAAGCAAATGAAAACTGCACTATGGTGACCTATGTGAAAAGACATAAGCAACTTAAAGGAAGGAAGTGTTGAGCAGAGAGTTCCAGGTGTTAGAGCATGAGTGGGCACACCTGCCAGGGTTCTGCCTCAGAATAAGAGGCTGACTTGAAGAAGGGTGGAAGCAAGAATGGTGAGGGAAGAAAGGGTCGAATGAGTCAGGCATGGGGATCAGAAGGCATTTACAACCTGACTGACTGGCACTCAGAGTGATTCTTTATTTATACAGAACACAGAAGGCAGGGATAGATGCATCTTGTTCCAAAACATAGATCATATCATTTTTGTGCCTAACATGTGTTTTAACTTCTGCTGGGTCAAAAGTTTAGTCATCATTGATAAACCATGACAAAACAGAGTTAACTTTTACAACCATTTTTCCTCATCAACTCATAATCCAATTTTTAACAAATTGACATTTCAAGGTCATATTTTATCAAAATATGACAGCCTGTTCTCAGACTGGTAACTCCTGTGATTTCAAGGGCACTATACAGAAACAAAATCTCCAAGCCAGCCTGGACAGATTGTAATGTCCCAAGCTGTGTATTATCAACTTCTAATAGTCATCAAATTGTCATTAGGCCATAAAAATTCTTCAGGCCACGGTTGCTGCAGTTATTATCATTCAACTCCTGCCATAATACAATGTTTCTACTTTTTATATTTTTTAAATTTACTTTTTTTTGCCTTTAATCTCTTTTTATTGTTTGAGAATTGCACACTTGCATTTTCTTTTTTCTTAATTAATTTATTCTTGTTACATCTTAATGGTTATCCCATCCCTTGTATCCTCCCATTCTTCCCTCCCTCCCATTTTCCCCTTATTCCCCTCCCCTATGACTGCTCCTGAGAGGGATTACCTCCACCTGTATATACTCATCCCTTTCAAAATTCCTACACAATTTTTTAAAGACATTGAAAGTTCAATTCTGAACTTCATATGGAAAAACAAAAAACCCAGAATAGCTAAAACATTCTTCTACAATAAAAGGTGCTCCGGAGGAATCTCCATACCTGATCTCACACTGTACTATAAAGCAATAGTAATTAAATTTACTATTATATCTAATCTTGGTATTCTTTGTTCCTTGGTCATACGACACTATAGTTCCCCTGTATGAGTTAACTTTATTTTAAGAAAGGAAGGAATTAATATATTTTTCCTTTATCATTTACCCATACCATTCCTTGTCCATCATTCTAAGTAAGAGGCTTTTAATTTGATCTGCTGCCAACTTCTCTAGACTACTGCTGGATATTGTTTTCCTTTATAAGTTTACTTTGTTTTGATTATCTTGTTCGAATAAGGAGTGTTAAGGGGCAGATGTGCCAAAGGGTATCTTTGAGTCTGAGCCTCATAAGGAGGTCTCTGGCATAATTATTTAACTCACAGCCTCCAGTGCATGGAGGATCTTAAAGTAGGGCCAGATAAAGATAGCTCCCTAAATATGGGAGGACTGGTATGGTCAGTTCATTCCTGGTGAAGCTTAGAAACAGCACTTCTGGAAGAAGGCATAGATGATTCATAAAAAAAATTCCATCAATCAAATATCCCAAATTGTACAAATATTGAAAACCTCTAAGCATGCAATGGATAAAGATAAAGACCAAAAAGTGTTGGACCATACAACAGTGACTGCATCATTCAGCTCATCTTTGCTGGAGCTTTTCAATCAGCTATGCTGGCTTTATGACTTTCTCTCTTCCTATTAGATATGGATGTGACACATACCCACACTTGCTGCCTGAATATGGATGACAACAAAAGACAAGTAACATAATCAGAAAGTAGAAATGCGTTAAGTTTGACCTGTAAATATTTACAAAAAAAAATCTGATGATAGGAGGAAATCATATCAGTAAAAATAAAACAGCAGAAACAGCAAAAATTGGTATTTGTATATTTTATGAAATAAATCTTATATATTAGAGTCTATAGGAGCAATATGTATATTGAATGTTTCAATTTATGTAAATTGTAACTGACACAAAACTAAATATCTTGCATAAATTAAAGGAAACAGAATTATACCTAAAATCTCCACTTTTACATTGACAGAACTTGGATTTAAATGAAAGCACAATTTTTCCTTACACACTAATGTTCTTTCTTCTTCAAATCATGTTATTTATTCTAGATAAGTAATCATGTTTAGCATCAATTGCAATCCAGGAAACTATGATTTACTCTCTTCTAAAAGTTGAAATTCAGTGACCAATAAAATATTTACGTATCTGAATGCTAAATATCTTAATCACAATGTACTGTATGTAACTTTATGAAAACCAAACAGTACTGTGACTCCTAAAGAAGCAATGAGATTGTTAATATTTCAACTCTAAGTAGAAGACATAGTTGTCAATACAGAAATATGCTTTTTAACTAATAATTCTTTTAAGCCAAGAGATGTTACATTCATTTATACAACTTATTTTATGCATTTTGATTACTTGAAGAAATATTTATGATTTATTTAAAAATTCTCATTTAATACAAGTATTTAATTTTAGAATATTGTGTCAGTATTAATTATACCTTAAAATATACTTTATAACATATATCAAAGCTTAAATAAAAAAATGTGACTATACTTACAGTACAAGTCATAGTATGGTATCTTCAACTAGTCTCTGAATAGATCATAATATTTTAGTAGCTGATAATTCAAAATAATTTGTATTTTACATAAAATTATTATTACACTGTAAAGTATACATGATAATTTCCCTTCCTGACTCTACCTTACTATAACCACACTACTTGGCCATTTTATTCAAAGTTGAAGCACAGGTTTAGCTACTAACCATCAATCAGTACTTTAAACTGAGAAAATGTTTAGTGATAATTTTAATCTTCTTTTCTTTTTAAAATTATTTATTCATTTAAATGGTTTATTCAAATTACATCTCAATTGTTATCTCCTTACTTGTACCTTCCTGTTTCCCTTTCCCTCTCTCTTTCTCCCTATTCCCCTCCACTAGGCCTGTGACAGAAGGGGACCTCTTCCCCCACCATATGATCACAGCCAATCAGGTGTCATCTGGATAGCCTGCTTCCCCTTCCTCTGAGTGCCATCAGGCTTCCTCACCAAGGGAAAGTGGTCAAATGGGGAGCACCCGACTTCATGTAAGAGGCAGACCCTGTTCTCCACACAACTGTGGAGTATGTGCTGTCCATTGGCTAGATCTGAATAGGAGGTCTGGGTTTACTATATGCATTGTACTTGGTTTGTACAGCAGTTTGTGTAGGCTCCCCTGGGTCCAGATCCCTGAACCTTGATGGTCTTGCTCATAACAGAACTATTGCTTCATTATATTATAAAATACATAGCTTAAAATTTACTTATAGCAATGGATAAAAATCAAGAGCTATAAATTTGAAAAACATTGCTAGAAATGGTCTAACTGTATATCACAAGCAAATCAAATTAATATAATTTGATTTTAGTAGTTCAGTAAGATTCTGCCTTCCTCACTTATACAAAAGAACATGAGTTTTTTAAAATTTCAAGACCTCAATTGTCTTATTTTTTAAAATTAATTTATATCTTACATGATGGTAGCTTCATGAATTCTACTTCAAATGATTTGGAGTGTATTTTACATATTTACTTTGGTTTTTTTTTATTACAAAATTTGATATTTATTTTGCTTCATATATTCATGTAATTTTAATGGTTCTGCCAATCAATAGTAGGATTTTACAATCTTTAAGGTTACCTTGTTCTTCACCTTTTAAGTATTCTACTAGTAGTCATTACTAGTGATTTGATTTTATGCAACTGCTTAGGATATATGTTATTTGAATAAAATTTATTGATTTTTCTATAATGAATAAATTTCTCTCATATTTTCTTCTCCATGTTAATTCACAACTTGGTTTTTTTCAGTTCCATTACTTTATAGTCTTTCTTTTCAATTAAATTTGGGGAATTTCATAGATTATTTCTGCATTTACATCATTTCCATAGGTCCTCCTTCTCCCTTTAACTTCTTTCAGGGCTGGCAAATTCCTCTCAAAATAATTACTTCATTAATGATAACAATTATATATTGATAATATTATACTTACATAAATACAGCCTACTTAACATATTTAGTGTTGTTCACATATGAACAACCTATCAGAGGTTACATCCCTAAAAAGAAAAGATTATCCCAATAAGAAGCAATTGATTGGTTATAAATCTTCAGCTAAGGGTAGAAATCTTAGAAATGTTTTATAGCTAAATTAGAACATGAAATAATGTTGTCATTATGGAGGTCCATCATACTGTTGAGATTTCATAAGTGCCATGTCCATTGCTTTAATGTCTAGAAGACACTCTCTCACATAATTTTCCTCCAGCTCTTACAATCTTTCCAACTTCTTTAATATTGTCCTCTGAACTTTAGAAACAAGATTTTCATTCTAAATATACCAATTAAAACTGTGCTTGTGACAGAATTTACTATGTCTATTAGTAAACATTTATGTGTCTTTGTGATAGCCTCATTCTGCTACAAAAAGCAGGTTTGGTTTTGTTTTGTTTTTTTTCTGAAGGAAGAGAGCAACATTTACCTTTGGGTATAAGGATAAACATTTAGGACATAGTTAGCAATTATACTGGCTTAGGAAACTAGCAGTAGTAGGCTCTTCTCTAAGGTCTATGACAGGTCCCTAAATGGGCTCTTGGACAGGTTTACAGTACCAAGAATGAGTTCCTGTCTCTTGAATAAGCCTTCAGTCTAACTTAACCGTTGTTGATTGTACCCAAGTTATAAGTACAACTATTCCAAAAGTAAATAACTTTGTTATTATTGTAACAGTTTAAATTATTGACCTCCTTTCTTTCCTGGCACCTTGCCAATCACTTTCATATATTTTGACAGCAAGTTGTCAGGAAAGAAACTTCCAGATCACTCATGCAATCTATGTGATGTCTTCAGCAACATAGGTTTTAACTTCATGTTCTGGGAGGCAAACAAGGACAATGGTAATAGTCTATATACTTTTGTGTGTTCCTTGGACCCCAATGCCTCAAAGTGGAATTTTTATGTTTCCATGGGATTGCTGTTATGTGTGTTATAACTCCATTTCATGTGTGAGTGTTTATGTCTTTATTCACATAAAAATGCATTTGACTTGAGTGGATAGACTATTGTATTTAATTGACATCTCGGAGTTAGTTATCACAAAGTAACATTTGGATCTCAGCTCCAGTAACCATACTTCCATTTTCATACGAACACTTTCATGACTATCAACAGATAAAAAAAATCATGCAGAGAAATATGAACTACTACAGAAACAACACATATATGAGTGATGATAAAAATCCCTATTAAAATTATCCCAATATCTTGTGCTGAAAATAAGTACAGTTTTCTTCCAATTATTCCATTTATCTTTGTCATTTTTTGGAGCAAAACATTATGAGTTATTTTTTAATTTTTATTACATATTTTACATATACCTTTATATTATTAAACATATATACAATAAAATCCCTACAGCAAGAAGAACCACAAAACAATCTGATTGTTTTATATCTCTATCTATCTATCTATCTATCTATCTATCTATCTAATATATATTTTTTGATAAATATATATGTTACATTCATAATGTTTTGGCTATTTGTATATGTTAGCCTTGAAGAAAATATCTTTCCTAACTTGGTGAATCTAAAATTCTGAATTTAAATCGATATCTATCATATCTCATCATTTTCAACTTAAAACATCTATCTAGATCTAAAAACAACTTAACCTCAAAACAACTAAGCTTATTTGTAAAACTAGATTATCTGCTCATCAACTACATCAGAGACTTGAGAAGGAATAAAATTAAGTAACTGAGTAAACAGGAAGTGCAGGTTAGCAACTTCTAAAGTGAAAAAAAAATGACAGAGACAGTTTGCTCTCTGAACAGTCACCCAAAATTCTTTATACCTTTGGAGCATCATCTTCAGCCTTCTGTCCCAATATATCTGATAGACATATTTGTGAAATAGGAACTATTTAGGACCTGCTTACCCTGTCTTGGCTGAGTTTGGCTGTCGACTCTGCCTACATCCAAGCTTGCCCATTTAATGCAGAATTCTGTCTGTAGTATAAACAAGGATGTTTTCCCAGTGGCTTGCTTGCCACATTTGAAGCTATCTCCATAATGTGGTTCTTTGATGCTCATTATCTTTTTGAGGTAAGCTGGGTACTGTCAGGAGTTAACCTCTCTCATTGTAAATCTATCTTTGAAATAACAAAAATATTGTTAAATGTCATATTCTATATGTCTCTGAGGTTTGTGAAGATTTAATCTAACTATTTTACCTTATATTTCTGTAGAATCATATCTATCTGTTACACTTAGGATGTATATTCTTATGATTAAAAATAGACTAGTATTGATATGACCTAAATATTATCAACTAACAATTAACTTGTATAACTTACTTATTCCAAGTAGCCTGCAATACCACTTTCAGAGAGAGTACTGGAACTACCATATATATAGAGTGTAATATATATATATATATATATATATATATATATATATATATATATACATATATATATATATATATTAAAGAATAAGCTTAAATTTGAATTCTATACCAATGTATCAAAAATTAAACTATTTTGCATCTATATACAAAATTCTACAACAGTGGGTTGCATTTTTTAAATGCAGATTATCTCTAGTAGAAGATAAAATCAAGAAGGGAGCAGAGACACAGCTTAGTAGATAAGATGATTTGTGTGAACTGAGCAACTTCAATTCAATTCCTGGATGCTATAATGGAAGAAGAGAAAAAATTCCTGAACTTGTCCTCTATCCTCTACTAATATACTATGGTATAGTTGTGCATGGACATGTATATACATATAAAATGATTGTATACAACATGCTCAGGAAAAGAAAAGAAGTAGGAAAATACTTGTTAATCACCATCCTTTCAAACATACACAGGCTTTACTTCATGTGCCTCATGTTACTGCAGCACATGTTAACCTTTAACATAATGTCCTTTCTACCTCTGTTTTGAATTTCCAGTTATGGACCTCCATGCCCAGCCTTTTCAGCTAATTTCAGTTAATCAGGTACATTTCTAAAATCAGCGCAGCCTCAATGCTACCTCACTGCAATTAAATCTCTAATCTAAAGGACATTTCAGCATACAAGCCCTGGTATAAAAACATGGTCTCTCATCAACATTTTATTGATTAATTAGTACATTCCTATGACAATGTCATATTCTTTGTGTAATAGAGCATTATAATAACCCAAGATATTAGATGCAATTTTTATTTATTTATTTATTTATTTATTTATCTACTTATTTATTTATTTTGGACATTTCTGTTTTCTTAAAGTCTTTGTCATTCTTGCTTTTTCATATAATCTGTATATACTATGAAGATTGAGGAGAATCATCTTGAAGAATTACACAGTTTCTAATTGGGATTGAATGAACCTTTTTAAATAAAAGCATGCATTTAAACACATAAATTAATTCTTAATATACCTAATAACATTTTTTTTTCATTATTCATCTCCCAGACACAAATGTTCATTTCATACGGAGATTTTATGACTCTTTATTCTAGTATATAGAGCAATCTATATTTAAAAATAAAATGAATGTTCCACTTCTAGGACATAAATTTCCAAATGATTTGTATGTTTATTTCAATGTTATCTATGAATTCTAATGTTTTGTCTTCTTTACTATTTTATTTTTTAACTCAACATTCTGTCTAGGATTTTGTGGTTAGTCCTTCCATATTCTGGCCTAGAGATATACTGTTGTGATCTTGTGAGCTATAGACTTTTCCTTTAGACCATGTCTCTAAATAAAAAGGATTCTGACATATAGAGGAAACCCTAAAGTTCACTATATTCAAAAATATACAAGAGATTTGACAGCCCTAAATGGTTTTCCAAAAAGGAACTAATCTATAATTTCCACTGGCTTCCCTTAATTGTTGGCCTGAGATTGAACCAAAATTTAAAAATTCTCTAATGAGATATACTGTTATAAAATTTTGAGCCATGGACTTTTCCTTTAGATCCTGTATCTAAATAAAAAATTTTACTATAATCATATTTTCCTTTCTGAATATTTGTTTTCCCTAACTTGTAAGCAATTCATGCCTTTTCTGTAGTTTACATTAAGTACTATCTATAATCACTTTACTTTATCTTTAGTGCACTTTAACCATGAGGATATGCCATTTATGGTTTCTGATTTTTTACAGTGAATTAGTTCTCAAGAATTGCTCTTAAGTCACTGAAGTATAATAATCAATCTTCCAGTAGAATAAACTAGGTTGACAGTGAAAATCATTTAATAAGGACAGGAAATTGAACTATAGTAAGAGCTAAGATGAAATGCCTGAAAAAAAAAAACTATGTTTTAAAAATATCAAAAGAGGATGGTTTTTGAAAATATTTTGGACAAACTTATAAAATGTTAACATGATTGATTCTGTTTAGGAAAATACTTCTTAGCATATTAAATGTATCAATTTATGCATATAAGCACATTAAATTATCAACTTATGTCAGAAAAAATAAAATGAAAGTTATATAATCATTCCTATTTTTAAGATTACACATGCATATATGTATTTTATAAGCTATCAAATCAGTCATAATAGCCGAATCCTTCCCTTGGGCTGAGGATAAAGAAGTATTAATAGATTGATGAATATCTGGACCATGAATCACCATATACCATTAGATGAGCTGCCAATAAAATAAATATCTGCCTTTGAAACCAGAGGGTTTTAAGAACTATTAAAATCACAAATTCAGTACAAATGAGAAAATCCCAGAGCTCACCGTTTACCATTTAGATGATGTTTAAATATCTCAAATACTATAAATGTTTTTATTTCCTCAGATGATAGAATGAAATGAGAGCTATACTCAAGCTTTATGAATACATGGCTTTGGCTGACCCCAGAGCATTTCTCTTTTTTTTTCTTCTTTTTTTATTAATTAATTTATTTAATCACTTTACAGCCTGATTGCACCCCATTCCATTCTCTCCTTTCTGTCCTACCCTCACACTCCTTCCTCCACTTTCCCAAACACTTCTCAGAGAAAAGGAGGTCCTCCATGGATACCAATTTTCATTGACACATCAAGTCATAGCAGAATTATGTTCATCCTCTCCACTGTGGCCTGAAAATGAAGCTCAACTATAGGAGAGGTATACAAAGGCAGGCAAAAGAGTCAGAGACATCCCCTACTCAAATGTTTAGAGGACACACATGATGACCAACCTCTGCTACATCTGCTACATATGTGTAGTCCACCTATGTCCAGCCGATGCTTGTTCTTTACTGCTGCTTCAGTCTCTGTGAGCACCCAGGGGCCCACTTTAGTTTAGACTGTAGGTCTTCTTGTGTTGTCCTTCAACCCTCCAGCTTACTCAATCCTCCAGCACACCTTTCACAGGACTATCAAATCTCTTGCTATTATTTGGTATCTAAGAATCCCAAGGCCTAGGTCCAGAAGCTTCAAGCCTTCCTACAATTTAATCTTATGAAAGCCAGACCCTTGAAGGCTGCAGCTTCCAGCCTCCATTTACTAATTTAAGCCTAGAATATTTCCAGCCTCTGAGACTTACAGCTGAACAAATATATGCTTTCCAGTTCTTTTTATAATCTAGCTGGCTGGTTCAACTTATCTCTTCTGGCTCAAAACTCTATAAACTGTTTTCTCTCTGATTTTCATTGAATTGCTCTGGGAAAACAAACAAACAAACAAAAACTCCTTCTGAACTCCACAAACTGGACTGCAAGAACTCCACTACATCCAACTGAATTGCACTGCACTCCAGAACCCTATTGTACTGTCTTCATGAATGAAGTCTACTGCTCTGTCTCTGTTTGCTCAGAAGTAGCTCCTCTATGCTGTATATTCTTAAGAGTATTAACCATATCCTATCTTTGACTCATTGTACCCAATCTTTTTCTGATTCTTCATTTTATCTGCCAATTCATTAGACACTTTTGTTTGGAATTAAAGGTATGTACTATATGTGTGTCTGTATTCTACCTAGAGAAAGAAAGAGTGTGGTCCAGCCAGAGGGATTAAAATTGTGTAATAAAGATCTGTCTGTACTCCAGCTAGATCATACCAACATAGATTTTTGGATATGACTCCTTGTCAGAACAGCCATGTTGCTGTTCTTCATTTGTTTGTTTTTATCTCCTATTTCTTCTTTTAATAAGAGTCTCAACTAAGTGTCTCAGAGATTGGCTTTTTGTTTCCCTTATATAGCAATCCTTCCTTGTACTGAGGCCTGCACTTTGTAACACAGCTGAAGCCATTTTCTATTCAGTATTCTTTTTTGTTCATAAGGTGAATTTAAATTAAACATTTTTTAACTTCCTAGAAGTAGTTACTCATAGCTAACACTAACAAATTCTGACAGAAGGTCAAGTAAAGCTTATATTTTTCTATGACACGATGGTGTCATAACTCATGCTTCATTATCTCCACAGTTGCCTCCACCCTGGTTGCATTCCATATTATACCCACACTAGGAAACATTCTGGTTGTATTCTGGGAGACCATAACCACCATCTCACTGACCTCACTTAAAACTAATCAGATTAAAGATGAGCTGATACTAATTTGTCTATTAGCCAAGAATGTATTATTGATTTATATAGTTTATTGTATATATATATATGTATATATATACATACAGTATACATATACATATATTGTATATATTGTGTATATACATGTATTGTACATACATATATACATATATTGTATATATACAGTATATAGTACATGCATATATACATATATACATACACATGTATGTATACATATGTATACATATAAACATTCATATATACATACATATACATATATTGTATATATATACAGTATATAGTAATATATTATATTGATTTATATAGTTGATTTATATAGTCCAATTATAATGTTGCTCTCCCTTTGCATTCTATACTTGGTTTTCCTATTTTTAAAAAGGCTTTCAAAAAGCAGACCTACCTCATAGCTAAGCTCTTAAATCCTTTCTGTGGACCTGATCATGATGAACTTGGAATTTTCATTCAATAAACCATCCATATCTAACTTAGACCAGAATCTGAATAGTATTGTGGCTATTCTTAAACCACAACACCTTGTTTATTCAAGACAAGTTAGTTTAATATATAATATCATACACTCAATAGCATCTTTACCCCACAATATCAAAATAAATGATTATATACATACAGTGTTGTATTTGTCTTTTTCACTACATTTTAAAAATGATATTGATACTTGATTTTCTCTTGTCTAGGCTAGCATCTAATATTTGATTAGATTGAAACATCTTTTTGTGAAGTTCAAAATACTCATTCATATTTTTAGTCCTGTATAACAAAGGAAAGAATAGGAAGACTAAACATAAAACCCATACAATAGAAGAAAACCCTTCCAAATGATATATTTGATCAGGGATTAATTCCAAAAATGCATCAGAATGCTCCCAATAGTCAAAATACAATGCAAATGCTCAGTATACCCAAATATCTAAGAAGATATACATTGAGAAAAAGTATAGACATGTTCATTGTTAAAGCCCATCTGATTTCATCAAGTAGTTGAGACTTTGGATCTTGCTAACTAGGGACAAACTGTTTAGTATTTTTTATAATAAAGTTCATTAAAAATAATAATCAATAAACAATCAAATGTCACTTCACTCTAACAAGTACACATAATATCAGAAGAAATAAAGAAAACAAGTTCTTGCAACTTGAGAAAGTGAAGAACTAAACACCATGGACAATTTTGTTGTTGCTGGTGAGAGTGTAAATAAATAAAGTCATTACAGAAGTTCTTGAATTTCAAAACACTAGCAATAGTTCCAATATGTGAGCCAGGAATCCCATTCATTGTACTCCCAGAGGAATTGAAATAAATATACTAAAAAGACATCAGTAATCACATATTATCTGCAACTCCATTTAAATAGCCAAGCAATGGTAGTAAGCTAGGTATCCCAAAACTAACAACATAAAGAAAGCATCAGACATCTACAAAAAAGAACATTACCATTAAAAGAACAATATGTCACTGATGTGACATAGATGGAATTATAAGTCATTATGTTAAGTAAATTCAGAAAGAAACAAAATATCATATCCTCTCACTCTTATATGAAAATCTTCTATCAGTGATCATGGAGAAGTTTAGAGGGAGATGGTGGTAATCAGAGGTGAGGATGAATTCAGAGGCAGGATAAAAAGGACAAAGGCAGTCTGGTTAATGTGTACCAAGATACATGTAGATAGGAATATAAGTTAAGGTAAATTACTACATACTTTGGTGACAACAGATAATGTACTATCCATTTACTTTTTAAAACCTGTATGTCATTATTTTAAAATCATGTGTGTGTGTGTGTGTGTGTGTGTGTGTGTGTGTGTGTGTGTGTGTGCACATGAGTGCAGGTTCCACATGGAGGCCAGATGAATGCACTAGAGTTACAAGAGGTAAGAAACACACAAGATGGGGAAAGAGAGATGGCTTCACAATTAAGATTACAAACTGCTTTTCCAGAGGATGAGCTTCAATTGCCAACATTGACATGGGAGCTCACAGTTGTCTATAATTCCTGTTCCAGGGGATCTGATACCCTCATACAAACATATATGCAGGCAAATCACGGATGTACATGTTTTTAAAAGACACACAGCATAGATAGTGAGAATTGAACTTGGGACCTCTGGAAGAGCATATTGTGATCTTAACAACTTAAAGTAGCTGTATTTCTAGCATCATAAATCAGCATGTTTTGAGAGAAATAAATGTTTGAGTAGATAAATACTTAATATGTTCCAAAAATTAATTACTATATGCCAATAGAAAATTATCAACCATTATGTGTGTGTATGGATATATATAAAGTTAAAATATGTTAAATATAAAAATTATAAATTTATTTTAAAAATAAAATTTAAAATCACAAATGAAGTTGTCTGTTTTTCCAACATAGGAAAGCATATCAAAAAGTTAATGTGTGTGACTAATAAAATTTCTACATTGAGGTCTATTGGCTCCTTGAAATGGGCTATCTCCAGAACTGTTAGAAATCAGTATTATGTTAAGTCCTTTTTCAAATATACACAAACACATACCTTGGTTTCCCCCATGATGTCTTTATAAAAATCTTAGTAAGAATATAGGCATTTATTTAAATTTTATTGTATACAGAAGCAACATTTCATCATCCAATTTTCTTGTATTCTGACATTTTATAAAAAGAATCAGTTGCCACCATTTATCTTTGCAAATCACATAAACTTTGAGGAAATAACTTTACAGTTAAATTATTAAAAACAATTGCAAGTGTAAGTGATCTTCAATAACCTATAAATAATAATGATATTTCATATTGTAATTAAGAGAAACTAAAAGGCTAAAAAGAGTATTATCCATTCCATGTCCTATAACACTTGCGATAAAGATGACTAAGATCAGGAAGATTTTCATACATGAGGGAAGATAGAACCTAAGTGCACATATGTATAGTCTGTGGATAAGTAGATTCACTGAGAGAAATTACAGATACTGCAGCAATTATGTCAAAAGTAGCAACCAAGAAAATGCATGCTTCCACTAGGAAAAAATCTCATGCCTAGAAATAATGAGGAATGTTATCTCTTTCAGCACATACTGAAATATCAAATATTCTAGTAAGAACTTATAGGCAAAGACAAATCCAACTACTTTTAACTACACAGAAACAGATTCAAGTTGGTATAATGTTTTTGTGAACTCTGAAGTTTATTCTTGTTCATTAAAATGTTAAATTCTCTATCCTATTATCTGGTTTCAATCCATACATAGCATTGTATGCTTATTCTAATTATCTTCTGTCTCAAGTTTGTGTAAATATGGCCATTTTTGTTCTCAGTTCTGCTAATAAAACACCAACCAGCCAATGCTGAGTGATAGAAGGAAGAGGGTGGGACAACAGGGTCTAGGAAAGTGAAGGACAGAAGCAAAGAATAAGATTAAACCATGAACAGAGGACCAAGAAGCTTCAGGAGAAATGAATGAGATCTAGGAGATGGTTTAAAAAGCAATTTTAATGGGAAATTTGGCTGGAAGGAAGCTAGACTAGCTTGAAGGTTTAGGATGGAGTAATTACTGATAAGTACTATGCTCATCATAATTAAGTAATAATTACTTATGCTGTGTACAGCAACAATAATGCTCATCTTCAGGGACCTAGGCATTTCTTTTCCATGAGTTGTGAATATAATCTCATACCTTTGATGAGGCTAACCATCATGTGCAATTGTCACAAATGATTTGGATGATACCTTCTCTCCACAGTCACAAAATACTGTGGACAAAACTTTTGTCATGCCAACTACCAATGCCACCTTTGAAATTAATCCCTTCAGATATTGTAGCAGGAAGACTATGGCCACCATTACCAAGCTTCAGAACCATCAGTGTTTATCTGTACACAGCTGGAGAAAATTCATCTTTAAACTCTTTTATTTATTGAAAGTTTCACACTTTCATGAACTGCCACATCCTACGAGTTTGAAGCTGCAGCAATAGGCAGAACTAGAATAGATTATAGAAGAAAAAAAGCTGTGAATCCTGTGCTTTTGAGATCTTATAGAAGAAAGGCAAGATAATAGCAATCTGTCACATTCTTGATCTCCTCTAAATGAACCAAAATAAAAATACGGATAATATCCTTTTCATACAAAAATTATTTCATAGAATTAGATGTGATAACTACTATACAAGAAGTGCGTTTAACCTTTTAAAGTGCATTGAAATATAAACTCAAAAAGAATACAATTTTTCTCAGTTTGTAGATAATCTTTGGAATGCTTGAAAAAGATTTTAGACCTGTGTTTTAAAGGTAAAAAATGTTTAAAGATAAAAATACAATAATATAAAATAATCATTAAAACAAGTCAGAATGAGAATAAACTATTTTAAAAATAAATCAATGTTATACTTTCTTGGGAAATTGGGACTACTTCTACCTCAAGACCCAGCCATATACCACTCCTAGGCATACACCGGAAAGATGCGCCACCATACAACAAAGGCATTTGTTAAACTATGTTCACAGCAAGTTTATACATAATAGCCAGAATCTGGAAACAACATAGTTGTCCTTCAACTAAAGAATGGATAAAGAAACTGTGATACATTTATATAATGTAATACTGTGCAGCTTTTGAAAACAAGGAAATCTTGAAATTTGAATGCTAGAAAAGACAGTACTGAGTAAGATAATACAGACCCAGAAAGACATGCAGAGTATATACTCACTCATACATGGATATTAGCCACAAAATACAGAATAATCACACTTGAATATAGAGACTGATGCACCAACCAAGGACCTAGTATAATGTGGGTCTAGATCTTCTGCTCAGATTGTAGTAAATAGGCAGGAGAGTTTCCTTGTGGGTCCCACCATATAGGGAGTAGGGATTACTTCTCACATGGACTCTGCCCCCCAATATTGAATACTTCCCCTTTGCAGGACAGCCCTGTCAGGCCACAGAGATAAAAGATACAGGTAGTACATGTGAGATTTGATAAGGTGAAGTCAGATGTTAGGGTATGATGGCAGGACTTTCATAAGGGTAAAGAACAGAGGGAGAGAGGCGTGAGGGAGAAGAGGAGATCAGGAAGTGATTAGGGAGGATGCCATGATCAGGATATGAAAAATTCTACCACCACAATGACCAGGTAATTTATGTTGCAAATCCCACTATATGAGAATAGCTCTGGGAATGGCTGAAACATGAATGGCTATGCATAGACAATGCTTCTTGTTGGCTACAGAACCCCTATGAATTACTATTAGATGCCATTCTTCATATGGCATGAATGAAGATTTAACAGATGTCTTTCTTCTGCTCATAGAAAGATGAAAGAACCAGCCTTAATTGTTCTGTGCATCCCTCACACTTCATTCATTTATAATTTTAGGACTATATAATGCTTGTGAGAAAGTATATGTATTCAGCAAAAGAACTGGACACTGACTATGGATCAGACCTGACTAGATTCATGTCTCTCAGCATGCTGAACACTGACATTCTGCATCCTTCATGTTCCAGCACCAAGTGTTTGCTTGAGTTGTTGTTTCTCATCAGAACAAGAAAATTTCCAGGACGGCTTCAAATAAAGCTTACAATCCCAATTTCTCTAGAATTTCAAATTGTCCCACACAGCACTTTAATTAAGTCTGGAATGTCTCAATATTTATAAACTGGACCACAAATGCTATACCTAACTTGTTTAGCTATTTTCCTCAATTTTATTTGGGTCCCTACAAAGGCATTATTCAGTCCAAATTAGCCAGATGAAATCTTAAGACAATTATGTCCCATTTCCTTTAAGGGAGTTGGGTAGGTTTTTGGTTGCTTTCTAGGCCTATATTTGTTTATTTTCTTAGGGAGTTGGTTATAAGTTACTGCTGGTCTTATTCAGAGTAGAAACAAGGTTGAACTCAGGGATGTTCTTTTCCTTTCTTTTTTGGGTTTGGAGATAGGGGTAGAAAAGAAAGAAGGGGGAATATAGAAATATAGAGGCATGATAGGACAAATAGTGGATTGTTGAATCTACTTCTCAACTTAATGTCTTACTCACAAGGTTATTTTTAATTCACTGGTATAGAATTGTATATACTGAGGTAAAATAAGTATAATTTTGATACATTGGTATGGAATTCAAATTTAAGATCATTCTTCACACACATCATATATGTGTGTATGTGTAGTATTTTATCTTCATACTATGAGGTATTTTATCCATAAAATCAACTATATTACAAGGTTTACTTCCAATACATTGAAAGTGCTATTGCATGCTGCTTAAGATTAGGTAATACAAGTTAATTGTTAGTTGATCATGGTCATGATAATTTCTAATCTATTTTTATCACAAGAATATACATCCTAGGTTTAACAGATTTATTAGGTAAAATAGTTAGACAAGGTCTTCAACAGTCTCAGAGACTTACATAATATAACATTTAAAAATTTATTATTTTGAAGATTCTTTGACAATAAGACAGGTTAACTCCTGGCAACACTCAGCCTACCTCAAAGAAGATGATGAGTATCAATGAACTTCCTCATGGAGATGACTTGAAATAGGGCAAACCAGGGACTGGCCAAAATGTCCTTGTTTCTGCCACAGACAGATTCTACCTAAAAATAGGCAAGGTTGGAGGCAGCCAGAGCAGATGGCCAAACTCTGCCAAGACACAATAAGCAAGTCTTCAATCGTTCCTGCCTCACAAATATGTCTGTCAGATATATTGGGATAGAAAGCTGAGGATAATGCTCTAACATTATAGAGATTTTTGGGTAACTGTTCAGGCAACAAACTGTCTCTGTCTTCTTTTAATTTTAGAAGCTGCTTACCTGCATTTCTGTCTACTCAAATTCTTAATTGTATTCCTTCTCAAGTCTCCGATGGGATTGAAGAACAGATAGATAAGTCTTACAATTCAGCTTAGTTGTTCATGGGTTAAGATGTTTTTTAGGTCTAGGTAGATATTTTACATTGATAAAGAGGATATATTATAGATATTGATTTACATTCAGATTTGTAGACTCACCAAGATAAGAAAGATGTTTTCTTCAAAGTTGTCAAATACAAATATCTGAAACACTATGAATGGAACATTTTTATAATTCCTGATTGTTTCATGGTTATTCTTGTTTTAGGTAATTTATTGTTTATATAAGTAATAATATGGATGGATATGTAAATTATGAAAAATAATTTTAAAAAGACACAAAATAAAAATGAAATGTAAATGATACAAAAAATCAGACATATTGTACCTAAATTTTAATTAAGAAATAAAAATTAAATGGAAGCATCTAAGTGTACTAGTACAAACAAAAATCTCTTAGCTTTTCAAAAATATTTTCATATGTAAAAGAAATTAAAACAAAGACTTTAAAAGTTGACTCATGTAAATGCAATTTATATAATTGATCACAAGTCACAGAACAAAAAAAAAGAAAAAAAGACAATAAAACACTGAAATGGAAGATGGCAGTGGTAAATGCTTACCATATCTGAGTAGTGAAATATCAGAGACTGTGAACTTGGAGAGTAACCTGACCGTTGACTCCAAAATACTGAAGTTGGAGTTTCCAGGGTTAGAGAGGATATCTTGGTAGCTGGGGACCTACAGCTCTAGGGCCCTCACAGCTGTCTCCCAGTTCTAGGACTAACACAAAACACAATTCTCAACAAAGATATCTCAAAAGGACAAGAAGTACTGCAAGAAATATTCAATATCTTTGTCATCAGGGAAATGAAAATCAAGCTATTCTGAGATTTTATCTTATACCAATCGGAAGGCTAAGAGCAAAATGTCAAGAACTTGCTAGGAAGTGTGGAAAGAGAGGGTAATACTCCTCCATTGTTAGTGGGAATGTAACTTGTACAACCACTATGGAAATGAGACTGACAGTTTTTCAGAAAACTAGGCATAGCTCTACCACAAGACCCAGCTATACCTCTCCTGGATATATATCCAAAAAATGCTTCACCATACAAGGACATTTCTTCAATTATGTTCATAGAAGTTCTGTTTGTAATAGCCAGAACCTGGAAACAACATAGATTCCCCTCAACCAAAGACTATTAAAGAAAGTGTGGCACATTTAGAAAATGTTGTACTACTCATGTATCAAAAACAAAGAAATCATGAGATTATCGGGTAAACAGATGACATGAGAAAAGATCATCCTGAGAAAGAAAACCCAGATCCAGAAAGACATACATGCTATGTATGTCTAAGTGGGTTTTAGTCATATAGTATAGCATAAACATACTACAATGCACAGACAGAAAGAACATAAGTAACAAGGGGGATCTGAGGGAGGAAACCTAAACCTTACCTAGAGGTGAAAAGAGACTGAGATAGTGGCTGAAGAAAAGGAAGAGAGGAAGTGCACATATATATGTGGGTGGAGGTCAGACCTAGGGAAATCAGTGGCAGAAGGACAGAAGACCTGTAGAAAAAGAGAAACTGTGGGTGGGAACATCTCTGTGATAAACTACAGGACTACGCCTATGTAGGCTCTTAGGAGAACATGAGGGGGAATCTAGAAGAGAGTAGTAGGTGCCATAGTGGCTGAAGAGAGTCCTGTGTAACTAGACAAGTCTTCTAGTAAATAGAGATGAACACTAACTCACTGACAAAAATTTCAGCCCAAAACTCACCCTACTTACAAGCTATTCAGGGTTAAAAATAAAACAGATATGTGATGGAGATTGATTTATATTCAAAAATTTAGACACATCAAGATAGGAAAGATGTTTTCTTCAAGGCTGTTAAATGCAAATAGCCAGAACACTAAGAATGCAGCATTTATATAATTCCTGATTGTGTCATGGTTATTCTTGCTATAAGTAGTTTATTGTATATATTGGGAATAATATAAATGTATATGTAAAAAATAAAAATAAAAAGTAAATTAAAAACTAAGTTAAAAATTGAAAGAGATAGAAAAGAGAATGTCCAACCGATGCCTGGCCCAACCCAAGGCCCACTCCAAGGAAGAGATTCACCCTATTAATTATAGCCTGCTGTGCTTACAGAAAGGAGCTTAGCAGACGTCCTTGTCTTCGGATAGGGTCTACCCCAACAGTAGCGTAAAAGATTCTGAGAGTCAGCCAATCATTGGGCAATGTGTAAGGACTGTTAAGAGAAAGTGGGCAGAAGGATAAAAAAGGTGGAGAAGACATGAAATCCACAAGAAACCAACAGAGACAACTAACCAGGCCCCAGAAGAGCTTGCTGAGATGGAAGCACCAATGAAGGACCATGCATGGAGTGGACCTTAGCCTCCTAAAATGGGTAGCTCAGGCTTCACATGGGTCCTCTATTAAGGAGGACTAAAGACTTTCTCTGATATGGACTTTGTTGCTAGCTTTTTGATTACTTCCTTCTGGTGGGACTACCTTGCCAAGTCACAGGAGATGTGAATGTGCTCAGTCCTCATTCAACTGGATGAGTTGGGGTGGTCTGTAAGTGGGACTCCTTTTTCTGAGAAATAGAGGAGAGAGATGGAAGAAAAGGTGGGAGTATGGGACTTTGAGGTGATTAAATAAATTAATTTAAAAAACAGTGAAGTGATAGGAAATAAGGTTTTGTGCATCAGGGTGACAATGGCCTCATAAAATGATTTGGACAGTATTCTTTCTGTATCTATTTTTTAGAATAATTTGAGAAGTACTAAAATTAACCCTTCTTTGAAAGTCTGGTAGAATTCTGTACTAAAATTCATCTGAACCTGAGATACTTTTTGCTTGGGAGATTTTTGCTTACTATTCATTTTACTGCTTAAATTGCTTATCTGATATTGCTATAAATTTGGTTTGCATTATGTTTTGAGAAAATTATCTATTTCTGTTAGATTTTCCAATGTATTTGAGTTCAGGACGTCCTTATGAATTAAAGAATGTCCTTATGAATTTCCTCAGCGTGTATTATGTACCCCTATTCACTTTTAACATTGTTAATTTGGATATTCTCTCCATTGCTTTGGAATATTTATTAGATGCTAGAGAGCATCTCTACCCTAGTTAGTTGTCAAATAGCCAAGACTGAAAGATATATGATAAGCTTTAAGCCACAGTTACTGGGCAGGTATCAATCCTTTAAGCTGCCCTATTCCCCTCTCCTAGATATTTGATGGAGAGGCCTTTTCCCCATTGTCTGATGATAACCTAGTAGTTTTTCTCCAGATAGCTTGTATCCTCTTCACCTCTGTGCCCTCAGGGCCTCTCCACCAAGGGGAAGTGATCAAATCTTGGGCATTAGAGATCATGTAAAAGGCACCCCCCTCCCCTCCCCCAGTCTTGGAGAATGAGTTGCCCATTGGCTATATCTGATCAGGGGTTTAGGTTCTTGGCATGCATTATTCTTGGTTGTTGCATCAATTTGTGTAGCTCCCCTAGGTCAAGATTTGCTGTCATGATGGTCCCCCTATGGGGTTCATGAATTGTACAGGTCCTTCCATTGTCCAACTCTTTTGTACAACTCTCAGCATTCTTCACAGAGTCCAGCTGCAAGTCCCAGCATCTGTTCAGATCCTGTCCTAGATGGAGTATCTCAGAAGACTTCGACATTGGGCTAATAATCACTTAGAAGTGAGTAAATGTCATGCATGTTTTTCTGTGTTAGCTCATTCCAGATGATGTTTTCTAGTTGCATGAATATGCCTGCTGATTTGAAATTTTCCTTGTTTTTAATACCTGAGTAATATTGCACTGTGTGGTTGAGTTTTGCTTTGGTGAGTATAAAGTGTCCCTCCTCATCTTTTTTTTAAATTTACTTTTGTTGAAAGCATATTTTATTACATATTAGAATGGATGATCCAACTTGCTTCTTATATATGTTTGGATGACCTACTTTTAGCAATTTACCCTCAGGTACTGTCTATCTTTGTGGTGGAGGTATGTTTCTTGTATGCAGCAGAATGTTGTGTCCTGTGTACACATCCATTCTGTTAGTCTGTGTCTTTTTACTGGAGAATAAAGACCATTGATGTTGAGATAGATTAATGACTAGTGACTGTTAGGTCCTTTATTTTGTTTTTTTTTTTGTTTTTTTTTTTGTGGTAGTATGTTTGTGTGCCTGTATATTTTTGGTTTTACAAAAGTGAAGTTATCCATTTTCTGTGTTTTTCTGGGTATACTTAATCGCTTTGGGTTGGAGGTTTTCTTTTAGTATTTTACGGATAGAGAGTGTATAATTTTATTTTATTTTATTTTATTTCATTTTATTTTATTTTATTTTATTAGTGTGGAATATCTTGTTTTCTCCATTCATGTTTATTGAAAGATTTCCTGGGTACAGTAGTCTGGATTGGCATCTATTAAACTATTAACTATTAAACTTTAAAAAGTAACACATGGAAAGATGGGTAAATTTCTGGACATATAATATACCAAGAATGAATATATCAATGAAACAAACAGTATTCATGTAAAGTATGAAATATTCAAGTGAACATTTAAGTGAACACATCTTTATAGGATAAAAAATTCTTAAGAATTTTAGCCATCAAAAGAACATTCTTCAAAATGTCCTCCTGAAATTTCCCTGTCCAATATTTTACCTAAAAAAGAAATTCTACATGCTTTTCCTCCAAAACCTAGAACTGCACTGCCCATTTTGTGAGACCCCCTAAAGAGCACAGGAGATGAAATTGATGTGAGCACTAGAGATATTTATCCACAGCTCTAGCTGTGCTTCAACCTTTCACCAAAGCAATGGTATCTGTGTTGAGGGAAATTTATAGGTTCCTTTACCTCCCAAGGTGCAGAAATCAGGAGAGTTTCAGGTTGGCAAGTGTCTACTGGTTAAGATACGAAAGGGGATATTGTGTTTTAAAGTGATTGATTGTGAGAGGATACAAAAATTTCAAATGGTTCTCCCTTTCTTTGTTCTCTTGCTCTGGCCTGGCGTCCTTGAAAAACTATCTCCTGTGGGTAGAAAGGAAAGGAATGCAGCTATGTGACTTCAGGAATTCAGCAAGGTTGGTTCCTTCCTCCAGATGACCAGATATGCCTCATCATGCCTGGTTATTGCTCAGGCCTGTAGGGCTGTTTTTTAAACTTAATTCTTCTGGTCACTTACAAAATCACAAGGATGCTCATTTGCATACATACCCGGTATTATATTATGCATCAACAGAAACTATTAGTCAAGCAAAACAAAAACAAAGAAACAAAGGCATCCAAATTGGAAATTAAAATAGCAGCTTACTTGTGTTTATGGATAGCATGAGTTTGTACATAGAAAATGATACACACTTTATCAAAAAACTGTTAGAATTGATAGGCAAAATTAGAAAAATTGTATGGAATTTGAAATACCTAAGGTTCTGGATTCAATTTCAAGTCACACATGCTGATAGACAGACAGACACCGAGACACAATGACAGAGACTGATAAAAAAGAGAGAGAGGCAAAGAGAAAGAGAGATAGAGACAGACATATAGAGACAGAGAGAAAGAGACAAAGACAAGCATAGAAAGGACAGACAGATTGATAAAATATACATCTAATGACAGCTTACTCATCTTTACTTTTAAACTACAAAAGAGTCTCTGAATAAATCTACTATGCATCATTCTTTCATGTTTCTATACCTGAACCATTAAAACCATAACCATTTTTATGTTAAGCCTTGAAAATCAGTGCCAATACTCAATGATAGTCTCCTAAGACTTAGTGTGCTTTTACTGTGGATAATGTATTTAGGACCTGTCTGCTGAATTTCCCTGAGCTGTTCTCTTAACTGCTCAAGTTTTCTTATTGATATGTTCCTTGGTTTTATAAAATACTTCTACTTAAGAATTAAGTCCAGTTTTCAGAGAAATTAAAAATACTAAATAAATAAACAAACAAATAAGTATTCTTACTTTATATTATAAGTGGAAAATGAACAGTTTAGTGATTATTTAAGGAAAACATTAACTTTATTTTTTCACTTCTTTAAATAAGTTTGCTACTTCTGACCTAATACCAATGACATAGGTTAGAAAGATGCCTGAGTCATTAAAAGGATGTGTTGCTGTTGTAGATAATCCATGTTCAATTTCTAGGTCATGCACAATACCTTAACATAGTCCATATCTCTGGTTGCAGGGAATCTTGTACCCTTCCTGCCCTCTACAGGTACCAAACACACACATGGAACACAGAAGTAAATGCAAACAAAATGCTTAATCCAAATAAAGAAATAGGTTTTTAAAAACTAAATCTGTGACGTATATGCTATGAAACAAAAACTAAACTATTTTTCATTTAATTGGGAGGATTTTAAAACACTGGGCAATAAGTAAAACTAGTTGAAGAAAACATGAAGGACAGGAAGAGCAAACAGGGGTCTATTATATTCTGACTGTATTGACATGCTGGGAAGCACAAGCCCAGGCAAAGTACTAAGAAAGTTCTTACTTGCTAGTTGGAGAGGACCAGAGTCACAAGTTTTTAATGATCAGCCTATTCAGTGGAAAAGTAAACTGCTTTTGGTAATTTATAACATGAAGTAAAATTTTTAGCAGATCTTAGGTTTCAATTCTTCCACCCAAGCTGGGAAATAGGACTGTATCTTCTTTCAGGATTACATTTCAAAGATATAGTCTGAAGGTTCTTTAAAGGGATTTTTTTGCCTTGTAAAAGTGAGAAAAGGCTCTTAGAAAGATTTACATCTCAAAGAAGCAGAAAAGATATTTAGAAATACAAGTTATTTAAAATAGAAGACTCTGAGAATGGCATTTGAAAGACACACATAAAAACCACTATCAAGGAGGGGACTTTAGAGGCCCTCTTAGTTACTAGTAACAACCAAGTTCTAAAAAGGATAAACAGAGGAAGCAAAATAAATGACATTATAAAAGACAAATACAACTACTTAGAAAATAATTTATGAGACAATTTTTATTAATAAATACTTAAAACTAATCAAAAGGAAAATATAATTTTAACAAAGGTAAAAAGAAGTCATTTAGATACATTTATAAGTAAAATAGCAACCAGGAAATGCATAACATTCCTGTTAATAAAGAGAGGAGAGAAACAAGTAGAGTTAAACTTAGGTGTCAGGAAAGACACAGTATGAACAGACTGTGGAGGAAATGAGGTGGGCCCTTTCACTCATTCAGTCCTGAGTGTCAAATTGGAAGAGCCAGAGCTGTAGATGACTACAAAGACTTCCATACAGAACAGTTTTGTTACTCATAGCAACTCACAGAGACAGGAATAGCACACACAAGACCTGCACATCTTCAAATCAGAAGATATACTAGGGCAGAGAAGTGAAAGTGAATCCAAAATCCCATCCTTAGACAAAAACTATTTACAACTGATACTGAAGTGTAACTTGAGTATATTAGCCACACTCCAAGGTAGACTATATGCCCAGTAGTACTAGGCTAACACAAAAACTTTATTCGTTGGCTTATTTTGTGGATAATATGATTATGACTATGATGATGATGATGATGATGATGATGATGATGATGATGAGTAGTAGTAACAGTAGTCATATTATTTTTCCTCACTTATTTTGGTACTTTTGTCCTTGTGGTTTATTTTCTTTCACTTTTTTGGTCTATTTTTCTTTTATTTTTTTAAATTGTATCATAATTACATCATTTACTGCCCCCAAACCCTACTATATAACCATCATTGCTGTCTTGAAGATTCATGAGCTGTTTTTTCATTATTGGTATGGCACACATAACAATAACATATGTAGCATATGGTATTGCATAGTATTATGTATATATATACACACACGTATACTTACATGTATCCTAAATATATCCTGCTGAAATTGGATAATATCACTCTTATGTATATGTTTTCACGGCTCCCCTTTGTTCTTTTTTGTTGTTGTTGTTTTGTTTGGTTTGGTTTGGTATTCCTTTGGAGAGGTATGATGATTTGAATGAAAATGGTTTATATAGGCACATGTATTTTAATGTTTGTTTCCAATTTGGCAGATTGCTTAGGAGTAAATAGGAAGTATAGTATTCTTGAAACTGTGTCAATGGACTTGGGTAAAGGTTTCAAAAGCCCAAGTGAGGCCCAAATTCTCACTTTCTGCCTCCAATTTAATACTGACAAGTAGGATCTCAGCTATTGTTTCCATGTGGTGTCTGCCTGGCTGCTATGCCTTCTCACCATGGTGGTCATGATTTCAACCTCTGAACCTGTTTATAAGGGGGCATAAATTAAATAATTTCTTCTATACGTGCCTTGGATATGGTGTTTCTTCACAGTAATACAACAGTAATGAAGGCAGTTGGTAGCAGGGTATAGCCCATTACTATGTCAGACCTGATCATGCTGTTTGGTATAATATGGACTTTGGGATCTTGGATTAGGAAAGTAGTTGACTGTTATAAGTAGCTCTCTTAATAGGAGTACAGAAGTCAGTGTTAAGGGCAATGAGGACCATGGAGACCAAGATGAAGTACTTTGAAAGGGAAACAATACTAGATACTGGGGTCTTGTGACATTATAGCTAAGAATATGGCTGCTTTATGCCTTTGTCTTAAGATGTGGCCAGAGGCTAATTGAAGACTTTTGTGATAATTTCATTAGCACTGGTGATTTAAAGACAACCTAACTTTGACCATATTACACTGTTTATTAGTGGTTACCTGAATAAAGATTTACAATGAAAAATAACAAGCTGGGAGGAAAGAAATACATACAAACAGTTTCAGCAGAAAAAGAGTAACAGAAAATATGAAGATGGAGCCATGTCCAATGCTCAGGAGATGAGAATTGTGCCAAGAAAAGCTTGGTGATAAATGAATTAAAGAAAGAGGTACTTTCAAGGTTAGACATGGACTAACTAATAAAGCAACTTGTGAAATGAAAGACAAGACGCCTTGAGGGATTTTCTCATCATAAAACACATCAACAAGTCAAAGTTTATGCAAATGTCACTGAAGGAGGGGGCAAGTTCAAGCCCAGCAGGGATCAGAACTTGGCAGCTTTGGCCAGTAAGTTCTGGTCTTTTCAAAGAGGATAAAGGAATAGAGAGGCTGAAAAATCTTCCTTCATGCTTACAGAAAATTTTTGAGACCAGGCATGTGTCAAAGGATGCCCTAAATAGAGTCTTGGAGAGGCTATTGATGATGCTAAGGACATTGTGTGAATCTGCTGAAAGTGATACCTAGATTCCCAAATATTGGAGATTACACAGAAATTTTTAGTCCATCAACATGTATTTCCTGGCAAGTGATTCATCAAAAGTGCCAGAGCCATGACTTGTCTACCTAAAAGAGCTGTAAATAGGAAGCAGAACTTGAAAAGAAAAAGAAGTTTGTTGCAGTCAGCAAAGCTTTATTCAGTGAGTGGTCCTAAGGACAATCCAAGCCCTTTGACAGGAGACAAGGAGTTACAGAATTTGGAATTTTCCCTTGTAGGTTTCAGTCTTGCTTTGGTCCAGTATTTTCTCACAGTGCATTCTTTCTTCACTTTTGGAATGGTTCTGTTGTAAGAGTCTGAAAATTGATGAAGTCGCCAGAGAGTTTCTTCTGACTTAGCATTTCAGCCTCTAAGTGGGACAACTGATGATGCACTCTCTTATGTAACTACTTCCAGCTGACATTAGGATTTTGATATCAGGGCATAGGAAGGTTGAAAGGCTAGACAATGGTGTACTTATCAGAAGCATCTGATTAGCTGATCCATTTGAAGAAACGTGAAACAATCACAACAGCTTTCAGCAAGTTCATACCTTAGCAGCTTGCAAGTCACAGGTGATCCCTGGATGAAGCCTGTAGTAAGGTAAAAATCTGCTAAGACAAATTTTAGATTAGGGTCAGATGTTAAAATTGTGCCTATATGACAGAAGGAATAGGCTCATGCCTTTGAGACCTAGTAAAAGTATAAACATTCTTTTCTCAGTCCAAAAGACTAGATTGCACAGACATAGTTTAGCATGATGAGAAGCACCCTTAAGTCTATATTCAGAAGACAACCAAAGGAAAATTAGTATCATGAGCTTGCTACTAAGTAATAAGTAGTGCTCCACAGCTTATCAGAATTCTAATGATAAAATTTTGAAATCTTATAAAAATTTAATAACATTGAAGAGGGAAATAAATCTCTAACATTTCACATTTTAATATGCCTTAAATCACATCATTATAGCTCTACAACTTGAATTTACATACCTTAATCATTTTCTTATACCCTCCAAACTTCCTAACTTGCATTTACCAACATTAAAACAATTTCTTAGATCATCAGACATTTTCTTAGGTCTCTATAACTTAAACTTTTATTTTCTCAGGCCTCACATAAATTTTACATTTTTTTTCTACCCAGTTATTCACCAGGGGATATAGGCAGTTGAGTACCAGGAGCATTCATTTAAATACATTACTAGTAAAATGTTGTTTGAAGGCTGTTTTCCTTTTAGCCTTAAGCCTATGAACAAGGCAAACCTATTTGCCTTTTTAAATAAGAGAAGAGACCTAGTACCTAGTAGTTTTTACTAGCTAATAGATTGACTAATGAACTAACAGTGAATATCATTGTCCTCTAGCTGTCAAACTACCATTGTCTTAGCCATCAATGTGATCAGATACCGGAGAAAGATAAAATATAACCTAGATGAATTTATGTATCAATTAAAATGACAGAGATGACTCAGGCTCCTTTGCTTGTCATGGCACCAGAGGTAGAGGCAGTCTATACATAAAGCACAGAAGACAAGAAGCTGTTTCTGTGGAATAATAACATGAGAGACTGACCTCATCTCGTTTTTAACAACATAAGGCAAGAACTCTCCAGGTGTCCAGTTTGCCTCCATTGCAGGCTAGGTCTACCATTTGGCAAGGTGTTGTGACTGTCTTGCCCAATGGTTAGATTGGTACAATCCTGCCCTGAAGCCACCTGTCATGCCAAATCTTCGTGGAGACCTTAGGGAGTTGCTGCTAGGATGTGGGAGTCTCTGTTATATTTAGTTTAAATATATTTAATTCCATATTTGGCAGATATCTGACAAGTGTGAGAGTAAATATATCTAGTTGATCTTTGTTTGTCTTTAATTATATGATCTACACTGCATCTTGCAAACATAAAATAGAATGTTATAATCTATAATCTGCTGATAAGTGCTTGAGGACCACATCTATATATGAATTGCTGGTTTTGAGTTATGTATTGAAAGAGTTAATACATAGTATGCTGTACTCAAATTATAACCTTAATTCTGTATCAATATACAAAAAGTTGAACAACCCTAAACCATCCACCCAACCTTAGAAATGGGACATTGTTCTCTTAAAATTGCTTCATTAACCATCAGGCAACTGATTGCCTGATATAGGTGACCACCAACTTGTATCTTCTAATTATCCTTAAATATATGCAATAATTTAGTTATTTACCTTTGTTTAATTTTGGAAACAAATATAGGAGCCCAAATAAACCCTACCCTGGCAATAAATCATGACCATAAATACAGTCATGTGTATTTTAAAGATTATAACCATACTTGAGGCAACCAACAACCTACATGTCTCAGTCATCTTTTACAGTCCATAATAAAATGACAACCATTGAACAGAAACTCCTCCAGAATCAAGATTTTTAAATACAGGGGCTATGAGCTTCCCTGACCACCACATGGCATATTAATATAGAATACAACAGCAGGACCCAGTTTACTAATATATATCTATCCAACTTAAAAGTAGCTGTAGACCACCCATTTCCACAGTCTATAATAAAATAACCTATTAATCTGAATCAACCTTTATAATTTTAAAACTTTACCATCATATAAAGATTATTTTGAACCATGATAGAATCATATATTCAATGTGTTGTAAGACTATAACTGAATTTTTGTAAAACTCTATACTAAATTAAAATGAGACATTGTTTTCTTAGTCCAAAAGGTGATAAAATAACAAGTAGAGAGTGAACTAGGACAAAGAGGTTCTATAATTGTTGCCCTATTCCATGTGGCAATCTCAAGATGACAGATTCAGACCATGACAAGCTGCAGACCATGTGATCCACAGAGTTGCTATTTAAAAAATCTGTGATTCTATAGATGTTACAAACATATAGACACACATATCCTAAGGTTAATAGGCTGAAGGTTCAGTGTAAAAATCTCATTAAAGAAACTTTGCTTTAAATTCTATCTTTTCATAATTACCAAAACCAGAGACAGAGGGGAACTTTCCAATTCTACCTATCAGGGGTCCAGAGCCTCCTCAGAACCCCAGGTCGGGAGAATTTCCATGTTTGCCCATCCTAAAGTTTCTTCCAGATTGTGTCTAGGCACCAGATTTAGACACAGAGAAAAAAGACAATGACCAAACAGAAGTGTTGTGGGCACACTCTAGCCCACAGATTATGGAAGAAGTTACCACTTTTCCGGAAATGCTCAACTATAGAGTTTGGGGGTCCCCAGTGATTCTAGATAAGCCTGCAAATGTAAGGTTCAGAAAATTGCTGCAGGAAGACCCCAAACTCAAATCGTATATAAAAACAGAGCATTTACTCTGCAGAAACAGCCTGCATGCAGGAGACAACCAGCCATACAAAATTGCACTCACCCTGACAGGCAGCTCTCAGCTTCTTTTAAAAGCTTCTAGTGGATTCCTAACTGTGGCTACATGACTATAAGTAGGATTGGCCAGTGCTAATGGAGGCTATGTGACTCTAACCATGGGCCTTTCTAGCAATACTTGAACCTCTCACTGTATATTCTGTGCTATTGTACAATGGAAGTGCTCATTTTGCTTTTTCAAATTTTATAAGGGCTTCACTTGAATCTCAGAAGGGGCGTTGAGATCTAAATAATGTTGAGATTGTGAAGGAATATGAACCCTTTTCAAATTATATTAAAATGCATTTTGCATTACGGTATGATAAAAAGCACATGGGAAAGAGACTATGATATTTGCAAGAGAGGGTTCCCATATATATTTGAATGTTTGGTAATTACTTGGCAGACTGGAGGAAGGATTAGAATTTATGTCCTTCTTGGAGAAGATATGTCAGTGCAGATAGGCTTTGAAGTTTCAAATGCTTTCCAGTACCAGTTTCTCACTCTTTGCCTCTAACTTTAGGATCAGAAATGTGTTCTTAGCTACTGCTGTCATGTCCTGTTTGCCTTGCTATTGCCACGATTTCAACCATGATATTCAGGGACTCAACCTCTGAACAGGCAAACAAGCCCAAATTAAGTGTTTTCTTTTATAAATTGCCTTGATAATTGTATCTCATCAAAATAATTGAAGGGCACCTAAGTTGGGATAGAAACAACATAACTTTGTTTCAGGATGATCAGGGGGGAGTTGTGGAATAAGAAGTATAATCAAAATATGTAATGTGAAAAAAAATGGAAACAAAACAATATAGTAGAGAAAGCAATTCAAGCATTTGTGATCTCCTCACTCCAGAGATTGAGGCAAGAAAGCTCCTGTGAATTCCATCCATGATGTTATATTGCCAGTTCCAGTCAAGATTGATGTGTACAATGAAACAATGTCTCAATGAGGAAAAATGTCTGAGGTAGGCCTAGTGAAAGTAAGAGCAGATGGTTTACTGTGAAGCCGTATCACCATGGATGGAGTAAGGAGAGAAGAGAAGGCCATAGATCATATTAATTTAAGCATCTTCACAGACAAATGGTTAATTGAATGAAAGTGTATTAATTTTACTGGATGAAAATAAGACTACTTCTTCCCTAATTTGGACCAAATTTGAAGCAATTTTGATTTTATTGAGGTACACATTAAAGCTGGCCAATGACAGCCTCCTAAGTCGACTCAAAGCGAACAAGCCTGAATCCATTTTTTTAATGTTTCTTTCTTTCTTTCTTTCTTGAAACAGGATCTCTTTGTGTTAGTCTTGGCTGTCCTGGACTCCCTTTGAAGACCAGGCTGGTGTCAAATCACAGTGATCCACCTGCCTCTGTCTCCCAAGTGCTGGGACTAAAGGTGTCTACCACCAGGCCTGACTTAAGCCCCTTTTAAGGAATAAAAATCATAAGTAGTTACAGGTTTATGGAAGAGAGAATGGTGCAATAAGAAAATACAGAAAACTCTTTTAAAAAGCTGTCATGTGAAAACAGTCAAGTGGCACATGCCTTTAATACCAACAATCAGGAGGTAGAGGCAGGTGGATCTCTGTGAGTTTGAAGTCAGCCTTGTGTACAAAGAGAGTTCCAGGACAGCCAGGACTACACAGATAAATTCTGTCTCAAACAAAACAAAACAAAAACAAAACAACAACATAACAACTGCCATGTGAATAAGGAAGGTGATTGGGGATGGTCAGAGAGTGCCAAGGGGTAAGGGAGGATAAGGGTATTCCCCAAAACTAGTTAATGTCACATGTTGATGTAGGTCAAGCTCCAGGAAACAGACTTAAAAACAATTCAGCTCTTAACATAAAACAGAAACTTTATTTCTTTTCTGTTTTTTTTTTCTTTTTTTTTTTTTTCTTGTTTTTTTTTTTCTTGTTTTTGGAGACAGGGTTTCTCTGTGTAATAGATCTGGCTGTTCTACAACTCTCTTTGTAGACCAACTAGCCTTGCTCAAACTCACAGAGATCTGCCTGCCTCTGCTTTCTGAGTGATGGTATTAAAGGTGTGCAGTACCATGCCTGGCACCCCAAAACCTATTCTTAACAATATAGCATAATGCATATTGCCTTCAAAATCGAGTCAGTAGGCATCTCAACTGGGAACATCAAAAGCACCAAAATAAGTGCTCTAAAGGTGAAAATTGAAAAGTTTATTCCAAACTGCCAAGGTTGTCTCACAGAAAAGCAAGAAGAGACAGGGAAATGATTGTTCAGAGTTAAATGGGAATTAGAGAAAAAGGGCTTGTGAGCTGGGTTGGGGCTCCTATGCAGGGACTGAGTGAGCCGAGAAACTATCATTGAACTTTATAGATTAATAGTCACAACAGTTATCCAGAAGAGGCACAAGTCCATTTTTTTCCAGAGGTAAGAGGGAACAACTGCTTTTTTTTTTCAAGTGGTAACATGTTTCAACCCCCCGCCCCCCGAGAGAATGGTGGCTTTTGCCTAAATTCTTGACATTGGGAAAAAGAATTTCTTAAGAAACTAAATTACGGGCGATCCTCAAGATGGCGGCGCCCAGCAAGCACTGTATCTGATCAACTGCACGGAGACCAGGGACTTGAATGAAGCCACAGACTGTTAAATCCAGAGATCTATAGGTGAGTTGGGTCCCACACAGTGCAGACCACCGGCGGGCCTGGCCCCGAGTCAAGTACCAGTCCACAGAGGCCCTGAACCCACTCTCCGTACGATCTGACAGAACCCACCTGCGGGCTGCAGCTGGTAGATAAAGCCGGAATTCAGAGTGCGGGTCGGGTCGGTACAGGAGCCCCTGGCCGGTGGAAGTTACAGGGAAACAGGGGAAGGTGCCCTTGGTCCCATACATCTGCCACACGCAAATCTGCCGAGGACCTCACGCCGCGTGGAAACACAGGCAACGGGGTACACCTAGCTAGGAGAGGGCAGCGCGCAGCCGGCAGCGCAAAACTGTGTCCACGTTGGAACAGAGCGCGGGAGTCTGAGCGGCTTGAGTCCATTTAACTCAGAGAGAGCGGCGCCCAGCCAGAGGCACCATACCCTGCCCACTTTGGAACAGGGCGCGGGAGTCTGAGCGGCTTGGATCAGCTTAACTCAGAGAGAGTGACCACAACCCGTGGCACCAAAGCAGGCACACTTTGGAACAGTGTGCGGGAAAAGAGCTGTTTGGATCCGCCTAGCTCAGAGAGAGTGGCACCCAGCCAGAGGCGCCATACCCTGCCCACTTTGGAACAGGGCGCGGGAGTCTGAGCGGCTTGGATCAGCCTAACTCAGAGAGAGTGACCACAACCCGTGGTGACAAAGCAGGTACACTTTGGAAGAGTGTGCAGGAAACAGACCTGTTTGGATCCGCCTAGCTCGGAGAGAGCGGCGCCCAGTTAGAGGCTATATACGCTGCCCACTTTGGAACAGTGCACGAGAGACTGAGCTGTTTGGGTCAGCTGGCTCAGAGATAGCAGCGTGTAGCCAGCGTGCCCATATTGGGCCCATTCTGGAAAAGAGCACAGGGCCTGAGCCTGCAGATCCCAGCTGTCAGAACCTAGTGTGAACACTACACACAGCATAGACAGGATCTCCCACCCCCTCGGGAAAGGCTGGACTCCCCAGAGGTGTGTATATGCTGGTTTAAAAGGTGCATTTAGCTCAGTGGATCTGAGCGGGGCAAGGTCTGAGATACAGGTCCCTGTGTAGTGCAGGCAACTGAGAACAGCTTGCCCATTCAGAGCTTGCCAGCCTCGATCTGACACCCCACAACAGCAGGCCTGATTCATAACACTAATGTGAAAGGAACCAATCAGAAGCCTACTTCTCCTGACCCATCCCAGAAAATAAGGTGTAGAACAAAGTCTCCAGGAGTGGAAACTAGGTCACCTGCCTGTGTCAGGAGGAAAACTACCTGATCCCTACAAGTAAGAGCACGCAACCAATAATCATTCACCAACTATCCACTCTCAACCAGTGAAAGGCACCAGAAGCTACCTTCCAACATCAGAGACACCAAAATGACAAGAGGACAACGAAAGAACGCAAACAAAACCCAAAACAGTTTGGAATCTCCAGATCCCAACAATCCCAATGAAAGCAACCCGGAGAACCCAAAAACAATTGAAATACAAGAAAATGACCTCAAGTCCTAAGGAAGATGATTATGGAAGAAAGGAATGAAATCTGTAAACAATTGCAGGAGGAGGCAACCAAGCAGGTGAAGGACATAAAAGAATCATATAGAAAGGCACTGGAAGAATTTCAGGAAAATACAAACAGACAGATGAAGAAAATAAAGAAAACACTTCAAGATCTGAGGACAAATATGGAAACTATGATAAAGGAACACACAGAAGAAAAATGTGAACGAGAGACCATAGAGAAGAAAGCAGCCAACAAAGAGATGGCCTTCTCAAACAGAATCCAGGAAACAGAGGAACGAATTTCGGGACTTGAAGATATAATTGTAGAACTCGAATCAGCCATCAAAGAAAATGCTAAATCAGAAAAGTTCCTAACACAGAACATCCCAGAAATCAAGGACACCATGAAAAGAAGAAACCTGAGAATAATAGGCATTGTGGATAGAGAAGACGTCCGACTCCATGGCCCAGAAAATATCTTCAACCACATTATAGAAGAAAAGTTTCCCAATCTGAAGAAGGAGATGCATATGAACATACAAGAGGCCTATAGAACACCAAATAGAGTAGATCAGAACAGAAAATCTTCCTGCCACATAATAATCAAAACACAAAACATACAGACTAAAGAAAAAATTTTAAAAGCTGCAAGGGAAAAAGACAGAGTAACATACAAAGGCAAACCTATCAGAATTACACCCGACTTCTCAGCTGAGTCCATGAAAGCCAGAAGGGCGTGGACAGAGGTCCTGCAAACCCTAAGAGACCACAGATGCTGGGCTAGACTACTGTATCCAGCAAAACTATCAATAACGGTAGATAGAGAAAACAAAATATTCCATGACAGGAACAAATTCAACCAATACCTATCCAGAAATCCAGCATTACAGAAGCTACTAGAAGGAAAACTCCACCACATAGGAATGAGTTACAACCAAAACTACACAGGAAATAGATAACTACACCATCGCAAAATCACAACCTCACAAACTTTCAACTTAAACAAACATCAAAATGAAAGGACTTAACAATCTCTGGTCATTAATATCTCTGAATGTCAATGGTCTCAATTCTCCAATAAAGAGACATAGACTAACAGAATGGGTGCATAAACAAAACCCAACATTCTTCTGCATCCAAGAAACACATCTCACCCACAAGGACAGACATTACCTCGGGTAAAAGGGTGGGAAAACATATTTCAAGCTAATGGCCACAGGAAACAAGCAGGTGTAGCCATCCTAATATCCAACAAAATAGACTTTCAACCAAAATTAATCAAAAGAGATGAGGAAGGAAACTTCATACCCATCAAGGGTAAAATCAACCAAGATGACATCACAATGCTGAACATTTATGCTCCAAATACAAGGGCACCCACATTTGTAAAAGAACTATTAACAAAGCTTAAACCTCTCATTGATTCCAAAACATTGATAGTGGGAGACTTCAACACTCCACTCTCACTGAAGGATAAGTCTTGGAAACAGAAACTAAGCTGAGAAATAATATCACTAACCAACACCATGAATCAAATGGATCTAACAGATGTGTACAGAACTTTTCACCCAAACACAAAAGACTATACTTTCTTCTCAGCACCCCATGGAACCTTCTCCAAAATCGATCACATTGTAGGCCACAAAGAAAGCCTCAATAGATACAAGAATATTGAAATAATACCTTGTATCTTATCAGATCACCATGGTCTAAGGCTGGATTTCAACAACAACAGAAATAACAAAAAGCCTACTCTCTCATGGAAACTAAACAACTTTCTACTTAATGACATGTGGGTCATAGAAGAAATAAAGGAAGAAATAAAAGACTTCCTGAAATTCAATGAAAAGGATGGAACAACATACCTAAATTTATGGGATACATTGAAAGCAGTGCTAAGAGGAAAATTCATAGCGCTAAGTGACTTTAAAAAGAAATTGGAAACATTCCACATAAGCAGCTTAACATCACATCTGGAAGCTCTAGAAAAGAAAGAAGCAGAATCACCCAAGAGGAGTAGACATCTGGAAATAATCAAACTCAGGGCTGAAATCAATAAGTTAGAAACAAAAAGAACAATTCAAAGAATCAACAAAACCAGGAGCTAGTTTTTTGAGAAAATCAACAAAATAGACAAACCGTTAGCCAAACTAACTAAAAGGCAGAGGGACAGGATCCAAATCAACAAAATCAGAAATGAAAAGGGAGACATAACAACAGACACTGAAGAAATACATAGAATCATAAGATCCTACTTTAAAGGCATATATGCCACAAAATTTGAAAATCTAAGGGAAATGGACATTTTTCTTGATAGATTCCACTTGCCAAAATTGAATCAATAGCAGATAAACAACTTAAATAGGTCTATTTCTCCTATAGAAATAGAAGTAATCATTGATAGTCTCCCAACCAAAAAAAGCCCAGGGCCAGATGGATTCAGTGCAGAATTCTATCAGACCTTCAAAGAGGAGCTAATACCGATACTCTTAAAGCTACTCCAAAAGATAGAATTGGATGGAACATTACCAAATTCTTTCTATGAGGCCACAGTCACGTTGATACCTAAACCTCACAAAGACCCAACAAAAAAGGAGAACTTCAGACCAATTTCGCTAAGGAACATAGACGCAAAGATACTCAATAAAATACTCGCAAAACGAATACAAGAACATATCAAAGATATCATTCACATGACCAGGTAGGCTTCATTCCAGGAATGCAGGGATGGTTTAATATATGGAAATCTATCAATGTAATCCACCATATAAACAAACTAAAGAAAAAAAAACCACTTGATCTTCTCCTTAGATGCAGAGAAAGCATTTGACAAGATCCAACACCCATTCATGTTTAAAATATTGGAGAGATTGGGGATACAAGGTACATTCCTAAACATAATAAAGGTGATATACAGCAAGCCAATAGTCAGAATCAAATTAAATGGAGAGATAGTCAAGGAAATTCCTCTAAAATCAGGGACCAGACAAGGGTGCCCACTTTCTCCATATCTCTTCAATATAGTTCTTGAAGTCCTAGCCAGAGCAATAAGACAACACAAGGAGATCAGGGGCATCCAAATGGGAAAGGAAGAAGTCAAACTATCCCTATTTGCAGATGATATGATAGTGTACATAAGTGACCCCCCAAAATTCCACCAGAGAACTCCTTCAGTTGATAAGCACGTTCAGCAAACTGGCTGGGTACAAAATTAACTCAAAAAAAATCAGTAGCCTTCCTATATACAAATGACAATCATACAGAGGAAGAAATTAGGAAAACTACACCCTTCACATTAGCCACAAACAAGTTAAAATATCTAGGAGTAACTCTAACCAAGCAAGTGAAAGACTTGTTTGAAAAAAACTTTAAGTCCCTAAAGAAAGAGATAGAAGGGGACTTGAGAAGATGGAGGGATCTCCCCTGTTTGTGGATCCGGAGAATCAACATAGTAAAAATGGCCATTTTACCAAAAGCAATTTACAGATTCAATGCAATCCCTATCAAAATACCTACACAATTTTTTAAAGACATTGAAAGGTCAATTCTGAACTTCACATGGAAAAACAAAAAACCTAGAATAGCTAAAACAATCTTATACAATAAAAGATCTTCAGGAGGAATCTCCATACCTGATCTCAAGCTGTACTATAGAGAAATAGTACTTAAAACAGCATGGTACTGGCACAGCAATAGGCTGGTTGATCAATGGAATCGAATTGAAGACCCAGATATGAATCCACTCACATATAGTCACCTGATTTTTGACAAAGAAGCCAAATCTATTCAATGGAAAAAGGATAGCTTCTTCAACAAATGGTGCTGGTCTAACTGGATTTCTACATGTAGAAAAATGCAACTGGACCCATACTTGTCACCATGCACAAAACTCAAGTCCAAATGGATTAAAGACCTCAATATAAAACCAGAGACACTAAATCAGTTAGAAGAAAAAGTGGGGAAGAGCCTGGAACACATTGGCACAGGAGACAACTTCCTGAACAGAACACCAACAGCCCAGGTCTTAAGGTCAACAATTAATAAATGGGACCTTATGAGACTGAGAAGCTTCTGTAAGGCAAGAGACACTGTCAAAAGTACAATGCGACAGCCTACAAACTGGGAAAAGATCTTCACCAACCCTGCATCTGACAAAGGTCTAATATCCAAACTTTATAAAGAACCCAAGAAATTAAATGCCACCAAACCAAATAACCCAATTGAGAAATAAGGCTCAGAATTAAACAGAGAATTCTCAACAGAGGAATATCAAATGGCTGAGACACACTTAAAGAAATGCTCAACATCTCTAGTCATCAGAGAAATGCAAATCAAAACAACTCGGAGATTCCATCTTACACCCATCAGAATAACTAAAATGAAACATTCAAGTGACAACACATGTTGGCAAGGATGTGGAGAGAGAGGAACAGTCCTTCATTGCTGGTGGGAATGCAAACTAGTACAGCCACTTTGGAAATCTATCTGGTGCTATCAGAAAAATAGGAATATAGCTTCCTCAAGGCCCAGCTATTCCACTCCTAGGAGTATACCCAGAAGATGCTCCAGCACACAACAAGAAAATTTGCTCAACCACATTCATAGCAGCCTTATTCATAATCACCAGAACATGGAAACAGCCTAAGTGCCCCTCAGTAGAAGAATGGATAAAGAAACTGTAGTACATATACACTATGGAATACTACTCAGCTATTAAAAACAAGAATTTTCCAAAATTTGTGGACAAATGGATTGAACTAGAAATGATCATAATGAGTGAATTAACCCAGAAGCAGAAAGACTCAAATGGTTATACTCACTTATTACTGCATACTAGCCCAAGGGACAGGTCCCATGAAAGTCTGCACCTACCAAGAAACGGGGATAGAGGTGAGGACATCCTATTGAGACTCTAGATGAGGAAAATATAGGGAACAGGCAAGTAGGGGGATCCAGAGGGTCCTAGAAACCTACAAGGAGAACATTATGATGGGTAGATCTGAGCCCAGGGGTTCTGCTTGATCTAAGGCACCAACCATGGAGAAAACGTGCAGTCACCATCAAACCCCTACCCAGATCTAGACAAGGGACAGAACATTCTCCACAGTTAAGTGGAGACTGGGGTCTGACTCTCACAGGATCTCTGGTGCCCCATATTTGGCCATGTCCTTTTGTTGGGGAGGCCCAATGGCACTCGGAGGAAGGATAGTGGACTACCTAGAAAAGACTTGATACCCTAGCACCATATTGAGGGGAAGGAGGTCTCCCGCAGCCACAGTCATAGGGAAGGGGGATTGGGGTGAAAGTGGGAGGGAGGGAGGAATGGGAGGATGCATGGGATGGGATAGAAAATGAGATGTAATATGAATTATTTTTAATTTTCAAAAAAAAGAAACTAAATTACAAATCTCAAACTTCTGATGTATTTGATTTTGTCTTTTGAAATCAGAAATATTTTAAACTGTGATCCAACTAGTATATTTTAGGATACTATGTCAAGCAAAGATAGATAATGTGGTATCTGAAGAAATGTTCAATATACTTACTGTTTTTCTTGGAAATTTCTTAAGATACGTTACAAAATCCATTTTTATGTAACACATTGCTTTTTTACTTTCTAAAGAATACTGGTGTTAGTGTTCAGAACTTGCTGAAGAAAACTTCCCAGACTCAAGTAGTAAGCTACCAAAAAAGGGCATTTATTCTGCAAATAATTCCAGCATTCCTGTGTTGCTCAATGTTATTAACATATACTTTATTATGAATTCACTAACAGAGCATACCTCACTTACAATCTGACTAACCCCAAAAAATAGGAAAAGGAGATTAAAGAACACAATAAAAATACCTTAAGGATATCAGTTCTGAGGAACGATTCTTCTGGCATAGTTTGCAAGATCTCAGCAAACCTGCAATTCAACCAAGGTTGTGAACCTCAGCTGGATCCCAAAGCCTTGAAGCCTTCCCTGTAGGCTCTGTTTCTTAACAATTAAACTTTATTTTACAACCCAACTAGCTTACACAAGAGGAAAAAATGTTAAAGGGAAAAAAGAGTGAACCTTTCTGTATCCATTCCATGGGATGGGTCCTTAGGTGTCTCTGGCCTGTGTGTTGGTCCAGCCTGTTTGCTGATCCACGTGCGCTCAAGCCTAGTCTCAACCTGTTGTTCTCTCCTCTACGCCTGCCTGTGTCAGGTGTGAAGGGTGGTCTCCTTCTCCCATTGAGGGTCAATTAGAAAAACAATAGTCCAGGTCCAGTCCCCAGGTCTGCTTCCTGAATTCCAGGCCCAGGATGGCTCTACTCTGTCTATCACAAGTGTTTATACATGGGGTGCCCAAGGGTAAAGCCTGCCAAGACTGCTTTTACCTGTGACAAAGCTTACAGTCTTTCCCACACTTACCTGGAACAGTTCTCTCTAGGAGAGTCCCTCAAGCTGCAGTGATTAACAGTCAAAACAATCCCATGTCCTCTCTCTCAAGGCTCTTGTATGTATGTCCTTTCAGAGTCTCTACTAGGCTGTATCTAGCTGGCAGCATCCAAGCTCCCCCACGAAGTGGTTTGACTTCTAAGGACATAAAGATGCTGCTTTCTCACTAGGCTGTTCACAAGACCACACTTGGATCCACACAAAAACATGTTTATCTCTTCCAAATTCTGGGGATCTTTACTCATACAAAATGGCAAGGGCCATGGTCAAAGGCAAGCAGACCTTTTAATAGGGTAATATGTGATTTCTAAGGGGTGTACTATCTTCTAATTTGATTTGGTGGACTATAGAGCGATCACAGCAGGCATATGTTGATAGTCTCAAATCTTTCCTATACATGGTCTTTTCAGGAACAGGAGAATCCTGTTACATGACTCCAACTGGGGTTGTCTGGTACCATACAGCATCTGTACTTGACTTCTGCCACAGGCTTTTAGCAACATCCAACACTCTCACTGGTAATTGTGATGCTTTTGAATGAATATTTGGAAGTATCTGGAAAAAATTATAAGAATTTATATAATTTAGCCTTATTACCTCAACTTGTATTAATATGCACTAGTGTGAAATATAGATACCTCCATTTCTCAACTAGTTTTTATTTATTTGTTGGTTTTGTTTAACTTTTCTTTCTTATTTATGGAGTCTTATTATTTTTTGTTTTGTTTTAGAGTAGAGACTGTTTCTAAATTGTACTCTATTGCCTCCCTCTTGATCTCCTTTCCTTAGCACGACTGCCTTGTCTTGCCTCAGTGAAAGAGGAGGGACTTAGTTCTTATGCGACTTGATGTGCCAGGCTAGGTTGGTACTGGTGGCATGGGGAGTCAGATATGGCCAAAGTGGATCGGCTATCCTTGCAGACAGGAACCTAGCATAACTGTTTTCTGAGGGGCTTCTAACAGCCAATAATGGAAACAGATGCAGAGGCTCACAGCCAAACATTAGGCAGAACTCAGGAAGTCTTAGGGAAGAGATAGCAGAATGATTGAGGGCACTATAGGAGTCAAGGACACCACAAGAAATCCTACATAACCAACTAATCTGGGTACATGGGGACCCATAGAGACAAAACCATCAACCAAAGAACATGCTTAGACTGTGAAATCAGTGCAAGAAATCTAGTCTACACTGGCTCTGTAAACATTTTTAAATTACTTGTAGTGATGTGATATTTACTTTACGTAGAGTTTTCAATCTTTCTCTGTCTCTCTGTCTCTCTGTCTCTCTGCCTCTCTCTCTCTCTCTCTCTCTCTCTCTCTCTCTCTCTGTGTGTGTGTGTGTGTGTGTGTGTGTGTGTGTGAGAGAGAGAGAGAGAGAGAGAGAGAGAGAGAGAGAGAGAAAGAGAGAGAGAGAGAGAGATCTTTCCCTTGTCCCATTCTCTCTCTCTCATATCTCTCATTACTTGAGATCTGAGTACAGGATCTTGCAATGCTGTGAGTGTGCTGTGGCATATACATACATTCCCAATTCTGTTGTGTCCACTTACATGGCTCCTCACTTTTCCCCTAGTGCTGTGTTTGTTAGTGTACAAGAAATTTATCTAGCCTGTCTTCAGGGTCCTAGTAATTGCTTACATCATCACTTGCAGCTGCCACTAGTTACACCAGCTCTCTCTCCCTCTAATCCAGCTTCTCTCTCTTCCCACTATTTCTCTTTCCCATTCTCTCCATCTGTGCCCCCTCTCTCTGCCATCATGGCCCTCTCACTGTCTTTACCTCTTCCCCCAGCCATCAGTCCTCCCCCATTCCCACAGTAAACCTCCTTTATACCAGATATTTTCATGGCATGTTTCACAGTAATTTCTCAGGGGGTTGGTTATACCTTGGCAAGGCCCCACCATGATGCACCTGTCATCTTATTATATAGCAGTCTTCCCATGGACATCTCCTCCTCCCATCTCTCTGCCAACTGGTTGCTTCATGTGGCCTTTTGTAGGTGCTAGAGAAAAGAGTTAGGGCACATGTTGCTTTTCAGAGTTGTTCCTTTAGTACAGGCAGATATATTTAAAGGTTGCAACAGCCACACAATTGAATTTGTGTAATATATAATGGTTGCTTAGGGTATTTGGTCATATACATGTATACCAGTATATTCATTGCTGAGTGGCATTTTGGTTTGAAGGTGGACAATACCTGTGCTTACTTCATTTTTTCCTCCTATCTGTACAATTGTTTTCACTTTTCGATTTTGCCTTGAATCACTTGTACTCATCTTGGACTCCAGGACTAGGTGTGATTAATAAACATTTCTGTGAAGAGATTAAAACTACCCCTAGCCACTGTGTTCTAAGCAGCAGCTTACATTACAGGATATATACGTGTAAAATGAGGACACTTATCTTTGATGGTGAGGCTATGTAAAGATTATGTTATAATATTGGGGGCCTTTTCTATTCACCTACTCTAACTCTCAAATAATGAAACAAAGACCTACTAGATTTATTAATAAGCTTTAGGCTCTATAACTGGGAAGATATTGATCTATTCTCACCTCCTAAACTAGTCTGTGGGCTTTACAGGCACATACTCTGAATTACTTGCCATATTGGTCCTACTTGGGCTGCTTCTGGCCATCGGTAAGTCTTCATGGCCACACCCTTTTTAAAAATCTCTTCTTCTTTTTATCCTCCTATCTACTTGACCCTACCTGAGATCCCAAGACAGCGAACAAGGCCAGCCTTCCTATATTTTCTACCTAGCATTTGGTTGCTCAGTGTCTTTATTAACCAATCAGAAATAATTGGGGAACAATATTTATACAACACTGATACAGAAGATTGTTCATAGAAATTACAATGCCATGTCTGACAATAATTACATCTTGGGACACCAAAATAAGCATCTGAGTACACATTGCTCCAGACAAACCCTCAACAAACCTATATCCTGGAGTAGAAATAATTACCTCATGAGAGCCAGATTTTTTTTCTGCCTTCAGTGAAGACTGCTTCAGATAACCTTGCAAATCCAAAACTGAACTAAGGATAAGCCTGGTCACACCTTTACCAGAAATGCTTCTCATCTCAAATATGTCTCTTTTATGCCTAAACTCACATCAGTAACACAAACACATACTTTGGATCACTAGACCTGTTTTCCATATACTTTTATTAGATCTCCATTCTTATTTGTCTCTTAAATCACCTTCTTAGTTATAGAACTGGTATAGGTAGTCAAGTCTACTCATTTGGGACTTCTGCAGCTAAGAGTTTTGTTGCAAAACTATGATTACATATACTATTCAATTTAGTGCCACAGCTTTGGTAAATGTTAATGAATTAGCTTGAATTTTTATACATCAATTGTTTATTTGCATATTATATGATGGATTACTCTTACGTACTTGGCAGCTGGCTATAGCAGAAACAGCAAAAAACACAACTCTAAAACACTGAGCATATTAGGCTCCTATATTCAAAGAAAACCCCTCAGAAATAATGCAGTGGCCACTATATACTTACATATTCAATTGAGCCTGATGCAGTTCTGCCTCAGCTTACACTTCCCTACATACTTCGTAGGGCTGGGCTGGGGAGACTTGGTAGCTGCAGCTGCTGAATCCTATTCTGATCAGGCTATAGTGCCTGTCTGAATTGTAGGGGAAGGCAGTGGAACCTTTTGGTGCAGCAGTAGGCTGTAAGAACAGGAACTGGGTGATCTCTTTAGTCTTACAAATAAGGAGCTACAGGACATAGTGCTGAAGTTAGATCTTCAACCACACAGCGGTGGTGCAACAGGGCATACATCAACAACACACAGGCTTCCATATGGGGCCCCTGGATTTTCATCAGGACTGCCCACAGAGCCACAAACCTAGCCCACCAAACCACATGCTCCTTTCCAAACTCTGCTGTTTTAGGAGTGACCACCAAATTAACTGTTTTTCTTTCTAAGAGTTGCCTTGGTTTTCATGTCTCATCACAGCAATAAAACTCTAAGATAATAGAGTAGTCAACTACATTCTGATAGTACTTAAGGCTGCTCTGCAGATTGGAATTCATGCCTGGAAAGCTTGACCAGGTAACCATGGCTGCAGTTCTCATAGGCCCTAGAAAAGTAGTCATTACTATTGTATTGCTAAGTTGAAAGTTACTAATTGTCCTTAATATGTACCACTATGTTTATAGATTAGTGTAGCACTTTACCTTCTTTAGAAGCAACCTTTTGCAATGTAGATAGTAGGCAACTCTGAAGTGTATAACTGCTCAAAATGCAGGAGGCAAATATGTATGGAGTACTCAGTCACAAACAGGACCTCACCCCCCTTTCCTCATAAGGATCAGGGGACATTATGCATTATGGGATGAAGAAATTTCAAAAGCCAGGCTTCGAGGAGGAACAAGATGAAACAATGTTCTAAATACAAGACCAAGGCAAACTTAACCCAAACATATATTAATAACTTCAAAGATTGATTTAGTCATTTGAAAACTTTCCACAAGGAAATGTTGAGATGCATAGGCAACATTGGCATATTCATCTAAAAATACAGAAAATAATAGCAATATTCTCTCTCTCTCTCTCTCTCTCTCTCTCTCTCTCTCTCTCTCTCTCTCTTAAAGATTTGCGTATTTATTATGTATTCAACATCCTACCTGCATGTGGGACTCCCTGCCACGAGAAGGCGCCATGAGCCACCATGTGGTTGCTGGGAATTGAACTCAGTACCTTCGGAAGAGCAGCCAGTGCTCTTAACCTCTGAGCCATCTCTCCAGTTCCAAGCAATATTTTCTAAACACTTTCCCAACCGAAAGAAAATCACCAGTGGCACACATGTTTTTTTTTTAAGTGTTAGGCACTCTGTCAAGAGCTGAAATAATATAAAAGGCATCGGCTGAGAAATACATGGTTAATAAATGAATCATTTACCTATAAATGCAATATTACCTGGCAGTGGTCATGAGTATCGATGAAAAATTTTAACTTCATGCTAAGCAAGAAGCCATTGAAATATAAGGAAGTATACTAAGCTCAATGTCAATAATAATTCTAAACATACAAAAATGAATTCATCATTTGTGCTTGAGAGTCAGCATCAAGGAATGAGAGCATTTTTAAATAATTATTTTGTTTCAAAAATTAGTAATGTTCACACACACACTCATACCACACACACACACACACACACACACACACATACACACACACACACATTTCTGTTTTCTCATCCCTCATAGTTCCTCAAGAGCCTTTCTTTTCAGCAAGTACTACTATCAGTTTCCATGTTTTCTTTTTGTGTGAGTGTGACTCAGAGTTCAATTGGAATTCTCTGTGTGAGTACTGATTGGGGATGTTTCTTTTAAGTGAAGGACATCAGTAAGTGGCCACAACACTGAAGAAAAGGTCACTCCTTCTTCTTGCAATGTTTAACTAATATTCCAAAGCATTAGGATTGAATTTCTTAATGGTTATAAAGTATCTTTGATAGAAATGTAGCCTCTGAAACTAAAATTTGGAAATTAGAAAACAATTCCTAAGAAGCAATGAACAATTTAGGTAAATCCATTCATTACCTAGAGAAAGTTTACAAACTGATTCACATAAAGCCAGGAGAAAACCAATAATCCCTAATATCAGTAAAGAGAGGTGAGGACTACAGGAGAAAGAGTTGAATGTATTTTATGAGACACACAGACAGAAAGGAAAGAGTGGACATGTGAGAGTGACACAGAGAACCACCCAAAGGTTGGAACTAGAATGGGTATATGACTGTTGAATGGTCACTTAAGATCAGGAGGAATTTCAATCCCCTTCCAGGATACCTATAAATCTTCACTGTTTATATGTCCCATGTCTAAGGAGTTACAAGTCACTATTCCAAATGATGGATTTAAGAAACATATGTCCAAAGTAGTCCTGAAAAATTCTACCTGAAGATAATATGTTCAAGTAATTGTTTATTTGAATATCTTTGCAGAATTTCATACATCAGTATTTAGATCAGAAGTCAACCTAACTCAGAAAATAACTTAAAAAGGGCCTTTGAACAGAGACCAAGAACATTTACAGGATAACAGGTATATACACAAAAGATTCAGTACTGCAAATGTGAAATTAATTAGAATACTGTCATGTAAAGGACATACACAGAACATGTAAGATAAATCAAAGTAGCTTTCAAAATGACAGTGATTTTTCACTTATTATACAAAGTCACAGTTACTATCTCTGTACTTCATGTAATTAAAAATATATAGGCATAGATATGAAATGCCAGAAACCAGAAAATTATGTTGTAATGATTTTAGGAACTGAGATAAAGTTATTTTTTCACACAATGGGAACTGTCAATAATGAAAACAAATTATCCATTGATGTTCACAACACAATGAATGAGAAAATTTTTTAAAAAATGAGATAATAATGCAAAGATAACCATCAAATAGAATGCTTTTATTGAAATAAAATTGATTACTAAACTTATTTTGATTGATGCTAAGTGACTGCTTTATAATATGCAGACAAGGACCATAATGAGAAATTATAGATGGCAAAAAATTGTGGAATGAGAGGTGTTCACTGTTTTTATTTGAATTTCAGTATCAAAGTTATACTTAGCCAGGTGATGGTGGTACATGTATTTAATCCCAACACTTGGGAGACAGAGGCCAGCTTGATCTACAGAGCCAGTTTCAGGACAGCCAGGGCAAAACAAAAAATTATTGTCTCAAACACTACAAAAATAAATAAAATAAGTTATACTTACTCCAAAATTTATTTAAATTTACACTTAAAACTTATGGCCAGACTGTCTTGACCTGTCAGTTCCCATTAATGACACAGAAAACTATTATTCTTTATTTTATTTTATTTTATTTTTTTATTTTTATTATTAGTATTTATTTTATTTTATTAATTCATTCTTATTACATCTCAATGGTTATCCCATCCTTTGTATCCTCCCATTCCTCCGTCCTTCCCATTTTCCCCTTACTCCCCTCCCCTATGACTGTGACTGAGGGGGACTTTCTCCCCCTTTATGGGACAGAGGGGAGGACATCCTATTGGGACTCTAGATGAATGAAGCATGGGAGAATAGCAAGGTAGAAGGATCCAGAGGGTCCTAGAAACCTACAAGAAGAATATTATGATAGGCAGATTTTGGCCCAGGGGTCCCGCTCAAACTATGGCTCCAGCCAAGGACAATACAGGCTGTAAACTTCAAACCCCTACCCAGATCTAGCCAATGGACAGGACATTCTCCACAGTTGAGTGGAGAGTGGGGTCTGACTTTCACACATACTCTGGTGCTTCATATTTGACCACATCCCCTGGAGGGGGAGACCTGGTGGCACTCAGAGGAAGGATAGCAGGCTACCAAGAAGATACAGAAAACTATTATTATTTAATATGCTAATGTCTTATCTTGCTTCATCCCAACTATCTCCTATAACTTAATTAGTCCAATCTATGCTAGTCCGTATTAGCCATATGGTCCATTAAATCTCCTTAGTCCCTGTATGTCCAACTTCCTCCATGCTTGGCTGGCAAATCTTATACCTCTTATTCTTCCCACAGTTCCTATCTCTGTCTTGAACTTGTGCCTTTTCTCTCCTGCCTAGCTATAGACCTTCATCTCTTTATTAAACCAATGTAAATGTGAGAGAAGAGTGTTGATAAAAACTGAGACAGGTAATGCTTCATAAATATAACAATACCAAAGTGCAGATATTACTCAGTTCTTTGCTGGACAGAAATCAGTATTTGAATTATACAAAGACAACTTTTACATAGTACACAAAAGAATATCCCAAGAATTATGTTCACTATTTATATGTTAACTAACATTAAAAGGATAAAAAAAACTGCAGTAATAAGTCTGTCTGTAAAAAACAAACAAACACGCAGTGTTATAGAAAGGTTCAGGGTAATAAATTGTTGAAAGTACAAAATCACATTGTGAAGACCTGGACCAGTTAGAGCAGTCACATATTTATAAATTTCAGAATTAAATGTAAAGTGGCACAATTATGGATGGATACTGCTATTTATTTCAAAATGTTCCATATATTCACAAGAATACTAGTACACATTAATAATAAACGGTGAGGGAAGTCTGACATGTTCATAAAATAGAATTCCACTCAAGCATCAAACATTACAGATTAATGTAATGCTGTTATGGAGATCAGAAACGCTTGGGGATCCCATATGCCAAATAGTACATGAACTTTATCCCTCCTTAGTTTTCCTATATGATGGGTATTTATTCTAGGAACCTGACAGCAGAAAGGGAAGTGATGCCGTATTGTTAAAATTCCAATGATTTATATAATTTTCAAAGCTCAATAAACAGAACACCTAAAATCATTCTTTTTAATTTTATGTAAATTGTTCTTAAAAAGAAATGTAAAGAAAACCTTATATGTGATTGTATATTAAATTGTCATTATTATTTTTGAATAGGAGCATGAGTTTTTCTACTGCTACAGACATATACATATGAATGTTTTGGGCTTTCTCATTTTTTTTCTGAGGTTCACCCAAGTTTTGAGATGCTCAAATGCCAGTCTCAGTGTCCCTTTGTGCACCTCATTTGTCACTGTTATTCACAATTATTTTTTTCATGTCATACTAGGTTTTGAAATTTTCTTTAAACTAAAAATCTGTTTTCTAAATAAGCCAAAGAAGCATTTCTTCCTTCTACACCTGCCAGCTCTTCCAGGCCCTTAACAGATAAGATCATCTCAGGCCACACACTGAAAAAGTCAGCTCCTTGAATAATAGAGCATAAAGGCAACTTGTTTTCTTCCTTTTGGAGCTACTCCTTTACAAGTTCCACACACTTGCAAAGAAAAAAACACAGGCACAGGCAGATGAATCCACAAAAGCAATCATATGTATGCATGTGTCAAGCGTTCCATCCCTCAGATTCACACTCACACTCAGAATTTTATTGTGCTGTACATTTTAAGTGCCTTCAATTTTTCACTGATAGTTTATTAAACGGTAACTGATAAGGTACATATTTTTAACAACTTTAAAAATATTTCCATCTAACTTTTGTTTGCATGTGTGGCCATGCAGGTGCCAGGGGTGTGCACATGTGAAGGTCATAGGAAAGCTTCCAGATGTCTATTCGCTCACCAAATGGGCTTCATTAACAAACTATTCTTAGGGTTTGGTAGCACACCTACTCACTTGTAGAGAAATCTTTCCAGCTCAATGTGCACCTTTAATTATAATTTTTCATATGTTTTGCTAATTACTAGATTTTAACTGGAATCTGGCTTTCTTGTTTCAAGGAAGTTTTCTTTATCTACATTGATAGAAATTTTCTGTTGGTAATGAGGCATTGGCCATATCTCTATATTCTTTATATTTATCCTAAAATTTTCTGTCTGCAAAGAGATGATCTTGTTTTACCTGGAAACTATATGTGGGATATTATACTGTCAGCAAGTGATTCATCCTTACCTGTGATTTAGCTATTGTATCTATCCCAGAAATTTAGCACTGCCTTCTCAAAAAATGGAAGTGTCAAGCCTGCTCCTTTGTTATTTTCATGTATCCATATTTCCCTACAATATTTATTTATTTCCAATTTCATTTTATAATTTTATTACACTACTTCATTTGGTAGTGGTAGATTTCTCAATATTAAAAAATAATCCAAGGAGATTATGTCACAGATCCATAGTCTCAACAGTTTGAGAATCATGCCTGGCATCATGACAGCTCCCTCTAGCTCTGTCTTTCTCATTCCCGCTCTATCCCTCTCCTCTCTTCCCCTTCTTCCCACCCCTTCACATTTTCTTTCTCCTTCTATATCTTACTCCTTCTTTCTCACTCTCTCTTGATTTCTCCTCTCTATATATAAGTTATATATACACATATATGTTGATATGAATAATATTTTAAGTAAATGAACAAAATAAGTTTTGTTACAAAATTTGATAGGAACTAAACTTCAAGTATATTTATACAATGACACTAAATGCTAAAGGGGAAATGCCATTGCTTTTCACTGTTGTAAGGAGATACCAGATGCAGCATGCCTGGTGGGCTGATTTAAATAACTACACCGCATACACACCAAATGTATATCCAAACATTACAGTCTGAGTAATCCTTATATTATACACTAGCCATAATTAAACATATTAGTGTCTTTCCTATTCACAGGTAATTCAAGCTACATATAATATGCCTTTAATGGCGGGTTAAATTTCAGTGTGGATTAAATAAACTGTTAGACATTTCACATAGCATTCTGTTATTTATATAATAGTTGCATTATATTTTTATAAAATAAACAGGGGACTTCATAAAAATCTGTCCCCAATAAAAGAATGTTTCATTTTAATGAAAAACATTCATGCATAAATTTTGTCTTTGGTTTGTGACCTAGGCAAACATCTCATTTTGCACTTTTACCATAAGGTTGATGGATGAACAGATGGACCTAGTAGCCCACTGGGTGTCCTATCAGCTGTGTACAATTCTCTGAATGATGATAGATACTAAAGAAGGTAATATGAGTAAAAATGCTTCAGGAAAATGGCAGCACTGAAGCTGTGTGCAGCCACATGAAACAACACATTTTCATCTCTTTAGAGGTTAATTCTGATAACTCCTACAGTGCATTCTTTTGACCTTAGTGCATTTGTAAATGTTCCTTCTCATGCTCATTGAAAGTACTCATGTATAAAGCAAATATTGTAAGCATAACCTAAATGTCACATGAATACTTGCCAGCTATTTTTTAAATAGTTTCAAATGTCTGCATAAGGTTGACATTGAATGACTTAATTATCTTAATTATTGATTTGAATCTTTTAAATATCACAGCAATCAGCAATAAGAAACTTGACTTCTTACTGCTCTTAATCTATTCACCTGTTATTAAGATGTTGATTAGGCAAAATGAGTTGTCAGCAGAAGTATGCTGAACTTTTGTCAGACTGAGAATGCATAGCCTGCCAACTCCACTGACATTAATTCTGTCTTGCTAACGTCAGGGTCAACCTTCATTTTTAAAGTCAAAACTGCTGATACTGAAGGAAAAAAAAACAAAGAAAGAAAACCCCCCCAAAAAAAACCCCTGTTTTCAGGAACAATATTCTCATGTTAGAGAACACACAAAATGTGTTTTTCAGTTATATGACTAAATAGCCCCGATATTTTCAATAGTATTCAACCATATCTGTAATGATTTACTTTCTCTAATTATTTAAAATTTAATTGTGACTTGAAATATTTATAAATATAATATTTTATTGAATTTTATATAAACATATGTCTATTAGAAGTCAAGCATGTCTTAAAGAGTTGCAATCATCATCTTCCAGAAAATAAATCAGGATAGAGCAGTCTATGTGTGCTAGCATCAACCAAACCTGTGGTCTACATAAGGTAACGGAGTTTTCACAACTTCGTTTTTACTAAGGAACTACTCATCAATAAATGTATAATAATATTTATTCTTTTATGTTCTTGAGAAATGTTAAACAATTCAAATGGTAAAGAGACTGACAAATAATCAGTGAATAGGATAAATTTTTCTTGTTATAGTTGTCTTTCAGTGATATAGACATGAAGGAATTCAATTTATTTTGAGAAATAAGATCTAACATATGTTGCAAATAGGAGAGAAGAGCTGATGTTGAAACACTTGATTCCTTTCAACAGGTAGTATGTCATTAACTACAAGAAGAGTTTCAGTCAGAAATACACAAAGCAAGAGACTAGGTAGAATGAGCAGTGATCATAGAAACTTCTCAAGAATAGAAAATTTCTAAAGTATATTAAAACATCATAGCCAGTAGTATCTTTATCCACTAAAAAGAAATTCCAAGAATCTAGGCTGGCAGGGAACTCTACGTGCCTCAACACTTCTGGGTCCATGTTCATGCCTACAATTTCTTTACACTTGTAGTTTGGCTCCCCATGTACATGTCTTCTGACTGTGAAGGCAACTGTTTCTATACACATAAGTGTAAATATTGTTTTAGAGAAGTAACTATTATTTTTTGTTACTCAATATATTTTAAAAATATTTGCAGTGAAGTGAACAGTTAGTATCCCTCCATCTACTGAGTGGATGAAGAAATTCATTTCAGTAGGGAAGATTCATTTCGGCTGTTCAAGAATAAGGACTGTTTTTCAGATTCCCAGTTCCAGAGGAATATTAAAATTGTGGCCATATATGCTTTCAACTCTATAGTTCAGGCTTGTGGAGATGGGAGAATTACTGGGACTTGTTGGCTGCCAAGCTGAAAAAAAATTCAGTGAGATAGTCTGTCTTAAGGGGATAAAATGGAGAATATTAGAGCAAAAGTCCCTACATCCTCATTTGTTCTCTGTACAAATTTATACACATATATTACCTCATAAACGAATGCATATGTACCATAAATACACCCCCAAAGAAGAAACATACAAATCTGTGCCTCATGGCACAATATACACAAAAATAAAGTTATTGATATTGTTGTTAGATATAATCATTAGCATTCTCTTTTTAACAATTATGCCCTACTTCATCATTTTTTCTTTTTAAAATTTTATTAATTTATCCAGATTACAACTAATTTTTCTTTAAATGATGAATGAAACCTGGGGCTCTGGGATCCTCAGACATCTTAAATGCATGTTCTTTCAGTCACCGTATTATCCTTTCTTTACAGTCCACACTAGTGGATTACAAAATTTATAATCATATTTCTAAAATGAATAATTTTTCAAGCAAGTAAATATATTCTTTATCACTCAACATAAAAGTGTTTGTTCATTTATTAGTCATTTGATTAAGTTATTTCTTAAGTGGGAACAAATAGATGGCATATGAAAGAATCTGTCTGGCTTCCCTCTCTCCTGCATTCCTATTGAAACTGTTCCTCATTAAAGTGCATTCCTGTACACCAATAGGCCAGATGTTTTACAAAACTGTGAAGAGTTCTTGTTTCAGTTTTTGCTTTTTTTTTTTTACCTAAGTGAAAACATTTTATATAAAGAGTTTTTTCTGTCACCATGAAAGGGTTTGTCATTGCTTTGTCCATTTGGACAGGTCACATTTCATAAGATAGAGCACCGAAGTTGAAGTGAGTGTACCTTAGGGTGGTTATTCTACTCTACACAGATGTGTAAGGTAGAAGGAGAAGAAGGTGGGGAAGAATGTGGGAGAGAGCAAGAGAAAGAATTTATGCTCAGTAGTTAAAAATCCTTTAAGAAAATGTCTCTGAAAACTGTGAACATGAGCATGTATGAATGGAGAAAGTGAGCATGTATTAAGAAGTCTGGCATTTAATACAGAAACAGATAATTTAGAAGGAGACTTTAAAATCACCATCTTTTTTGACTTATATTTTGTGATAACTCTAGAAATAGCAAGGATGATTGATTGGTAAGGACAATAGAAATATACAGGCTATGATGATGATGCTAAGCCAAAAGATAAGAGTACTACTTAAGTGACAGCAGAAACAATGAGAAGAAAATGATATTGAAAAATTTCATCACTTCCAGCGTATCTGTCATTAGAGGAAGGGAATGGCTCACTGTTAACACACTGAGGACTCAGATGAAGCATATTTTTGTGTCTCAAATCTTCTTATATTTGAGATGTCCAGCAATCTAATGCTTGCTTTATGGTCCATGTTCTGAATTAATATTTGTGGGTATTTATCCTTTATTCTTTACTGCAGCACATCAAAGCATTCTTTTACAATTGTCAAGGTTATTTGAAAAAGGACCACTGTGTAGGCATGTGTTCTGACCATGTCTCTCAGAATACATGTTATTATTCATATGAAAACTATGTTATAGAAAACAATAAAACACTAGTGTTGGTTCTTTTTGAACTTTCTATTTCCTGTTCTGCAGTACTTGACCATTTATTTGGGTGCAACCTTCACATATTCTAGCAAATATACCAAATATACCTTCTACTCGCACTTCAAAAATTTATTCTCTCTAAATGTTATTTATGGTTTTAGTTGCTCACATCCTCCTGAGCTAAGCTTTTTACTATCTTGTTCTTTTCTCCATTGTGTGTGTGTGTGTGTGTGTGTGTGTGTGTGTGTGTGTGTGTGTGTGTGTATGTGTGTGTATCTTCCTTGAAGGCAAAGGAAAATTTAAAAACTTAATCTAAAAGACCAGGAGATTAACATTGATATTATACTACTAGTTCTTTGCTTTACATACTGTTATTCTCTCATGTATGTACCATGGATTTTTCTACAGTTTATTTGCTAGAAAATTAACAAATTCATGGGGAGTCAGATTACTTATTTTAAATAAAACATCATATTAATCAGATATATGAAGAGGCAAAATAAATATATATATCATTCTTCATTAAGTTGAGTACATTACTATTTTAAATCTCTAATATACTGCCAATTATTGTTTTCAGTTTTGAAAATATGTATATTCAGAAAAGTTTCACAACTTCTCTTAAAACTTTTATAGTACTTTTAAATCACTTTGTACATAAGTTGTGAATTTTTTTTGGTATTACTTTCTAAAAGACTAAATGTTAACATGAAATTTATTGATCACTCAACAGTTAAGGGTATTGAATATCCAAAATGATAAAAAAGTTGAGAAGAGTTGGCTGGAGGACACGTAGAATTTGGGTGCCTTGTTATGAACACTGGTATCACATAAGATCATCAGAAGACATTCTAGTTCTTAGGAACTATAAATTCTAACTATGAACTATAAACTAATACAAAATACTAGAAAACCTAAGCATTTCCCTGAGAGCAGCTATCCTAATCATACAAGCCTCAGTTCCTCTAGGTACTAGCTAATGCAGAGACCATGATAGAAATGTCTAGGCACTCACAAGCCTCTTATCTCTGGGCTAATAAACCCTTAACTACTGTTTCATATTACTACTCGGTGACAATTATGAATTTGGTGCTGAAGTGGTACAACTGTAGTGGATATAGACATCTTTTTATTTTGATCCCAAGTATGGCATGTGAACCAGACTTTTGTGTTGTTGTACAATGTCTGTCCATTTAAAACAGATTTGTAGGAGGACACTTGTTGTTTGTCTACTAGCAGAGGAACTGCCTCTTATGGGGACTTGGTCTTTGCCATATGATAAGCATCCTAGTTTGTACTTTGCCAGTCCATATATGAGCTCAAACCCAGAGGCTGGTCTTTTTGGTTTTAGCATCACTTCCAATCATTTAGCTGTTCATTACACCACTTCCTGATGCTCCTAGAAAGAAATGCTCCAGAGAACACGTCATGGTTCCTGGTGCTCACTGATGCTCAGGATTCTAAATGCTGTGGTTTCCATCATCTTTGCTGAATTGCTGGTTTGCTGTTTAATGAGTCTGCTGAAATCCTGCCTAGGAAGTGTGATATTACTCCCAGGAACTGAGTCTAAAAATCTACTTCTCTTCTCATCAAACTCTTTTCTCTCTTATCTCGAGTAAGTGGGTTGGAAGGAAGGTATAAGCATTAAAGAACCCCAAATTAATTAGGTTCGAAAAAGTTAAAAATCAACAGTCAACCTTCTATATGAGATGTGGGCTTGATTAAGAAAAGTATCAACTGAGTCCCAAATATAAAGATAGAAATATCAAATTAAAGCCACACATAAGAAATGGGTGTGTGCCAGATCTGAAAAAAAATTGTGTAAAGGGCACCTCAATATCTCCATAAGAACACTGGTTTTTGCTTTTAATTGACTCTTACCACCACTATTTTGTTGAGTACCTTTGTAAACCTCAGTTGAGTACCCTATAGTCTCAGTTCTAGACCTCATCATCAGAGACCTTGACTTTTATGTCTCTCATCCACAAGCCAGTAATTCCTTTGTCATTCCCTTGGATTCTATTATTACCTTTTTCTGCACCATCTCAGAAAGACAGTTTTAGTTATTCTAACAAGTGAATGAATACTACATTCAGAAACCAATTATAATAGAATTAATGAATATCCTACGTATATTAGATAGTCTCCATATACTTCAGGATATGATGCCTTCTAATTGCAGTTTATCACCTCTTCCCTGTACCTAGTTCTGGATCGATACTTAGATAGCTATAACATGTTGTAGAAATGTTTGTCTCTGGTTTTAAAGAGAATAATCTTTCTCTGGCCTCTTTCTTCCACAAACTAACAAGCTGAAAGCAGTATTATTTTTAGTGTATCCCAAAATATATTATTATTATTGACACATATATGTAATGACAGCAAAGCATAGAACATCAGCCTGGCAGTGCATTATAGAATATAAGGTAAAATAAGTTATACATTTATACCACTTTATATAATAGGATTCTGTGTGTAAGCTATTCTTGATAACAACTTTCTGTTTCTTTCTGTCATACTGTCTCTGTCTCTGTCTGTCTGTCTCTATGTATGTATGTATTTGTCTCTATCTCTGTCTCTGTCCCTCTCTGCCTCTCTCTCCTCATCTGTCCATCCATCCATCCATCCCATTCTTTGCACCTATCTCCAGTTCTTCCTTTCCTTTAACTATTCATCTTTTGTCCCTCCATCTCAATCCTTAAACCAGAAGTAAGTCCTTCATTGCTCAACTTTGGGTTGGTGAATGATATCTGAAATATTCTGAATATGATAATTTAAACTGAACTTATAAGAATTAATAATTTACTCAAAGTTTTAGAAGTATAAATTTCAAAGCATTCATCTGAGTAAACTTGTAGGTTTTACTTCCTAGATGATGTTTCCAATTTTTTGGTACGAAAAAGCCATGGAACTTGAGCAGATGGCACTTTGCAATTAATATGAATTTTAAAGGCCGAATGCTGTGTGCATGAAGGCATTTTCTTTGCCTATTATTACATATTGAATTTTACTCATGTACTGCTTTAAAAAATTACTCTACATTCTGCCACCTTCGACCTTACAGGAGATTAGGAAATTGGGAAGTTATTGAGTGAGGAGATCCAACAAAATTACAATTACAGGAATCTCTGAATGCTGCATGTAATTGAATTTATCCATAAGCCAAAAAAAATCAAAGCAGTCATCCAGAAACATACCAAATGTGACATTTAGTTTTTTATGCTTTATCAAACCTAATTGATGCTGGAGAAAATAAATGAGAGAAGTAGGCAGCTATATAGTATGAGTCTCTAAGGATATACCAAATAGCCATTCATAAGAGCTAAAAGTAATTCATACTTCTGAATGCCTATTGATGTCAACCATTCTACTAACACTTTTTCTTTTGCAAGTTTCATCCCTAACAATTTCTCCCTACATTCTGTAAGAAATGATAACAAGCAAATATCTAATTAGTAGTCAAATGTTGACATGATACATTTTAAAGTATCTATATTTGGACTAAAAAACAGAAGTATCACTACTAGTAGACAAATTACATCAATACTGTAGTAGAATGCTATAAATTAAAACATATACACTGAGAAGATCTGATATCCCTATCAACCCTTTTTATTGTTTCTATTTAAGCAATATATTGCTTATGCAACCCATTTCAATACACTCTCTCTCTTTACACAGATGTCAACAGATAGAGACACCCTTGCATGTCCAAATCTGAAAAAACATCCAAGGTTCCAGTTCCCTTCAGTGTGCTGTATGTGATGAATGCAGTTTCTTTTTGCTTATTATCAACATTTGCTCTTTTTCTTTAATAGTTAGATACTGTAATATTAGGTTTTAATCCATATAACCACAAATCATGATTTCCAAAATATATTTTCTGAATTAATGATAATTTAAACCTGTTATGAGGCTAATATCATATAAAGAAATAGCAACTAAACAGCCTAAATGTCCCTCAGTTGAAGAATGGGTAAAGCAACTCTGGTACATTTACACTATGGAATACTACTCACCTGTTAAAAACAAGGAAATCCTGAAATTTGTGGACAAATGGATGGGACTAAAAATTATCATAATGAGTGATTTAACACAGAAGCAGAAAGACTCACATGGTATATACTCATTTATAATTGGGCACTTGCCCAAATGGCACATTCCATGAAAGTATTCACTTACCAGGGGGTTGGGATAGATGTGAGGACATCCTACTGGGACTATAGATAGGAGAAATATAGGAGATGAGGAAATAGAAGGACCCAGAGGGTTCTAGAAAAATACAGGAAGAAGATCGGGATGGGTGGATTGGGGGCCAGGGTGGTCTGCTCAAACTATTGTACTAACCAATGACAATAGAATAGTAAACATTGAACTCCTGCTCTGATCTACTCAATGGACAGGACATTCTCCACAGTTGTGTGGAGAGTAGGGACTGACTTTTACATGAACTCTGGTGCTCCATATTTGACCACCTCCCATTGGGGGCGAGGCCTGCTGGCAGTCAAAGAAAGAATAAGCAGACTACCAAGATAAGACTTGATAGCCTATGACCATATAGTAGGGGAGGAGGTTCCCCTAGATCATTGACCTAGGGGAGGAAAATAGGGTGAAAGCAGGAGGGAGGAAGGAATGGGAGGCTACAAGTAATGGGAGAGCAATTCAGTTGTAATCTGAATGAATTAATAAGATTAAAATTTAAAAAGCAAATATTTACAATGTTGTACAAGGCATTTGAAGCTAATTTTGGCTCAGTTAAATGTAAGTTTGAAACCTGGTACCTGTATTATATATTTGTTTGTTTGTTTTATTTTCCGGTGGATAATTTTTCTGACATCGACTGGATTGTCCATCACTCAAATCCACATGTGAGGATCTATCATTGTTTAACTGTACTTAGACATGTCATTGCTATCCTATTTTATTTTAGATGTGATCAAAAGGAAGTGACTTGTCTTTCTTTTTCTTAACATTTATTTTTTATTTTATTCAATTTTTATCCCAATAATATCCACCTCTGTCTGCTTCTCCCAATCCCAATTTCTCTCCTTCCCCCATCCACCCATCCCTATTCCTCAAAAATGTGGACCCACCCTACTCACGTACCCCCAGCTCCTCAAGTCCAAACAGCATTGAGGATGTCTTCTTGTCATGTGATATTGCAAGGCAGGCTTGCTGGGGAGAGGGGGATATCAAAAAGCAGGCAATAGAGTCCATGTCAGAAACAGACCTAGCTCCTCTTACTAGAGGACTCACATGAAGCCTGAGTTGCCCATTGACAAAATCTGTGTAGGAGATCTAGTGCATGGTCCTTGGTGCTTCAGACTCTACAAGCCCCTCTGGACCATGGTTAATTGGCATTAATGGTCTTCTTGTAGAGCTTCTGTCACCTGTAAGATCTTCTATTCCTCCCTCCATTATGTGACAAGATTGCCTACTCCTCATTCAATGTTTGGGTGTGAGTTTCAGCAGTTTTTCCCCCAATGATAGACTCTGAGAGGACAACTCTGTTAGCTTCTTGTTTGCAAGCATAGCAGATGCCATTCAGATCCTAAGAGATTACAGTTGTCAGCCCTGAATAATATCCCTAGCAATGCTTTCAATAACTGTAGAGGAAGAAAACAAGATATTCCATGGCATAAGCAAATTTAAACAGTATCTATGCACAAACACTGCTCTAAGGAAGATATTAGAAGAAAATCTCTAACCCAATAAAGGCAACTATACCCAAGAAAACACAGGATATAGGTAACTTCACAACAGCAAAACCAAAAGAAGACAAACATAAACATACTACCAACTCCAATATTATAATAAAATGAATTAATAATCATTGGTCACTAATATCTATTAATGTCACTGGACTCACCTTTCCAATAAAAAGACACAGGCTACCAGAATGGTTGTATAAACAGGAACAAACATTTTTCTGCTTCAAAGAAAAACCTTAGCAACATAGATAAATTGAGCATTTCTTTAAGTTTTTCTCAGCCATTCGAGATACCTCTATTGAGAATTGCCTGTTTAGCTCTGTACCCCATTCATTAATTGGATAATTTGTTTTGCTTGTGTTTAATTTTTTGAGAGTTATTTATACATTTTGGCTATTAGACCTTTATTGAAGATAGGATGGGTAAAGATTTTCCCCAATCTGTAGACTGCCATTTTTTTCTATTGAAAATATCCTTCGACTTACAGTTTCAAGAAGTCCCAGTTATTATTTGTTAATTGTAGAGCCTGAGCTGTTGGTGTTCTCTTCAGAGAGTTGTTATTTGTGCCAATAAGTTCAATGCTCTTTCTGATATTTTCTTCTAACAGACTTAGTGTTTCTGGTTTTATGTTGAGGTCCTTGATAGACATGGACTTAATTTTTTGCTGGGTGATAAATATGGATATATTTTCTTCTTTTTTTTCCATGTATACATCCAGTTAGTCTATCACAGTTTGTTGAAGATGCTTTCTTTTTTTCCATTATATGGTTTTGATGCATTTGGAAAATGTCATCTGTCTATAGTAGTTTGGGATTATTTATGGGTCATTCATTTGATTCCATTGGTCATCTAGTCTACTTCAATGTCAGCACCATGGAGTTTTCATTACGACTGCTCTATAGTGTAGCTTGAAATCTTGGATGGAGATACCTCCAGAAGTTGTGATATTGTATAGAATTGTTTTACCTATTGTGGGCTATTTTTTTCCATATAAAGTTTAGAATTGTTCTTTTTTTTTCATTATGCTTATATTAACATATAAATTTATATTATTACACATAAATAAAATAAACTACATATAGCAGGAAGAACCATGAAACAATCAGGAATTATGTAAATGTGACATTCATAGTGATTTGGCGATTTGTAGTTGGTAAACTTGAAGTAAACTTCATTCCTATCTTGTTGAGTCTAAAATTCTGAATGAAAATCAATATCTATCATATGTCATCTCTATTAATCTAAAACATATATCCTTATCTAAAAACATTCTAACTCCTAACCATTTAAGCTAAATTGTAAGACAAAACTATCTAGTCTTTGACCTCATCATAGACTTGTAAAAATTAAAAATTTTCTGAATGAATTTGAAGTGCAGTTTAGCAACTTCCAAATGAAAAATGACAGAGACAGTGTGCCTGAACAATCACTCAAAATTCTCTCTGAAGAGCTGCATCTTCAGCCTTCTGGCCCAATATATATGACAGATATATTTGTGAGTCAGGACCTATTGATGATTTACTTACCCTGTCTTGTCAGAGTTTGATCATTGACTCTACCTGAATAAAGCTTGTCAATTTTTATGCAGAATTCTTTCTGTGACAGAAATGAGAACATTTTGCCCAGTGGCTGGTTTGCCACATTTGAAGACATTTCCATAAGAAGGTTCTGTGATGATCATCATCTTCTTTGAGGTAGGCTGTATGTTGCCAAGGGTTAACATGTCTAATTGTAAATGTTTCTTTAAAATAATAAAAAAAAAATCTTTAAATGTCATATTTTGTAGGTACCTGATGTTTTTAATACCTTACCAAAATATTTACCTTATCTTTCTATAGAATCATATCTATTTGTTAAACTTAAGATATATATTCTTTTAATATAAATAGACTAGTAATTGACATGGCCATGATTTAATCAACAAACGATTAGCTTGTATTATTTAATTATCCTAAACTGCCTACAATACCACTTTCAAGGTATTGGAAATAAACCTTGTGTTATAATTGATCTGGATGGGTACAATACCTCACATTAGAATGTGTAAGTACATCACTCTCTTAAGGTTTCTTCAAGCCATTCTTGGGCAAATAATACCTTTAAAGGGTTTATGTATAATTGAGGAATGGTTTAAGAAGTTTCAATATTAATAAGAAAAATTGGCCCCAAATTCTCTTTGATAATAGAATCTATCTGTTGTTTAGATATTAAGATGATTGTGCCCTCATAGAATAAGTTTGGTAATGTTCTCTCTGTTTCTATTTTGTGGAATAGTTTAAAGAAAATTGGTATTAGCTTTTCTTTGAAGGTATGGTAGAATTCTGTGTTCAATCCATCAGGGCCCATACTATTTTTTTAGTTGAGTGATTTTTGAAGACTGCCTCAATTTCAATAGGAGATATAGGACTGTTTATTTTTGACCTGATCTTTATTCAATTTTGGTAGTTGGTATCTATCAAGGAAAAATTCCATTTCATTTAGGTTTTCAAATTTTGTAGCATATAGTCTTTTGAAGTATGACATAATGATTTGTTGGATTTCCTCACTGTCTGTTGTCATGTCTCCATTTTCATTTCTGATTTTGTTGATTTGATTACTCTCCCTTTGCCTTTTAGTTAGATTGGCTAAGTGTTTTGTCCATCTTGTTGATTTTCTCAAAAAACCAGCTCTTGGTTTTGTTGACTTTTTGAATTGTTCTTTTTATTTCTATTGTATTGATTTCAGCTCCGAGTTTTCTGATTTCCAGCCATCTACTCGTCTTTGGTGATTCTGCTTCATTTTCTTCTAGAGATTTCAGATGTGTTGCTAAGTTGGTACTATGGGATTTCTTCAATTTCTTTGTAAACGCACTTAGCACTATTAACTCTGAGCACTGCTTTCATTGTGTCCTGTAAGTTTGGGTATGTTGTGCCTTCACTTTCATTGAATTCTAGGAAGTTTTTAATTTCTTTTTATAAATTTAACTCTTTACACAGATATCACTGAGTAGGGAGTTGTTCAGTTTCCATGAATTTGTAGGCTTTCTGTTGATTTTGTTTTTATTGAGTTTTAGCTTTAATACATGGTGGTCTGATAAAAGGCAAGGAATCATTTTGATCTTTTTGTGTCTGTTGAGGTTTGCTTTGTGACAAAGTACATGGACAATATTGGAGAAGGTTCCTTGAGGTGCTGAGAAAAAGATGAATTCCTTTATATTTGTGTAAAAAGTTCTGTTTATAACATTTAGGTTCATTTGATTTATGAAGTCTCTTAGTTTTATTGTTTCTCTATTAAGTTTCTGCTATGATGATCTATGTTTTGGTGAGAGTGAGATGTTGAAATGTGGGATTCAATGTGCTATTTAAGCTTTAGTAGTGTTTCTTTTATTAAGGTGGGTGATCCTGTAATTAGGGCATTGATATTCATAATTGAGACATCCTTTTGGTGTATTTTTCCTGTTATGAGTATGAAGTTGCCTTCCTCAATTGTTTTGATTACTTTTGGTTGTATTTCTATTTTATTAGATACTAGAATGGCTACCCCAGCATGTTCCTTCACTCCATTGGCTTAGAAAACCTTTTTGTAGCACTTTACTCTAAGGAAATATTTATCTTTATTGCTGATGACTGCTTTTTGTATGCAACAGATTGATGGGTCCTATTTTTGCATACATTCTTTGACCTTGTGTCTCTTCATTTGGTAGTTGAGGCAATTTATGTTGAGAGATATTAATGACCAGTGTTTAATGGTTCCTATTATTTTTAGGTTGGTAGTGCTTGAGTATGTGTGTGTGAGCTTTCTTTCTTTTGTTTTTGTGAATGTGGGGTTATTCATTTCCCTTGTTATCATGTGTAAAATTATAATCCATGCCTTGGAGTTTTCCTTTCATCATGTTCTGTAGAGCAAGATTTGTGATTAGATACTGTTTGCACTTGGTTTTCTCATAGAATATCTTGTTTTCTCCAACTATTGTGATTGAAGGGTTTTCAGGGTACAGTAATCTGGGTTGGCATCTGTGGAATCTTGGTGTGTGCATGACTTCCACCCAGGCCTTTCTTGTTTTCATTGTCTCTGTTGAGAAGTCAGGTGTAATTCTGGTAGGTTTGCCTTTACATGTGACTTGGCCATTTTCTTTTGCAGTTTTTCAGATTCTTTCTTTGTTCTGTACAATTAGTGTTTTGATTATTATGCAGCATGAGGATTTTTCTTTTCTAGTCCATTCTATTTGAAGTTTTGTGGGCTTCTTGTATATTTATGCACATTTCTTTCTTTAGGTTTGGGAAATTTTCTTCCATGATTTTCTTGAAAATACCTTCTTGGCCTTATAGTTCAGAGTATTCTTTTTCTTCTCACCCTATGATCCTTAGGTTTGATCTTTTCATAGCATCCCAGATTTCTTGAATATTCTGTGTCAATATCTTTTTATATTTAACATTTTCTTTGACTGCTATATCCACTTCTTCATTCATATCTTCTATCTCTGATTTTCTTTGTTCAATTCCTTGAATTGTGTTGATAATACTTGTGTCTGTAGATCCTATCCTTTTCTCTTGTGTTTCTATTTCCTGGACTATTGCAGATTGTGGTTTCTTTATAGCTTCTATCTCCCTTTTTACATCTTTAAAACTTTTATTCATTTCTTTCTCCTGTTTAATTGTAGTTTCTTCAAGAGGTTGGCTCAATTCTTTCATTTCTTTCCATATGTATTCCTGCTCTATTTTGAGGGGTTTATTTTCCTCCTTTAAGGCCTCACTCATATTCACAGCCTCAGCATTTAAATCCTTCTCTTGTGTGTTAACTATGATAGTATCTCCATGACTTGATGTGGTGGTGGGACTGCTGGTCTCTGGCTGTGTCAAATGGTCCTGGGGATCATTGTTTGTGTGACCTCTTCCCATTGTGATGTCTCTAGTTGGAGTGTATGCTCAGTGCCTGCTTGGACCTCAGAGCTTTCTGTGGATTTGCTAGGTGACCTGACATCATATCCACTAGTATTTCCTACTGCGGTGTCTGGTAGGTGCTAGAACCTACAGACATTGGTGTTTTTTTTTTTCATTATTCCCCCAGCTCTGTGCCCCAGGGAGTTCAAGACCTGCCCACTAGCCAGCTGTGTGGCAGTCCTGGGGACACACAGTGGCTGTTTAGAAATTCAGGATCTCTCTGTGACTTTTTTGGGTGACCTGAGTTCAGATCCACTTGTGATCCAGACTGTGGCGTCTGCACAGTGCTAGAACCCACAGATGCTGGTGAATTTTGCAGTCCCTAGCTAATTCTTTGGCCCAAGTAGTTGAAGAGATATCTGCCAGCCAGGCTAATGGCACTCGTCTTTGGCATGTGGGCCTATTTCTGTGGGAATTGGGAACTTTGTGGTTTTGTCAGGTGGCCAGAGGCTGGATCCAACCGTGTTACATACAATTTGGACTAGAATTATTCTTTTAAGGTCTATAAAAATTGCATTGGACTTTTGATGGGGATTGCATTGAATTTGTAGATTGCTTTTGGTAGGATGGCATTTTTTATTGTTAAACCTGCAAATTCAAGAACATAGGAAATCTTTTTATCTTCTGATATATTCTTAAATTTATCTTGTTGGAGCCTTGAAGTTCTTGTCATACCAGTATTTGATTTACTTGTTTAGAGTTACAGCAAGATACCTTATATTATTTGTGGCTATTGTAAATGGTGTTATCTCCCTAATTTCTTTCTCAGCCTGTTTGTTTTTTGATAAAGAATGGCTACAGATTTCTTGAATTAATCTTGTATCCAACCACTTTGCTGAATATGTTTATCAGCTATAGGATTTCTCAGGGGAAATTTTTGGGGTCCTTTATGTATAATATTATATCATGTATTAATTGTGACAGTTTTCCTTCTTCCTTTACAATTTGTATCCCCTTGATCTTATTTGTTTTATTTCTCATGCAAGGACTTCAAGTACTATATAGGAATGATACAGTGAGAATGAGTAGCCTTGTCTTGTCTCTAATTTCTATGGGGTTGCTTTACATTTATCTCCACTTAATTTGATGTTAGCTATTTGCTTACTATATATTGCCTTTGCGGTATGTATGCATATGTTTTGTATCCCTGATCTTTCCATTACTTAAACATGAAGGGGCATTGGATTTTGTCAAATACATTTTAGGCATTTAATGAGATAACCATGTGATTTTTTTTTCTTTCAGTTCGTTTATATGGTAGATTTTTACATATTGAACCACGCCTGCATGTTTGGGATGAATCCAAATTAATGATGGTGGATGATGTAATTGATGTGTTCTTAGATTCAGTTTGTGTGTATTATGTGGAATATTTTTTTTACCAAGGTCCATAAGGGAAATTTGAAGCTGGACTTGCTGCTGCATATCTTTAATCTCATCACTCTAGGGTAGGGGCAGAGGCAGGCAGATAGCTGGGACTTTGAGACCTGCCTGGTATAAAAAGTAAGCCCAAGGTATATTATATAGAAAATCCCTATCAAAAAATAAGAGAAATTTGTCTGAAATTCTTTTTATTTGTTCAGTCTATGTGTGCATTATGTATCAGGTTGACTGTGGCCTCATAGAATGACTTGGCCAATATTTCTTCTCTTCCTATTTTGTGTATTAGTTTGAGGAGCACTGGTATTAGCTCTTCTTTGAGAATCCAGTAGAATATTCCAGTAAAAATCATCAGGCTCTGGGATTTTTTTGGATTGGAGACTTTTAGTGACTGGTTCTATTCCCTTAGGGGATATAGCATCATTTAACCTGTCTACATGATCCAAATTTAACTTTGGTAAAAGGAATCTATCAAGAAAATTGTCTTATTCATTTATGCTTCCTCTTCTACCTTGTTCCTCCTCTTCAACCACTACTTATATCCAGTCTACTTCCACTTAGGAGTAAGATTTAAGCATTCTCTCTTGGGTCTTCCTTGTTACTTATCTTCATTTGGGTGTGTGTACTGTAGAATGATTACCCTGTACTAAATTGCTAAAATCCTCTTACAGGTGGGTGCATACCATATGTGTCTTTCTATGTGTGAGTCACCTCACTGATGGTTATCTTTTATAATTCTATCCATTTTCCTACAAATTTCATGATTTCTTTGTTTATTATGTCAATGTAGTATTCCGTTGTGTATATGTACCACAATTTCTTTATTCATTCTTCAGTTGAATGACATCTAGATTTTTTTTCCAGATTTTTATTAATATAAATAGAACTGTTATGAATATAGCTGAGCAAATGCCCTTTTTGTATGGTGGAGCAGCTTTTGGGTATATAACCAGGAATAATACAGAATGAAACACAAGTCTACAGATTGGGAAAATATCTTTACTAATACATTATCTGACAAAGGGCTGAAATCCAAACTATTTAAAGAAGTCAAAAAATTAAACACTAACTCCCAAAATAACCCATTTAAAAATAGAACACAGAGCTAAATAGAGCATTCTCAATAGAGGAAACTCAAATGGCTGAGAAGTACGTAATGAAATGCTCAATGTCCTAAGTCATCAGGAAAACAAAAATAAAAATGACTCTGAGATTCCACCTTACACTTTTCAGAATTGCTAAGATCAAAAATTACAGTGACAGTAAATGTTTGAGAGTATTTGGTGAAAGTGGAACACTCCTGAATTGCTGGTTTGAGTGTAAATTTGTACAACCAATTTGGAAACCAATCTGGTGCTTTCTTAGAAAAAATGATAATAACTCTATCACAAGACATAATTGGGTAATTTTATTATCATAAATATTAGCACGACCACTTTCCCCCAAGTAATTATATAGTATTATTTTGCTGGGTAATTTTTTTCAACTTAACACAAACTGAAGTCACCTGGGAAGAGTAAACCCTAATTGAATAACAATCATTATCTGATTGGCTTGTTGTCAAACCTTTAGGACATTTTCTTGTTTTATAATTAATGTAGGAAAATCCACCCCACTGTATGCAGTACTTTCTCTGAGCAGCTGACCCTGAACTGTATAATAAAGTTATCTCAGTCAGATAGGGGAAGTAGGCCAGAAAGCAGCATCCATTTCCTGTCTCTGCATCAGTTCTGACTCCATGCTCCTGCCTTGACTGCCCTTGATGGTGGAGTATAAACTAAGGCCAAATTAATTCTTCTATTTTCAAATTAGCTTTGATTCCCATTTTCTCACAACAAAAGAAACAAAACTAGGTTAATTGTACATTATGAATGTTTATTTTTCATATGTTTTAATATAACCTTCTTTGTTAGCATACATTGCGTAAGATATTGTCACTCCATCTCCCTGATACTAAGCAGGCATTTTTCAATGGAAATCAGAATGTAAATATGAGTAAAAGTATAAACTGCCATTTCAACAATCAATAATTTCTGTATATTTTTCAGAACATTCATACTAATTACCCTTATCATCTAAGAAAACTGTATGCTATTTCTTTTGTCAAATTATATATTTAGACTTATAGATATTACTTATAATGAATACTTAACAATACACATATATACAAATACATAAATAGATATTTGATGTGATTTATCTCAACATAAATTAATACATAATTTATATTTTTATTATACATATTTCTTATGTGCATATTTACCTTGAAAGCTTAAGTATCATTTATATAGTATAAGTATTGAATATGTAAAGATATACAAACAGTTTCATTATTTAATAAAACAGATATTTATTCTATAATATTTTATTTAATAATATGTGTTCATATAATAAAGAAATTATTTCTGTATATTTTATCTAACCATGGATGTGAAAAACAAACTAAGAAGAAATTCCTCTCATGTTTAGTTTCACAGTCTTATAAAAATGTAATGAAATGTCAGCAGAAACAGCTGTTTGCTAACAATATCAAATTCCAATAAAGTATTTGAATTGCAACACCAAATTATTGGATACATATTTTTATCCTATTTGATTTTCCCTTAAGTGATTTGATAAAACGATCAGGAATCGTCATACTTTATGAGCCTTGACTGCATTTTTTTGCTTTACAAATTCTGATTCAATTCCTATTTGATTTGAAATATGTGTAAAATGCAAGAAAACTCCAACTATTTGGATACTTTAAGGTGTCTATTTTCTACAATTGTATTTTCTACTTTATCAGTCATAAAAAATATAGTTATGTAATAGACCACAGTTCACCAGAAACAAAATCAACACAAAAACATTTGCAGACAAAGATGAAGGCTTTCGCTGACCCAGAAAGACATGCTTGGAATACATTCATTTATAAGTCTACAATAGCCAACCGTAGATGTCCTCTTAGAGACGCATCCCAGCAGGAAATCAAAAGAGATTCTAGGATTTGCTGCTAGACCTAGGTGAACACTGAACATTTTATGGAAGTTGTGGGGGGGATAGAAGGACGCAGAGAGTTCAAGAGCCAGGCAGGGATATTATCAAGGGTGGCAGATCTGAACCAAAGGGACCTATACAAACTGAAACAACTAAAGACAATGCATGCAAGACACCCTGTTCAGATATAGCCAATGACAGCTCATGCTTCATGGTGCAGGGGGTGGGGGTGCCAGGGAGGGAGCAGGAACTGCCTCTGACATGAACTCTTGGGACATGATCACTTCTCCTTGGCAGGGAGACCTAGTGGGCACACAGAGGAAAGAAATGCAGGCTACCAGGATGAGACCTGATAGGCTGCGATCAGCTGTTTGGAGACGAACTCTGCCCATATAGCACCCCCTTTCTTGTTAGAGGAATAGGGCAGGAGAGTGAGGGAGTGTGGGAACTGAGTGATAAATTTGAAGGGAAAACAATCAGGATGTAATGTGCATAAAATATAATAAAAATTAAAGTTAAAGGATGGTAAAGGTATGGAGATGGCTCAGTAGATAAAGGTGCTTGCTGCTAAGCTTGATGACATGTATTTGAATTTTCACATGATGGAAAAGGAGATTTGACTCCACAAAGTTAACTTCTGATTTCAGCATATATTCAATGATGCTTGCCCCCATAAATAAAATACCATAAAAACTTTAGACTATAAAGCATACATACAGAAACAAAGAATTAAGGATAATATTAGAATCCAAGTAGGATGGTATATACCTGTTATCCTGGTACTTGGGAGGTAAAGACAAAATCATGAGTTGTTCGGGGTCACTTTCCATTACATGTCCATTTTGAGGCCATTTCGGACTACCTGAGATTGCCTTAAACAAAACAAAGTAAAAACAATAGTAATATGAAAAACCACACCAGACCAGGTTCACAAAGTTGGTAACTGGAAGGAACTAATACTTGAAATTTATGGATAAAATCTTTGTGTGGTGATCCACGTCTTTCATCCCAGTACTCAAGAAGCTGAAACAGGATGCTTGAGTTTAAATGCCTGGTCTGCATATGGAAACTTTATCTTATGTTAAAACAAATAAAAACATAAAAAAATATAAAATAAAATATTTTCTTAGACTGGTCTAGATATAAAACTAATAATGCAATTCAGCAGTATTTTTCTTGGATATTGATAGGTTTACTAAAAATTTAATAAATATACAGAAAGCTAAAATGAGCCAAGCAATATCTAACAAGGTAGAGATGATAGTACACACACACACACACACATACACACACACACACACACACACACACACTCATATGGACAACATATATATATATATATATATTTGAAGTTTAAATCATTATTACTAGTATGTATGGTGAGTATTGTGTGTGTGTGTGTGTGCGTGTGTATGTGTATGTATATGTGTGTGTGTATTTACAAGAGTCACAGTGAGAGTGTGAAGATCTGAGGACAATATCCTCAAGTTGCTTCTTTTCACTATGAATTCCAGGAATCAAACCCAGGCCATGGGGTTAGTAAAGCAGGCACTTGTACCCAATAAGCCACCATGTTAGGCCAAGGAGGTATACTTCTATGATAACTTTGATAATATATTTTTCAATTTATTTAACAATCTGTTATTATTATTATTATTATTATTATTATTATTATTATTATTATTATTATTATTATAATAACATCTGTCTCACTACATCTGTTAAATGCTGTCCATTCTCACAGCCATCTCCTCTAACTGCTTTTGGCACATGACATGTGATTATTGACGAATGTTAACTGTTAGGTTTAAAATGGGGATATTAATATTGAGGAATTGAAAGACCATGCTCCTGTTCTATTCAGCATTCCTTTGTGTCAATGAGTTTCAGTCTGCAGTGGAAGATCTGCAATGCTGTGCTTTATTCCCATCCAGTTCTCGGTAAGACTTGTGTTATTTGAGGCCTTTTTTATGATTTTTCTCTATATTCTTGATAAATGTTAAATCATATGATAAATGGATGGATTAGAATAAGGATAACTTAATAAACTTTCCCCATTTTTGTCTTTATACGTCCATAAAGCTAGAATGACATTCTTCAACACATGACACCCTTCAAACCACCCAGGAAGGCTTGCATGGACAATCACAGAACAAATCCTTCTTTCTTATTTGGATGTCGTTTTAAGAGTGAAATGAAAAAATATATATCTGTTTTTTTTTCTTCTCAAGAATAATTAATAAAATATTGCAGGTCATATTACAAATAAGTTATATTAATTTCCATCATTTTATATTCTGAAACCAAAATAAAAGAAGTGATTTTCTGAAAAACAAAATGAATGTTCCATAAATGTGTCAGTAATACTCACTAGAGAAGTAGATGAAGAACATCAGTTGATACATATTATCCTGAAATTTCAAGTATTAGTTCCTTCCAGTTACCAACTTTGTGAGTCTGGTGTGGCTGTTTTGAAACAGATATATGCTCACCAAGTTAGATTAAGAGAAAAATATTGGCCAGGTTATGTCTAACATTAAGAAAAATATTTAGGGCTAGAGTCCAAGATGGCAGCTGGAGTTGTTTAGGAGCCAGAGTAATCAAGTCAGGAATTTGGACTATTTTCCTATCCAAGAACACCAAGTTTCCTGCTCCACTACAGCAAGAGAACTCCACTGTTCATCAGAAATAATCTACAGAAAATCTGGGGGTCCACGAACTTGTGGAGAGAACTAATCTCTCTGGAGAGCAACCACAACGATAGCAGCCGCAGAAGCAGGTAGCTGGGAACACAGACAGGGTCCTGCCTGAAGAGACAATTGGCGTGGTGTCCAGAAGATCTGGACAATACTAGGTCCAGGGAAAACAGAGAGTGTGTTTCTAGGATAGATTGGGAGCCCGTGTGGAGAGAATGAACCCTTCTGGAGAACAGCTGCAGGGGCAGTAGCCATGGAAGCAGGTAACTGGGAATGCAGACAGCATCCTGCCTGCAGAGGTGATTGGCATGGTGCCCAGAAGATCTGGACAATACTAGGTCCAGAGGGAACAAAGAATATGTTTCTCAGACCACTGGTCCACAGAGAGACCCAGAGCCCATACAGAGAGCACAGATTCCCTGGAGAGCAGCAGCAGCAGCAGCTGCTGCAGCTGTGGAAATAGGCAACTGGGAATGCAGACAGGGTCTTGCCTGCAGAGTTGATTAGCTTGGAGTCCAGAAGATCTGGACAATACTTGGTCCAGGGGGAACAGTGATCTTGCAGCTCTCCAGTCCGCAGAGAAACCCAGGGTCCTCAAAGGGACAAGGCAGCTTCATACACACCCCGAGACAGAGCACTAAAGTAGCACACCCAGGTGGTCTAATCAAAGAACATGGAGGAAGGATGCATATTATCCAACAGCTGGACAGGTTTCCACCAGCGATAACTGGGAGATTGGTATCTAAGACTGAACTGTGGGCAGTGTAACTCCAGGTTGGAACTGCTAGCCCAGGAAAAACAAAGGAAAATGGGAGGTTCTGACCTTGGAATGACTGGCAAGTTCTGAGAAAGCCCTAGGGGCCACAGGCCATGAGAGCAGGAGTAGGAACATGAAAGCAAAACCCAGAGCCAAGAGTGTTTGTAGCAACTGTGCACCCTATCTTCCTATCTGAGCACTTGTGGGGCCCGCTGGTCCAGGGGAAACAAAGAGCATAGATCAAGCCTTCCAGTCCTCAGAGAGACACAGGGCCTATACAAGGGCCCAGGCAGCTGCAGACACACCTCCAGCCACAGCTTCAAATCTTCCCACCACCAAGCATGCATACCTGTGTGCTTGCCATTTCTGCCCACCCTCTGTCTCCCTCTCTGGCTGCTCTGTGGACCCGTTGGCCCAGGTGGAATGGAGAGTATGGATCAGGGTCCCAACATCAGAGACAGCAAGATAACTAGAGGTCAGCGCAAAACCATAAACAAAACATCAAAAAATATGGCATCTCCATACCCCAGATATCCAAATGAAATGAACCCTGAGAACTCAAACACAATTGAAACACAAGAAAATGACCTCTAATCCATAGTGATAAAGATAATAATGGAGGAAACAAAAAGATCTGAAAACAAATGCAGGAAGATGCAGCCACATAGATTGAAGACATTGAAGAGGCCTATAGCCCAGTATCCCTGGCTGGACTTGGCAGGGAACCCAAAAGGCTGTGGATACCTTGGCCTGATCCAACCCTCATTCAGAGACCCAGAACAATTGCAGGACCCACAGCAAAGGGGAGCTGAGGATCACTGGCTGTGAGAGCCCAAAACAACAGGGCTAACCTCCTGACATCCATACCAGTGAAGTATCAGGGCTTCCAGCCTATGGAAATTGTGAGAAAACAAGTGAATCTATCATCAGACTCCCTCCACCCAACTCTGGAAGTTACCCAACAAAAACAGAGACGGAAAGATGTCTAAGGGACAGCATAAAAGCATACGCAAAAAACCCCAAAACAACATGGCATCTCCAGTTCCCAGCTTTCCCAAAGAAAACAACCCTGAGAACTCAAATACAATGGAAACACAAGAAAATGACCTCAAATCCTTGGTAATGAGGATGATAACGGAGGAAACAAATAAAATTCGAAATCAGATGCAGGAAGACGCAGCCAAGCAGGTGCGAGACATAAAAGAAGCACATAGAGTGGAACTGGAAAATTTTCAGGAAAATATAAACAACCAGATGGAAGAAATAAAAAAATCCGTTCAAGATATGAAGATGAAAATGGATTCTATGATAAACACACAGACAGAAGAAAAACGAGAATGTAAGGCCTCAGAGAAGAAGGCAAATGACACAGTGCTGAGCTTTTCTAACAGAATCCAAGAGATGGAAGAACGAATCTCAAGTCTAGAAGATACAATAACAGATCTTGAAGCAACCATTAAAGAAAATGCCAAATCTGGAAAACTCCTGACACAAAACATCCAAGAAATTAAGGACACCATGAAAAGAAGAAATCTGAGGATAATAATCATTGAAGAAAGAGAAGATATCAGACTCCAAGGCCCAGAAACTATTCTCAACAAATTCATATAAGAAAATTTCCCCAATCTAAAGAAAGAGATGCCTATAAACATACAAGAGGCATACAGAATACCAAATAGAATTGACCAGAAAAGAAAAACTGCCTGTCACATAATAATCAAAACACAAAACATACAAAACAAAGAAAAAATATTAAAAGCTGCAAGGGAAAAGGGCCAAATAACATTTAATGGAAAACATATCAGAATTACACCCGACTTCTCAGCAGAAACCATCAAAGCTAGAAGGGCCTGGACAGAGATCCTGCAAACCCTAAGAGACCACAGATACCAGGCCAGACTACTTTACCCAGCAAAACTATCAATAAACATTGATGGAGAAAACAAAATATTCCAGGACAAAACCAAATTCAAACAGTACCTATCCACAAATCCAGCTTTACAGAAGGTGCTAGAATGAAAACTCCATCCCAAAGGGTCAAGCTACAACCAAAACTACTCAGGAAATAGATAACTATACCATGGCAAAAACACAACTACACAAATGCTCAACTGGAACCAATATCAAAATTAAGACTCTTAATAGTAACTGGTCATTAATATCTCTCAACATCAATGGTCTCAATTCTCCAAAAAAAAAAAAAAAAAAAAAAAAAAGACACAGACTAACTAAATGGGTGCATAAACAGGATCCAACATTCTTCTGCATTCAAAAAACACATCTCATTCATAATGATAGGCATTACCTCAGGATAAAAGGTTGGAAAAAATATTTCAAGCAATTGGTCACAAGAAGCAAGCAGGCGTAGCCATTTTAATATCGAACAAAATAGACTTTCAACCAAGATTAATCAAAAGGGATGAGGATAGACACTTTATACTCATCAAAGGTAAAGTCAATCAAGATGACATCACAATTCTGAACATCTATGCTCCCAATACAAGGGCACCCACATTTATAAAAGATCTGCTAAAAAGGCTTAAACCACACATTGATCCCCACACAACAATAGTGGGAGACTTCAACACCCCACTTTCTCTGAAGGACAAGTCATTGAAACAGAAACTAAGCCGAGAAATAACATCATTAACCAATGCCATGGGTCAAATGAATCTAACAGATATCTATAGAACCTTTCAATCAAACAAGAAAAAATATACCTTCTTCTTTGCACCCCATGGAACCTTCTCCAAAATTGATCACATCGTAGTTCACAAAGAAAGCCTCAACAGATACAAGAGGATTGAAATAATACCTTGTATCCTATCAGATCATCATGGGCTTAGGCTGCAATTCAACAATAACAGAAATAACAAAAAGCCTACACGTATGTGGAAACTAAACAACTGTCTGCTAAATGACACCTGGGTCAGGGAAGAAATAAAGAAAGAAATCAAGGAGTTTCTGAAATTCAATGAAAATGAAGGAACAACATACCCAAATTTGTGGGATACATTGAAAGCAGTGCTAAAAGGAAAATTCATAGCACTAAGTGCCTTTAAAAAGAAATTGGAAGCATCGCACATAAACACCTTAACGACTCAACTGGAAGCCCTAGAAAAAAAAAAAAAGCAGAAACACTAAAAAGGAGTAGACGTCTGGAAATAATCAAACTCAGGGGTGAAATTAACAAATTAGAAACTAAGAAAACAGTCCAAAGAATCAACAAAACCAAGAGCTGGTTCTTTGAAAAAGTCAACAAGATAGACAGACCATTAACCAAACTAACTAAAAAGCAGAGAGACAGTATTGAAATCAACAAAATCAGAAATGAAAAGGGAGACATAACAACAGACACTGAAGAAATACAAAGAATCATAAGATCCTACTTCGAAGGCATATATGCCACAAAATTTGAAAATCTAAGGGAAATGGACAATTTTCTTGATCAATTTCACATGCCAAAGTTGAGTGAAGAACAGATAAACAAGCTAAATAGTCCCATTTCCCCTACAGAAACAGAAGCAATCATTGATAGGCTCCCAACCAAAACAGCCCAGGGCCAGATGGTTTCAGTGCAGAATTCTACCAAACTTCCCAGGGCCAGCTAATACCAATACTCTTCAAGCTACTCCAAAAGATAGAAATGGATGGAACATTACCAAATTCATTCTATGTGGTCAAAGTCTCATTGATACCTAAACCTCACAAAGACTCAACAAAGAAAGAGAATTTCATATCGTTTTCTCTTATGAACATCGATGCAAAAATACTAATTAAATACTCGCAAATTGATTACAAGAACAAATCAAAGCTATCATTCATCATGACCAAGTAGGCTTTATTCCAGGCATGCAGGTATGGTTTAATATAAGGAAATCCATCAATGTAATCCACCATATGAACAAACTGAAAATAAAAAACCACATAATCATCTCTTTAGATGCAGAGAAAGCATTTGATAAAATCCAACACCCACTCATGTTTAAAGTTTCAGAGAGATCGGAGATATAAGGCACTTTCCTCAACATAATAAATACTATATATAGGAAACCAATAGCCAAAACCAAACTAAATGATGCGATACTCAAGGAAATTCCTTTAAAGTCAGGAACAAGGCAAGGCTGCCCACTCTCTCCATATCTCTTCAATATAGTACTCGAAGTTCTAGCCAGAGCAATAAGACAACAAAAGGAGATCAAGGGTATTCAAATGGGAAAGGAGGAAGTCAAATTATCCCTCTTTGCAGATGATATGATAGTCTATATAAGTGACCCTAAAAATTCCACCAGAGAACTCCTACAGCTGATAAACACCTTCAGCAAATTGGCTGGTACAAAATTAAGTCAAAAAAGTCTGTAGCCTTCCTATACACAAATGACAAGCTTGCAGAGGAAGAAATTAGGAAAACTACACCCTTCACATTAGCCACAAGCAATATAAAGTACTTAGGAGTTACTCTAACTAAGCAAGTGAAGGACTTGTTTGAAAAAAATTTCAAAACTCTAAAGAAAGAGATTGAAGATGACATGAGAAGATGGAATGATCTTCCTTGCTCATGGATAAGGAAAATTAAAATAATAAAAATGGCCATCCTACCAAAAGCAATCTACATATTCAATGCAATCCCTATCAAAATACCTACACAATTTTTTAAAGACATTGAAAGTTCAATTCTGAACTTCATATGGAAAAACAAAAAACCCAGAATAGCTAAAACAATCTCCATACCTGATCTCAAACTGTACTATAAAGCAATAGTAATTAAAACAGCATGGTACTGGCAAAGCAACAGGCTGGATGATCAGTGGAATAGAATCGAAGACCCAGTTATGAATCCACACACATATGGTCATTTGATTTTCGACAAAGAAGCCAAATCCATTCGATGGAAAAGGGATAGCATCTTCAACATATGGTGCTGGCCTAACTGGATGTCTATGTGTAAAAAAATGCAACTGGACCCATATTTGTCACCTTGTACAAACCTCAAATCCAAGTGGATTAAAGACCTCAACATAAAACCAGAGACACTAAGTCACTTAGAAGAAAAAGTGGGAAGAGCCTGGAACGTATTGGCACAGGAGACAACTTCCTGAACAGAACACCAACAGCCCAGGCATTAATGTCAACAATAAATAAATGGGACCTCATGAGGCTGAGAAGCTTCTGTAAGGCAGGAGACACTGTCAAGAGAACAAAGCGACAGCCTACAAACTGGGAAAAGATCTTCACCAACCCTACATCTGACAAAGATCTAATATCCAAAATATATAGAGAACTCAAGAAATTAAACACCACCAAACCAAATAACCCAATTGAGAAATGGGGCTTGGAACTAAACAGAGAATTCTCAACAGAGAAATATCAAATGGCTGAGAAACACTTAAAGAAATGCTCAACCTCCTTAATCATCAGGGAAATGCAAATCAAAACAACTCTGAGATTCTATCTTACACCCATCAGAATGGCTGAGATCAAAAATTCAAGCGATACCACATGCTGGCAAGGATGTGGGCAGAGAGGAACACTCCTTCATTGCTGGTGGGAATGCAAACTAGTAAAACCACTTTGGAAATCTATCTGGTGCTATCTCTGAAAAATGGGAATAGGGCTTCCTCAAGACCCAGCTATTCCACTCCTTGGAATATACCCAGAAGATGCTCCCGCACACAACAAGAAAGTTTGCTCAACCATGTTCATAGCAGCCTTATTCATAATAGCCAGAACATGGAAACAGCCTATGTGTCCCTCAATAGAAGAATGGATAAAGAAACTGTGGTACATATACACTATGGAATACTACACAGCTATTAAAAAAAAGGAATTCCCGAAATTTGTGGATAAATGGATTGAGCTAGAAATGATCATAATGAGTGAGTTAACCTAGAAGCAGAAAGACTCAAATGGTATATACTCACTTATATCTGCATATTAGCCCAAGCGGCATGTCCCACAAAATCCTTCACTTACCAGGAAACCGAGACAGAGGGGAGGACATTCTAGTGGGACTCTAGATGAGAGAAGCATGGGAGAATGGCAAAATAGAAGGATCCAGAAGGTCCTAGAAGCCTACAAGTAGAACATTATGATAGGCAGATTTGGGCCCAGGGGTCCCACTCAAACTAAGGCACCAGCCAAGGACAATACAGGCGGTAAACCTTAAACCCCTACCCAGATTTAGCCAATGGACAGAACACTCTCCACAGTAGAGTGGAGAGTGGGATATTATTTTCTCACATACTCTAGTGCCTCACCTTTGACCATGTCCCCTGGAGGCGGAGACCTGGTGGCACTCAGAGAAAGGACAGAAGGTTACCAAGAAGAGACTTGATACCCTATTAACATATACAGGGGGATGTAATCCCCCTCAGAAACAGTCATAGGGGAGGGGAATAAGGCGAAAATGGGAGGGAGGGAAGAATGGGAGGATACAAGGTATGGGATAACCATTGAGATGTAACAAGAATAAATTAATAAAGTATAAAAAAATTTAAAAAAGAAGAGGCCTAAAGAGAGGCACAGGGAAAAAAATCCAGGAAAAGGCAAAAAACCAAATGAAGAAAATCAAGAAAACAGTCCAAGATCTGAAGGACCGTTGAAAGTCATTGGAAGAAACTCAAGAAAATACAAACAACCAGATGAAGGATATCAATAAAACAGTTCAAGATGTGAAGATGAAAATAGAAACAATGATAAAAACACAGACAGATGACAGAAAGGAATAAAAGAACTCAAAGAAGCATACAAGCAATATAGACCAAAGCTTCTCTAACAGAATTTAAGAGATGGAGGAACAAATCTCGGCAGTAGAAGATGCTATGGTAGAATTTGAAACAACTATTCAAGAAAATACTAAATCTAAAAAATTCCTGTCACAAAACATTCAAGAAATAAATGACACCATGAAAAGCTGAAATCAGAGGATAATAGAAATTGAGAGGAAAAATATGCCCACTTCCAAGGGCCAGAAAATATTTTCAACAAAATCATAGAAGAAAAATTTCCCAATTTAAGGAAGGAGGTGCATATAAACATACAAGAGGCCTATAGAACACCAATGTGAATTGACCAGAAAATAAAATCCTCCTGCCACATAATAATCAAAACTCAAAATATGCAAAATAAAGAAAAATATTTAAAGCAGCAAGGCAAAGAACCAATTAACATTTAATGGCAAACCTATGAGAATTACACCCAACTTCTCATCAGAGACCATAAAAGCCAGAAGTGCCTAGACAGAGGTCCTGCAAACCCTAAGAGACCACAGAAGCCAGGCAAGACTACTCTATCCAGTGACATTTGCAATAGCCATTGTGGAGAAAATAATATAATCCATGATTAAAAACAAATTCAAACACTACCTAACCACTAATCCAGCCTTACATAAGTTAATAGAAGCAAACCTCCAACCCAAAGTAACAAACTACAACTGAAATTACATGAGAAATTGATAACAATAACATCTCTAAAACACAATCACACAAGCATGCTACTGTAACCAACATCAAATTCAAGGGGCTTAACAGCCACTGGTCACTAATATCTCTCAACATTAATGGTCTCAATTCTCCAATAAAAAGACACAGACTAATAGAATGGATGCATAAACAAGACCCAACATTCTTCTACATCCAAGAAACACATCTCAGCCTCAAGGATAAACATTCCCTAAGGGTAAAAGGCTGGGGAAAAGTATTTCAGGCAATTGGACACAGGAAACAAGCAGTTTAGGCATTTTAATATCTAACAAAGTAGACTTTATGCTAAAACTAATCAAAAGAGACAATTAAAGACACTTTATACTCATCAAGGATAAAATCAAGGAAGCTGACATCACAATGCTGAATATCTATGCTCTCAATATAAGGGCACCAACATTTGTAAAAGACCTATTAACAAAGCTTAAACCACATATAAATCCCCACAAACTAATAGTGGGTGACTTCAACACCCCAGTTTCATGGAAGGATAGGTCATTCAAACAGAAACTAAGCCAAAAATTACCACATTAATCAATGTCATGAATCAAGTGGACCTAACAGATCTCTATATAACTTTTCACCCAAACACAAAGGATTATACTTTCTTATAAGCACCCCAAGGAACCTTCTCCAAATTGATTATGTAGTAGGTCACAAAACAAGACTCAACAAACTCAAGAAGATTGAAATAATACCTTGTATCCTATGAGATCACCAATATTTAAGGTTGGACTTCAACAAAAACAGAAATAACAAAAAGGCTACACAAATATGGGAAATAAACAACTTTCTACTTAATGAAACCTAGATCAGGGAAGAAATAAAGAAAGAAATAGAACACGTCCTGCAATTCAATGAAATGAAGGAACAACATACCCAAATTTGTGGGAAACATTGAAGGCAGTGCTAAGAGGAAAATTCATAGCACTAAGTGCCTTTAAAATGAAATTGGAAACAATCCACATAACCAACTTAACCACACAACTGGAAGTCCTAGGTAAAAAAGAATCAGAAGCACCAAAGTGGAGTAGATGTCTGGAAGTAATCAAACTCAAGGCTGGAAACAGTAAATTAGAAACAAAGAGAACAATTCAAAGAATCAACAAAACCAGGAGCTGGTTCTTTGAGAAAATCAACAAGATAGACAAACTATTAGCAAAACTAAGTAAAAGCCAGGGAATCACTATCCAAATCACCAAAAATCAGAAATGAAAAGAAAGGCATAACAACAGACACTAAAGAAGTACAAAATATCATAAGATCCTTTTTAAAAGTAATATATGACACAAAATTTGAAAATCTAAGAGAAATAGACAATTTTCTTAATTGCCAAAATTAAGTCAAAATCAGATAAACAAATTAAATAGTCCTATTTCTCCTATAAATATAGAAGCAATCATTGAAAATCTCCCAGCCAAAAAAAGCCCAAGGCCAGATGGTTTCAGTGCAGAATTCTACCAGACCTTCAAAGAAGAGATAATACCGATACTCTTCAAGACACTCCAAAAGATAGAAACAGATGGAACATTACCAAATTCATTCTACAAGGACACAGTCATGTTGGTACCTAAACCCCACAAAGACCCAGGAAAAAAGGAGAATTTCAGACCAATTTCCCTTATGAACATTGACACAAAAATACTCATTAAAATACTTGCAAAATGAATACATGAACATATCACTCATATGACTAGATAGGCTTCATTCCAGGCATGCAATGATGGTTAAATATATGGAAATCCATCAATGTAATCCACCATATAAACAAACTGAAAAAAAAAACCCACATGATCATCTCCTTAGATGCAGAAAAAGTATTTGACAAAATCCAACACCCATTCATGTTTAAAGTTCTGGCGAGATTGGGAATACAAGGCACATACCTAAACATAACAAAGGCTATATACAGCAAGTCAATAGTCAACATCAAATTAAATGGAGAGATACTCAAGTAAATTCCTCTAAAATCGGGTACCAGACAAGGCTTCCCATTTTCTCCATATCTCTTCAATATAGTTCTTGAAGTTCTAGCCAGTGCAGCAAGGCATCAAAAGGAGATCAATGGGATACAAATGGGAATGAAGGATGTCAAATTATCTGTATTTGCAGATGATATGATAGTATATACAAGTGACCTCCAAAATTCCATGAATGAACACCTACAGCTGATAAACACCTTCAGCAAAGTGGCAGGATACAAAATTAACTCAAAATGTGAGTAGCTTTCCTATATGCAAATGACTAACATGCAGATGAAAAAATAGGGCAAACTATATGATTCACAATAGCCACAAGCAATATAAAAGATCTAGGAGTAACTCTAGTCAAGCAAGTGAAGAATGTGTTTGGAAAAATCTTTAAATCTCTGAAGAAAGAGATTAAAGGTGACATCAGAAGATGGAGGGATCTGCTTTGTTCATGGATCAGGAGAATTAGCATAGTAAAAATGGCCACCTTACCAAAAGCAATTTACAGATTCAATGCAATCCCTATGAAAGTACCTACACCATATTTTGAAGAAAATGAAAGATCAATTCTCAAGTCTATATGGACAAACAAAAAACCAGAATAGCAAAAACAATCCTGTACAAAGATTCTCTGGATAAATCTCATACCTGATATCAAATTGTACTATAGAGCAACAGTAATTAAAACAGCATTGTACTGGCACATCAATAGATTGGTGGATCAATGGAATTGAATTGAAGACCCAGAAATGAATCCACACACATACGGTCACCTGATTTTTGACGAAGAAGCCAAATCTATTCAATGAAAAAATGATATCATCTTCAACAAATGGAGCTGGTCTAACTGGATTTCTACATGTAGAAAATTCCAGTTGGACCCATATTTGTCACCATCCACAAAACTCAAGTCCAAGTGGATTTAAGACCTCAACATAAAACAAGAGTCATAAAATTGGTTAGAAGAAAAAAATTGGAAAGAGCATGGAACACATTGGCACAGGAGACAACTTCCTGAACAGAACACCAACAGCCTAAGCCTTAAGGTCAGCAAATAATAAATGGCACCTCATGAGGCAGTGAAGATTCTGTAAGACAGGAGACACTGTCAACAGAAGAAAGCAACAAGTTACAGAATGGGAAAAGATCTTCACCAAGGACTAACATCCAAAATATATAAAAGAAAAAAAATACTCAAGAAATTAAACACCACCAAACCAAATAACCCAATTGAGAAATGATTCTGAGAATTAAACAGAGAATTCTCAACAAAGAATTATTGAATGGCTGAAAAACACTTCAAAAAATCTCAATGTTTTTAGTCATCAGAAGAATGTAAATCAAATCAACTTAAGATTCCATCTTACAACCATCAGAACAGCTAAGATAAAAAAATTCAATTGACACCACATGCTGGCGAGGATGTGGAGAAAGAGGAATTAATTGCTGATGGGAATGCAAACTGGTAAAACGTCTTTGGAAAGCTATCTGGTGCTGTCTCATAAAACTGGGAATAGGACTTCCTCAAGACCCAGCTATTCCACTCCTTGGAGATGCTCTGACAAACAACAAGGACATATGCTCAACCATGTTCACAGCGGCCTTATTTATAATAGCCAAAACATGGAAACAGCCTAAGTGTCTCTCAGTAGAAGAATGGATAAAGAAACTGTGGTACATTTATACAATGGAATACTACTCAGCTATCAAAAATAAGGAATTTCTGAAATTTGTGGAGAAATGGATTGAACTAGAATGATCATTATGAGTGAGTTAGCCCAGAAGCAGAAAGACTCAAATCTTATATACTTACTTATATCTGGACACTAGCCCAAGGGGCATATCCCATGAAAGTCTTCACTTACCAGAAAATTGGGATAGAGGTGAGGACATCCAATTTAGACTTTAGGTGAGAGAAATATGAAAGATTGGAGAAATAGAAGGATCCACAGGGTCCTAGAAACCTACAAGAAGAACACTATAATCTGTGGATCTGGGCACAAGGGTCCTGCTCAAGCTATGGCACCAACCAAGGACAATATGTAGAGTAGCATCAAACCCCTACCCAGATACAGCCAATGGAAAGAACATTTAAGCTGAAAGTGGGGACCAATTTTTACACAAACTCTGGTGCCCCATATTTGACCACGTCCCCTGGATGGGGGGTCTGGTGGCGCTCAAAGGAAGGATAGCAGGCTACCAAGAAGAGACTTGATACTCTAGGATCATATACAGGGGGAGAGGTCCCCCTCAGTCACAGAAATAAAGGAAGGCAATACTGTGAAAGCAGGAGGGAGGGAGGAATGGGAGGATACAAGTGATGGGATAACAATTGAGATGTAATATGAATATTATCAAAAAAAAGAAAGAAAAAGAAAAATATTTAGGATGATTAAGCCACACTTACTTATTTTGTATAAGATTACATAAATTTCATAGAGTGAGGTGTGCTCCTAACTGCTCAGGAGATGCATGAGACACCTGAGAAAGAAGTCATTAATCCTGGATATGTTACACTATTGTCACTTTTTTTTTCTGCTTACAGTTTCCTATGTATTATGGCACTGTGGTAATTTACCATTATTAGCTGTGCCTCTAAGATAGCTCAATTCCATCATTAGAACTGCCTTTCTTCCCACTAAACAGAAATATATGTTTTATAACTTTCAGATATTACTTAATATATATATATATATATATATATATATATATATATATATATATTAGGAATATTTTATTTCTACATTAAACATGAATGAAAAAATATTTTATTGTTCTCTTTCATAAGGAGTAATAATTTAATATTAAGTATTATATTATTATTTTTATGTAAGTTTAGATCATGTTCAAATAGATAATACATTTTTGTTATAATATTCACTACAATGAAATTCATTTTTGGACATATATCATAGGTAAATGCTAAAATGGCGATGTGAAAATCATTTCATCCCTTTTGGAGTAAATGCATCTGAGCACTGTACTTATGACCACCTGAAATAAGTCTGAGTAAAATACATACAAGATTTTTGTCTGATAACCCATTCAGAAACAAAATGAACATTTTCTGCATTAAAAAAAAGGATAACTAGGAACATCATGTAATTTTATTCATGTATTTTAGTTTTATGGTAGATTTTTCCACTTTATTTCTATTATCCTAAGTGTTTAAGTTGCAGTATACAATCCAGGTGTGTAATTATGAAATTGTATACCTAGGTGAGTCCTTTGAAAATATTGTTAATATTGCAGCAATGCACTGTAAATTTTTTTGGCATTTTATTTACTTATTTAAAATTTAATTAATTTACTCAGGTTAGAACTCAATTGTTATCCCATCACTAGTATTTTCCCATTCCTCTCTCCTCCCACTTTCATCGTATTCCCTTCCCCTAGGCCTAAGACCAAGGGGGACCTCCTGCCCCACTATATGGCCATAGGCTATCAAATCTCATCTTGGTTGTCTGCTTATTCTTTCTTTGAGTGGCATCAGGCCTCCCCACCAAGGGGAAGTGGTCAAATATGGGGCATCAGAGTTCATGTCAGATTCAGTCCCCCAATCTCCTGCACTGTTTTAAGTACCGAGAGAGGATAGTCTTATTTTTACTAAATTATCAGGTAGTACAATTTATTTTTCCTACCCCTGTTGACTCTGAGGCCAGCCACTAATGTGTTTATTTATAGTATGCACAGTTTGTTTTGATTTTATTTCTATCCACTACTATCTTCAAGGTCAATTTCATGACTTGATTATTTCCTGTGGATTTATGCAGTGATTAATCTTGTTTACACTTTCTAAACAATTTAAATTCATTTTCTTCTCTTTATTTTAGTTATTAACTGTTCACATTACAGCAATATAAAAAAACACTAAATTATTGTTTATCATCTAAAGTGGTTTTGTTGTGAAAGTAATTGTCAATTCTTAAATGTGATTTGTAGAGGTAAACTTAGCAAGTTCTATTATTTAAAACATTTTAACAAAGGATTGTGTGATGTGAAGCAATATTTTAACTGGCAAGAAATTTGTGGTAGATAGTTTTCATTCATATATGTCTCCCAAATAATATCATAATCTAAATTTTTTAAAAACATGATTGTTTTCAGATGTTATTATATGTATTTTTTAGACTTTTCCATTACTGGTTACTCTGATGGTTCCATTGAAGACTGTTGTGATGAGTACCCTCAGTGAAATGCAGATCCTCAGATTCTTGTGCCTATTATCATGACATCTATGACTTTTATGTTTTATGTTGTGTCAATACCTGGATTAAACACTAAAAAGGCCAGCCTGCCTCCAGTAACTTTCCTTGTCACAGTTTAATTACCTTGATAAACTTTCCAAGTAGAAAACAGAGATGGTGATAACCTCATAACATCATGAAGGGAAAATATGCAATGTAGTTGCCTTCCAATCCCAGGCGAACGAAGAGTATGGACACTTTCCAAGCTAAATGCACCTAATCATAAAACATTTAAAGGAACCAGTGGCTGCTTAGAGTGGGGACTAGAAACTCCAGAAAAACAAAGAAATATCATTTTAAACAAGACAATAAGTTTTATAGTAATTTGTCAAAATAGAATATTTGCCAAATTAAAATTGCCTCCTAAAACAAAGATCTCACATAGAAAAGGAGCCTTTGAGATCAGTGAGAATAGTATGAAGAAATGTATTTAAAATGTATGAAAAACTAAAGATGGAAGACAGCAATGAATTCATAATAAATCAGAGAAAAAGTAATTGGAGATTCTATTTGAAAAGAATCAATATTATCCTCTGGGATAACATGAGCAACAGTCCTGAGTAGATATGTAGACTTGACCTTGCAGATTACCAGACAGATTGAGAGTGTCCAGTGCTTCTAGTTAAATAGAAGAGGAAAAACACGAGATACAGTAGAGAATGATGAGTTTCACACAGAGTAGAGGAGAAATTTTTAAAATAAAAATTAATCTCTGGGAAAATAAAAGTATTCATGTAGCTGACTGACTGGATAAGACATTTCTGTATTTCAGAACAAATGAGTTATTTGTGCAGTTTAATGTCAGCCAGAGAGGAACACAACTTTCCACCTTTTGACATTTGTTTTGTAGTGTGGCTTTCCCCAAAAGTTTAAAGAGTAAAAAGGAAAAGTCAAAAGAGTAATTTTAGAATAAGAAAACTTGACAACAGTTATTGAGCCAATTCTTTAGCAAAGATTGATAGCTGGAGAATCTTGTGCTAGTGGACACTTTTGAAATGATATGATAAAATTTCTTATGTCCTTGATCTGCTTACACAAATTCATGACTTCCATCTAACTCTGAAAAATTGAGCTTTTCCCTACAGATAAATCTACAAAATATTTTCACATTCATTTTTTTTTCTGAAGTTTGTTAAAACCACCAACATCTTAGACAAGATCTGCAAACAAAAGCTGGACAAGGAGACTGCATAGGTAAATCACTGTGTACTATAGAAGATAAAAATATGATGATTTTTTAAAAAGTAGGTAAAAATGAAAATATGAGTAGATTTTAATAATTATAATTTAATGTTTAATTAAAACAAATTTCCCTCTAATAAAAAATATGTGATGCTAACATCTCATGTACTGATAATAAAAAAAGTAAAATTGTAAGTTTCTGAGGAAGTTTTTGTCGATATTGCTCTTAGAGTACAACCATTGTTTCTGTGTGTGTGTGTGTGTGTGTGTGTGTGTGTGTGTGTGTGTGTGTGTGCACTTAAGCATGCACTGAGTAAAAATCTTTGATTCTACCCAGATTTATCATGTCCTCTATGACTGAGATGTATTCTTGGCCCCCTGTTCTATTTATTTATAAGGATTTTCCTATGAGAAAATATATTGTGTTTACATTTCCTTTCCATTGGGCTAATATGGCAGATCCTGGTTTCCATTTCTTCAGAACTGTGAGTGCTTCAAACAATATATCAGTTCATTCGCTTCCCTGCACATGTGTTTGTGAGTACTCTCTTGAAATATAAACTCATCCATTCCCTGGACCACTTCTACTACTACTCTTAAGCCTCTAACATGTACTCTTGTGCCTCCAAACTGATCACTTCCCATTGGTGGGGAGGGCTGGTGGCACTGAAGAGGGGAAGTCGGCTATCCAGATGAGACTTGAAAGGCTGTGGTTATATTGTGAGGTAAGAGAACCCCTCTGTCAAAAGTCTAGGAGAAGGAAATAGGGTGAAGATGGAGGGAGGTTGGGAATAGGAAGATACAAGTGAAAAAAAAAATTGGGGTATAATCTGAATAAATTATAATAAAAATGAATTATTTTATCAAAGTTATTTTTCAACATTTAGAGTGTTTTTTTCTGGCCAACACTATTCCCCATTTTCTCTATTGTCAAGTTCAGCATATCTAGATTCACGTTAAGATCTTTGCTAGACTTGAATTTAAGTTTTATGAAGGGTGATATGTGTAGTTTTTTTTTTTTTTATATATACAGACATACAGTTTAACAACACCATTTTTGAAGTTGTTTTCTTTCAGTTATTATATATAATCACTGGTTAATAGGTGTGTAGATTTAAGTCTTGGTATTCAATTGGAGTCTATTAATCAAGAAGTCTGTTTGTATGCCAATACCATGCAGTTTTTATTACTATATCTATTTAGTACGGCGTGAAATCGGGTATGATGATACCTCTGGATGTTCTTCTATAATTCAGGATTGTTTAAGTTATTCTGTGCTTTTAGTTGTCCATATGAAATTGAGTATTGTTCCTTCAAGATCTGTAAAAATTGTTCTAGAATTTCATTTGGGATTGAATTGAATCTGTAGATTATTTTTTATAAAATGACCATTTTTACTATGGTTTTCCTACTGATGAGTGAGTATATGAAATCTTTCCATCTTCTAATAACTCCTACAATTTCTCTCAACAAAGACCTAAGTGTTTTTTTTTTCATTCATGTCTTTCACTTGTTTGGTTAAAGATAACCCAAGAAATTTCCAATCATTTTAAATCACCTAATTTTATGGAGTATAGGTTTTTAAATTATTACCTAATGATTCTTTGTGTTTTCTTGGCATCTATTGTTGTGTCTCCTTTTTTGTCTCTGATTTTTTTTTAATTTCTATATTCTTTCTGTGACTTTTGGTTAGTCTGAATAAGGATTTTTTTTTTCTATCCTAGCGATTTTTACAAAGAAAGAACAAATTGGGTTGAATAAATTTTTTAATTGCTCTCTTTGTTTCTATTTTATTGATTTAACCACTAAATATGACTATTTCCTACCATTTACTGTTTTGGTTATTCTTACCCTTTTTATTATACAGCTTTCAGGCATGGCTTAAAATTTCTGGTATGAGTTTTTTCCCATGTGGGCATTGAGCGCTATAAAGTTTCCTTTTAGTACTGTTTTTATTTTGCTCCATAAGTTTGCATATGTGGTATTTCCCTCCTCCTTAAATTCTAGAAAGTCTTTAAATTCTTCCTTCTTTCACCTTTCTTTCTTTCTTTCTTTCTTTCTTTCTTTCTTTCTTTCGTTCATTATTTATGTATTTATTATGTACACAGTTTCTGTCTGCATGTACACCTGTATTCCAGAAGAGGGTATAAGATCACATTATAGATGGTTGTGAGCCACCACGTGGTTGCTGGGAATTGAAATCAGGACCTTTGCAAGAGGCAGTGACACTTTTAGCCACTGAGCCATCTCCCCAGTTTTCTTTCTTTCTTTCTTTCTTTCGCCATTTATTATTCAGTAGAGAGGCTTTTCTTTGGTTTTGTAGGATTTTTGAGAGTATTCACAGGGTTATTTCAGTTTTCTTTTATCTGTTGAGACTTGCTTTGTGACTTTGTATGTAGTCAATTTTTGAAAATTCTCTGTGAGGTGCTGAGAAGAAGGTATATTCTTTTGGGTTCAGGTTAAATATTTTGTAAATATTTGTTAAGTCTATTTGCTTTATATAGTATCTATTAGCTCTAGTATTTCTACCCATTATTTCTCTGTTTAGTTTTTGATTGGCCTGGTTCCTGTGGTTTCTTAGAGTCTGCAGGACATCTATCCAGGAACTGTGGGCTTTTAGAGTCTCTATTTAAATTAAACTTATTTTGAATCTATGTACAAAAGTCTATACCAGTGAGTTAAAAATAACATTGTGAGTAACAGTTAAAGCATTATGTTGAAGAGTAGATTCACTATTCTACTTTTTGTCCTCTCTTCCCTATATATTTCTACAATTCTTTCTTTTTTTCTCCAAGCCCTGTCTCCAAACCTAAGAATTGGAGATAAAGGAAAAGAGAGACATTCTGAGTCCAACCTTGTTTTCTTGCTAAATACAACAAGTAATAACTTATAATCAACTCGTGTTGAAAATAAACATCTATGGCCCCTTGAAGGATATATGGCACCATTCAGTTAAATCTGGCTGATTTTGCATGAATAATACCTTTATAGGGGTGCAAATAAAATTGGAGAAAATGGTTAAATAATACAGGAATAGCATTTGTTGTCCTGTTTCTAAATGTTGAGAAATGCCAGGGTTAATTACATCCCTGTGTAGAAGAGTCTGAAATCCTGGACCAATTGGGATTGCAAGTTTTCTTTGAAGCTGTTCTGGGACCTGTTCTGTTTTGATGAGAAATAGCAACTGAAGCACTTGGTGCTGGAGCATGAAGGATGTAGGATGTCAATGTCCAGTAGGCTGAGAGGAATTAATCCTGTTAGGTCTGATCTAGTCTAGGTGTACAGTTATTTTGTTCTCAAGACATATAATTTCTCATAAGCATTATACAGTCCTAAAATTATAAATATGTAAGGTGTATGCTAATTTTAGATACATTGGTATAGAAGTCAAATGTAAGATTACTCTTCAAACACATTATATATATTTCTACTCTAATATTCAGTATTGTACCAATACAACTCAACTATAATATAAGGTTTACTTCCAATATTTTGAAGGTGCTATTGCAGGTTGTTTTGGAGAAGTAAGTTATATAAGTTAATTGTTAGATTTAATCATGGTCATATCAATTACTGGTCTATTTTTTCACAAGAATATACATCTTAGATGTAACGGATATATATGATTCTATAGAAATATAAGGTAAAATAATTAGATAAGTTCTTCAAAAACTTCAGAGAAATACAGAATATAGCATTAAAATTTTTTCTTACTTTAAAAATTCATTGATGATGAGATGAGTTAACTCCTGGCAACTCCCAGCCTACCTCAAAGAAGGTGATGAGCATCAAAGAACCTCCTTATGGAGATGGCTTCAAATATGGCAAACAAGCCACTGGGCAAAATATCTTCATTTCTACTACTAACAGAATTGTATCTAAAAATGGGCAAGGTTGGATACAGGTAGAGTCGATAGCCAATCTCTGTCAAGACAGGGAAAGTAAGTCCTCAATAGTTCCTGTCTCACAAATATGTCTGTCAGATATATTGAGCGAGAAGTCTTAAGATGATGTTACAATATTATAGAGAGTTTGAAACTGTTCAGGCAGCAAAATTCCTCTGTCATCTTCTTAATTGGGAAGCTGCTAACCTGCAATTCTTGTATGCTTATGTAATTAATTTTATTCTTTCTTAAGTCTCTGATGGGGTTGAAGATCAGATAGTTTCCTTTTATAATTAATATTACTTGCTTAGGAGTTAAGATGTTTATAAGTCTAGATAGATGTCTTAACTTGATAATAATGATATATGATAGATACTAATTTACATTTAGAATTTTGGTTCTACCAAGAAAAGAATGACGTTTTCTTTAAGGATGTCAAATACAAATATCAAAAACACTATGAATGTAACATTTACATAATTCCTAATTTTGTCATGGTTCTTCTTGGTGTAGGTAGTTTACTGTATATATGTGTGATAATATAAACTTATATGTAAAAAATAAAAACAATATTTAATAGTAGAGTCTCCATTGAAAATCAATTGTAACTTTAATAGGTCTGTCTTTATATTTGACTTCGCCTTTTTTCATTAGAGTTTTTAATAGTTGTTCTTTGTTCTATATGTTTAGTGTTTTGATTATTATGTGAGAGAGGAATTTCTTTCCTGCTGTTATCTATTTGATGTTTTGTATGCTTCTTGCGACTTAATAGGCATTCCCTTTTCTAGATTACAATATTTTTTTTAAATATTTATGGCCATTTTATCTGGGATTCTTTTCCTTCTATTCCTATTATTCATGAGTTTGATCTTTTCATACTGTCTCTGATTTCCTGTATGTCTTGTGTTATAATTTTCGTATATTTAACATTTTCTTTGACTGATGTATCAAATTTATTCTATTATATCTTCTTCAATGCCTGAGATTCTCTCTTTTATTTCTTTTATTCTGTTGGTGGAGCTTGCCTCTATATTTCTTGTTTGCTTATCTAGGTTTTTCATTTCTAGCATTTCATGTATGTGTCTGTTAGATTTTTCATTTCCAGAATTCTGTGTGTGTGTCTGTGTGTTGCTTCTATTTCCAATTCCATGACTGAAAAAGTTTTATTCATGTTCTTCAACTACTTGTCTTTTTCTTGATTTCTTTATTCACTTTCACTTTTTAAGGAAATCTATCATCTTCAAAATGTTGGTTTTTAATGTCTTTTTCTTGTACTCCATCTGTGTGTAATACTCAGGAATTGCTATAGTAGGACAGTTGAGCTATAGTGGTGACAAATTACCCGTATATTGTTGATTGTTTTCTTAGGGTAGCTTCTAGGGATCTGGATTTGGGGTAATTATAGCCGTTGGTGTGGCTTTATGCATTTGTCTTTGTTGGAGGAGAGTTCCTCCCCACACATTCCCTTGGTTTCCTCTCTGGTCTTCTTTTCTGTTTGGCCTATGGTTGAACAGGTATTCTTGTCAAAGTTGGGAGATGGACTTCTGTTGGTTGGAGTACATTCGGATATATACAAGTCTCAGCCCAAGTTGGGCCTGGGACAAGGTGATAAGGATGTGAAAAGAGATTGGGTATAGTGAGAAAATGTGGAATGTGTGTCAATGGAGGAATGGAGGATAGTGTCCTACCTGAAGTTTCAGCTGTCTGGTCCAGCAGATAATTTTTTTTGCTTTGTTTGTTTGTTTTTTGTTTTTTGTTTTTTTTTACTTTTTATTTTTTTATTAATTTATTCTTGCTACATCTCAATGGTTATCCCATCCCTTGTATCCTCCCATTCTTCCCTCCATCCCATTACCAGCAAAGAATCTTAACTTCAGTTTGGGAATGGGATTAGTCAACGAGAAGAGGAGGGGATTAGTGGATTGTGGCATCTAGAGAGTGGGAGCCTAGCTAAACTTCTGGAGGCTCACATAACCTTTTTTCTAATAAAGCATCACTGCCCTAGTTAGAGGCTGAGACACTGGGACAATAATGATGTGAAGAGGATTGGGGATAGTTAGGACCACTGAAAGAGTGGCAAAAAAACAATGGGCAGGTCATTTAATTGAAGTTTTGGCTTCTGCCTTTGCCTCTGATCTATCAGAGAGTATTCAGCTGAATCATCTACCTATTATCTGGCTTGTGTGGTTTACTCTTGAATAGAAGATGTCTGTCTGAGTTGGGGGCTACAACATGACAATGAAGGAGAGAGGTATGGCAGGAGAAAATGGAAGTAGATTGTATCTATGGGAACTGACTGGGGATGGGAAATGTGGAGAATTCTTTGGCTTGACAGCTTACCTGGAGTTCTGGAAGATGGTGTGGCTTCGGATCCAGCAAGAAGTCTCCACTTGAGTTTGACTACCTGTCATTCTGGCTGTTGTCCTGTTTACTTGTGAAATTTGATACTTTTAGAAGGTGGGATATTGTTACTTTTTATTTGTACAACTGTGTACATGTTTATAATTGATCTTTTGTTACATTCAGAGGGGTATAATGACTCATTGGAGGAATAAAGCTTAACTTTTTTCTCAGTAACATGTACATATTACATATATTTAATTTGAAGACCATCAATTGAGAAAATGTGATGTTTTTTTTTTAACTGTGGTGCACATTCTTCCATCCTGGAAATTATTTTTCTCTTACAGTATATTTATTTGATTTGTCCAAACATGAATAATAAACCTGTGGTTTCCAAAGAACTTGTGGTTTGCTGTAAAGTTAAGAAATGTTATAGGTAAATGTCAGATTTATGCCTGGGTGTGGAATATGGTTTCTAAAACTCAAGCTTTGCAGATGCTGCTTATTCTGTTAGTTTTGATTTGTTTCTTGTATTGGTTCTTTACATTATTTATTTATATTTAGGTTTTTGGCAGCCACTGAAAGTCAATCTAGTTACTTATCTATTGATTGTCAGTTTCTTGGATGCTTTGATCAGTTAAGATTCCTGTCCTTTACCATATTCCATATTCCACTTTGGTAGTTTAAGAACCTACACTAGCCTTTTCTTTCTGCTTATACAAGCTCAAACTCAGCAATGAGAGAGCAATGGCCTCTTAGGACACCCTTAGCCAGTCTATAAGTCTACATAGTTACTCACCTATCTATACTCTCAGAAATAATTCTTAATTTTCTGAGCCTCCTTTCTAACACTCTTCTAAATATTCTGTCATATGAAACAAGTGGATGCCATGAGAGTCAAGTACACTGATGATTTTTGTCAAATTTTTTGGAGAGAGACAATGCTTCTAGGACTGTCAGTAAATTGGCTACATCATTAAAATGGAAATAAAATTAATATTTAAAGTGAATCATATTTTAAATGTAAGAGTACTCTGGATTAGGAATTCCTTAAGGGATGTAAATCTATCATGACCTCTTCCTTGTCTGCAAGGATCTAACCATTGAAACCACCATAGAAGCATAGGAATGAAATACAAGCTCCTCAAGTCTAAATTGCACAATTCCTATTTTGCAAGATCAGTCCATTTTCAACAGCAAACACTCAGTGTTAGCACTAATTTCATTCAAGAGCATCAACCACATTGATTTTCATAGTCTCTGATCCTCTTTGTTGCTTTTCTAGAGCAGTAGGCTTCAGGAGAATTTCATACTGGCATATAACTTGTTCTGCTGTGGTCACTTACTATCTAAATATAATTTTAGATGTATCACTCAGGAACATCATTTTTTACAGAACATAGTTCTAAATATATTCAAAAGTTAACATTCATAATAAAATAGTCTTAAAATGCACATAATGTTAACTTTTTAAAAATGTGAGTTCAAGGGGAAAATATTCATTGTCAAGACTAACATAATTGAAATATACAGTTTGTTGACTCATTGCTTTGTGAGTGTCCAGGATCTTAAAAAATATATATGATGGCAGAAAGTTGATTTCCTTTATATTATAGATGCAGAAGTTAAAATTCTAAAGTTGACACATAATTTTATAAGAGTTTCCATGTAAACATTTAAATAATACTGAAAATATTTTATGCATCATTTCAATTGTTACCATTATCTTGCATTTCATTTTTTTACTTTCCATTTTCTGATAAAGTACATTTAAAGTCATGTACTATTGCTGAAACCCTCAGCAATATTGGTAAGAAATTAATGCAAAATGGAAAACATTGCTACCTGTGCTCAGGAAAGATTTGCAAAACAAAATATTGTAATGAATGCATGCTTCATGCTTCCATTGGCTGGAATTTAACGCTACCAATTTACACTCACCAAATGCCTTTGGATTGATATAGTAGTGTCATATATTTTAATTTTAATATCTTCAATAAACAAGAGAGACTTCCTCATTGAATTATGAACTTAAAGCTTTACTGGCAGTCTGTCATCAACCAGGATACAACTGAAGCCCTGAGTAACAAACAGCTTGCTCATATCCTCTTGAGAGAAGGAAAGTTAAGAGGTGAGTTTTAAATCAATTTCAGCCTTTCAGTGGGAACACATCCCAAAACAGGGAAAAACATATGGCTCTCCATAGGATTGATAGTCTCTATGACTGCAAGCTGGGAGTCAGTGGCGAGCTTTGAAACACGGTCATTATCCAAGGTGGATTCTGGATGAAGGAGCCCCGCAGAGATATCTGCATGGAGATTCAGTGAAACCACAGGACATAACCTGGGGCATGATAAAGAGAAATAATGAGACTTGGTGCAGCCTATCATAAACCTCTAATGCAGGTATGGAAATTGAGTACGTACATCAGAGGCTGCACAAAATTAAAAGCCAGGGCTCTAAACCAAGAAAATGCCAGAGCCTCACAAAAACTCACTTAGTTCTAACCACAAGGCTTTTACTATAGAGGAAGTCTGTAAGCAGGACAAGTTTGTCTTACTAAATAATTATATAAAGTTTGAAAAACAACAAACACGGCAACAAATTTTGAACCTGTAAAAAAAAAACATAGAAAGAAATTGAAGCCAAATTAATAAAGTGCAACATGAAAAAATTTGCAGAATACATCTCATAAATTTCCTAAAGAGAAATTTTAATTATGTATATTAGAAAAGAATAGATCTAAAATTCAATAATATGAATTTTAAAAGAACTAATTCACCTCTCTCAAAATGAAAGAATTGCAAAAACATCAAACAATCAGAAACAAAACGGTGACTTAATTTCAAAGATTAATAAGACAATCTATTTGAAATAAAAAGAACAAAACTATAGGAAATATGCAAGATTAAAAATACTATTAAAAGATTATTTGTCAATTTAATTTTGATACATAACTGCCTTAGTTACTTTTCTTTTGTTGTGATAAGACCCAATAGTCAAAGCAAGTTACAAAAGAAAGAGTTTATTTTTGTCTTAAAGTTTTAGAAGATGGGCCCATGATCATCATGGCAAGAAAGAAAGTGGCAGGCAATGAGGCATGGTGTTGGTACAGTAGCTGAAAGTTCAAAATTTCATCTACAAGTAGGAAGTTTTGGGGTCTGGGATCTTGCAAATAATAAGGGCAGGCCCACCCGAGTCTAAGGTAAATGAGAAAAAAGTTATATTCACCGAGGGAGGCTGGTTTTTCCTGTAACTAAGGTGAATCTATGGTAAAAGGCATTCAGCAAAATGGTTTACATATCTGAGAATGGGGGTCACTCTGGCCCTTCAGAAGCATAGAAGGCTCATAGGAAGTGGTATGTTACTTTTTAAATTTCAAAGCCCTTTCCCAGTTTCACATGTTCTCCATCATGGTCATATCTGTTGTGACACATTGCAAGGACTCCAACACACCACCAAGGAGCTGATTCCAGAGTGTTAGTACTCTGATTGATTCACCTTTTAGCAACTATCTTGTGGTAGAAGCTAATTGATTGTGTCCAGTGGACCAAACCATACTTGTTTTCCTCAACCAAGAATATTTCAGTAATCTCTAAGTATTTACTGTTTAGCCATTGCTCAGGGTGATTTTTAAATATTACCAGAGGTACGTAGATCGAAATTGTTGAGTAAAACATCTGAGCCATGTGGTAATCTCCAGGTATTTATTGATTAGTTCATTGTTAGGGGTCATTGTTAAACATTATAAGAGTTTAGTTGTCGCAGTGCACTTGTGTGTGTGTTTGTGTGTATGTGCTTTCTTCTTCTTCTTCTTCTTCTTCTTCTTCTTCTTCTTCTTCTTCTTCTTCTTTTTCTTCTTCTTCTTCTTCTTCTTTTTGGAAACTGGAGTTTAGGCTGAGGTCATTTTCTCTTAAAATGGAGTTTCCTTATCAGAAATGGGGTTACACCAGCCTCACATACCTCCTTTCTTATATAACCACTGAGGCTCAATCATGGGCATCGGGGTGTTAATTCCATTGGATCCTTAGGAATGCAGCTATACTGAGACCTAAGCACCATCAGTTGTATGGTACCAATGCTTTCCCTGATAAATGTGACTAACCTGTTGAATATACAAGTCTCCATTGTTAATAAGAGTGGTAAAATGGGCAGGGGAGATAACAGTGTGGAGATCAGGATGGTCATTCATGGAGAGGAGTTTAACAAGGATTTGAACCATCCTTGGACCTGTTCTCACTCATGCTTTTGCTTAGTTGGGCCCTCTCTGACTTTTGGCAGGAATTCTTAGACCATTCCTGAATGGACTATATAGAAAAAACATTTCTCCTCGAGGGTGGCACAAAGCCCTCCCTGTCCTAGGAAGATTAAATCTAAACCCCTTATGTTTTGAAATACTACTTCTCTCAAGGAGGGTGGTGACTCTGGCACGTGAGAGATCAAAATCTCAAGCCTCTCAATGTCTATATCTATGGCTGCTCTTAGGTCATTGTAGTGCTTGTTCTGCATGACCAAGGAGATGAACCAAGTCCGGTTCTGGCTAGGCCTACACCTAAGAGCACCAACAAAGTGTTGGCTGTTAGCAGCTCTCCTAACTCTGATTGAGGTTCCCTCTAAATGAGTAAAAAGTTCTTGTTCAGAGTGATAAATCAGTTTGGCAATCAATTGCACTAATACACAAAAGTTACCAGCCTGGTTGATTATCTTTTCTTAAGCAAAAGGGGTAAGCCCAGTGGAATAGGCCCACCATGCATCTTGAGAGGAGTTATGAGGTATTTTTTAAATTAGACTGGTGAGTTTGTTTGCAAAGGTGTGGGTGAGTGGTAGGGACACTACCTATACATGACTGTATAGGTACCATTGACTATCTAGAGGCAGTGAGCTCAGGAGAGTATATGAATTAGGCATCATCAGGTGGATGTCCATAGCTCTTCTGTTCACCTCAGATAGTTCATGTACTGGTCAGCAGTCCTTGGAGTGGTGCTGGCATAGTGGAAAAAAGAGATATTCCAGGAAGAGTGACATGGCTTCAAAATTCTCTGAACCAGCAAACTCCTGATGTGTGAAGCTATCCCCTTGCAAGCATCTAAGGGTATCGGGTACTGGCATACCCACATGGGATCTGCCTCTGGATTTATTTTGACAAACACAGGAGTCCTATGTTTTGTTAGCCCCAGACCCCCAGTTTCGGCCCATGCTTTTGGGGCCCATGGGGACATACTCAGCCATTTATCTATTGCAGGGCATGGTAGGGCCAGTTTTTGGTGTAGCTGGTATTCATCCTATAGACACATAGTTAGTACTTGAATGGGCTTTCTTTCTTGATTAAGGAACTCATCGCCTCCTGGTTGGAAATGAATTTGAGCTTCCAGGTTAGTAAGCATGTCCCTTCCAAGCAATGGATAGGGACAATCAGGAATGACCATAAATGAGTGGGATACCCAGGTCCACCACTCTTTTGTTAGTTCTTAAATACTTTTCCATATCTGTGGACCCAGGAAGTTTTGTCAGATATATGACCATGTGGCTTAGGCAGAAGCAAGTGCTGAGCTCATTTATCTACCAAGAACTCAATGAGCTTCCCCTCCACTTTAAGAGCTACCCTAGGCTCAGAAAGGCGCACCATATCCTATCCCCTCTAATTTCTCATCTCATCCATAGTCAGGATGGGGGCTTTTGGGCAGCCTCTGCTGGGTTTTGTGCATTCCTTAGCCAAGTGGTCCTCCACTTTGCAGTAAGCATATTAATTCTTCCCAAACCAGGGGTGGTCCCATCACTGAAACTTACCTTGTCCCTCCACCGTCCTCTTTTTCAGTTGACCTTCATGTTTCTCTGGTTCTACCACAGTGATGGACAATATAATCTGAGACAAGTTTTGGGTCTGCTGGTTCTCAGCATGTTCATGCTTTTCCTCTGTTGTTTCTCTGCTATTGTATACTCTCTCTGCTACTGTCATGAAGTCCTGAATATTCTTTTTCTTTTTCCTAATCTATTTTCTATAATTTTTCCTAATACCCTGTGCTACTGGTTGATAAAGTATATTATTATGACTGCATTTGCCTCAGTCATTTCGGGGTCCATAGGAATATTTCTACAAAAAGCTTCCTGAATTCTCTCTAGGAAGACTGCAGGCCTTTCATATGCTCTGTTGGACACCTCCTACCTTTGCCAAAGTAGTGTGCTTCCAATCAGCTGTATTCAGGGCTCAAAACAATGTGGTGATAAATCTGGAGCAACTCTTTACCTAGTGCCATGTTGTAGTTGCAATCAGGTCAGGACAGAAGGAAAAAGATGGTATCAAGATTGGCAGTAGATTGACCACTATCTTCAGGAACCAATTTCCTGGCCTCATTCTGGATTCTCTCTTCTTCTGTGGTAAAGGTAATCTGGAAGAGCTGCTGACAATCAGCTCACCCCCACCTCAGCTTGCACCATTCTCTGCCTCCAATCTCTCTCAAGTGCTGTGAGGGAATAGGGGAATATTGGTAGGGAGAGGGAAAAATGAGTTCTTCAGTTTCTCCTTGGAAGACTGAGTACAGTGTCATGGTTGGCTTAGTTTTGGTTTGCATTTTCCTGCTGTGTTCTCTGGGAGTCTCTTCAGCCCTGCCAAGACTAAATCAGGCTACTGTTTCTATGGAAGCAGAAAGGTCTCCAGGTAAGAGAGCTGCAAATTAGATTTTCCCAGATGACAATGCAAGGTACCTGGTTAAGGTGTCCCATACAAAGATGAAAGGTGGTTTCTCAGACTCTCCCCACAGTTCCTAAATCAAAGGTGGGCCACTCCAAGCTACAGAGAGTGATGCACTTAATCTTTTTAACTTCTAAACTTAGGTTATGAGTGTGCTACCAAACTTCCTTAAAGTGTCCTGTCATAAGATTCAATAGGATGGTTGCATTCTGTCCCATTGTCTCAGTCCAAGTCAAAAGACAAACAGTACAGTCAGACAGCCAAAAACAATGGACAGACAGAGAATAAAACAGAACAAAACTCTGCTCAATAGGAGGTGGAACAGAAATTAGGATGATGGCCTCATGCTATCCCATGGAAGTGACCCACACCATCCTCCAGGGCACTCTGTCCCCTCCAGAAGGGATTGAATGCCTTGCAGGTCCTCGGAGGTGGCCCACCAGCAGAACATCCAACTTAGACCATCTGCTGACCTGCTGAGAAAATGGGACCCAGAATTTCTCACAGGCAATTTCATGGACATAGAGCTATAGAGGCATTTACAGGCCAATATCTATAGTCCAGTATGGGGATCCTGGGGGTATTGGGGATCCTAGACAAGGCCTCAAATATTGTGCCCAGATTGCAAGGATCTGAAACAACCACCAAGGATGCTATTTCAATACAAACACCTGAAGGTGGTATTATTTAAATTTGAGCATGGGTTCACAACTGTCACCGATGTAGCAGATCAGGATTGAGGGCCTTGAGCTCCAAATTAACAGAGTTTTTATTTGGTTTACAGTGAGGTCTGAAGAATTCCAGCTTGTCACTTCTGTGATTGATTGACATTTTAACAACTATCATGTGATATAACCTGATTGCTTGTGTCCAGTGGGAAGAACCATAACTGTTTTACTCAACCTATCAAAAAGAACACCTGGGTAATCTATAAGGTATTTAGTGTTTACCTATTGCTAAGAGTGATGGTTAAACATTATCAGAGGTTCGTGGCCAGTAATTGTTGGGTAGAACATATGAGCCATGTGGTAATCTCCTGGTATTTACTGATTAGTCTGTTGCTAGGGGTGATGGTTAAATTTTGTCAGAGGTGAGTGGTCTAAGCACATTTTTATGTTTGTTGTTGTTGTTGTTGTTGTTCTTCTTCTTCTTCTTCTTCTTCTTCTTCTTCTTCTTCTTCTTCTTCTTCTTCTTCTTTTTCTTCTTCTCCTTCTTCTTCTTCTTCTTCTTCTTCTTCTTCTTCTTCTTCTTCTTCTTCTTCTTCTTCTTTTTCTTCTTCTTCTTCAAAACTGGAGTTCATGCACAGGTCATTTTCTCTTAAAATGGAATTAACTTTTCAGACATCACATTAGGCAAGCCTCACAGTATCCATCCCAAATAGTTCCTCCAAATGGAGAACAAGTATTTAAATATATGAGACTATGAGGGGCATTATCATGTAAAGGACCACAGTAGCCATCTTTAAAATGGAATGTATTACATACAGAAAATATTACCTTCCTAAACATTTTGTAATTTTAATATTGAAATAATAATGAATGGCTACATTTAAAATAAAGAAAAAATTTAAAAAATATTAAGTAATCTAAATAATATATATTTCTAAGAAACATATTTTATTTTAACATAATCATATTAAAACATATTTTGTATATAGAAACAAAACTCTAATAAATAAGAGAATGCCTACTCCATAATATTTTAAAGTACATTGTGTAAGTTCTACTCATGGAATCTAATTTATTTTACAATCAATCACAATGTGAATCCAAAAACAAGGAGGTGGGAAAATGAGAAGTCACCTGACGCTGACCATTACAAAACATAATTAAACTCTCATTTAACAAATAGCCTATCTCCAAAACCTGAAATAGGCTGCCTAGAAAGCTATTTAATTATAAATTATGAAAGTGTTTACCTGGGTGGTGTAAAGCACCATGGGGACAGCCTCAGCCATGGCTTCCACCATCCAGTACAGTGGTTACTAATAAGGCAAAACAAGGAGAAACCTAAAGGCATGCTATTTGAAATAAATGTATGAAGTTCTTTTTGTCAACAAAATACATAGAAAATATTCAAGATTTTTTCATGAAAACTGTGATAAGTGAAAAATGACTTTAGAAACATTACAGTTTAGTAGATGAGATGATGCTTCTCTGTATAAATTACTGTTATGCAAGGTGAAGAGTAAGGCTCTCATTCACGGAATTCTCAGAGCCAGGTGACCTTCCGGTACCCCAAAGTTCAGCACAAAACCAGCAGATAACCCTTGCAAGATGGCTAACCACAGGGGCCCAAATAACAGCACCCAGTGAGAGAAGAGTCCTTAAATCAATAAAGTAGCAAGCAATTGAGGAGGACACCCAGTCTCAAACTCTGGTCTCTGTATACACTCACAAATATATGTTCACAGCACACATATACATGGTGGAAAAGATGTCAGAAAGTTCCTTAAAAATTGGTATAAATTTCCATATGCCAAATTAAAAGAAGTGGGGAAATAAACTTTAACATGAATTCTAAAATATAAATCAAATAAAGTAAAATTCTTAAAACTTAAAGCTTAAAATCATTTCTAAATTAAATTGATATAGATCATCTTTCATCCTCCTCCACCTCCTCCTCCTCTTCTTCCTCCTCCTCCTCCTTTTCTTCTTCTTCTTCTTCTTCTTCTTCTTCTTCTTCTTCTTCTTCTTTTTAGAAGGAATTTCTCTGTGTAACACTCCTGGCTATCATAGACTCACTTTGTAGACCAGGCTGGTCTTGTACTCTTAGAAATTCCACTTGCCAAAGGCATGCACCACCATGCTAAATTAATCTATTCTTGTTCATTCTTAATTCTTTACACACTGATTGGATTAGATTTAATACACCTCATTGGATATCCAGATAGCCTCTTTTATTGCTTTGAGAAGCTTATTGTAAAATTAGTTTTAAAAATAAACAGATGCGGGCCCATTCAAATTCTCATGAAAAATTTCTGCATAAGTGGTAGATTGATCATAAGCATAGACAAAAGGACAACTTAAGATAGAAAAAATACTCAAATGCTATTGGAACAAGTGAATAACAATGTGTGAGTGAAAGCAAATTTAATTTCAAATATACATATCACACATACATTAAGGGTGAAACTCAAAACAGATAATGTTACAGAAAATTTGAAAATTAGTAAAAAATAGCACATTATTTTTGCTTCTATATTATTGACAACTATATCCTTATGAGATTTGAAATATAAAATTTTTAATTATTTAAAGGTATAATTTTGAAGCTTTATTAAGTTTCCTCATAAGTAACATATTTTTGTCTATCAAGACTTTACAGTAGCAAAGTGCAAACTCACCATGCAGTATGGAATAGTCACAGTGCATGCACTTGAGGAGGACAACCAAAAGAAAGTTTTCAAAGGTCTCCTGTAAATCATTAATGTAAGACAAGCAAATTGATGGAAACGGGAATACATTTCAAAGTGTAGGAAAGAGGATACATAATAATTTCAGGGTTAGGAAATAGGCTTCTAGGGACATACTAATGAAAAGCATCAGTTGCTGATCCTGACATCATAGTGGATGTAAACATGTTTTCGTTTTACATCCACTACATGACACAAAGGTCCAGTTTAGAAATGTAGGATTAGATAGTAGAAAGATAAGTAGTTTTCAGAAAAGAACAACTCAACTATTCTTTCATCAGCAATATTAATGTAATCAACCACATTGGGAAAATATATAAGAATATTCTGGATATGATATGAATCTGACACTGTATTTTCAATCATAAAAAAAGGAAGTACATATAGATTAACAGATATATATATCAAAGCTGTAATTTTAAAGATAACAATGATGAGGGATACTTTCAAAACTCATCAATAAAAAATAAATAAGCCCATTATAATATACACATATCATTTCATAAATTATATAATTGTTAAAAATAATGAGTACATGACACACAGCTGCAACATATTTAAATGTCAAATATCAGTACATTAGTAAAAATAAATAAAGTCTAAGGCAGCCAGAAATACACATTGGTACTTGTATAATGTTTACAAAAAGAAAAAATTATCCCGTAGAAATGAAATCCTAACAGTTATCACATAGGAAATTTAAAATAATTTTAAAGGGGGTAAGAATATGTAGTATTTTAATAGAAGTGTCACTTAAAGTTATTCAGTAGCTACTTCAGCATTGTATTTAAAATGTTTGACTCAAGTACATGCCCATACTCTCAAAACTTAGGAAGTTGAAGAAAGGAAATTTTAAACAAAACTGCCTTATTCTAAAAGTTAGGTCTTGTCTCAAAAGGTAAAACAAGAGGCAACGATAACCAACAAATGCAATTTTTGACTGACTGACTTAAAATATACAATTATTTGTAATAATAAGTATAAAACTATATTCTTATGTTGTAAGAAATTACTCCTATGCAAGTACTGTTTCTTAGGAAAGATCTAATATGGATCATTTAATAAAAATTAGCATATGGGTTGAAAGATAGATTAGTGATTATGAAAGTATATTACTCTTAATAAGAACCTTCATTCATCTCCCAGTATAATCACTGGGCAGTCTATATGACCTATAATTCCAGCCAAAGCAGACAGAACACCCACTTATGACCTTTGTGGGCACCATACACATATACATATGTATAACTGCCCTAACCACTTTTGCATATCTATAAAAAATAAGTAAAAATAAAATATTTCTAAAGTCACAAAACCTAAAGAAAAATATTTCCTTTTAGTATTATTTTATGAATTATAGTTATTACCAAGAGAATAGTGACTTATAAATAAATGTTTAGTGTGGTCAAATTATAGTATAATATTTAAATAAGTATTTTCAAACAATGCCATTTTATCAAGTAGAAATCACAATCCTGTTCTATTTGTAAAAATATAATCACATTTAATATTTTATTAAAAGAATATAATTACATTAAAAACAAATTCTTGTTATAACATTTCTATAAATTTTGAGATTACAAGATTTCTTTTGAAAAATGTTTAAATTTACAAAGAAGCACTTATTTAGTAGGGCGAAATATTTTATGAAATATATGCAACATTTTAATAACAAATATTTTATTATTCACTATAAACATTATTTATAATATAAATAACTTAGAAGTGAAATACTTAAGGTAAAAATAAGTCATGGACTTTTTTTTGTGTGAGTTATGCAGGATTCATTTCTTATGCATTTTTTCACCCTTTTCTAAAAAGGAAATGTCATTTCAAATTAAGATAGAGGGGAGCAATTTTCTTCCCAGGCTTTCAGCACTGATAACCCTGCATTAGGAGATAAAAGGATGTTTTGTGAAGCTGTAAACATGCAAAGTCTTGATGTACATTGAAGATAAAAAGTCCCAGTTAAGGAAACTTTGGATGCATTTGCCCTTAAATAAACAAATCTATTTCTCAGATAGAGGTGCAAAATGCAGCCAATCACTCATGTTAGTTGTAGATTCCTTTCATGTTTACACATTATTTCTTACCTTCACATTTTAAGTCTGGTTTTGTTTTTAAGTAGAATGCACCTTACTTTATTAGAGTATGAATAATTGTTGTTTTTATATATGTACACAACATAGTTTTACCATACCTACACCACATTATCACCTTCCGAATACCCCCAGGATCTTTCATTTTATCTTCAGCCTAATTGCATGGCTCCTTTGCTTATTGTTATTATGATTAGCTTCCTTGAGTCCAATTAGTGCTGCTCAAGTGCAAATCAGTGTGGGACTGTCTTGTGGCATGGTACCTTTTGTAATTATTAGAGACAATATTTCAGAACTTCAAGAAAACCATGAATTTGCTTGCATATATTAATTAAAAATAAATTTAAAATGATCATCATAGCAAAACAGTGACTTTTTTGTTTTTATTCATTCATCCATTCATTTATGTGGGGGGAGGCATGGACACAGCATCTTTCATGTGTTGAAGGTAGAGGACAACTGTGAGGAGATGGTTCTCAGCTTCCTCCTTGGGGGATCAGAGGTGACACTCAAGTCATCAAACATGGCAAAAGGCTTTCTTATCTTCTTGGTAGCCTTGCTGACCAGTGTCTTTAAAAACAAAACATGTTTAGCTCTCTATTCTATTTTTTAATTGGTTTCTTTTTTGGTGCTGTTTAATTTCTCGAGTTTTTTTAATATATATCTTGAATATTAGCCTTTTGTCAGATGTAGGGTTGGAGAAGATCCTTTCCCAGTCTGTAGGCTGTTTGCTTTTTGTTTTTTGTTTTTTGTTTTTGTTTTTGTTTTTTTCTCTTAACAGTCTCTTTTGCCTTACAAAAACTTTTTAGCTTCATGAGGTTCCATTTATTAATTATTGACCTTAGAGCCTGAGCCATTGGGGTTCTGTTCAAGAAATTGTCTCCTATGGCAATAAGTTCAAGGCTCTATTCCACTTTTTCTTCTAACAGATTTAGTGTGTCTTGTTTTACGTTGAGGTATTTAATCCACTTGGACTTTAGTTTTTTACAGGGTGATAAGTATTGGTTCATTTTTATTTTTCTACATGTAGACATCCACTTAGTCCAGTACCATTTGTTGAAGATGCTATCTTTTTTTCCACCATATGGATGTGGCTTTTTTGTCAAAAATCAAGTGTCCATTGGTGTGTGGATTTATTTCTGGGTTTTCAATTCCATTTCATTTTTGAACATCTTTAGTCATCAGGAAAATGAAAATCAAAATGATGCTAAGATTCCATCTTATACCTTTCAGAATGGCTAACACCAAAAACTCAAGTGACATCACCTGCTGGCAAGGATGTGGAGAAAGGGGAGCTCTCCTCCATTGCTCTTGGGAGTGCAATCTTGTACAACCACTTTGGAAATAAATCTGGCACTTTCTCAGAAAATTAGAAATAGTGCTACATCAAGACCCATTTATACCACTCCTTGGCCTATACCTGAAAGATGCTCTACCATAAAAAGACATTTGTTCAGCTATGTTTATAGCATCATTATTCATAATAACCAGAATCTGGAAACAACCTAGACATCTCTCAGCCAAAGGATGGATAAAGAAACTGAAGTACATTTACACAATGGGATATTATTCAGGTATCCAAAACAAGGACATCTTGAAATTTTCAGGCAAATGGATGAAATTAGAAAAGATCATCATAAGTGAAGTAAAACAGACCCAGAAAGAAACTAATGATATATACTCACTTATATGTTGGTATTTGCCCAACATAGAAGTCATCAGAGAAATTACAATCAGCAGGGATTTGTGATAGATACTTCAACTTGTATCTACACCTAGGGAGATGAAGAGAGTTGTATGGAAGAGGAGGCTGTGTGGAAGGACTCAGCAGATGGTCAGGAGTTCCACCTGGAGATCACCAAGGCCATTGGATCTGAACCCAGGAGGCCTGCACAAACTGAAGCATCAACTGATGACAAAGCATGCCAAGTACCTTCACCCCCTGTTCAGTAGTATCTGATGGAGAGTTCATGCTCCAAATGTATAGGGAGGGGGTGAGAGGAAACTGCCTCTGACGTGAATGTCAGTGCCTGAGATTAGATAACTGCCCCTTGCCAGGGAGGCGTGGACGACACAGAGGAAGGAAATGAAGGCTACCCTGATGAGACTTGATCGACTTCAACCAAGCAGTGGGGGAGGATGCCCCCACATCAGAGGTCTAAGGGAAGGGAATAGGGTAAAGGGGGAGGGAGAGTGGTAAATGCAAGATAAAAGTGAAGGGATAACAATCGGGATATAATATGAATAAATTGTAATAAAAATAAGAAGAAGAAGAAGAAGAAAAAAAAACCAACCCAAACCAAACCAAACCCAAATAAAACATAATATTTTAAATTCTAAATGCATTGTTCTTGTCATTGTTTTAGGGAAGGATATCACAGGAACTTGTGGTGCTAACATCTGCTTACATGAAGAAGACAGTAGCCTCAGATTTCTTCAGCTGCTGTGATTCCATGGTGACCATATTTGTTCACGAGGAGGTACTAATACCTTTGTTTGCTAATGTAATTTTTATCTTCATGAGTGAGGGGAACTGATGTAAAAATACTATATAAAACAAAGGTTGAATGAGTAGTGCAGTAAGATAAAGCACACGGACAAATCCCTTTTTAGTTAGCTTCAGTTCTTTTATCTAAAATATTTTCTCTAAATTAAATAAATTGTTCATTTAAAAACAAATTGACATTATTCTATTTCTTCAGTTAGAATCCTAGAGAAATAGATGCTTGATAAATCAAGAACACAATTTTCACAGAAAGAACAATCCTCTGTGGATTAGTGACAAATCTTTTCCTTTTCTTAACATGGATTGGAAAGAATATTGAATTTCTGTCTCTCTTAGTGCCAGGTTTTGTCCTGTGTGTCCCTACTGGACTATGACAAAAACAAAACAAAGAAAAACCAAAATAGATTTCTTCCATTAAAGAGAAAATAGGGCATAACAAACATTCCATAGTTATATACTGATATTGCAATATGAATTTTTAAACATTATTAAATTTTCTGATTAATTTTTGTATTTAAAGATTTTACATTTCTTTAAATTTGTTATTTGACAATTTAATAAATACATCTAATACATGCTGATTACTCCTGTTATTCATTTATGCTTATGCCCCTCTTTCCTACAAACCTCTTCCTCACATTCCTATTTATTTTCTTTTATGACCAATCGAGTTTAATTGGGGCCATGACTGTGACCATGGGTTGGACATGCAGACTGAAGTTTTGTGCAGTCAACATCAGGTACACAAAAGAAGACACTAGCTTACCTTTTCCTAGATTTCAATCTCTGTATAACATAATAAGAGGGATACTAGAAACAAAATCATTATTATATTTCATTTAAAAAAGAATGCATAGCTTAAGTGTCACATGGAATGGCAAATGTATTGAGTGGTGAGTAATCATTATTACTGAAAATTATTTGTATCAGAATTTTAAGAACAAATGAGTTCCTTCACTTAATCTCAAGAATGCCTTGATTATTCTGTAGAGGGCAGCAAAATATAAACAAATAAATATTGGAAGTTTACTGACATCAACCACTTAGCAGCTGCTTTGTTCTACAAGCAAGGAGTGGAATATACCTGCATTGATGTAGAAGTATCATGGCTAATTAAAATTCTTTACATTAGCATCAGGGTTTGCTTGTATTCCCATTTATCTAATCTCTTCTTTATATACACAGTCACTGAAGCTGAACAAAACCAGTAGATAAAATTAACACACAAATTGTTTTTACTCCCTTTGGGCAGGAGAAATCCTGTTTACAAGGAAAATGATATTATATATAAATATTTATGAAAAATAACAAAAAGTCAAACAAAATCACTGAGTTTTTGTGTAAACTAGCAGCAATAACGTGAGGTAGACTATTTGATATACATATTAATAGTTCTGCTGTGTCATAAAATAATACCTTTGGAAAACAGAACCATTTGTCATCAATAATTAATTTTAAGTTGTGCCTAGTAAGAAAAATTGAAGACTTAATCAATCAATATTGTTACTTACTATCACTATATTTATATTATTAAAAGCTTATTTCTCTATCTCCTTCATACCACAAAAAACAATTTTTATAAAGAATTTATAAAATGAAATGTTTTAATTGTTGCTATTCCAGAGAGAACATTCCATCTAATGAGAAGTGTAGATGGAAGAACTTTAGTGTGGGCAAAATCCTCTACATCAACACTAATCTGTGTTTTTTTTTTCCAGAAATGCACAATTAATTACCTTTCAAAATTTAATTGCCACTTTTCTTTTAAGAAAGGTAAAATGTACTACTTACATGGAAATTTCACAGATGGTAGGTATCATCACCTCTTTTTATTTAGTTAAATATTTCAATCATTGATTTTTTCATATTCACCATAATTGTACTAAGAAAGCAATTATTTATGATAGTGGATGAACTTGAAATGTATTCAATGTGACGTTAAATTCAGCTGGGCATGGTGGCACATACCCATGTTTTCAGATATTCAGGAGACTAAGACAGCATAGTCACTGGACCCAGAAATCTGAGGTCAGTTTGGCAATATAGTGATGTGTATTCTCAAGACAGAAAAAAACAAAGGTTAATAGAAAAGGGTATCTTTATTAAATTATAAATAATGTCAAAATGGCTTAATATGTATCCCATTAGTCTACAGTGATGTATAACTATTATAATTTTTCATAAAATTTTCTGAGTCCTTACCATAATTTATTACTTTTGGACTAGATAATGTATGTTATAATTGTCCTCTGCATAGCATATGTAGGATTTTATGTAGATCTAGTGCATGGCTGATTTTAAAGTGATTATATTCTTCCATTAATTTTAAAATTATCTAATCTCCCTAGATGCTGAAATAGCATGTGAAAAATCCAACCACTATTCATGCTTAAGTCTTGTAGAGATCAGGGATAGAAGGCTCATACTTAAACATAATAAAGGCAATATACAGCAAGCCTATAGCTAACACCAAACTAAATAAAGAGAAACTTAAATCAATTCTACTGAAATCAGAGACAAGACAAGGCTTTTCACTCTCTCCATAGCTCTTCAATATAGTACTTGAAGTCCTAGGTAGAGCAATAAGGCAACCAAAAGAGATCAAAAACATACAAATTAGAAAGGAAGAAGTCAAACTATCACTATTCACAGATGATGTGATAGTATACATAAGAGATCACCAAAAAAATTTACTAAGGAACTCCTATTGATGAAAAATACATTCAGCAAAGTAGAAGAATACAAAATAATCTCAAAAACAATCAGTAGCCCCCCTGTATACAAATAACAAACAGGTTGTGAAAAAAATTATGGAAACTATACCCTTCAAAATAGCTATGATTAATATAAAGTATCTTGGTGTAACTCTAAACAAGCAACTTAAAAACTTGAAAGAAAGAACTTCAAATTTCTGAAGAAAAAAATTAAAGAAGATAGCAAAAGATGGAAAAATCTCCCATTCTCAAGAATTGTGAGAATCAACATTGTAAAAATGGCAGTCTTATCAAAAGCAATGTACAGATTCAATGCTATTCCCATAAAAATTCCTACACAATTTCTAATAGACCTTAAAACATCAATTCTCACCTTAGTATGGAAAAATTAAGAAGTGAAGATTATTATTATATACAGCGGGAGGAGTTCCCCCATAGTCATAATCATAGGGGAGGGGAATAAGGGAAAAATGGGAGAGGGGGAGGAATGGGAGGATACAAGGGATGGGATAAGAATTGAGATGTGATATGAATAAATTAATAAAATATATATTGAAAAAAGAAAGATGATTGATTCATGTTGATAATTTATTGTACTATTTAAGATATTTAGACAAAATTTTATTATTTTATTAGCCAGTATATTAGAGTATTAATGCTATGATTGATTCTTTACAAAAAACAACAAACTGGATATAAGAAAGAGAAGTGCAAGTAGATATTTATTTTATTGGCAAATTTTTGCAACGTCATTCAAACATATTCTCAAGTCCTCGCAAATTCTCCTTAACTCACTGCCTTGTAAACCACAGAGCTTCATGTTCTTTCTCTTTTGCAGCAAATAATCAAACGAACCAAACAACAACAACAAAAAACGACAAAAACAAACAATCTCAAGAAAACAAGTGAAATCCAAAAAGAATAAAAGCAACCATCCCACTAAATCAGCACATCAACATACACACACACAACAGAAACACAAACACACACACAGAGAGAAGGGGGACCAGAGACAGACACAGAAATGGAGACAGAGGGACAGACAGATGCAGAGACAGAGAGAGTGGCTGTGGGGAGTCAAGGAGACAGAGAAACACACAGAGATGTTATATATACAGCAACATGGAGTTCACTTTGTATTAGTAAACTACTCCTGAGCATGAGAACTGTCATGGAGTGTGATTGACCTACTTACCATCCTGCAATGAAAAAAAACTGACTTTTCTTTTCACAGCGGCTAATAATTGCAAATAGTTTCTTAGTGATAAGACTGTCTTTTGCTTGCTTCTTCTTTGTCCTGGGTATTAGCATTCTTCTTCAGTCTGCCTACCTGTGATGTCATTGCTTACCTGCCATGTGGATGTGGCCCTACCCAGGGCTATATAAAAGGACAGTCCTATCTTTCCCCTCCCTCTTATTTTTTCGCTCTCTCCTTTCTTCTGCTCTCTCTTTCTCTGCCCTTCTCTTTGTCTGGGGTACCACACCCACTTTCCTTCTCTTCTCATGCTCATTTAATAAACTCTGTAACATAATATCTGGCATCTGGTACCTTATTACCCTATTATCTTATTGCCTTATATCTTACATTAAACATAAAACTGGCATTTATTTTTTAAGGATTTAATTTTTGCAGGTCTTGTGTGTGATGTCACAGTCTCTATAAGTTCATATGTACATCAACCCTTTCTTCTGGAAGACAGTTTTTGTGGTGTCACTCAGAATCTCTGGTTCTTTTACCCTTTCCACTTCCTTTTATGGATAGATATCTGAGCACTGAGGGTAAGGTTTGATAAAGATATCTTATTTAGAAATGAGTCTGCTACAGTCTCTCACTGTCCATATTCCAGTTTGACTCTATATTAATTGTCATTTATTGCAAGGTACCTCTCTTAATCTGTAGGTGTAGTAATGTCTTTAGGAGTTATTTTCCTGCTATGGTAATTTATTAGAATAATAGTTGTTCATTCCATTGTTAGGGAAAGTATGATTTTCTCAGATTATACTGAACTCCAGGATGCTACAAAGAAATAATGAGCGTTTCTTGTATATTTTTAAAAAGAAGTAAACATGAATTTAGAAGTGTTCTTTTAAATAAAAAGAAATAATAGATTTTGAAACTGGTTAGAGTTTTTAAAGGTGCATATTATATTAAGACAAAATTATTATAAGGCTTATTAATATATTTAACTCAATAACTTATCCAATATTTTCTTTAGGTGACAGCCTTAGCAGTCATGTTCTTCTTGCTGGTAGTTATGCCTTAAGGGACTACTCCCTGGACTTTTCCCACTGCTCTTCTAATATTCTAATCAAATATATTAGTGCACTGAGTAAGACATGTTTAGCTTTAACATCGATTTTCCTATATTTTTGCCTTTTTATTTTTAAATATGAGTGAGTGTGTGTGTGTTTGTGTGTGTGTGTGTGTGTGTGTTTGTCTGTGTCTGTATGTCTGTAAATAGTCTTTATAACCACCCTCTTCTTTAGTTTACTAGGAGCCTGTGGACCACATGGTATCCAACTAACAGTGTGGTAGAGGAAGAAGAATTATACAGAACCCACAGTGAGACTTAGAATTAAATGTATTTTGCATTTTCTAAAATCTCTTTGAGAGGATGGAATGATTTCTTTGTTGCATACTAGGTTATTTTACTTTTTGGTTACTTTTTCTCAAATAAAATTCACATTTCCAATCTCCTTGACTTATGTTATTGCTGCTTCAAAGCACATGTTTTTTAAGACTCTTCATATATAGACATAGCACACAGAACTATTCAATGGTGGTAGGGAACTTATAACAGACCAAAGTAATTATTTTTCCAAAGTCTAACTTGGTAAACCTCTATGTTTTAATTAGATTTGGTAATAGAAGTAAGGGTGAGAGGTTACTGACAGGAACATGTCAACTCAGATGCAGTTGCCCAACCCAAATGCACACAATTCACAGGAGCTGATGCTTTCTGAAGATTTGACTGACAGGTATATGAAATCTCTTGCTAGTCATTCTTCTGAAACACTAGTTATTCATTCAATTTTCACTTTTCTTAAGTCTCATGAGCCCCCCTGTCCTTCCTAGAGGAAACGTTTCAATTTGGAGAAAAATGCTATATAATCACATATAAGATTTTTTCTCTTTAATTTTCAGAAGATAATAGAATTGTAGATATTCTCACAAATGAGTCTTAGCCTAATATTATTTACATTCTATTACACAAGAATGACTTTTTATAATGCATATTCAACAACTCTTTTTTTCTATAAATGTTACTAAGGAATTATTTTGATGGACATAAATTAGGTGTTCTTTGGGTTTTGTTTTGTGTTTTTGTTTTTTAATAGTAGATGGTTGTAATGTATTAGGCTGATTTAGTGTTCATTCTTTTTATTTTCTCTTTCAAATTCATAACTTTTAAATATCCAGGTGAGGGTACAGCTATTTAAATATATAACCTATCACATATATACTGAATATAAAGAATACAATATAATTTTAGCCACTTCTAAAAGTATAAAATGATGGGCTGATAAAAACAATGAATTCCTACTTAATTAAGGGGCCATAGCCATGAGGCTGGACAGAGGGCTTAGAAGGTAATATGTTTAGCATGCAAGGACCAGGATATAAGCTTGGATATGCAGCCTGAACTTAAAACTGGTGTGGAAGCATACCTCTATAATCTACTAGCTTGTTGATCAGAGATGGACAGAGCCCTGAAATTCATTTGTCATCCATTTTAGGCAAATAGATGAGGTTCATTGAGACACCTAGTCTCAAAATATGAGGTACACAAAATTTAATCAATATTCTGGTGAAATGACACACATCATTAGATTTAGCCATAGAATACACGAGGTGGTAGCAGGTATATCTCTTTGAGATAGAAACATGCTTGGTCTGAATATCAAGTTCTTTGCTAGTCAGAGGTATGTATGAAAATTGAGACTGTTTCAGGGTGATTTTAAAACTGTGTCATTTGAAGTTAATGTTCATGAGGGTAATTTTTTTTCTTGTTTTTCAATAAAAGTTGAATGTTCTTTATAAAACCAAATAATAGGGGACTAATCAAAGAAGGCATTGGACATTGCTCTCTAGCATCTGTACACACATATATAATAAATGTCAGTGCACATAAACTCATGAATACAAGCATACATTAAAACCTTCACTCACACACACTAAGAGCTATAACCAGAAGATAGAGAGATGGTCCACAATTAAGAACATTTGCTGTTGTTATGGAGGTAGTTTCAAAAATGTTGATAACTTCATTTCTAAGTATCTGACACCATCTTTGGCCTCTTGTGGCATCAGGAACACAAATGGCTGCATGTATGCATGTATACATGTAAGAAACCACACACATAAAATTAAAATAAATAAATTTAAAAATAAAAGCTTTAGGTATATTTACAGCCTTTTAATATACAGTCCAGCATGCTTGTTACTAGCAAGGAATTACACTGCAGTTCAAATAGAGTGTCAATGTTATAAAATGAAAAAAACTAAATGAAAAATCATCATAGGAATCTGAATACAAATCTTTAAAAATTATTGGCAAGATACCCTGCCAGTGACCCAGATCTCTGATTTTCTTATCCTTGTAATCTTCATTTTTTATCTAAATGTAAATAAATAAAGTCTGCAAGATAAGGATTATAAAGTTTTATCATAGAGCTTTCACATAGAAGACAGCAGAAGACTATTGACTACTGTTAATGAGTATTTCATTGATTTTTTTGTATTTTTTTTAACTTGCATAGTGGAGTAATTATACTGTGTAACAAATAAAATACTAGCTGTTTGTTTTGATATTAGACTCTAGAAATCATCTTATCTTACAATGTATAAATCCTCTTACTCTGTATATTTATGAACCAAGCTTCCACCAAAACCTTTGTATCAAATTTGCTGTCGATGTTTTTTTCTGTTGATGGTATTGCTTAATTACCCCCCTGGCAATGTATGTTTCACAGATGGCCTTTGGGTTCCTAGGCAGAATATGGAATAAATGGTGAGACCTAGTGCCATGTTATCCTGCTGCCTAGTAGCCAGTTGTCTGTATGGGGAACCTCCTTACTACAATGGCTTTGAAAGTTCCATAAGAAGACACATAGTGATTGCATATAAACATCAGAGGTTTAAAAATCACACAAATGTCACATTTTCCATTTCCAGTCTTCCTTCCATCACTGGGTGCTTTTCCTTTTTTATTCTCTAGTCCCTAGAGATCTCTGAAACTAAATATACATTAAGTACTGTCAAATCATTAAATGTGTCAAGAATTCTAATTCCCTGCTTCGATATTAAACTTTATTTGTCATTTAAAAATTCTGAAGACAGTTTTCCATGAATAGGCCTGGAAATTTCAAAAATCTCCTAGCTCTAAAATTTTAATATTAGATTAATGAATGTCAATCACTAATCATATGTCAGGTCATCTTTCTTTATAAAATGCAAATTACAAAGAAAGATAATATACTATAATGTGCTAATGCTCATAAATATTTGCATCTGAGAAAGAGAAAGGGTCTACACTTTGGAAGGAGGACAGAGAAAATATTTGATACAAGACAGTTTTGTAGCAGAAACTGAAAAAAATGCAATTTGAACAAAGGAACAGGAAATAATCTAAGTGAGAAACATTTCAAACATTTTTGTATTAAAGATTTCAAATATAGCAGGAAAATCAAACATATTCTTAGACTCAGAAATCCAACTTCTGTTCTTCAACCTCTCTTACTTCTATTTTCATTCATTCCTTTATTTTTCTCCAGTCATAAATAGACAAACTTGCAACTCTATCTTTATTTACTTTGTACCTTGTTTGTGTGTCTAGAAATTGTGTGTTTAGAATAATGACATTGTATATTTGCTTTCTGTTCTGCTAGAGTTTAAGGTTGATATTTGCTTCATTTCTTCTCTTGGATTATGTATGGCTTTAGGCTCAGTGAGGTAGTCTTTGTAGTTCACTTCAAATAGTGTTTGGTATTTTAAAGAAATTTCTTTCTCTCTCTCCCCTTTCTCACATGTCTATGTCCATGCATGCATGCATGGCTGTGTGTGTGTGTATGTGTGTATGTGTATTTGTGTATGTTTGTTTGTTTGTTTGTTTTTTATTTTTCAAGACAGGGTCTCTGTGTAGCCTTGGCTGTCCTGGACTCACTTTGTAGACCAGGCTGGCCTCGAACTCACAGTAATCCGCCTGCCTCTGCCTCCCAAGTGCTGGGATTAAAGGCATGCACTACCATACCCAGCATATTTGTGTGTGTTGTGTCTGTGTCTATAGAGTGTCAGGTAGAATACAAATTTGTAACTCCAGCTTCAGATGATATAGCATTCTCTTTCCTCTTTCTGCTTCCATGGTCATAGCACACAACACGCAAGCCAAGCCACTGAGTTCTCTGCTAGTTTTAAAATTAATGCTGTTCAAATTGTTTTACAGCTCAGACCATTTTTATAATTTTAAAATGATTAAATACTTGCATTGAATTACACATGCATATATTTTCCATCTATGTATGTAAAATTTATTTTTCTTGTATTTTGTGTATTAGTTTGTATGGCATCAGAAGCTTTAAACATACATAGTTTCAAAATTATTGTGGTTTGTATATATCTATCTTACTCACTCTCACACAAAACTCTTGGACGTTTTCTTAGTTATGTTTCTGTTGTGAAAAAATACCTGACAAAAATATCTTTACAGAAAAAAACTATTGATTTGGGCTCACAGTTCAATGGTGTAGTTCACCTTGGTGGGGAAGTCACAGCAGCAAGTGGGAAACAGAGAGTACAAATGGTGTGCCCAGCTTAACTTCTCCTCCTTACTCAGAGAATGGCATCATTGAATTTTAAGATTGGTCTTCCCACTGCAGTTAATATAACCAACACAACCGTTTCACAGGCATTTTCAGAGGCTAGAAGATGTTTCATGGCTGAGCTTGGGAATTATCCTGTATGTAATCAGCTTTTATCAATTTGAAAATGAACAATAGCCCTCATAGGCACTTAAAAGAAGATCCCATTTTATTTGCTGTTACTTGGGCTTTCAGTTGCACCAAATCAGGTTTGATACCCTATGAGCATATACAGGGGGAGGTAATCCCCCTCAGGAACAGTCATAGGGGAGGGGAATAAGGGGAAAATGGGAGGGAGGGAAGAATGGGAGGATACAAGGGATGAGATAACCATTGAGATGTAACAAGAATAAAGTAATAAAGGAGAAAAAAAAGAAAAAAATAAAATTTGCTTTTATTTTACAGTAAAAAAGAATGTCAAATTATACAGAAGAGTGATATGGAGTAGACTATACATTTGCATAGACTACAGATCCTTAAGTTAGATGTATAAATAATATTCTGATTGTGTTCACATCTTTCTGATTACTGCAAACACTGGTTCAGACAATATGTTCTAGGTTTAAAGGAGAAGAGGCTATACATTTTAAGGTTGAGAGACACCACATTTGTTTACAGGATAAGAGCTGGCTCAGTGCAATGGTCTAAAGTTTACTGCATTGATATAGGCTTTTTTTTTTTTGGTAGAGAATAGAGCTTATTATATACACTTGAATACATAGCTGCTTAATAAATCAGAATTATTAGCATGTCAATTTATCCAGCATAAGGCTTAACTTTTCTAGCTATCTCCATTTCTACTTCCCATTACTAAAAAAGGGAGGGGGAGGGTCTAATCTATTCCATAACTCCTTTATTCTCTTTTCTCTATTCATTCTTCTAGAAGTTCAAACTCTACATATTTGACTTTGGATGTTGTTGTACACCCAGGTCTTGTCTTTACTTTCACTTTGAATACCATTTCAAAGAGAATGATAAAATGCAGATTTTGCTACCACCAATTCTATAGCATTGTGAAATTACTATTTTCTGTTTTCCAAAAGACAACCAAAATGGTTCTATCAAAACTGTAAAAGCTAAAACATGACAACAGCACATTTTTAGAAGCTTTTAAATAGAGTGTAGTGTCAACATGGCATACAGATATATACTATAATAACAGGGCACCCATGACAGCTTTAAAAGTCCCTAAATTACAGATTAAGCAATACCAAGGGCTTTGCAAACCCTAATTGTGAATAGCTGAAGAAAGTAGAATCCTCTGACAGTTTGAGCTCTATAGTTACTATTGGCAAGTAGTTTGACTCGATAAAGATTTCAATTTTTTCTCTTAATATGTACATAAATGATGAATAGGAATACCTACAGAGTTTTATTTACTGTATAACTATGGAAGATTCTATGACTTCCATTAATACACCATTAAATCTTACTTTAATTTACTATATGAAGTATATGTATGTATAGGTGATATATACACATATATAACATATATACATATGCATATATAATACATATGCATATGTATCTGGAGACATACATTTCTAAAAAGTAAAATTATATCATCTACAAGGAGGTAGGTGAAATTGCAAAATAAAAGTGAATCAGACAAGCAAATATTGTATGTTTTCCTTTATATGTGGAATTTATATGCATTTATAACTCATTGTATATGTACTTATATATCATATGGAAACAGAAGTGTGGGATTATAGGAAAGAAAGGGAGCAGTCACAAGGATAACCAGAGATTATATTACGGCACAGTAGACTGATATGAGCAAAGGGCATATATATATATATATACCAATACATATACACATATGTGAATTAAACTTAGAAAAGCAAATCATTATGCTTAATAAAACCAATAGAAGAGCAAAAGCATTTTGAAAATTAAATATACTCAGGAGGAATATGCTACCTGACATCATATATATAACCAAAAGGTAGTGATATAATAAGCTACTGGGATGATATGAAAACATCAAAAAATTAAATAGAACAGAAATCTAAGAAATATATGCATATATATTTAGTCAAATAAGTTTCATTAAGGTTACTTTTCCTTTTCAGTATATTCTATTGAAAAACTTGTATATCTACTCTCAATTTCATGAAACTGCATTAACATCATAGATGAAAATCTAGAACACCTCGACACATTGGAGACAATGAAGACACAGACACAGGAAAGAATTTCCAAAAAAACATTGTAGAACCAGAATAGAACCAAATTATAATAAATGCGACACAAGAAGAAAAAAGCTTCTGCATCATATGAAAACAATTAATTGAGGAAACAATTTATGGATTGGAAGAAAACCCTTGCTAGCTATATATCTGACAGAGGATAATATCTGAAGAATAAAAAACCTAGAAAACCATAACAACCACTTAATCAATAGAAAAACTAACAACAAGAATAACAATTTCTGAGGAATGGCTTATAAAAATGTTCAACGTTCTTATTAGGGAGTGTAAGGAAAAATCATACTGGAATTTCATCACTAACTAATTAAAATGACTGCCATTAACCAAAACAAACAGCAACAAAAACCCAAATGGCCTAGGTCAATCATTCTACCACTAAAGTTCTTGCCCAGAAAGCAAGAGGACCAGAGTTCAGATCTCCAGAATCCAAAGAATGTTGGTGCACATTGAGACCCACTTATTCTTACAGACTTACAAAACATAAAAGAAGTTGACCAGGGAGAGTAACCATATTATTATATTCTTTTTTTTAATCTAATCAATTTATAATTTCTGGCAGACATAATTTAAACAAATTTTAAGGAAACATTCTAACACTTGTCTGAAATCATGGGATCCTAATATATATTTTTGCGTAATTATTTTCGTTTATAAAAAAGGAAGAGAGGAATGAAAAAAGTGAGGACAAAAAAAAAAGATAGCAAAGGTATTCAGGAGAGAAGGAAGGAAGGAAAGAAGGAAGTAAGAAAATAAAGATTTACTGAGATAGGGAGAGAGAAAAATCCATATTTCTCCTAAAAATGTTACAATATAATGTTTTGGTACCAAAATTAATACTATATAATAACATCACAATATATGAATATTTCTGATTATTTTGAAATTTTCCTTTCAGCTATGATTTTTAAGAATTAGTTAACTAAATATGTTAGTGTGTAGTAGAAAATTATTCAGTGCAAGAAAAGAGTTTCACAGCAAATATAAGAACCTAGATGATCTGTTCCTCATCACTAAGTAGACCCACTAAGGTATCTAGACTTGGTCCCACTAAAGGATATCCACATACAAGTCCAGCTTAGATAACAGCAATTCGCAAAGTTATCCAATGATCCTGGCAAATTGGGAAATGTTTATTACTACATGAGATTCAAATCTAGCCTTTGATCTATGAGTTTTCTGTCTTTTTTTTTCCCTGTTGGGGAACTGTTCCATGAAGATTTTTATTGTATTGGACTCTTGAACTTTTTATATCCTCTTCCACTTTTGTTTACTTTTTTCTTAATATTGCTATCCCTGCATTGAATTCCATTTCATAATCTGGATTGAATTCCTTGTTTCATATAACTGTCTAAATTCTTTTTTTTTTTTTCTTAAACTCATTTCTTTAATGAGTTCAAAATAAACTTATCACTACTTTGAGTATTTGTCTGTAATTTTTTTTAGGTTACTTGCATCAGGATTGAGAGCTTTGTAAGTATATAATCTGCTTTGGTTTTTAATATTCCTTTTTTTTGCTTGATTAAGACTACTGAATAAATTTACTTTTGTTATTTATTGAGATTTTTTAAGTAGACGTGTTTGCAGTGATCAGTAGAAACTATTTTCATTAAGTCTGATATACTAGTTCAAGGAGTCTGATATACTAGTCCAAGGAGTCAGAAAGTGGGGAATAATATAAATAAAGATTGCAATGAGGTAAAGATATACTTTTAGGTAATGTACAACAAGACAAAGAGACTATGCAAAACAGGCTGTACTGATTTTGGGAGAGGAAAAAATGGAATTAAAGAATAATGACAATATAAATGAAAAGGCTTATAAGGCAAGAACAGACTGTGGCTTAACTGTCCTGCTAAAATATTATTGGTCAGTAAGCAAAGACAGAACAGATGTTGAAAAAGATACAAAGGTGGATACAGGGTATAAAGTGTGATGGAATGATTCCCACAAATTCTTCCCTGTTGTCTATAATCTTGCCTGACTGCTGGGAAATGTATCTTAAAACCCTATTCTCCTTTGTGAATTTTCCTTTGGGTGATTAGATTACTGAAGCTGCACAGATAGGACTTAGCATGCATTGTCTCAGATCTCATTACACCTCTACATGTCGTTTCAGAGGTACAATAGCATTATCAACACATTTGAATTAAAGAATATTTTAACTCATGAAGGCAAATCTGCTCTTAGGTCAGTTATTCACTAAATGTGTTATATAATTTTTTTTTCAGAGAAAATGTTATATAAACATCTAATGTGTTCAGAACATATCATCCTTTTACTTCTACCATTTCTAGGAAGTCTGGACCTTTCAGAACTCGATTGTCCCAAGTTCAAAGAGATTGTTTTTCCTAGGTGCTGGAGAGATTGCTCAGAGGCCTGGAGAAATGGCTCAGGGGCCTGGAGAGATGGCTCAGGGGGCTGGAGAGATGACTCAGGGGCCTGGAGAGATGGCTCAGGGGGCTGGAGAGTGGCTCAGGGGACTGGAGAGATGGCTCAGTGGTTAAGAGCACTGACTGCTTTTCCAGAGGACCTGGGTTCAATTCCCATCATCACCCAGATGGCAGTTCACAATTGTCTGTAACTCCAAGATATGACACCTTTACACACATATACATGTAGGCAAAACACCAATGCACTAAATATAAAGAAATTATTAAAAAATAAAGTACCGGGAAGTAGTTCAAATGCCCACAGAAATACAGAATTATGATGATTAGTAGCAGTATAACTTTGGTATATATGTTTCTTTTTAAATACTTTGACAATCACTAGAATCAGTAATTTTTATTTTATTATAACAGTGAGGAAGCTAAGTTTTATCAAGTTAAGGCATTATAGGTGTTCCTATCTTTTCTTTGTAAATATTGAAAATAATACAACTTCACAATGCCCTTATTATAATCACAACTATAAAATTAGGCGCTCATCTAATTTCAAACAGTACTCATTGCACTTTCTTAAACTTGAACTTCTTAGTGATGTGCATCTGTGGAGAAAGCTAATCAAGCATAAGTCTGACCATGGCTTTTAATGTTGACATTAAGTCAAACTGACTAGAGAAAGACAGCATTGCATTATACTGATAGATAACATGTGACTACTGAGCTGTCATCATATTAACAGTGAGGTGCTATGACAGGTATATTGGAACTATAATCTGTATTAAATATATCCAGGACATTATGCAATAATAAAGCAACAAAGGACCGTCTCTTGGAATGTGACATTCACTACTGCCTAAAACCAGAAAATATACATATGTGGATTTCAGCATACTGACAAGGACATGGCAGAAGCTGGGCCAATTTGTACTGAGGTGCCCCTGGCTCATCTCTAAATTTAGTTATTTCTTGCTGAATGATAGTTCTGATGGAGCTCTCAAATTATTTTGCATAGAAATCTAAATATTATTTTAAGGAAACTCTATAATGATATTTAAAATGAAAGTAAAATAATACTGTATCTTCCTTGTTGTCATAGACTTATAAGTATTATAACATAAATATAATTAATTCTAAATGAATGTGTACCCAGTTACGTATATAAAATTGTTATATATATAAACGATATATATTGTTATGTATAAATATATAGATATTTAAGAGTCTTGCATATGTAAACGAGGAATAAATTCAAAAGATGAAGTTGAAAAATGAGTTTAAGAGTTAATTTAATAAGATTCTCATCAACACAAAGAATCCCTGTCACATATAAACCAGCTCAGCTTAATTGACATTCAATTATAATACTCATTTTTTTAAAAGTTAGGTGTATTGGTCCATTGTGGTTTTGGCAATGTTTTCCCCCCAATTCTGTGTGCAGAAGATGTGCTCTCAAGTCTTGTTCTACCTTATGATTTAATTTGAATGTTAATTATGAGTAGTGATGTATAACATGATTCCTAAGTAACTTCTCATTTCTAGTTTTTTTAAACTTTAAAACAGATAATTTTTTGCATTACTTAAGGATTTTTCATCAAATTCTAATAACTCTTATTTGATATATCTCTTATTTTGGACTATTCATTTCTGAATATGAGATATTACAAAATCATCTCCATTATGTGTAGGATATTTTACTAATTTTATAAATCTTATGGGTCAGTCTTCTAGAATTCAGTTAGGTTTCATAATCATATCTTATTCTTTCTGAGTTCTTATCTTCTAATTATCCAGAGAACTGCAAAATAATGTCAATGCAACTAATTGTTTAATGACAATAAGATGTGACATTTTAGAATTTTCAATCTATTGCCTCATGAACCATGAAATTTTTCATGCATTGATTATGGATTGATACAATCTCCAAGCATTGATCTTTCTAATTTTTTCCTATAGTTCTTTACCCAGGTTCAAGTAGTTGCAACATGTACAGTGCCAAGTGTTGTGCTACAGGGTAGAACAGTTGTCTTGAACAGCTATCGATTGCAGTCTTTGGAATCTCCCTTCTGTAGTACTCTGCATTCTGAATCCTAGTCATTTAAATTCTACTGAATCTCATGTGTGGTTCCTGAACAAGAGAAATCTATGAAAGTTTTCTTTATGCTTTGAAAGTACTGTTTCTAAATAAAACAAGAATTCATTTACCCAATTGAAATCTGCTTTTCATGGTAGAACATACTTGGAGGCACTCAATAGCATGTTCCTTTCTTTTCTCCCAACTTAAATGCTTATGTCTGGAAACAGTGTAGAATGCTGAACACTGTTTGGAATGAAATCTCCTGGGTGGGACATTTATTGTGTGTTTTAATTTACAATCGTAAGAAACATGTGAAAAATATTATGGCTTTTATATATTTCATTCCCTGGATTTTCTATGTGTATATATTTCATGGCTTTATTAATTTGGTCCATTACACAAAATTATACAGTGAACATTGGTACAATATTAGTCACTTAGCTAAGTTACAGAAAAATAAATGGAATAATTTAAATGTTACATTGCACAGAGTAGTAAGAATAACATTGGATTGTGCATGCCATTGGTGGTTTTCTTTATTATTATCAATGTGGTGCTAACTACTAGGTAGTTTTCAACTTTCTTAATTGATTTATTGCCTGACCATTATTATTGATATAGTCTCCTAGATTTTCTTGTATAGTTTATAAGGTAAATATTTTTATTTTATTGATCAAATATTTGGCAATTAAAATTAAATTCATGTTGAACCCTGGGTGAAGTAACAAGAAAGTCAATGCAAAATAGAACACACATTGTACTTTGAATCTTGTGTTATGACATTAGTCTTTTTAAAATAACTTTCTAATTTTCTGCTTCAACAAATTGTATTTAATAGCCCTTTATTTTCCTTGTTGTAGCTCTAAATAACTCCATTACTGTTGTAAAGAATGACATTAATTGGTGATGCTAGTTAGTAAAACACTTTACATCATTAACTGTAAACTGTGACAGAGAGGTTCTATTAACACTAGGTATTCTCAGTGGACAGAGTTCCAAAACATGTTCACATATCAAATCCATGGGATACAAGTGTCTTTTTGTTTTTATGTTGCTGGTAGAAGCCAGGACTTTATACATGGTAGGCAAGCACTCCACAATTCAGGTGCATACTAAGCTTTTAAAGAAAACTTTCTGATGGCTACTGACAAGTTTGCATGCTTAGATCACTTATTGAATTTATTTTGTAGGGATATCATGAGCTACCTTTGATTAGAATTTGAAATGTGGGTTATAATTAAGATCAACAGCAACATGCCCTGAGTCCCTACAAAGTAATTGTTTTGTCTTCATGAAACATAATTTGTTACTATAAAGGTTTTTGCTATAAATTAAAAAGAAAGAGAATTAGCAATATTTAATAAAATTAAGGTGTACCTCACATGGAAAAAATAGTGCTATGTTTCTCCCCTTTTTCTATAATCTAATAAATGTTAAATAAATAGATAGATAAGTATAAACACTGATTATAGCTTGTAACCAATTTATAAATACTACGTCAGTCCTCACAACAATCTTATGAAATTTTATGTTGTTATTGTCAATGTTTTACAATGAAAAGCACAAAACTTAGCATTGTTCAAATCACTAGAAATGTATTGTTTTTTTAAATCGCTAAGCCTCAGTTTATATTATTTCTTTTTCATTTAAATATGTATTATAATTTCTAATATATATTTATTAGACCTTTAAATATATTCAAACTGAAATCTCTCATTCAGAATAGGCATATTTTCATATTTTCTCCAAGTACCATGCTATATACATGATATTTTAAATATCAGTATAACTCTTATTATGTAAAACCCTTGTCTAATAGAGTAACCATGTGTCCCGAAATTTGTTGTACTTTACAGTATTTACTTAGAATAGATGTTGTGAACTAGATTCAATATACATTACACATTCATATGTGTATTCATGTGTGTATTAAGATTCTAACAAAATGATATAATTTAGACAAATTTTGAGTGTTTTGCTGGTGATCTCAAAAAAGTTAAGAATATACTTTATTTTTAATTTTCTCTTTTCCTTTCATATAAAAGATATTTATGAGTTCCTCATGAAGATTGTTTTTGTTCTATTTATTATCTCCACAAAAGAAATTGTACTAGAACTAGAGCAGTAAGTACATATTCAACTATAATGGAAAGTACATTAATGTTTACCGGTTGGAATGAAAAACTTAAAAATGAGAAAAATAAAAGTAAGAGTTCAGTTTCTTTGAAAATAGTCATTAATGTGAATATAGAATAAATCATTTATATTGATATATTAATATGCCTTTGGAAAACAGTATAATTTAAATTGAACCTAGATATATATAAAACAAATCTCAATGGCTAAACAATTTTAATCATCTGATTACTATATTCTTATAATTTTGAATAGAGTTTATTTTATAAAAACCTGAAAATAAATCATCAATATTACTGTAGGCTACCCTTCTGCCAATATTAATAAAACAATAGAACGTCTTGGTTTTTTATTTCTTTAGGAACAGTCATGAACACAAATTTGAAGACCTTATGAAAAAGTATTTCTTTAACAAAAAATTTAGTGGTGTTTTCTTTAACAGCACATGTACTAAAATTGGAATGATACAGAAAAGATTAGCATGACCCTTGAGCAAAAATGACACAAAAATTCATGAAGTATTCCATATTTTTCTGACATGTACTCTGGTGCCCATGATTTGGTCACTGCCCCTTGGCAATATGTCCTAGGGGGCACACGGAGGAAGGGGATGCCTTTTATTCTGATGAGATCAAATTAGCTATGGCCAGACAGTTGGGTAGGAATGGCCATCCTATCAGAGGTCTAGGGGATGGGAATAGGGCAGAAGAGAGGTGGAGGGTGGGAACTGGCAGATATGATTGAGGGGATAAAAATATGCATGTAATGTGAATAAATTGTAATAAATAAGAAAGAAGAAAGGAAAAAAAGTAGTGCCAAGAGGTGGAAAAGAAAGCAGGAAAATCTGTTATGACAGCAGGTCCTTGTAGAAAAAACAGAAAAATATCTGAACTAATCCTGCTAGACAGGAAATAGAATGGCATTTACATATCCTTAATCCAAACTATTTATGTATTTTAATGGACCACTTTGTATTACTAACAGAACCTACAGTATAACTGTCAATAATGAGTTCCTTTTAAAATCCTCATTTCTTTTCAACCCCTATCTCCAAATCTAAGAATGAAATATAAAGGAAAGCAAAGATATACCTGAGTCTAACATTTTGGGTGATTGTTAAGGCAGCAAACTGTCTCTGTCATCCTTTCTTTGGAAAGCTGCTTTAATGCACTCCACATATATTCAGGCAATCAATTTTATTTCTTCTCAAATATATGATGGCGTTGAATACAAGACAGTGTAGTTTTACAATTAAGCTTAGTTGTTTAGGGGTTAAGATAGTTTTAGGTCTAGATATATGTTTTAAGTCGATAATGACGAGATATGAGAGATATTGATTTACATTCAGAATTTTAGACAGACCAAGACAGGAAAGATGTTTTCTTCAAAGCTGCCAAATCCAAATAACCAAAACACTATGATCTTCAAAGCTGCCAAATGCAAATAACCCAAACACAATGAATGTGATATATATATATATATATATATATATATATATATATATATATATATATATATATATATAATTCCTGATTGCTTCATGCTTCTTCTTGCTGTAGGTAGTTTATTGTACATATATGCAATAATATAAATATATGTAAAAATATTTAATAAAAATTTAAAAAGTCCATTATTGTTAAATACTTATTCTGAGATAGATAGATAGATTAAATACTTATTCTGAGATAGATAGAAGTGAAGACATGATACAAATAGGGCTATGTTAATTTCTGTTAAACATAAAAACCCAGGTTTTTCTTTTCTTGAAAAAACACTCCCAGAAATGGAATGTTGCATAAATAATATCTAGTGTAAAATATTAGAGAACCTTATAGTTTCAAATGCTAGAAAAATTTATATGCAATTTAAAGTGTCTCTAGACCAATTGGCAATAAGTGTGGCTATTGTAAAAATTGGGAAGTTCACATGTCCCTAATATCTAAATCTCAATATTCCCCCTAAAGTGAAAATACACAAAATGAGATCTCAGTGTTATATCAGCAAGAAATGGTTATTCTCTGCATGTGTGTATGTATACATATATGAATATATTCCTGTGATGTTCCCTAGTGACAGTCAGTGCAATACCTTTATGACTTTTATTCATAGAGATCCTTGTGAACACTAGTAAAGACATTTATCAAAGATCCTCATTTCCAGTTCCCTACCAGACTGTACTCATCCCTACTTGCTCTTATCTCTCTCCCATGGGTCTTTCAGAATGAATTCTAAATATTTTGCTCACATATTTTATGTTCCCTAAAGTTTTTGTAGCAATATTCTATGATAAAATAGTACAAATTCATGTTTTACCTTTGTCATTCTTTGTTCTCCTTTGAGTTTATGACACTAACAGTTTTGAGCAGCATGGACCAAATAAAATGTATGCCAGTTTGGATGTGACTAATTCCACCTTGATAATATTGAAACTATGTGGTTTTTTAAAATAAAAATGTTTGTTTTCTTATCAGAACATTCATGATATTCATTTTGTCTGTTGTTGACATTAACCTTATCTTTTTAAAGTGTTTTCTCACAGGCTTCACCTAGCCAAGTAATTTCTTTATTTTTTTTTTTTAAGTAGTATGTATCTTGTGGAAATTTGCCTATGAGTACATACATATTGGATTCAACCTCAGAATTGTTACCATGTAAAACAATTCTTACTTCTTTTCATTTTTAAAAATTAAGGTAAATTTGTCAAGCCACTTGTGTGCTTAGGAATAATGAAGACAATGCACTATAGAAAATACACCACCCGTAGCACTCTCCTAAAATAAAGAGGTATCCATAAGATGACATGTATATAATATACATTATCTGGATAAGAAATATATAAAGTTAAAAATTAAGTATTTATAGCAGCCATTCAATTTCTCTATTTTATAAATGTTAAATGAGTTTTGTATTTGTTTTTTGAAGAGCAGAGAGCAAACATTTCGATATCATTTACAACTTATGAGAGTCTAATGGTGGATGAATAATTCAACACATCATGGTAAGGGAATGAAGTATTTTTAACCAGTAAATGTGAGACTTTGAAAAGTAGACCAAATTTTAATGATTAAGAATGTTTTGCTCTGCTAAGGAGATAATCACATTAACAAGAAAAGGTTTGTATTCAGTATTCTCTTCTAATGCTGTAGGAAGATAGTAAAACGAAGGAGGAGCTCACATATACAATATTTGAGTGATCTCTTTTCAAAGGATGAAGAAAAACAGTATGTACTAAATTCAGATTGATTACAATACAAATGTAACATCACTTTTACTTATTCAAACAGTAATATTCTGTGAATATTAGTAATCTTTGCATAATAGTTCGATCATCCAAAGTGGTGTATTTTAATATTCTAAGAAAATCCTAGTTTATAAAAAATATTAATTAGGTGTTCATATATATTTTAAATTATAAAAGTTGACTATGAACAACAAATACATTTATTGCTAAAGATTTATGAGGAATTCACATTTCTGTTTTTCCCAATTTTCAAATGTATATATATATATTCACTAAATATACTGTTATTTTATTAGTTTTTGAGAGTTTTATACATATATTAGTTACACTTTTCATGCCATTTGTTTCTGTCCAATCCATATCACCTCTTCATCTCTCTATCCCATGATTTTAAGGTTTGTTTTGTGACCTGCTTAGCTTGAAAAAGATTGTTTGTTGGAATATTCTTTTATTTTTAAGTCATGGTTTTATAATCTGGTAAGAAAAAAAAGCTTATATATATTAAATGTCACAGCAGATATTGATTTGAGATCAGTTTTCAACAATATTGTTATGGATAAATGTATCTGACTTTCTCTAAACCTTTTTCTTATTTGAGATTTTCCCATAAAAATTAAACAATTTGCAGATGCAGGCAGAGTCAACGGCCAAATACTGCCAATACAGTCTAAGCAAGACCTCAATAGTTCCTGCCTCAGAAATTTGGTCCAGAAAGCTGAAGAAGATGCTCCAACATTATAGAGACTTTTGGGTGATTCAGGTAGCAAAGTGTCTCTGTCATCTTCCTATTTGGAAAGCTACTAATCTATACTCCTGGTATACTCAGGTAATCAATGTTATTCCTTCTCAAGTCTTTGATGTGGTTGAAGGCCAGATAGTTTAATTTTACATGAAACGTGGTTGTTTAGGGGACAAGATGTTTTTAGATCTAGATATATGTTTTAAGTTGATAATGATGAGGTATGATAGATATTGATTTACATTCTGAATTTTAGACTCAACAAGCTAGGAAATTTGACAGCATTTCTTCAATACTGTCAAATACTAATAGCCAAAAGACTAAGAATGTAACATTTATATTATTTGTGATTGTGTCATGGTTCTTCTTGCCATAGGTAGTTTATTGTATATATGAGTAATAATATAAATGTATATGTAAAAAATAAAAATTAAACAATTTAACAGATTTTTTCCTACAGAATTTAACATTTTTTTCTGTTTATATTTTCAAGATTCACTCAATCTAAAAGTGATAACTCTCTCCAATAACATCAATAGATAAATTGCTCATCTATGCATGATATTTCAGCCATATTATGCTGTGCATACATAAATCCACAGAGGTTTATACAATTTTTTATGTATATTTGGTACAAAGAAATACATGTAAACAATTTCTTTTATTTTACTATTCTGAGATTGAACTCAGAATCAGGAACACATTAGACAGGCATTCAAAATTTCAGCTCCAGCTATTGAGGAAAAAATTCTATAATAAAATGTGATAATTCTATGTACTCAGTATAGTTATAATTTATTTCTCTAAATGACATGTGAGTTTTAGTAATACAATTTGAAATGTGGTTTTGTAATTAATGTAAGTGATAACACAAATGCTCTTGATGTCCTGCACCATGTAATAAGTGATATAAACACCATTCAGTGTTAGTTTTCTATTTTACTCAAAATGTAAAAATATGTTACTTTTTAGTTATAGCATACAATACAAAATGCAATACAGTTTATGTAGTTAAGAATTATATTGCTTGACTTTCAATTTTTAAGAACATCACAGAGACCTCCGCACAGGTTTTTACTATTAACACAGTGCACCAAAATTATTTTCAGAAAATTATCTTAATCTATATTAATGGTATTAAGATTTCATGGTATTTGTAGTTAGACTAGTGTGAAGTATCTGCAAGTGTTTTATGTTTCCATTTGATATCCTTGTCCACAAGTCTAATGTTCCCATCCTTTGGTAGTAGCATTGTATGCTTCCCTAAGAGAACAATGGAAATCTTGACTATCCTGCAAGTTATCACTTGCTTTCTAACTTTTGACAGTTCTGCTTCCCCATATCCATTGCAGTACAATTTACTGCAGCAGAAATTTTAAAAATCTCAATAGTATCTTATGAGGATGTTCTATGATCCATTGGTATGCTTTCATGTTGAAGATATGTTGCATCAATATTTCCCTGAACTGAAACATTCCCTACTGCTGGGATAAAGGATGTTCACAAGATCCAAGAAGCAACTTAAACATACAAAGCCTAGAAAACCAATGATACAAGGCAGGAAAGCTTCTGGACATTTCAAGATTCACAAGGACCCTTCCCAAGTTTATATGAATAGTTATAAATTGCTGGAGAAAGAAACTCTCTCATCCCTGAGATGTCTGAACAGTGTGGAGGAACTCCAGTGACTCATATTTCCTAAGTCACAACCTATGTAAAGTGAGTGTTCAGTAGATACAGACATGTTTGAATCATTCAGACTTCTTTAAGTGAAACCCTCATCTATGCTTTTATTAATAAAACCAATTAAATTACTTGCTCTTCAATGTAGATTTTAGTGGGAGTTTTTCTGTGGTAAATGTGGAAATCTCTAGAAAAAAAGAAGCTTGTTCATATCTCCTGAGGAAAAAACCAACAACACAGCTCACACTCAAAGACAGATTGACTGAGAAAAGATGAATCAAGAGGAAACTCTTACATGCAAGTGTTATATGAACCATAATCATAAGTGGTTATAGGAACATGAAATTGTGGCTGATTGATCTATGTGTGGAACAGTCATAAGGTTAATATTGTTATTGATGTGTGTGTGTGTGTGTGTGTGTGTGTGTGTGTGTGTGTGTGTGTATGTGTAATGGGGTGGTAACTCTCTTTGATGTATTGTCAATTAAATTGCATATTCCATATAATTGGTAATATGACATGCTACCAAACCAAGACAGTTGATAGTGGACAATTCCTGGGGAAAGTCCACTGTAGCTATGTTATCCTATTTATCGAGATGATGTGACTCCTTGATGAGTGGGCCCATGTCATACTATGGATATGCCTCAGATGCAACTTATGAAATAGAGAACATGGGGCAATTAGTAAAAACAATTATAGAACAGGAGCATAAGTAGTCTGTGTCATCAGATATATCATCATTGTTATGGTCAATAATACTGATTTAGCTTTTGACTTGCTAGAAAATGTAGAAAAAAGTGAAGATAAAATTCCCAAACATGGAACTCAAGGGAAAACTGGTAGAAAGAAGATGATGAAAATAGGCTGAAATTATAGAAGGAACCCCTACACTTTAACTTTTCATAAAGAGAAAAGGAAACTCAGCAACCTTTATAATGACACAGTCAAGAAACTGATAATAGGTATGCAATCACCACTTCTCATTGAATTGGGAAAGTCTTTTAAATACATAGTTTAGGAGCCACTCTGTGTTAGACTTTTGAGAATGTGGGATACAAAAGCAGACTAGATCAGTCTCAGTTATGTGGAGGTTGAGAAACTGTGTGTTATAATTACCTTTTCCCACTGAGAAACAGATGAATAATCACAACAATATAAGATGAATAAGTCCTTGATGGACAGGCTCAAAAGGGCCACTAGCTTCACTTGACTCTTACAAGCTGAGCTATTTATGAATAACAATGGAAAAAAACAAGAGGAAGACCAGGGTTCATTGATGAAATGGAGCATGAAAGAGGCAGTGCTTCTTGCCCAGTTTACTGGGAAAAATGAGATTATTCATGGAATAGAGTTAAGAAGGATCTCAGATTGATATGCAGTTATAGTGGCTTTTCTGATCTGCATAGTAGTACATAATCTGGATGAAAGAGAATAAGCATCACAACAGAATTACAGAGAATGGAAAGTTAAGTTTGTAAAGGCTAAAGGAATACAGAAAGATCAGAGTAAAACAAAGTTGTCAATGGAGACTATTCAGGCCATTCGGGGGAAAATTGCACAAGACTGGTGTAGAGCCAAAGTTCTAGAAAAAGAAAAATGTGAGTAGCCAGATATCATGGTAGTGACTGTATGGTAGGCATTAAAACCTTAATACAATTTATGATTTTAACTGTATGAATAAAATTAAGGGTCTTAGCAGTAGAAAATTATCAACATAAGACAGGTGGCTTGAATTTTCCTCCTGAAAAACAGTATATTTGAAGAGGGGATGCTTTCTGAATCCTTTTAGAAGCTAACTTTTGTACATGAATAAGCAAGGAACACAGTACTGTACCAGTGCTTATATGAACGAGACAGCTGGTTCCCATTGCAGACACCGCAGAGGAGAGCGCATTGTTCTTTTCTTGTGCACCTTAGCCAGGCAGAGAGGCATGACTAAGACCCACAGAGACCATCTGTGAGGAGAAGAGGCACAGTAGTTCTGTGGCAGCAACATAAAAACATGATGAGAAGACCAGATGGCCATGAAAAATGTCCATGGATTACAAAGGGCTATATGAGAATTGTACCTAAAATGTATTTCCAGGAAACAATTAGTACAAGTAATAAAACCATTCTGTACTCTACTGCATATTGATATTATTTCTGCTTTAATATTTCCTAAGCTCTCCAAGATCAACTATCATTTACTTGTGATATGATGGTGATGGGAATGTAGAAATTTCTATAAAATATTTTATTACAAAATAGTAACAGTTATTTTTTTACATATTTGAAAAACCTTTGAAAGGACAGTAATAATAACATATAAGTTATTAAAGGAAGGTATTCAGTGAAAGGCAAAGGGAAATCTTAGAAACAATGTTTGTTGAATGAAAATTCAAGTAACAAGAGGAAGCTACTTTATAAAAGTTTCTGGCCATTATGAACTTGGGACAATTTAAATGATAAGGTACTGCCTTTGATTGTATGATATTTCTTTTCTTAGCTTTACTTTCTTTTAAAATTAATTAATTAATTAATAACTTTACACCTTGGTCTTAGCCCCCTTGATCCTCTCCTCTTAGTTCCATCCTCCATTTATTCTTAAGACACTGGTTTTGAAAGGGAAAAGTTTTAATTAGCTTTAAAGCAAACAGAACAGCAGAGCTCTCTAACTCATAAGTGCAGGTCGACAGGTATGCTAGCCCAAGGTCCCAGATGATAAGTTACAAAGAATGCGGAGCTAGAAGACAAAGGCCTATTGAGTGTTCCAGGGACCGGCTGGCCATAAAATATAGGGAAGATACACAAGGACAAATTCCTGAGAGAAACAGGTACCGGACATGGTCGAATGAGTAATGAGCCAAGACCCCTCATCCAATCTTATGGTGTCTGCTTAATCCCCCCTTGAGGCCCACACATAATGTTTCAAGTTTGAGTTTAACCAGATGTGTCATTAGCTCAGATAAACATCTACCCTCGGGTTCCAAGAAAAACAGGAACCAAGTACTGTTCCCATGTGATTAAGTCTGAGCTTACCCCAGATCTGCCTATGAAATTTGCTGATGTTCAAATGTTTGAAACAACCAATCATGTGTGGCTGCGCCAAAACTTTCCACTCCCCCCAACCCTTGCCCATATAAACCCCTAACCCCTGGGCTTCTGGGTCGACCCCTGTCTCCTGTGTGAGATATGTGTTGACCCGGAGCTCTGCCAATAAACTGCCTCATGTATTTACAGTAAGACGGTCGTTTGTGTGTCTTTGGGTGCGCGCCATCCCAAGGCTTGAGTGAGGGTCTCCCTTCGGGGGTCTTTCAGTTTCACATTCTGGAGGTATCAAGCTGGAATTGTACTGAAGTTCCTAGCCTTAACTCTAATCCTAAACCCAACTCTATCCTTAACTTTAACTTAGGATCACTATGGTTGAAAGTGCCATGTAGAGTGCTGGGGGTGAATTGTCATTAAAAGGCATTTTTCTTTCAACCCCTATATTCAAACTTAAGAATGTAAGAAAAAGGAGAAGAGAGACATGCCTGAGTCCAAACTTGTTTTCTCTATATATAAGACCAATAATAACTTATTACCAACACCCATTGAAAATAACCCTCTATAGCCCAGGAAAGCAACCAGAAACCTACCTGATCCCCATTAAAAGAAATAGGGTCATTCTCTTAAGGTTTATTCTGGCTGATTTGAGATAAATAATAGCTTTGTAGGGACCCAAATAAAATTGGAGTAATGGTTAAACAAGCTAGGAATAGCATTTCTGGTCATTGGGCCATAATTCTGAAGATCATGCTCCAATGCTATGGAGAGTTTTTGGTGATGGCTCAGGTTATCAACTATCTCTGATATCTTCACACTTGGGAAGCTGCTAACTTGCCCCACCTGTATATTCAGACAATTAATTTTATTCCTTCTCAAGTCTCTAATGGGCTTGAAGACCACATAATTTTGTTATATAATTAAGCTTAATTGTTGAAGGGTTAAGATGTTATTAAGTATAGATAGTTGTTTTAATTTGATAATGATGGGTTATGATAGATACTGATTTACACTCAGAATTTTAGACACACCAAAATAGGAAAGATGTTTTTTTTAAGTGGCCAAATACAAATTGCCAAAATACTAAGAATGTAACATTTATATACTTCCTCATTGTTTCATGATTCTTCTTGTTGTAGGTAGTTTACATGTAAACAGCTAAAAAAAATATTTAACACAAAATATTTTAAAAAGATGAGCATGATATTTTTAAAAAATCACTTTTGGCTCTGAATGATGCATATTGCAATATAAACATGTGAGGCAAGTTGTACAGTGACATGATTGCTATGGTTGCAATATTTTTCTTCTAGTTAGATTTATGGACAGCTTTACAAGAAGGGCCTTACACCTAGTCCTGAAAAATTATGACACAAGCCCATGTATAATAATTCATTAACCCTAGTGTGTAGGCCACTGAGATTGGTTTGTTTAATGAATTGATATTCCTCTAAATTACCTTCTAAGCATTTATACTTTACATCCACTAGTTATTTCTGTTGTCAGTCTTGGTAAGTCACTGAGGTGTGGTGGCAGTGGGTCTATTGTTTTCAATGATCAGTGTAGTAGACAGGCTTGATGATATGATAGTTGCTATGACATAGTGTCATGATACTGATAAGTATGTATAGAAAAATTATCAAATATCAATATGATCCACTTCAACATACAGATAACATTGTGGAAGAGCTAATGAAAAGAAAATAAAAATTAATAGGAAGAGGTAGGGTGTTTGGCTATAACATATTAACATCTGCTTTGAAAAGTATCTTATAGAGAGTTGAGGGCAGATCATAATATTCTGGAATAAATAAATTTATAAAGCATGAATGAAATGAAATGTAAAATATTATCTCTGTATCATTTTAAGATAGTACTTAAAGTTCTAGCTAGAGCCATGTTACAATTAAAGTGATCAACAGGATATGAATTGTGAAGGAAGAAGTCAAATTATCTCTATTTGCAGATGATATGAGAGTATACCTAGGATCTCCAAAATTCTCCCTGATTCAAGATGAACTACAGCACAATAATAACAATTTTAAAAACCATGGTATTGGGATAGAAACAGACAGGCAAATCAATGGTATCAAATTGAAGACCAAGACATTTCCCAAAGCAATACAATGGTAAGAAGAAAATATCTTTAACAAATGCTGCTGGTATAACCTGATGTCGGCTTAGAAGAAGGGAAATAGATCCATAGTCATCACCCTTAACAAAACTCAAGTCCAAGTTAATCAGGACCTCAAAGTGAAACGGGATACACTAAATGTAACAAAAGAGAAAGTGGGGGGGATAGTCTTGAGCTCATTGGCACAAGAGAAAACTTTCTGAACAGAACGCCAACAGCTCAGGCACTAAGAAAAAAAGTTAACAAATGAGACCTTATAAAACTGAATAACTTCTTTAGTGTAAAGAACACTGTCATGAGGACAAAATGGCAGCCTACCGATTAGGAAATGATCTTCACCAACCTTACAAATGACAGACAACTAATATCCAAAATATAAAGAACTAAAGAAGTTAAATACCAAGATGGGGGGGGGAGAATGAGGAAGGAATGAGGGAGGAGATACAATCAGGAAGTGAAGAATTTAAACTAAAGAACAAGCAGGTAACTTATATTGCTAATCTCACTACATGGGAATAGCTCTGAGGCCAGCTGAGACATGCATATCTAGGCATAGACAATGCTTATTTTTGGCCTTAGAACCCATTTGCATCACTATTCAATGCCATTCTTCTTATGGAATGAATGAAGATTTACAGATGTCTTTTCTACTGCTCATACAAAGAGCAGAAAACCAGCCTTAATTGTTCTGTGCATCACACATACCTTATAAGATTATAAATTTAGGACTGTATAATGCTTCTGAGAAATTATATGCTTTCAGAACAAAAGAACTGGACACTGACATTGGATCAGACCTGACAGGATGCATTCCTCTCAGCATGCTGGTCACTGACATACTGTATACTTCATGTTCCAGCACCAAGTGCTTCAATTACTTCTCCTCATCAGAATAAGAAAGATGCCAGCATACTTCCAAAGAAAGTTCCCAATTCCAATTGCTCCAAAATTTCAGACTGTGCCATACAAGTTTCTAATTAAGCCTGGAATTTTTCAACATTTAGAAATTTGACCACCAGAAATGCTATTTCTAGATTGTTTAACCATTTTCCCAATTTTACTTGGGCCCCTACTCTGTAGTATTCCTCCCTAATCAGCTGGAAGAAACCTTAAGTGAATGATGCCCAGTTCCTTTAAGAGGGGCCAGGGAGACTGTTGGTTGCTTTTTTGGACACTAGACACTATTAATGGGAGTTGATTACAAGTTATTACTGGTCTTATCTAGAGAAAAAACAATATTAGATTAGCGATGTCTCTCTTTTCCCTTTTCTTTCATTCTTAGGTTTGGAGATAGGGGTTGAAAAGAAAGAAAGGATGAATATATAAATATATAGGGAAGATAGAACAAAAAGTAGATTAGTGAATTTACTCCTCAACTTAATGCCTCAATTGTCACTCACAAGGTTACTTTTAATTCATTGGCATAGAATTTTGTGTATAGATGCAAAATAAATTTAATTCTAGATACAGTGGTATAGAATTCAAAATTAAGTTTATTCTTCACACACACACACACAATATATATATATATCCTCTAATATGAGGATTTTTACCCATATAACTCAGTTATAATACAAAGTTTACTTCCAATACTTTGAAAGCAGTATTGCACGCTGTTTAGGATAAATAAATTATACAAGTTGATTATTAGCTGATCAGATCATGGACATGCCAATTGCTAGCCTACTTTCATCATAAGAATCCACATCTTAGGTGTGGCAGATAGATATATTTTTATAGAGAGATCAGGTAGGATTGTTAAATAAGGTCTTCGCAAACCTCAGAGACATGCATAATATGGGATTTAAAATGTTTTTTTTTATTTTAAAGATTCATAGTGAGTGAGACAGGTTAACTACTGGCAACACCCAGCCTACCTCAAAGAGAATAATGAGCATCAAATAACCTCCATATGGAGATAGCTTCAAATGTGGCAAATATGCCACTGGACAAAATGTCCTCATGTCTACCACAGACAGAATTCTCCCTAAAAAAGGGAAAACTTGGTTGCAGGCAGAGTCAATGCCCAAACTCTGCCAAGAAAGGTTAAGCAAGTCCTCAACAATTCCTGCCTCACAAATATATATGTCAGATATTAGGTGAGATGGCTGAAGAAGACGCTGCAACATAATACAGAGTTTTGCGTGACTGTTCAGGTAGAAAACTGTCTCTGTCATCTTCTCATTTGTTTTTTTTTAATTTTTATTTTAATTGGTTTATTTAGATTACATATCAATTGTTATCCTCTCATTTGTATCCTCCAGTTCCTACCTCCCTTTTTTCACTCTATTCTCCTCCCCTAGTTCTATGACAGAAGGTGACACCCTCCCCCACCATATGGTCACAGCCTATCAAGTCTCATCCTAGTATCCTTTCTTTAGTGCCTCCTCACCTAGGGGAAGTGGTCAAATATGAGCCACTGGAGTCAGTCCCCATTCTCCATACAATTGTGGTAAATGCCCTGTCCATTGGCTAGATATGAATAGGAATTCAATGCTTACTACATGTATTGTCCTTGGTTGGTGCAGTAGCTTGAGCACACCCTTCTAGGTCCAGATCTACCCATCATGATTTTCTTCTTGTAGGTTTCTAGGACCCTCTGGATTCTTCTATTTCTCCATTCTCCCATATTTCTCTCACCTAGAGTCCCTGAGTCTACCCGAATCTCCTAGTAAGTGAAGACTTTCATGGGACATCCCTTTTTGGCTAGTGTTCAATTGTGAGAACATACCATAAAGCTACTAATCTGGACTCCCAGAATATTCAGGCAATCAGTTTTATTCCTTCTTAATTCTCTTATGGAGTTGAGGACCAGGTAGCTTAATTTTGCAATGAAGTTTAGTTGTTTAAGGGTTAAGATGTCTTTAGGTCCAGATAGATGTTTTAAGTTGATAATAACAAGATGTGATGGAGACTGACTTACATTGAGAATTTTAGATGCACCAAGAAAGATGTTTTTTTCAAACCTGTCAGATACAAATAGCCAAAACACTGAAAATGTTACATTTGTATAATTATATCATGGTTCTTCTTGCTATTGGTTGTTTATTGTTTATATGTATAATAACATAAGTGTATGTGTAAAAGATAAAAAAGTTTAAATAAAAAATAAATTAAATACCAACAAACCAAATAACAGAATTATAAAATGGGGTACTGATCTAAATAGAATATTCTCAAATGATGAATCACAAATGACTGAGAAGAACTTAAAGAAAGGCTTAGTGTCCTTAGTCACCAGGGAATTCAAATCAAAATGACCCTGAGATTTCACCTTATACCTATCAGAATGGGTAAAGTAAAAAACTCAAGTAATAGTACATTATGGCATTCCTTCATTGCTTGTGGGAGTACTAACATTTACAAACTCTGTGTAAATCAATCTGGCAGTATCTCAGAAAATTGAGAATACAGCTACCTCAAGATCCATTTATAACACTTTAGGGAATATACCTAAAAGATACTTCACCATATATGGGCATTTGCTCAAATACATTCATAGCACCTATATTCATAAAAGCCAGAAACTGGACACAACCTATAACTTCTTCAGATGAAGAAATGATATGGAATATGTTGAAAATTACTCAGCTATTAATAGCAGAGATATCATGCAATGCTCAGGCAAATGGATAGAAAGAGAAAAGGTCAGTGTGAGTGAGCTAAACCTGACCCAGAATCTCAGAATAACACACATGGCATGTACTTACTTCCAATTGGTTATTAGCCATAAAATACCAGATAACCATGCTACAATTCACAGAAGCAAGGAAGCCAAGGAAAGCCCAAGAAAGGATGCTTGATTCTTACTCAAGAAAAAATAAAATAGACATATGAAGTACATGGAGGGATGAAACTGGGTGGGAGAGGGGATGGAGATCAAGTGTGGGGAGCAGGGAGTGATAGGGCACAGAACAGAAATTGATACAGGATATCTATGGGATGTTTTTTGAGCAGTCTCTGGGGGTAATCCTTGCTGAGACTCCTAGCAGCAGAGGTATGAATCTGAAGTTGCCACCTCCTGAAGTTGGGTAGGATTTCCAATAGAGGAGAGGGGACACGATATAACATGTAATTTGTTTTTAAATTTATTTATTTGTGCTGTCTCAGAAATCTCTCCATAGACCAAGTTTGCTTCAAACTCACAGAAATTCAACTACTTCTGCTTCATGCATCCTGGGATTAAAGGTGTATGCCACTACCACCCAATTGAGCAGGTTTTTTCTTATAAAACTTTATTTTTATATTTATTTTGGCATAGTGCCTCATTCTCTCCTATGATTTGCAATTTTCTATGTAACACAGGCTGGCCTCAATCTTAAATTAACTCTAACTTCACAGAACTAAAATATTGTGATTATAGGTTTACTTCATTCCATCTATCTACAAGCTATCATTTGAATTAAGAAACATCATAGCCCATGACATGGTATTAGGTAGTTATCAAAGGGTATACTTGTTAATTTATCATTTTATATTTATATATCCATCCATACATATTTATTGCTTTCAATATTTTCTTCATCTATTTTTTTGTCAACATTCTTAGCTATTGGGGACATGTAATCTAAAACTACATTGAAGTTACAGTTTTCTCTACTGAGAGGGACTAATATCAAGAAAACACTTGACAACAAGCTGTAAAGACTGTGGTGAAAGAAGAGCTTTATTTCCCTCTTATTTTGTGCTTTGATGGATTCTGAGGCTATATGTACCTTAATTCATACCAAGTTACTAAAATACTGGAGCAATGGGAAACAGTGCATGTGTATGGAAATAAACCAATGCATATAGCAAAGATTAAGTTTTTCCTACAAATGAGCATTTATTTGGCTAAAGAAAATATCCCATGCACATTTATCTCCATATATAAGAATACTGATGGAAGGTGTCATAAGGGAAGACATCTTGCCTATCAACATTGGAGGATTTTGTCTTAAGTACAAAATTCCTATTTCTGAAGCAAGCTACACAATTTGTTTGAAGGGCATGCAGAAATCAGGCTGGATTGAGTTAGAGGTATTCCACCTAGTGACTCCATTCTTTACTCTAAAAAGTATTATGCATAGGGACTCTACATGTTATTCTACCAGCATATCAAATTAAGTGTGCCTACTGTCCCATTATTAGTGTGAATATCATTGTTCTGATTTGTTGAGGCCTTTTCTAGAAGTGTGTTCCTATAAATCCAATATGTATTGCTGTATGTTCTGGGAAAACCTTTCATTGAAGAAAAATTAGGCCCCAGTGAAAAAGGTGCTACTACCTTTTTATTAATTGAAAATAATATACTGTCGAATTGTTTTCTAAATACCTATATTTATGTTTATTGTTTGCTTCTGTTATAAGCCACAGTCCAGAAAACCTCCTTCTACTATGGGAAATAATTACTACCCAGATTCAAAATCAATAGAAATATGAAGATTGTATTTTTACTCTGGTTCATACTACTGCTCTGGCACAGGGGCTCAAAACTCAGCCAGTAACATTCTCATCAAATGAATTTTACTTTATATGCTATCACTTAGTACATTTTCCCAGTCAATGTGGTAATTAAATAATACTGTATCTCAACATGGAAATATCTTGATTTTACATGGATACACATTCCAATATTTGTAGTTAATGCTTATTGTATTGTTCAGAGGAATATAAATTCTAATGCATTTATGTTTTGTGTATTTTATACTCAATTGCTTATATTTGCTTGTATTCTTTTCACATTGCTTCTAATATTTTTCCTTATAATTCCATATTGGATTTTAAGATTTCTGGTCTGATTTATGTGAGTTATGGAAATATTTGAAATTTTAGTATGTATGTTTTCCTTCTCTTTGCCCTTTCTTCTGTCACTAAAAAAATTATATTTAATATATGGCTGATATTTAATGTTTGATATACAAATGGGAAATGGTCATTTTCTGTGATTTGCATTAATGATTAAATGCATCTATAATTATTTAGTATATAACTCCTTCAGTACAAATTGATGTGATTTTAATTTTATTTTCATTTTAGTAGAATAAAGTTACCCTGTTTTTCTCTATCACATGTCTTCTTCTAGGTTTGTTTTGAGCCTGTATTTTGGCATGCCTTGGCCTTCTAATTATTTGTATTAAAGGAATTTACCACCAGCACTAATTATAATTTTACTCAACAATGGAGATTTTCTAATAATTTTATATATGAAAAAATTTATCATTTTTATCTGGTAAAATATCTGAACATAATTTAAATGTTTAACTTATTTGAGGTAAAGTACAATATATTTTAAGCTTTAAATAATCCCTGTAGCTTATATGATAGTGTATTGAGAATAATCACAGATTGGAAAATATCATTTACCTTCTAAATGAAACTGACATTAGTTCAGACTCTGCTTTCCTGTTGGGTTGTATCTATTAATTGAAGGTTAATGATATTAGAAAGCTGTTTAATAGTTAATAATTGACCAAGAAATATCATTACATTGCTTTTTTAAAAATAAGTTAGATTTTTGTTAAATTCATCCTTTGTTTTCTCTATGTACTCTTGAGATATTCCGTATTTTTCCTAAGGGCAGATATTGATCATTTTATTTTCTTTTTGCAATTTTTTTATTTGTCATAATTTATTCACATTACAACATGATTGCTTTTAAATTTTTTTGTTGGTAGAAATCTTTAAAACTTTCATCTGTTAAATTGAAATTTTAGTTTGAAATGTAATGTTTATTGACTTTTAGCCAATTTACAGTGACATTAAATCAACAGATGATGGACATTGTCCCCAATATTGTAATATGTTTCTATATGCTCAGGTTTTTATTGTGCTTACACAAGCAAATGTGCACACATATATGTAGAGGCCAGATGACAACCTCTGTAGTCATTTTTCTAGTGTTCTATATCTTCTTTTAATGTTCAGCTGGCTGTTTTGTATGTTGTTATTTTTTTTTGAGAGGCTAGACAACTCACTGACACATAACTTACTAAAGATGCTAATCTACTTTTTGGCAATGGGCTCCAGGAATCCACCTAGCTCTCAGTCCAGAGTGCTGGAATTGTAAGTGTGCACACTACACTTTGCTTCCTATCTTATATTAATTTGAGAGATGAAACTCTGATATTCACCCTTGCCAGGTAAGCACATTATTTTTTAAGCTATGTTTCCACCTCTACTATATATTTAATAAGGAGAAAATAACATAAATAACACTAGAAACTCTCAAACAATAATATTCAAATTTATTTCTTCATTCAATAATTAATTTGCTTTACATCCTGATCTCAGGTTTCCCCTACCTCTTATTCTCACAGGGCCCCCCATCTTTATCATCTCTCTTCTCATCCCTCCTTTCTTTCTCCTCAGAAAAGGGGAGGCCTCCAATGGATATCTACTACCTTGGTATATGAAGTTACAATAAGACTAGGCATGTAGTCTTCTAATGAGACTTTTCAAGGCAACCTAGTTAAGGGAAAGGTATCCAAAGTCTGGCAAAAAAAAAATATCAGAAATGTACCCTGCGATAATCATTAGGAGACCAACATGAAAACCAAGTTGCATATCTTACATATGGGGGGGCAGGCTAGCCCTATCCCACACGTTCACTTTGCTGTTTTAGTCTATGAGTACCTATGTGCCCAGGTTACTTTTTTCTGTAGGTTTTTTTCATCCTATCCTTGGCCTCTCTGGCTCTGTCAATCCTTCTTTCCTCTTTTCCACAAGATTCCACAAGTTCCACTCAGTGTTTGGCTGTGGCTCTCTGCATCAACTTGCAACATTTGCTGGGTTAAGGCTTTCAAATGACAGTCATACTAAGCAACTGATTGTAAACATAGAAGAGTATCATTAATATTGTCAGAGGTCAGCACTCTCTTTGCGGTGGGTCTTAATTTGCATCAGTCATTGGTTGGACACCTCAATCTCTCCTCCATCTTTATCCCTGCACATCTTGTAGACAGATTAAAGTCTGGGTGAAAGGTTTTGTGGGTGGGTTGGTGTTTCCCTACCTCTACTAGAAGTCCTGCCTGAATAGAAGATGGTCACTTCAGTCTCCATGTCTCGTGATGCTATGAGTCTCAGCTGGAGTCAACCTCATATCCTCTCAGGAGCTTATCTGGTCTATGGTCTTCAGCTTGTTTCAGAGTTGCTGCCCTAGTATGTTTCAATTGTCTCTCCCAGCCCTTTTACCTCCTGTACCCACTCTCTCCTCATCTAGTCCAAACACTTGTTTCCATACTCAGACTCCCTTCTACTCAGCTCTCTCTCTCTCTCTCTCTCTCTCTCTCTCTCTCTCTCTCTCTCTCCATCTACTTTTGCTGTCTTTTTAATTTTTTTTTACTGAGTAAGAGCCAAGCACCCCAACACCACCTCACCCCCATGGGCCCTCCTTGTTACTTAGCTTCTTTGGATAAACCCTACTATCTCATGGTTGATAATGTTTTTGATGTGTTCTTGGATCAGGTTCGTGAATATTCCATTGACTACTTTTACATCAACATTAATAAGGGACATTGCTCTGAAATTATCTTTCTTTGTTGGTTCTCTGGTAGGATTAGACAACAGGGTTACTGTGGCCTCATAGAATGAGTTTGATAATGTTTCTTCTTTTCTATTTTGTGTAATAGTGGGAGAGTACTGATATTGGGTCATCTTTGAATATCAGGTATAATTCTTTACTAAAACCTGAGTTTCTTTGGTTGGTAGATTTTAATGATTGCTTCTTAAGAGTTAAAGGACTATTTAATTTATTTACCTTATCTTCATTTAACTTTAATAAGTGAAATCTATCAAGAAAATCATCCACTTCATTTAGATTTTCCAGTTACGTGGAGTATAGGCTATTGAAGCAAGATGTAATTATTTTTTGATTTCCTCAATGTCTCTTGTTATGTTCCCCCTTTTGTTTCTGATATTGTCTGATATTGTCTTTCTGCCATTTTATCAGTTTCACTAAAGATAGCTTATCTATCATACTGATTTTCACAAAGAAACAGCTCTGGGTTTTGTTGATTAGTTGTATTGTTCTATGCATTTCTAATTTATTGATTTCAGCCCTCAGCTTGCTTCCTGCTGTCTAGTTCTCTTGGATGTGTTTACTTCTTTTTGTTGTAGAGCTTTCAGATATTCTGTTAACTTGCTAGTATGAGGACACTCATTTCTTTAGAAGATATTCAATTCTCTGAACTTTCCTCTTATCACTCCTTTCTTTGTGTTCCACATTCATTTTCATTGAACCTGGGAAAGTCTTTAATTTTTTTTTTGTATTTATTCCTTAACACCGTGATCTTGAGTACAGAATTCTTTAGTTCTTCGATTTTGTAGGATTTCTGCAGTTACTATTGTTCTTGAAGTCCATTCTTAATCTATGACTGTCTCAATGTACAAAGAGTTACTTTATTTTTCATGTGTGTTGAGGCTTGTTTTGTGATTGACTATATGGTCAATTTTAGAGAAAGTTCTATGAGGTACTGAGAAAAAGATATACTCTTTTTTGTGTGTTTGAATGACAAGTTTTGTGGATATCTATTAGGTCCACTTGATTCACAATGTCTTTTTTATTTGAATTTATTTTATCGTATTTTCATTTACCTGTTTAGTTTCTGTCTCCATGATCTGTCCATTGATAAGAATGAGATGTTGATGGTCCCCACTATTATATGTGTGGTTCAATGTGTGATTTACAGTTTAGTAATATTTCTTTTTTAATTTTTTATTTATTTAGTCACTGTCAGCCTGATCTCAGCCCCTTTCTTCCCATCCCTTCCTCTCTTTCTTACCAGAAAAGAAGAAGGCTCTAAGTTGTAACAAACTATGCTGGCTCCTCAAGTCACAACTGGACATCTTCTCACACTGGGGCCAGACAGTGCATCCTAACTAGGGGAAACTCTTTTAGAAATGTGGGTGCCCTTGCATTTGGGGAATTGTTCAGAATTAAGAAAATGCCTTGGTGGATTTTTTTTCTTATATGAGTATAAATTGTCCTTCTCTATTGTTTTTTATTAGTATGCATTTCAGGACTGTTTGATAGATACTAAAATGGCTACTCCAGCTTGTTTCTTTGGTATATTTACTTGGAAAATGTTTTTTCATCCATTTACTCTGATATCATTTTTATTGTTATTGCTGAGATATGTTTCTTATATGTAGCAGAATTATGTATCCGAGATTTGCATCTATTCTCTTGGCCTGTATCTTTTTACTGAGCAATTAAGTCCATTGATTTTGAGAGATATTAATATCTAATGCTTGTTAATTGCTGTTGTTTGATACTGGTGCTTATACTGGTGTGTGTGTGTGTGTGTGTGTGTGTGTGTGTGTGTGTGTGTTTGTGTGTTTGTGTGTGTGTGTGTGTCTGTGTTTATATTCTTTTGCTTTTGCTGGTGTGGAATTATTTCCTTTGTTTTCTTGGGTGAAATTAAACTCTGTGAGTTTGTGTTTTCCTTTTTATATCTTCTGTAGGCTGGATTTATGTATAAACATTGCTTAAATTTGGTTTTGTGATAGAATATTTTGTTTTCTCCCTGTAGGAAGATTAAAAATTTTGCTGGTTATACATGACATCTGTGATATCTGGCTTTTAGAATCACTGTTGAGAAGCTGGGTGTAATTTTGTTAGGGCTACCTTTATATATTACTTGGCCTTTTCCTCTTGATACTTTTAATATTCTTTTTTCATTGTTCTGTATATTTATTGTTTTAATTATTATGTATCAGGAGGATCTTCTTTTCTGGTCCAATCTTCTTGATATCTGTAACCTTCTTATGTGTTTATAGCTATTTCTTTCTTTAAGTTGCTGAAGTTTTCTATAATTTGTTGAAAACATTTTCTGGGCCTTGAAACTGAGTCTTCCCTTTATTTTATTTTTATTCATAGGTTTGGTTTTTTTTCATAGTGTCTCCGATTCTATGTTTTGTGTCAGGAACCTTTTAGATTTAATATTTTCTTTGACCCATATACCAATTTCTTCAATTAAACTGTCTACACCTCAGATTGTCTAACCATCTCTTTTATTATTTTGGTGATGCTGTGTTTGTAGGTTCTGTTCTTTTCCTTAGGTTTTCCATTTCTCAGATTCCTTCAATTTGTGTTTTCTTTTTTGTTTCTATTTCCATTTTCAGGTCATGAACTGTTTTATTTATTTACATTCAATGTTTCTTGATCCCAGCTGGACTTGTTGGGAAGTTAGGCAGACTTCCAGGTGTGATAATGCAACTGAAGTGTCAGGGCACACCTACCTTTCATATTCAAATTTCCAAGCTCTAAATTTGGCCATTTAATTTTCCAGTACTGAAAAGTCTACTATACATGTTTGTAAGGCGCGGCTGCACCCAATAATGGTGATGGCCAAGAGCTCACTGTGCGTAAATAATTGCTCCTGCACATGCGTTAGACCCAGAGCCAGCTCAGCATGCCCCTCCTGAACGGGGATATGCTTATGAGCTATCGTGGATAGCAGTTATTAACAAATCCACTCTTATTTGCTAATAAAGTATCTAGCCACAACCCATGAGGTATCGATACGCCACACAAAGACGGTACTTAAACACGGGCTCCCTGGCTTTCAGAGTCTTTTGCACCAGTTTCAAGGGCTCTCCCAATAAAGCATGTTTGAGAAGAATCCTGGTGTCAGCGTCGTTCCTGCCAGCGGGAGAGTGTGACAAGTGGTACCGAAACCAGGGAATTTAAAAACAGCGCACATACCACTAGACACTTGCGAGGACCCTCGTGATCAAGAGACCCCGGGAGGATTCAGAACTCAACATGCGGAGTGGCAGTACCAGTAAGTCTCCCTTCAAGGGCATGCCCCCATTTGGCATAGACCCCTTCTGGCTGCAGGATTGATTTTGCTGCTTGCGGTGCTGGAATTGTTATGCTGTTTCCTTTTGAACTGTCATCGCCCCAGTAAAGAGTGCATTTGCTTGTGAATAGAAAGCTCATCAAAAGCCATAGGACTGAGGTAGATAACTCGGCAGGTCGCTTCCCTTTTTTTTAGCCGCTTGTAAATAAAAGCGCAGAAATGGGAAACCTGCACTCTACCACCTTTCTCAAGCCACTGCAGGAGCTTCTTAAACAACGTAAACTGAAAATATCAGAACAGACCATTCAAGGATTTTTAAAAGAGGTCGATAAAATAAAGCAGTGGAAGATTGAAAGCTGTGAGCAGGGACGAAACCGTTATGGTGCCTGGTGCATGCCTGCCTTAAAATTAAACGTTGCAAAGATGTCATTAAAAACAGCCAACAAATACTGGCCAACCATCAGGACAGCATGTCAGAGACAGAAGGTATTCATAGGAAAAGGGAGAGGAATAGCAAGAAAAAGGATAAATAGAGTCAAAGAGCAGCTCAGACAAAAGAAAAGGAAAAACAGAAGAAGAAGAAAACTAACAATAAGGTGTACCTGGTACTCGATGAGTTCACTGACTTGCATTTAAGTAGTGAATCAGAGTCCGAGAATCATAGTGGAGAGGAAGAGCTAAGTACTGAAGAAGAACAAGATTTGGAGGAGGCAGCAGCTCAATATGAGCAAGAAAGGTATGAGCCAATCAGGGTGACTCCTTTGGCACCCCCTTTTTACAATCCACTGTATCTTGATAAACACAAAGCCAATGAGAGGAAAGCCTTTTGATCTAGTTTTGCAGAACCCAAAACTTGGAAAAGAATAGCTGTTGCCTTCCCTGTCTTTGAGGACCAAAACACCCAGGCCTGATATCATGAGCCAGTTGGATATAAGCAGATTAAAGATTTAGCAGAAGCAACCCGCACCTATGGGGTTAATGCGGCTTTCACCCAAGCTCTGCTTGAGAGATTTAGTTACACAGCCATGACGCCAACGGATTGGATGAGCATTGCTAAGGCTTGCTTAACTATGGGACAATATTTAGACTGGAAATCAATATATACAGATGCAGCCCAAGTACAGACTAGGGATAATACAGCTGTAGGCCAGCCACTCTGGAATATGGACATGTTTTTAGGACAGGGACAATGGACAGCAAATCAAACAGAGTACCCCCTAGATGTGTACACTCAGATTAACACCATGGCTATAAAAGCCTGGAAGATCTTGCCCAATAAAGGGGAGGTTACAGGCAACTTAACAAAAATCATACAAGGATCCACGGAGCCGTTCTCTGAATTTGTGGCTCGTATGATGGATGCCACAGAAAAAATATTTGGAAATCATGAAACAGCCATGCCATTGATTGAACAGTTAGTTTATGAACAATGTACACAGGACTGCTGAAGGGCCATTATGCCTTGGAAAGGCAAGGGACTCCAGGCATGGATGAAGGCCTGTAGAGAGATAAGTGGGCCTCTATCTAATACTGGACTAGCTGCAACTGTCCTGGCAGCCACTGACAAAAATGAGAAACCAAAAGGTGCTTGCTTTAAGTGTGGCAAGCAGGGACACATAAAAAGACACTGTCCCCTCGTACAGAATGCCATGCAGGCCACTCAGCCTAGGGCGGAAAAAAGCCCAGGACTTTGTCCAAGATGCAAAAAGGGGAAGCATTGGGCCAATGGATGTAGATCCGTTAAAGATCTTAATGGTATGCCTTTACAGCAAGCAGAATCAAAAAACGGGAACCGGGGCCCCTGACCTCAGGGCCCACAAATATATGGGGCCATCCAGACACCATCACTGCGTCCACCAACGTCCCAAGGAGAGCCACTTCGTGTTCAGCCGGCTTGGACCTCTGTGCCACCACCCAATGCATACTAACACCACAAATGGGAGTCCAACCACTAGATTCAGGTCTCAAAGGTCCCCTACCCAAAGATATGGTTGGGCTTTTGCTAGTCAGATCTTCTTCGGCCTTAAAATGTTTAATTGTTACTCCAGGAATAATAGATGAGGACTACACTGATATAGTTAAGGTCCTATGCTCCTTACCTCAAGGAGTAACAGCCATATAACCTGGAGATAGAATAGCTCAGTTGTTGGTGTTACCTAGTTTGCATAGTCATTTCCCCTCTAAGGCAGGGGAGAGAGGAAACAAAGGCCTTGGATCCACAGGAACCGATTTTGGTTACTTGTCGCTAGCACTGGACCAAAGGCCCACTCTTTGATTAACAATTGAGGAAAAGAAAATCAAAGGGCTATTAGATACTGGGGCTGATCGCAGTATCATAGCAACCAAAGATTGGCCAAAGAATTGGCCTACTCAAACCTCTTCACAGACCTTACAAGGTCTCAGATATGCTAAGGCCCTCACGATCAGTGCTAGAGAGTGGACCTGGAGAAACCCTGAGGGCCGAGAAGGAAATTTTTCTCCCTATGTTATGCAACTGCCAATCAGCCTCTGGGGAAGGGAAGTGTTGGAACAGCTAGGACTAACCCTTACTAATGAATTAGGAGTTAATTACTCTCCACAAAGCCTCAAGCTAATACAAGATATGGGCTATGTTCCAGGCCTAGGATTGGGAAAAAACTAACAAGGGATGTCAATACCTATACAAGCTAAAAGCCATTCCTCTACTAAAGGTCTGGGTTATTCCTAGGGGCCACTGGGAGTACCATTCCCATACCTGGGAAAACAGAGGAACCAATATGGGTTCCTCAGTGGCCCCTCTCCTCTGAAAATCTGTTAGCAGCTCATGAACTGGTTGCTGAGCAATTGCAAGCAGGCCACTTGGAGCCATCCCATTCACCTTGGAGTACTCCAATATTCATTATTAGAAAGAAATCTGGAAAATGGAGGTTATTGCATGATTTGAGAGCTGTAAATGAGCAAATGCAGGTCATGGGGCCTATTCAAAAGGGGCTCCCCTTACTGTCTAGTTTACCTAAAGACTGGCCAATTCTCATTATTGATATTAAAGACTGTTTTTTCTCCATTCCCTTGGCAAGCCAAGATTGCCAGCGGTTTACATTCACCCTACCAAGCACCAATCATGAACAGCCTGACTGTAGATTTCAATGGCGAGTGCTCCCACAGGGAATGGCCAACAGCCCCACTATGTGTCAACTGTTTGTAGCCGAGGCACTCGCACCCATTAGAAAAACCTATCCTAAAATACGCATATGCCATTATATGGATGACATACTTCTAGCTGCACCCGACAATCAGATGTTAGACTCAGCCTATGTCCAAACGGTGTAAAACTTAAAAGATAAGGGACTGTTCATTGCAAGTGAAAAGGTGCAAAAAGGAGACGTTGGCTCATTTTTAGGAGCCATCATCTCCAAAAGCCAAGTTGCACCCCAGAAATTACAAATTCGTAAGGACAACTTAAAAACTTTAAATGACTTTCAAAAGCTTTTGGGAGATATTAACTGAATTCGACCTTACCTTAAGTTACCTACTTCTGATTTAAAACCCCTATTTCAAATTTTAGAAGGAGACGCCCATATCTCCTTGCCCAGGGCATTGACGCCCCAAGCTAGGGAAGTCCTCCTTAAGGTGGAACAAGCTATAGAAGGAGCTTGGCTCACCCGTGTAACCCCTGGCGAGCTCATTTTCTTGTGCATTTTGGCTACTCCCTATAGCCCTACTGCAGCATTATGGCAAAGGGGCATTCTGCTTTGGATACATGGCCACTTCTCTCCTGGCAGGACTGTGGAACATTATCCATCAAGCGTTGCTGTATTAGCTCAGCAAGGCATACCCTGATGTCATTATTACTCCCTACAATACTCAGCAACTGCAAGTGTTGTTAGCCACCATTGATGACTGGGCGATTTTGAGAACAATCTTACCTGGTAAAATTGACAACCATCTCCCTAATGACCCATTGCTGCATTTTGTATCTACCCATCCTATCATTTTCCCCCGGATAACGGCTAGTTCGCCTATTCTGAATGCTATTGATATCTTTACAGATGGGTCTAAGACAGGATTGGGAGCTTATATGGTGTCAGGACAAGAACCAGTTACACTGCAATTCAGTCCTGATACACCACAGCTGATGGAATGCCAAACAGTTTATGCAGTCTTTCAATGATTCACTGAACCGTTTAATCTGATTTCTGATTCTTGCTATTTAGTTAATGCCGTACGCATGCTAGAAGTGGCAGGAAACATATGCCCCTAAAGTCCAGTGGCACACCTTCTAAGGGATCTTCAAAATATTATATGGTCCCGGCGTCATCCATTTTTTATACAACATATCACAGCACATTCGATGCTGCCTGGTCCTATGGCTGAGGGCAATCGCCTGGTAGATGCTGCTACCAGACCAAGAGCTTTTGCGGTACTAGACAATGTTAAAGCAGCCAAAGAGTTTCACTCCTTATACCATGTACTCACAGCAACTTTAAGAAAAGATTCCACATATCTCGTGCCATGGCAAGAGATATAGTTACCAATTGTACAGCTTGTGTGCCTTTTCATCACCCTCCTCACACAGGGATTAATCCCTGTGGTTTACGTCCTGGAGACCTCTGGCAAGTGGACGTGACACATGTCCCACAGTTTGGGAAACTCAAATATATGCATGTGTCCATTGATACCTTCTCAGGGATAATTTTCACATCCCTCTTTACTGGAGAAAAAAATGGCTCATGCTATTCATCATTGCCTGGAAGCTTGGGCAGCTTGGGGCAAGCCCAAAGAATTAAAAACAGACATTGGCCCTGCCTATACCTCTAAAGGTTTTCAATCATTCTGTGACACCATGCAAGTCAAGCATATCACTGGGTTACCATACAACCCTCAAGGGCAAGGCATTGTAGAATGCACAAATTGGACCTTAAAAGAATTGTTACAAAAACAAAAAGTGGGAATAAGTTCCGGGCTTACCCTCAAGAGTCAACTATCACTAGCCTTATTTACTATAAATTTTTTGACGCTTGATTCTGCCAACCGGACTGCAGCAGAGCATCATGGCGATACCTCCTTTACCAATTTCCCTTCCATAAAATGGAAGGATGTACTAACAAAACAATGGAGAGGCCCGGATCTAGTAATAGCTAGATCCAGGGTAGCTGTTTGTGTTTTTCCACAGGAACAAAGTGACCCGGTGTGGGTTCCCGAAAGATTGACGAGGATTGTCAAGGAAGAAGGACGAGATGTTGTACAGCGAGAAGAAGAACAAGCCTCCTTGGAATGTGATTCCTGCGCTCCTGACCCTTCTGATGTTCATGACACTCCCGGATAGTGCCCAAGCCTTAAAGCTCTGTGCTGTTACTAGAGCATGGCCACTTCCCATGCCAGTACATGCCAATTCATCTGTCCTTCCCCAATTTTTTTCCACCTCTTGTGAAGGAGAGGTTCCATGTGCTCCTGCTCTTGGGGAAGCTCCTAAACCATTCAACCAATCTAAATTTCAGTTGACAGGCACTCTTTGTTTCTCTATGAACGGAGATTTGCCCTGCATTTGGCTCCAGCACACCAATTTAAGTGCCTGGCTGGAACCGCAACAAGCCATTAGCCCTAGTCTTAGCCTTAACTCAGGCGCTAGTGCTGTTCCAAGCGAGAGTATTCAAAGGACCACTAAGGGAAAACAGATAATGCCAAAATTAACAGCTAGAACTACTCTTTTTACCTTTATGATTGTTAGTCAAATTACCATACCCCTTAGAAATAATGTTATAAATCAGACCGCCAATAGATTCTGGGCTGCACCCTGGTGCAACCCGGATTATAATTTTCCTCCCTCTTTTACAGACTGTCAATCCAGAGAAAGCCCAATAAAACAGTTATCCTCAGGCTTTCAATTTTCACCACTGCTTGCTAGGTACAGACTATCAGCCAATAATACAGAGAGTGGTAAAGATGGATGGCCCTGGTATCAATGGGTGTTGAGTAATGATGCCAAAGCAGCTACTGATTTTTCTGCATTTTCTCTTCTTCGCAGTACCATACATAAATTATAGAATGTAATAGCTTCACTTAAGATAGCCGGTTCACAAAATCAAACCCATAAATTAACGAATATAACCTGTCATCTACAGCTTTACAACCAGACTTATAACCAAGCACTAGTTTGTGTCAGACTGCCTTTTTTCTTTTTGCTGCCTGACAGCTATCACACTGAGGAGCTTGACTGTCAGTCTCAGCCTTGCCTCTTGACTGAATGCTGGGACAGCACAAAGACACTGGCATTGGTAGTCCAGTTGCCAACCTTTGTGTCCATCCCGGTGGAGGCAGATCCTGACACCTTTCCCATCATTAACCGCCTCCGTCAGAAACGTGACTTTGGTATTACAGCAGCTATTATCACGGCTGTCACTGTTTCTGCAGCTGCAGCAGTCACTGCTACAGTTGCCATGACCTCCCAGGTACAGACTGCAGACACTATTAATGAGATTGTAGACCAGACATCCGCAGCCCTAGCTATGCAGCAAAAGACCAATCAACACCTTATTTCAGGTCTGTGTATAGCTAATCAAAGGATGGATTTGCTACAAGAACAGATAAAGGGGCTCTATGAGCTCATTCAGACAAGTTGTATTTCCCATCATAAACATGTGTGCATTACCCCAGTTCAGTACAACCTTACTGCTTCTTTTAATCAAAGTAAATTGCTATCAGATTACCTTGCAGGAAACTGGACGCTGGAAGCTGAGGAGCTATCCCAACAACTCTTGAGCTGTATTGCTCACCTGAACAGCACTCGTATCATACCCTTGACCCTTGGGGAATTCACCTCCTGGTTGCATTCTGCATTCTCCTACTTTAAGGAGAGGGTGGGGGTGGGAATTTTTGGAGCCATCACAGTCTGTGGCCTTGTGTTCTGCCTCTGGGTGTTGTGCAAGATGAAAAACAGTCACGCCCATGATAAAATGCTCATGGTTCAGGCCTTGCTGGCAGTTGAGCAGGGCGCCTCTCCCCAAGTATGGCTAGCTAGCCTAAGAAAATGAGCTTTTCCTTACCCTTCCTTTGCGTGGCCTTTGCACTTGGCTGAGCCTTGTTGCCATCGCACGCCAATAGGCACGCAAAACCCTCCACAGCTCAATGGCCATTGCACTCCGCAGGGATTCAGGCCATTGCACGAGGAATGGCATTGAGCATCACACCTGAACATCACATCCACTCGATCGGATAGGCATAAGAGTGGTCTAACCTTGATCGGACTAAGTCCATCTGTTCATTTCTTATATAAGGAAAAAGGGGGAGATGTAAGGCGCGGCTGCACCCAATAATGGTGACGGCCAAGAGCTCACTGTGCGTAAATAATTGCTCCTGCACATGCGCTAGACCCAGAGCCAGCTCAGCATGCCCCTCCCGATCGGGGATATGCTAATGAGCTATCGTGGATGGCAGTTATTAACCAATCTACTCCTATTTGCTAGTGAAGTATCTAGCCGCAACCCATGAGGTATCGATATGCCACACAAAGATGGTACTTAAATACGGGCTCCCGGGCATTCAGAGTCTTTTGCACCGGTTTCAAGGGCGCTCCCAATAAAGCATGTTTGAGACGAATCCTGGTGTCAGCGTCGTTCCTGCCGGCGGGAGGGCGCGACAGATGTTTTATATTTATTTTTTAAATTATTTATCACATAAAATAGACATGTTTTCATCCAGTTAGAACTTATTTAGTAAATACAACTATCTCTTATTATTTTGTTACATAAAGTAGCAGTACTTGTTTGCATAGTACATTATTTCTAAATCCTGTTTTTCTTTGTCTAGTTAACATAAACCTTTAACAGTTTAACTACCTATCTAAAATATATGTTTGTTTTCCCAATAATTGACTTATAATATATTAAAATGTATATTTTCCTTTTTTGTTTATCAATCATGAATCTTAGTCAATGTCAAATAAAAATGTTAAAAATAGTTGTATATCTAATACATTTTACTAACATACATAATGCACAATTAAAACAAAAAATAAAAGTAAATAACATATTAGTCTTATTTTCTTAGAACATATATGTATATATGTATATTCCTAATAATATATGTATATTCCCTTAGAATATGTTTTATATTATATGAATCAAAAAAGAAAAATTCAAAATTTCTAGCAAATTGGCTCTTTTTAAGGGATACAACACATCACCACATTTGTTCATATTAATTATTTAATTTATATTGATTTAAAGAGTTACTTCAAGGGTTACCTACTTTTTGTTTGCATATATTAAAACATTCTCTACTTTAAGCTTATAATAAATCCACATTTCTGCTTGTATCTTATGTTAGACTTCAGTAGAGTTATTCTTAAGTTCCTGGAAGATTGATGAATATGACACTATGTTTTGAGCCAATTTTAGATCTGAGTTGATAGGTCTACTACTGGAGCAAGTACCTCAGGGCATCAATGACACTTTCTCTCCAAAGTTCCCATATATTAGTTGAAAGATGTGGTGCCATCACTTTCACTAGAAATTTTTCTCTCCCAACTTTCTTCTAGTACCCTATATATAAGTGATCATATCATATTCTTAGAGTCTCATTTTTTCCTATTATACAATTCTTGTCATGATAGCATATAATGAATTTGTATGTTTTTAAAATTCTATTCAAATGTTTTGTTTATTAATTTTTAATTTAATACCTCTTTAGACAGTGTAATTTTCATAATTTTTCCATAAACAATATTCATGTGCTTGGGTATAAAGGATTACTTATTAGCACCATAAAATTTATAACATAGTTAACATTTTCAGCATATAGATAAAATCTAATTTTTTAAAAGAGCTATTCAATAGAAATGGAAATCTATGTTTTTTATGGGATTTTTATTTTGTCTTTTTTGTTTGTTTGTTTGTTTCAAAGAACATAAAGTAAGATCATAGAGGATTTTTGTTATGGGAAGTGTGATCAAAAATATTATACTATTATAAAATTTTACTCTATGAAACAAAACAAAACATTCAATACCAAATGACACTCACTTCACATTACCCCTGGTTGTAGATCTTGACAAATACAAATTTACTTGCTTTCACTGTATTTGATGATTATGGATATATAATATGAACACAACATATAATGCTTAGTGACTAGAATCGTTTACATGATTAACATTTTACTATTAAATATTAGTGATTTTTCTTATTATTGATTATGGATGTGATGCAGCTTTTCAGCTGATAGTCAAGTTTAAAATTATGTTACATACCTGGCTTAGTTATGGTATATATACTTGATTCAATCTTCATTTACTTATTAGTTTTAAGAATTTCACAGTGGGGTTATATTTCTCTCAATCCTTCAACTATTTCTGTATCCACCTCACTTTACTGACCTAACTTTGTGGGGGAGGGGGGGTGGTGTTGTTGTTTGTTTAGCATATTAAGTTTAATTTGTGCAGTCTATGTACTCTTGGATATGTAATATTCCAATAGAGTTTGTGTGATCTATCAAGACATGTTTTCATATTGAAAAGTTACTCCCTTTCCCTAGTAGCTATCAATTATCAAGGATCCTCAACTAAGAATGGGACTTCATGCACACCATGGTGGTGTATTTAATATGGCTTGAGCTTGCACAGGGCTTATGCTTATTGTCAAAATCACTATGAGTTCACATGAATAGCTGAACCGTTGTGGGTTGAGATTACTTCATCTTTATACTCATCCAGCAGCCTCAACATGACACCAGGAAAATATACCTACTGAGTAATCTAAGCAAAGCTCAGACAAGCTCTCATATACTAAAGTGACAAACAGAAGACACCATGTCCTCTGCATATATGTTATGGCTGTTAGCTTGCTGTTTTTGTGGGACTCCTAATGGTGGGAACAGGTATATGTCTGACTTTGCTTGCTTTTGGATTATTTTTCTCATTTTTGTTTGTCTTGTCTAGCCTCAGTCTGAAGGCTTTTTCCTTGTCTTATTGTATCTTGTTTTGTTGTGTTTAGTTGTTTTCTCTTCGTAGCCTACAATTTCCTGAAGGGAAACAGAGGGGGAGTGGATCTGTGGGAAAGGGAAAATGGGGAGGGGAGCTTGTAGAAGTGGAAGGAGAGGAAACTGTGGTCACAATATAGTGTATGAGAAAAGAGTTCTTTTTAATAAAAAGAGAAGCTCATTTGATGAAGCTCAAAATATAATCTTTGAGCATATGGGCCAATCAATAGTTTCTGGTTTAATGTTAAAAATAAATAGTAATATATTTTCTTATTGGGCCTATTAGCTGTTTATCCACAGACTTTTGGTCCAAGAATGGTGCCAGGTATGGATTTCATATGGTGAAGCAGGACCAAATGTAATCAGAAAGTGATTGGCTACTTCCATACCACAGTTGCAGCAATGAATATGCTTTGGCCAATAGCCATTATTGTAGGTCTTAGAGTTCAAAGGTGCCTAACACAGATTCTTACTTTTCTATTTCAGTAGCATTAATAGAAGATTTGAGCTCTACAAAAGCTAGGTAGTTAGGTTGAAACTTCCAGAGCACTACAAAAGCCTTCATCAGTGAAGTCTTACTATCAAAATTGGAAAAGCAAACAATAACACTGGCACTATTCTATAATGTTTAGAGTCTGTGGAAATTCACTGGTAAACACTTGCCAATACTTCTGGAAATATTTTACATGTATTTTTCCAGAAACAAACATTCAATGTTTCTGCTTCATGTAATGTGGCTTTTTGTTATAAAATGTTTTATGTTATGGGTTATAAGATATTTTCATGATTACATTTTTGGAAGAAATGATAGCTTTTTAATATTTTCTATTTTCTTTCATGTGAATTTTGGTTGGTTTCGTCTTTCATATTTTAGACTGTTTCATCAATGTTAGTATGATGTTCTTTGAATGTATCGTTATACTAAAGATAAAATATCCAGTAGTATTTTTCTGTCTCTTTTGATATTGATAAATTGTGTCTTCTCTTTTTTCTTCTTACTTAGTTTTGAGACTCATTCATTTAATTAATATTTTCAAAAAACGGTTTGTTTGTGTTATAGACCTTGATTATCCTTTGGACTTATATGACAATTTTTTTTTGTTTTTGTTTTCATCTTTCCTCTTTACACTGAGCCCAGCTATTCATAATTATCTATATGTGGTTGTATTTTTATTATTTTGAGAAATTTTCTCACTTTCTTTCAATTCAGTCATATTTTATGTTTCTTTTGTTGTTGTTGTTGTTGTTGTTATTGTTTTTTTGTTTGTTTGTTTGTTTGGAATTCCATCTTTGATTACTTCAACTGAAGCACAGCCATGTTAATATAGGGAATACTCTGAGATACTACAAAAGGCTCTCACATTGTTTTAAAGTAAGACTTACTTGGAGTCATAAGTCAAGACACATAGTACTTAAAGTATGCCAAGAAGTTAATTAAATCAGAGAATCATATCATATTAGAGGTAATTTGGGACCTTACATTTTAAACGATAAAACTAGAATATAATTTTGCATTGTATTGCTATCAATAATTGATTAGTTCTGATGAGTCAATTTTGGGAAAAATAAATACTTTTTGAATACAGTTTCATAAGTAATTAAGAGTATGTGTCACTTAATATCTTAACTGGCTAAAGATAGGTGTTCTAGGTATTCCCTTGTGTAATATAGATTATTTTAAAAATATTAAATGCTATGCAAAGGCTTTTATTAGTGCTTGGCTATCCTGAAATAGAAATAATTAAGAATACATGGCCACACAAAGCAGTGATCATAAGAATATTTTTATAACAGCCCAGAAAAGGTAATTTTCAAAATCAGTGTTAATCTATGTTCAAAACAAGGAATTATGGAAGAGTTTAAAATACACTTGTTAATTTAGATCTGTCAAAATAGAACAGAAATATGATAATTAAAAAACAGTTGCTAAAACCATATCTATGAGATTAAATGATCATTTAATATAAGAAACTTGAATAATATTATTTGTTTTCTACAGAAATAATAAAAACCATAAGATTACATTAGGTGTTGTTTGAAGGTTTGCATTTTTAAAAGATTTATTCATTCATCAAAAGTTTTCTGTACTCATTTTACTTTTTGATAATTTGCTTCATTTGTTTTTAAGGGCTATAAGTGAAATTCTAATTACTGAATCTAAATATGCATGACTGTTAAAATAAATCATACATTTAGAGTATTATTGATAAATGCTTTCTCTGTATGAAATAAATTTTATGCTTATCTAGAAAAATAGTTTCCTAGTATTAAATGAAGAGGAAATATATTTGAAGCAATAGAATATTTAAATGAGATGAAAGTTTTAATAGTAATAGCTGTATTTTACAGTTTCCCCTTTTCAATTATTCATAGATTTATAGAATTAACAAAGTGGTAAGGCACCAGAGATTATTTACTTAAAGTATTTAATTCCATCTCTATTGACTTGGGGAAAATAAAATTGAAGACATTAATATTGTTGTAAAATCAAGAAAAGATACATTTGCTGAGCCACAGCACTAGTATTAAATAAAATAAATATTACATATACTTCTTTATTTTACATTCATATAGTATACATACTGTATGCTACATGAATAATATATATGAATAAATTATTCACTATAATGTATGGTTTATATATACTTTAACCATATACACAACTATGATAATAATGTCACAACTAAGAACAAAGGTTGTCAATTTTCTTCTGTATCCTGGTCAGCCATTTTTCTTAACAGTTGATGTATGTCTCAAGTCATAAATTATTTATTACTTTTCTTATTTCTTCCCATTCATACTCATGTTGTTGCTATTTGTTTTGTACGTTTATTTAGAAAGGAGACTTACTACTTTTGGTTCAGGCTGTCTTTCTACTTTTGATCATACTGTCTCAGCAGGAACACTTTATTATTTTATATACTTTTCTAACATACTATATAGCTGTTCATACTATATAACAATGCATGAGCTGTGTTTCATGCATTGTTATATATGAAAAAATCTTATTCAATGCCTTTTTTTCAATAAAAAGTAACAGACTGACTGACTACATTATCTTTACTTAACTTGCATATTTGTCTCCTTATAACATTAACCTGGATATTCCTCTCATATTCATCTTCTGAGTTTCCTACCCTTCCATATATTTATGACATTTTTTTGTGAAATACTCATTATCCATTAGATTCTTTAAGTGAGAAGAAAAATAATGATTTGAGATCTTGTATTTTCCATAGCAATCCTCTTTAAAAATATATTCCAGAAATAATTTTTTACTTCAAACTCATGTTCCTCAGAAGGTTTAACCTTCTTTATTTTTGGCTTTCAAAATGCTTTTGGAAAATGTAAATGATAACTGACTCTTACCCACATGTTTGAGATATCCTTTTATTATTTTGAAACTTTTTGAATACAGTAATTTCTTTGGTGTGAAAGTTTTTATTATCTATTTTATTAAGTTATGCACATTATTTTAAAACTAAGCACTTATTCTTTATCTTTCTTGGAGACTTTCTTTTGTAAAAAGAAATAAAAACAAAACAAACAAAAACAAAAACAAAAAAAAACACATCCCTACATTTTTCTATTGTCTAATTTGGACTTCTTTCACTAGATGATACAACTTCTATTATTATTGTATAATTATATTTGTAATTCTCTGTGTGTGTGTGTGTGTGTGTGTGTGTGTGTGTGTGTTTGTGTGTGTGTATGTGTTGTGTGATAAAATGACACTGGAGAAAACATTGTCCTCAACAAATAATCATAGTGATACTGAATAACTATGTAGCATTGAATAAGATTAGAATCCTTATTTTTCTCCATCCACAAAACAGTTAAATCCAAATTAAGCAAAGTTTTCAATGTGAAATCTGTAACACAGAGAAGTGATAGAAGAGTAGAGAATCAGGTGCATAAATCCACTTTCTCGATTTTTGCCTTTTAATTTAAACCACTAATTTTTTTCTTTTGAGGTCACTACAATACATGCTTATTGACAGATGTATATGAATGCTGACATATATGTTTTCTTTCAGCTTTTGTTATTCTTGTTAACCATTTACCTGATTATAGGATCATTTGTTTTCTTTCTGTAGCCTATTGTGTAAAGTTTTACTCTATGTCTTAATTAGGGTTTTATTTCTTTGAAGTGAAGAGACAGGGTTTCTCTGTGTATCCTTGACTGTCCTGGAGTTGCTTTGTAGACCAGACTAGCCTTGAACTCATAGAAATCTGCTTGCCTCTCCCTCCTGAGTGCTCAGATTAAAGACATGTGCCACCTCTTTTAAATATAAACATTTATTTTGGGCTGGCTAAAAGTTTCAGAGGTTAAGTCCATTATTGTTATGACAACAAGTGAGGCAGAATGTAAGTAGACATGGAACTTGAGAAAGATCTGGTCTATCTCTTGATCTGCAGGCAGAAAGAGATTGCCACACTTGGCCTTGGCTAGGACTATATGAGACATCAAAGTCCACCTTCACAATTAAATATTTCTTCCAACAAGGTCACACCTACTCCAACAAAGCAACACTTTTTATGGGCCAAGCAACAAAACACATTTATTTATGGAGGCCATTCTTCTTCAAACCACCATACTCTCTTTGCTCTGAAATATTGATCTTAGTATTCTTTGAGGGATGGTTCAAAGAACATGATGTATTTTAGAATGAGTATGTGCTTGACTTTTTTAAAATCCTTCAATTAACAGTAGATAGTTTTACTAGATAAAGTAGCCTACATTGTCATGTGTGGTCTTCTAAAATTTTATGTACATCACTCTAGGCTCTTCTGCTTTTATTTTTCTATTGAAAAGTCATTTATTATTTTAATGGATTTTCCTTTATAAGTGATTTGTATAATTTCAATATCATATTCTTCCCTTTATATTTAACTGTTATATGCCATTGGAAGTTTCTTATCCTTGACACCAAGAAACAAAACACACACAACAAAATAAGTTATGTTATAATTTTGTTGCCTTCTATGAAGTAATTTCCTACAAACAACATTGAATAATAAGTATAATTAAGCTTTTCTACTGCATCAAATCATGTAAAGTACATTCTAAAGATAACTTGTTTATTCTTCAGAGAAAGCACATTTACTCTGCCCACATGAAAAAGAGAGTGCATGATAAAAACAGTTATAATTGTTCACATTAATGGTTGGCTTTCTATTATTTCCAATAGTTGGTATTTCAGTGTACTAAAATGGATTTCACTAGGCAGGGGAAGGAATGGACTTTTAATTCTAATATTGAGTATTCAGGAAGCAGAGGAAGGTGGCTGTCTGAGTTCAGAAAAATCTTAGTCTATCTAGTGATAGTACAGTAATCAATCTTAGGTAAGAGAGAGTTAAAAGAAGGAGAAGGAGGAGGAGAACTATTAAGATTAAGACATTCTCGGCTTACTATCTAGACTGGTCAAGGCAGGAACCTGACTACACCCCATGGTGCTCCAAGCCTGGCCAATTAGGCAGCTAAAGCCCAGCCATGAAAGTCCCCATTGCCAGGCAGGAAATCCCACACTCGTGGGAGAAGCTGGACTGCCCTGAAGGGCCTCAAATTGCTGCCACAACATAGTGGGACTAAACCACCAAAGGTGTACATCAAGATTGGTCTGCTATATAAACTATTCTGGGCATGAATCTGACTGTGGGCAACAAATGTCTGTGCATTGACAAATTGGCAGTTAAAACTAGGCCTGGCCAGTCCTCATGGCCCTGTGGAGTCTCACACACCCTCAGGAGAGGCTATCCTATCCCAAGAGTCAGGACAGAAAATTAAACAGCAGACCTCAGCACAGCTGGTCTTAATCCCCTCAGTACTGTGAACAGGATCAGTCAGAATCCTACCTCTGCTGACCCAGCCAGGAGCTTAAGGTGAAGAGCAAAGTTTTCTCGAGCAGAAATCAGGCCACCTGCCAGTTTCATGGAAGAACTCTCTTATCTCACAGGCAAGTACATGTGACCTATAATCACTCACCAACTCTTGACTCTAAACTACCAGTAAAGGACACCAGAAGCTACCAACCAACATCAGAGATAGCAAGATGATGGAAGGACAGTGTAAGAACATAAACAACAACAACAACAAAAAAACATAACAATTTGGCATCTCCAGATCCCAGCTATCCAAAAGAAAGCAATTCTGAAAACTCAAACACAACCGAGATACAATAAGATGACCTCAAATCCTTAGTAACAAAGATGATAATGGAGGAAATGAATAAAACACATACCAAATCAGGGAAACACAGTCAAACAGGTGGAAGACATAAAAGGGGTCTATAGAGAAGCACTGGAAATTTTTCAGGAAAAGACAAACAACCAGATGAAGGAAATGAATAAAATAGCTCAAGATCTGAAGATGAAAATGGAAACAGTGATAAAGACAAAAGAAAAACAGGATGGAGAGGCCTTAGAGAAGAAAGCAAGCAATACAGAGGTGACCTTCTCTAACAGAATCCAAGAAATCAAGAAACGAATCTCAGGACTTGAAGATACAATCACAGAACTCGAAACAACCATCAAAGAAAATGCTAAATCTGAAAGCTTCCTGACACAAAACATCCAAGAATCAAAGACACCATGAAAAGATGAAACGTGAGAGTAATAGGCATTGAGGAAGGAGAAGACAGGCGAGTCTAAGGCCCAGAAAACATCTTAAAAAAATCATAGAAGAATAGTTTCCCAATTTGAAAATGGAGATGCATATAAATATACAAGAGGCCCACAGAACACCAAAGAGAATATAGCAGAAAAGAAAATCTTCCTGCCACATAATAATAAAAACACAAAATATACAGAACAAAAAAAAAATATTAAAAGTGGCAGGAGAAAAAGATAAAGTAACATACAATGGCAAACCTATCAGAATATACCTGACTAGTCAGCAAAGACCAGAAAAGACAGAAAATCTTTGGACAGAGGTCCTCCAAACCCCAAGAGACCATAGATGCCAGGTAAGACTACTATACCCAGCAAAACTATCAATAACCATGAATGGAGAAAACAAAATATTCCATAACAAAAGCAAATTCAAACAGTTCCCGTCCACCAATCTGGTTTACAGAAGTTACTAGAAGGAAAACTCCATCCCAAAGGGACAAGCCACAATGAAAACTATACAGAAAATAGATAACTATGTCATCACAAAAACACAACACAATCTCTCTACTGTAACCAACTTCAAAAATTAAGGGACTTAACAGTCATTGGTTATTAATATCGCTCAATATCAAAGGTCTCAATTCTCCAATAAAATGCCACAGACTAACTGAATGGATGCATAAACAAGGTCCAGTATTCTGCATTAAAGAAACACATCTCACCTACAAGGACAGACATTACCTTAAGGTAAAAGGCTGGAAAAAGCATTCCAAACAAACGGTCACAAGAACCAAGCTGGTGTAACCATTGTAATGTATAATAAAATAAACTTTAAAGCAAAATTAATCAAAAGGATGAGGAAGGACACTCCATTCTCATCAAAGATAAAGTCAACCAAGATGGCATCACAATTCTGAACATCTCTGCTTCAAATACAAGGGTACACCCATTTGTAAAATAATTATTTTAAAAAGCTTAAGCCACATATTGATCCCCACACACTAATAGTGGTTGACTTCAACACCTCACTTTCACTGAAGGGTAAGTCATTGAAACAGAAATTAAGCTGAGAAACCTCATTAACCAACATCATGCATCAAGTGGATCTAATAAAGACCTACAGAACATTTCTCCCAAATACAAAGAATTATACCTTCTTCTCAGCACCCCATGAAACCTTCTTAAAAATTTATTACATAGGAGGTCACAAAGCAAGCTTCAAAAGATACAAGAAGTTTGAAATACTACTTTTTATCCTATCCGATCACCATGGCCTAAGGCTGGATTTCAACAACAACAGAAATAACAAAAAGCCTACATACACACCTGGGTCAGGGAAGAAATAAAGGACAAAATTAAGAACTTTCAGAAATTCAATGAAATGAAGGAATAACATACCCAAATTTGTCGGACACATTGAAAGCAGTGCTAAGAGGAACATTCATAGCACTAAATGCCTTTATAAATAAATTGGAAACATCCCACACAAGCAACTTAATGAGTCATCTGGAAGCTCTAGAGAAAAAAGAAGCAGAAACACCCAAGAGGAATAGATATCTGCAAAATAATCAAACTCAGGGCTGAAATCAATAAATTAGAAACAGAGAGAACATTTCAAAGAACCAGCAAAACTGGGAACTGTTTCTTTGAGAAAATCAACAAGATAGACAAACCATTAGCCAAATTAACTAAAAGGCAGAGACATTATCCAAATCAGCAAAATCAAAAATGAAAAAAAGAAACATAACAAAAGACACTGAAGAAAGAATAAGAACCATAAGATCCTACTTTAAAGGCATATATGCAACAAAATTTGAAAAATCTAAGGGAAATGGAAAAGTTTCTTCATCTATTCCATTTGTCACAATTGAATCAAGATTAGATAAACAAATTTAATAATCCTATAGAAATAGAAGCAATCATTGATAGTGTCCCAACAGCAACAGCAAAAACAACAACAACAACAGCAACAACAACAACAACAAAGCCCAGGGCCAGATGGTTTCAGCACAGACTTTTACCAGACCTTCAAAGAAGAGCTAATAGTGCCTCTCTCTTTGAAGGTCTGGTAGAATTCTATGCTGAAATCATCTGACCCTGGGCTTTTTTGGGGGTGGGGGTTGGAAGACTATCAATGATTGAGGATATACAGGGGGAGGAGGTCCCCCTCAGTCACAGTCATATGGGAGGGGAGTAAAGGGAAAATTGGAGGGAGAGAGGAATGGGAGGATACAAGGGATAGGATAATAATTGAGATGTAATATAAATAAAATAATAAAATATATTTTAAAAAGAGCTAATAGTGATGCTCTTCAAGATATTTCAAAAGATAAAAATGGATGGAACATTACTGAATTCATTCTGTAAGGCCACAGTCTTGTTGATACTTGACCTCACAAAGATGTAACAAAAAGAAAATTTCAGACCAATTTCTTTTATGAACATTGATGCACAATTATTCAATAAAATACTTGCAAAACGAATACAAGAACACATCAAAAATATCATTCACCATGACCAGGTAGGCTTCATTCCAGGCATGCAGGGATGTGGTAAAGTTCCATCCATTTCAATCTTTTGGAGTAGCTTGAAGAGTTTCAGAATTAGTGACCCCTTGATGGTCTGGTAGAATTCTGCACTGAAACCATCTGGCCCTGGCCCTGGGTTTTTTTTTTTTTTTTTTTTTTTTTTTTTTTTTTTTTTTTTTTTTTTTTTTTTTTGGTTGGGAGACTATCAGTGATTGCTTCTATTTCTGTAGGGGAAATGGGACTATTTACCTTGTTTCTCTGTTCTTCACTCAATTTTAACAAGTGAAATTGATGAAGAAAATTGTCCATTCCCCTTTGATTTTCAAGTTTTGTGGCATATATACCTTTCAAGTAAGATATTTTGATTCTTTGTATTTCTTCAGTGTCTGTTGTATGTCTCCCTTTTCATTTCTGATTTTGTTGATTTGGATACTGCCTGTCTGCCTTTTGGTTAGTTTGGCTAATGGTCTGTCTATCTTATAGATTTTCTCAAAGAACCAGCTCTTGGTTTTGATGATTCTTTGAATGGTTTTCTTAATTTCTAATTTGTTAATTTCAGCCCTGAGTTTGATTATTTCCAGACGTCTACTCCTTTTGGGTGTTTCTGCTTTTTTTTTTTTTTCTAGGGCTTCCAGTTGTGTCATTAAGATGCTTATGTGGGATGTTTCCAATTTTTTAAAACTCACTTAGTGCTATGAATTTTCCTCTTAGCACTGCTTTCAATGTATCCCATAAATTTGGGTATATTGTTCCTTAATTTTAATTGAATTTCAGGAAGTTCTTTCTTTTTTTCTTTATTTCTTCCCTGACCCAGGTGTCATTTAGCAGAGAGTTGTTTAGTTTCCACGTGTGTGTAGGCTTTTTGTTTTTTCTGTTGCTGTTGAATTGCAGCCTAGGGCCATGGTGATCTGATAGGATACAAGGTATTATTTCAATCCTCTTGTATCTGTTGAGGCTTGCTTTGTGACCTACGATGTGATTAATTTTGGAGACGTTTCCATGGAATGCAGAGTAGAAAGTATATTCCTTCTTGTTTGGGCGAAAGGTTCTATAGATATCTGTTAGATCCATTTAATTAATTACATTGGTTAATGATGTTATCTCTCCGCTTATTTTCTGTTTCAATGACCTATCCATCATTGAGAGTGGGGTGTTGAATTCTCCCACTATTATTGTGTGGAGATCAATGTGTGGTTTAAGCTTCATTAATAAATCTTTTACAAATGTGGTGCCCTTGTATTGGGAGCATAGATGTACAGAAATGTGATGTCATCATGGATGAGTTTACTTTTGATGAGCATGAAGTGTCCTTCCTCATCCCTTTTGATTAAATTTGGTTGAAAATCTATTTTGTTTGATATTTAAATGGCTATGCCTGCTTGCTTCTTGTGACCATTTGCTTGAAATATTTTTTACAACCTTTTACCCTGAGGTAATGCTTATCATTATGGGTAAGATGTGTTTCTTGCATGCAAAACAATGTTGGATCTTGTTTATGCATCCATTCAGTTAGTCTTTTTATTGAAGAATTGAGACCACTGATGTTGAGAGATATTAATGACCAGTGAATGTTAAGAGTCTTAATTTTGATGTTGGTTCCAGTTGGGCGTTTGTGTAGTTGTGATTTTGCCATGGTATAGTTATCTATTTCCTGGTAGTTTTGGTGGTAGCTGTCCCTTTGTGGTGGGGTTTTCCTTCTAGTACCTTCTGTAAAGCTGGATTATGGATAGGTACTGTTTGAATTTGTTTTTGTCATGGAAAAATTTTTTTTCTCCATCAATGGTTATTGATAGGTTTGCTAGGTAAAGGAGTATGGCCTGGCCTCTGTGGTCTTTTAGGATTTGCAGGATCTCTGTCCAGGCTCTTCTGGCTTTTATGGTCTCTTTTGAGAAGTCGTGTGTAATTCTGATAGGTTTGCCCTTAAATGTTATTTGACCCTTTTGCCTTGCAGCTTTTAATATTTTTTTTCTTTGTTCTGGATGTTTTGTGTTTTGATTATTATGTGAGAGGCAGTTTTTCTTTTCTGGTCAATTCTATTTGATGTTCTGTACGCCTCTTGTATGTTTATAGGCATCTCTTTCTTTAGATTGGGGAAATTTTCTTCTATGATTTTGTTGAGAATAGTTTCTGGGCCTTGGAGTCTGACATCTTTTCTTTCTTTGATGCGTATTATCCTCAGATTTCTTCTTTTCATGGTGTTCTTGATTTCTTGGATGTTTTGTGTCAGAATTTTTCCAGATTTAGCATTTTCTTTAATGGTTGCTTCAAGATCTGTGATTGTATTTTCTAGGCCTGAAATTCATTCTTCTATCTCTTAGATTCTGTTAGAAAAGCTTGCCTCTGCATTGCTTGCCTTCTTCTCTGAGGTCTCACATTCTTGTTTTTCTTCTGTCTGTGTTTATCATTGAATCCATTTTCATCTTCAGATTTTGAATTGATATTTTTATTTCTTTCATCTGATTGTTTGTATATTCTTGAGTTTCTCCCATTGCCTCTTTATAGGTCTTCAGAACTTGAGCAGTTTTATTGATTTCTTTCATCTGTTTTTTTTGTATTTTCCTGAAATTTTTCCTATTCCATTCTATGGGCTTCTTTTATGTCTCTCATCTGTTTGGCTTCATCTTCCTGCATTTGATTATGAATTTTATTTGTTTCATCCATTATCATCCTCATTTCTAAGGATTTGAGGTCATTTTCTTGTATTTCCATTGTGTTAGCTTCCAGAGTTGGGTGAGGGAGTCTGATGATAGATTCACCTGTTTTCTCATGATTTCCCTAGGCCAGAAGCTCTGATGCTTCACTTGTGTGGATGACAGGAGCCTTGCCCTGTCGTTTTGGACTCTCACAGCCAGTGATTCTCAGCTCCCCTGTACTGTGGGTCCTGCAATTGTTCTGGGTCTCTGGATGTGTGTTGAGTCAGTTCAAAGTGTCCACAGCCTTCTTGGTCCCCTGCCAAGACAAGCCAGGGACACTGGGCCCAAACCACTTGCCAAGCTCCACTATATTCTCAGGGACCGAACCATCTGCTAAGCTCAGCTAGGGACTGGGCCCAATCTACGCACCAAGATCAGCTAGGGCCTGTAGGCCCAAAATGAATTCAGAGTCTAGCCAGAGTTTCATGGCTGAGACTGCGCACCAAGCTCAGCTAGGTTCTTTGGGGCCAAAGTGCGTGCTATGTTCAGTTATATTCTCACGTCCTGAACCTTCCACTAAGCTCAGCCAGGAATTCTGGACACAAACTGCACACAGGTCCAACCAGAGTCTCAGGGCCAGGACTATGCAAAAAGCTCAGCAAGAGTCTCTGGACCCAACCTGCCTGCCAAGCACAGTTAGAGACTCTGGCCCTAAACTGCAAACCATTCACCACCAGAGTCTCAGGGGCGGAATTATACACAGAGCTCAGCCAGGGAGTCTGGACCCACACTGCGTGCTGAATTCAACGAGGGACTCTGGGTTAAACTGTGCAGAGAGTCCAGCCAGAGTCTCAGGGCCGTGATGTGCGCAAGGCTCAGCTAGAGTCTCTGGACCCAAATTGCCTCGCAAGTCCTGCTAGGGACTCTGTGCCAAATCTGCACCCTGAGCTGAGCTAGTGTCTCCATGGCAGAACTGAGTGCTGAGCTGAGCTTGAGTCTCAGGGGCTGAACTGTCTGCTGAGTACAGTTTGGGACTCAGGGCACCGTGAGGCCCAAATCCTGCCCAGAGTCCCCTCTTCCATAGCAACTCCCACCAGCCACTACACCAATCACCTCTGCTGTAGGGCTATGAGGTGCAAGCCTCAGCTGCCACCACTGCCACTGCTGCCACTCTAATTTGAGAAAATCCGCACTCCTCCCATGTGCAGGGGCAATCAGGTCCTCTGCACCCTGGTCCCTTTGTACCGTGGAGCACTCCTGCTGCAGTGGTGTGGGGACCTCAGTGTTCCTGGTTCAGAATTCTGTGAAATTCCCTGAATTGTTTGCTGAAGCTTCTAAACACGGTCCACACTGCTCGCCACCATCTTGGATCTCCGTACCACAGTTTCTTTATCTATTTTTAAGTTGAGGGATATTTCATTTGTTTCTAGGTTCTGACTCTAATGAATAAGGCTGCTATGAACATAGTTGTGCAAATGTCTTTGTTGCATGGTGGGTCATCTTTCAGCTATATGCCCAGGACTAGTATAGCTGGGTCTTGGGGTAGAGCTATTCCAAATTTCCTGGGAAAGCACCATATTCCTTTCCAGAGTGGTTGAACAAGTTTTCACTTGCATGAGCACTGGCAGAGTGTTCCCCTTTCACCATATCCTCACCAGCATGTGTTGTAATTCGAGTTATTGATCTTCACCATTTAGATAGGTATAGGATGGAATCTCAAGGTAGTTTTGATTTGCATTTCATTCATGATTAGGCATGTTGTGCATTTCTTTAAGTATTTCCCAGCCATTCAATATTGCTTTATTGAGAATTCTCTGTTTAGCTCTGTACCCCATTTTTAATTGGGTTATTTGGTTTGCTGGTGTTTAATTTCTTGAGTTTTTATATATTTTAGATAGTAGCCCTTCAGATTTAGGGTTGGTAAAGATCTTTTCCCAATCTTTGGGCTGTTGCTTTGTTATGCTCACAGTGTCTTCTTACTTGCAGAAGCTTCCCAGCCTCATGAGGTCCCATTTATTAATTGTTAATCTTAGAGGCTGAGCTGTTGGTGTTCTCTTCAGCAAATTGTTCCCTGTGCCAGTGAGTTCTAGGATCTTACTCACTTGTTCTTCTAACAGATTCTGTGTGTCTGGTTTTACGTTGAGGTCTTTAAACCACTTGGACTTTATTTTCCTACAGGGTGATAAATATGGATCTATTTGCATTTTTTTACATGTAGCCATCCAGTTGGACCAGCACCATTTGTTGAAGATGATGTCTTTTTTCCATTGTATGGCTTTGGCTTTGTCAAAAATCAAATGACCATATGTATGTGGATGTATATCTGGGTCTTCAATTCAATTCCATTGGTCAACTGCCCTAATTCTATGCCAGTACCATGCCATTTTTTATTACTTTTGCCCTATCACACAGCTTGAGATCAGGGATGGAGATTCCTCCCATAGACCTTTTATTGCATAATATTGAGTTAGCTATCCTGGGTTTTTTGTTTTTCATATGAACTTGAGAATTGATCTTTCCAGTTATGAAAAATGTTGTGTTGGTATATTGATAGGGATTGAATTGAATCTTTAGATTGCTTTTGGTAGGATAGACATTTTTATTGTGTTGATTCTCCCAATCCATGAGCATGGGAGATCTTCCCATTTTCTGACATTTTCTTCAATTTTCTTCTGCAGAGACTTCAAATTTTTTTCATATAGGTCTTTCACTTGCTTGGTTAGATTTAACCCAGATATATTATATTGTTTGAGACTATTTGTGAAGGGAATGGTTTCCCTAATTTCCCTCATTGCCCTTTTGTCATCTGTATACAGGAAGGTTACTAAAATTTTCATATTAATTTTGTATCTTGGAACTTTGCTGAAGTTGTTTATCAACTGTATGAGTTCTTTGATAGAATTTTGAGGATCGCTGAATTATAGTATCAACACATCTTCAAATAGTGAAACTTTAACTTCTTATTTTCCTATATATTTCCCCTTGATCTATTTTAGCTGTTTTATTGCTCTAGCTAGATCACCAAGTACTATATTGAAGACAAATGGGCAGCCTTGTCATGTCCTTGATTTCAGTGGGATTGACTAAGGTCTCTCCCCATTTAACTTGATGTTGCCTTTAGGTTTGCTGTATATTTCATTTACTATGTTTAGGTATGTGGATTGTATCCCCATTCTCTCTTCTACTTTTAACATGAAAGGGTGTTGGATTTTATCCTTCTGGATGCACACATTTAATTCACCATGTACTGTTCTAATTTGAAATAATTTACCAATTCCTATAAACTGTGTATAAAGCTTCTGAAGTGACCAATTTGGTTTCCATGTCTTTTGAGAAAGGATTGTGACATCTGCTCTTGTACCCCTAAAACTAATCATTGTTTGCTATAACACATGTCTTTAAGTACTCCTGAATGCACCAGATATTTCTATTGGAGTGCTTTGCCCTTGATGTAAGGAAAGAGTAACAGCTGAGCAATTCTATCCCCTGCATTAATTTACAACTCCTTATTTATATATCCCATGATTTTAATTTCTTCCCTACAATCTCCATCTATAATACCTAGATTCACGATGAAACCTTGAGAAGTTAATCCACTTCCTCCGATGATGACTCCTACTGTCCCTGAAGGTAAATGGCCATAAACACCAGTGGTTTTTATGTAACATTCAACTTGTGGGGAAAATAAGAGATTTATCTGAAGCATGATCCAAAGCTTGGCTGCCTCAGTAGCATACATTAAATCTTCAATATGTAGTCTTACTCTACTTGCATGCTTATTAACTTCTGACTGAATGAAGATAGATGGCTCATATTGTTTCTTGTAGGAACTCAAGTTAACAGAGTCCTCTTTCCTTTTCCTAATGGCAAGAGGATACCTCGTATGTCTCTCTTTATTGGAAATCCTTAGAACAGTCTTTTTCCTTTCCATAATGAGTAAAGTGCGCTGGAGGTCTTGGTCTATCATTATCATCACAGCCAGAATCTCCTTGTTTTCTTCTATGAATACCATGTTCTCCAAAGCTAGTGCACTTTTTATTTTGAGGTCTAGAAGAACTTGTAAGCTTACAATTTCTTTGTATGTGGCCAAATTCACCACAATTAATGCACCAGGTGATTTTATATATCAGATCTCTAGCTACAGCTGGTCTTCATGGCATGCCATTCTTTTATACTGCATGGATATTACAGCTCACACAAATGTATGAAGTTGACACTTTACACCTGCTCATAAAAAGGACATAAATTTATCTTCACCTGATTTATGCACCTTGCATATTCCATATATATAAATGTATAAATGTATCCATACTGATACTTTTTATAGTTTGTTTATTTTAAGAGAAAATACCAGAAAATAATGAAGAAAAAGCAAGAAGTTCAGGTGATTCATCCTCCCAAACTGTTTCAGCTACTGTTTATTGAAGAATTTGCATGCATATCAGCTTCAAAAAAGGCTAGACCAAAGGACTGATCGCACATAGATGGAACAGAAAAAGATACAGCTAGCTTTTTTAGCCCTTTGCCAATATCCTGATTTTCCAAGGGTATCCAAAAGAAGCTTTTATCCTCACCCAAACAAATAGGGACATTGGGACCCCTTTCCCAATGATGGAGTGAATTATTTTGGTTGGATATCAATGTCTGTTATTTTCTAGAGGGTTGGTTATAAGTTAGTAAAGTTTACATTTAGGGATTTTTTCTTTTCTCCCCTCTGTCATTCTTTTTCTTTTATCTTTTTTTTGTTTTTTTTTGTTTTGTTTTGTTTTGTTTTGTTTTGTTTTGAGACAAGGTCTCTCTGTGTTAGCCTTGGCTGTCCTGGAGTCACTTTGTAGACCAGGCTGGCCTCGAAATCACAGTGATCCGCATGCCTCTGCCTCCCGAGTGCTGGGATTACAGGCGTGCTCCACCACGTCTGGCCAATTTATCTTTTTATCCTATCTAGTGTTAGGGGAAATGAGGGAATAGGGGAAAGGTAAAGGGGATATAGAATTATAGGATAAAAAGTAAGTAATTGGATCTACTAGCCTCAAATATTTTACATTGATATCATATATTTATAGAAATTTAAGATTATTTTGCTCAACTTTTTCTTTCTGTATTGTACATATGCAATTCATTTGAAAATTTGATGTAAAGTTCTAGTCTTATTAAAGCTAATGATTACAAACTGCTCATGGTGGTAGGCAATGCAAGTTAGTTAGTTTATAGGTGACTATAGTTAGTCACCTATAAATTTTACTTGTAATCTTGTTAGATACTAGTTTAGCTAATTTAAAAAGCCTTTATTTGGTCTCTTATTTACGTTTTCAAGGTTAAGTAGATAGTACATAGCTAGAAACAAGCAGGGTTTGTCTACTTAGATATGCTGAAATAGATGATAGATAGATAGATAGATAGATAGATAGATAGATAGATAGATGATAGATAGATAGATATGATTACACACTATACTAAATATATAGAACATCTAAAAACACTTCATAGATCTACAGAATATGACATTTAATGAGAAAGAATTTTTTGTTTTTTGTTTTTGTTTTTGTTTTTGTGACAGAGAGACACATCTGCAACTCCATTCTACTTCAAAGAATATAATGGACATCAAATAAACAAATGTGCCAAAATAGTTACTGGATAAAAAAAACTGTTCTTATCTGTACTGCTGATAGCCGACTCTGTGTCCAACTCTGAACAAGCATGACACTGGGAAATTGACTTTACAACTTTGCAGAGACTGAGTGAGACAGTACTTCAAATTTCTTGATTTACAGAAAAGTTTGTCAGATATTCAGGGTTGATAGGCTGAAGCCTGGATGCCCCAATGATACAGGAAACCCTCTGTTGACTGTCCAGGCTGTCATTTGTTTCAGTAATGTCTATACTTTTGGAAGCTGTTGCCTGCACTTTTAAGATATTAGATATTTTCTTCTTAAGTATCTGATGGGGTTAAGGACAAGATAATCATAGTATTACTACAATTAAGCTTTAATTGTTTAAAAGAGAAAGATATGTTTTTAGGTTGGTAAATGTAAATTATGGACCTTTTTTAGGTTGGTGAATGTACGTTTTGATATGAAACGACTTTGGACACTAGGATACGACTCACTAGGATAGGATAGATAGTGGAATACTTTTTCCAAGATTGTCAAATATAAAAGGACTGGACCTTGTAAATGTAACTTTTACTGGATAATTCTCGTAATTATTCTTATTGTATATAATGTATGTTTTAATAGAAAGGGAGATAGCTAATGAATGTAACTATGTTTTTGTTGGATTCAAAGTGTGGGATGTGAAACACACTTGTGTGACGGTATGCAGTGTCTTTCCTCTGGAAACAGACTTGTGAGAGAACAGGTGATATTTGTCCTCTAAAAGAGGAAATATATCTTGTGGGGGCATGGTCTTTGCCAACTGATAAACAGACTCTCTCCCCCCCTTTGCTCTCTCTCTCTCTCTCTCTCTCTCTATATATATATATATATATATATATATATATATATATATGTGTGTGTGTGTGTGTGTGTGTGTGTGTGTGTGTGTGTGTGTGTGCCCCAAGACAAGAAAGAACCTGGGCTTTCTTTGGTTGTTCAGTGCTCTGCTTCGAGACACTCCTTGAAAAAATTGTTTTGACGAATGTGCTGTGGTTCCTGCTGCTGCTCAGGTTGAGGCCACTGCAATTGCAGTCACCTTTGCAGAATTGCTAGTTTGCTGTTTAATGAGTCTGCTGCGATCCTTGCAATTATGCCAGTGGAATTGCTCCAAGGAATTGATTCTAAAAAGTTCTATTTCTGCAGTTCCCGTTAACTTCTTTTTTCCCCTATCTATGGTAAGTAGGTTAGGAGGTATAAGCATTAAAGAAGCCTCAATGAAGTAGGTTTGAAAAAGTTCAAAGCCTATACCCCTCCTTTCCAGGCTCAAGGGTAGAGTGTAAGAGACAGAGAGAATGGGAAACATCAAGAAACAAGACCCTCTAAATCAATGTGAATAAAGCATGTATGAGCTCACAGAGACTGAGGCAACATTTTAAGGGTCTACAGGTTCTCTTTGTATACATTATGGCTTCCAGTTTATTACTTTTATAGGACTCCTGTGTATATAAATAGCTGAATTACTGATTCTCTTGCATTCTCTTGTTTCCCTTTTCTTCTTTTTGTTTTGTCCATTTTGAATGTTACTATAGTTTGCTTTATCTTATTTTATTTAATTATAAGGAATTTTTCTTTTTCTAATGAGACAGCAAAATAATGGATTCAGATGAGGTGATATTGTAAGAAAGTGGGAGGAGTTAAGGAAGAGGAATTTTAATCAGAATATATTTTGTGATAAAAGGCTATTTGAAATAAAAAGGAGAAATCTCAAAAATAATGTTTACTGGGTTACAATGTAGCACACTGTACATATCTATGATGAAAATTTTCATTAGCCATTCTTAAATATTCATTTTTCAGTCAATTTATTATTAGGTTATGTAAATAACAAAAATTATAAAACTAACTACACTAAGGAGTAATTATATTAAAAGTAAAGTTATGAAGTATGACTGACTATAATTCTACATATATGGAAATTTGATTGGATGGTGTTTTAAATATTTGCTTTGAAATAATGTAAAGTTCTTAAAGGAGTACTATGACCTTTATAAATTATATAAGCATATTTCATGATATTTTAATGTTTGCATCATAGATAATTGTGAATGGTATTTTAAGAATGGTTAAACTGGTTTTGTTTTATACTGCATATTTATTAGGCTATTTCTATGTCAATAACATATTTCAGATAATTAATTGAGTAATTATTCAATCTACAAAAGAATGCTTCCTTTTATTTACAATTTGCAAAATGGTATTTCTGTACTATTTCTTAAAGTGGAAAATTACATAAAACAAATACACTTCTTTTGTAAGACCATCAACTCAGACTTGATCATCAGCATATTGTGAACTACTTTTCTAATTACTAGCTATTAAATGAAATGTGCATCAATTAAATATAATTAAAGTAAAAGTACCTATTATTCTTTTCAATAAGAAACAAAGGAAATACATCTATTTTCTGAATTAAATGTAAATAAAATACAAAGTATTATGACAAGTTTTTCATAAAAGTGAATATAGACCATTTTGCTTACTATAGTAAAATTTTTTATTTGCCCTCACAATTCAGGTATTATTTAAAGATTCCACTGAGTCTACTAAATACCAGATGAGATATCACATTTTAATCTTTTGAACATCTGGCTTTAAAACTACAAAATTAAATAGCATATTGTGGCCACTTAATTAAAATTAATTGAGTAGCTAAAGAAATTAAGCTTGTCTATATCACCTTCTTCATAAATGTAAGTCTAAACATCAGTTGCAACAACAAATTTTAACTTAGGGAGGGGAATAATGATACCAGTATTTTCTTTAACCCAAAATGTGAAAAAATATAAAAACTGTGATGGTATAGATATCAAATACAGTAACCAAACTATATTTGATGATGTTAAATATTTTTCAAAGATTTCTGAATGTATTTCATATTTTACCATTATCTGTTTGGTGTAATGTGCTGCTTCCTGTTTCTCTACTTTTAAAATTATGATGCTTTGTTTATATTATCTTTGTGTATACTTACACAAGCACAATGTGTATGACGATAAACAGTAATGCACACTAATTTTAGCAGACCATTCTATACAATAGATACTGATTATTTTTCTTCAGAATTATATTTTTACCATAGCTTTCTTCTCCTGTAATTTATGTTTGTTCCATATTTTTTAAATGAACAGACAAAAATTGTTTAAACATTGTGGGTAACTTGTATTAACTTAAAAGTATATCCATTAATATTTTTTTGGTTTGACTGGATTAAGGAATATAACCTTATGCATCAATAAGGCACATACATCAAAAAAGCAGAAGATCCACTTTGCTGTATACAGGAAGAACTGTCTCAGCAGTAGGTTCCTGGACCGAATGTAAATGAAGTAGGAGGAAGTCAACTGAGCATAGGTGCCACAGCCCATCTCAGTCAGGTATAGGTCCTTGCAAATGAGAGTTCTTGAAGTGTTGGTGGGCAAAGATAGGCAAGTGACGAACAGAGAAACCAGGGGTTTTTGCAGGCAAGCAAGCTAGGTTTTTATACATTTTTTTTTTTTTTTTGCGAATAGGGAGTGTTTTGTGGTTCATTTTTTCATACAATTCAAAATACAGGATACATAGTAATAATGTTGTCATCAATCTTGAATCATCATTCTTAAGGCATAAGCTTGGTATCAGTATTCATGTGCCCTCTTTATCAAAGGTCAACATTCTCTCATTACGTCAAACATCTGTGAGTCAAGACAGTTTTTTCTTAGGTCTTCTTGTCACTATCTGGAGCTTTCTTAAACACTTTATTTGTAAGTCATAATATAAGCTATTATATTCTTAGCCATTTTTCTGTTAACAAGTGGAATGAAACTTGTTGGTAAACTAGCCTGAATGACCCTTGGCTGCAGTCCCAAGTTAGGGCGTCTCCTAGAAACAGATTTATGTTTGAAAAGTTCTGATATGAAAGTAAAAACAAAGGCAGAATGTGCCAAAGCAATGATGGAAAAAATATTGCAATCAATTACTCCTGGTAGGCATATCAGATGCATTCCAGGAGGCTCTGCATGGGCTGGGTTCATAGTCTCTGGTTGTACAGTATCATTTGTTACACAGACTCCATGGGAAGGGTCATGACACATAGGCAATTTCAACTGTCTTTTTCTTGTTCTAATTATGTTGAAGCCAAGCTATCATATCACAGCTTCATTCTTCTCTAGCTGTTCCTTCCAAGGTGGCTCTACCCTCATACCGTGAGCCAACATATTCTTCTTCCACTAAGTAGCATCTTCTCAGGTATTTGGTGACAATGATTAATAGGGTTTATGCATCTTGGTCTAAATCTGATGCTTTCTATTATGTTGTTTTCTAATGAGAGGCAGAAAAAGAGTAGAACAAGGCACAAATAATGTGGTGTTATAGAGAGAACAAAAACCATAATTAGCACATATTATGTGAGAACAAAATCTATTTTCAATAAAAGGAAGAATATAATGTAAAATCTGAATACTAATCACAATGATGATAATTATAATGAATGGTTTAACTAATAATAGGTCCCACTTACTTCAGGCACAGCAAGGGAAGGTATCCATCTGATCCTTTGCAAAGGCTACTATTTCTCTCAATTGATAGGCCATTAGGAAAGTGGTTTTCAGCTTGCAGATCCAACACTCTTATCTTCCAAATGAAGACACATCTCATGTCAGAGAGTTCTCATGCTCTAAGATGCCAACAACACATTGAACAAAACGATGATTTGATCGGATTACCACTCTATTCCATAAATAGACACTATTTTATGAAATCATAACCAAATACATAATGTCATTTTAAATAATTTATAGGATACAATAGAATTTCACAAAATATTTTCTCTCCTCTAGGAGACTCTAAAAATGTTTGCCTTGATGTCATATTAAGACAGGGAAATGTTAATATATAGCAGGAATTCAATAGCAACATGAAGCCATGCCATTCATCTGTAGATACCTTCTAGAAAACTAGCTATTTTAAGATTGTGTTTTTTAGGTAGGATGTCAGGACACAACACACCATCCACAGAACAAATATAAATCTCATTTTTTAAAGCCGGATGTGGTGGTGCACATCTTTAATCCCAGCATTGAGGAGGCAGAGGCAGGCAGTTCACTGTGAGTTCAAGGCCAGCTTTGTGTAGTAAGTGAGTCCAGGACAGCCAAGGCTAACATAGAGAGAGGCTGTCTCAAAAACCAAAATAAGTAAATAAATAAATAAATAATCTCATTTTTGTTTTAATACCAGTATAGTTTTTTTACATAGAAAATTGCAGGAATTAATATATCTAATAAAAATGCTATTTATTGAAGTGGCATATCTCAGTTTTTAGATGAAATATCAACCTTAAAAGAATATTAAACGTCTCACAGTTTCATCATTCTGAGAGAGAAGTAAGGTCTCTATTTATTTTATTTTATTTTTCTCCCTGATACCATGAAGTAAGCCAGATAGTACAGGAGGAAAATTAATTCCTTTATTGTTCTTAATTGTTCTTTTTAAAGAGTGGCCAAATAGGAAGAAAAATGAAAAGTTTTATAACTATGACTGGGACAGTCAGTACAGATAAGGATATGTCAAATAATTCTTAGTCTCCTAGCTGTGGGTGGCTCTCTTACTTGGAAGAGCAGTGTTTTGTTTTGTTTTGTTGTTGTTGTTGTTGTTGTTGTGTGTGTGTGTGTGTGTGTGTGTGATATCTAGTAAGGAAGATGTTTCTTTGTAAATTGCAAAGCTGTAAAGACAATAGGAAAAAGAAAAAAACTTTGAAATGAATATAATATGTGTATTTTATTAATAAATGGCATATCTCCAGCAAAGACAAAATCATACAAACTCAGGCAACATTGGCTTCTAATAAAATGTCATGATATATCAAACAATAATGTATGTCAATTTATATAATGACATTTGATTGTCATTTCTTTTATTACATTTTTAAAATCAGTAAATGATCAAGTTCTAAGAGGTAATCTCCCCTTATTTTGTCATTTTCTCCATTTTTAAATTGATAACAACATAGGTAGTTCTTTTTCATTTAACATTGCTTTTCACACAAACATTAAGCAATCACATTTTCTTGTAATAAAATCTGTAGACAAAGCTTGTAATATTTCAATACATAGAAGTAGGAAGAAAATTTAAAACACTATAATTAAAAGAGACTATGAATCTTAGGCTATAGATTTAGATTTGAATAAAAATCATATATCTAAACCTGTATCTATAGGTAAGTGCTAAGGCTATGGAAGTTTCAAATTTATACTTGTGGAAGATACAAATTATATCTATTTTGGAAAATCTTCATTGGAAGTTGAAAATATTTCTAATGCATCAAAATATAGTTGGTTTTCCAAATCCTTATTCATTCTGTGACATAGGTGTTGTTGACATATGTGTCTGTCAAAATGTGCTTAGAGGACCTGAGGAACACAATTTCTGATTTAATTTCCATTATCAATATTGATAAAATTTTAATTTTCAAATTTTATTTTTGCTACAAAATGTAAAATGTGAAAATTTTTCTGTGAAGTTCTTGATATCTGCATATACTTTAGGTATTATTGGAGCAAAATGTTGATACAATATAATTTCCAAAACTAATTTTAAATATTAAGATCAAGAATTGTTGACCACATGATTAATTAATTTTGTATTTCCTGTTTAACAATCTCCATGTATTTAACAGGTTTAAAAAATATTATAAAATCAAACTATTCAATAAACTTTTTGATAACATTTATGATGACATTATATGTCAGTTTCTACTGAACTGATGCATTTGCTTCAAGTGGTAGTGGGGATGCTTATGGGACTTAGAAAGCAAACATGCATCACATTTTTGGCTAAGCCAAAAGCCTGCAGGATTCATAATGATCCGTACCCAGACACTGAGTGATAGAAAAAAAGTGTTCCTCAGAAATTTCTGGTATATTTTCATCTGCCTGTAAATTTCACAGGATCTCCAGCGCTGCAATTCAGTTCCTGTTCACCCATGGTGGGCTACACTTCTCAGTGATGCACCTGGTTTTGACCCACTCTTGTTCCTATAAGTAACCCTTTATTCATACTTCTGTTGATAATGCCAAGAAAACATTTTGCTTGTACAAGCTGGACTTAGGAGCAATTGTAATTATTTTTCTGTTTTGCATTGCCTATTTTATTTGTTACTTTCTAATTCTTTGATAAAAACCATGTTACCAAGGCAACTTAAAAACAAAGAATTTATTTGGAGGCATGCATTTCTTGAGATTTAATACATTGGTATCATGACAAGTCTGTGTGGCAGGAGGAAAATGTGGTAACTGGAACTAGCCAACAATGTGGAAGCAATTATTTGAATATATAAGCCTATGAAGGGTAGTTGTCATTGAAATGATCACATTCTACTCCTTGGCTCTTATAGGGACATGGTGATGACATAATGCAAGATGCATTTAGTAAAACTTCAAAATCTCCAAAAAAAGTATCAACATAATTGAAAAGTCTGAAGTTTATTCTGAAACAGTTTTTTAGCTGTAACTCTTTGTAAACTAAAAAGAAAATTACACATTTCCAATATATAGTAGCATAGAATATATGTTACCATCTCAGAAGGGAGGGATCATGAGGAAAAGCTAGACTAAAGCAAACCAATACTTATCTGAAAATATTCCAAATCATGGAGCTCCATGTTTAGTGTTAGAAGTTTGAGATTGATCTACCCACATGTCCCCTGCCCAAGTTTCGAAGCAAGCAATACACATTTTTTCAAGGTGGTTCTACTCTATGCATGCAGCTCTTGTTGGCAATTATGTCCTAGCTCTGGCATCTTCAATATCTTCACATATACACTGACATCAAGTTTTGCTTTCCACAGTTCCAACACAGTGGCTTTTCTAGACCTCCATGTACTGATTCACATGACTAGCTTCTTCAGCTCTCAGAAACCTCTGAGGAAGATTCCATGGGCCATTTCTTCTTGCATTCTTTCTGAGTCTAAAGCCAAAATCAAACTGATAAAATGCTGTTATGTTTTGTTGCCCATGTGGGATGAATCCCACCTCCTTGATTCATATTTATAGCATCTTTCTAGTATCAGAAAATTTCTTAATATTTTCTGTAATAATTTTTCCACTTAGCAGTAGATTTTCTCCTTCCTCAAAATGGCATCACTCTCATTATGTCATTCAACACAAGCCTTGATTTTAGCATTAAATTTCTTGATACATTTTTCTCTTAAAATTGTACATGTTGTAATCTATTTTGTCATACTTGCTTTAGTGACTCTTAATAACCATGCATCAGAGTCAATATTAGGCTTTCTTGAAATCTCCTCTGCCAAAGAAATAAACCCATATGTTTTCACTTAGAGATAGTACAATTCCTAGGATAAGGGTGGAAAGCAGCATTTACCTCCATTCCAAAATATCACAAGAATGGTCATTAACCAGGTTGTAGCTATTGTTCCCCTCTTAAACCTCCTGAGCTTGGTCTTTGTAGATCATATTGTTCTCAACACTACTGTCTTACAAGTTTTCCAACAGTAAGACCCAATAGCCTCTATTTTATTATTAAATTGCTTTTATAGTTCAAGGTTCCAGTCCTTCACATTTCTCAAAATAAAATAACAGGTCTGCCACAGAGGTAGCCTACTTCCTGTTGACAACTTCTGTCTTAGTTACTATTCTATTGTTGTGGAGGCAACTAATAGAAGAAAGACTTTATATTGGGTTGACTGTCCCAGAAGTTTAGTGTGAATGATGGATGAGCAATGTCATGACAGCTAAAACATCTGGGAGTTCACATCTTGATCTGACATCAGGCAGAGAGATCTAATTAGAAGTGAAGAACATTTGAAATATTAGGGCTTGACTCCAGTGTCATACCTCATCCAGTAATACCATACCTCCTACTCTTTCCATATAGCTCCACTGAGAATCAAGTATTCAAATATATGTGCCTGTGAAGGCCAAATTCACTCAAACATCCACAAATACACATGGTAGAAAGAAAGAACTGACTCCTGAAAGCTGTCCTTGACATTTCAATGTATAATAACAGGTGTGTACCCAGACATTTTCACAATTCACATATAATAGATATGTAATATATTCCAAAATCATTATCATAAACATTCATTTTCTAATAAAAGTCTCTCTCTCTCTCTCTCTCTCTCTCTCTCTCTCTCTCTCTCTCTCTCTCTCTCTCTCTTTCTCTCTGTATGTGTGTGTGGACATGTGTGTGGAGCAGTCAAAGGACGCTTTGTACAGAATCATTCTCCCTTTACATGTTGTGGGTTCTGGGAATCAAACACATTCAGACTTCGCAGCATCCATTCTTTTCCACAGATCTTCCTCACCATCACAATATGTTATATTTTGTCTATCAAAAATGTTAAAATAAACACCATGAAAACTTTCTTTTCCATCAAGATAAACTAAAAAAAAAAAATCTCACTACTTTGTTCAGGCCATCATATAAGAATGATTCATGTAAAAGGTGCTCCTGCAACATAACATGTTCTCTGTGAATTTCATCTGTTTTGTCACTTGTCTCTCACTTCTTACTTCTTACAATTAAATTAATTCCTTCCATAGTGTCCAGCAATCTAAAGTGAAATTAATCATTCAATAATTATTACATTATTTATAGACATTTTCCTAATTCTTCCTTCCTTTTGGATTACATCTGTATTAAAAAATAATTAAAATCAAATGGCATATTGAATTATCAATAGATTATTAAACTCTACAGTTGGCCTGAGCTTCTTTAATAAATTTACTAATACTTTAACATTCCATGAGGAAATGAAACATCATGTTTATGGAATCTAGTTCTTGGACAATCATATTCATAATTACAGTATGGGAAGAGGGCTCCTCAAGACCTGCACATGTCTTTCTCTGCCATGCCCCATCTGTTTTTTTCTTCATACCTTTCTTTAAAGTAAAATCTATTAAAATTAATTAGTAAAAGTTATTAGTTACTAATAAACATGTTGAACACAGAAAATGGACCTCTATACCCCTGAACTTCCATTCATTTATGTCTCTGACTCATTAGTGCCAGTGATATCACTTTGATACTGGCTATCACACAAAAGTAGCATCCACAAATCTCTCTCTCTCTCTCTCTCTCTCTCTCTCTCTCTCTCTCTCTCTCTCTCTCTCTCTCTCATAGTATTTAGAATATATTTAGAATAATATGAAATAATTATAATGAGTAACTATCATCAAAGGTCAATCGAAAGAAATAACGAGTGCTAAAGGAGTTGAAAAGGGACTCCTAGCATAATCATATTAAAAATTGTTATCCAAGTGAGAAAATTATTCCAGATAATAGAATCATTGTTATTATGTATCTGAATAAAAATAGTCATACTTGATGTGGAAAACAATAAATACATTGTTATGAAAGCATTTGAACTGAATATTACTTCCACCATTGACACAGAAAATTTACCTCAGCTATAGAGTATATTGAATTTGTTCCCAGAGTCTGGCTAGATCTGAGCAAGAACCTTGTCTTATGTTCAGAGAATAAGATAATGTGTTATATAACACATTTCAACTAACATAGTAGTGGCATGAATACAAATTGCAAACTGAAAATGCAGTAGAACCGTTCAAGTACAAACATGAAAAAGAAACCTGTGCAGTAGGACAGTTTCTTTGGTGGTCTGATTCAGAGAAGATAAACTCTCTAATGGCCTAATTTTTATTTACTGAACCAAAACTGAAGGAGAGGTTTATTTTCAATTGGCTAACAAAGTAACAACTTTCCTTATGGTGTTTTGGTACTTCTTTCACTTTGGTTGTTTCTACCACCTGATCTCCCTTATCATTTTGCCCCACTTTCTCTCTGTACTATTAAGTTCTAGTATTCCTCTATTTGAGTTTGTTCTAGTCTTCACAGTCCACTGCTCTTAGGGCTTCCTTGACTCACCCCTAAATCTTGTGTGCTTCTGTTTATTTTCATGGCCTTTACTGATCTTTATTTCCCGTGCATATGGAGATGTAATGGTTAAAAAGCTAGTATTCAAGCATGGGAAAAGAATAGATATTTTTGGTATGCTTAGCCAGAGTAACCTCATTCATATATCTTTTAGTTCCATCAATTTTCTTGAACATTTCATAATTTATTTTTACTGCTGAATAAAATTCCATCATGCACAGAAATTTTTTTTCTGTATTCATAGATGTGTTATTAAATGTCTAGGTTTAGTTCATTTATTTTCTACTATAAAAAGATCAACCATAAATATAAATGTGCAGATGTCTCTGAAATCAGATGTATCATCCCTGGAGAGAGTGCACAATAGTCATATAGATGGGTCACATGGTAGCTCTATTTCTATTTTTTGGGAGCTTCTACACTGACATTCACTATCGCTAAACAGTTTATACTTTCATCAATAGCAGATAAATATTCCTCTTTTTTCTCATCATTACTTTTTTTCATTTTACTTTTGTGCTATCATGTAAGTACATATAATCATGAGTTTAATTGTGATATTTTTATACACACATATAGTTTGCTTTGATTATATTTATTTCTTGATATATTTGCTCTCTCCCTTCACCAATACTTATATTATTAACGGTCAGTCCCTGTTGGTGAGCTCTGCTTCTGGAGGATGCAGTGCTCATGACTGGATAGCTCTCTGAGCTCAGTACAAAATATAGGACTCCCTTCCCGTACTAGGGCTTCCTATTCTCTTGTTGATCTTATCTGTATCTACCTGAACTAGATGTCCTGCTTAATCATAGAAGTAACTCTGACAAGCTTTCTGCAGAATTTTCCCCTCTGCCCACATGATAAATAAGTACTATGGCCCTCACAGGTGATAGGACCAAGCTGTTTAATGCAAATAAATCACCTATCAGACTGCCTCGTGGGTGCTTATGTTTTCATATGTATTTCTCTCACCCGTGGTTCCAGAAGTCCATTATTCTCTCATGATCGCAGCCCTCCTGAGGCCTATCACCACCTATGCTCCTCATGCCCCCATAGCCTGGTGGTCAATGGCCCGGAAGGAAGAGGAAACCCACAATTCCATTGTCTGTTGTCATGTCTTTTCCTTCCTTCCTTCCTTCCTTCTTCCCTTCCTTCCTTCTTTCCTTCCTTTTTCTCTTTCTTCCTTCCTTACCCTTTTCTTCGTAACCTATTGAATTTGGGGCAGACTTCAGGATTGAAGGGATATTTATAGGCACATGGGCAATGTATCAGTGATGACACCACTGACAGAAATGTACCCCTCCCCGTACCTTTAATTGCACTTGTATGTCTGAAGGCATGGAGCTTCATAAATCCCTTTCAAGCCATCTAGGACAGAACGTTGATAGATGAAGTCTTGTGCTGATAATCACAAGTACAAGTAAATAGTATTTAGCAGTACAATCAATAAAATGCCATGCCTTGATGAAGGCATTCCACTATTCTCCACTGCTTTCTCCTGCTCTTATAACCTTTTTATAGCTTCTTCTGAAATGTTCCCTAAGCCTTGGCTTCTCATGACCAAAGCTGATACTGGATATATAAAAAGTATTGATCATCAAAAAGCCAGAAATGGAGCTATCACATAAGTCTATTTTATCATTGTTGAATGTATATCCAAAGGACTTCATAACCAGTCATGTTTGGTATTTGTTTGTTTTGTCAAAAGACACAAGTTAGTGTTATCTATGAAAAAGACTTTCAATTGAGAAAATAGCTTCATTAAATCAGCCTTTAGAAAAGTGTGTGGAATAGTTTGCAGTTAATAATTTATGGAAGATTACCTAGCACAGTATGTGTGGCACCACCATGGACAGGTGATTCTAATAATACTAGATACAGATTATTTCTACTGAATTATTCCAACATTATCATCTAAGTGTCTTGTCTACCCATTCCCCCACACAGACCACTTTTCATGTGCCCCCCAAGTAGCTTGGGGTAGTTTACAACTTATCTTCCTATTTACAACTTCATCTGTGATAACTATGAGACTGTTCATACTCACAATTTTGAATTTTTCTTCTAAGAAAACAAATTTTGATGGATATAATTCATTTGGAAGACTACTTGCCTATCATATATAAGTCTCTGGGTTTAATCCAAAGCACCACATAACTATGGTGTGGTGTCACATGTCCATAATCCCAACATTCAGAAGGTAGAGGCAGGAGAACCAGAATTTCAAAGTTATTTTTATCTACGCAGGGCATTTGAGGTCAGTCTGGGTACCTTTGAAATGAAATCTCATTCTCACCAACAGCAAAATTGAATAATATGAGCATACTTCATCAGAGGTAGAAATTTCTACCACTTCGTTAATACATCATGAATAATACATAAATCCCTTAGTTTTAGGGATTATTATTTCCTAATAAACAAATATAATACTACATACTGTTCACTATAAAATGGATTAAAAACTCAATTGAAAATATAAAATATATAAGAGCATGATTTAGGTAAGCAAACAGTGTTTCTGTTTTTGTTTTCTTTCTTTCTTTTTAAATTATCTCCTATTAAATAGACTCCAGAGCTGTAAAGGTTAAGGAGCCTTGAAATTTTTTGATATATATCTCCAGGTGGTGATAATTGCTATAAGAAAAAGGCACAATGTGAACTTGTTTATGGAGATGTAAAATTATATATGAATAAAACCTGCCAGTGTTAGTAAAAAAAAAAAAATATATATATATATATATATATATAAAACATATGTTAAAACTATATTTACAGAAGCATGAAATTATTTCATATGTTATTTATCTGTCTCTTTCTTATTGAATATTGTACAGAAATTATCTCTTGCTTGTCCTACAACAATGTTACTCACCACTTGATTTTGCAATCTTTTTCTTCTATATTTCACTAGTAATTATTACAGGATTCAGTACATATTATGTGTTTGGTAATGGCTTGTGGGTACAAATGAATTGGTTTACAAGTGCTTTGCAAAATTAAAATGCAATAGCAAATGCCTCTCAAATGATTATTGTAATTGAATCTAAACACATTATATACTTTTAGTTAGACTAGCATATTTTGGTATAAATATTGACATATGCATCATTTTGATGGGTCTTTAGGTAATGCACATTATAATTTTAGTTCATAATAGTCAGACACAATTTCATAAACAAAAATAGATTATTAAATTACTATTTATTTTTATGCTATGCTATTTAAATTAGGTGCAGAATTACATTGCAGTTTTAATTGTTTTGATAAAAAATTATGAATTTAGCTCTTTTGGGTAGAAAGGGCATAATACATTATATTTCTTTACTCTTTAATTGACATCGGGAATTCATAATAAAAACTTATGAAAATCTAATTATTCTATTCAAGTAATCATAACTCATTAAAAATTAATGCTCATCCTGCTGATTTAGACTTTTACTAATTTCATACAGTTAATAAAAATAATTTTAAAACTGTTTCTAAGTTTTGGCAAAGGACTATTATACCTAATAGGAGTTTTAAAATTCAAATATCTTTTCACAAAATACAAACTTTAAATTGAAGTAGAAACATTTGTCAAATAGTAAGGATACTTAAGGATAAGAAAGTGAATACACTTTGTCCTAGTCTTCTAAATGGCCAGACCCAGCAGAGACTTTGGGTCTTAATATGATGCATAATGTATTTGCTTTGAGTATTTAGATAAGTAGAGGACTCACCTTGTATTTAAACATGATCTTTTCATTTGTAGAAACAGGCTTATATGGTAGAAAACACACAAAGGCATTTTCTGTTTGTTAGTAACAGTTTCTCTTTATGATTTAAGTACTAATATTTGTTTAAAGATGATAATTGAGGCCGTATTTAATATTTATATTCTATTTTAAAAAATTGTTATTAGATTGACTCTTAAGTGATATTTCTTTGTAAAAAATAGTAAATAAATAGTGAGTATAGCAACTACCTTGACACTATCACTCAACAAATTATATGTCATATTGTACCCAATCAATATAAGTAAATATTTTTTCTTTCTAAATATCAAATGCACCTTATTTTAGAAACCTATTTAATGAGAATTTTAAATGTTTATTTCAAAAAGACATACCATTTTACATTTGTATTCCATAAGAGTAATAAAGTATTTCTTTCATTCTCAATTTACAAGTATCTATTATTTTGAGCTACTTTGTATTTGCATTTCTAATTATTTTATTGTTACAGTATCAATAACTATCAGTAGTCTTTTTAGAGGCAAGCTTTTATTGATGAGACCTATGAAATGCCATGCAACACCCTAGGTATTTCTCAAGTGCCAGAGGAAAATTCTACACAGGAGACTGTTTCTGATTTATGGATATCCCTTCCACTATATATCCAGACAGACAGACAGACAGACAGACAGATAGATAATACATATGTAATGTATACATACATAGATGATAGATATATAGATAATAGATAATGATAGATACATAGTCTCTGTGTTATTAAACTTAAATTAAGAAATACTAGGTTGTTCTTTATATGAACCATGATATGGCACTTGAAAACATTTCCATCTTATTTCAGTCATTGTATTTTTGATGAATTAATTTGTTTTTTACTGGGTGTTTCAGGAATCTATGTTGATTTTAGGACTGCACATGATCACTAACCTCAAAACCAACAGTTTTCTGTTCAGTTCAAATAGTACATTTTATATATAAACATGATAAAAGAAGATTTTTATAAGAAGAAATATGTCTTGAAATAATACATAAGTAGCCGAGATATCTGATAAAATTAAAAACAAATTAATGATAACATAATGTAACATTTCTAAATTAATGCATATATATTTTTTAAATGAAAATAATTTTTAGGCCGGTTGATCAGTGGAATCGAATCGAAGACCCAGATATGAATCCACACACATATGGTCATTTGATTTTTGACAAAGAAGCCAAATCCATTCGATGGAAAAGGGATAGCATCTTCAACAAATCGTGCTGGTCTAACTGGATGTCTATGTGTAAAAAAATGCAACTGGACCCATATTTGTCACCTTGTACAAATCTCAAATCCAAGTGGATTAAAGACCTCAACATAAAACCAGAGACACTAAATCACTTAGAAGAAAAAATGGGAAAGAGCCTGGAACATATTGGCACAGGAGACAACTTCCTGAACAGAACACCAACAGCCCACGCATTAATGTCAACAATTAATAAATGGGACCTCATGAGGCTGAGAAGCTTCTGTAAGGCAGGTGACACGGTAAAGAGAACAAAGCGACAGGCTACAGACTGGGAAAAGATCTTCACCAACCCCACATCTGACAAATGTCTAATATCCAAAATATATAAAGAACTCAAGAAATTAAATACCACCAAACCAAATAACCCAATTGAGAAATGGGGCATGGAACTAAACAGAGAATTCTCAACAGAGGAATATCAAATGGCTGAGAAACACTTAAAGAAATGCTCAACCTCCTTAATCATCAGGGAAATGCAAATCAAAACAGTGCTGAGATTCCATCTTACACCCATCAGGATGGCTAAGATAAAAAATTCAAGCGACACCACATGCTGGCGAGAATGTGGGGAGAGAGGAACACTCCTTCATTGCTGGTGGGAATGCAAACTAGTACAACCACTTTGGAAATCTATCTGGTGCTATCTCAGAAAACTGGGAATAGGCTTCCTCAAGACCCAGTTATTCCACTCCTTAGAATATACCCAGAAGATGCTCCAGCACACAGCAAGAAAATTTGCTCAACCATGTTCATAGCAGCCTTATTCACAATAGCCAGAACATGGAAACAGCCTAAGTGTCCCTCAATAGAAGAATGGATAAAGAAACTGTGGTACATATACACTATGGAATACTATTCAGCTATTAAAAACAAGGAATTCCCGAAATTTGTGGATAAATGGATTGAGCTAGAAATGATCATAATGAGTGAGTTCACCCAGAAGCAGAAAGACTCAAATGGTATATACTCACTCATATCTGCATATTAGCCCAACGGACATGTCCCACGAAAGCCTTCACTTACCAGGAAACTGCGACAGAGGAGAGGACATTCTAGTGGGACTCTAGATGAGAGAATCATGGGAGAAAGGCAAAGTAGAAGGACCCAGAGGGTCCTAGAAGCCTACAAATAGAACATTATGATAGGCAGATTTGGGCACAGGGGTCCCGCTCAAACTAAGGCACCAGCCAAGGACAATACAGGCGGTAAACCTTAGGCCCCTACCCAGATCTAGCCAATGGACAGAATACTCTCCACAGTAGAGTGGAGAGTGGGATATTACTTTCTCACATACTCTGGTGCCTCACCTTTGACCATGTACCCTGGACGGGGAGACCTGGTGGCAATCAGAGGAAGGACAGCAGGTTACCAAGAAGAGACTTGATACCCTATGATCATATAGAGGGGGAAGTAATCCCCCTCAGGAACAGTCATAGGGGAGGGGAATAAGGGGAAATTGGGAGGGAGGGAAGAATGGGAGGATACAAGGGATGGGATAACCATTGAGATGTAACAAGAATAAATTAATAAAGGAGAAAAAAAAGAAAATAATTTTTATTTCTAACTCAAAAAATTAAAAATGATTAATAATTATTTACTGATAATACATAGCATTATGTTTTCATATGTTTGTTTAGAATAGAAATTGGGATAAATATTATTAACTAAGTTTGTAGTAAATAATAAATTATTCTGGAATATGTTCTATACATAACCAATATATAAGACATTTTGATTTTTTGTTAATTCTCTATCAGATTATTAAATGTATGTACCAAATTCTAGTTATACCTTTCCCATTATATTTCTCATTTTTCAATCTCTTCTCTAGAAACCATGCTTCTCAAAATGTTCCCTACTAATTTGGTGAGGTTTTTTGTTGTTGTTGTTGTTTTTTGGTTTTTTGGTTTTGTTGTTGTTGTTTGTTTGATTGTTTGTTTTTGTTTTAGTTTTTGTTTTGTTATCTAACAGAGTATTACCATGTGTGGGAGTATACTTATTAAATTGTGCACAAATTTTATTAACTATACTACAAAAATACTACTTTGTTTCTCAACATTTATAAACTCCCTATAGTTCCTTAATGAGGTATATTTAATGACATTAACTCTCAAGCATGATGAAAATTATAAATGTCCTATCCAGGTAACCACAGCTGCAGTGAGCTCACTGGTATAGAGGCCATGTCATTTAGAGAAGTTTTTTGTTATTGTTGCTCTTTTGTTTGTTTTTGTTGTTACAACTCCTTATTCCATACTCTTAAAATATTTCTGCCTTATGTTCCTTGATGCACTCTGAGACTTGGAAGATATGATATAGCTGTTTTGTTTAAAGTGAATATTCAACAGTCACTTACTCTCTGCAACTTGACCAGCTGTCATCAAATGCTGAACACTTTTTGAAAGAATATTCTCTGAACTTCTTATTGCAATACATGGAAATTACAGATATCCATAACTCTACAATGTGTAGAATGAAAATACTTTTGGAAAGATTTATGTCTCAGTGTGTCCTTAAAATTAAGTAGAGGCTTTAGTAATTGTAGTTAGAATGAAAATTCTTCCATCTCCTCATAGATATCTGTGCTATTAGGAGGAGTGGGCTTATGGATTAGGTGTGGTATTGTTGGAGGGACTCACTATGGGCAGGGTTTAAGGTCTCGTAAGCTAAAGCTAGACCCAGTAGCTTCAGTATCTTCTTGCTGCTTGAAGATCAAGATGTAGAATTCTCAAATCCTTCTCCAACAGCATGTTTACATGCATGACACCATGTTCCTTGACAAAAGGGAAATGTACTAAATATCTGAATTGTAGTCCAGCCTCAATTAAATGACTTTCCTCTAAAGAATATCTGTGGTAATAGTGCCTCTTCAAAGCTGTAAAACCCTAAGTAAAACAGAAGTTGTTTACATGGAATAGAGTGTTGCTGTGATAGGTCTAACTATGCTTACGATTGGAGAAATATATACTTTGGGACTTTAAATTAGAAAAGCATTTGGCTTCTTGAAGTGGAGCTTAATGGGGCATACTAATAGAAGCATGAATGACAGTTGTCCTCAGGGTTTGGAGTGAGGGTGCCTGGGTTAAGTGGTTTCAGGTGAGAAAAATATTAATATGTAGCCTATAGATTGTTCTTTGATATTTGTTGAAGAATGTGACTGCTTTTTGTCCTTGTTTTAAAAGTCTGCCTGAGGCTAAATTGAAGAATTTTGATTTAATGGCATTGGCAAATGAAATTTAGAAACAACCAACTGTTGACTTCATAGTGTTGTTATTAGTGTTCACTCTTACACAGATCAACAATAAAAAGGAACAAGCTGAGAAAGAAAAAATGAAAGAATTAACAATTCAAGGAGGAATGGTGCTTCAAGAAATAGAATGGAGCTAAATCATGGGTTGAAGAATCTGAAAATATTAAAGAAAAGCATGAGGTTAGATGGAATATAGAGAGTGATGACCTAAGGGAAAGACCCCACTTAGATATGCTTCCAACTTGTGAAAAGGAATTAAAGAAAATCTTTGGACTTTGTATAGTGGTACAAATCTTTAATCTCAGAACCAGAGGTACAGAGAGAGGTGCTCTTTGAGTTTGAAGCCAGCCTTACCTACAAATTCAATTTCAAGACAGCCAAGTTTATACAGTTAAGGAATATATATATATATAATGGTAAAGATGTAATTAAAGGAGTGATCCATGTTAGAGGACCAGCAAGGAACAAAACTTGGCAGCTGTGGACATGTGGTTCTGGCTTTAGAGTAAAAGGAAAAAGGAATAAATTATGGCATCCCCCTACATTACAAAATTAAGCCATTGAGGCAAGGAATATATAAGGCTTGTCCCTGCATCAAGTCATAGAGAAGTCATTGTGTGAAGCTGGAAAGGTGAAGCCTGAATGCCATGGTGATGCCTAAAATTTAGAGATGCCAACACCATGGAACACCTATTGAGGAGAACCAGGAGCAGAGTTTGGAACCAGGTGAAGTGAAAGAAGTGTTCTACCGTCATTAAACTTAAAACGCTGGAGTTCTGAAGAGCCCTTTGACATTAGGCATGGAGATGCAAGGTTCAGAATTTGACTCACTGGTTTTCAGTATTGCTTTGATTTAGTATGTCCTTGTTATGCTCCTTTACCTTCATTTTGGAATTTTAATATATATATATAGTATGATATTATATGTTGGTAGTATGTGATCTCCCTTTCCATTTTCATTATATAGGAGACTAGAGTTAAGAGATTGCATGAGTCTTAGAAGAGATTTTGAACTTTTAAACCAATTTAAAACTGTTATAGACTATGGGGACATTGGGAGTAGGATTAAATACCTTTTGCATTATGATAACACTATAAGCTATTGGAACCAGGAAGTAGAATGTGATAATCTGAATGAAAAAATCCTTATAGACTCACAGAGACTATTAGGAAGAATGGCCCTGTTGGTGTAGGTTTGGCATTGTTTGAGGAAAGTTGTTACTAGGGTGAGCTTTGTGGTCTCACAAACTCAAACTTGACCTATGTGTTTCAGTATCTTCCAGATACCTGCAGATGAAGATGTCAAACTCTGAGATTGTTTTTCAGCATTATGTCTACCTGCATGACATTATGATTCCCTATATGATTCTAATGAACTAAGTCTCTGAACTGAAATCAAGCCCTGATTAAATGATTTCATTTATAAGAGTTGCTGTGGTCAGAACCATAAAACCCTAACTGGGACAGTAATAGAGCCTTATTGATCTAGTTCTGTTGGTTCACCAAGTCACTGGCAATAGCTGGTAGTGCTTTTGTCACTTCTGTGGCTTACTTGAACATGTCAAAGTAAAAGTATCCTGGAGCTGAAACTGAAACTTTCCTTTAATAATTTTGGATCTTTTGGAAGATAATTATAAAATCCATGATTTTACAACTATTTATTATCATCTTTCCTTTTCAAAAAGACTTATACAATAATAAGTCTTCAGAGAACACAGAGCAAACCTTAGTTGCAGGTACATATTATTTTATCTTTTGTGACACTACCCTCAGAGGCATTTATCCCTTTCTATTCCAGTTTTTCCCACCTCAATTTTCATATCAACTTTGTTCTGCTATCCCATTAATTATCCCTCCCTTTTTCCTATCTTTTTTCTTTTTCTTCTAATGTACATTTTAATATCTTAATCTTCACAAACACTGAAATATAAACTTGCTAGTCTAACAGCCGTCATTCTCTCCCATATCCTCTGCCTTGCTAAAAATCTATTAGGTTATATTCCTAAATATATCCACCAAGGACTATTTCTATATTGGGCTACTTTCTTTTCCTATGTCTGACTACCTCAGTCTAGCTACCGAAGACTTGAAGTCCAGCAATTAAATACCCCCTTTGGCTGACCTCATAAACATATACAGTTAAAACTGAATACCTCATCTTAACACAGGGTTTCCCCTTTTACTTTTATAAACTATCATTTACCTATGGTCCATATATGTCTTCTCTCTATTCGTAAGCAGTCCTTTCTCCTTCAGGATGATTTTCCTTTTCCACTCTCTTTGGTTCCTCTTTTACTCTTCTGCCTTGTCTTCTACCTTTTTCCTTTGTCTCATATTCCCTGACTTTTTTTTTCTGAGACAAATAAATCTCCTTTGTGCTAATAGCTAGGTTTTGGGATATATTGTGGAAATACCATTTCTTTCACCTACCAAATCCACTATGATATGCAAATACAAAACCAAGATAAACCCACAGAAAAAAGTCATGTTGTGGGACATAATTTTCCTATGGATACACAACATATATGTTTATTGACCCAGTTAGAAATCCATAGCAGACCAAAGTACAAATGATGGAACCAATATGTTTTATTGGTGTTATTGACAGTAATATAGGTGAAAGATTACTTACAGGAGTTAAATAACTTTGATTTACTTACAGTGACTCAAAGACAGCTGCATCATCCAATCCAACACTAGTGTGGTTGACATCTCAAGATAGTTGGAAACCTGAAGCTCATCCCACATTTTTCAAGAAGATAAATAGGTTGGAGACCAACATTTCTTGCTTATTCAGTTGGTCTGGATAGCTGGGCTTTCCCTTTCCTCTTCCAGGATACTAGGCTTGTGTCTGTTTCTTCCAGGTTGCTGGATTTCTCTGAGAATCTTCTTTGCAGCTTGCCTGGATTTAAACTCTCAGTAGTCTTACTGTCTATATACCATTAGGTGTCGGGTTTCAGCCCTCTGGAAAAATCAAATCAGGGTTCACCTGAAAGAGGGAGTGGGGATTGAAAGTAGGATACAGAGACGCAAGAAATAAAGAATCAAGTAAAAAAATTTCTGATCAAGATTCACTTTAATGCCCTACTAGTAAGAATTTATATAGAGCAAGATCAACAGGATCTATTCTAATCTCACTCATCCTAGCCCCGAGGCAAGAACACAATAACCTGAATTGCTCCCTGTAGAGCTTCCTAGTTCTCTGGGTAGTTCCCTGTAAGACCTTCCTTGATCCTCTGGGTGGTTTGAAGTTGGGACTTCTCTATTTCTTTCAAAGGTAAGTAGTCCAAGGATAGCCTGGAGCACAAGATCTTATGAGGCAAAGGTCAGCAACTCGAAGGTCACAGCATGCAGCCTAAGCACAGGATTTCTGAAATGGAAGAATTTGGCATGGCTTGCCACAATTATGCATGAAAGGCCTTGTGAATTTGCTAAGTTTCAAGAATTTCATGAATCTATTTTTAGTTGTTGGCTTTATTCCTTCATAATCAGTTTGTTTCACTGGAATGTCTCCTGACAGTCTTTACTGTTTTCATACTCTTGCAGATGGAAGGAATCAAGTAAAGTTAATCAATTTTAGGGACTTCCTGAAGGTATTTTTAGTTGGTTGCTTTCTGTTTTAGCAAAATTCCCTATTGGATGGATTGTAAAATGTTTGAATCTTAGAGAAATCTGCTGTATAAAACATACATTCCATATTCTTCAACAAAATACTTGCAAGCTAAATTCAAGAACACATAAGAAAGATTATTCATTATGATCAAGTTGGCTTGATTACATAGTCACATGGATGGATCATGAGTTGAGTCAAGAACAATGATTTGAACATCTCAGTAGAAATATTTAAAGTATTTTATTTAAAAAGAAACAAAACAAAAACAGTACCTCTTAATTAGAAAAGTTCTGAGTAGGGTAAGAATAAGAGTGAAAATAGGACAAACTGCCTGGTAAAGGCTGTGTACAACATGCTAAATCAAAAATTTCAAAGAATTTCCAGTAAAATTGGGAATAAGACAAGGCCACTAACTGTCTCTTCTATGTATTACAATGCTTGAGGTCTTGGCTAAAGTGATAACATAAAAGAAGTGAATAAAAGAAAAATCATTCATTTAAGAATGAAAGTCTTCCAAATATCCATATTTGAAGACATGTTTCTTTGTATCCAAGACCATAAAGTCTCCAGAAAAAAGCTCCCTAAATCTGAAAAACATTTTAATTTAGAAAAAAATGCTCTGAAATGGTGAAATTTATCTGATTCCCTAAGGGAATATTTAAATCTTGCTTTTATCTTGTTATCATGTTTATTTTTCCTTACTTCTAAGTTAATTACATAATAAATTACAAAGTCTTGTGGGAAAGTTAGTTCTAAAATGTGGAATTTTATAAATCAGTAAAATAGTGTTATACTTTATGTCATAGAAAACCAGGAGAAATTAACTTCATAACACTTAAGACATTAGAGTTTTAAGAGAGGTCATGATAGATACATTGCCCATAAGACTATCAATATTGCATAATTGTGATATTAATGAATATTTTGTAATATATGTTCATATATAGAGAGAATTAGTATGCTATACACACAAACTACTTATTGTTGAGACTATATTTGATATAGAATAAGGATTTAAGTATGAATTTTAAATATAAATTTCTTACCATTGTATTTCGTCAACTACTTTCATAATTATAAGACATTTTCTTTATCATACTGAATAAATTCTCAAAATTATTTTCTTAATATTTTTATATATCACTTTCTCTTTTGCTAGATAAATGCTCTTAGTGATGCTTTTGTGTTTGTTTTGTTTTGTTTGATGTATTGTTGTTCTTGTGGTTGTTGTTTGGGCTCATTGCAAGACAAAGGTTCTCAGTGTAATAGCACAGGCTGTCTTAGACTCACTTTGTAGACCAGCATGGCCCTAAACTTACAGAGATCCTTGTACCTCTGGCTCCTGAGTGTTGGGATTAAAAACATGTGCCACCGTGCCTGGTGGCTCATAGAGTTTTAACATTATATGCTTTTCATTTATAATTAGAATGTATTTATTTATTTATACTTATAACATCATATAATTATGTGAAAAGTGTTTTAAATAATAATTATTTTAGTTTCTTGATTTAAAAATTAACTATATATACACTAAGAACAATATCTTATATGTTGTGATAGTTTTCATATTTGTGAACATTTGAACTATATAAGATTTATACTCTTACACAATACAGGCAGAAATAAAACTACTATACTAAAACATCTTAGGCAGGTATAAATTTAAAAATAACAACTGTATTATCACCATATTGTTTATTAGTTTAGTTATAATGCCTAAGAAATTTGACCAATGTAGTTCTTTAAATTGTGTTTTGTACTGACAAAGGAAAGTACCTAATCACATTTTTGTATTTAACATGAGGGAAATCTTTCACTGTGTGTTTTCTAGAAATGCAAACTAAATTATGCTAAAAGAGATATAAAGTTGAGTCATCTACATGTAAATTGTTTTTAGAAGCTGATGGAGGGTTGGGTTTTGTATATTTTATGGCAACATGTTATTATAGTATCTAATTGATTAGACTTTATAAAGTACAATAAAACTGATATATTTTTTTTCTGCAGAAGCTAAATTGTACTGAAGTACTTAATTAATTACTAAACTTTAATTCCTTCACAAGAGAGTGAAGTCGTTAAAAATGGTAAAAGTGCAATGCTTTGTCGACATTGTAGTGCACATTCTTGTCTAATGTAGCGTTTAACCCTCTAGCTACTACATAAATGGGTTTTTTTATTTATTAACTGTCTATGACTGAGGGAGACCTCCTCCCCCAATATATGGTCATAGGCTATCAAGTCTCATCTTGGTTGCCCGCTTATTCTTGCTCTGAGTGCCACCAGGCATCCCCACCAAGGGGAAGTGGTCAAATATGTGGCACCAGAGGTCATATCTGAGTCAGGGTTTTTAAAATTCAATTATATCTTAAAAATCTTTCAAACTTGAAACAGCTAATTGATTAAGAGTGTTCTTATTGTTCATCTTCCTTTCAAGAAAGAGCAATTGCATTGACAGTTCTTTGAAATGGAGACAATTTTCAGTGTTTTTAGCAATGATAATTTCTAAAAAAATTCTAAGCAAGTCATCAGCTTTTTAATGTACAAATTATACTTTGACTAAAGATACCCTTTTCTTACTTTTAAAATGGAATATTCTACAAAAATATTTCCAGATATTTTGGGACAGAGGAATTAATATTTTGGAAAATTTCTTAATTGATCAAGGAGAATATGTTTAAAACTTTTGATTTTTATTTTATGCATTTTAATTAATGGTGTATATATGTGTTTATGTGTAATTCTAAGCACAGGTGAGTGTTGATGACTAAGGGCTAAAGCAAGGAGCAAATGTGGATCTGGAGCTGGAGTTAAAGGTTGGTATGATCTGTCTGCTGTTAGTGCTGTTAGTGTTAGAAACTATACTCAGTTTCTCTGAAAGTACAAGAAGTATATTGCTTTTAATTTCTTTTACTTTACTTTTAAATTTTATTATTCCTATTTTCTGTGTACTATTTAATTTTTTATTTATTTTTCTCCCATATATTATATCCTGACCAAATTTGTCTTCCCTCCTTCCCTCCCAGTAATCTCCTCCTTCCCCCCATACTTCCTGTCTTTTCTAACCCACTTCTCCATTTCCATTGAGAAAAGGACAGAGCTCCATGGGATACAAACTAAACATATAATTTCAAGTTACAATAAGACTAGGCACTTCCCCACAAAGTAAGAATGGATAAGGCTACCCAGTAGAAGAAAAACAGTCCCAAAAGCAGATAAATGAGTCTGAGGCAACACCAACTTTCACTGTCCACAAGAAGACCTAATTAAACAGTGCTAGCCCCAGAACACCGTATCCCCAGCAGGGACTCTTATTCTTTGCCTGACCTCATGTGGAGAGTGTGCTTAAGCATTGATGTCCCAAACCTTATTTGATATATGACCTTTGACACTGTTCCCTTTTAGCTTTCCCCTCCCTGCACCTATAGGATATTTAGGTACTTTCTTCTCTTTCATCTCTTTCATATGATAGCATCCTGCTGCCTAATGCAAACCAGGTATCTGTGAGGAGCCTAGTTACTACCAATTATGTACTCCTATCCTGGGAGCCCTCCCTTCTAACTCACCAAACACTATATAACCTTTGTTCTTCACAGATAAATTTGAAACATCATGAAATGGATCCTACAGTGGTTATTTGATGTCCTGTTTGCAGCCTTTTGAACCTTGTGCCTCACCTTCTGTTGTTCCTGCCTTCATGCGCAGGCAGCTGCCAGTCCCCATTGAGGGAAGAGGAGTTCCACAGGCCTCATCCACACACACTCCCTGATTGTCAGTTCAGTATCAGTGAGTCACTATGACTGCATGTTATTTGATTCTGTGGATTTTCTTTTGATGTCCTTGACTCTTTTAGCTCCTTCAGTCTTTCCTCTCTTCAGAAAGATTCCCTGAATATTATCTATTTGGCTGTAGGTCTCTACATCTGTCCCAATTATTGGCAGGATGAAGTCTCTCTGATGATGATTATGCTTTTTTTCTACCAGTACACTAGAATATCATCAGCAATCATTTAATTGAACCAGGTCAAGTTCATTTCTATTCTAGATATCTGGGCTATCAAGCCTCTAGTCCTTGGCTCTCCAAGAAGTTCCTTGTGTGTTCATTCTTATGGAATGTGTCCCAAGCTTCATCAGCCATTGGTTGGCTACTAGCACAATTTCTGTGCCACCTTTGTTCGAGCACATCTTGCAGGCTGGGCAATTTGTAGGTCAAAGGATTTGTGAGTTGGTTGGTGTTCTTGTCCCTCTGCTGGAAATCTTGCCTAGGTAAATCAGATGGCTGCTTCATGCTCTGTATCCTCTCTTATTAGGAGGCTTAGCTAGGGACATTCTTGTTGTTTCCTGTGAATTTCCATAGGAATAGTTTTCTAGCTCATCCTTCAAATGCCCCACAATTCAAGTTGTCTTCCACAGTATTTTCTTCTTCTGTCTCTCCAGAGTCCCTCTTCTTATTGCACCGACTCAGCCCTGAGTCCATGTGCAGTATCTATTACATTTTCTTTTTACAGGGAGATTCACATGTTCCCCTTAATCCCTTGTTACATAGCATCTCTCTGAGTCTGTGGATTGTGGAATTATTAACTTTTACTTTACACCTAATATCCACTTATAAGTGAACAAATACTATGTTTGTCTTTCTGGATCTAAAAAGACCTCACTCAAGATGCTTTTTCTAGTTCCTTCCATTTGCATGCAAATACCATGACATTATTTTGTTTAGCAGATGAGTAAGGTTCCATTGTGTAAATGTACCACAATTTCTTTTTCCATTCTTTTGTGGATGGACATATAAGTTGTTTTCTCTTTCTGTTGATGTCTTTGAGATGCTTGCTCTGGAGTTTTGTGTAGGATTATAAATATATATCTATTTGCATTCTTCTACATAGTCACAGCCAGCTTGAGCAGCTCCATTTGTTGAAGATGCTCTCTTTTTCCATTGAATATTTATGGCTTCATTATCAAAATTTGGTGTCCATCATTGTGTGAATTTATGGCTATATGTTCAATTCCATACCATTGATTAACCTATCTGTTTCTATGCCAAAACTATGGAATTTTTATTACTATTGCTCTGCTCTTGAGCTTGAAATCAAGGATGATGATATCTCCAGAAGTTCTTTTATTAAAGAGGATTGTTTCAGTATCCTGGGTACTTTGTATTTCCATACAAAGTTGAGTATTTTTCTTTCAAAGTATGTAAAGATTTGGGTCGGATTTTAACAGGGATTGCATTGAATCTGTAAATTGTTTTCAGTAAGATAGTCATGTTTTACTTTGTTAATCCTACTGATCCATGAACATAAGAGATCATTCCATCTTCTGATTTCTTTTTCAATTTCTTTCAGCAAAGAGTTGAAGTTCTTGTCATATAGGTCCTTCACGTGTTTAGTTAGATTTACACAACATATTTCAAATTCTTTGTGCCTATTCTGAAGGCATTTGTTTCATTGATTCTTTCTCAGCCAGTTTGTCATTTATATATAGGGGAGCTACTGATTTTTGTTTTTTGAGTTAATATTGTATCCCTGAGGTTTTTAAGATATTTACCAGCTGTGTTTCCTGGGAGGATTTTGGAAGTGACTTTTGTATAATATTATGTTGTCGAAAATAATTATACTTTGAGTTTTCCTTTCCAATTTGTATTCTCTTAACTCTTTTGTTGTTGATTGCTCTAGGTAGAAATTCAAGTACGATATTGAGTAGATATTGAGAAAGAAGACAGTCTTGTACTGCTCCTGATTTTTGTGGAATCGGTTTTAGTTTCTGTCTATTTAATTTTATGTTTGGTATCAACTTACTGTAAATTGCATCAATTATATTTAAGTATATCCCTTATATCCCTGATTACTCCAAGAGTTTTAATAATGAAGTGATGTTAAATTTTGTCAAAGGCCTTTTCAGCATCTAAGGAGATGACCATGTGTTTTTTCTTTCATTTTATTTATATGGTGGGTTATATTAACAGATTTTCATTTGTTGAACCACCCCTGCATCTCTGGAATGAACCTACTTTGTTGTGGTAGATGTGTTCTTATATTTCGTTTGTGAGCTATATTTTTATATGTTTATTTAATTCAGTTTGCAATTATTTTGTGAGTATTTTTGCATCAATATTTATGATAAAATTCATATGAAATTATCTTTTTCATTATTGAGATTTTGTGCCTTTTACGCATAAGAGTGATTTTAGCCTCAAAAATGAATTTGGCAATGTTTAATGTTTTGTGAAATAATTTGAACAGTATTGGCATTTACTCTCTATTGAAAGTCTGGGAAAACTCTATTAACACTATCTGGTCCTGAATTATTTTTTGTTGGTAGATTTAATGACTACTTCTATTTGATCTGAGGTTATAAATCTACTTAATCTGATTATCTGATTTTGACTTATCTTTAGTGGTATTTATCAAAAAAAATTTCTCATTTATTTTAGATTCCAAATTTTGGAAAATACATGTATTTGAAGTATGACATCATGATTCATTGGATTTCCTAAGTATTTGTTGTTATGTCCCCATGACTCTTTCTGACTTGTTAATCTGAATATTTTCTCACTGTCTCTTAGTGTGGAAACAAGTTTGTCTATATTGTTGCATTTCGTAAAGAAAAAACACTTTGTGCATTGACTGTATTTTATTTTTGTTTCTCTTTTATTCACTTTAACCATTAGTTTAATTATTTTCTGCTGTGTACTCCTCTTGGCTGTGATTCTTTGACTCTTCTTTTTTTATATAGAATACAGATAAGCTGTTAAGTAGCTAGGATGAATCACTCTAATTTCATTATGAAGGCACTTTATGCTTTGAAAATTTTGGAAATGTTATGCATTCACTTTCATTTAACTCTAGGAAATCTTTATTTTTTTTTTTTTACTTATTCAGTAAAGAGTTGTTAAATTTCCATGAAATTGTAGGATTTCTGTTGTGTCTATTGCTTTTGAAATCGAGCTCTAATCAAGATAATCTGAAAGGATATAGGGGCCTTATTTAAATTTTCTTGTATCAGTTGAGACTTGCTTTGTGATCTAAGGTGTGGTTATTGTAGAGAAAGTTCCATAAGGAGGTGAGAAGAAGGTAAATTCTTTTTAGTTTGGGTAAAACGATCTCTAAAGACATGGTAGTTCTATTTGAATAATGTCTGCAGATTGTTAGTTCTATTTGAATAATTATGTCTAAGAGCTCCATTATTTCTGTTTAGTTTCTGTGTTAGTTACCTATTCATTGGTGACATTGGGTTATTGAAATTTCCCACTATTAATGTCTGCAAATTGATGTGTGACTTAGTAATGTTTCTTTCACAAATATAGGTTTCCATGTGTTTGGAGAACACATGTTTAGACTTAAGACATTATCTTGCTAAAATTTTTCCTTCGATGAGTATGAGTGTCCTTCTTCAACTTTTTTGGTTAATTGTCTTCAAGGTCTATTTTGTAATGTATGGTAATGACATGTTTGAAAAAAAAACTTTTCCAACCCTTTAATCTGAGTTAATATCTGTCTTTGATATTGATGTCTATTTCTTCTATGTGGCAGAAGGATGGATCCTATTTTTCCATCCATTCTCTTAGCCTGTGTCAATATATTGTAGAAATGACTCCATTAATATTAGAGATATTAATGGCCAATGTTTGTTAATTCCTGTATTTGTGGAAAGATATTGCTTAAACTTCACTTCCTCATTGCATATCTTGTTTTCTTCATCTATTGATTGAAAGCTTTGTTGTGCATAGTAGACTTGTCTGGCATTTGTTTGGCAAAACTCTGCAATGTTGTTTTAAATGAAAACCCATGTCATTCTATTTTACCAATAAAGACTCAGGAAAAAGGTACTGGGGTGAAAAAAAACTGCTAGCTCATAGAGGCAGAGAAAATACCCAGTTAACCTTCCCATTCAACTCACATCCAGATGCAAAAGGCCTAAAGGCTCACTAGCTCAACTCATAGACCAAAAGGCCAAAAAACCCAAGGCCAAATGCTTGGTAGCCAAAACCCCAAAACCCCAAAGGCCAAGGAGCTGAAGAGACCAAGGGCTAAAGAGATAAAAGCTAAAATTCCAAGAGCTAAAACCCAACAAAATAAATGCTAATGAGAGCTAAAATCCTAAGATCTCCTTCTCCTTCCACATTCTGGTCTAAATACCTAATTAACAGTCCCTCCTACTCTTTAATCCCTGTCATCTGGTTTCTTGCTTCACCTATTGACCTAGATTTAACTTAGGTAAACCTGTGTACAGAAAGCTCATGATTTAAAGGGGCGTGCTAGGGCTAGATGAACCACATATTAATCACATGCTTACAATAAGCTAAAATTTTTTGGATTAAAGTGTATATATGGCTCAACCAAGCTAATCAAAAAAATGGTTTTTACAGTTTACAATCTTATGGATCACAACATGATCAAATATCCTCCAACACTCCCCCATTTTTGTCTAAGAAAAGGTATTTTTCTAACATCAATAAACTGTGTCCTATCAGGTAAAAATTATATTCACAATGTCTATTCCCTATTTATATAGAAAACTTAAAGAAAAACTACTATCTATCTCATACTAGTATGTCCAAAGGTCTGTACCTAAATAATTTTGTATCAAATATTGAATTAACAATCAAAAAACATCTTTAGATATAAAACGTCTTCTTAACTTCTAAAAGAATTAAGTTTCATTGTAACATAACTATTTATTCTATGCTCCATCAGAGACCTGAGAAGGATATATATTATTTGAATACACAGGAAGTGTGGATCAAGCAACTTCAAAACTATAGAAATGATAGATAGAGCTGGTTGCCTGGGCAGTCATCCAAAATATCTCTATAACATTGATGCATCATCTTTAGACTTCTGTGTGATAATATTTGTAAGAATTTACTGTGAAGCATACGTAATGAAAGACTTGCCTACCTTTTCCTTGCAAAGCTTGGCAATCAACTTTTAGTTATCCAGATTGTCAGTTTGTCCAGTACTCTGTCTGCAGTAGATACTAGGACAATTCTTTCCCAGTGTCTACCTTGTCACAATGAGGCCATCTATAAAAGGAGATTATTTGATGTTCATCATTTTCTTCAAACTTGAAAGGTGGTGCTGCTGCCAGGACCTAACATGTCTCATTGTAGAAAAGTTCTCAACTAAGTTCCCTGATCTTCAACTGTATCAGAAACTTAAAAAGGAATAAATAAACTTGATTACCTGATGATGCTAGAAGTGCAGCTTAATAGCTTTCCAAATGAGAAGATGACAGAGACAGTTTGCTCCCTGAATAGTCACATAAAACTCTCTATAGTGTGGGAGCATCTTCTTTAGCCTTCTGGCCCAATACAGCTGACAGACATACTTGTGAGGCAGGAACTATGGAGGGCTTGCTTACCTGTTTTGGAAGAGTTTGGCCATCTAGTCTATGTTCATCCATGCTTGCCCTTTTTGAGGCAGAATTCTGTCTTTGGTAGAAATGAGGACATTTTTTCAAGTGGCTTTTTTTGCCACGTTTGAAGCCATATCCATAAGGAGATTCTTTGATGCTCATTATCCTCTTTGAGGTAGGCTGGGTGTTGCCAGGAGTTAACCTGTCTCATTGCCAATGAATCATTAAAATAATATAAACCTTTTTAAAAGTCATATTCTGCATGAATCTGAGGTTTTTGAAGACCTTATCTAAGTATCTTACATTATCTTTCTACAAAATTAGATCTATCTGCCACATCAAAGTGGATATTCTTGTGATAAAAGTAGACTAGCAATTGTCATGATGATGATTTGATCATCTAACAATCAATTTGTATAATGTATTTATCCTAAAGAGCTTGTAATAGCACTTTCAAAACATTGGAAGTAATCTTTGCATTATAAATGAGTTATATGGGTACAATACCTCATATTAGAGTATATGTATGTATACATACATATATATATATATATATGTATATGTATATATACATATAGAGTATATATATATATATATAAAATCTGGGAAGAATAAGCATATAATTGAATTATATACTACTGTATCTAAATTTAAACTTATTTTGTATCTATATACAAAATTGTGCCAGTGAATTACAAATAACCTTGTGAATGACAATTGAGGCATTAAGTTGGGGAGTAGATTCATTAATCTACTTTTTGTTCTATCTTCATATATAGTCCCACTTCTTTTCTTTCAACCCCTTTATTCAAACCTAAGAATGTAAAGTAAAGGAAAAGAGAGACATTGCTAACTCTAACCAGGTTTTCTCTCTAAAGAAGACATATAATAACTTGTAATCAACTCCTACTATAATAACCCACTATAGCCCAAGAAAGCAACCAAAACCCTACCTGTCCCCCCTTATGAAGGAAATGGGGCATCATTATCTTTGTAAAAATATTTTATTAATTTACTCATATTACATCTCAGTTGTTATCCCATCTCTTGCATCCTTCCATTCCTTCCTCCCTCTCGCTTTCCCCTTATTCCCTTCCCCTATGTCTGTGAGTGAGGGGGACTTCCTCCCACTGTATATGCTCATAGGATATCTAATCTCTCCTTGGTAGCCTGCTATCCTGTTTTTGAGTGCCACCAGGCCTCTCCATTAAGGGGATGTGGTAAAATATGGGGCACCAGAGTTTGTGTGAAAATCAGTTCCCAGTCTCCACTCAATTGCGGAGAATGTCCTGTCCATTGGCTAGATCTGGGTAGGGGTTCAAAGTTTACTGCATGTATTGTCCTTGGCTCATGCCATAGTTTGTGCAGGACCCCCTGGGCCCAGATCCACAAGTCATAATATTCTTCTTTTAGGTTTCTAGGACACTCTGGATATTTCTATTTCCCCATTCTCCCATGCTTCTCTCGCCTAAAGTCCCAATAGGATGTCCTCTCCTCTAACCCACTTTCTTGGTAGATGAAGACTTTCATGGGACATGCCCCTTGGCCTAGTGTTCAGATAGAAGTGAGTATATACCATTTGACTCATTCTGCTTCTGGGTGAACTCACTCATTATGATCATTTCTAGTTTAACCCATTTATTCAAAAATTTCAGGAATTCATTATTTTTAATAACTGAATAGTATACTCTATAGTGTAAATGTACCACAGTTTCTTTATTCATTCTTCTACTGAGGGACACTTAGGCTGTTTCCATGTTCTGGCTATTATGAATAAGGCTGCTATGAACATGGTTGATCATATGTCCCTGTTGTGTGATGGAGCATTTTCTGAGTATATTCCAAGGAGTGGAATAACTGGGTCTTGAGGAAGCCCTATTCTCATTTTTTTGAGAAAGTGCCAGGAAGTTGTCTCCTGTGGCAATGTGTTCCAGGTTTTTCCTCACTTTTTCTTTTAACTAATTTAAAGCCTCTGGTTTTATGTTGAAGTCTTTAATCCATTTAGAATTGAGTTTTGTGCATGGGGACAAATATGGGTCTAATTGCATTTTCTACATATAGACATGCAGTTAGACCAGCACCATTTTTTGAAGATGCTATTGTTTTCCCATTGAATAGAGATTTGGCTTCTTTGTCAAAAATCAAGTGACCAAATGTGTGTGGATTCATCTTTGGGTCTTTGATTCGATTCCATTGATGAACCAGCCTATTGCCGTGTCAGTACCATGCTGCTTTAATTACTGTTGATCTATAGTACAGCTTGAGATTGTATATGGAGATTCCTCTGGAGGATCTTTTATTGTATAGGTTCGTTTTTGCTATTCTGGGCTTTTAGTTTCTCCATATAAAGTAGAGAATTGATCTTTCAATGTCTTCAAAAGGACAAGGCTGCCCACTTTCTCCATATCTCTTTAATATAGTTCTTGAAGTTCTAGGCAGAGCAATAAGACATCAAAGGAGATCAGGGGGATCCAAATGGGAAAGGAGGAGGTCAAATTATCACTACTTGCCGATGATATGGTAATGTATATAAATGACCCCCAAAATTCCACCAGAGAACTCCTACAGCTGACAAATGCCTTTAGCAAATTGGCTGGATACAAAATTAACTCAAAAAAGTCAGTAGCTTTCCTATATACAAATGACAAACATGCAGAGGAAGAAATTAGGAAAACTACACCCTTCACGATAGCCACAAGCAATATAAAATATCTAGGTGTAACTCTAACCAAGCAAGTGAAGGACTTGTTTGAAAACAAAAAACTTTAAATCTCTGAAGAAAGAGATTGAAGATGACATCAGAAGGTAGAGGGATCTCCCTTGTTAATGGATAGGGAAAATTAACATAGTAGAAATGGCCATCTTACGAAAAGCAAATTATAGTTTCAATGCAATTCCTATCAAAATACTTAGAAAATATTTTGAGGTCTCATTATTTTAAGGCTTCTTCTCGCTGATTTGAGATGATTAATACCTTTGTAGGAGCCCAAATAAAATTGGAGAACTGGGTAGCTTAATTATACAATGAAGCTTAGTTGTTTAGGGGTTAAAATGTTTTTAGGTTTAGTTAGGTGTTTTCAGTTATAATGACAATATGTGACAGAGATTGCTTTACATTCAGTAATTTAGATGCCCCAAGATAGGAAAGGTTTTTTTCTTCAAGGCTGTCAAATACAAAGAACCAATACACTAAGAATGTTACATTTATATAATTCCTGATTGTGTCATGGTTCTTCTTGCTATAGGTACCTATTGTAAACATGTGTTATAATATAAATGTATATGTAAAAATAAAAAAATTAAAAGTTCTCAATTTAATAAAACATCTTTAAATTTCATATTCTAAAGATCTCTGAAAATTTGCAGACCATATATCTATCTCTAGTATATCTTAACTGATAGTTTCTAGCAATACACTGACTAACTTAGAAAACCAGTGCCTAAAAACAAATAAACAAAGCAAAACAAAACATAAGTTTGATTGCTTATTAGTGTGTATTTCCTAATTTTCCAAAATAGCTTTCAAAAGGAGTAGAACTTCGCAATACATTTTTAAGAATTACATAGGTACAATAGCTTAAAAAGTGTTGATATATAGTATGCTCTATACAAGATATAATCTTAATTTTTTTCAATATGCAAAGGACCTATACCAATGTTGTAGGGCTGTACTCATTAAGATGGAAGTCTATCTTCTGTGGATATTTGGTTCCATGTTCAGACTATACTGAAAGGATTCCCTTTCTCAGTGGGTCCCTCACCCCACCTGATCTGGTGACTCCAGGATTTTGTAAGGGGCATCACACTCCTAAAAGAAAATATAGGTTTGACCTTTCCTGATAACCAGCACAGGGAATTTCAGGAATTACCCCACCTTGTTCTCAGTTCTGAGACTTAAACAAAATGTCTCTAATCTTAACCTGGCACCAACCTTTGACACAAATGATTATTAAGTATTATCTTTCCTCCTGTGATAAGAGCAGTTTGTTAAGGAGGCATTGTATTACTGTATGTAGATGTAGTATCCTGGCTTCTTTAGCCCTGTGGAATCAGACACATTGACCCTCACTTCCAATGGTTTTGTAAATTCCTAATTCACAAGTAAATTTGGCTTGGAACGACTTATCACTACACCATGACCATCTGAGACTTCATTTACTCCAGGAGGAACTGCCACTGGATGCCCAGTGGTCAGGCAGCAATGGCAGAACTGCCTTTGCAATCGCTGTGTCCAGACCAACTACTGCGGGTATCTTGGTACTGACCCCTTGGGAAGTACTCACAGAGTCTAACATCATTCATTCCCTGCCTCTCACAGAGAGTCTGTGAGCCCAGCTCTGACCCTAAGTGACAAGCCATTGGAGGAGTACCTGTGGAACATGTGTCTCTTCTTGTCTGCTTGTGGGTTTCAGGCATCCACATTCCTTTGCTGTGCCAGGATCAGTATGCAGACCTGAAGACTTGTAAGGACCCAGCCCTGAGATACCCACACCGGTGCCTCAGAGCCACACCATATAATCAGTAATAACCTTAATTTTGCAGCAATAAATAAAGACCTATAAGAGTAGATTTAATAGTCTACCTTTTTTGGGGTTTTTTGTTTGTTTGTTTGTTTGTTTGTTTTTTGCTATCGATCCCCTATATTTCCATATCTTCATTTTGTCTAAATAAAAAGGAACAATTTTATCTCTAATACAGTGAAATTGTTTACAACAATGAGCTATTTTTTGCCAAGCTTTTGACAATGTCCAGTTTGGTTGTATTTGACAGCTTTAACCTTAAGTATTTTTTAGTTCAATGTTCTATAAAATGTTCAGCATATAAACACAGCAATTTGAATGAATAAGAAATCTGTAGTCCAAAGCTGATCTTTGAAAGCATATTTGTCAGCTTAGTGGCAGTCCTGATTAGGCAGAATATAACAGTCAATTCAAAGGTGTCCACTCTGCACAGAATACAACACAGAAGAATATGGATCAGGTTTTCCCACTAGTTGTGTTTTTGCACATTCCAGATGGATTTGTTGCTGGGGACCTTTCCATATTCTTGGAAACCTAACATGTTTCTGTTAAGAGTGGTAGAAAACCTAAACCTTTTAAAAGCCAGCTTCATCATTCTTAGAAAAATTTGAGGACCGTAGTCTCTTTTTTAAATTTTTTTTTATTAATTTATTCCTGTTACATCTCAATGGTTATCCTATCAATTATATCCACCCATTCTTCCCTCCCTCCCATTTTCCCCTTATTCCCCTCCCCTATGACTGTTCCTGAGGGGGATTTCCTCCCTCTGTATATGCTTATAGGGTATCAAGTCTCTTCTTGGTAACCTGCTATTCTTCCTCTGAGTGCCACCAGGTCTCCCCATCCAGGAGACATGGTCAAATATGAGGCACCAGAGATTGTGTGAAAGTCATACCCCACTCTCCACTCAACTGTGGCTAGATCTGGGTAGGGGTTTAAAGTTTATGGCCTGTATTGTCCTTGGCTGGTGCCTTAGTTTGGAATATACCCAGAAGAATCTGTTTTCCTCTGTCCTATTCCAGATGGCACTTCTGATATGAGACAGATATTTTGGATGTTCTTTTAACAACTATTCTTGGGTTTAGAGAAGGAGAGAGCCACATTCCAACCACAAAACAAAAGTTAATTTTTAAAATTGAGTTGGGACTACATTAAAATGATTTGTCAGTTATATCTGTTTATATCTGTAGAGGGCCAAAGAGACAAGATAAAGATAAGCACTGCCCTTTTGCCAAATTACTCTTTTTCTTGTCACTCTTTTGGTAATCCATCCCTTTTCTTCAGATGTTTCTTTTGTCCAGCAATCTCTGAATTCTTTAAAAGAGATGTTTTTATTCTTCTGAAAAGATAAAAACTAAACACTGCCACAACTCTAACTTTGGAGGTTATCTTTTCTAGTGGCTTATATATATATTTTTCATAGGAAAAATATTTTTGGAAGTTGAAGTTATATTATCTCTCAATTGAACTTTTTAAAATTTCTTTTGAAATTTTGAAATTAAATATAACCTTATAGTATATTTATTTTTAGATTTTAGATGACATTCTCTTTAAATTTCAACCTGCCTTTTTCAACTGTATTTTAAAATTAAATCATTGCAATTTCTATGTCCCTGCCCCTGTTGTGCAAGTGTTGGGATCAAAGGCATGTGCCTTCCAAGTGCCAGGATTAATGTTGTGAACCAACAGACATTGATCTAAGTTTTTCTCTATTTGGAACATGATATATATCAGGCTGCCTTGAACTCAGAGATCTGCATGCTTCTATCTCCTGATTCTTGGGAATAAAGGCCTCTCTTCTAGGAATGAAGGGATGGGTTACAACTGCTTTGCTCAAACTTTTTTTTAATCTTAGCTACACTGAGTTTTTCATACCAAAAGATAAAAATACTCTTTATTTATGAAAAAAATTAGTTTTATATGATAGTTTGAACTAAGTGACCAAGCTTTATGATGAACTATCACATCTCTTTATTCAAATTTCTCTGGTTTGAATCTAATCTTTCAGTTTTGATGGTGTATATAACTTTTCTTCTCCTGTGAAAACAATGTTAAATTATCTCACCCAACATAACACATATGATTACTGTTCTTTGTTCAACCCATCTTTAAAATATACAGGCTGATTTAAGCAGTGTTTTCTATTATCCAGTTTATTTCTGAAACTAATGTTTCTTTTTCATTAGTATTTCAAAAAATTAACATTAATAAAGCACTGTGTAGTCTGTATTTGGGAGTATTGATTACACCTTTCAGTTTAATAAGCATATCTTTTAAAGTGTGATTAGATCATTTTATATCTGCTTGTCCTATAGGATTGTGTGTTATACCTATATTATGCTTTAGTTGTAATACACCACCAAAAACTGTATCATTTTACAATAGAAATATTCTGGAGCATTGTCAGGATTAATTTATACAGGTATAGCCAAAAAAAAAAACTTTAACTCCTAATAAATGTGTAATTATAGATTAAGCCTCTTCAGAACTTAAAGCAGTAGCCTATTGAAATCCTGAATATGTATCTATGGTATGATGCATATACTTTAATTTTACAAACTGCAGAATGGAACACATCTATTTTCCAAATGTTATTTCTTTGGTTAATTTTTTAGTTACTTACTGCAGATAATGGAGTTTGTTTATATAAAGAACAAGTAGCACATTGCGATATAATTTCCATAACTTATTGGCACATGATAGAAAATTTCTTTTTTAAGCTATTTTTAACATGGTGGTTTCCTTATGAAACTGTGAAGTTGCTAACACACTTCCTATCAATAGTTGATCAATTTTATTATTACCTTAAATTATAGGGCCTGGTATATATTCATAAGATCTTATATATGTTGTATAATATGGATAATTTCTATTTCTAATGACTTGTTCTAATCAGATAAATAGTAAAGTTAAGTCAGAATCATCCTGAATTAGATCAGCAGTTTCTATATGCAAAACAACTCTTTCTGCATATTGAGAGTCTGTTAGTATATTAAGAGGTCTTGAAAATCTGATAACACTTTCAGACTTGCATATAATTTTGATTTATTGAGCTGAACCATAAGGACTCTCCACCACCTTACTTAAATTTTCTGACTAAATCCTTTCCTTTTGGACACAAAAGTGGGCAATGGTTAAACAAGCTGGGAATAGCATTTGTGGCCCAGTTTTTAAATGCTGAGAAATTCCAGGCTTAATTAGAGTCTGGTGTGGGACAGTCCAATCCAATTGGGATTGGATGCTTTCTTTGAAAGTGTCCAGGGAGCTCTCTTTTTGTGATGAGGAACAGCAATTGAAACACTTGATACTGGAACATGAAGGATATAAGATACAGCATGATGAGGAATGTATCCTGTCAGGTCTGATCGAATGTCAGTGTCCAGTTATTTTGTTCCTAAAGCAAAAAATTTCTCACAAGCATTATATAGTCTTAAAAGTATAAGTGTATAAGGTGTTTGTGATGCACAGAACAATAAAGGTTGTTTTTTTTTTCTCTTTGTATGGACAGAAAAAGAGACATCTGTAAAACTTCATTCATGCCATATAAAGAATGGCATCTAATAGTAACCCATAGGGATTCTATAGCCAAAAAGAAGCATTGTCTGTGCTTAGACATTCATGTCTAAGCCAGTCTCAGAGCTATTCCCATATAGTGGGATTAGTAATATGTTACTTGCATGTTCTGCAGTTTAAATCCTTCATATACCGATTATAACCCTCTCCCTTTTCCCCTCCCAATTGTCCCCTCTCTCTCTTGTCCCCTTTCCTTCCCTCCTTTAGTCCTCAGAAAGGGAAGGCCTCCTGCCTTAACATCTGACCTCAGCCTATCAAGTCTCATCTCTGCTCCCTTTAACCTCTTCCTCTGTAGCCTGGCAAGAGTTTCCTTCCAGGGAAAACTGATTTAAGTTTGGTGGCCAGAATTCATGTGCAAAGTAGTCCCTACTCTCTACACAAGGGATCCACAAGGAGACTGTGCTACTACATCTGAGTAGAGGGTCTAGGTCCACATCATACACGGTACTTAGTTTATGGTTCAGTCTCTTTCTTGTAGTGCAGTTATCCTGTAGTGTAGCAATATCTGCTTATGAGTGAATATATACAATGCATTTCTTTCTGGGTCTTGGTTACCTCACTCAGGATGATCCTTTCTAGTTTCATCCATTTGCCTGCAAATTTCAACACTTCCTTGTTTTTAATAGCTGAATAGTATTCTATTATGTAAGTGTACCATAATTAGTTTATCCATTCTTGGGTTGAGGGATATTTAAGTTGTTTCCAGATTCTGGATATTATGAATGAAGCTTCTATGAACATAGTTGAGCAAATGTCCTTGTTCTATAGTGGTGCATCTTTCAGGTATATTCCCAAGAGTGATATGGCTGGGTCCTGTGGTAGAGTTATTCCAAATTTCCTGAGAAAGCACCAGTTTGTTTTCCAAAATGGTTGTACATGTTCACACTCCCACCAGCAATGGAGGAATGTCTCCTTTATAGACACTCTTGCCAGCATGTGTGCTGTCACCAGAGTTTTGGATAGTAGCTATACTCATAGGTGTAAGATGGAATCTCAGAGTCATTTTGAGTTGCATTTTCCTGATAACTAGGCATCTTGAGCATTTCCTTAAGTGTTTCTCAGCCATTCGATATTCCTCTGTTGGGAATTCTCTGTTTAATTCTCTACCCCATTTTTTTTTTTTTTGAGACAGGGTTTGTCTGTGTAGCTTGGCTATCCTAGACTCACTTTGTAGACTAGGGTGGCCTTGACCTCACAGCAATCCGCCTGCCTCTGCCTCCTGAGTTCTGGGATTAAAGACATGTGCCACCACCACACCTAGCTCTGTACCCCATTTTTAATTGGATTATTTGTTTTGGTGGTATTTAAATTCTTGAGTTATTTATATATTTTGAATATTAGTACTTTGTCAGAGGTAGAGTTCATGAAGATCTTTTTGCAGTCTGTGGGATGTCATTTTGTTCTGTTATCAGTGTCCTTCCACTTACAGAAGCATTTCATTTGCATAAGGACACATTTGTTAATGGTTGATCTTAGGGCCTGACTGTTGGTATTCTGTTCAGGAAGTTGTCTCCTGTGCCAATCAGTTCAAGGCTCTTTTCCCCTTTTTCTTCTAACTTATTTACTGTGTCTGATTTTATATTGAGTTCTTTAATCCATTTAGACTTTACTTTAGTGCATGTGATAGATATGGATCTATTTGCACTTTTCTACATGTAGCCATGCTGTTAGTCCAGCATGCTGTTTGTGGGTGAAATGTTCTGTAGATATCAGTTAGGTCCATTTGTTTCATGATCTCTATTAGTTTCCTTGTTTCTCCATTTATTTTCTGTCTTTATGACCAGTCTATTGGTGGCAGAGGTGTGTCAGTGTCTCCCACTATTAATGTTTGGTGTTTGATGTGTGGATTAAGCTTTAGTAACATTTATTTTACAAATGTGCTGGCTCCTGCTTTTGGGGCATAGATGTTCAGAACTGAGACATCATCTTGGCATATTTTTCCTTTGATGAGAATGTTGTGACATTCTCCATCTCTATTGATTAGTTTTGGTTCAAATCTATTTTATTGGGTACTAGAATGACTATTTCAGCTTGCTTCTGGAGTCCACTTGATTGTAATATAGTTTTCTAACCTTTTACTCTGAGGTAATGTTTTTCTTTATTGCTCAGTTGTGTTTCTTGTATGCAGCAGAACGATGCATCCTGTTTTCATATCCATTATGTCAGCCCATGTCTTTTTTTTGGGGGGGTTGAGGCCATTGGTGTTAAGAGATATTAATAACCAGTGGTTCTTAGTTCTTTTTGTGTTGATGTTGGTGGTAGTGGATTGTATTTCTGTGTTTTGGATTTATGCACCCAGAGTTATTTATTTCCTGTGTTTTCTTGGGTGGAGTTAGCCTTCTGCCATTGAAATTTTCCTTTTAATAACTTATGTAGGGCTGGATTTGTGGTTAGGTACTGATTAAACTTGGTTTTGTCATGGAACATACTGCTTTCTCCATCTATGGTGATTGAGAGTTTTGCTGGCTATCGTAGTCTGGGTTGGCATCTGTGGTCTCTTAATGTTTGCATGACTTCTGTCCAGGTTATTCCAGCTTTCATAGTCACTGTTGAGATGTCAGGTGTAATTCTGATGGGTTTGCCTTAATATCTGACTTGACTTTTTTCTCTTGCTTCTTTTAATATTCCTTCTATTTTTCTATACATTTAATGTTTTGATTATTATGTGGTTGGAGGATTTTCTTTTCTGGTCAAAACTATTTGGAGTTCTATGGCCTTCTTGTATGTTTTTGGGCATTTTTTTCTTAGGATGGGGAAGTTTCCTTCTATGATTTTGTTGAAATTTTTTTCTGGGCCTTGGAGCTTGGAGTCTTCTACTCCTATTATTCTTAGATTTGCTCTTTTTATAGTATGCCAGTTTTCTTGCATGTTTTGTGTCATGAACTTTTTAGTTTTATCATTTCTTTAGATTGATGTATCAATCACATCGGTAGTTTCTTCCACACTGAAGATTCTCTCTTCTATCTCTTGTATCTTGTTGGTATGGCTTGTGTCCATCATTCCTGGTCTCTTTTCTATGTTTTTGAATTCTAAGCCTCCTCAAGCATACTGCTCTGACACAGCTAATACACAAAGCAAATAGGCTGAGCAGAGACCTTCTTGGACCACAATCCAGCCTGAAACTGCTCATAGAATAGCAGCTAATGTGAATTGTGGCCCTCACAGGTCTCTGCTAAGCCTGTTTGCTTCGTGTCTTATCTGTGCATGAGAAGTATGCTTTAGGCTGGTTGGTAGAGACAGACAAAGACCAGTCCTTGGTGGTAGGATGTTGGCTAATGCAGTCTGTGGCCAGTGCCTGGATTTAGTTCTGCAGTCCACAACCTATGCTCCTTGTTACAAACAGACCTGTGTGGTAAGCAGCTGGGGAAGCTGTGAGAAATCAGAACTCTATACTGCTCAGAGATTCCACAGGGCCTCATGAGATTGCATGGCTATGCTTGTCTGCTCTGGAACCCGGCTAGGCTAGGCAACAAGCAGCTGAAGGGCTGAGAGGGATCAGAGCTCAATGGGGCTTTGGTACCCACACTCTTTCTCTGGAAGCAACTAATGTGGATTGTGTCTGGTTCTGGCACTCAGCTCTGCCTGTCAGCTCCCCATCCCAGATCTGGCAGTAAGAACCTGAAGTACTTCCCTAGATGGTGGCTAATGTGGGCTGTCCCCCAGAATTTTTCTGTGGGTTAGCAGAGTGGCCAGGGGTCAGACCCATCTATGTCCCATACAATGTGGACCCCTTTCATCTGAGAATCAGCAGAACTGGTGTTTTGTAGCTCTTAGATTGGTCTTTAGATCTCTGTTATGTCCTGGTTTTCCTGCTAATCAAATGCAGTGTGTGATCTGTTCTGCCATCTTGGATCAGCCTCTGCAGTACCATTTTTAGAAAGAGAGCTAAGAGAAATAATTCAGTGGAGATCTTGAGTTAGTTGGCGAATTTTGTGGTTTTGCTTAGCTCTGTTGTAGGACAAAGTTCTTTATATTATTGGGTAAGTTTTGATAGATCTGAGTAATTTAGAGTTGTAGATAGATGAGATTGTAAGGTGTTAGATTGGTGAAGAGTAAACAAAAAATGAGAAATCATATGATGGTCTCATTCTAGATTGGTGAGAAGCAAAACTGGGAAGATTTGTGTTAAGCCAGAACAACTATGGAAAATATTTGCATAAAGCTAAGTTCGGTGGCTATGACTCTTTTAAAAACCTAAGCATAAACAACAGTTAACAAAGTAGTTAAGAGTGAGTAGGAGAGAAGTTTAGGTAAAGATGTTAAAAAATTTTAGGATGGGTAATTATGCTTCCAGGCTATGCCATGCACATTCTTCCCTAAAAATAATTATAGTAGGAGTAGAGAATATTTATCTAGCTTCAATCCCATCAGCCAACAGATATGGCTGATAGAAAGGTGGTTTTTGTTTTGTAGGTTTGGTGCTTGTAAGATCCAGAAATCAGCTCAAGCAGGAAACACAGTAAACTAGTTATATATTTGTGGTTCCTTATGTCTAGGCAACATTGAGGAGTAAAAGTCAGCCTCTTGAAATCCATTAGACATGCAAACATTTCCAGGATGAGGAAGCAGAATATCTCATAGAGACAGAGAGTTATAGAGATCATAATGTCTTTTCCTTTATCCATGTCACTGTGTTCAATATTTTTGCTTTGAGAAATCATTGGATACAAATGTGATTTTATATTAATACTGTTACTGAAACTTGTTAATTTGATGCTGTTTAATTTAAGTATCTTTAAGGTGATGAATCCTAAGACTATTGGGAAGTAACTTGGAATTTATTGCAGTGGATCTTCATGTTACCTAGCCTGTGTAAAGACACTTTCTTTTTTTCTTTTTTTTTATTATTTTTTCTCCTTTATTAATTTATTCTTGTTACATCTCAATGGTTATCCCATCCCTTGTAGCCTCCCATTCTTCCCTCCCTCCCTTTTTCCCCTTATTCCCCTCCCCTATGACTGTTCCTGAGGGGGATTACCTCCCCCTGTATATGCTCATAGGGTATCAAGTCTCTTCTTGGTCACCTGCTGTCCTTCCTCTGAGTGCCACCAGGTCTCCCCGTCCAGGGGACATGGTCAAAGGTGAGGCACCAGAGTATGTGAGAAAGTAATATCCCACTCTCCACTCTACTGTGGAGAGTATTCTGTCCATTGGGTAGATCTGGGTAGGGGTTTAAGGTTTACCGCCTGTATTGTCCTTGGCTGGTGCCTTAGTTTGAGTGGGACCCCTGAGCCCAAATCTGCCTATCATAATGTTCTACTTGTAGGCTTCTAGGACACTCTGAATCCTTCTACTTTGCCATTCTCCCATTCTTCATTACATAGTAACAATAACACTTGAGTTTCTTAAAGAATTGGACACTATCTGTAAGAACAAGAAAATATCCATTAGAAAACTTGAAAAAGACAGCATTAATAGACGGAAAAACATATTCCATCCACCAGTAAGGTTATTGGATTAAATCTCCAGGCAGGAGTAGAATTGCTCTATTTAGATTTTTCTGTCCTGGAAACCATAAAATCTCTTGCTGGTGGTATCATGCTAAAGCTTGCCAATGGTGTCACACTTTAGCTCCAGTGTATGAAAAATACCAAGCTAGAACTAAGATAAAGTGTCCTCTTTGATGGTTATCATGTATAGAATTTGGAGGTATAATTCAGGTTATTAAGTATCCTTCTCATTTATGGACTCTATATAGTATACAACCTGCCAAGCAACATGTGTTTGTGGGAATAATACAGATATGACAGTTATGGTACAACTAACTACTTTCCAGTTGGATTTTATATGCACCCCATCAGCTTTTGAAGATACAGCTTCTTTTGATCTCTCCAGTTCATTAACTCATCCCTGTAAACTCATAAATTAATTCAGATAATTTATATAGAATTGTGCTTTTTTCTATATCATTGTCTCATTTATCATGAATAGATATTTGTTCCTGTTACACTAGGAAATACCTTGTAACATATGACTAGTTTAAGGAAAGATAACCACACAACTTAAACTATTTAATGCATAATACTGAGATACCTGTGCAGTTTCACTGTCGTTGATTCTTTTTTTTCTTTTTTCATTTTGGATATTGCTAACATTTTTACTATTAAGTTGAAATGGTACAGGGAAAATCATTATTTTGAAATTTAATCTGACACTTTGTAATACTCAGAAAAATATTTTATATATTTCAGAGATTTGCCTTATGCTTTGAATCTTTTGTGAAGACTGCTGCCAGATAAAAAGCAGTGGCTTTTAATTTTTCTTCTTTGGCATTTAACAGGATTAATTATTACAAAATTTGTATCACAAAATGTGTGTTTTGGAAATATACCTCAAAATTGGAAGTGTAAATATGCACAACTCAATTTGGAGTAAAGAATTTTGTTTATAATTGATCCATGGAGTAATTTTGTTCTGAAATTTCTAAGCTAATTTTTGTCTTGAAAATATATAAATATATAACTGCAGTCAAAATCTGCCAATGTGATATGACTAGGACTCTACAAATGTTATGACGTGTCAAGTTCATTTTATAAAATTAGGACCCTATTGTGTTTTGTGCATAATACTTACAATTGTCATAATTTATTGTTGAATTTTTCAACTGATCAGGAAAATTCTCCTGAATTTCACAAAATTCTTAAGAAAACTGTAAAAAGTATACTTTTAATGAGTTCCACAAATAGAAATAAAAGGGACACCATTAAATTTATTATGTGAATATAGAATTATACTGATACTCATTATAGTAACAGGTTGTGATAATATACAAATGTATCTCTAATTACGTTAGTAAACCAATTATAGACAATTTTGAGCAAACTGTGCTTATTGAGTTTACTTACAGTACAACTTGAGAAAACTGTGTTAATGAGATTTCTTACAATATATCAGTAAGTTCTGCTTATAGGAATGTGCTAATCCCCAAAATAATGCATAACTGCAAAGTTCTAATGTACCATATACAGCAACTTCATGTAATCTACATCATGTCTCACTTTTAAGTATCTCTTTCCTTCCTGTATATAGTACAGCTTAACCCTAGATCACTTGAAACTGGGAGAATGATAAATATTAGGAATTACCTCCAAGGGTCTCCTGAATCTCCTTAGTAGATATCAATGCTCTATTACCATTACTTTACACCTAGGTATTACTAAATTTTACAACTGTAGTCATCATGGCTATAGAGACCAAGTTCAAGATGGCATCTCATAATGGTCTGAGGGAAAAGTTGTCATATATAATACAAAACAGATGAAGACATAATTAAAAAAGAAATTTTAATAACTGAAAATATTTAGTGAACATAATTAAAAGGTAATTGACAAAAATATATCAACTTTAAGGGATTAGCAAATGAAGTAGTCAATAGAATAAAATTGAAGCATGTGAATATTCTAAATTCATCAAGAAAGGCAGAACTCAAAGATCAAGAAAAAGATTCTATGCAATAGACTGACTAGTCAACAGATCTTTATAGACACAATAAACAAAATATAAATGCTCAATAATGTTTTAAACTTTTTTCAACATCCTTAGCCACTAGAGAATTAAAAATTTAAGTTATTTTGAGTTTTCCTCTCACCTCATAAAGAATATAATTTAAGGATAATATGGACAACAAATGGTGGTGAGTGTGGGAAAAGTAAAAGTACTATTTAGTACTGGTGGTAATGTATACTGGTATAGTCATTGTGAACACTTAAAACTCGACCTTCCATATTGCACAGTTCTGGCACCATAAGCAGATACACAGATGATCACCATACATTACTACATGGTGCCCTGTTGTTGAAACTATTTGGGACAGATTAAGAAAATTGCCCTTATGCAAGTGGAATGTCATTGGCAGTGGAATTTGTCCTTTCAAAAAATTTACATCATTCCCAGCACACCCCATATGCCCCACCTCCTACTTGCAGATTAATATAAGGTTTAGTTCTCAGATGTTTATGACACTTTTCTCAACCATCATGAATTCCAACCCTAAACTTAATATTAAATACTTTCTTTAATACATTATTGTCTTGGTTCTGGTGTTTTATGCACAGCAAACAAAAAGTAACACAGACAGAAAATGATACCAGGGACTGTGCTATTTTTGTTACAGACATAGCATTGATATATTTTGGTGGAATGTGAAAGATTTTGGAACTTTGAAGAGAAAACTAATTTAAAGTTTTAAGTGGTACTTAAGAGGCCATCCAGTAGGATCTTGGATGGCAGTAATGCTGAAAGTATCCTGGACTTTGGAGGCCCATGTCAAGAGGTTTCAGGGGGGATCAATTTTAGCAACAAGGATAAAGACCATACTTGTAATATTTGAGGAAAACATGGCAGATTTCTGACCTAGTCGTCAACATCTGTTTGATGCTTTGTTGAAAATTATACTGAATTAATTTCCTTGGTGGAAGAGATTTCAAGACAGCATAACATTGAATCTGCCATGTGATTATTAGAAATCACTCTTATGTAGGTTTACAATGGAAAAGAACAAGCCAATCAAAAATAACTACAAAATGTTCAGCTTGAAGAAAAAGAGCACCAGGAAATTTAATGTTGAAGCCTAGGTTTGTACTGAAAGAGATAAAGAGATTAATGAAAGGCTTCATCCAGAATGAAAAAAGGAAAGTGAGCCCTCAAAGCCAACTCACAATGTTAAAGTTCTAACTTGTAAAATAAAAATGCTGAAGAAATTTTTGCTCCTGAAAGGCAGCAACAAAGAAGAACTTATGAAATTTTAGTGAATGAGCCTCTATCTCAGAAGGGGTAGTCAAATGTGGCAACATTGTCCATGTGTTTATTGATTTAGAGTCATGAATATCCATAAGTAAGGGGGTCATGGAGTCTTCTTTGAAATTTAAGGACAGCAACTGAGGCAAAGCCTCTATCAAGGAAGAGCCTGAATGAAGACCCTAAAAGGCTACTTTATGATTCTGTGCAATTGAAGCTGGAAATGTGTGGCAGACTCCTCAGGATATTGGAAATGTTAAGGCCATGAGGAGTCTTCCAAATACAGTTTCAGACAAATAGTAGAAATAACAGACAGGAGATTAGTATGTTACAGTCATCAAAGCTGAGAAAAGGGAGCATTTCAGCTTACTTTAAAGATTTCCTGGCTAATTTTTTTTGTTCCAGTATGTGTTTATAATGCACCAATGTCTTCATTTTGAGATGATAATGTATATTTCATGCCACTCTATATTAAATGTATGTAGTTTGTTTTTTTTATTTTAGAGGGTGGCTTAGTTAGGGTTTCTATTGCTGTCAAGAAACAACATGATCATGGCAATTCTTACAAAATAAAACATTTAATTGGGGCTGGCATATACTTTCAGAGGTTTAGACCCATTATTGTCATGGTAGGAAACATTGTGACAGGCAAGAGAAAGATCTGATAATTTTACAGCAGATAGCCGAAGGAAAATGTGAGCCCCATTGGATTTAGTATGAGCATAGGCGACCTTGACATATGCCCCCACAGTGCCATACTTCCTCTAACAAGGTCACACTTTAATATAGTGCCAATCTCTGTGAACATATGGGTGTTATTTTATTCAAACCTCCATACAGGTGTTATAATTAACATTTGCAAATGATTTCAGAAGAGACTTCTGTATAGGAAATTTAAAATGTTTTGTTACTGGCAAAGATAATATGAATATCTTTGGTGAAGCCCAGGTTAGTTGATTCTGTAGGTGTTGTCCTTGGCCTCTTTAGATTCCACAGGATTTACCAAACTCCATTCAATGTTTTCTGTGCATCTCTGCATCAACTTTCAACAGTTTCTGGGTATAGATGATCCTCTGCCATTTATGGTAGGCTGCTGTCTTCAAGTATAGAAGAATATTATTAATAGTGTCAGAGGTTGCTCCCTCTCATTGCCTGGGATTCAAGCTGGACCAGACATCAGCTGGCTCTTCCCTTAGTTTCTGCTCAATGTTCCACTGCTGTACATCCTGTAGGAAGGATAAGGTTTTGAGACTCAAATGGTGTTCCAATCCCTCCCTTTGAAGGCTTACCCATTTAAATGAGAAGACCAGTTAAGGCTCCATGCTCCCCATTGCTAGGAGTCTTATCTAGCATCACTATCATATATTCCTAGGAGTTTCCTTAGTCCTATATTTGTAGCTTGTCCCAGAAATTTCACCCAAAACAAGTTATCTCTTCCAGTACTTTCTTTTTCTTCCTCCTCAACTTCATCTTCACTGTTCCCATTCCCTCCCAGTCCGCTCTTTTTATCTCCCAAACCCCTTCAGAGTGTACAATCTATTTCCCCTTCTCAGTGAGATTAAACTATGCCCATTTGGGCTCTCCTTGTTACTTAGCTTCTTTGGGTCTATGGTTTGTAGCATGGTTTTTCTGTACTTTGTGACTAATATTCACTGATAAATAAGAACTTATCATGTTTACCTTTCTGGGTCCAGGTTAGTCTCATTCAGGATGAGCTTTTCTAGTTCCATACATTTTCCTGCAAAATTTATGATGTCACTCTTTTTAATGGCTGAATACATACCATTGTATAAATGTACATATTTTCTTTTTCTAGTCTTTGGTTGAGGGACATCTGGACTATATCTACTTTCTGGTTATTATGAATAAAGATGCATTTACATAGATGAGCAAGTGTCCTTGTGTTTTGGTGGAACTTCTTTGGGAATATGCCAAGGAGCAGAATAGTTGGATTTTAATATAGAATTATTTCCAATTTTCTGAGTAACCACTAAATTGATTCCCAAAGTTGTACAAATTTGTGCTTTCACCAGCAATGGATGATTTCTCCTTGTACCACATCCTTGCCAGCAGTATTGAGTTTCTGATCTTAATGAGTCTGACAGGTATAAGATGGAATCTCAGAGTTGTTTTCATTTGCATTTCCCTGATGGCCAAGGATGATGAATACTTTTAAAAGCTTCTTGGCCATTAGAGAGTTCTCTGTAGAGAATTCTCTGTTTAGATATGGAGTCCATTTTATAAATTACCATATTTTCCAGCATATAAGATGACTCTCAACTTTAATTTTAGCTTTTCCAGTTAAAATATAGAGTTTGCAGGCCTAGCCTGCTGCACATGATGTTCGTTGGAAGAGGGGTAGACTTATATGGCTACTGTATTCCAAACTCTATATTTTAACTGGAAAATTAAAGTTAAAGTTGGGAGTCATCTTAAAAGCTGGAAAATATGGAGAATATTTCATTTATTGTTATGTAACTTCATGAGTCTTTTCTTTACTTAAGATACCAGCCTTTTGTTGAATCTTTGTATTGTTCTCATTGTTTCTATTTTTATTGATTCAGCCATGATTTTAATTATTTCCTGTCATTTATTCCTCTTGTGTTTGCTTGCCTCTTTTTTGTTCGAAAGCTTTAATGTATGCTGTTAAGTTGCTAGTATGGACTTTCACTAATTTCTTTATGAAGGCTCTTTGTACTATGACTTTTCTACTTAGGACTGCCTTCACTGTGCCCCTTAAGTTAGGGTATGCCATGCATTCTTTTTCATTGAATTCTCAGAAGTCTTTAATTTCTTTATTTCTTTCTTTACCCAGTGATCACAGAGCAAGGAGGTCTTCAATTTTCATGAGTGTGTAACCTTTCTGTTATTTTCATTTTTGTTGAAGTTCAGCTTAAATCCATGGTGGTCCTATAACAAAGTGAGGGTTATTTCAGGGGCTGGGGAGATGGCTTAGCAATTAAAAGCCCTGACTCTTCTTCAGGGGGACCAGTCTCAATTCCCAGCACGCACATAAGGCAGCTCAAATAAAATTAAATAAAAAGTTATTAAAAAGAGATGATTATTCAAATTTTTTGTATCTGTTTAGACTTGCTTTCAGACCAAGTATATGTCAAATATTGACAAGGTTCCATAAAGTGCTTAGCAGGAAGTATATTCTTTTGTATTTGGGTAAATTGTTCTGTAGATATCTCTTGGGTAATTTTTAGTAAGAGTGTTTTTTAATTCCATTATTGTTTTGCTTATTTTCTGTCTGATGACTTGTCTATTAGGGATAGTGGGGTGTTGAAGTCTCCCACTATTTTAAATGTGGTTCAATGTGTGATTTAAGCTGTAGATATGTTCCTTTAATGAATGTGGGTGCACTTGTATTTGGGATATATATATATATTTAGAATTGAGATATCAACTTGGTAGATTTTTTCCTTTGAGGAATACGAAGTTTCACACTTAATCTATTTTGATTAATTTTGGTTGGAAGTCTATTTTATTAGAATTGCTATTTCAGCTTTATTATTTGGTCTGTTTTCATGAAAAATCTGTTTTTTATACCCTAGATAATGTCTATCTTTGATGTTGAGGTGTGCTTATTGTATGTGGCAGAATGGCCAATACTTTTTTCACATCCATTCCCATAGCCTGTTGCTTTTTATTGGGGAATTGAATGAATTCATGTTGTGAAATATTAAACACAACCTATTGTCAATTTCTGTCACTCTGGTGGTGGTGGTGGTGGTGGTGGTGGTGTGTGTGTGTATGTGTGTATGTGTGTGTAAAGGAGAGAGAGAGAGAGAAAGAAAGAGAGAGAGAGGGAGGGAGGGAGAGAGTTCTTCTTTTGGTTTGCTCGTGTGAAATTATCTACAACCTGTGTTTTCTTGCATGTAATTAAAATGCTTGGGTAGAAGTTTACCATATGGTATTTTCTGTAGCTACTGCATTTGTGGATTCATATTTTTAACATTAATTTTGTCAGGGAAATTTTTTCCTTCCTCTTTGGTGATTGAAGGTTAAGCTGACATTTGTGGTCTCTCAAGTCCTGTGAAACATCTACCCAGAGTTTTAGAGTATTTGTTGTGAAATTGGGTATAATTCTGATAAGTTAGGCTTTATGTGTCACCTCGTCTTTTCTCTCCCACAACTTCTAATAATCTTTCTTTGTTCTATATATTTACAGTTTTGACTATTATATGACATCAAGATTTTCTTCCTTGTTCCAATCTCTCTGCTCTTCTGTAAGCTTCTTGTATGTTATAGGTCTCTTATTTCCTAGTTTAAGGAAATTTTCTTCTATGATTTTGTTGAAAATGTTTTCTGGGTTTTTGACATATGAATCTTCTCCTTCTTTTCCTATTATTCTTAGTTTTGGACTTTTCATAGTGTGCCAAATTTCCTGGGAGTTTTGTGTTACAAACTTAGATATAACATTTTCTTTGACTGATATCTTTATTCTTTTATCATATCTTCTATATCTGAGATTCTTTATCATCTCTTGAATTCTTTTCATAATGCTTGCATCTGGAGTGCCTATTCCTTTATCTAGGTTTTCCTTCTCCAGAATCCCCACAGATTGTGTTTTCTTTATTGTTTTTTTTTTTGTCTATTTTTAAGTCTTGAGCAGTTATATTCATTTTTTCAACTGTTTTGAATGTACTTAACAATATTTCTTTCAGGGATTTATTCATTTCCTCTTTAAAGGCCTCTATCATCTTCATAAGTTTGGATTTAAAGCCATTTTCTTGTACTTCAGCTCTGTTATGATATACAGAATAATTGAGTTATCCTGGTACCATATTACCCTGGATCTTATTCATTGTGTTCTTAAACTGATCTTTAGCTGTCTGGTTGTCCTGGGGCCAGCAGACACCAGAAATAGCAAGCAGAGCTGTGGGAAAGAAAATAGAGTGGGATGAATAGGACATAGTTCACTTCTGCTGGGTATGCTCCAGGAACTCCCTGCAAGCAGAGCATTAGAGGAGAGAAGGGTCTTTTCTATTTGTCCATGATGCAGGCAGTCATCTGTAAAAACATTTGGATTTAGTTGTCTTTTGTTCAGGCAGGCCTCAGGTAATGCAGGCATTGTTGTGGGCCCAAAAATGGAGACCAGAGAAGCCAACACAATTTGCCAACTCTTAGTGTGCCTCAAAGGTACCTAGCCAGCAAAAGCTTGGCTTTGGGCATCCTACCCAGTTGTCTCTGCTGCAGATAGTCCTCCAGAATGAAGGCAAAAATGGTTGTTTCTGGTGTAGACAAGCTTCAGGGAATCATCACATAGGTTTCACTTGTTTGGTTAGAGTTACACCACAATATCATATTGCTTGTTGCTCTTGTGAAGAACGTTGTTTCCCTTATTTCTTTTTTAATAAATATTTTATTAATTTATTCATATTATATCTCAATTGTTAGCCAATCCCTTGTATCCTCTGATTCCTTCCTCACTCCCACTTTCTGCCTACTCCACTCCCCTATGTCTGTGACTGAGGGAAACCTCCTCCCCCTGTATATGGTCATAGGGTATCAAGTCGCTTCTTGATAACATGCTATCCTTCCTCTGAGTGCCACCAGGCCTCCCCATCCAGGGGACGTGGTCAAAAATGGGGCATCAAAGTTCCTATATAAGTCAATCCCCACTCTCCACTCAACAGTGGAGAATGTCCTGCCCATCAGCTGGATCTGGGTAGAGGTTCAAACTTTATTGCCTATATTGTCGTTTGCTGGTGCCATAGTTTGAGCAGGACCCCTGGACACAGATCTGCCCATCATAATGTTCTTGTAGGTTTCTAGGACCCTTTGTGTCCTTCTATTTCCCCATTCTCCCATGCTTCTCTCACCTAAAGTCCCAAAAGGATGTCCTTTCCTCTGACCCACTTTCCTGGTAGGTGAAGACTTTCATGGGGCATGTCCCTTGGCCTAGTGTCCAGATAGAAGTGAGTATATACCTATATACCATTTGACTCTTTCTGCTTCTGGGTGAACTCACTCAATACAATAATTTCTAGTTCAACCCATTTGTCCACAAATTTCGGGAATTCCTTGTTTTTAATAGCTGAGTAGTATTCCATAGTGTAAATGTACCACAGTTTCTTTATCCATTCTTCTACTGAGGGACACTTAGGCTGTTTCTATGTTCTGGCTATTATGAATAAAGCCACGATGAACATGGTTGAGCATATGTCCCTGTTGTGTGGTGGAACATTTTCTGGGTATATTCCAAGGAGTGGAATAGCTGTGTCTTGAGGAAGCCCTATTCCCATTTTTCTGAGAAAGAGCCAGATATATTTCCAAAGTGGTTGTACTAGTTTATATTCCCACCAGCAATGAAAGAGTGTTCCTCTTTCTCCACATCTTAACCAGCATGTGCTGTCACTTGAGTTTTTGGTCTTAGCCATTCTGATGGGTATAAGATGGAATCTCACTGTCATTTTGATTCACATTTCTCTGATAAGTAAGGATGCTGAGCATTTCTTTAAGTGTTTCTCAGCCATTCATTATTCCTCTGTTGAGAATTCTTTGTTTAATTTTGAGCCCCATTTCTTAATTGGGTTTGGTGGTGTTTAACTTCTTGAGTTCTTTATATATTTTAGATACTAGATTTTGTCAGATGTAGGGTTGCTGAAGATCTTTTCCCATTCTGTAGACTGTCACTTTGTTCTGCTGACAGTGTCTCCTGCCTTACAAAAGCTTCTCAGCTTCATGACTTCCCAATTATTAATTGTTGACCTCAAGGCCTGGGCTGTTGGTGTTCTGTTCAGGAAATTGTCTCCTGTGTCAATGTGTTCCAGGCTTTTCCGCACTTTTTCCTCTAACTGATTTAATTTCTCTGGTTTTGTGTTGAGGTCTTTAACCCACTTGGACTTGAGTTTTGTGTATGGTGAAAAATATGGGTCTAATTGCAGTTTTCTATATGTAGACTTCCAGTTAGACCAGCACCATTTGTTGAAGATGCTGTCATTTTTCCATTGAATAGATTTGGCTTCTTTGTAAAAATTAAGTGACCAAATGTGTGTGGATTCATTTTTGGGTCTTCAATTTGATTCCATTGATCCACCATCCTATTGCTGTGTCACTACCATGCTGTTTTAATTACTGTTGCTCTATAGTACAGCTTGAGATCGAGAATGGAGATTCCATTGGAGAATCTTTTATTTTATAGGATTGTTTTAGCTATTCTTGGCTTTTTTTTTCTCCATATGAAGTTGAGAATTGACCCTTTCAATGTCTTCAAAATATTTTGTAGGTATTTTGATAGGGATTGCATTGAATCTAAATTGCTTTTGGTAGGAAGGCCATTTTTATAGTGTTAATTCTCCTGATCCATGAACAAGGTAGATTCCTCCATCTTCTGATGTCCTCTTCAATCTCTTTCTTCAGAGATTTAAAAATTTTTTCAAATAAGGCCTTCATTTGCTTGGTTTGAGTTACTCCTAGGTATTTTATATTGCTTGTGGCTATCCTGAAGGGTGTAGTTTTCCTAATTTCTTCCTCTGAATGTTTGTAATTTGTATATAGGAAAGCTACTGACTTATTTTTCAGTTAATTTCATATCCAGCAATCTGTTTAAAGTGTTTATCAGCTGTAGGAGTTCTCGGGTGGAATATTGGGTGTCACTTATATACACTATCATATCATCTGCAAATAGGGATAATTTGACTTCTTCCTTTCCCATTTGGATCCGCTTGATCTCCTTTTGATGTCTTGTTGTTCTGGCTAGAATTTCAAGCATTGTATTGAAGAGATAAGGGGAAAGTCGGCAGTCTTGTCTTGTTCCCAATTTTAGAGGAGTTTCCTTGAGTATCTTTCCATTTAATTTAATGTTGGTTATTGGCTATTGTACATAGCCTTTATTATGTTTAGGCATGTACCTTGTGTTTCCGATCTCTACAGAACTTTAAACATGAATGGGTGTTGGATTTTGTCAAAAGTTTTTTCTGCATCTAAGAAGATGATCATGTGGTTTTTATTTCCTTGATTTCTTTCTTAGCCTGTTTTTATTTTGTATATAAGAGTACTCTTTACTTTGTTAATTAAAATTTTCTTTCTAAAACTGAAGGTTTTAATAAGATGTAAGAGTTCTCTTGTCAATTTTTTTGATCCTTTATGTATATTATTATCTGCAAATAACAATAATCTGACTTCTGTCTTTCCAATTTGTATCTCCTTGATATAATTTAGTTGTCTTACTGCTTTAGAGACAACTTCAAGTGCTCTGTTGAATAAATATTGAGAGAGTATAGAGCATGTTTTTTCCCTCACTTTACTGAAATTGCTCTAAGTTTCTCTTCATTTTATTTTATGTTGGCTATCAGCATGCAGTATATTAACTTTAATGTGTTTAGGTATTTGCTTTGTATCAATGATCTCTCCAAGGCTTTTATCTTAAAAGAGTGTTGAATTTTTCAGAGGTTCTTTCAGCATCTAATGAGATTATTATGTTTTTATTTTCTTTCAGTTTGTTTATATGGTCAATAATGTTGACAATTTTATGTTGAACCATGCCTACATCTCTGATATGAAACTTGCTTGATCATGGTAGATACTCTTTTTGATGTGTTCTTGGATTTGGTTTGTGAGTATATTCTTGAGTATTTTTTAGGCCAATATTCATATGTAATATTGACCTGAAATTCTATGTTTTAGCTGGGGTATTTCTGTTGCTTAGATAACATATTGACTTTCACCAGATAAAATTAATTTAGCAATATTCTTTCTGTTTCTATTTTATAGAAAATTTGAGGATCACTGGTTCTAACTCCTATTTAAAGTTCTCATAGAATTTGATGCAAAATCTGGCTGTTATTGGGCATTTTTCATTAGGAGAGTTTTAATGACTGCTTGTATTTCTTTGAGAGTAATGGGGCTACTTAAATTGTTTACCTGATCTTAGTTTAACATTGGTAAGTAGTATCTATCTGAAAAACGTATGCCTTTCTTTTACATTTTCAATTTTGGGGATTAAAGAATTTTGTTTTGTTGTTGTTGTTGTTTTAATATTTTTTTAAATTTGTTCTTTTTACATCCTGATTGTAGCCTCTTTCTTATTACCTCCTGATTTCACCCTCCCTCCCTCATACCCTCCTTCCCCTAGGTCTCATAAAGGGCAACCCTACTTCCCTAACATTTGAGTTCAGCCTATCAAGTCTCATCTGGACTTCTTTCATCCTCTTTCTCTGTGGCACAGCAAGGCCACACTCCCTAGAGGGAAGTTATCAAATCATGGAAGCCAGAATCAATGTCAGAAACAGTCCATACTTCCCATATAATGGGACAGACAAAGAGACTTTTCTGCCTATCTACTGCATCTGAGCAGAGGGTAAAGGTTCACACCCATGCATGGTTTTTGGTTGGTGCATCAGTCTCTTCAGCACTACCAACATCCTCCCCCAATGCCAGGATTTTTTTTACTCCATTGGTCTCCTTGTGGAGCTCCTGACACTTCCATGTTCCTCTTTTCCTGAACACTTCCATGAGAATTCCTGTGATTCTTCCCAGAGGTTGTCTGATCTTGTAAGACCACATAGTTTTTTGCTTCTCTGTCTCTCTGTCTCTGTCTATCTCTCTCTGTCTCTCTCTCCTCCCTATAGTTAGTTTGCATAAGGATTTCTATATCCTTGCTGATTTTCTCAAAGAACCAATTATTTGTTTCATTGAGATTTGTTTGGTATTTTTTTTCTGTCACGTGTTTGATTATTTCTTGTCTTCTATTCTTTTGAGTATGGTTGCCACTATTGGTTCTAGAGCTTTAAGCTGTGCTACCAAATAGCTAGAATAAAATCTCATTTGCATCATTATGAAGGTGTTTACTACTATGAAGTTTTCTCTTATCACTGCTTTAATTTTGTCTCATATGTTTAGGTAAGTTGTATATTTATTTTCATTGAGATCTAAGAAGTCCTTGACTTTTTTGTTTCTATCATCAACCATTGGTCATTGAATAGAGAGTTGTTTATTTCCCATGAGTTTGTAGGCATTCTGCTTGCTTCTGTTGTTGAAGTCCAGATTTAATCCATGGTTCTTTGATAAGATACAAGAGTATATTTAATTTTTTGTATCTGTCAAGACTTACTTTGTTAATAAGGATATGGTGAACTTTGGAGAAGGTTTAATGAGATTCTGAAAACATGGTATATTCTTCTATGTTTGGATGAAATATTCTGTAGATATATATTAGGACAATTTGAGACATAGTATCTGTAAAATTCATAATTTTTCTATTTAGGCTTCATCAGGATGACCTATGAATTCACGAGAGTAGGATATTGGAGTTTTACACTATTAATATGTGGGGTTAGATATGTTCTTTAAGGTTTAATAATGTTTCTTTTTGCAGATGCCTCTGTTCTTATATTTGGGACATAGATATTAAGTCTTCAGATGCCTTCTTGGTTAATTCTTTCTTTGATGATTATGAAGTGTCCTTCTTCATCTTTTTTTGAGTAATTTTGCTTGAGAATCTGCTTTGTTAAATACTAGGATGACTACAATGGCTTGTTACTTGCCCCATTTTCTTGCAAGGTCTTTTTCTAATATTTACCTCCAGGTTATGTCTGTGTTTGATGTTGAGGTGAATTTCTTGTATTCAGCAAAACGATGTATACAAATTTTTCATTCTTTCTGCTAGTTGTCTCTTTTGACTGAGGAATTGAGTCCATTAATGTTGAAATATATTAATGTCCAAGTTTCCTGTTACATTGATGTGGGGTCGGGTGTGTGTGTGTGTGTGTGTGTGTGTGTGTGTGTGTGTGTGTGTGTGTTTGCTTCATTTCTTTTGTCTTTACTTCTTCGGAATTATTTATTTCCTCTATTTTCTTGGGTGTAGTTGACCTCCTTGTGTGCAGGTTTTCATTCTAGTATCTTCTGTTGTGCTAGATTTCTAAATAGATTATTGTTTTGGAGTTTGTCATAGAATATTTTGTTTGCTGCATCTATGCTGATTAAATGTTTTGCTGGTCTGGCATTTGGTGTCTTTGAGTTTTAAAGATGTGTTCTGGTCTTTTTGGCTTTTAGAATCTCCCCTGAAATGTTTGTGTAATCGTAATACATCTGCCTTTACATGTTACTTGTTTTTTTCCTTGCAGCTTTAAATATTCATCCTTTGTTTTATACATTTTATGTTTTGATCATTATATAGCAGGAGAAATTTCTTTTCTGGTCTAACATATTTGTGTTCTGTAAGTTTCTTGGAAGTTTATAAGCATCTACATTTTAGGTTATGAAATTTTTTCCTGATGAGTTTGTTGAAAATGTTTCTGGGCTTTTTAGTTGTGAATCATCTCTTTTTTCTATTCATTTTATTCTGAGGTTTGGTCTTTTCACCAGTAATACTGTTTAGTTGTGCCCTCAATACACTAATCAAACTACCTAATTCTTAATATAATACTGGACGATGACTTAGCATTTAGGATTACAGGCTGGTCTTGCAGAGGAGCTGTGTTTACTTTCTAGCACCCAGGTCCAAAACCATTTATATCCCAGTTCCAGGTGATAATTCTTTAGTATGCATAGCTGTATGGTAAGAATAAACCTTAGAATGTCCATGTTACTGCATTATACTTGCAGTTGTATTTCTATTAACCTTACCAGATAAAGCTTATAATTAGGTTAAAGAATAAATATAGATGAATTAAAAATAGTATCTAGAAAGGTATAAGAGCACACAGATGATATGAAGGGTAATTGGAAAAATGGGAAGAGGATTATAACTGAGGAGGAAGAAAAGGATAGCAATGCAGACAGAAAGGAAGGAAGGAGACCTACTTTACACTAAGGATGTTTTAAAAATCTATAAGGGCCTGATGGTGGTAATATGGGACTTTAATCCTAGCACTTATAGGCAGAGACAGGCAGATCTCTATGAGTTCAAAGTCTGCAGAGCTTTTATCAGGATATCCAGAGTTATAAAGAAAAACTGTCTTGAACCCCAACTCAAGCAAATGGAATAATTCAAGAATTTTCAAAAATATTTCAAGTAAGTGCTTACTTCAAAAATACATAAATAATATGTTTGTATATATGTGTGTATATTTTAAATGGAGTTATGCTACATGGAGGGTAAAATGCTTCCTTCCAAATTTATAGATAATCTAAATGTTTGAGCACCAGACATGGACAACATCCCTTCCAGTTATTGGAGGTTTCCAAGAGATCTCTTAAAATGGTATGGTTAATACCATGTCACTTGGTTGTCTCCAAAATATTGAATTTAAATGTACATTGGTTAATACAGGATGTACTTTAATCTCAGAGTTTGAAGAAACATAACTGGTATTAACTTGAATGCCTCTCCTCTCAGCATTGGCTCTTATGCAAAGCCACTATGTACATTGCCAAAAGAGAAAAGCCATAAGTATTGTACATAGATGTAATGCATATAAATCAGAGCAGTGGAAAACTCATTAAATATTCCTATGAGTGTAGCATCAGTACTTTTATCTTTGGGTATCTAACAGCTGTAAAATTTGATTTAAGATCCACTCAATAAGAGAGAATTGATTACTGATACTGTGAACTCAGTCTAACTTTCCTGTGTCCTAAACATAGTAGACTATAAATGCATTAGTAATATGTATACTTATGCTTACAGCTCTCATCTCTCATCAGTGAAGCTTCTTTTTCCATAGTCAGAAATCCTAACATATATACACATCTGGTCAAAATTCAGGCTAGGATTCAGTATAATGTATGACATCAAAAAGAAAAATAACAACAGAAATTAATAGTAATTGATATATAACATATCAGTAGGTTCATCTTCCCAATAAAGAGAACTTTGAATAACAAAATAGATATAAAATGAGGATCCTTCCTTCTGTGCATACAAGAAAAACAATTTAACATCAAAGAGAAATTATATGAGAATAAAGGCTTGTAACACAGTTTCAAATGCAAATGTACCTAAAAAGCAATCTGAGTAGTCATTCTAATATCTGACAAGGTAGACTTCAAACCAAATTTAATTTTTAAAAACATGTGAAAGAGACTATACTTATCATAGAAAAGAGAAGTCTACCAAGATGACAATTTAATTTTGAACATCTGTACCCCAAACAAAAAGGTTCCCACATTTTTCAAAGAAACATTATTGAAACTTAAAACACACATTGGCCATGACACATCGATTATGGTGGGGAATATGGTGCCTGAACAGGTCACCTTCTATAATCAGGCAAGGCTTCCAGGGATGGAACTTGGACATCAATCCAGCCACAAAACCTTCAACCTACAATTTGTCATGTCTTCTAGATCTGCTGGGGTAATAGTGGCACAGAACTTGTGGAACTGACCAATCAATGACTAGTTTAAATTAAGGTTCACACAATGAGAAAGGTCCATATCCAACACCACTGGGTAGCCAGCAACTGGTAGCTGGATAGGCAAGGGACCTAGGATAGAACCACATGTGAGAGGTCAGATGTTAATGGAATGATTCCTAATGATATTCTGCTATACTGATAAAGTGGTGAACAGCCTAAACATCACCAAGTTTCTTTCAGCAAATGTTGAAGGAAGATGCAGATATCTACAGCCAAACATTAAGCAAAGCTAAGAGAACCCCACAAAAAATGGAATGGAAGGATTATAAGACCCAGAGGGGCTGAGGATTCCAGGAGGAGAATGCCCACAGATGACAGAAGCAGGCCTCATAAGGGCTCACAGAGGATGAACTGATAACCACAGAGGATACATGAGAGAATAGTTAGGTTCTTTAAACATGTGATGATTGTCTAGCTTGGTGATAAATTGGTACTTCCAACAGTGAGAATGGGCCTTTCTCTAAATCTTTTGTCTGATCTTGGAACCCTTTTACTTCTACTGGCTTGCCTTATCAGCCTTGATACAAGACTTTGTATGTGTAATTTATTGTAAAATGTTAGGGTCATATCTTCTCCGAGAGGCCTGCTTTTCTGAAGGAAAATGGAGGAGGGAGGAAGAGGGAGGGTGGGTGGGTGAGAGACTGTGAGGAGTGGAAGGAGGAGAAAGTAAAGTCAGGATTCACTGTATGAGTAAGGAATATACACTAATACAACAAAATAAGAAGACTCAACCCATTATGGGTGGCACTACTCCCTAATGCATGTAGTCTAAGAGAGGAGGAGGTAAGTAAAGATATATTTAATTTCTTTCTGGTTTTGATGAAATAATGAACTAGATTCTTGAGTTCCTGCCTTGAATTTCCTAATATGATGGATTATTACCTAGAATTGTGACCCAAATAAATCCTTTCTTCTCAAAGTAAAAATATTATGAAGTCTTTAAATTCTAAAAGCCCATCTTACTTCCTCTAGAAAAGTCATCTCTTGTGTCTCTCTAGATAGCACTACCCAATGAGACGCAAGTGTTCAAAAGCCTGAAATGGTGAGAGGAATTTTCATTCAAGCAACCACACTCCCTGAACTTTAGGCATGGGATTTGTATTGAATGTTTATTACTAAGGAATGGGCATGTAAGAGTCAATTGGTCTCTGTATTCTTCCTGCTGTGGCATCTGAAATCATGTCTTTCTGTTTCTAAAATATGTATCTTTAAGGAGGGGTCAAAGCTTGTGGAGAGCTGCGAGGTGCTGCACCTTAACAAGGTGCAGATTTCTGCCATCCCGAAGGTGAGCGCTCTCTAAGATAAACAAGTCCGTATATGGCAAAAGGCTGTGCAAGGGTAACTGGTGATCTGATGATGAGCAGTCCTGCTCTGAAGCGGACCTATGAGGAGGTGGCACCTGGCATGAGCTGATTGGCCCTTGAGTTGTATTTAAGCTTGGCCCTTCTCTTCTTCGGGGCCATTCCCACTGAGCTTAATCCTGAGTAAAGATCTTGAGAAGAAGTCTGGTTGTTGGTGTCTTATTTCTGCTGGATGGTGCAACACCGACAAAAGCTACACTTATATGTGGATTTAATATGCACTTAGAATGTATTTAGGAATTATACCAGTAATTTGGCTCTAAAATTCATGATATCACAGGCCATGGACACTTGTCTAGGTTTAAGAATGAGCATGATTTCACTCCTGTTGAATGAGCTTTAAGTCTAGTTACAAAGTGCAGGTTATAAAAAGAAATGAGCACTAAATTGTACCATTAGAAATATCTTACCATTATAATCATTGTTGTAGTTCATGGACACCACATTCCTTCTACCATTGGCCGACTTCATATAATTTTCTGGTTTTCTGAATGGTAATATTCAGGATAGGGCCTGTTTAGTCAGATCTATTTTAAATCTTTTGAGTTCTGTGTCTGAAATACATAGGTTCAGTAATGGGGCCTTATGTTATACTTTGAAAAAACCAAAGACAGAGGAAATATATTGTTTTTAGAGTCTGTCATTGACCAAAAACTCAATAGAAGGAGCTGTTCTACAGAAATATATTACTATATCTTCAACTGTAGGTTTCTATCAGCTATCTGTCAAAGATCTATCTATCTATCTATCTATCTATCTATCTATCTATCTATCTATCATCTATATATATAGTGTGTATCTATATCATCTATATCTATCTATATGTGTGTCTATATAGTCTTATATTTTCTTTTGTCTTTTATCTTACTTAATTTAGAATTTTGATGATAACTCAGAACACACATTCAAACAAACCTGGCAATATAATATAAAATCATTGTAAAATGCCAGTAATTACATCCAAATAAAGTCACAATGATTTAATGCATTATTATTGTGTTTGTATGTATGTATGTGTATGTATGTATGTATGTATGTATGTATGTATGTATGTGCATTATCTGTGTCTATTCTATGGTTTTATACGTACTAGGTAAAGATTCTACCACTAAGCGAGATCATCAGTACCTAATCACTAATTTGAATCCATGAAATTGATAGAATTTAGAAAATAATAAAAGAACAGGTTTTTTCAAGAACTTGATGAAAATTTATAAAAAAAATTATGTTAATATTAACATTTACAAGTTTATTATCATATATTTATACATTTAAGTACACACATATATTTTAAATGCTATTATTTCATGAGAGTGAAAGACCTGGAGGTCCATTGTACAATGCTCTAGACCTAATATAGGTCTTGGTTATTATGTCTACTAATCTTCCTCACCATCTTTTAAAAATATATTTAATTGATTTATTCATATTGAATCTCAATTGTTATCCCATCACTTGTATCCTCTCATTCCTCCCTCCCATTTTCCCCTTACTCCTCTCCCCTATGACAGTGAATGAGGGGGACCTCCTCTCCTTGTATATGCTTATACGGTATCAAATCTCTTCTTGGTAGCCTGCTATCCTTCCTCTGAGTGTCACCAGGCCTCCCCTTGCAGGGGATATGGTCAAATATGGGGCACCAGAATTCATGTGGTAGTCAGACCCCACTCTCCACTCAACTGTGGAGAATTTCCTGTCCATTGGCTAGATCAGGGTAGGGGTTCGAAGTTTACTACACGTATTGTCCTTGGCTGGTGACATAGTTTGAGCAAGACCCCTGGGCCCAGATCTGCTCTTCATAATGTTCTTGTAGGTTTCTAGGATCCTCTGGATCCTTCTAATTCCACATTCTCCCATGCTTCTCTCACCTAGAGTCACAATAGGATGTCCTCCCCTCTGTCCCACCTTACTGGTAAGTGAGGGCTTTCATGGGACATATTCCTTGGGCTAGTGTCCAGATATAAGTGAGTATATACCATTTGACTCTTTCTGCTTCTGGGTTAACTCACTCATTATGATCATTTCTATGCTCCCAATACAAGGGCACCCACATTTGTAAAAGATCTATTAATGAAGCTTAAACCACACATCGATCCCCACACAATAATAGTGGGAGACTTCAACACCCCACTCTCACTGAAGGATAGGTCATTGAAACAGAAATTAAGCTGAGAAAGAACATCATTAACCAATGCCATGAATCAAATGGATCTAACAGATATCTACAGAAACTTTTACCCAAACAAAAAGGAACACACCTTCTTCTCTGCACCCCATGGAACCTTCTCCAAAATTGATCACATTTTAGGTCACAAAGCAAACTTCAACATATACAAGAAGATTGAATTACCTTGTATCATATCATATCACCATGGTCTTAGGCTGAAGTTCAACAACAGAAATAACAAAAAGCATGTCTCTTTTTATGAAGTCTTGATGATCTCATATCCTTCTGTCATGAAGTTCTAGAACCTTCTAAAGATCACTGTACACACTTGATTTTCCTAGATCTGTATGCTTCTTGGAAGATCTTGAAGTAACATGTAATATTTCAGATGTCTTAACAATCTTAACAATAGGGGAAGCACATATGTCCCCAATACAAATCACAACTCAGGACCATCAAATAGATGGTGTTTCAAATACATGTTCATGCCAGTATGAGCAGGTATGGAGAACTTCTCTGGGCAGATAAGATTGTTCTTATAATTTTGCATCAAAGATACCAAGAATCTTCTTCTTTTTATCTTTGGGGATGATCTTAGCTATTATGCTGTCAAAATATTTATTTACATAGTAATTTAAAAAGTATTTTTGGGATCCAATAAACAAATAATTAAGTGATTATATGACATTATCCTATAGGCTCATGCTAGCTGATCTTCATTGAATAAATTTCTAGAACAAATCCATTTATAAGAGATGACACCCTGAGTGAAAGACAGGCAGGTTCTTTCTTACAATTCTTCAGACTTATCTCTTCTTAGTATCTCATAGTGACACCTAGAACATTTACTGTGGGAAGTAAAATCACTAACTTTTTAAAGACTACAAGATTTATGTGACATTTTATCTCTAAGGGCCTAGAAGCATCATGGTACAGGATTCAGAGTGATGGCTGCGAACAGAGGTGATAAATGTATTTTATTTTAATTGACTTCACAGTTGATCCGCTGGGTCCAGAACTCATCATCCAATTATTCCCTGGTTCCCAAGTCTAAGATTAGAATTGCTGTCCTCAGCAGCTATAACAGTTCCTATAATGCCTTTCAAATCAATTAACAAAGAAATATTATTGTATGAAAATCCAACTGAATACTATTTCATCCTTTCTCCTTTGATTGCCAATAGTAAATGAATGAAAAATGCAGTCTCACAAATTAACAAATGTTATAACTTACTTACATTATTAGTTTACTCTAATGTTCTAGAAGCTATAAGCTTATTTTTATACATTAGTAAACACTGTGTGCATATATGCAGATATTAATATGTTGAAGGCATTTTTTGTGTATAAACAACAAAACCATATTCAAGTAAATTTTTATTAAGGGAATAATGTACATGAATTTACAAATATTTCTTAAACTTTTTCCAGTTTTGTCTTTTTCTTGGAAGGAAAATAAAGACTTTAGTCAGGGTAGTTGACAAAGGAAAACTTTAATCTAGTTGCATATAGTGATTAAATCTTTTGTTATGCTATATGGAAAATGGTTGTAGGAGATCCTTGTAAAATACAAGTTTGGAACACTAGGGAAGGGTTCAGCAGTATAAATATCCAAGTTTATGAACTCAATGAAAAGTAAGTATACCTGTTAACACTCTGTTATTGATATTTTTATTTCACCCATGTAATTATTTTCACATGGGAATTTTCTGCAGTTATTATGCTCTCTCTCTCTCTCTCTCTCTCTCTCTCTCTCTCTCTCTCGCTCTCTCTCTCTCTCTCTCCACCTCCTTTCTCTGTCTCTGTCTCTGTCTCTCTCTGTTTCTGTCTGTCTGTCTGTCTGTCTGTCTGTCTCTCTCTCTCTCTCTCTCTCTCTCTCTCTCACACACACACACACACACACACACACACAAAGAGGCACACATGCTAAACTTACCATAAATGTGATAATAAATGAATATACATACATATATATATATATATATATATATATATATATATATATATATATATATAATGTTTGTGTGTGTGTGACAGAAACAGACATAATACTAAAATCTGAATGGCTATAATGGAATAAGTTCTTTCTATATGTAGTCAATCTAGTTGTCAGATGTAGTATGTCTATTCATCTTTGAATAATTTTATTGACTAACTATATGCTTCATTTTTTCAACCGATATCTTTGATATATTTCTAATAAAGGATTTTTGTACTTTCCCTTCAAATTATATAATAATTAATCTCATTTTAATATATTATATTACATTGTATATTAAACAATAAAATGAATTGTCCCCTCTTCTTATATATTCATATATATATGAATTGGAATTGGGATATTTGATAATCTTTTTATAGTTAAAAGCAAAGACAATAAAAAAATACCTGCATGTTCTATGACTAACTGTTTCCTCATCTCATACATTTTACTAAGCATATATTTTTACAATTACAATTTAAAACATGATTTTAAGAATTGTAAGCTAAATTGTATATATAAATTGATAAAAATGGGAATCTCCTTGGTGCTTCTACCCTGTACCATATCAGACAAGCTGAATCACTGTAGGATTCCAATAAGCATGTGGCAAAGGCCTAATTAACAACCATATTCCTTTCTTCTCTGTTTCCTTTATAAATATCCCACTTTCAAAGTATATCAAAGAAAATCATAACTTCAATGTTTACTTTTGGGGGAAAGGCAGCTTTTCGTATTTTTGATGAAATTGGAAAGTTAAAAATTTCAAATCAATATGAAACCATCTCAAAATCAAATGAACTGTCACCTGTTTTAACTTATTCATACATGTATGAATTGCAATCAGGATATTTGATAATCTTTTTTATAGTTAAAAGCAATGACAATAAAAAAAAATACCTGTATGTTCTATGATTAAGTTTTTTCTCATTTGATAGACTTTACTGAGGATATATTACATTTACAATTTAAAACATGGTTTTTAAACTTGTAAACTGAATTGTATCTATAAATTAATAAAAATGAAAATCTCTTTAATGCTTCTACCCCATTCCATGAAGGATCACCCAAATTACTGTAGTATTCCAGTAAACAAGTGTTGAAAGCCAAATTGGTGACCCTCCTCACTCCTGTGTTGTTAAAAAACCTCCTTTCATTCTTTTTAGCAAATACACTTTACTTTTGGAATTACAAGAAATATAAAAAATTACAACAATTAAAAATTTTAAAATACGAACAAAACTTTTTTAAAAAAATCACAAAACCCCTTTTTCCAGATTGGGAAGTGTGAGTTGCTGAGGTGTGGGTATTGTCATTCAAATCACCAAGATCAAGTGAAAATTTGCCCCCAATCAATTCTCAGTTGGTGAAATAACCTACTCAAGTAAAGAGAAGGGATAGTAGAGAGCGCAACACTGATGAGAAGGATGTGACCCTCACTCCTTTTAAGAATCACCTGGGCAATGCTAGGTTGGTTGCTCAGTGGTTGGAGCATCAGATTTTATGTTAAGGCCAGTCTGAATATTTATTAGATTCTGTCTTTAAAAAAAGACAGAAAGCCAGCAGGATTTTCCTCAGTCCTGGTTGAGGGGATGGCAGGGAAGAATGATAAATATTCCTAGAAAAGTGTGACAAGATTCTAAATTTATGGTAAATTCAGGGGGTTTGGTTTGCTTGCTTGTTTTTAAAGATTTATGTATTTGGCTGATGTAGGGCTAGTGAAGATCTTTTCCCAATCTATGTTATCACTTTGTTCTGTTGACAATGTCTTTTGCCTTTAAGAAGGATTTCAGTTTCATGAGTTCCCATTTATTAATTGTTGATCTTAGAGCATGAGCTGTTGCTGCTCTGTTCAAGAAGTTATCTCCTGTGCCAATGAGTTCCAGGCTCTTTCCCTGTGTCTTGTTTTATGTTGAGGTCTCTCATCCACTTGGACTTTAGTTTTGTATAGGGTGATGAACATGGATCTATTTGCATTTTTTACAAGTAGTCATCCAGTTAGACAAAGGTCATTTGTTGAGGATGCTGTCTTTCTTCCATTGTATTGTTTTGGCTTCTGTGTCAAAAATCAAATGACCATAGGTGTGTAAAATTAATTTCTTGGTCTTCAGGTTGATTCCATTGGTCAACTGGACTATTTCTATGCCAGTACCATGCTGTATTTATTATGTTGCTCTATAGTAGATCTTGAGATCAGGGATGTAGATTCCTCCTGAAGATCTTTTCTTATACAGGATTGTTTTTACCAACCTGGGTTATTTGTTTTTCCATATGAAGTTGAGAGTTGACCTTTCCACTTATATAAAATATTATGTAGGTATTTTGATAGGGATTATATTGACTCTGCAGATAGATTATGGTAGGATGTTGATTCTCCCTATCTATGAGCATGGAAGATTTTTCCATTTTCTGATATCTTTTACAACTTCTTTCTGCAAAGACTTGAAAATTTTTCATATGAGTTTTTCACTTGCTTGGTTAGAGATACATCAAGATACTTTATATTATTTGTGGCTATTTTGAAGGGGTTGGTTTTCCTAATTTCTTTCTCAGCACATTTGTCATTAATATACAAGTGTTAGTATCTAAAATATATAAAGAAATTAAATACGACCATACTAAATAATCCAATTAAAAAATCAGGTAAAGAGCTAAACAGAACATTCAAGATAGGAATGTCAAATGCCTGAGAAACACTTAAAGAAATGCTCATCATCCCTAGTCATCAGGGAAATGCATATCAAAATGTCTTTGAGATTCTTTCTTATATCTATACGAATGGAAAAGATCAATAACTCAAGTGACAACATATGTTGGAGAGGATGGGAGAAAGGGGAACACTCCTCCACTGCTGGTGGGAGTGTAAACTTCTACAATCATGTTGGAAATCAAGCTGGTGCTTTCTTAGAAAATTGTGAATAGTTCTACCTCAAGACCGAGCTGTACCACTCCTGGGCATATATTCAAAAGATATTCCACCAAACAAGGACATTTGCTAAACTATGCTTATGGCAACTTTATTCATAACAGCTAGAATCTGGAAATAACATAGTTGATCTTCAACTGAAGAATGGGTAAAGAAACTGTGGTACATCCAAACAATGGAATGCTACTCAGCTATAAAAAAACAAGGAAATCAAGTCTCTTCTTGGTAGCCTGCTATCATCCCTCTGAGTGCCACCAGGTCTCCCCCTCCAGGGGATGTGGTCAAATATGAGGCACCAGAGTATGTGTGAAAGTCATACCCCATCCTCCACTCAACTGTGGAGAATGTCCTGTCCATTGGCTAGATCTGATACCCTATAAACATATAAAGGGGGAGGAAGTCCCCCTCAGTCACATTCATAGGGAAAGGGAGTAAGGAGAAAATGAGAGGGAGGGAGGAATGGGAGGATACAAGGGATGGGGCAACCATTGAGATGTAACAAGAATAAATTAATAAAATAAAAAAATAAAATAATGGGTATGTTATTAAAAAAAAAAACAAGGAAATCTTGAAATTTGCAGGCAAATGGATGGAATTAAAAACAATTATCCTAAGTGAGATAACTGAGACCTTAAAAGACACACATGGTATACAGTCACATATAAGTGTATTTTAGCACAACATAGATGTCCTCTGAGAGACTCCACCCAGCAGGGAACAGGGACAGTTACCAATACTTGAAGCTGGACTCTGGGCAGAGTGCTGAGAGTTATAGGTAAGAGTGGGAGGGTGGAAGGTCTAGGCACGGGGGAGGGGGCGGAGGGGGGGTCTGAACAAATTGATGCTCCAGTCAAGGATAACGCATAGAGAGAACCAAGTCCCTTTTTTCAGATGTAGCCAATAAGCTGTGAATTCTCCACATGCAGAGAAAGGAGGAACACTGCTGAACCACTGATGTGTTGTCTTGGTTACTGCTTCTTTGCAAGATTGCCTAGTTGGCACAGAGTGGAAGGCAATGCAGACTACCCTGATGATAGGCTATTCCCAGAGGTCTATAGGAGGCCATTAAGCAGAAGAGAGGACAGTGGAAATATGAAGATAAGAGGGAAGGGATAACAATCAGGAGATAGAGTAAATAAATTATAATAAATGAAATATACACTTAAAATATCTGGATGGAGGAGGGCTTTGCTGCAGTGATTGATACATGGACCAAGGACCACACATGGCAAGAACCTAGACACTTGGCACAGTTCTAGTACATAGCCAGCACAATCTTCTTGCGGGACCAACAATACGGGGAGTAGGGACTATTTCTGACATGGACTCTAGTCACCTAATGGAGATCACGTCCCCCTGGCTGGGTGGACTTTCCAGACCACAGAGGAAGAGGATTCAGGTAGAACAGATGAGACTTGATGAGCTGAAATCAGATAATAGGGGATGAGGGATGTTATTTCTGAGGGAGAGGGAATGAGGGAAGTGTATGAGCGAGGGAGGGTTGGATAAGGAGGGGACTATAATTGGGAAGTAAAAAATTAAAATTGCAGAACAAGCTGGCAAATTATGTTCCTAGTCCCACATTGGAATAGATCTGAAACAGGCTGAGACATGAATGTCTGTGCATAGTCAATGCTTCTTACTGGTTACAGAATGCATGTGACTTAAGACTACATGCCATTCTTCATATGGTATGAATGAAGATTTACAGATGTCTTTCTCATGTCTCTGATGGAGTTGAAGACCAAATACTTTAGCTTCACAATTAACCTTAGTTGTTTACGGGTTAAGTTGTTTTTAGGTCTAGATAGATGTTTTAAACTGATAGAACTGAGATATGATAGACATTGGGTTACATTCTGAATTTTAGACTCACCAAGATAGGAAAAGGCTTTCATCTAGGTTGCCAAATACAAACAGCCAAAGCACAATGAATGTAACATTAATAAAATTACTGATCTGTGGTACTTCTTGCTATATGTAGCTAATTTTTATATGTGTAATAATATACATGTATATGTAAAATAATAATAAAATTATTTATTTATGTTTATTTTATGTGTATGAAAGCTTTGCCTGCATGAATGTAAAAGCACCACATGAGTATTTCATGCCTTCAGAACTCAGGGGACAGAGTAGGCTCCCTGTAACTAGAGTTACAGATGCTTGTAATCTGCCATGTAGGTTATAAGAACAAAACCTGGTGCTTGGCAGGGCAATGGATACTCCTGACTGCTAAGCCATCTCTCCAAACCATTTAATTTTTTTAAATAAAAAAAATAAGCCTTCATATATATGTATATAGAGTGACTTTCTAGATGTGTCAAACTCTTCATAGGACATACACATAGCTTTATTATTGAAACACTATGGTTTTTATCCTCCTTTCCCCCTTCTCTCTCTCTCTCTCTCTCTCTCTCTCTCTCTCTCTCTCTCTCTCTCTCTTTCTCTCTCTCTCTCTCTTTCTTGTGTGTATGTATGTGTGGGTATGTTATATGAGTGCATACATGTAATGTGTGAGTGTCTGGTGTTTGTGTGTGTGGTATGTGTATATTTTGAGTGTTGTTTTGTGTGATGTACAGTGTTTGAGGTAACATAGACCCAGAAAGACATGCATGGAATATCCTCACTTATAAGTGGATATCAGACCAAAGTAAATCTCCTCTGAGAGACTATACTCTGTGGAGAATAAAGACAGATACTGATACTCAAAACTGGACTCTGGGTGGAGTACTGAAAGTTGTAGGGAAAGTGAGGTTATAGAAGTTCTGTGAAGGAGCAGGAGCTGCAATGGAAGAACAGCAAGGCCTATGGACCTAGACAGAGGAGGGCCTGCACAAACTGATGCACCAAACAAGGACAATGCATGCAGAAAACCAAGACACCCTGTTCAGATGCTGATAGACCCTGATAGACTGTTGATTCTCCACATGCGTGGGGGGGGGTGGACTGCTGTTGACCTTCTGACATGCACTCTGTTGAACATAATTTGGCCACTGCCCCTGGGCAAGATGGTCTAGTAGCCACACAGAGGAAGGGAATGCAGGCTATCCTGATGAGACCGAATAGGCTCTTGCCAGACAGTTGGAGTAGGAGGGAACCCCTGCCCTCATCAGAAGTCTAGGTGAGGGGAATAGGCAGAAGAAGGAGGGATGGTGGCAAGGGGAACATAAGAGCAAAGGGATAACAACTGCGATATAATGTGAATAAATTATAATAAATAAAATGTACATTAAATAAAGAAAAGAAAAAGAAAGGGCTCAGCAGCAGAGTGCTTGCTGAGCATGCACAAGACACTGAGTTCAATCTTCAGTATCACCACACATGCGCACACACACACATATGAAACACACACATACATGTGTGCATGTGTGTACACACACCCAGATGTACAACATATACACACACACAAACAATGCCCACACCAAAAACACTCCTTTAATCTGAGCTTATCTGAGCTTGTTCAGTTCATCTTAAATCTCAGAGGTGACAAGTTACCATGTGGAAAGCTGTATTGCCTCCATTAGTATACAGAAAGAAAATGGAAATTGCCTTCTTTTGGTAGCACTTTCTCTGATCATTCTATACTGCCAGTTAATTGTTCTTGGTTTGAAGGACTATTACTTTTCCTGTGTGCTTTCATCTATATGCTAATGTGCATTATTTTTTCTTTAGTTGGCTTAGTGCTGGAAAATTCTGACATTCTCTCCTAGTTTCTGAATCTTAACAACTTTGAGCAAAAGAGTATTATTTCAGTACAAGTTAGAGCTTAGATGAACTAGAAGGTTAGGCTATGTAATCGCTTTTTCCATTTCATGACCAATGTTGTGTCATTACTTCCTAGGCTCAAATCATTACAAATTAGACCAAGTTGTATGAAACAGTAGTAACATTCTCAATCCTTTCTGTCCCTGAAAACAAGAGATTTAAAGAAAGAGTGAATAAAGAGAAGTAAGTGTTGCACGTTGCTGTTAACTCCTTTCCTGGAGTAACAGATCTGCAATATGGTGTAGAGACCTCTGAGGTGTCCTGACATTTAGCAGGTCTTCAAGGTTAAAATTCTTTTCAATAATACTAAGATGTTTTTAGCTCTTTTACTCTTACTGTGTTGTGAGTAAACAGTTGTGTTTCCTAGAGGCAACAGGATACATAAATTCACAACAGATTTTTTTATTTAAACAGTAGATTCCAGAAAAAAAATTGAAGAAAAAAATGTATACTGTAAACAATCAATTTTGTCAATTAAAAAATCACTACTACTTATAGTTTGGATACAATATGATATCAGATTTTCATTTATTGAAAAATTGTTTCTAAGCTAGTGATACCATTAAGTAATAATGCAATCAATGGATTAATATATTAAAAGTCTTATATTCTGAAACTTTATTATAAAGTAGAGGAAAGTAAATGACTGGAGGTATGTATTTGAAGTCATTATTTTGGAAGGTACCTACTACACCACCAACATTCTGCCCAACCTTTCCTGGGTGATAGATTTCCTCTGTCAGGACATTCTGTCAAGAATTTTGGACTCTTCATATGTAAAAAAATAAGGAAACATTTGATACTTATCTGAAATATTTGAAAAAGTAAGGCAAATGAGTACTTTAAATTATTTTTTCTGGTGACAGTGATCAAAAGAGACATATTCCTCTTCATTAAGCAATGTTTATAGACATTAATAAAGTCATATAATTTTATATTCATGGAATACAGTATAATATTTATATATAAACAAGAAACAAATTAAAAACATCAAAATATCATCACTACCAGTTTGTTAACATCATTTTTGTCATGAGATATTTAAGATGACTAAGTTATATTGAAATGCATATCATTATTAATTATAGTCATTGTCTTTGGCAAAAAACCAGAATTTTTCCTCAATTTATCTAAACTTTTGCACTTTTTGATTTTTTAAATATATTTTATTAATGTATTCATATTACATCTTAATTGTTATCCCATCCCTTGTATCCTCTTATTCCTCACTCCTTCCCATTTTCCTCTTATTCCCTTCCCCCATGATTGTGACTGATGGGACCCTCCTCTCCCTGTATATGCTCATAGGGTATCAAGTCTCTTCTTGGTGGCCTGCTATCCTTCCTCTGAGTACCACCAGCCTCCTCATCCAGGGGACATTGTCAAATATGGGGCACCAGAGTTAGTGTGAAAGTCAGACCCCACTCTTCCTTTTCTCTTCTGGTGGTCATCATTCTAACCACTATTTCAGCAAAGTCAATCTTTACATTGCACTAATTAAAACCCAGGAGCTTTTGTATATGTGTATGTGAATGTGTTTATGTATGGCTTATTTTGCTTATAAAAGTGATCTCCAGGTTCATGCATATTAACATAAATTACATAATTTTCTTTTTTCAAAAAGTAAAGATAATCCATTGCAATATATACCGAATTTCTTTAATGTAGACATTGGTTGGTGAGCACTTTGATGGTTTACTGCTTTGCTGTAGTGACTAAACTATAATGAAAATGATCATGTATGTATAACTATGGAATATTTAATATGTGTGGACATATATTCTGATGTGTGATTGCTTTTTTTTTTAACATGGCATAAGTTTATAGTTATTTTGAGGTTTTCATTTAATTAACAGGTAAATGATTCCAATAGACAGACACACAAGCATTGAAACCTCTAGATGCTCTTTAACTTATACATATGTCAAGATATCTGAGTAAACAAGAGGATGGGGAAGTGCTACCAAGAAACTCATGGAAAGTGAATAAACATTCTTATTTCTAGAGGAAAATGTGACAGTGTAATATATGTCCTCAGGAAAACATCTCAAGAAATCAAAAAGAATTCAAGATTGAAGCCAAATTCACAAAAATTTTTAACATGTACTATCTTATATTATGCATATCTGTTTTGTTTACAAATTATGCTTTTTGTATTTTATTCATCTCAGCATATTTATTAGTCAATTAAATTATTTTGTATTTGGGTGTGCATGCATGTGTGTGTGTGTGTGTGTGCTCATGCAGGATGATGAGCTATCCTTAGTGTGTACTTCCTCACTAATTCTAAACACCTAATTTTGAACTAATGTCTCTCCATTGTTTTTCTCTCAATGTAATGATCTCCTCCCACCATCTCCCCCAACAAATCAAATTCATGTTGTCCATATATTCAATGGGCATGGAAACTCCTTGTGATCAGTACCTTAAAGAAAACTTCACCTACATCACATTAAGAAACCATCAGTTTTGGTGTACTACACATCAGCATTCTTATCACAATTTTTAAGAGTTCTTGTCAAAGTCTTCCTGTCTAGGCTGTTCCTTTTAGAGAGATGGGTGGGATGAAGAAAGTGGTAGTCATGGAAGCTATTTATTTTCTGCTTTCTCACCTGTGAGCCTGCTCTGCAAAAGTAGCATTTTTGTCCTTTACAGTCAGTACAAATACATATCATGGACTTCCTCATGGATTCTGAAGAAAGCAATGGTCATGGACATCCATGTTCATGGTCTTCCACATCAGCACATGCTAATGTCTCTGATGGCAGCAAGGACCATTGACACCATCATAGCCTTCAGCAGCACAGGCCAAAAGATAAAACAAGGTCTCATGTGGTTGCACAAGTCACTCACATCAACATGACTCTCAGTGGCAGCATGGCTTAAGGCAGTGTCACAGAGCATGAACATATGCATGGCCTTCTGCGGTAACAAGGGCCATGAACACAACATGGTCCTCTGACTGCGTTAGGAGCAAAGATACAAACATTGCTCTCCATGGCTCAATGGAGTACCACAATCTCTAGAAGCCACCTAGATCATGGACACTAATATAGCATCTTGTGATAGCACAGATTGTGGACATCTGCCTTGCCTCCAAAAGTAATACCAGCTTTGGACATCCACATGAACTTCTGAGACATGAACCTGCTGAGGCTGAGACAGCAGTCCAAATAAACTAACATGGGTGCCAGGGGCAGAATGGACCATAGAGGTCTTTTGAGTTTGTCTAACCCAGAAAATGAACTAGTCTTTAATCCCAATTCTCAATAGAATAAGTAGGTGGATCTCTGAGACCAAGGCCAGCCTGACCTTTAAAAATAAAGAAATAACAACCAAACAAAAAGGAACCAAAAAAGAAAAAAAATATTTTGAAGCAGTCAAAAGTGATGGAGCTGAACATGCAGCAAATACTAGGAGGCTGGATTTTCAGGCTGGATAGCATAGGTGATTATTGCAACTCAGGGGTAGGGATGTCAGACTTTCTCTTTTCTTGTGTGTATAGGGAGGTAGAATAATGATTAATGTTGGAGGTTAGTCTGTTATATTTTGATGTTAACTACTGCTTGTTGTCTCTGTAACCAGCTATTTGAAGTTGCTTAAGGAAAATTCTGGTTGATCAATAAAGGGTCATCACACCTGGGCATGACAAATGTGATAGGTTAAGGATCCTAGGTGTTGGGAGACATAGAGACCAATGGGAATGGGGTGAGATTAGAGGAGTAGAGTAGGAATATAGAGGCTGGCACCATGGGATAGGTGCAGAATGAAGCATATGGCAAGCATGCAAGCATGGATGGTGATCTGGTTCAGATTATGATAATTAGCAAGTATTTGGGATTATGGATGGGTTATAGCTTATTAGAAATGATTAAAAATAGCTGGCATGTTTGTGAGGCAGGAACTATTGAGGACTTGCTTACCCTGTCTAGGCAGAGTTGGCCATTGACTCTGCCAAAACGCTGCTGTAATAATAATTATAGGGATAATAATAAACATTAAGCCGTACTGATAAATTAACCACAATAGATTAACTATATCTTACAAAAATATTATTAAGTTACAATAAAGATGTCATCTTTCATAGTGACAAAATTGCATTACACAAGTGATTTGTGTGATCTTAGAGTGATCTTTTTAAGAGCTAAGCATATATATATATATATATATATATATATATATATATATATATATATATATATATATATGGTTTATGGATATCTCTTGTAGTCCTGGCTGTCCTTGACTCACTTTGTAGACTAGGTTGGCCTCGAACTCAGAATGATCTGCTTGCCTCTGCCTCTTGAGTGCTGGAATTAAAGGCATGTGCCATTATGCCTGCCTCTACATGATTTTAATTCTTGTGAAAAACTGCAGTATAAATTTGGAAAGAAAAAGTAACAATATATTTTATAGTGTCTAAGTACATTGTAAATATAAACACACAAACACATACGTGTAGGGAGGTGGCTGTGTGGAAAATGGAAAATAATTTTGGAGCATAGTGGCAGTCATGAAATTGTAACTAAGTATTTTTTCTATTATCTATTCTAAATTTTGATATTATGATTATGACCAATAACAAAAATGTAAAACATGAACAAAATTACTATATAAAATTGCCTAATTGCCTATTATTCACATATGTTTGCTATATATCTTTTAAAGTGATTCACTTTTGTTGGCTCTGTTTCTTAAAAATTAAACTTTATTATACAACTCAACTACCTTACACAAAAGGGAAAAATGGTTAAAGGGAAACAAAAGTGAACTTTCCAGTATCCGTTCCATGGGATGGGTCCCTAGATGTCTTGGGACTGTGCACTGGTCTGGCCTGTTCACTGATACTCTTCCTGATCCACTTGCACTCAAGCCTGGTCTGAACCTGCTGCTCCTCTTGGTCCTCTTTGTCTACCTGTCTCTCACGTGCAAGGAGCAGTCTCCCTCTCCCATTGAGGGTCGATTAGAGACACAGTAGTCCAGCTGGAGTCCCTTGTTCCTCTTCCTGAATTCCAGGTTCAGGATGGCTCCTCCCAGTCTATCTCAAGGTTAATCTCAGGGAGTATCTGTGGTGTGTCCAAGGGCAAAGGCCGCCAAGACTGCTTTCACCTGTGACAAAACTTACAATCCTTCCCACATACTTTAATTTAATGTTCCTCTGTAGTATAAACTATAACATAATACTGGTGGATTTTATCATTGTAAAATTACTAGCAAAAGCAATACACTTTGATTTTATAGAAGGTTAGTAAACTAGTAATAGAACTTTCAAAGTACACCTACTAAAATTCACACACACACACACACACACACACACACACACAATTTTTTTCAAATGGTACAAATAAAAGTATATTTCTATTTTCTACACCAATATTTTGAATGCTTTCTGTATTTTTTGGAGGTCCTACCTAATTTATTATGGTGCCTTGTGTAAGCATGGTTTGAGACTATATTGCTGCATGGTTCCATGTGTTCTACTCTTTGCTATGGGGCAGGCATAAACTTACTTGTTATCGATGCTCTTGTTCTGCATATGGTTATGAAGTTTTCATCCATCAATGGTGTGCAGGAAACTTATTGAACTCTCTCCCTTTTCTCCTTCTGTACCTGGCATTGATATGACTGTTAGAGATACTGTTTGCTTGTAATATATCTTTACTACCTCATGATGTTTAAGCAGGTACTCTTTCTTTTCTGATCTGGTGAATAGGAGAGACTGTGAGGCTGTTTCATACATCTCAATAACCATATTGACTTCCATGATATATTCTTGATCATGGTTGACTGAAGTCCCCTAAAATTATGGGTAAAATAAATTCTTTACTTTTGCTTCTGCTAAGCATTTACACATAGCAATAGGAAAATCATTGATACAGTATTCTTTCAAATATGTACTTTACCCTTGCTATATAATATTCAAAGCACATCAAGCACTGCTCCTCAAGATTTATGTGATCCTCTTTATTCATTCAGTTACATTTATAATATCCTTCATTCCCAATCATTTCTTGTTGTACTTCGTTATGAGTCTAATACAATTGGCTCCATAGAAATAAGCCTTGCTAACACTGCAGTTCCTTCTATGTTGAAAAAACAAAAAACAAAAAAGTTTTCCTTGACAAATAATTGTTCTTAGACTACACTATGGTGAGAATATATTCCCATTGCTTGCTTTTTAGATGAAATGATTCTCATGAACATAGGGCTGACTATATTTCACTTTCTAATAGCCTCTGATAGTTCATTTTTATCATATATTCTCTTCTACTTTATACCATAAACTTCAGATGATGGCAGTCATCTGCAAATGACTTTTTGCAGTTGAAGTCAAGAATAAAATTTATGATTTCTTTGATTATCACAAACATTGAAATGTAAGAACTTTTTTCTCTGTTGCAACTCAGCTTTTTCAATGTCCCTTTCTAAGTGTTCACAGAGACATCAAATCATTTATCCAGCATTCCCTAAGACCAATCTTCATTGATGAGAAACAAATGCAGATTGAGGAAACAAGAATGTTATGTACTGAACTTAAAATATCTCTGTACACATGTAGCATGGCTTCCCTATATTTGTATAAGTTACTCAATATAATAATGAGTGTGTATATTTCATATAAAATTGGTAATTAAGTATGGTTTTTGCCAGGAACCAAACCGCCCGTGGCCAACCCCTACCCATTCAGCACCAGCAGCAAACATCCTGCTTGGCCACTCACTAGGCACGCAAGGCATCCTGCTTATCCCTGAGAAAAGAGCGATCCGATCCTGAGATAACCACAGAGACACCCTGCTTTGCCGCAACTAGGAAAACCCCTCTCCCTGCAGATGTTCCCGGGGTCCAAATCCATAAGATTCTGTACTTTTCCATTACCCTCCTCGCTTACCCTCGCCCTCCCTAAAGCAGGTTTTAAAAAGCCTGCCCTCACCTTCAATAAACGGCTCTTGACAAGCTATGGTTTCCTTGAGCACTGCCTCTTCTCTCGCCCATTCTTTATTTCCAGGTTGTGACCCTCCTCGGCCCCCCAATAACTGACCAGCTGGACTGGTCAAGTAGCGCCCACAACGTGGGGCTCAAGGCGTGGGTTTCTCCCTGAACAGATTAAGGGACCGGTCCACTGGATTTTTCATGACCAGCCAAGCTCGCCCGGCCGGCCTCGTCATTAGGTGAGTCATCCATTCACAAATCTCAAGAATGGGCCATTCGCTGTCCAAGGAAGTGAAGTTCATAAGAGGCTTAAAAGACATACTCAGAGAGAGGGGTATTAGGGTAAAAAAGAAACATTTGATTGAGTTTTTTGTTTTTATTGACCAGACCTGTCCCTGGTTCATGATTGATGGACTTACTATTCATTCTAAAAAGTGGCAAAAGGAAGGCGTGAACTTAATGCAATTATCCAAAAAGATGGTAATGCAGCGGTGGCAGACAGTATTTTTTCTTATTGGGGCCTTATACGGGACATAATTGAGTCCGGCGAAAACGAAAGTGGACAGAGGCAACTCTTATCCGTGGCTGAACTCTGCTTGCGTGCATCTCTTCCTCCTTCTCATGCTCTTTCTTGTTCCTCTTTGCAGGGTTCCTCTCTTATGCTCAATGACATGTCCCCCGACTCTGTTCCTCCTGCATCCTCAAAATCTTCAGAAAATCTTTCCCCTGCGCCCATTTCTGATTCTTCCATGGCCCCCCACCGTCTTTACCCTTCACTTCCTCCCGCCTATGAGGATCCTATCTCAACCATGGAATGTGGGTGTTCACCATTATGTGTGCCCCTGTTGTCCCCCTTTGCTTCTACAGGACTGCTCTGGCAACGGGCCCCTCTTTTTTGGTTTCATCTCCCCTCCTCCTCCACTAAGGTCCTTCCTACTTATCCCACTCTTGTTGCGTCCCTCATTCAGCAGGGATGGGAAGCGGCCACCAGGTTCTTCGGGAGGGATCCTCACTCTATTATCACGCCTTACTCGGCCACACAAATAAGGTGGCTTTTTCAAAATTCAGATGATTGGGCGGTCTCCTGTATTTCTTTTTGTGGCCTATTAGATAATCATTATCCCCCAGACAAACTAATTCAATTCCTACAGCGACAACCTGTCATCTTCCCGAGGGTCACCCGCTCCAGACCTCTCCCCCAAGCTTCCCTGGTTTTTACTGATGGTTCCTCTACCGGGGTCTCTGCCCTGTCTGTGGACGGAGCTATCCTACAAAAACAAACCCCCCGTACCTCTGCTCAGCTTGTTGAGCTGGAAGCTGTCGCACATGCCTTTACATTGCTTCCCCATACTCCCTTTATTCTATATACTGATAGTGCCTATGTCATGTCCTCTGTTCCGCTCCTTGAGACAGTTCCTCATATAAAGCCTGCTACTAATGCCTCCCTTCTATTCTCCTGTATCCAACAGCTTATTCTTTTGTGCTCTCAGCCCTTTTTTTTGGCCATATTCGCACTCACTCCACCCTGCCCGGGACTCTGACTACACTTAATGACCAGGTGGGCTCAGCCACGTGTCCCTGCTTTTAGGGCTGGCCATACCATCTGCCAGTGACCCCGTTGCTATGGCCAGGGAGGCTCACACTTTCCACCACCTTAATTCCCAAAGCCTTCACCACATGTTCTCCATCACTCGGGAACAAGCCTGGGCTATTGTTACAGAATGCCAGGCATGTGTCACCTTTCTTCCCGAGCCACATATGGGAGTCAACCCTCATGGCCTCATGCCTGGACAGGTCTGGCAAATGGATGTTACTCATTTCTCCTCTTTTAAGAAACTTAAGTATATTCATGTGTCTATAGATACTTTTAGTGGATTTATTTGCACCTCTCTGCATGCTGGAGAGGCTACTAAAGATGTTGTGATCATGTTTTATATTGCCTTACTGTTGCCCCCAAACCCTCTACCTTAAAAACTGATAACGGCCCTGGATATACAAGCTTTGCTTTCAAGTCCTTCTGTGCCCAACTGCAGATTAAACATGTTACGGGGATATCTTACAATCCCCAAGGACAAGGAATTGTTGAAAGGGCCCACCAAACACTCAAAGCAATGCTTAATAAGTTACAATCTTCCAAAAGAATCCAATATCCCTCCACAGTGGGACCCTGCCTACTTCTCAATCAGGCATTGTTCGTCCTAAATTTTTTACAAAGAGATGACCTTGGCTACTCTGAGGCCGATCGCCTTTGGCACTCTTCCACCTCCTCCACCTATGCCAAGGCTTTGTGGAAGGAGCCACTGACCCACCAATGGCATGGACCCGACCCAGTCCTTATTTGGGGCAAAGGTCATGCCTGCATTTATGATCAGAAAGAACAAAATGTGCACTGGTTACCTGAGCGCCTAATCAAACCTTTTAACCCCCCTCCCCCAGGGAACACCCCTGAGGAAAAGATGTAATTGGGCTCTTTTTCAGGACCATGATCTTCGGTGTGCTGGTCGTCTTTTTACATTGTCTCTGCCTCTTCCCACCTGCCTCCACCATCCCTTCATATGACCACTGGCCTTATGCCATTTATAATTTTACCTGGGAGGTTGTTAACCAGGCCGGAGACGTTGTTAATTCCTCCTCGTCCCTGGGTGCCGAACCCCATTGGCCCATCCTGCATGTCAATCTTTGTGCACTTGCCCTAGAAGCTAGTTCCTATTGGGTCGTGGAGGATATTTTTTGGCCTACAACACAGTCCAAGGCGCCCGAGCTCAAGTCCTTTTCCCGTGATGTCTGAGGCACCGACCCAGGCTGCCGCAATGATTTAGAGCGGGTCATGCTTCACAAAATTTTTTCTAAAGAGAGAATGGTCTATGGTGGAGGCATCTATGTTTGCCCGGGACCTTCCCATCAGCCCCGTCATGATAAACACCGATGTGGTGGGGCCCAAGATTTTTACTGTGCCTCTTGGGTGTGTGAGACCACTGGCGACATGTACTGGAAGCCATCCTCTTCTTCGGACTACATCACTCTTGACTCCTGGGTTCATCCCCATCCTAACGGTGAGGCTGTTAAGGACCTTTGCAATGTGGCCCGTTCAGTCACCAATGGATGGTGTAACCCCCTAACCATCTGCTTCACTGAGCCCGGTAAACGAGCCATTTGGACGGGTCTTAGATTTGAATGGGGCCTCCGTGTTTATAAATCAGAGTACGATTTTGGACTTATCTTCAAGTTGCACCTCCTAAAAGACATACCCAATAAGGGCGCTGCAGTGGTTGGGCCTAATCACATTTTCCATCATCCTGTTCCTGTTCTTGCTCCTGGCTCCCTAAGCCTAAGCTCACCGCCCCCATGCCTCCTTCCCTGCCCACCCCCTCAGACGACCTCCTTCGGTCCATTTCGCCCCCTCTCTTCTGACCTAGCCTCCCCGTGGGCCCCCCCCCCAGCTAGGCTGATGTCATTCTCCAGTTGGCTAATGCCTCCATATGGGCCTTAAAAAATGACTCCTCCATGTCATTTCCTGAATGTTGGATGTGTTTCTCCCCCTCCCCGCCCTTTTAGGAGGGTATTGCTCTTTTTTCCACCTTGCTCTTTACCAATGCTACCCCCACCCTCACCAGCCCAGCTCCCGACAATCGCATTACCCTCCAGTCCGTTTCCGGCACAGGTACTTGCCTCCTGGGTCCCCATATGCTCCCTCCTCTTCCCCTCAGCGGCGTTTGCACCCAGACCATCATCCCCAACCTCTCCCTCCCCTACATTCTCACACCAAATAACACCCATATTGCTTGTTCCTCTGGTTTAACCCTGATCGTCTATGCCCCTACCTTCCTTTTCTCCAAAGACTGGTGTGTCCTTGTTATTCTTCTTCCTTGTTTTACTATTCATGACCCCAACTCATTTTTAAATTTTCTGGAGGGAGGGATTTCCCTTGCAGATAGACATAAAAGGGAACCCATTACAGCATTAACCATTGTCACCATTTTTGGTATTGGCACAATTGGTGCTGGCACAGGCATTGCCTCATTGATAACTTCTAAGCAGGGTTTTGCAGAACTGCAGTATTTGATTGATAAAGACATCTCCCATATGAGAGATAGCATCCAAGAACTCAAAGACTCTATTGACTCCCTGGCAGAGGTGGTGCTCCAAAACCGCCGAGGTCTTGACCTCCTTTTTCTTAAGGAAGGTGGCCTCTGTGCAGCCCTTAAAGAAGAATGTTGTTTTTATGTCAGTATAACTGGACTGGCCCAAAATAGCCTTGAAAAGGTCACCAAGGCCCTAGAAGAACGCCAAAAGGCTCACAAAAAACAAGAGTCTTTGTACCAAAATTGGTTTGCTGCCTCCCCTGGTTTACTACTCTTCTCCCCACCCTGCTCGTGCCCCTCGTTGGTGTTCTCCTTCTATTATCCTTTGGCCCATGGGCTTTCAACCATCTTACAGGGTTCATTAAAAGTCAGGTTGAAGCTGCCACCAAGAATATCCAGGTTCACTACCACCGCCTGGAGACTGAGGACCCAAATGAGACTTCTATTACCATCCAGGAGATATCACCTACGCCTCAGTCGGTTACCTATGGGCGGCCTTTACAGTTCCTGAGGATGCAGAACGCTGGATGGCGAGCCTGGTTGTGCCCTCAGCGCCTTTGGTAAACCTGTGCAAGTTCTCCCCTAGATCTTTTGGCCTGAGCCCACCTTGACCTGACCCACGATAGTGCCTGGTAAGTCAGAGATGGAGCGATCAGATAAGTCTCGGTTATCAGACGTCAGTCGGTCCTTGGTGGGAGGACAGACCATAGGCGTGGTAATATTGAGCATCGATCCTCTAGCAGGCTCAGGCCATCGCGAGGCCCCCTTTCCTTGGGAATTTGGCCGGTCCAAAATAACTGTTGTCCTGAAACACTTGGACACTAGTGATTCTCAAACATACCACCATCCTGTAAAAATGACTGAACCTCCTAAAGGTCACTCGCTGGGCTGTAGGGTCTCCCTCAGGCCAAAGTAAACAAAGTGGGGAGAGATGCCAGGAACCAAACGGCCCGTGGCCAACCCCTACCCATTCAGCACCAGCAGCAAACATCCTGCTTGGCCACTCACTAGGCACGCAAGGCATCCGGCTTAGCCCTGAGAAGAGAGCAATCCGATCCTGAGATAACCACAGAGACACCCTGCTTTGCCCCAACTAGGAAAACCCCTCCCCCTGCAGATGTTCCCGGGGCCCAACCCCAGAAGATTCTGTACTTTTCCATTACCCTCCTCGCTTACCCCTGCCCTCCCTAAAGCAAATTTTAAAAAGCCTGCCCTCACCTTCAATAAACGGCTCTTGACAAGCTATGGTTTACTTGAGCCCTGACTCTTCTCTCGCCCATTCTTTATTCACAGGTTGTGACCCTCCTCGGCCCCCCAATAACTGACCAGCCTAACTGGTCAGGTTTCAATCTGTAGCAAATCCCAAATAGTGACAATCACAAGTAGTGAATATTTTTATGAGTATGTCTTATTTTTTCCATTTTTTATTAATTTATTCCTATTACATCTCAATGGTTATCCCATCCCTTGTAGCCTCCCATTCTTCCCTCCCTCCCATTTTCCCCTTATTCCCCTCCCCTATGACTGTTCCTGAGGGGGATTACCTCCCCTGTATATGCTCATAGGGTATCAAGTCTCTTCTTGGTAACCTGCTGTCCTTCCTCTGAGTGCCACCAGGTCTCCCCCTCCAGGGGACGTGGTCAAAGGTGAGGCACCAGAGTATGTGAGAAAGTCATATCCCACTCTCCACTCTACTGTGGAGAATGTTCTGACCATTGGCTAGACAGGTTGTAAAACTTTAAACCCCTACCCAGATCTAGCCAAGAGTTTGTCTTATTTTATGAGTGCTTTTTCTCCTAGAAAATCTGAACAGTGAGAATAGCAGTGAGAAATAAGTAGTTTATAATATTTTTATGTATTCCAAGAAAGATTGACATATAATGAATATTTGATCTTAAAGTAACCCCTGGAATTTGTGCATTCTGGTTCTTTTCATTATGCAATGAATTTACTATCAAATTTGTACTTAATAGGTCACTGCCTATCAACCTTGGCAACATATTTAAAAATAGAGCAAAGAACTATGAAAAGATTTAAGCAAACATTGTCCATTCCTAATTGTTTTAAAAGCCTGAACACACACACACACACACACACACACACACACACACACACACACACACACAAGTGTGTGATTTATATATCATGCGTCCTCATATATGTTTTTAGATATATATGGATATTTAATTCTCCATGATAACTAAAATGCTAAATAATAGCTAAATTGTATCACACACATGTGCTAGACTATTAAGAAGCTCATGGCTACTGTTTCTCAGTAAGCCACACAGCATACAAGAATTCTAATTATTTAATTTGACAACAGGATAGGATTTATCAGTCTACCTACATTAAGGTTGTTCTTGAAACAATGGCTGATAATGTCTCAGCACTTAATCTCTCTACATAAATAAAGCACAACAGGCAGATTTTTGTAATATGTATTTTATTTCAGTGAGAGAAAAGTAAAACAATGGCTTATGATATCTGCAGATACACATTTAGCTCTCAAAACAGTTTTGCTAACTTCAGTCAAGGATGTACTCATTTTAGTTTCAAATAACACAACATGATCATCTAAAGAGAAGAACAGAAAAGCAGCTTGTGATAGGTAATTTCTGTCACAACACAACTTTACTTTGCTAGTAATGACAGCCAGATGCCCAACCGCTGCTAGGTGCTGAACTGACACGCAATGACACAAGAGTTGCAGGCAGAATAAATATAGTGTTTTAAGGGTGAGTCGAAATGAAGCATGACTTATGTGAGCAAGCTTATAAATCAATACAGTACCTACAAACAAGGTATTTCTTAACAATCCCAAATTTATTGTAAAATATGTGAGTATTTGTAGTGCCAGTAAGATATGTAAGACTGAGATACCATGTGTTTGAAAATTTCGGCTGTTTACTTGTGATTTAAGCATGTCCACCTATGTGTACTTTTTTATTTGAATATATGAATATTCCTTTCAGTTGTGACAATATTTTCTTCAGCTTTTAGGCATGATTGCTCTGTATTGAAGCAGATAAATAAAAGCCAGTTGTGTTTGTGAGTCAATAACACAGAACACTCTGACAACAAGCCACGCAAAACAATAGTCTTTTAAGACTTTGCATGTTTCACTTTGTCAATGAAATTGATGCTTCCCCTACATGCTACTTTCAGTTGATCTGTGAGTGCCATGCATCTTCAGCAAAATTGGCAAGTAGCATATCCACATAGCTAATGGTTGTTATCATGCCAGGGTTACAGATGGTAGGGTTTGTTTCTAAATACTCTCTTACTTCTTTATTGCCAATAATTGCTTTGATGTTACATGTATTTGGTTATAAGGATGGAGTTCTGCCTAGGAAACAGTGATAGTCCATACTAATTTTAAGCATGAACAGTATCTTATATTGGTGCAATAATTAAAGTAACATATCATACATTTTTATCCAGGTATTACATAAAGCCTTCAAATTATCAAAACTCATCATCACCAGCAGTAATTATATAGTCATTTTCATTGTATTTTGCTGAAGATGTCTATCAGAAACCAACATAACATAAACAATATGAATGTTACATTTATGTGCATATTCTTTAGTTAAATTATTTTTCTATCAGTTGGAAAAGAATGTAATACAGTTCAGTATTTCAATTAATGAAGAGCGCTTTAGAAAGTAGGATTCTATATCTGTTTTCTATTACTTTGCCATTGCATCCTTAACCAATCTTCTATGCATTGCAAAACACCACTTCCTTTCAATAATGACTCCTGTGAGTTCAGGTTGACAATATTTATTCATAGAAAAACCAGGGCATCGTGTCTGCAAGTTCTAAGATAAGAATATAAATCTGTATTGCGGCAAATACCACGTTTCACTATGGGATAAAGAGAAGAAACAGTATGTTGCTGATAGCATTCAAATCTTCACAATAGTGTAATTAAGAAATAGCCTCTACCTGCTTCTTAGAGAATTTCATTTTTCAGGTCTTTAGATTAAATATATATTTGAAATAAACCTTGTTTATTCTATTGGAATACTGTCACGTTTCCTATGGCAATACTGCCTTTATGATTTACCATTGTGAGTACATTATCTCCAGTGTCTGAGCTGTGCACAAAAGGAACAACCATGACCTAATATACTCAGACTTTGGCACAGTGACAGTGGTATTGTTAACCCCAATTTGTTTCAGTACCAAACAAGATTATATATGGAGATGTATGTACTGATTTTATCTAGTTTTATAGCTACTGGAGAATAGAAAGCACAAAGCAACATTTAGTTTTAATGAACACTATGTTGTAAAACTTAAAGAAAATTTAAATTGTAAGAAAAAGTATATTTTTCATGATTTTTGTGTGCACATATGTAAGTCACCACATTAGAAGTGTTTCTCACTTTATAAGTCATGGTATAAAAACATGGATTTAGAGAAGATAATGATTTTGACAGCAGAAGTGATGGTCTTGACATAGCAAATCTTACTTTTGGAGATCATTCACATTCCACAGACAACAGTCCATAACAACCAATGTATATTTGCAGAAACAAAAACATTGAATTCATTAAAATCAAGTCATTTAAAGTTTTTACAGTACAATAAAATAACATTTTCTAACTTACACACTAATACATTTGAAGTACATTCAATCCCCATTGAAAACACATTCGATTTGAAGATTATTATACAGGTATCACTCAGTTTTATATTAGATGAATACATATTTATACATGACAATATTTAGAAGAAGATGTTTCCAAATTACCAGCTACTGTCTCAATTACCCCAATGTTCTCTAACAAATACAGTTACAACTTTGTTACAAAGGGGAATAAGGGGGAAATGGGAGGGAGGGAAGAATGGGAGGATACAAGGGATGGGATAACCATTGAGATGTAACAAGAATAAATTAATAAAGTTAAAAAAAAGGAAAAAATCTCAATTAGACTCAAAAGTCTATAAATCTTAGAAACTTTTGTTCAGGTAATACAGCCAGTGTGAACCTGTAGAGTTTCTCCATGCACTTCACATTTTTACTCTCAAACATATTTTTAACAAAAAGCCCTTTAATCCTTCAGTTTTTCCTCATCACCTAAAATTTATCCTTTCTACATGTTATATTGTACTCACATGTATACTTGTTTACATTCACACACATATATGTACATATATAAACATACATATATGTAATAAGCTCGCATCTACCTGTCAGAGAGAATGTATAATTATTTGTATTGTGTGATTTTGCTTAATTTACAAGTTATACATTTCAGCATTTTTTTCAAATTTTGTGATATAAAATTTTTAAATGGAATATTTCTTTGCATATGCACATATTTTGAAAATTATCAATTCATATATTGATGGAAAATAAGTTGATTCTATTTCTTTACTATATTGAAAAAATAAATAAAATATGAAGTTATCAAGTTTTTCTTCAGGAAAACTCAGTTTTTCTTTAAAACTAGAATGTTATATTTTTGACTAATTTACTTACAAATAAAGAGAACTTTGCCTCTTGAGGTTATCATGGCTCTTTAATTTTCATACAATAATTTTTATTCTGTATAAAAACTACAAGTTATGATATATTTAATTATGAGGAAAATTGATAGGTTTTAAAATATAACTATTAGAACACCATTGTGAAGCTTTCAAACTATGATTTTCTTTTCTTTTTTCTTTTTTTTTTTTTTTGGTTGTTTGTGTTTTGGTTTTTTGAAACAGCATTTCTCTGTGTAGTGTTGGCTCTATTGACTCAAATGGAAGAACAGGTTGGCCTCGACCTCACATCAATCCACCTGCCTCTGCTTCCCAAGTGCTGGGATTAAAGGTGTGAGCCACTACACCCAGCCTCAAACTATGAGTTTCTTGTCTATGAATGTTAAAAACGCCAAATGGATGTGGAAAGAGTTGAACCCAGTCTTTTCAGTAGCTGGTTTCAGCTGACCACCTGCTTGGTAGACTCCATATAATTTATACTATCTGCTGAGGCTCCTTTCTTCCTTGCTAAGGCTATGTGGTGACCATGTGATTTATTTAGGGAATTTCCACACAGTTGTAGCTAGTAATAGAAACCAGAAATGATGCCATGGTAGTCCACTGTATCCTATAGACTCTCTGTTGTTACTAATTCAAAGAGGAACTAGGAAAGAAAATGTAGATCACAGTAATTTTGCTGCCTTTAAAATATATATTACATATTAGTTTTGCCTAATTTTAAAAATGGAAGATAAAGTTTCCAGCAACTGTTAGGGAATAAATACCTTGCTATTTTTATCCATAATTACTTCAGTCCTCCAATTGAACATCTGCATTTGCTCCCATATTTATCATGTCAGTAATGATGATTTTAAGAGATACCTTTTCAAGAATAAAGTGCATTGTTAATTGTGACACCATTCCGTACATATGTTTGAACTTGTTCTCTCTGTCTACCTGATGTTTTTGTCTTTTGATTGATGTTTTCCATATCTTTCCTCTTTTTCCTCAAGAGCTTTCTAATTTCTGTTTCTATGAGTATGATCATTTGAGATCCCACATGGCAGCATGATCCTGATGTTTGTCTCTCCATGGTAGGCTGATTTACAGGACCTGTGTCCTCCATGTTATTCAGGGTGATATGTCCTCCTCTTGTGTTTTCTTAAAGCAAGTCATATTTGTTTAGGAAAATATTTAATTGGTGTTGTTTATTCTGACATATAACTTATGGTTCCAAAAATGAGAATTTAAATTCTGCTTATGTTTTCACTGTTTTGTGACATTTGTATATTTTGAGAAAACACTGGTTTTAACCTCAGCAAGAAGATTAACATGTATGTAGGTGTGAATGCAACAGAATGACATAACAAATGATATTTGTCTGACGAATATTAGAATGCACCTTCAAAATAGGAAGCAGCATGAATTGTGAGTATATGTGCGTGTTTGTGTTATTTTCGTTGTAAGCTATGAAATAATTGTTTTAAATAACAGAAATTCTACAATCTCATGTTCTAAATTTCATGTGCCTGATGAATCTCTTTATATAATTGCCAGTGAGTACATAGAAAATATTTTTCTGGGGGGTGGATTGTTCTGTTTAGTTGCCTAATGAATGAATCTACATGGTGGACTTTCAAGTGTTTTCATATTATTATTTCTATAATTATTACAAAATATCAGGATTCACAAAGAAGACTCAGACATTTTAGAAAACTCTGAAATGTAATTTACTGTTTCATATTCAATTTGTTTCCCCTACTTAAAAGAAAACTCAGAAACATGAGCAATAAAGACCTTAAGATAAAGTGCATTGAAAGTCATTCTATAAATTTTGACCTAATATACACAGAACAAAGAGTTTTAGAAGTGGATTTAAATGTTTGGAATAAACTTTGGATTTTATATTCACACTGAGGTGACTGAGTAAAAGTTACAGTATGTGGCTGGCAGGCAGTGTTGTTTTATGTTTATGTTTATAAAGTCACATCACACCTCTCCTCTTTTGCTATAAAATTCATTTGAATGACTTGATGGTCTGGCTGTAGGGTTAATTGCACTGCCTTTTATCTTCAGAAAATTATTGTTTTGGTGATCAAGCACTGTGATTGTTGACTTTGTGAGTATTGAATTGCTGATACTTATTTCCTCGTAGGAAGTAATTACATTCATATTTGATATTTTTGACATGTGAACAAAAATGGAACAAAACAGCAGGATAATAAACATCCAATCTTAAGTTAATTGTAGCCCTGTTCATAGCTTGTATACATAAATTCTGTTACTGTGTATAATTTTATATGAACTGAGCTACAGTAAATCTAAATTAGGAGTGTCCCAAAAAACACCACCATATTTTATCCATTTATTTACTGTAAACATGGCAATTTGGAAAATGAACAGAATTTTTAGAACTTTAAGTTATTAAATAAAAATTTAAATAATTTTAAAATAAATACCAAATTATTTATTAGTAAAGTTGAAGACATGAACAAAGATTAATCTAACCATTAAGTTTATTTGTCAAATCTTTATGCAGAAACATGCTGATGGTCATGAACATTAAATCTCAAAAGACACATATGATATAACAATTTTCTTTCAAACCAATATGCATCTCTGAAAAGAGATAGGCTTTGTTGTATTATTTGTGTATTCTGTAACATCTAGAACATTTGCCTGCCACACTACTGCCACTTATCCTCTGTATTTTCAAATGCATAAGTAATTCAAGACAGATTATAACAAATTAATTTGAAGAGATTCCTACATTGTACGGGTTCTCACTAACTAGCTAATTGTGTAGTTTATACAGATAAATATTATTCATGAGAACACTCTACACATTCGTAGTTGTTATCTGGTGTGGTATGAAGAAAGCTATAATTCTTAGACAGGACCATATTTGTTACACAGCAAATATTTCTGGTTTTTTAGTTTTCTGGGAATAATATATCCATTAGTGAGCATAGGTTTATATACAAATGGTGAGCAGGTAAGAATAATATAGTTAGTTCGTGAATATTGGTAGAAAGAAAAATAAGTAGCAGGACTATGGATAAAGTTTACTTTTAAACTTGTGATTGAGATTGCCAATGAAGTCAGTCTAAAAAGTGTAGCTATGTCTTGTGAATCAATAAAACTGTGACATCAATGCCTATCAGTAAGACTTTGTTAACCTCATATTTAAAAACTATCCATACTGAAAACTCAACAAATATATATGTTAAAATATTCTTCACATTATACTAAATTATATAAAAAAATATACCATGACTTTAGCTTTGAAAGTAGTTTATCTGAGCCTGTTACATTATAGTGTAATTATACCTTTATTTAAACTAATGTTAAAAATAATTTGTAACAAAACTCAACAAATTTCATGACATATAAAACAACTAAATTATTAAATGTTCTCTGAAAAATAAAAAAATAAGACAAAACAAATAGATAAATTTACTTTTAAGACAATATACATTTGTGCTAACTTCATTGTAAAACCTACCTCTGTTTATATTTGTGAGTCATTTCTAGAGAGCTTTCAGTGAGAAATGGAAAAAAAAAAAACACTGAATGTTGAAAGCATGACTTTGAATCCTACAATGAATAACAACAGAAACTCACCTTTTCATTTAAGCATGACTGTCTGCTTCATGACTGGGGACATAAAGTGACTCTCCTCAGTCATTTTCCCAAACTTGATGCAATACTTTCGTCGTCATGATAAGCTATACTCTTAAATTGTAAAGCAAAATAGCCCCCATTCCTATATATCATTCAGTCCAGGTATTTGTCAAAAGAGGAGAACAAAGTAACAATTCCTACTGATAAAATTGATGATACCTAATATAATACTTATAATGAAAGCAACAGTTTATGTTAAATTTAACATCTGTTTAATTCTGGTCTAAATTCTCATTTAAATATTTAATTAAAAACATAATTAAGTTAAAACAATCATAGCATATATTATCCTTGTTATTACTCACTTTGGTTAAGTTACGTTAGGGGTCTGAATTAAATGAAGCCAAATGTAAAAATAAGTGATTAAAAATATATCATACTGATGAATATATACATATTGGTTTTTTGAGACAGGGTTTCTCTATGCTATCTTGACTGACCTGTACTTGATTTGTAGACCAGGCTGGCCTCAAATTCACAGGGATCCACCTGCCCTGGCTTCCCAAATTCTGGGATTAAAGACATGTGCCACCACACCTTGCTGATGGATACTTACTTTTAAGAAATTGATATGTGGGTGCTGTGGTGGCCCATGCCTTTAATCCCTGCACTCTGAAGGCAGCGGCAGGTGGACCTCTGTTCCTACAAGGATAGCCTGGCCTACAAAGCAAACACAGCATAGAGATAGCTCATATACAAAGAAAGCCTGTTCTGAAAAAAAGAAAACTCAAGAAACAGAAGAAATTGATATATATAGACATTATCTCATAACTATCATGCCTTTTGTAGACATATTACAGGATATTGGCAATAGTAATGTGTTACCGTGTTTGTGAATGAATGTGCAGATATCTGAGTTCCTTCCCAAGAATGAGTTATATAGTAATGCATAGAAAAACAGCAAATCTATAGCATTTTCCATCCTACTTATTCTCTTCAGGATGTATTGAGTCCCTTCCAATTGTATCAATATCTTTGTCGAACCAATTGAAACACACAGTACAATGAGTTGTAGCAGTTTAAGATTCTTTAATGATATTTTCTTCTGAACAAAAAAAGGAAAAACTAGAGAGAATTAGTTCATTCACCTGGCAATTGTAAAATTGCAGTGTAATGAAAATATAATAAGAGACCAAAAGCATTAGTTCAGTAAAATCACATGAGCAAATAGTTACAAATTAACTTGTACTTTAAAATTTAAGGCCTTAGTTTATAATTCCACTCTAATGTGATAGAGTAAAATTAACTCTGTTACCCTTGACAATGTTGCATATACAAGTATTATGCTTATTGTTTATGAGAACTATCGAATATGTCAGAGCACTTCATTTTTAGAATTCACAAATATACATAGAAATAAAATTACTTATACTGACCTATTTAGAACATTTTATTATATTGTTTATTGATTTAAAGCATTCATTTTTATAAATGTGATTACAGAACTGATCAATGGAATCTAAATTATCCATTCAGTGTTATTCATTGTCTGAAGATATATAAAGACTTACAATTTCCTAATCAATATATTTCATGTTTTAGGTTAAACACACACATGATTTTAAAATGAGAAAAAGATTTATAAAGCATGATAAGATCTAATATGTATAAATGTTATACATCACACTGACATTCAGAGATGCATTTCAAGTGGCATAGAAATCATTTTGACAGTATATCTCATTAAAGTGCTTGTCCAGTATATGCTGGCTTTCAAACTGGATGATCAGCATTGCAAATTTTATAAACAATAGTTTTTAAACATTTTAGAAATATATGTACATATCTATGTTCATAATGACTTCTAACAGTCAGTTTAGTAGTGGGGTAGTCAGTTTCTTGAAATGACTCCTCAGTATAAAAAATTCAACACAAAAAGTTATCAGAATATTAACGAACCTCTACTCATTATTATCCCCTTCTATGAGTAGTTCTGACTAAGGTTGAGAGCAACACAAATCAAAGATATATTTAGGAAGCAAAGTGCTGTGTAAGCATTTAGAAAAACAGCAATACTGTACTTTCTTCTTATGGATATTTCTTCCCTAGCCATGTATTCATAATGATTACAATAATACATGTGAAATTCCTTCTGTAGAGCAGACTTTAGTTAAATCAAGAGCAGATTTGATTATTTCCATAAACAGTTGTGCCACTGGGAGTGACCATGTATTTTCATTGTTGGGTCCCTCGGTATTGTGGCAAACACAATCAAGCATAGCATATTATTACTGATTGTTTTCCTACCAGCAGTCTAAATAGGACCTTCCAGAGGTATAAATTAGCCAGCAAGGAAAGAGTGCCCTATCCATTTTAAAATTGATTTATCTGTGTCCTGCAACCAAAGTATGTGGTGTGTGCAGAAGCAGAGTATTACCATGTACATAAGAAACCAAAGGGTAATGGGAATATCCAAAGTAAAGTATACACAGAGAAGATTGTTAAGAACTTATGCCCTTCCAAGACAAACAAAGCACAATATTAAGGATAGGACACATGTTATAGGAAAAGATGGGATGGGCAGATACTGGAAGCTACAGGTTTAAGTACTAATAGAGCACGTGCCTAGAGTAAAGAAGACCTAGGTAGAAGGTTAATCAAAACTAAGGATACATGAAGATGCTTTTTTAAACCCCAGTATTTTGTAAGTTAATTAAATATATGATTTCAAAAAGTTTAAATAGAGTTACTCAGCCATAATGAATAAATTATTAAGTGAAAATAGCACTGGAAAGCACTGGTTCCTATATTGTGAGTTATTGGTCAAGGAGGCTCTAGAGACACCAAAAATAACACAGAATATTATCAGTGCTCTTTGTTGTTCAGACAAAAATGGACCTTTATTTTAGCTTATATTTATATTCATATTTATATTCATATTTATTTATGAAAATTTTAAAGGATGCATATGACAATATAAAACAAAATAATTAACAAGTCATTGTTATCCTCAAAGTAACATGATTCTCTGCAAAGTTACTTTGTCCATTGAAATATATTCAAGATTTTATTGTAAATTTTATTCTTTAATTTTAACTAAAAGTTATAGCCAAAAATAATTATTAACTCCTAAATGCACACTTTCATTTGTGATTATATTTTCTCGACATGAGACTGCTCTGTTTATTTCAGTACAGGAATTGGAAGACTGACTTAGTGATATGCCCAGTATAACTTCCTTTGATAATTTGTTCTCCTAAACTAAATATAAATGTGTCATTCCCAACACAGCTTACGGTGTAGTTATTTCATACAAAATACATTAAAAAAAATCAGACCCATGAGTTGTATCTCATTTTTAAAATCCATTCTGTTACAATTATATACAGATATCACCTGCATGTTAATGTCTACATAAACTACTTTCCCAACTCTTTATTTACCCATCCATAAACACAAAGCCCTCAAAATCCACATCTTTATTATTTTTCTTTTTTTAAGTTGGAGGAATAGAAGAACACTGTAAAATTCTGTTCTTTAAATATGATATGACTGGTACTTACATGAACTAATTGTTAATAATTTATCTATTTTATTTTATGTGTATTGTATGTCTGTGGATGTCAGACTTTGTAGTTACAGACAGTGGTGAGCTGCCATGTGGGTGCTGGGAATTGAACCTGAGTCCTCCAAAATAGCAGTCAGTGCTCCCAATGGCTGAGCCATCTCTCCCACCCCAATAGAAGCTACTGTGAACTCCTCAAGAATAGCCCCAAATCAAGCTATTTAAATTCCAAGAATGAAGGGAGAGGGACATCTGAATTCATCCTTAGTTAAAGAAATATTGTCAGCTGATTGATTTCATCCTATTTTAGCGTTATTTTTCATGATTCAGTTTAGTATCATTACTCAATATGATAAGAAATTTTTGCATTTTGGATATAATTTTATTTGTAAATCTGGCTGATTTTCTAAATCTTAAGACATCCAAAGACATGTAATGTTTATTTTAAAGTAGGAAATATAGCAAGAAAAACAAGTCCAAAATGATTCAATTGTTTTCTGTAAAACTAATGTGAATCAATGAAGTAGGTCAGAAGGTCACCATTTTAACCCAAAGACATTCTGTCCTAGATGTAGATAAAGAGAGTCTGTGTTTGGGTAATTAATTCACTACAGATAAGTTTTACATGTCCTAAGAGTCTTTCCACAATTGAATTTATAAACAGATTTGACAGGCTTCTTTTTGCTCAGGGCAAGGGCATGAAAGCCATGAGAGAAAGGGAAGAGGCACAGTCTACTTAAAATGATAAATGTGGAGAGACTACTATTATAACATAATCACACATGGCCTGGCATAAGCTCTAAAGAGGGCATCTGCTTAATGAAGGTGGTGAGGCACACAGTAAAAGCCCTGCGTTAGGGAATTTAATGTGGCTGATGGCATGCACACATTACAGAGGCACTCGAGAAATTCATTTCTCCTCCATGAAAGCAAAAATTACTTTTGTGTGTTAGAAAATATTAGTGATTATCTGAAATTCAGCTTGTTTTCCAATTTGCTCAGGAGAGATAATGCAATCTTTTAATATGATATATAAATTATGATGTTTTCCAATTTATTTGGAAATCCATAACTATAATAGAAATTATTAGGGCCTCATTAACTTCACACTTAAGAACATCATCTTATATCTCTTTTCCAGCAGTTGATGTTCGTGTTAGATTGTTATTAAAATATCTTAATAAGAAGAGCAACTAGTGCTGCAATTCTATTTGAAATTATAAATTTTAAATAGTCTTTCCTGTCCTTAGAAAGAGAAAGAGAGGAAAGTTTAGCCTTGGCTATCCTAAAAGATAGTATGAAATCCTGCACTAAATATGATGTCTGTGGAAAAAAAACAAGATTGTATTTTCCACACATAATACAACACTAGGAATCAGAATGGAATAATATACTTCTAATTAGCATACAGTGCATTTCATTAAAATATTCAATAGCCTATATATAAACTCACACAAAGCAAGTGCTTTCAAGGAGCATTCATTTTAAAGATAATTTTCATATAATTTATGATCTCAACAAATCTTAAATATTAGAATCTATTTTGGTTTAATTTCCCTTATTAGCATTATTGATTATTTTCATGTGTGTGTCTTTCTGTGTGTGTGTGTGTGTGTGTGTGTGTGTGTGTGTGTGTGTGTGTTTGAGTTTATGTGACCATTCTACTCTACAAATGCAAAATGAGTACTTTGTATACCCTGAACATGGACATACATATAGTTGTGAGCTGCCTGATGTGGGTGCTAGGAACAAACCCATGTATTCTTTTAAATTAATAAGTATTCTAAAATGTCAAATTGTTTCTCCATCACTTTCTTAAAGCCATCTAATAGCACAGTATTTCTTGAATTATTTTTCTTTTATTCAGTTATAATGTTTTAATATTTTATATTTGTTCATTTCAATGAGAAAGCACACATTGTCACAGGTTCAAATCTGACAGGGTCCCAATGATAAGAAGGGAGAGTAGATATGAGGCTCTAATCCATAAGTTATCCTTGATTAACAAAGAAAATATTAGTTTTCATATATGGAGTGTCACTTTTTATACAAAACACAATTAAAGGTAGCTGCCATGCCTAATGATAGATAACCAACTTGATACTGCCCCTTTTCTCATTTCATTGAATACTGTATTGTGGAAGGTGGAGGCCATGATGTTTTTCCCCTAGTATTATTGTATCTAATCTTTTATTTATTCATGAGATTATAATTCAATTACATTTCTGCCTTACAAATTAATGGCCTCTTTTTACTATTGTTATTACATGCACCTATGTATATACATATACACATACATATATTTTCCTATATATATAATGACTTCAACCCATATGTTGTTACTTGTGTGTATATTTTCAAGAATGACTGTCTGGCACTTGACATCCTATTGGCATGCTCTTCTCTATAGAATATTGCCTTTTCTGCTCACAGGTGTCTTGATGCCTATAGTTCTTTGTGTAGGAATGAGGCCTTAGTGATTGTACAGATGTGAGATAAATATATATATTTACATACACATTCTTTTTAAAGTTTTTTTTGGTAAGTATATCCCACAACACTTAGAGAATTTTCCATGCTAAAAAACTAATATGTTCTTTCTATCTCCTGGAAAATTATGTGTCCCTATTTCTCTAATCTTTCTTGCTTATTCAAAATAACGTGTTAAATTTTCACCTGTGTTTCACTGATACTCTTACATATAGTGTATTGCTTTGAATAATTATGTTTCTACCATTGACATACCTTTTAGCTCTTAAGTTTTACATTTACTAGAATCCTAAATATAAAATATTAGTCATATTTATGGAAATTTTATGCTCCATTTTAAAATCTCATTTTTCCTACAGAATATTCTTTCATTTTTTATGCAATTTGTGCTGATAAGTTTTATGTTTTTTATATTATAATTTCAAGATAACCTATTACCTTTCTTCTCTCTGAACCCTTCCATATATGCTTATTTATTCTTTCTCAGATTCATAACCTTTTTTCATTGCTGTTACATGTGCACACACACACACACTCACACACACACACACACATATATATATATATATATATCCCTATTAATCTGTTTAGTCTGTGTAATATTTATTTTATGTTTGTCTTCAGAATTGACCACTTGGTATTACACAATCAGTTTGTCTACTCTTCCCTGGGAAAGACTATTTATTTTACTCTCAGCATTGCTTAGTTTCCTGTTTAGGGTTGAACACTCATTATTTCCCTCTTTATCACATTGTTGTCGTTGTTAGGCTTATGGTTAGGCAGATGTATATAAAACATTTTATGTGTATAAAATCTGACATTATTAGGAAACACAGTTTCACAGCTCCCTGATCTCCTGCCTCTTAAATCTTTCTCTCTATTATTTCACAATGTTTGGTTAAGTTTGAGTGTAAAACTTGTATTATAGGTATATTAACTAGACCTGAACTCCCCAATTCTAAATTTTCACTGTTTATAGCTTTCTTTTAGTACTGACCCATTTCAAGGAGAAGGTTTATGATGAGATGAATAGTGGGAACTATACTTAACTGTGGGTAGAAATAACTTTTAGAATGTAGATAGGTATTACACTGGTTTAGTAAAGTGGTAGTTGTAGGTTTCTTTCCAATGTATAAGAATCATCAGCTCTGGTGAATTGCCTATGTTTCTAGAACCAAGCATGAATTTCCTTTCATTAGGTAGGTCTTGATTTCAGTTAGGGAGTTGTTGATTACCAACAATGTACACTACTGTAATCTTAGGTTTATCATGCCTTCCAGTCATGTGGTTCATAATTGTAATTGCTGTCTGAGACTGTTGGCTGCATCTCTAACTTGAAAACTTCAATGATGCTTTCTGATACCAGGAATTCTAATCTTCCTGTAGAAGGCATTAAAGTCTATAGTAGATCAGGGCCTCTGAACCACATCTGAAATGCATTTTGTCTTCACCAGCAGAATATCAGTTCAAGTGAATGACAGAGTGATGACTGGTTCAATAGCGAATTAAATCTCTTAGAGAGGAAACTCAGAGAAATTGAAAAGACCTCAGAATTTGAAAAAAAAAATTAATGAGACCTAGGAATTTGATTTAGGTTTAAATTGCTTATGTAGCCTGTGCAAACCCCTGAGTTCAATAGCCAACAAAAAAAGTTTATGAATCATACGATAACATTTAGTGAAATGAAATAATCACTTGCAGTTATTTTTCTTTACTAAACTTACAATGGCTGAGTAAATGCAGATATCTGAAGCAAATGAGCCTTTTAGTGAAGCATGATGTTCTTACTTGAAGTCCATGTGAGGATAACAAGCAAGCCATTTGTAGACTAAGATCAAACAGCTTATACAGGAGACCACGTTTCCAGTGCACTTAATGTTTCTCTGTCTGTGTTATTAAAATTTTTGGCTAATAAGAGTTTCTTCATAGAAAATAAACGATGACAGATTGGTTGTTCTAACAAGCCATATTTATAATTCCAAGTGATCTGTCTGCTTTGACTTTTTTAATATTAAGGGATCCTAGATGGATTCTAATTGCTGTACTTAACACAAGCTAACAAGACACCTGGTGGCAGATTTCAAATGCAAGAAAGTGATGAAAATTTAAAGCTTTTTCTTATTTCTGTGCTGAATTATTTCACATCTTCTGATGAGAACACAAAAGTCCTGGCAATGATGAAACATTTTAAATTAAAATTTCTCTTTATTGAGATGTATTAAGTGTAAAATTTAATAATGAGTGATGTTAGATGAAATTCTAGAGTAGTGTTTGTTGATTTATCCATAGAGTTTAGTTACCAAAGTAAATTACTCTCCCTACAAGAGAAAGCTCCTGATATACTCATATCAAACACTAAGAGCAGAAACACAACCTCATTACTTTAGCTGATGGACACAATCCACAGAGCATGGAAACATTGTGTTTAATGCTCATTGTCTTAATGGCAAACCAATTCACTTATTTCATTTTGCTATATGGTAAACCTGAAATTACTGGCTAATCTTCATATGCCTTATGAATAAATATAACTGAGATTAAATATAATATGTACAGCAATAATTAATATTTCCCAATTCATTAACTTTTGGTTTAGCAACTTTCTTGATATTGTTCCAGCAATGATATTAATAAGCTATATTATTCTTGAATATTATAGATAGACCTAGAAATATCCCCATATTTATGAGTACTACTATAGTAATTATTTAGCCATATTCACATAATGTTGAGACTATCAATCTAATCATGGTTTTAAGCAGATCAGCCATATTCAAAATATCATTGCAATGTCTTCTGTGAAATGTAAAACCATGTGTTAAAAGATATAAATATTATCTTTAAGTGAAAATACATATAACTTACTTATCACATATCATTTTATATTTCTACAAGTACAATAATAGAATGTGGGGAATAAATAATTCAACTGAATTAATGTAATTTGGCAGATATAACTTTATTATAGTTAAAAGTCTAGGCTAACCAAACTGTGAACAAAAATATTATAGCTAAGAAATCAGCTTTAATAACCTACAGATCAATAAGAGAAAAATGAGTACCACAATCATGATCAATGAAGACTGATACACGACTGGAAAGAAAGCCAAATCCTGTAGAGATTTGGTGCTCATTATGGGTATATACTCTGAGAAAAAAAGGCATTTGTACTAAGATCTAAAAGGCAGAATAAACATTTGGCAATCTTGAAGACAATAACATGCTGAAAAACAAATGTATTTGTGGAAGGTGAAATAAATGGAAAATAAGTCATAGAAAGAAGGATGAAGTTAAAACAAATGAAGGACTTTTTTAATTAAAAAAAATAATGTGGCTGAATGAAAACTGAAATTTCAAAGACAGATTCATTTAAAATTTAGGAAGCAGAGTCAAGTCAGAGAGTGACTGAGCCTATCACAGTAATGTACTGTGATAATATTCAGTGAAATAATTTTTAAACAAGTTTTTCACAAAGTTTCAGTTATTTTTAATTAATCTATTTATTTTTGCATTTTCAGTATCTATTGGTAAAAACCTAATGATGGCTGTAATTGCATAAACCAAAACAAATAATATATTTGGAAATTTATTTATATTTTGTCTTATCAAATATAAACAAATGTATAGACAAAAATATGCAATCATGAGCATAATTCATGAAATGCAATTCCATTTGATATTGATCACTCTTATCATTATTCCATGAGAACCCAGTAAAACCTTCAATGTATATTTAATAAAAGTCGATGCAAAACTAAAGCAGAAAGATATGTTTAAATACACTCATGGAATTTAAAGCAGACTAATGATCAGTTATTAATTCCATGGGTTCAAGAAAAATTCTGGGTCATTTGTACAAGAATTTCAGAAGTTTTTATTGACAATTTACATGCTTAAAATTTTGATGGAAAATAATTTTTTCATAATGTATATTTTGATTGCTTTCTCCTCCCTAGTCTTCTCCAAGATCCTTCCCATGTCCTCATCCAGTACCTTCTTTGTTCCTTTCTTTAGAAAAGGAAAAACATATTCTCTCTCTCTCTCTTTCTCTCTCTGTCTCTCTCTGTCTCTCTCTGTCTCTCTCTGTCTCTCTCTCTCTCTCTCTCTCTCTCTCTCTCTCTCTCTCTCTCTCTCACACACACACACACACACACACACCATGTAACACAAAACTGAAAACCGTATTAGACAAGCAAAGGAGAAGTTAGGTAAAAAGAAGAATGCCAAATCAAATTTATTAAGAAATATATCATGTTTAAAAATACATTCGAGTTTATTTGGGCCAGCCATCTATTGCTAGGCTTGAGACCTGCCCTTTAATCTCATTTTTATACCGAATGAGACTTCACTGAGTGAACTAAACCTTCCGTTGCCAATAGTTATCAATTGAGGATAGCTTTTGATCTACAGATCCAGGCTCACTTCATCTTTACATGCTGGGACACCATCTGGCTTGAAACTACGCAGGTATATGTGTACTTCCACACTGTCTGTGAGCTCACATGTTCACGTTCTACTTTCTGGTGAAGTCCAGAATGCTCTGCATTTGAGATTGGTCATGTAGCAAGTAAGTCTTTATTGTATGGTAAGGATCATGGCTAAAGTTCACAAATTTTTTAAATTTAAATTTAAAATTTCCATAACAATTTCAGGCATTTATAATTTATCATTTTAGATTTTGGAATAGAGTTATATAATTAAAATATTTCTTCCAGGTATATGAATGTATTCATAAACCTTCCTCTTTGTCTCTAATATTAGGAAAAATTACATATTTTATGGGTATTTATAAAGTTTAAACCATATATATTCAAACTTTTGTGTGTCTATATATGTATATATACTTACATAGTTGTAATTTACTTTTTATCAGTTTTTAATATCTTTGATTTTCTTTTTTATAATTTCTCTTTTTTTTACATAGATATTTATACTATTACACATGTGTACAATAAAGTATCTACAGCAAGAAGAACTATGAAACATTCAGGAGTTATATAAATGTTGCATTCATAGTGTTTTGGCGATTTGTATTTGGCAATCTTGAAGAAAACATATTTCCTATCTTGATGCATCCAAACTCTAAGTGTAAATAAATATCTATCATATCTCTTTTTTATTAACTTAAAATATCTACCTAAAGCTAAAAGCATCTTAAGTTTTTAACAACTAAGCTTAATTGTAAAACTAAATGGCTTCAAGTATGACAAACCAGCTATTGGGCAAAATGCTCTCATTTCTGCCACAGCCAGAATTCTGCCTAAAAATGGCCAAGCTTTTATGCAGGCAGAGTTGATAGACAAACTCTGCAAACGCAGGTTAAGCAAGTCTTCAATACTTCCTGCATCACAAATATGTCTGTCAAATATATTGGGCCAAGAGGCTGAAGATGATGTTCCAATGTTATAGATAGTTTTGTGTGACTATTCGGACAGCAAATCATCTCTGTCATGTTCTCATTTTGGAAGCTACTAACCTGCACTTCCTGTCTACTCAGATAATTAATGTTTTTATTTGTTTATTTTTACATATACACTTATATTATTACACACATATGGAATAAACTACATACATCAAGAGGAACCGTGAAGCAATCAGGAATTATATAAATGTTACATTCATAGTGTTTTGGCTATTTGTATTTAGCACTCTTGCAGAAAACATCTATCCTGTCTTGGTGCTTCTAACATTCTGAATACAAATCAGTATCTACCATATCTCGTCATTGTTACCATAAAACATCTATTTAGACCTAAAAACATCTTAACTCCTAAACAACTCAGCTTAATTCTAAAACTAAACTATCTGGTCTTCAACCCCATCAGAGACTTGAGAAGGAATAAAATTGATTACGTGAGTACACAGGGAATGCATGTAAGTATCTCCCTAAGGGAAAAGATGACAAAGATAGTTTGATATGTGAACAGTCACCAAAAACTCTCTATGATGTTGAAGCATCATCTTTTGCCTTCTGTCCCATATATCTGGCACACATATTTATGAGTCAGGAACTATTGAGGATTTGTTTACCCTGTCTTTGAAGAGTTCAGCTGCTGACTCTGCTTGCATGTTAGCTTGGCCAATTTTAGGCAGATTTCTGTCAGTGGCTAAAACAAGGCCATTTTGCCCAGTGGCTGTTTTCCTACATTTGAAGCCATCTCCATAAGGAGTTTCTTTAATGCTCATCATCCTCTTTTAGGTAGTCTAGGTGTGTCAGGAGTTAACCTGTCTCATTGTAAGTGAATCTTTAAAATAATAAAAACATTTAAAATACCATATTATATCTGACTATGGGGTTTTTGAAGTTATCTAACTATTTTACCTTTTTTTTAAATAGAATTTTATCTATCTATTGTATCTAAGATGTATATTCTTGTGAAAAAATAGACTAGTAATGATATTACCATGATTTGATCAACTAACAATTAATTTGTATAACTTATTTATCCTAAGCAGCCTGCAACAGCACTTTCAAAGTATTGGAAATAAGCCTTGTATTATAACTGAGTTATATGGGTACAATGCCTCATATTAGAGTATAAATATTTATAATGTGTATGAAGAATAACCTTACATTTGAATTCTGTACCATTGTATTTAACATTAAACTTATTTTGCATCTATTTACAAAATTCCATACAAATCAATTAAAAATTACCTGTGACAATGAAGGCACTAAAACTGAGGAGCATATTCACTAATCTATTTTTTATTCTATCTTTCCTAAATATTTCTGTTACCTACTTTTTTTTTGTTTTCAGTGCCTATCTCCAGAACTAAGAATGGAAGACAAAGGAAAAGAGAGACATTCCTGTGTCCAACCTTGGTTTTTCTCTAAATAAGACCAATAATAACTTATAACAAAGTCCCATTAACAATACTCCTCCTCTATATCCCAAGAACAGAAGCAAAAACGTACCTTTCCCTGTGAAAAGAAATGATTTTTCTTCCAGATGATTTGGGAGAAATAATGTTTTTTAGGGGCCCAAATAAAATTGGAAAAATGGCTAAACATGCAAAGAATAGCATTTGTGGTCCAGTTTCTAAATGGTGGTACATTCCAGGCTTAATTAGAGTCCTGTGTGGGATAGTCTGAAACCCTGCAGCAATTGGCATTGGAATCTTTCTTTGAAGGTATCCTGGCAGCTGTCTTGTTCTGATGAGACACAGCAACTGAAACACTTGGTACTGGAACATGAAGGATACAGGATGTCAGTGTCCAGCATACTGAGAGGAATGAATCCTGTCAGGTATCATCCAATATCAGTTTCTAGGGTTTTTTTTTTTTTGACTAGAAAAAAATATAAATTATCACAAGCATTATACAGTCCTAAAATTATAAATATAAGAAGTGTTCAGAATGCATAGGATAATTAAGGCTTGTTCTCTGGTATTTGTATGAGCAGAAAAATGCCCACCTATAAATCTTCACTCATGCTATATGAAGAAAGGTATCTAATAATAATTCATAAGGATCATATAACCAACAAGAAGCATCTTCTGTGACTACATAGTCATGTCTCAGCCAGTCTCAGAGTTACTACCATATAGTGTGATCAGCACTATCATTTACCTACTTGTTCTGCAGTATAAGTTCTTCACATCTGGATTGCATCTGCTTTCATCACCTCCCCATCTCCCTCCCTCCCTTACTCCCTCTCAATCCTTCCTGTAGTCCTCAGAGAGGGAAGCTGCCCCCCCCCAACATCTGACCTTAGCCTCTCAAGTCTCATCTGTACTACCTGTAACCTCTTTGTCTTTAGCCTGGCAAGCCTGTCCTGCAAGGCAGAAGTCATGAAGTTTCAGTGACCATAGCACAGGTGCAAAGTAAACACTACTTCCCACATTGTGTTACACATGAGGAGACTGTGCTACTACATCTGAGCTGAGGGTCTAGGTCCCCATCATACATAGTCATTGTTTGTTGTTTCAGTCTCTGTATTTTAGTGTAGATATCTAGTATTATCTATATAATATCTGCTTTGAGTGAGGGTATACCCTGTGTGTCTTTCTGGGTCTGGCTTGAATCACTCAGGATCATCTTTTGTAGTTCCATTCTTTCACCTACTAATTTCCCTGTTTCCTTGTTTTTAATAGCTGAGTAGTATTCCATTTTGTAAATGTACCACAGTTTCTCTATTCATTCTTTAGTTGTGGGACATCTAGTTTGTTTGCTGATTCTGGCTATTATTAATAAAGTTGCTATGAACATGGTTGAGAAAATCTCCCTGTTGTATGGAGGAGCATATTTCAGGAATTTTCCCAGGAGTGGATTGGCTGGGTTTTGGGTCCAAATTTCCTGAGAAATACCAGATTAATTTCCAAAGTTGTTGTACAAGTTCACACTCCAAACAGTAATGGAGTTTTATTTCCCTTATTCCACATATTTGTCAGAATATGCTGTCATCTGAGTTTTGATTTTAGCAATTTGGATAGGTTTAAAATAGAATTAGAGTTGTTTTGAGTTGCATTTCTCTGATATGTAGGGATGTTGAGTATTTCTTTAAGTGTTTCTCAGTCATTTGATATTCCTCTCTTGAGAATTCTCTATTTAGTTCTGTACCCCAGTTTTAATTGGGTTATTTGGGTTGGTGTTGTTTAGTTTCTTGAGTTATTTATATGTTTTGGATATTAGACCTTCATTAGAGGTAGCATTGATAAAGATATTTTCCCAGTCTGTAGTCTGTTGTTTTGTTCTGTTCATGGTGTCCTTCACCATACAGAAGCATTTCAGTTTCATAAGGTCGCATTTATGAATGGTTGATCTTAAGGCCTGAACTGTTGGTGTTCTCTTCAGAAAGTCAGTTTGATGTTGGCTATAGTATTGGAAAACTATATTAACTAAATTAACATTCATCCCTTCATTTATTTAAAATTAACATCCTTAAAATGTTCATTTTTATCTTTAATTCACTGAGATATGATCTGACTTGGAACTATGCAGGCCTTGTGGGTGCTTCCACAGCGCCTGTGAAAGCATGACGGCTACATAAAGAACTCATCCACATAAAGAATATATGTGGTTCCCCAATCTTTTCTCATTTTAAAAAACACAATTTGAAACAAGAATTCTTAAAAAGTATAAGAAACATTATTTTTAAAACACATTATTTTCTTTTTTTGTACAAGCTAGAAACAAGTAATCACAAATATACGAGAATATGAATTTCCTGAGAAAATGCAAAGGCATTGCAGAAGGTTAGGTTTCTATTTATTACTTCAGCTGTTTCTTAGGTTGTTAATGGCAAAGCTTAGAACCATGGTGTCATGGAGGTGACTGAATTACATTTTAAAGTATGTATATACTTTCACAGAACATTGCATTTGAATTTTCAACTTATATTTTTATAAATGTTAGGAAAATATCCATAAAGAGCTATCAACATATATAGCTTTCTTGCGTAGGTAAGGATAGGAGCTGAAAAGAAAGAAAGGGAGATACATAAATATAGAAGGAGGATAGAACAATAGTTAGATGATTGAAGCTATTCCTTAACTCAAGGCCTTAATGGTTACTCACAAAATAAGGTTATTTTTAATTCATTGACTAAGGATTTTTTATATTGATGCAAATCAGGGACATATCAAATACTAGTCTAATTTTATCTCAAGAATAAATATCCTAGGTCTTAAAGATAGATACAATTCTAAATTTATATAAGGTAAAACAGTAAACAAGGTCTTTAGAAAGGTCTCAGAGAGCTACAGGATATGCCATTTAAAGATGTTTATATTATGCTAAATATTTTTACAAGAGAAGTTAGCTCCTGGCAATACCTAGCCAACTTCAAAGAAGATGTTGAGCATCAAAGAACTTTTTTATGGAGTTGGCTTCAAATGTAGCAAAAAGCCACTGGGCCAAATGTCCTTATTTCTGCCACAGACAGAATTGTGCCTAAAATGGGCAAGCTTAGATGTAGGCAGTGTCATCTGCCAAACTCTGCCAAGACAGGGTAAGCAAGTCCTCAGTAGTTCCTGCCTCACGAATATGTCTGGCAGAGATATTGAGCTAGAAGGCCAAAGATGATGTTCCAATGTTATAGAGAGTATTGGGTGACTACTCAGGTAGCAAACTGTATCAGTCACTTTTTTCCATTTTGGAAGCTGCTAACCTGAACCACCAGAACATGTAGGCATCTAAGTTTTATTCTTTCTCAAGTCTCTGATGTGGGTTGAAGACCAGATAGTTTAGTCTTACAATCAAGTTTAGCTGCATAGGGGAAAAGTTCTTTTTACATCAAGATAGATGATTTAATTTAATAGAGATGAAATTTGATGGATAGTGATTTTCATTCAGAAATTTAGATCCAACAAGATAGGAAAAATATTTACTTCAAGTTTGACAAATACAAATATCCAAATCACTGAGTATAAAATTTATATAACTCATGATTACTCTTGGTTCTTCCTGCTGTATGTAGTTTATTTTATACATGTGCAATAATATAAGTGTATATGTTTTAAAAGAACATAATAAAATAATAATAAAATAAAAAGAAACTTGGTAATAAAAACAAAAGAAAATAAATACAAATATAAGAGTAAGAGAGGACTTGGGAAGAAAAAGGAATTTTGTAGGGTTAAAATGGGTAAAAGTGAATAAATGAAAGTGTGTATATACATATAAAAATTGTGAATGAGTAAGATAACAATATAAATAAATAAAATTTGCATTATATCCAAGTACATTTATAATAAATAATTCTACACAATGAAATATTTCTTATTACAGAAATTTAAAAGCATAAGTGAATACACACAAACACACACACACACATACACACACAATCAGACAGAAAAAGGAGCTATACAAGAATCTTCTTGAGGAATATTATAGACTCAATAGAGAATAGAGAATTTTGTTGTTTAAAAATACAGAGATAATTTAATTCTCCCCTGCCATTGTCCACAAAAGGATTTGGTAATTTCAAATATAAGGCAGAGGGTAAAGTGATGCAGCTTTCACTTCTACTGGGCATATTTATTATCCAATGCAGAAAAGTAAATAGTCTTTTGTAAGAACAAATTTATGACTTTTACTAACATGAAAAGAAGATTTCAAATAATAGACGCCTATATCTCTAAGGAGATTCATTCCCTCATGTGACTGTACTTTCTATCTCTAAAGATATTACTTTATAATGGAAGAACATTCAGCATTTGGACCTACTTGGAATATAAACATGGGTATAAAACTGATCATTTTAAAGATAAGACACATGTTTAAAGGAACATATTCAACCTCAAAAATTAACACTAGATGTTTTTGAATGTACTTTATACCAGTGGAACATATTTAGGAACATGTTTCATTAGTCTAAAGATTAAGAATTACTTTGCAGATGTATTTGCAGAGGGTTTTTATCATGATCATCTTCACCCCATCCTTTTCTTGTAGTTTTCTTATGCCCAACATATCACACGTTCACCTTGATGCATCCTTTCCCTTCAGTTGTTGCCTACATTCATCTTATCATCCTCTCTAGATAAACTCTGATTAGATTTGGCCAAGAAGAGAACTTGAATAGAATAAAAATAAAAGGTGGATTCCAATGTTTCTACGAGGTATCATCGTCAGTCCCTGTGGTATGAAGCAGGGTGTCTTAATATGTATTCATTAACATTTGTGCTTCATTCAACACATCTCATCAATTGCTGTCTTCATGTGCCAGCATTAGTGTATGGATTACCACCAAACATTCTGATGAGGCTTACAGAGGCAACAATTGCAAAGGCTACTTCGTCATCTTTTTCATACAGTTCTTTGAAATTCTAGTTCAGTGCTCACTTAACTAGCTAGAGTAAGTTCTCAAACTTTTGTAAAAGCTACAACTTCTTCTCACAGAGCATAGCTGCAGATGGAAAGAATATGAGCTTTAACAGATACTTTTCTCAGACTTTAAACATGTGAGCATCTCATAAATTCTTATGATCTAATTTCTATAACAAACAGTTGATCTCAAAATGCTCATTTGGGCTATACAGTATTGGCATTAAGTATTTACAATATTCACTTTTTGTTAAGTTCAGGAGCTAATGGGTGTGCATCTCTTTCTAAGTTTACAGTTGGGCGGTCATTATCATTTTTCCAATGTGTTTAAAAAGCCAAAACCATTAAATGGCTAAAAATCATTAAAAGAGCATGATTACAAACCAAAACATGTCTCCATTCATTCTCAGTAATAATTTTCCGTTGACATATGGAAGTGGCCAATGGCAAAATTGGTTAAAACTCAGTTACTGAATAACTCTGATGAAAATGGGTTCTTAGGGAAAATGATTCCAAATACCAAATGAAACTAATTCTGCTATAATATCTATGTTTTTCTGAGTATGTTAAGCAGTTAATCCTAGGAAGGTTTATTTTTGCTCTATATTTAGATGATGAAGGTACAAAAAGAAAATAACACAAAATGTTTTTCCATAAAAGCTCACTTCTTCTGGCACGTTGGTGACAACAGGCACAGTAAGTGTGGTGTAATTCTCCTAAGGGAACATTTCCTATCAGAAAAGATTGAGAAAATGTTTTCACTCTAAGGATTGTAGAGTCTTCTGATACTGACCTTTGTCCTGATGCAGAATCAAATGTGTTCTCATACTGTTGTCTCCTTGACTCATCTCAATTATAACAAAACAAAATAAATCTTTAAGACAGAACTGCTCTTAGGAGAGCTGATTTACTATAGTTCTGAGCTAACAAAAGTATTTTTCTTTCTTCCTGGCACATTCCAGATGTGATAATAACAAAATAAATCTCTTGAAAACAAACAAATCTCTTTGGGAGTTAGAGAAAAGCCCTTAAAAGAGTCATTTTGTGCTACCCAATTTCCTCTCTTCCACATTTGGCTGTTCAGATATGTTTTTGGAGTGAAAGACACTCAAAAGATTTTATACCAGACACCTTGTCTCCTGTTAGAGACACTGTGAAAAACCAATCTCTTAAGTGTGCTGCCTTGTAACTCATTTTATATTTATCTATCTTCCATTTCACTCAAGATATCAAATATGTTCTGGTGGACTCATAAGTAGACAATCTTTCAAAAAACACAAAATACAGTGTTTACTATATAGACCTCTCAGAGGGAAAGTAGATATTTTTCTTTTTAGGTTTCTCCTCATTTAATTTGTTTAACTATTTTTTCTTTTCTTTTTTACCAAATTGTTTTGTTTTGTTTTGTTCCTCATCACCTACATGTTGTGACATTATCACTTTCCTGCAGAAAACTTGAGCTTACTCTGGTGAGAAACAAATCTTCCCTCTTTCCAAACCCATTTAAAAATTTTCATCTTGCCAATCTTGCCAACAAATGTCACTGTGCTTACTGCATGTCCTCCTTAACTCTTATGCTTTCCTAAGGACTCCAAGGAATGTATTCTTTGGTAAATCCACAAAGTACCAGTCTATAAGTCCAAATTCAAAGTTTCGTTAACAAAAATTTTTAGAAAAAAGAGGCTAGAAAATAGAAATATTTGGATTCACAATTCTACTACAGACAACACACACACACACACACAAACACACACCGGGGCAGGGGGAGAGGAAGAGGCTTTTTCTCTGCATCTTACACTCTTTGATATTTTCAGGATACTTTTTCAAATTGGTCATCTTCAAACATGCTCCCTCAACCATGAAGGGTCTATTGCACATGTTCCTGTTTTCAGTGAGACCTACATAGCAGTTAACATTCTGTCTGTTGGGCAAAGGAAGTAGCACATGGTTCCCTATCTCTTCTCCTAGAATGATATCAGTAGGAATCAGGATCTATATTATGTCTTCCATATATTCTAGCCACACAGCTTATTGAGGGAAGGGAAATAAGCTAGTGATACAGTTTTTAAAGTGACACCTTGTCCAATTGCTAGCTTTGACAGAGAACAGACCCCCCCCCCCAATTCTCCTGGCATACTAGATACACACCAAGTTATTTAATGCATGGTAGAAACTCTGTACCTTCTTTTACAATGTTTCACTTCATGCAGGTATGTTGAATGCTGAGTTAGAAGGAAGTGCTTAGTTTCTGAAGAAAAGCAAAGTGATGTTTTAATTCTACCCAGTGAAATATATCACAATAAAAGATGAAATTTGCCATAAAATGTTAAAAAGTAAACTGAGTGTTGTGTCTAGTTTGACACTAGAGACCGATTCATGTAGGAGGGAATGCAGAAAGGAAAACCATATAGATAGATAGGAAGTGTTGGATTGGATGAAATGAGCTTTCTGATGCAAAAAAAAAATGTAGGGAAGTTCAGCATGTTTATTATATGGAGTTGAATAAGAGGCAGGGTTCTATATACTGGTCAACAGGGAGGCACAGTTTATGATATACAAGTGGATCAAGGAGTCAATTTTAGCTAACCTCTGCAGGGCAGAAGTCTTCTAGTCATAAATGCATGGAGTGAGAGAGTCATAGCAAATCTTGTTTTTGCACAAATCATCAACATATATACTAGTTCCCACTACAAAGACTTTGCTTACTGGTAGGAGTGAGGGTGGGGATCCACCATTTTTCCAGCCATCTAAACCTGTGGACCTTGGCAGGCTGTGCCTATATTAAGAACAAAGATTCTCTCAGGACTTCTTTCACTTAGGACTTCCTCTGCTCCATACAACTGAGAGTTAAAAATAATAGATGTACTTTAAAAAGATCAACTGATGTCCAAATTCTCTTCTTATTTAGGAGAAATAATGGCATAATCTGTGTGTGAATGTAAGTCAATGAAGAAGTAGGGAATATATTAACAGTGAACAACTCTAGGAAATATACAAGAAGTATTTTTTTTAATTTTTTATCTTTACAACTTCAAATTTCATTACATTAAAAGTCTAGAGAAATAAAGTAGCTTAGGGAAAAATTGGGTATATTATACCATCACATTGCAATTCAGTATTGATTCAAATTCCATTTGGTGCTTTAATTCCACTGACAAAGAAAACAATCATATTTTGGAAAAATCAGAAAAAAATTTTTATAACAAGAGAACGATTTAGATGGATATAATTTATTAAAATAGTTAAAACTAAGTTAAATTTAATTCCATATTTATAGTAAGGAACTATATTTATTTTCTATGACAACGAAGTTGTTAAAAATTACAGGGCAGAAAATAAATTTGTAAAACAATAAACTTTCATAGAACAGCAACTGAAACATTGAAGTTGCTTTAGGGTAGCAATTGTCCTTAATGTTCTGATGAGTTCATATTGAATAATGAGTCATAGGAAATTTAAACAATATCCCAGAAAATATTTAAATATTTATTTTTTCATTGAAAGTTTTTCATGATGAGAAATGATTTTATTATTTTTAACAATTGTATTGATTGATAAACTCAAGTTTTCATATAATGCTGTTTAAAGTAGGGTTTTCTTATTATTATTCTATACTTAAAGTGACTGCCAAAAATCAAGATTAAGGACTTACATATAATTATGAAATTACTTTCCTCTTGAACTTGTTATGGTAGAGAATTACAATTAACATTTGAAAATAATTTTCAAAATTATTTTTAAATATATTTATTTTAGATCCTGATTACAGCCTCTTCCCTTGTCTCCTCCAAGCCCTCTTCTCTCTCTCACTTCCTCCCTATTGCTCTGCTAGTCCTCAGAAAGGGTATGCCCTCCTTGCCTACCATCTGACCCCAGCCTATGAAGTCTCATCAAGACTGCATGTCTTCTCTTCCTCTGTGGCCTGGCAAGACTGCCTTGCAAGGTGGAACTGATCAAAGATCAGGCAAAGGAGTCCATGACAAAGACAGCCTTTACTTCCCATATTAGGGGCCCCAAATGGAGACTGAGCAGCCTATGTACTACATCTGAGAAGGGGGACTAGGTCATCTCCATGTCAATATTTGACAAAATTATAAGATTTTATAATTAGAATAATAGAGAGACCAACAATATCTAACTGAAAAAGTATTTTTGCATTATAGCACCATCATATAAAATCGATAATATTTAAGATCAGCAAAGATAGATCTGTAATAAGGAAGGAAAATATGTTACAGTAAAGATTATTGTACTTGAAACAATATGGTTACAGAAAGAAATTATTAACCTGAGAATTGAATGAGAAATGATGAAGACTGAAAGGAAATATGTTTCTTTAAAAATGAAAAGAGTAATCAATTATTATCATTTGGAGAAAATAAAACACAGGAAGGAGAATATGTCTCCTTTGGGGATGTTTCCACTGATTTTGCTGACCCCATTTCCATGTGCATAAAGGCAACACTAGGTGTGCTTAATAGGTTATGAATAATAACAGGTTCATAATGTTTTTTAAGATGACACAAATATCCTAAGTACAACTAAAACACCTTTATATTGTTCCCAAAAGTGGTAAAATGAGAAAGTAATGAAAACAACTTCTACACATAGGAATACACTTTTAACAAATAAGGAGAATGTGCTAATGAAAATTATAACGATTCTTTCTGTAATTTCCACATGGTATTGGATATTATATATAATTCACTTTATCTTTATTCAATTTTTTAAATGTTGACAGTCTTCTGGAAATGTTTCACATGGTCAAATGTCTTAAAGTTTCAAGGTGATCTGATCAGTCTGAGCCATAGTAGATCTGGGACAGGGTTCTTGTAGTTTTGCATTGAGTTTTCCACTAGAATCCACATATCTTGTGTGCTCTAGCCAGAATCTTTCTTGGCTCTGATGTTGATTGCTCTTTGCAATTTGAATCTGTCAGCTCAAAAATATTCAACTCCCTCCTTTACTCAATGACTGAAAGACTTGAGTCTCCAAAGCAGAGCTGGTAGTCTGACTTTATTAATTGGAGTTATTGCAGGACATCCTGGTGGAAACATTCTTTTTTATTTCAAAAACCAAAAGAACATGCATGGTTCATGGCTGTAAGAAGCAAGGCTTTTTGCTAGTTGTCACTGTTGGCAATGGCTAGTTCTGTGACTTCCTATTCTATCCATGAATCCAACAATTTGTGGTAAATAAGTTAGGGCATAGCATAGAATAAGAATCCCATACCAAAAACAAATATTAATATAAAATAGGCTCCCTAGAGTCATTAAGCACTGAAGTTATTCATTGACAAGAGAGATACTATTCAGTAAATGTTCAAACAAATGTTACTATGAAAGAAACATATGGTACAGAAATAAGATGTGAGCCCACCAATGAAATACAATATTGTAATAGGATAAACAGAAACTTACAGTTAAGGTTTACCTAATCTGCAATTATGTTAAGGTACAATTGATTTTCTGAAACAGAGATAGTAGCAGTATTCTATGAGAAAAGAACATACATATTAAGTTTATGACAATGGACCAAGAACGGTCTGCTATCTTCTTCTGCTAGACAACAAAAGATTTAGTAAGCAACAACTCAGCATTGTAAAATTTTAGAGGCAAAATTAATATATTAAACAATCACCCACAATTAACATTTCAGTAATAGCAAAATAGATAAAAAAATATCAAAAGTGCATTTTTTTAAGATCAAAAAAGAAGTTGTGAGTGTAAGGTTTTCATGGAGATTTTATTACACAATACTCCTTAATGTGCATTCCCACCCTTGTTGATTTTCTTCAGGGAATGTTTTTATTTTTTACAATTAACATAAGGCATGGGATGGCTTTTCCAGGCTTTTCAATACTAAAATGTAATTATTGAAGATAGAATAATCCTATATTTGGGTATTTGGGTTTGTGATGTTTCAGGTGTTTCAGAAAGGCATGATAATGGGAAGTTTTGCATACTCATTTGCATAGCACATAAGTTCTAAGATTTTTGATTTCCACTGATTCAACATGCTTAAAGCTAAAAGTAGCATGCATATGTTTTGAGATATCAAACGTATAATCTCAGGATGGTATTTGAAGTATAAAATACATTTAATGAAGTAAAATGACTCAAGAGGAGCATATTGCACTTGAAACACTTTTACCCAATGCTATGAGATTCTAAAGAGAGGTGGGTGTGATGCTGTGAAGAAAAGCAATTCCATTCTCAGTAGGTTATCACAGTGTATTTTCAGAAGTTTCTAATTGAAGGCATGCTTCATTTGCCTTGGCTATAAAAAAAAGACTGCATTTGCTCAAGATTACATCTGTAAATGTCCACATAAAACACACTCTAGGAAGAACATGGCTTGCTTGCTTATACACACACACATACACACACACACACACACACACACACACATACACACAGCACATGTAAGTGCACAGTTACTCATACACAAATCTTCCTACCATTTACTTTGATGTGCTTTTATGTGTACAGGTTTTTAAACCTTAGAATGTTCACATAATCTTTAAATATAAATTTTATATATTAGGATAAATTAATTTGTATAGAGCCACACTGATAACAATTTACATTTTATATATTTATGAAACTTTATTTTAAATTATAAATGTCAAATGTTTGCCTAAGTTACGTACTCAATAACGTTTTATTCCTTCACTAGTATCATAACCATATTTCAAATATGCTCATTGCTAATTTTGGCTTTTCCTGAAGGCACTGACACACAAACACATACAGAGAATAAAAAAGCATATCAGCATTCAATATTTTATTTCTTCATTGGGTATCTGTAATTTTGTTTAGCTCTTACAGAGGAATAACAATGTATGATAATATGCTAAATATATTTTCGTAAGAATAAAATAATAGATTGAACTGGAACTGAATACTAAGAAAGGACAGGGATTGTGATGCCAATGAATCTTGAGGGGCTTCAGATCCTACTACTCTCTCCAAACAGTAGCAGCAGAAGAAGCCTATGCTGACTCGATGCCCTCTCAGGAAAAAAGTTTTTGGTTCCTCCAGTGATCTTGTGCATCTTACATGTTAATACTATTTTGACTTTGAAAATAGTGATTTTTGGAATGACTAGAGTAACTAGAAGAACTTCTAGGAGTTGGGTTATATCTGTTACAATACCGTTTACATAAACCTATTTACAACTTTCAAAATGATGATATATACAAAATTAAGCCCCAAATGATTTGTAACTGGAAAGAAGATGATTAAATATCTCAATACTTTTCCAGGATTAAAGTAAGAAGAAGATTTTCTTTACAAGACTTTTGTCTTCCTGCCGTCACTCTCCTTAGGTCTGATCTCCAGCCTCTTTGTTTTTTCTTCTATCTTGTTCCCTCTCTTCAACCACCACCTCTGTCTATTCTATTTCCCTTTCTGAGTGATATTTAAACCTCCTCCCTTGGAACCTCCTTTATCTTGTTTGGGTGAGTGCTTTGTAGTATGCTTATACTGTATTACATGCATAAAATCTACTTATAAGTAAAAACATATCATGTGTTTCTTTCTGGATCTGGGTCACTTTGTTTTTAATAGCTGAGTAGGGATGTCTAGGTTGTTTCCAGATTTTGGCTATTATGAATAAGGCTACTATGAACATAGTTTAACAAGTATCCTTGTTGTAAGGTAGAGTTTCTTTTGGGTATATATGTAAGAGTGGTATATCTTGGTCTTGAGGTAGAGCTATTCTCAATTTTCTGAGAACCCACCAGATTGATTTCCAAAGTGGTTGAAAAGTTTGCATTCCTACCAGCAATGGAGGTGGAGGAATGTTCCTGTTTCTTCACATTATCACCTACATGTACTGTCCTTATGCTTTTGATCTTAGTCATTCTGACAGGTATACAATGGAATCTCAGTGTCATTTTTGTTTTCATTTCCCTGATTTCTCAGGGATTTCTCAGCCACTAGGGATTCCTTTACTGATAGTTTTCTTTTTTGCTCCACAACCCATTTTTAAAATTATGTTATTTTGTTTATTAGACCTTAATGTTTTGAGTTATTTATATATTTTGAAAATTAGCCCTTGTCAGCTGTAGAACTATGAGTGGGGGCATCTCTGGGACCAATTGGAGACCAAATTAAGGGTAGGCTCCTAGGGTTATATGAAAGGTGCTCTAGCAGAGACTCCTAGTATCAGGAGCCATAAAGACTGAAGAGGACAATATCTAACTAGACATGTCTTTTAAAAGAGGGAAGGGAACACCAATCATCTAGAGAAACTTCGACTCAAAATTCACCCTGCTTATATCATGTGCAGGGATAAAGATAGAGCAGATATAACAGAGATTAAGGGAAGGTCTAACCAATGCCTGGCCCAACCCAAGACCCATGCCATGGGAGAGAACCAACCTCTGACATTATTAATGATACACTGCTGTGCTTACAGACAGGAATCAACAGTATTCTCCTTTGAGAGGCTCCACACAGCATTGATTTGGTACAGTTAAGGAGACTCACATCAAATATAAGGCATTGTGTGGAGAGCATTAGGGAAAAGGGGGCAGGGAGGAGAAAAGGATCTGGATGTGAAAGGAACTTCTCAAGAAGATCCACACAGCCAACTAATCTGGCTCCAAAGGGGCCAGCTTAGACAGAAGCACCAAACATGGACCTTGCATCAACTGGACTTAGGCCCCCTATAAAGATGTAACTGATGGGGAGCTCAGCCTTTATATGGGTCCTCTAGTAAGGGGAGCAGAGGCTTACTCTGATATGGATTCTCTTGCTAGGTTTTCAAGTATTTCCCTCTAGTAGGACCACCATGTCAGGCTACAGAGGAAGAAGACACACTCCTCCTGAATAGACTTCATAGTTGAATTGGATAAGAAGGGGGCATTCCCATTTTCTGAAGAATAGGGGAGAGGAATGGGGGAGAGGGAGAATAGGTGGGACTCAGAGATGAGGAGGGATAAACCTACAACATATATGTAAGATGAATGAATGAATGTATGACTGAATGAATTAATGAATAAACTTGAAAATTATGAGACAAAAAGAAGATAAATACAGAAGAGGGGGAAAAAGTGAAAGTTAGTTTTTCAAATGTAAAACTAAGGAAGGGATGATATTTATTAATAGAAATTACAAATTTATTGAATACCTCTCCATTGAGTATAGACTGTTTCTAATACCATTCTTGACAGACTTTGAAGATGCAATACTGGACCAAGACAGAGTAAGAGAACTTCTGTTTGATGTTATTTGTGTGTTAAATAATTATTATTTTGGAATTATTTTAATATTTAGGTATAGGAAATCTTGTTACCTAAGCATTAAATAAATTAATAAAAATGTCATGAGATCATTCAGGGTACAAGTCAAAGGACTTAAGTTAAAGCCTATGAGAATTAGGGAAAACTTCACTTTGAGGTACCAGGGACTCCACACATTTTGGTAGCAATTCTAAAGATAATTATGCATTGGAAGGAAGCTCTTCCACATGAACTTCTCAGATCAGTGCTTAGCCATCTAGAATATCTGAAAATGATATGAGGAAGTTACCTTAAGCAGTTCAAAACAGGACAGAGAATTTAGAAAGATGGAGAAATAAATAACACGGAGAGGTCATAAACAAAATGTGATGAAATTGACTGTGTTCTGAATATAAATAATAGGGCAACAGAGAGTATGGACCTCAAAGATATAAATTATTGGTGCTGGTACTAAATTGTGTGCCAAAAAATATGTGAAATTTTTCACTCCTGCTATTGACACAAGCAGTATGAATGACAATACTAATTGAAGAGGAGAACACATGCTTGTAAATTTTGCCTTATATGTCTGCACTTCAATTGGCATCTATTAGCTGCACAATGCTACAAAAACTAAAAGTATATAAACTATAAATGTTAGTTTCTCAGTCTTATTCAGTATTTGCATGCAAATGACAGTGAACTCCACACTGCACAGGATAAACTTTTTACATATTTCCATTTCCTTAAAATGCTATGCTAGACTGGGCATCTGCATAGATGTAAATGTGAACAAGTTCTGAAAGTAATCACATTTTCTATGTTGTCTGAAATTCAGGAGAAAGTCCACTGCTATTGATAAAATATGTAAAACAATAAATGTGAGAAAATATTTTAGAAAATAATATATATGATTTGTGGCCAAAGATCAAATGCAAGTATACCATCCATTTATCAAGACAGCTAAAAAGCTATACTTCATGGAAAAAACAAAATTTTGTGATGGAGAACAAAAAATTAGACAATTTGGAAAACAAGGATTAAATTATAGAAATGTAAAATTTATTGGAAACTACAAATCTTTTTAGTCACTAATGTAGCATTATGTACTCTCATAGCATTTTTATAAAATAAAGAGATGTTATTTGAGGAATAAACCTGAAAAAATCTCCACAAACTGTGAATATTAAACTTTTATTCAAAGTTTGTATTGAGGAGCCAAAAGTAGTTGTGGTGTGTGTGTGTGTGTGTGTGTGTGTGTGTGTGTGTGTAACTAGACAGATCAAAGATCATAGTTTGCTAGATAGATAGATGACAGATAGATAAATAGATATAGGTAGATAGATAATAGATGATAGACAGATAGGTAGGTAGATAAGTAGATGATAGATTATAAATGAGTTATAGATGATAGAGAGAAAGATAATAGATAGATAGATAGATAGATAGACAGATAGATAGATAAATAGACAGACAGATACACAGACAAATGATTGATAGTCAATACATTTTGAAAAACGGCAATTGCTCAGAGGCAAAAGATCATAGATGGTCTCTGAGTGATGGATGGTGAAGCACATTGTAGCAATGCAGTGAAACATTGTACCATAGTTAGCAGCATGGCTAACATGTAGTTAACAGGCAACTCTTAACAAAATGATCACAAACAGATTATAAACATGAGTACACAAAAAATATAAAATGATGGTGTCTGGGTAAATTGTTATGTCTGTAATAAAAATGATATTTTTCTAATTTTTTCTATATATATACATTAAAATGGTAAAAACAACTACCAGAAGAGTGAAAAAGGTGAAAGTGGTTTATAGATACATTAGTATATAAAGACTTTGTTCTGTTTTATTTGTTTTTTAGTTTCTAGATTTTCTACTTTTATTAAAATTAGATCATTGTCTCACACAATATAGCCTGATTAAAATCCCCCTGTTACTCCTCTTAGTTCTTTCATAGATTCCTTCACATTCAGATCCACTAGCTTTCTGTCTTTCATTAGAAATGAACAGCTTTACAATGGATAACAACAAAACATAACAAAATAACATATAATAAGATTTATTTTAAAATACCACATCAAAATTGGGCAATACAAATCACTATAAATAAAAGAGCCCAAGAATAGGCACAAGAATCTGAGACTCACAACCACATACACTCTGAGTTTCATAAAAATGATCCAATGTTAAAGAGAGATTTGGGTGACTCAGGAAGACTGATTTTCCCCTTTTGGAATCTGCTAACTTGTATTATTCAGGTAATTAATTATTTTTATTCCTTCTCTAGTCTCTGATGGGGTCGAAAACCAGCTAGTTTAGTCTTACAATCAAGTTTAGTTGCTTAGGCCTTAAGATGTTTTAGGTCTAGATATATGTTTTAAGTTGAGAAAGATGAGATATGATACGTTCAGAATTTTAGATGCACCAAGTTAGGAAAGATGTTTTCTTAAAGGTTGACAAATACAAATAGCCAAAACATTAAGAATGTAACATGTATATAATTCCTTATTGTTTCATGGTTCTTGCTGTAGGTAGTCTATTGTACATATGTGTAATAATATAAATGTATATGTAAAAAGAAAATTAAGAAGAAAGATATAAAAACATTAAACTGAAAATTATAATATATACACAGATAACCTGGTGCAGATCCCTGCAGGCTCTGTGCTTGTGGCTTCATTCTCTGTGAGTTCAAATGAAATCAGTTTATCTCTTGGTATCTTCCATCACCTTTGGACTTATACTTTTTCTGTTTCCTCTTCTCTGAGGCTCCCTGAACTCTGACGGGAGGGATTTGATGGTGACATCACATTTTTAGCTGAGTGTTTTAAGGTATCTCTCTGAATACTGCGTGACTCTGGGCCTCTTTAGTTGTCACCATTTGCTGCAGAGGAAGCTTCTTTGATGATGGTTGAATAAGGTACTAATATATGAGAACAGCAGAGTGTATTAGGAATAATTGTATAACTATAGTATATTCTGCATAAGTAGTTTTGTTTTTACTCTAGAATTTTATCCTATGTACTCTCTGGATCTTGGTCAACCAAGTAGTGTTCCATTTCATGGAGCATGTCTTAATTCAAATCAGATATTCATAGGTTACTCCCATATTCTTAGTGCCACCATTTCTCTCATGTATTTTTCGGGCAGGACAGCAGTATAGATTTAAGGTTTCATGGCTGGGTTTGTGTTACACTGCAAATTTTTGATAGCATGGAAACCATGTTTCTCTACCAAAGATATTAGAACATGAGGGTTAAAGTTATTTGTAGAAACCAGCTCAGCTTCTCCAGGTTCAAAGAGTTGGTGGGTATTGTCTTCAGCAATATGGTCTTTCTGTCATTTTGTTTAGAACAATTTATTGTCTTGACAAATTCTGGGATATTTCAGAATTCACATCGGAACTCTTTAGCAAGCAACTTAAATTGTTATAACCTAGTCTGAGTACTGGAAATTTTCTTTGGGGACAAGAGATGTGCAAATAAGACAATGACTTCCCCATTATTTGGAGATTTAATTAGGAATAGCTTCACGTGTTTTAGGAAGTTTCAACTATCACCATTTAAGTATCTCTAAAATCTAGATATCTCTGTCCATATTACCCAAATCCTTCCCATATGATACTCTCGTTCCAGTAACTATGGTGTCCAAGTCAACCATAAAATCCATTTTAATTTTTTCTCCCAGAGAGATAGGTGTGTCTTCCTGATTCCATTTCTCTACATTTCACTTCTTTGTCTTAAGAGAGTTTAGCTTCATTATCACTATTATCACTTATTTAATGGATAATATACACATTTAGTAAAATACATACAATGTTTGTCTTTCTGGTAGGGTTACCTTACACATGCTGTTGTTTTTTTCTAATGTCATCAATTTTCTTATAAACCTCATGGTTTCATTTTTAACAGCCATATAATAATCCATTGTGTACAGGCATATCATATTATTTGTCCATTCTTCTGTTTTGGGACATCTAAGTTGTTTCTGCCTTCTTATTATTGTGATTAGAGCAGCTATAGAGAGAGTATCTTGTGTATTGTATGGATGTATTACCTGTAAATTGTAAAACCTATGGCCTATAGGGAAGGGTAGAATCCATGGTAGGGTGAAACGATCCTTGAATAGAGCCTGGAATGAGGAAATTTATGCCAGAACAATATGAGAAGGACAGGTGCATGTTGCTAGAGCAGAGGTAAGCAGCCTAATGACAGAATGTAGATTAGTAAAAATGGGTTATTTAAAGTATTGAGCTAGTCAGAAAAGAGCCTAAATATACAGGCAAGGTATTTGTAAATATATACTGAGTCTCATACGTCTTTATTCTGCAAATTCAGAGCCAGGAGAAAAAAACACCACAACATGTAGCAATCACATAGTTGAGCAAATGCTTTTGTGATAGAACAAAGTGTCATTTTAGGTATAAGCCTAATATTGGGATAAGTAGAGCATGAGATAGATTGATAGTTATTTTTCTGAAAAACTGTCACTCTGATTTCCATAGTGGATATAGAACTTTGCCCTCCAACTAGAAACAGATGAATTTTATATTTATTTCATATGCTTGCCATCATGAGCTGACATTTAGGTTATTGACCATAGTCATTCAGACAGATACCAGAAGAAATACTAAAATTGATTTGCTATGTATTTATCTTATAGATAAGGATGTTGAATTGTTCTGTAATTGTTTTTTAGCCATTTGTTTTTTTTTTTTTTTCTCCTGTAGCTTTTAAGTTCCATGATGGGTGTAAGATGGAGTCTCAGAGGTGTTTTGATTTGCATTTCTCTGATGACTAAAGATATTGAGCATTTCTTTAAGTGTTTCTCAGCCATTCAATATTCCTCTGTTGAGAATTCTGTGTTTAATTCTGAGCCCTATTTCTCAATTGGTTTATCTGGTTTGGTGGTGTTTAATTTCTTGAGTTCTTTATGTATTTTTGATATTAGACCTTTGTCAGATGTAGGGTGGGTGAAGATCTTTTCCCAGTATGTAGGCTGTCGATTTGTTCTTTTGACATTGTCTCCTGCCTTACAGAAGCTTCTCAGCCTCATGAGGTCCCATTTATTAATTGTTTACCCTAATGCCTGGGTTGTTGGTGTTCTGTTCAGGAGGTTGTCTCCTGTGCTAATGTGTTCCAGGTTCATCCCCAATATTCCCTCTAACTGATTTAATGTCTCTGCTTTTATGTTGAGGTCTTTAATCCACTTGGGCTTGTGTTCTGTGCATGGTGACAAATATGACTCTAACTGCATTTTTCTATATGTAGACATCCAGTTCAACCAGCACCATTTGTTGAAGATGCTATCATTTTTCCATTGAATAGATCTGGCTTCTTTGTCAACAATCAAGTGACCAAATGTGTGTGGATTCATCTTTGGGTGTTCAATTCGATTCTATTCATACACCAACCTATTTCTGTGTCAGTACCATGCCTTTCTAATTACTCAAGAATACAGCCTGATATGGAGTATGGAGATTCCTCAAGAGGATCTTTTATTGTATTGGATTGTTTTGTCTATTCTGGGCTTTTTGTTTTTCCATATGAAGTTCAGAATTGAACTTTCAATGTCTTTCAAATATTGTGTAGTAATTTTGATAGGGATTGCATTGAATCTGTAAATTGCTTTTGGTAAGATGGCCATTATACTACGATAATTCTCCCAATCCATGAACAAGGGAAGTCCTTCCATCTTCTGATATCATCGTCAATCTCTTTCTTCAGATATTTAAAGTTTTTTCAAACATGTCTTTTACTTGCTTGATTAGAGTTTCTCCTAGATATTTTATAATTCTTGTGGCTATCGTGAAGGGTGTAGCTTTCTTTATTTCTTCCTCTGCTTTTTTGTCATTTGTATATAGGAAGGTTACTGACTTTTTTTACTTAGTTTTTTATCCAGCCAATTTCCTGAAGGTGTTTTTCAGATGTTGGAATTCTCTGGTGGAATTTTGGGGGTCACTTATGTACACTGTCATATCGTCAGCAAATAGGGATAATTTGACTTCCTCCTTTTTCATTTGGATCCCCTTGATCTCCTTTTGTTGTCTTATTGCTCTAGCTAGAACTTTAAAAACTATATATAAGAGATATGGAGAAAGTGGGCAGCCTTGTCTGGTCCTGGATTTTAGAGGCATTTCCTTGAGGATCTCTTCATTTAATTTGATGTTGACTATTGGCTTGCTGTATATAGCCTTTATTATGTTTAGGTATACACCTTATATTCCCAATTTCTCCAAAACTTTAAACATGAAATGGTGTTGGATTTTATCAAATGCTTTTTCTGCATCTAAGGAGATGATCATGTGGTTTTGTCCTACAATTTGTAATATGATGGATTACATAGATGGATTTCCATACATGAAACCATCCCTACATGCCAGGAATGAAGCCTACCTGGTCATGGTGAATGGTATCTTTGATATGTTCTTGTATTCATTTTGCCAGTATTTTATTGAGTATTTTTTCATCAATGTTCATAAGAGAAATTGGTCCGAAGTTCTCTTTTTTTGTTGGGTCTTTGTTGGGCTTAAGTATCAACATGACTGTGCCTCATAGAATGAATTTGGTAGCGGTCCATCCATTTCTATCTTTTGGAGTAGCTTTAAGAGCATTGGTATTAGCTCTTCTTTGAAAGTCTGGTAGAATTCTGTTCTGAAACCATCTGGCCCTGGGCATTTTTTCGTTGGGAGACTATCAATAATTGCTTCTATTTCTATAGGAGAAATAAGGCTATTTAATTTGTTTATCTGTTCTTGATTCAATTTTGGCAAGTGGAATCGATCAAGAAAATTGTTAATTTCCCTTAGATTTTCAAATTTTGTGGCATATATGCCTTCAAAATAGGATCTCATGATTCTTTGTATTTCTTCAGTGTCTGTTGTTATGTCTCCCTTTTCATTTCTGAATTTGTTGATTTGGATATTGTCTCCCTGCCTTTTAGTAAGTTTGGTTAATGGTTTGTCTATCTTGTTAATTTTCTCAAAGAACTAGCTTCTGGTTTTGTTGATTCTTTGAATGGTTCTCTTTGTTTCTAATTTATTGATTTTAGCCCTGAGGTTGATTATTTCCAGATGTCTATTCCTCTTGGGTGCTTCTGCTCCTTTTTTCCTAGGGCATCTAGCTATGTTGTTAAGTTGCTTATGTGGGATGTTTCCACTTTCTTCTTAAAGGCACTTAGTGGTATGAATTTTCATCTTAGAACAGCCTTCAATGTGTCCCACAAATATGTGTATGCTGTTCCTTCATTTTCATTGAATTTCAGGAAGTCTTTTATTTCTTTCTTTATTTCTTTCCTGACCCAAGTGTCATTAAGCTGAGAATTGTTTAACTTCCATATGTGTGTAGGCTTTTTATTGTTTCTGTTGTTGTTGAAGTCCACTCTTAGACCATGGTGATCTTATAGGATACATGGTATTATTTCAATCTTCTTGAATCTGTTGACATTTGCTTTGTGACCTATTATGTGATCAATTATGGAGAAGGTTCCATGGGGTGCTGAGAAAAAGGAATAATCTTTTGTGGTTGGGTGAAAAGTTCTGTAGATATCTGCTAGTTCCATATGATTCATGACATTGGTTAATGTCGTTACTTCTCAGTTTAGTTCTGTTTCACTGGCCAATCTTTCAGTGAAAGTGGGGTGTTGAAATTTCCCACTATTAGTGTGTAGGGAATGATGTGTGGTTTGAGCTTTGATAATAGGTCTTTTACAAATGTGGGTGTCCTTTTATTGGGAGCATAGATGTTCAGAATTGTGATGTCATCTTCCTTGACTTTACCTTTGATGAGTGTAAAGTGTCTTTCTTCATCTCTTTTGATTACTTTTGGTGTAAAGTCTAATTTATTAGATATCAAAATGGCTACACCAGCTTGTTTCTTGTGTCTATTTCCTTGGAATACTTTTCCCCAGCATTTTACCCTAAGAAAATGTCTATCCTTGTGGCTGAAATGTGTTTCTTGGATGCAGATTAGTGTTGGGTCTTGTTTATGCATCCATTGGTTAGTCTGTGACTTTTTATTGGAGAATTGAGACCATTAAATGTTAAATGGTCCTTTTCCATTGCTGCTTTTAATACTTTTTCTTTTTCTGTATATGTTGTGTCTTGATTATTATGTGGCGGGAGGATTTTCTTTCCTAGTCTGTTCTATTTTTGGTGTTCTATAGGCCTCTTGTACATTTATTTGTACCTCCTTCCTTAGATTGGGGAACTTTTCTTCGATGATTTTGTTGAAGATATTTTCAGGTCCTTGGAAGTGGGCATCTTTTCTTTCAACTCCTTTTGTCTTCAGATTTTGTCTTTTTATAGTGTCCTTTATTTCTTGGATGTTTTATGTCGGGAAATTTTCAGATTTAGGGTATGTAGTGTATTCATTATTATTCAATACTAGAAAATCTTTTATCTGTTCCTTAATTTCTGTCTTGAATTCTTTTCCTTTTTATTTATTATTCTCTAATACATATCTAGACCACTCCTCCCATTCCTTCTCTCACCTACTTTCCCTCCCATGTCACCTCCTCTTTCCCTTCAGAAAAGGGAAGGCTTCCCATGGATGTCAACCAAACATGGCATATAAATTTGCATTAAAAAAGGTTAAAAACCTTTATATCAAGGTTGGATGAGAAAAACCAACAGGAATATACAAAAAAGTCAGCAATACACCCCACTATTAGAAGGTCCACAAAACCCCAAGTCAAATAATAATAATGTGTTTGCAACAGAAATAAAGCTGACTAATACAGGCTTCATGATTGTCACTTCAGTCTCTGTGGGCCTCTTTGAGGCTTGATTACTTGATTCTCTGGAATGAAATATACACTCTGTGTTCTATAATTGTTTCTTTCCTTCATTTTTGGAGTTCTTTGAGTTTAGTATAATATTTGGCAGTTGTAATATGAATAATCTTCCATCAGCTGCTGGAGGAGGGCTCTCTGGTAATGACTGGGCTGTGTACTAATCTGAGTATATGTATATCATTAGTAATCATTTCATTGTTTTTTTTTCAGTCTTTTTCTACCTTATATCTTTTGTCCCATCCCTCTTCCAGTACTTGGCCATTCAGGCAAAGTCTGACATGGACTCCTTCTAATGCTGTGGTCAATTTAGACCAGTCAGTGATTTGCCACTCTCACAAGCTCTGAGCCATCATTGATCCAGCACAGTTGAGGGACATGACAAGTTCTGGGTCAAAGGTTTTGTGGTTGGGTTAGTCTTCCAGTATTAATTTGGGTATTCATTTGTGTTTGTATGAAAGGTTCTGTAGATATCTGTTATGTCCATTGATGAGAGTAAGGTAGGTTCAATATGTTTATTAAGATTTTGTTGTATTTATTGTTGTTGGTGGTGATGGTGGTAATGGTGGAGTGTGTGTGTGTGTGTGTGTGTGTGTGTCTGTGTCTGTGTCTGTGTCTGTCTATATTTTCCTTCACTGGTATTCCTGGTGTTAGATCATTTATTTCCTGTGTTTCCTATCTGTAGTTAAACTTGTTTTGAAAATTTCTTTCTACTATCTTCTGTGGAGCTGGTTCGTAGGTAGATATTGTTTGTTTTGACTTTATCATGTAAAATCTTGTTTTCTCCATCTATGTTGATTGAAAATGTTGCTGGGTATAATAATTTAGGCAGAAAGCGGTGGTTCCTTAGATTCTCCAGCACATCTGTCCAGGGCCTTCTGGTTTTTAGATTCTTCAGTCAGAAGTCATGTGTAATTTTAATAGGTCTACTATAATATGTTGCATGCTTTTTCTCTATCAGCTTTTCATATTTTCTTTGTTCTCTATGCTTAGTGCTTTGAATAATATACAGTGAAAGAATTTTTTCATGTTTTAATCTATTTGGTGTTCTGTAAGATTCATGTGGGTTATGGACATCTCCTTCTTTAGATTAGGAACATTTTTTTCTATGATCTGTTCAAAATATTTTTTGTGTCTTTGAGGTGTGATTCTTCTCATTTTACTATTCTTATAAGTCATAGGTTTTACTTTCCATGGTGTCCCATGTATATTTCATGTCAGGAAAGTTTTAGACTTTGATAAACGGGTATATATCTTTTATTGTGCCTTCAACACCTGAGATTCTCTTGTACTCTCTGATGAAGCTTATGTCTGTAATTGCTGTTTATATACCTACATTCTTTATTTTCAGAATATCCTCAATTTTAGTTTTATTTCTTAATTCTGCTTTAGTTTTATGATCTTTAGCAGTTTTGTTTTCTTCAATTGTCTCTTTGCCTTTTTTCTACATCTTCCTGGATTTTAAAAATTTGTTCACTTTACTTTCCAACTGTAGCCCCCTCCCTCATCACCTCCAGGTTCCATTTTCCTACCCTCACTCCCTTATTACTCCTAGCTCTCAAGAATGAGAGCCCTCATCTTCTAATATCTGACTTCAGCCTATCAAGTCTTACCTTGGCTGCTGGTGTCCTCTTTCTCTGTGATCTGGTAAGGCTACCCTCACCAGAGGGAAGTGGTCAACCTGTGGGGCCAGAATCAACATCATATGCAGTCCCTACACTCATTGTATGGGACCCACAAGGAGACTGTGGTTCCTATGCACTACATCTGAGCAAAGGTTCTAGGTCCTCACCATGCATAGTCATTGCTTGGTGCATCAGTCTCTGCAGTGCTCTCTCCTCTGCCTGGATTTTTTGGGCTCCATTTGTCTTCTTTTGCACCTCCTGATCCATCCAGGTCTTTCTAATCTACAACTTTTACAAAATACTCCTTGTAATCCACCTCAAAGTGTGGCTGTGTGGCTCATTATCCTTGGATCCCCTGCTGTGTGTGGTCTCTCATAGGACAATTATGGTAGGCTCCTTTCCTGTGTTCCACCTATTTAACTGTGTCCAATGTCTATTCTATTCATCATTTCAAATAAGAAAAATGCAGTCTCCCTAGAGTCTTTCTTATTATTTAGTTTCTTTATATCTGTGTATGGTTAGTGTGGTTATCCTGTATTATTTGGCTAGTATCTTTTTATAAGTGACCATGAGTGTTTTTCTGGGTCTGGATTACCTCACTCAGGAAGATCATTTCCAGTTTCATCTATTTTTCCTGCAAATTTCAAGATTTCCTCATTTTTCATACCTGACTAGAATCCCATTGTGAAAACGTACCAGAGTTTATTTTTCTACTCTTCGGGTGAAGGACATTTAGGTGTTTCCAGATTCAGACTATTATGAATAAAGCTGCTATGAACATAGTTGAGCAAAATGTCCTTGTGGTATGAAAGAGTATCTTTCCAGTTTATTTCTAGAAGTGGTATGGCTGGGTCTTGAGGTAGAATTATTCCCAATTTCCTGAGAAAATGCCAGATTGATTCCCAAAGTGGTTGTATATGTTTGCACTCCCACCAGAAATGTGGTGTCCCTATCCTTTTCTTATATCCTCACCAGCATTTGCTGACACTTGAGTTTTTGATCTTAGCCATTCTGACAAGTGTAACCTGGAATCTCAGAGTTGTTTTGATTTGCATTTCCCTCATGACTTATGATGTTGAATATTATTAAAGCATTTCTCAGCAATTCCATTTTTCTCTGTTGAGAAGTCTCTTTTTAGTTCTGTACCCCATTTTTAATTGCATTATTTGGCTTGGTGGTGTTTAATTTCTTGAGTTATTTATATATTTTGGATACTAGCCCTTGGCCAGATGTAGGGTTAGTTAAGATATTATCGCAGTCAGTGTACTGTCATTTTGTTTTGTTGATAGTGTCTTTTGCCTTGCAGAAGATTTTTGGTTTCATGGGGTCCCATTTACTAATAGTTGATCTTTGAACCTGAGCTATTGAAATTTTTGGTTCAGGTAGTTTTCTCCTGTGCCAGTAAGCTCAAGGCTCTAGCAAACTTTTTCTTCTAAGTGATTTAATGTGTTGGTTTTACATTGAGATCTTTAATTCACTTGGACTTTAGTTTGAGCAGGGTTATAAATGGCCTATTTAAAAGGTATTTACTCATTTCTTTTCCTATATTTTTAAAAGGACTTATTCATTTATTATTTAAATTCCTCTATCATCTTCATAAGGTTGGTTGTTAGGACTTTATTTTTTTATTATTTTGGTGCTTCAGTTATGTTTGAATTTTGGGGGCTTGTTGTTGAAGAGCAATTAGGTCCAATAAGGATACATTTCCCTGGCTGATTTTTAGTGTGTTCTTACTCTAGTGTTTATGGATCTGCATTTGTGTTGATTATAGGTCTTGGTGCTGCATATTGCGTTTTTATTTGTTGGAAGGCATGAAGATTCTCTGAGCTTATATGTCTTTTTGTACATCATCGAGTCTCTTTCTGAGTTGAAGGCAGGATTTCTGGCATTGAGAAGAGAGTTCCCACCTGAATTGAGGCATGGGACACAGGGATGAGCATAGAAGGTGATTGGAAATAATGTTAGGGGGCTCTAAGAAAGTAGAGAAGGTCTGATGGTACATCAGTTATCTGATGGCCATTGTGACTGCTGCTCCAGAAGTGAGTCTCCATCACAAGTTGGAGGCTATAGTTTTGATGCTGGGCATATACTCTGGTCCAGTAGTGAGTCTCTGCCTAAGTTTTTCTGTCTGTTCTTCTGGCTGAACCTAAGCATGGGACATCCACCCAAGTTGGTGGAAGGGACATGTCACAAGGTTGTGAGTATTGAGTCAGAAAGGTGTTGCAGTGAATTGTGTCTTTGACAATCGAACCAAGAGAATGAGAGAATTCTGCTAGGCAGGTGAGTGACATACCTGTACTGATTGGTGTGGTATGAACCTAAGCACTGGGAAACCAAATTTATTTTAAAGCAATGAAGAAAATATTGATAATAGTTCAGGAATGGGCCGAATAAGAGAAGAGAGAATGGAAGGAAAAGTTAAACAGACATTGCTGTCCATTGAAATGGTGAAGGACTATGTATATCAGGGTTAGCACTGATAACAGACTCACAAACAATTCATTAGAATGAATTTAAGAATCAGTTCAAATGAATGCATTCATTTTTAGAAAGAGCCTAAAGAAGACTCAAAGAACTGAAATTTTGGTCACAGTGGAGCATACAGCTAACTTGAATCTCCAGAAAAAATTTGTCTTTCAAGTGAAAAACAAGTCATAAAATTTAATACAGCACAAAATATATTCCAGAGCTTAAGAGATGATCTCGTGGATAAGAACAAAAACCAATCTAGGAAACAGTCTGAGTTTGGTTCCCAATAAGCAGGTTGGGCAATTTACAAGCACCTTTAACTCCATCTCCAATGGACTTCTTCTGAACTTTAAGGATACAGACATTAATGTGCATTACTTCCTTACACATTCACACAAACACACACACACACATACACACACACACACACACACACACACACACACACACACTGATTTAAAAATAAACCTTTAGAAAATATAGCACAACTTCAATGGCCACAAAACCTGTGATGTTCTAAATGCAGAATCAATTCTTTATATAGTAATTCATATATTTCATGATGTTTAAATATACTTAAACACCCATTCCTAATTAAAAGGAAACAAAATAAATGATCAAAACATTCACTAAGAAAACAATTACTTGGCAAAGGAATACTCAAATGGAAATCTCATGATTGAAATATTAATCTATATAAAATGTTCCAAATTTTGAATGCAATGGTTTATATTAATAGAGTATGTTCTCTAAATTACATGAAAAATAAAAAATAAAAATTTTATTTATAGTAGAAGCCAGCATAAAATAAAATAATATAATATATTAGAAAATTTAAAGTTTAATATTAATAAGTTACATGATTTTATAAAATGCTAAAAGCTACAGTTATTAAACTTTTAAAAGTAGAGATTAGTGTATTACTGTAGAAACAAAATGTAAAATATTTTACATGAAAACTGATTTTTTAATCAAATAATTTCTCATAATCTAGAAAAACAGTAAGTAAAATTATTTTAAAATCATTAAATTATTTAAATGAATTATTATATAATTTAAATATATATAAGATTTCAGTTTGTAAATATTTCTGTAGCCATTGATTTATTCTTAGCTCAATTTAAATCAAGATTTTTCCAAAATTATTCTAAATATATATACACACACAGGAATAAATATATTAGCAATTATATATGTCTACAATTCACTTATAAATAACTACATTTATACACATATGTTAATATACTATTTTATTTTAGTTTCAGCAAACAAAAGAAGTTATCATTATTTCTTTGTATTTTATTTGTTTTCTTTTTATCTGTGTATGTGTGCAATGTGCTTGCCTGGTGCTGATGGAGAACAGAAATCAATGTCTGACCCGAAGAGATGGAAATGGCAGCAACTCACTGTAATTCATTTATTATCACAATTTTACAAAAATGACAATGTATGGTTTAAATGTGGATAGAAAATTTAATAGAAAACAATTAAAAATGGAGAGTAAGGCCACTTATAAATCCTCTATATAATAATATAAAACAAAAATTAGAGTCTGGAAATAGCTCAGTCTTTAAGAGCACTTAGTGCTTTTGTAAGAACTCAGGTACAGCTCCTAGCACAGAAATCCCAGGTCACAGATGCATGTAACTTCAGCTCTTGAAGATCTAATATGCTCTTCTGTCTTTCCCAAATTCTTGCACTCAGTGGTATTATACATATATGCACCCACACACATACAAATAAAAATCAAACAGCAAACAAACAACTAAGAAAATGGCTCAACAGGTAAAGGAATGTGTCATCAAATCTGACCACGTGTTTGATTTCCATAAATTGCATCACATACAAAGAGGTCCCATTTAATGTATCAGCTAAAACTATTCTTGCCTGCATATGCAGAAATATAACCACAAACTTCTGTATGGATCAAATAGGCATCTATGTGTAATAAAAATAAAAGCTCTTAGTGGTACTATATAGTAACTGAAAAAGATATGTTATTCAAAATAGTATTGCTATTATATTAATTTATCTGAAAACAGGACTTATTTTGTTTAAAATTAATGTTTTAATTTCAATGAAATATTTTAATTATCACATTGAAGAAAATCTTAGAAATTATATGCAATATTTTTGGCATCTGGTATGCTCACAACAAAAAGTCATTATGAACTAATCTCATCTAAACTATGTATAACAAAACATGCCTGAATATATACATATAATGAAAGGGAAAATTTTTAATTAGCATTAAAGCAACCAGAACAGCAGAGCTCTCTAACTCATAAGTGCAGGTCAATAGGTATGCTAGCCCAAGGTCCCAGATGATAAGTCACAAAGAATGCGGAGATAAGAGACAAAGGCCTACTGAGTGTTCCAGGGACCGGCTGGCCGTAAAAGATAGGGAGGATACACAAGGACAAATTCCTGAGAGAAGCAGGTACCGGACATGATGAAGTGAGTAATGAGCCAAGACCCCTCATCCAATTTTATGGTGTTTGCTTAATCCTCTTTGAGGCCTGCACACAATGTTCCAGGTTTGAGTTTAACCAGATGTGTTGTCAGCTCAGATAAAACATCTACCCTCAGGTTTCAAGAAAAACAGGAACCAAGGACTGTTCCCGTATGATTAAGTCTGAGCATACTCCAGATCTGCCTACGCAATTTGCTGATGTTCAAATGTTTGAAACAACCAATTGTGTGTGGCCGTGCCAAAACTTCCCACTCCCCCCGACCCTTGCCCATATAAACCCCAAACCCCTGGGCTTCTGGGTTGACCCCTCTGTCTCCTGCGTGAGATACGTGTTGACCCAGAGCTCCAATAAACTACCCCGTGTGTTTACAGCAAGACGGTCGTTTGTGTATCTTTGGGTGCACGCCATCCCGAGGCTTGAGTGAGGGTCTCCCTTTGGGGGTCTTTCAATATATCTTAATAAATTTCAATTTAATTTAAATATTCCTATATACATCTTTAAATATAATTTAACAAGTTACTGCATTAGCCATTGTGAAAAATGAGAAAATCTGTAACTTATGGGACAAGCAGATTGATATACTGTGCAAAAAAAGGGGCTAAGTGTTATCCATTTTATTATACAAGTATATATCAAAATATTTCCCTTCTATTTGTTTGGAATTATATAGTTTCACTTTCATAGATTGTGTGTTTAGAGTCTGGCAGACAGTGTTTAAGTAAGCTCAACAATAGTTCTGGTAGTTTCCTTTCTTCGGGAGGCTGGGCTGAAAATCTGGTCACAGAGCAGGGCAGGGAGGGAGCACAGGGGATGAGACAATGGGAATCTGAGTCCCTTTCTGTGAGAGAAGAGAACCTCTGACTTGTGAAAAGCCAGATAACCGAGGACATGAGCACATTTGGTTGAAATAAAGAGAGACAATTAAGAGTCAAAGAGCTAGATTTTCATGCACTAACCTTAATGGTAAAAGAAAGACAAAGACAGAGAGCTACAAAAGAGAAAATGGGAAAAATCCGAGCCCCTCCTCCTGACCTGGGGTTTTTAAACCAAGGGAAACTGAATTGCAGGAGCCACTCCAAAGACACCTCCTGGGGCTTGTCTCTAATGCACCTTTGATATATTTTTCTTCAAAGAGCCAGCTTTTGACACCTTTTGTGTGTGTGAGGGACTGTGCTTTGGTCCCTCCAAGGAACTAGCCTTTTAACATATTTGGGCCTGGTGGGTGATAAGCATAGCAGGAGGGAGCATCTTCTCTGTCTGCAGACAAATGCCCACAAGTTATATGTAAAGTGTGTTGTATTTACACTGTCTAGGGCATTTCTGTAGTTCTATAAATGCTTTCATCATTTTGTATAGTTCAAATTACCGACATCATTACAAAATCATTTTTAACCATTAAACTCTTATTTGATATGTTCCTTTGATTAAGTTCCTTCAAAGGTAAATCCATTTAAATGTTAAGGTAATTATACGGGAATAAAATAGTTTAATTTTAATTGGAGGTACTGTAGTAATTAATCAAAGTTTGAAAAATTATTCACCATTTTAATGCTTTATAAGTCAGTTGTTATGGTGGCCATGAGGACACAGTTACCATGTAACTCACACCAGAAACATTACACTATTGAATCAGGAAGCACGAGTTTCCTTGTTTAGAAGAAATTTGGAAGTTATAATCTATAAGTCAAAAAATAAATTTAGCTAATATACAGTGACGAGACCTTATGATATTCTATTCTCAGTAATCCTTTTCAGTAGGACCAAAACTATGAATTTTAAATTGGATAAGCCCTGTAGTGTTTCTCTTGGCTACATATTTTTTTCCACAGACAAGGCACAAACTTGTAAAAGTGGTTGTTATTTTTCAATGAAGATTTATTTACAGGAATACTTTTTAAGGGTCTCTCAGATGCTGGTTTGGATTATATATAGTAGATACTATCTTTTATAACATTATTAAGAATAAAACAAAAATGTTATGGTTGGGGGTCACCACAACATGAGGAATTGTCTTAAAGTTTTACAAGATTAGAAAAGTGGAGAATCACTGCTCTAACATTTCTTTGCAGGACTAAATGTCATACCCAAATCACAGTATACAAATAAACATCTGTTTATAATATCTCACACTAATCATTTATCTCAGTAATCTATTAAAGGTTTATTATATCTCTGTATACCTTAATATATTGGGAGAATTCCGTAGTTCTTACTTAAGGGACATGATCATGTTATTTCATTAAAATAATGATAATAATAATAGTAACATGGGTGTTCTGCAGGTGGTGTGGGTCCACACAGTGGGCATGGTCCATGGGGTTTGAAAGATGAGGCCCTTAATGAGTAAGATTGTGTTCCAGAGCTACACAGAAATGTCCACCCCCAAGAGCTGCCTGATTGGGAGGAAATGCTTAGCTCAACGTATTACAAATATCCAAGCCAGGATTATCCAAGATGGCATCTATCGCATGCTGTGTCTGATCCGTGGAACATCAGTGACTGTACAGCCACCAAAGGTCCATAATGAAAGATCCAAATCACACTACTGGTGTTTCCCAGAGAGAAGGAAATCCTCTCATGTAGATCGTCCATGCCATCCAGCTGCAGGACCATGGGACCACATTCAGGTGAGCCCCTAGGGACCCCGGGACTCCTGTGCAGGCACAGCCGCTGCTGCTGCTATTTGGGTTGTGGCCCACCACCGTGCCAGTCAAGGAGATGGCATTCAAGAAGTAGGTGCTGTTCCAATTGAGCCCCAACAAGGACTGCATTGCCCACGCGACTGGCTTCACACACCACCTATCATGGGCCAACGACATGCTCAGTGCTGAGAGCTGGATAGTGCAGAGGTGGGTAGTATGGGAATCAGTGAGGTGGGGCCCATGGTGTATGGAGCATGCAATGGAACCAGAGACTCAGGAGGCACAAATCAACAGAGCCACAAGTTCCCTGGTACAATGCTGTTTGTTGCTTAACACATAAAGGAAAACAAATAAGTCATTTAGAAGGAAAAGATATTCTTCATGTGTCAGTGTAAGTGTGAACTGGGATCTTTTGCAGACCTTGGATTTGATTGCTACTTCAAAGGAATCAGAATCATTGCTAACATCAACACAATGATCATATCCTCAACTTAAGATCCTATTATAATCAACTCCTAATGTTGTTTATTTTATGAGATACAATCTTATTTTAAAATAAGACCATTTTGGACAAAATAAACATCATAACTTTAACATGAAGGGGACATGATAAATAGTGAACCGTCTTTCTATAAATAGATATCAAATTAAAAATGTCTAACACAATGCTACTATTTCCTTCTAATTCTGACATACTATTTCATATTTTAAACGTTAAGTAGTCCATTTCAAGCCTAAGGATTTTTATTCCTATCAAAGACAGGTGTCTAGTTGAAAATATTTTTCACTTGATGAATTTATACAAGCTGTTTAATTTTAGAACAAATTGAGTTTGCCAGAGAAGAAATATATTGCTTTGTGTGACAGGCTGAAATTTAACTCTGATGATCCCACATGTAATTTTGATGTAATCTTGTCATAATATTGCATTAATTTGGAAGTGGAATGTATGTTGGATGCTAAGGACTGCTTAGAAAGCAGAGAGATGTTTTTAGCTAACTAGGTGTGGATTCTGTTTTGTATTGAAACTACATTTGATATGAATATCATAATTACACTCTACAGAAATGAAAAAGAATTACTGTATGCCATTATGTCAAGAATTTTGCCATGAAGGACCTTTACTTACATTTTTTAAAATTTATTTCATGATCTGCTTAACCTAGTATAAATACATCAGAGTCATATTTAAAGAGGTAAGATTTATTGCCATCAATACCCTTATGATATTGTTTAACTATTATCCAATTTTTAATAAAATTATTAAAATAAAGTAAAAATACATATATTTAGGAATAAGAGTTAGCATTTTGTGATATAATTCATTGTATTCATAAATATTGGTAGTTTATACAGTAATGTTTGCATATCTGCACAAATAATGAAATTAATTATTGAATTAGCAAATGGCAATAACACATCTTTGTCACATCACAGGATGAAACCCTTATACAAAATCCGAAAATATGCTCATGTTTTTTAAATCATCACCAAAAATACATATCCTATAGTATAATTTCCCAACTTATTTTATTCTAGGTTTTGAAATTTGAATATACTTTAATTATCTCTTCTTCAGTGTACAACTTGTTTTGCTTACAGTTATATCTCCATAGTATTCATTGAAATCAAGAAGGACATAGTGACTATTTTTAGATATTATTCTAAAGGTATTCTTATATTAGTATTGTTACATACTAACTTTTCTCTTATTGAAGACCAGATTATTCTGAATACAGTTTCTAGAAACATTTGAGCATACTAATATTGTTCACATACGTACATATCACTCATACATCCGCAATAGATTGTCATTTTCTTTTAGTACTTATTCTGATATATAGTCTCAGCAGGAAAATGTGAGCTTTCCAGATGCACCTTATCCTTTTTCAATACTCACTTTCATACCTGTTTCTGATTTGCATCATTCTGAGAATGTACTATTGTGTAACAATATGATTTTTACTTGTACACAGTTAACATTCAAGGCAATTAAGTGCAAAATGAAGCTTATAATTCCTGATGTGTTCTGACTGTTATAGCATACTTTGGTATATTCCAGTGTATTCTGGTGTAAAATACTTATTCAAGTCTCCTCATCATTTTTATCACTTTGAAAATTTTAGCAGCATGTAAGCGTAATTTATATAGTCTGGAAAATGTTTTCCTATTTCTTTGTATTGCTGACATTACTTCTTATTCAGTTGTATGTTCTTTTCATGTACTAATAATGTCTTTTTAAGAGAAAACTATTAATATAGTAAATAAATTAAGTTATATTGAACTGTATTAATTCTTTTTCCACTTAAAAAAGCATTTTATTCCTCATAAAAGAACAAGAAAGCCTTTCAAAGAAAGGAAAGGTATCTACTGTGACTTTTGCACCTATCCATTGTGAAGTAGGTTACACAAAGAACATTTTTCTTGGAGTATTTAAAAAGTTTTTTTAAATTAACATGCAAAACTGAGTTGTTGATTCTCCAACTCCCTCACTGTCATTTTGATGCTTAATATTATTCACCCTTTACTTAATAAAGCCATTCACCTAAATATTCACACCAAAACCCATGTGTCATGATGCATTTCCCCCAAATTTGAAGCAAGCTTTATTATAAACTTGTCAGGATGATGGACACTAGCCAGGTCAGAACCTGGGATTTCCAGAGATTGGTTGTGAATTACATTATTCAGAGGCTTATAAATGCAGAACTAACAAGGCTATGCACTTCCCATCATCCAGTCAAGGGCAAGCCATCAACCTGATGTAGTTCCTGCCTATGTACCTATTGAGTTTATTTTTATAAACCTATGTTTCTTTCTAAGCATAGTTATCACAGAAATAATTGAGACTCAATTATGTTATTTTAACAAGCTTCAGAGCACAAGAACTGAGCAGTTATTACTCTAATATTAACCTTCTAAACTAATTTGGCTTCCTCCCAGTGAGCATTCCAGTGATACACACACTTTGTAACTTTCCTGCTCCAGCTCTTCTCTCCTGATGCTTCCTCAACCTCTCCCATGCTCAAATCCCCTCTTCTTCTTCTAACTACTCCTTCTCTAGATGTCTAGAAGTCCAGTCCTTTTCTCTTCCTTGCTAAGGGATTATCTGTAAATTGTTTTTTTGGCATACTGATGGACAATTGAGGAGCAGTGTTTACACAATACTGAGACAGGAAATTCTCAGAATAAGGATTGGAACTAGATATGGGTGCACAGAAATCAGTATTTGAATTACACAATAACTTTTTGCTTACATCTTCCTCCTGACGACCTGTTATCCAGCAGCATCTGGGGCAATCTGTCTCGCCCTCCCATCAGCAGGAACAATGCAGACACCAGGATCCTTCCCAATCTCTGTGTGTGCGTGTGTGTGTGTGTGTGTGTGTGTGTGTGTGTGTGTGTGTGTCTGTCTGTCTGTGTCTGTGTCTGTGTCTGTGTGTCTCTCTCTCTCTCTCTCTCTGTGTTTGTGTGTGTGTGTTTGTGTGTGTGTGATTTGTTTTTTGAGACAGGCTTTGTCTGTGTAACCTTGGCTGTCCTGGACTCACTTTATAAACCAGACTGACTTCAAAATCACAGCATTTGTCCTGCCTCTGCTTCCCCGAGTGCTGGGATTAAAGGTTTGAAGAGATTTTTTTTTTTAGTTATTCACGTTACATCCCAATCATAGCCCCCTTCTTCATTTCTTCCCCATCATGATCCCTCTACTCCTTCACTCCCTCTTTCTTCCCTGTATCCTCTCTCCCTTGCCCCTCAGAAAATTGGAGTCCCCCTAATTAATTCAACCCTGGGACATCTAGTCATATTAGGATTGAGCACTTCCTTTTTCATTATCCTGGCAAGAAAGTCTCACCAGGAAAAAAACATGCAATAGAGACCATGTCAGAGACAACTCCAGCTCTTCTTTCTAGGGGATCTATATAGAGAAGAAGCTGCCCATTGGGTACATAAATGGAAGGAGTCTAGGTCCAGTCCATGCATGTTCCTTGGTTGATGCTTCAGTCTCTGCAATGCTGCTGGGGCCAGGTTAGTTGGCACTATTGGTCTTCTTGTAGAGCTCCTGTCCACCTAGCTACTTTCACCTTCATCCTAGTCTTACACTGGTTCCCTAACTTTCATTCAATATTTAGCTGTGAGCCTCAGCTTCTATTTAAATCCACTGCAGGGTACAACGTCTCAGAGGACAGATATCTGAGGCTCCCATCTGCAATAATACCAGAGTCTCCTTAATAGTTAGTATCAGGGCTTGGCTCTTTCCCACAGAGGTAGGTCTAGCACGAGCATTCCTTAAATTTCTATTGTATCTTTATGTCTGGATATCTTGTAGGTAGGGTAAGTTTTGGGTCAAAGTTTTTATTGATATATTGGTGTTCTGCTCCCTCCACTTAGAGTCCTGTTTGGATAGAAGGTAGCCTCTTCAGGCTCCATGACCTCTGCTACTATGGATCTCATCTAGAGTCACCACCATATCTTCTCAGATGCCTACCCTTTGTAGGTCTCCAGCTTGTCTCAGAGGTGTGTCACAGTTTGTCTTCTCTCTGCAAACCCTCTGTCCTCTCCCATGTCTGATCCTCACCCTCATTTCAGCCAGCATTCTCTGTTTCATTAAAAAAAAATGTTCTTTTTTCCATTCTTTGATTTACTATAATTTATTCACTTTACAACCCAATTGTCATACCTTTGTTCATATCTCCCAGTTCCCACTATCCCTCCCTATTCTGCTCTATTCCCTTCTCTGAGACTCCTCATTGGGGGTGAGGAGGGTGCCCTCCTCCCAGAGCTTCTGACAACAGCCAGTCAGGTTTCATCAGCATAGCCAGTATCTCATTCCTCTGTGTGTCTACAGAGTCTCCCCTCCAAGGGGAAGTGATTAAATTGCAGGCACCAGAGTTCATGTCTGAGGCAGTCTCACTGCCCCCTACCAACCATCCAACCATGTAGAATGAGCTGTACATTTTCTATATCTGAACAGGAGAGTCTAGGATCACTGCATGCATTGTTGTTGGTTGGTGCAACACTTTGTGCAGGCCGCCCTGGGTCTAGATCCATTGGCCTTGTTGGTTTCCTGATGTGGCTCCTGACCCTTCTGGGTCCTTCCATCCCTCCCCTACTCCTCCATACGACTATCAGCACGCAGCCCAGAGTCTGACTGTGAGTTCTAGCATCTTTCCAGAACCCACATTGGGTGTATTCTCTTAGAGGACGTCTATGTTGGACTAACAATACTCATAAGTGAGCGTATACCATGTGTGTCTTTCTGTGTCTGGGTTACTTCACTCAGGATTTCTTTCTGACTTCCATCCACTTGCCTGCAAATTTCAAGATTACCTGGTTTCTAATAGCTGAGCAGTATTCGATTGTGTAAATGAGACACTATTTATTTTTAATTTAATTTTATTAATTTATTCAGATTACATCTCAATTGTTATCCCATCACTTGTATCCTCCTGTTCCTTCCTCCTTCCTGCTTTCACCCTACTCTCCTCCCCTACATCTATGAACAAGGAGGTCCTCCTACCCCATTATATGTTCATAGGCTCTCAAGTTTCATCTTGGTAGCCTGCTTATTCTTTCGCTGAGTGCCACCAAACCTCCTCACCAAGGAGAAGTGGTCAAATATGGGGCACCAGAGTTCATTATTTCTTTAATCATTCTGTGGTTTAAAAAAAACTATTCATAAGACAGCCATGATGGTACACATCTGTTATCCCAACACTCTGCCAAGGCAGAGGCAGGTCTCTGTGAGTTTGAGGCTAGTATGGTCTACAAAGTGAATCCAGGTCAGCCAAGGCTTCATAGAGAATCCCTCTCATAAAACAAAATAAAAAACCACTATTCTTTAATAAATTAGAAAAATCAATACAAATACACAAATTTTCAATCTTGTCTACACCTCTATGTAAGCCAATAAGTGATCACTTCCTTTAAATCCTCGCATGTGCCCATCCCTGCACTCTTTCAAGCTCATAGCCTCAACATGAAATCAGAATTTAAATATACCCAATAGAATCCTACGTACATATAAAGTTAAATGCAATAATGAAATCTGCAAATAAGTCAATTGAATTGGAAAATACTATACTAAGTAAGACAATCCAGACCTAGATAAACAAATATTGCACAAGAATGCTCAGATTTGAGTGTATAATCTTAAGTGACCACAAAAGCCAGGAAAAATAAAAGCATTTTATAAGTTTGTGTGGTGTGTGTTTCTATATGCGTGTGTGTGTGTTAAATATCTACTGCTTTCCCTGATAAGGAGCTATAGATCATCTAAAAATTACAGCACCCACTATGGGAAACATCTTTATAAATTGTTGGTCAGTGCGTTCTAAGAGACTCCAGAGAATATATAGGCTATTGGCTCTGTCCTTGGTTGCCTCCCAGAATTTTAATGTTAGACACTATTGCTGAAACATCAGACACAAGAGTTAGAGGACGCTGACAGAACTGATCTGTAAGCTTCCTCTAAAGGACTAGCAATCAGAACTCATAGTATCTGAAATTGCTGTATGATGCTTGTGAAGAAAATAAAAAGCCAACAGTCGTACATATCTATATAGCTATGAACATTAATAATGATAAATTAGGCAAGTCATCCTTACAGATGCAAGAGTAGCATTTTTATCTTGGGTATAATTAGCAGCTATCTCAGTTGACTTAAGGGTCACTGAATACAAGAGAATTCAGGCGTGATATTCAAAACCAAGCCCAGAGAATCAGATATAAGTCATAAGTATTGTTTTTCACCTTAATAAAAGAAGGTTCCTTTTGTAATAAATGGACAAAAATTCATAATGGTCACATTCTTTTGTGGTATGGTAGTTAAAAATAGAGTAGTATAGAAATAAATAATTCCATCAAGTATACTTTAGATGCTGTGTAACCACAAGATAGTTTGCTAAATAGTTTGGGATTGTTTATTTATACATAATTACAAAAGCAGCTTGTTGACACGTACAAAAATTATTTTACATTTTAGTATCCTAATCTCCTTAGTACTAATAAGCATTATTTCTTAATATAGTTTTGTGTGTGAATGCTCAACTACTTTCTGATTATTGTTTCTAATGAAAATTCTTCTAAAAAAACAGTGCAACATTTGTGTCATCCATGAAGTTTAGAGTAATTTAGAGTTAATACTAATAATTGTTAACTTGAGGTTTCATGATGTAATCACCAACCACAGAACTCTGAAAATTTTTAAAAATTTAAAAGGAAATGTCAAATATCATTAACATTTTTGAAATATGAAAATCAACCAAGATGAAAATTGCTCATTATTCAATTTTTAGAAGAGAAATACCTCAAGGGAAATATAAGCCATCTTCAATTATGATAGAGATGGAAAACTAGCATTCAAGCCTCATCATAACATTGGAGCCTCATCTTCAGCTTTCTGGCCTAATATCTCTGCCATACTTGTTCATATTGCAGGATCTATTGAGGACTTGCTTACCCTGACTTGGCACAGTGCAGCCATTGACTCTGCCTGCATCTAAGTTGGCCATTTTAGGCAGATTCTGTTTATGGCAAGAACGAAGACATTTTGCCCAGTGGCTATTTTGCCACCTCTGAAACCATGTTCATAAGGAGGTTCTTTCTTGTTCATTATCTTCTTTGAGGTTGGTTGGATGTTGTCAGGAGTTAACTTGACTTGTTGTCAAAGAAATTTAGGATTGTAAGAACAACATTAAATGCCATATTCTGTGTGTCTCTGAGGCTTTTGAAGACCTTATTCCACTATTTTACCTCATATATCGATAGAGTCATATCTATCTGTTAGACTTAGGATATATATTCTTGTGTTAAAATCTGCCAAGTCTTTGACATGCCCATGTTTTGTATCAATATACTAAATTCTATAGCAATGACTTAGACATAAACTTCATTATAAGTAATAATTAAGGCCTTGAGTTAAGGAGTAGGTTCAAATATCTAGCTTTTGTTCTATCGTCCCTTTATGTTCCTAAATCTCCCTTTCTTTCTTTTCAGCTCCCATCTCCTTGCCTAACATATGCAAGATAAAGGCAAAGAGAGACATTCCTGTGTTTCCCCTGATTTTTTCTCTGTATAAGACCAATAATGAATTATGATCACCTCCCGATGAGAATAAGCATTTGTAGATCAAGCGGGCAAACAGCAACCTATACAAGCACACCCCCCCTTTCTTTTAGGAAATGGGGCATCGTTCTCTTAAGGTTTCTTCAGGTTGAATCGGGGAGAATAATACCTTAGAATGGGCCCAAAAAATTGGAGAGAATGATTAAGCAATCTAGTGATTGCATTTGTGGTTCAGTTTCTAAATGTTGAGAGATTCCAGGCTTAGTAGGGGAATGAAATGGTGGTCTCAATTGGATCATAAGTTTTCTACAATGTTGTCCAGGAAGCTGTCCAAATCTGATGGCTAAAAGCAACAGAATCATCTGGGGTTGGAACTAGGAGGATGCAGGATGTCAGTGTCTATCATGCTAGGAGGAATAATTTCTATCAGGTCTGATCCAGGTGGTTATTTTGTTCTCAAAACATAATATCTCACAAGCATTATACAGTTATATCATTATAACTGTATGAGGTGTGTGGGATGCAAAGAACAATTAAAGCTACTTTTCTGGTCATTGCATGGGTCGACATAAGGCATTTGCAAATCTTTCTTCTTGCCTTACTAGTAGTGTCCTCTAATAGTAAGTCACAGAGAATCTTTGGTCAACGTAAGGCCTCTCTAGACCTTAACATTTATATCTCTGGCAGTATCAGAACTATTCCCATGTAGTGGGATTATGAATATGAATTACTTGCTTGTTCTGTAGTTAGAGTTCTTTACATCTAAATTGTAGCCCCCTCCCTCAGCCCCTCCTGATCCCACCCCCTCCCTCATCTACCTCCAATCCCACCCCTTCTCTCATACCCTTTCCCTCGCTCTCCTAGTCCTTAGATAGGGGAGCTCTCCTCCCTTAACATCTGATCTTAGTTTATCTAGTATCCCCTGTACCATATATGACCTCTTCCTCTGTGGCCTGATTGGGCCACCCTACACTCTCGGACTCTATCCAGTGTCCAGCTTTAAGTCTCTGTAACTGTCCCTATATCCTGCTGGGTGAAGTCTCTCCTAGGATGTCTATGTTGGGTTAAAATCCACATATGAGTGAATAAATACCATGCATGCCTTTTTGGGTATGGGTTATCTCGCTTAGGATGATCATTTCTAATTCTATGCATTTGCCAGCAAAACTCAAGATTTCCTTGTTCTTAATAACTGAATGTTCCACACAGTATTCCCTTGTGTAGATGTACCACAGCTTTTTTATCCATTCTTCAACTGAGGGACATCTCAGTTGTTTACAGGTTCTGGCTACTACAAATAAGGCTGCTATGAGCATAATTGCACAAATGTTTTTATTGCATGGTGGGACATCCCAGTTGGGTCTTGGGGTAGAGCTATTCCTAATTTTCTGAGAAAGTGCCATATTCCTTTCCAGAGTGTTTGAACAAGTTTGCACTCCCACTAGCAATGGAGAAGTGTCGCCCTTTTGCCACATCCTCTCCAACATGCGTTGTCATTCGAGTTATTGATTTTTGCTAATTGGATAGGTTTAAGATGGAATCTCAAGGTGGTTTTGATTTGCATTTCCTTGATGAGTATGGATATTGAGCATTTCTTTAAGTGTTTCTCAGCCAATTGATATTCCTCTTTTGAGAATTTTCTGTTTAGTTCTGTACCCCATTATTTAATTGGACTGTTTGGTTTGGTAGTGTTTAACTTCTTGAGTTCTTTTATACTTTAGATATCAGCCCTTTGTCAGATGTAGGCTTGGTAAAGATTTCTTCCAAATCTGTGGGCTGTTGCTTTGTTCTGCTGACAGTGTCTTCTGCCTTGCCTTTTTTTCCTAAAGGTCTTTCAATTGCTTGGTTAGATTTACACGCAGATATTTTATATTGTTTGAGGCATTGAGAAGGGAATGGTTTCCCTAATTTCTTTTTCTGCCCTTTTGTCATCTGTATACAGGAGGGCTACTGACTTTTTCATGTTAATATTATATCCTGCCACTTTGCCAAAGCAGTTTATCAACTATATGAGTTCTTTGGTTGACTTTTGGGGATCATTGGTATATATTATCATATCATCTGCAAATAGTGAAATTTTAACTTCTTCCTTTCCTATATGTATACCCTTGATCTCCTTTAGCTGTTTCATTGCTCTAGATAGGACTTCAAGTACTACATTGGAGAGCAAGCGAGAGAGTGGTTAGCTTTGTCATGTCCCTTAATTCAGTGGGTGATTTAAGTTTCTCACCAGTTAGCTTGATGTTGGCTATAGGTTTTCTATTTATTGCCTTTACTATGTTTAGGTATGGGCCTTGTATTCCTGATCTCTCTAAGACTTTTAACTTGAAAAAGTGTTGAATTTCATCTAATTCTTTTTCCACATCTAAATAGATGATCGTGTGATTCTTTTCCTTCAGTTTGTTTATATGATTAATTACATTGATGGATTTCCTTATATTGAACCACACCTGCATGCCTGGTATGAAACCAATTGGTCATGATGGATGAGATTTTTTATGTGATCTTGTATGTGGTTTGTGAGAAATTTATTGAGTATTTTTGTGTCTATGTTCATAAGGGAGATTGGTCTAAATTTCTTCTTCTTTGGTGTGTCTTTGTGTGTCTTATGTAATAAGGTGATTGTGGCTTCATAGAATGAGTTTGGTAGAGTTCCTCCTGTTTCTATTTTGTGGAATAGATTGAGGAGTATTGGTATAAATTCTTTTTTGAAGGTTTGGTAGAATTCTCTGCTGAATCCACCTGGCTCAGTGCACTTTTTGTTTGGTAGACTTTGATGACTGCTTCTATTCCCTTAGGGGATATAAGACAGTTTAATTTGTTTTGCTTGATCTTGATTCAACTTTGCAAAGTGGAATTTATCAAAGAAATTTTCCATATCCTATAGATTTTTCAAATTTTGTGGCACGTAGGCTTTTGAAGTAAGACCCAATGATTCTTTGGATTTCCTTGATATCTGTTGTAATTTCTCCCTTTTCATTTCTGATTTTCTTAATTTGCGTACTCTCCCTTTGCATTTTAGTGAGTTTGGCTAAGGGTTTGTCCATCTTATTGATTTTCTCAAAGAACCAGCTCTTGGTTTCATTGTTTTATTTATTAATTTATTCTTGTTACATCTCAATGGTTATCCCATCCCTTGTATCTTCACATTCTTCCCTCTCCCACTTTCCCCTTATTCTCCTCCCCTATGACTGTTCCTAAGGGGGATTACCTCCCCCTGTATATGCTCATAGGGTATCAAGTATCTTCGTGGTAACCTGCTGTCCTTCCTCTGAGTGCCACCAGGTCTCCCCCTCCAGGGGACACGGTCAAATGTGAGGCACCAGAGTATGTGAGAAAGTCATATTCCACTCTCCACTCAACTGTGGAGAATGTTCTGACCATCGGCTAGATCTGGGTAGGGGGTTTAAAATGTATAGCCTGTATTGTCCTTGGCTGGTGCCTTAGTTTGAGTGGGAACCCTGGGCCGAAATCTGCCTATCATAATAATCTACTTGTAGGTTTCTAGGACTCTCTGGATCCTTCTACTTTGCTATTCTCCCATGCTTCTCTCATCTTGAGTGTCGATAGGATGTCCTCCCCTCTGTCCCAGTTTCCTGGTAAGTGAAGGCTTTCATGGGACATAACCCTTGGGCTAATATGCAGATATAAGTGAGTATATACCATTTGACTCTTTCTGCTTCTGGGTTAACTCACTCATTATGATCATTTCTAGCTCAATTCATTTATCCACAAATTTCAGGAATTCCCTGTTTTTAATAGCTGAATAGTATTCCATAGTGTATATGTACCACAGTTTCTTTATCCATTCTTCTATTGAGGGACACTTAGGCTGTTTCCATGTTCTGGCTATTATGAATAAGGCTGCTATGACCATGGTGAAGCAAATTTTCTTGTTGTGTGCTGGAGCATCTTCTGGGTATATTCCAAGGAGTGGAATATCTGTGTCTTGAGGAAGCCTATTCCCAGTTATCTGAGATAGCACCAGATAGATTTCCAAAGTGGCTGTACTAGTTTGCTTTCCCACCAGCAATGAAGGAGTGTTACTCTCTCTCCACATCCTCGACAGCATGTGTTTTTGCTTGAGTTTTTTATTTTAGCCATTCTGATGGGTGTAAGATGAAATCTCAGAGTTGTTTTGATTTGCATTTCCCTGATGACTAAGGACGTTGAGTATTTCTTTAAGTGTTTCTCATCCATTTGATATTCTTCTGTTGAGAATTCTCTGTTTAGTTCCAAGCCCCATTTCTCAATTGGGTTATTTGGTTTGGTGGTGATTAATTTCTTGAGTTCTTTATATATTTTGGATATTAGACCTTTGTCAGATGTAGGGTTGGTGAAGATCTTTTCCCAGTCTGTAGGCTGTCACTTTGTTCTCTTGACAGTGTCTCCTGCCTTACAGAAGCTTCTCAGCCTCATGAGGTCCCATTTATTAATTGTTGGCATTAAGGCCTGGACTGTTGGTGTTCTGTTCAGGAAGTTGTCTCCTGTGCCAATGTCTTTCAGGCTCTTCCCCACTTTTTCTTCTAAGTGACTTAGTGTCTCTGCTTTTATGTTGAGGTCTTTAATCCACTAGGATTTGAGTTTTGTGCAAGGTGACAAATATGGGTCCAGTTGCATTTTATTTACACATAGACATCCAATTAGACCAGCACCATTTGTTGAAGATGCTATCCTTTTTCCATTGAATGGATTTGGCTTTTTTTGTCGAAAATCAAGTGATCATATGTGTGTGGATTCATATCTGGGTCTTTGATTCGATTCCACGGATCAACCAGCCTGTTGCTGTGCCAGTACCATGCTGTTTTAATTACTATTGCTTTATAGTACAGTTTGAGATCAGGTATGGAGATTCCTACGGAGCACCTTTTATTGTACAAGATTGTTCTAGCTATTCTGGGATTTTTTGTTTTTCCATATGAAGTTCAGAATTGAACTTTCAATGTCTTTAAAAAATTATATAGGCATTTTGATAGGGATTGCATTGAATCTGTAGATTGCTTTTGGTAGGATGGCCATTTTTACTATGTTAGGTCTCCCGATCCATGTGCAAGAAAAACCATTCTATCTTCTCATGTCATCTTCAATCTCTTTCTTCAGAGTTTTGAAAATTTTTTTCAAACAAATCCTTCACTTGCTTAGTTAGAGTAACACCTAAGTATTTTATATTGCTTGTGGCTAATATGAACGGTGTGGTTTTTAAAATTTCTTCCTCTGCAACCTTGTCATTTGTGTATAGGAAGGCTACAGACTTTTTTGAGTTAATTTTGTATCCAGCCAATTTGCTGAAGGTGTCTATCAGCTGTAGGAGTTCTCTGGTGGAATTTTGAGGGTCACTTATGTACATTATCATATTATCTGCAAATAGAGATAATTTGACTTCCTCCTTTCCTATTTGGATACCCTTGATCTCCTTTTGTTGTCTTATTTCTCTGGCTAGATCTTCGAGTACTATATTGAAGAGATATGGAGAGAGTGGGCAGCCTTGCCTAGTTCCAAATTAGAGGAATTTCCTTGAGTATCTCACCATTTACTTTGATTTTGGCTATTGGCTTGCTGTATATAGCCTTTATTATGTTGAGGAAAGTGCCTTGTATCCCCAATCTCTCTAAAACTTTAAACATGAATGGGTGTTAGTTTTTATCAAATGCTTACTCTGCATCTAAAGAGATGGTCATATGGTATGTTATTTTCAGTTTGTTTATATGGTGGATTACATACATGGTTTTCCATATATAAAACCATCCCTGCATGCCTGGAATAAAGCCTACTTGGTCCTGATGAATGGTATCTTTGATGTGTTCTTGTATTCATTTTGCAAGTATTTAATTTAATATTTTTTAATCACTGTTCATAAGAGAAATTGGTCTGAAATTCTCTTTCTTTGTTGAGTCTTTGTGAGGTTTAGGTATCAATGAGACTGTGGCGTCATAGAATAAATTTGGTCAAGTTCCATCCATTTCTATCTTTTGGAGTAGCTTGAAGAGTATTGGTATTAGCTCTCCCTTGAAAGTCTGGTAGAATTCTGCACTGAAACCATATGGCCCTGGGCTTTTTTTGGTTAGGAGACTGTCAATGATTGCTTCTATTTCTGTAGAGGAAATGGGACTATTTAGCTTGTTTATCTGTTCTGAACTAAACTTTGACAAGTGAAATTGATCAAGAAAATCATCTGTTTTCCTTAGACTTTCAAATTTTGTGGCATATATGTCTTCAAAGTAAGGTCTTATGATTCTCTGTGTTTCTACAGTGTCTGTTGTTATGTCTCCCTTTTCATCTGATTTTGTTGAGTTCAATACAGTCTCTCTGCCTTTTAGTTAGTTTGGCTAACGGTCTGTCTATCTTGTTGATTTTCTCAAAGAACCAGCTCTTGGTTTTGTTGAGTCTTTGGACTGTTTTCTTAGTTTCTAATTTGTTAATTTCACCCCTGAGTTTGATTATTTCCAGAAGTCTACTCCTTTTTAGTGTTTCTGCTTCTTTTTTTCTAGGGCTTCCAGTTGTGTCATTAAGATGCTTATGTGCAATGTTTCCAATTTCTTTTTCATGGCACTTAGTGCTATGAATTTTCCTCTTAGCACTGCTTTCAATGTATCCCACAAATTTGGGTATGCTGTTCCTTCATTTTCATTGAATTTCAGAAACTCCTTGATTACTTTCTTTATTTCTTCCCTGACCTAGCTGTCATTTAGCAGAGAGTTGTTTAGTTTCCACGTACGTGGAGGCTTTTTGTTATTTTTTTGTTGTTGTTGAATTGCAGCCTAAGAGAATGGTGATATGATAGGATACAAGGTATTATTTCAGTCGTCTTGTATCTATTGAGGCTTGCTTTGTGACCTACAATGTGATCAATTTTGAAGAAAGTTCCATGGGGTGCAGAGAAGAAGGTATATTCTTTCTTGTTTGGGTGAAAGGTTCTATAGATACCTGTTAGATCCATTTAACCCATGGCATTGGTTAATGATGTTTTTTCTCAGCTTAGTTTCTGTTTCAATGATTTATCCTTCATTGAGAGTTGGGTGTTGACGTCTCCCACTATTATTGTACTGAGGATAATGTGTGGTTTAAGCCTTTTTAGCAGATCTTTTACAAATGTGGGTGCCCTTGTATTGGGAGCATAGATGTTCAGAATTGTGATGTCATCTTGGTTGACTTTACCTTTGATGAGTATGAAGTGTCCATCCTCATCCCTTTTGATTAATTTTGGTTGAAAGTCTATTTTGTTCGATATTAAATTGGCTATGCCTGCTTGCTTCTTGTGACCATGTGCTTGGAATATTTTTTCCAACCTTTTACCCTGAGGTAATGCCTATCGTTATGGGTGATATGTGTTTCCTGAATGCAGAAGAATATTGGATCTTGTTTATGCACCCATTCAGTTAGTCTGTGTCTTTTTATTGGAGAATTGAGACCATTGATGTTGAGAGATATTAATGACCAGTGAATGTTAAGAGTCTTAATTTTGATGTTGGTTCCAGTCCAGTATTTGTGTAGTAGCATTTTTGCCATGGTATAGTTATCTATTTCCTGAGTAGTTTTGGTTGTAGCTTGACCCTTTGGGATGGAGTTTTCCTTTTAGTACCTTCTGAAAAGCTGGATTTGTGGATAGGTACTGTTTGAAATATTTTTTGTCATGGAATATTTTGTTTTCTCCATCAATGATTATTGATAGTTTTTCTGGGTAAGTATTCTGGCCTGGCATCTGTGGTCTCTTAGCATTTGCAGGATCTCTGTCTAGGCCCTTCTGGCTTTTATGGTCTCTGCTGAGAAGTTGGGTGTAATTCTCATAGGTTTGCCATTAACTGTTATTTCTCCCTTTTCCCTTGCAGCTTTTAATATTTTTCTTTGTTCTGTATGTTTTGTGTTTTGATTATTATGTGACGGGCAGTTTTTCTTTTCTGGTCAATTCTATTTGGTATTCTGTATGCCTCTTCATCCTCAGAAGAAGAAGAAGATATATCAGAGGCAATCTAAGATGGGACCAAAGATTTTACACATTGCTCTTCCTGCACTTCATTCAGGGCACGTTCCATACCTCCTAGCTGCTCTCTTATTTTCTCATTTTCATTTCTAAGTGCATCTCTAACGAGACGCCATAGTGAAAAGGTAGTGATAGTAACACTGTTAGACCCTTCCTTTTGTGAAATCCTCTGGAGGTCAGACTTCACCTGATCCCAATCTTGGATACTTAGCTCTCCTCATACCATAAACCAAGGGCTACTCAACTCCATTGTTTTTATAACATCTTTAACAGTCTCATGCTTAATCCTGGTGCCTTAATCCTCTAAAAATCTCACTAGTTGATCCCCCAAAATGGTTGAAGAATTTGTGGCACCCCTTTCCAATACACCATTTCCTACCTCCATGAGGCACTGGCCAGCTTCCCTAGGCAATCTGTCAGCTTCCTCCCTTCTTTCCCTGATATCGGTGGAACCTCCATTTGTGGTACCTACGCCACCATGGTACAGAGTCAAGGGTGAGGGGCCGTGGATTTAAAACACAATAAAACAATGGGTCCTTCATGCTAATAGATCAACGGCCATCATTCAGTGTCCAAAGAGCCTTGTTATAGGCACTGATGCAGGAATGCCATTTGCAGGTGAAATCCCTAAAGAGGTGATTTTGCACACAAGGGAAAGTCGAAAGGAAGGGAGGGGTGTGCCCTCAGAACAGTAACCATGACTAGGTAACCATAATAAGCACATACCCAGAAGCTGCTAAAAATAGGACCTGCAGCAGCAAGAGAGGCAGGCAGCCCAGTCGTGTCTGGTTCCCACAGTGCCTTGTATCCCTGATCTCTCTAAGACTTTTAACATGAAAGGGTGTCAGTTTTTGTCGAATGCTTTTTCTGCATCTAAAGATATGATCATGTGATTCTTTTCCTTCAGTTTGTTTATATGATTAATTACTTTGATGTATTTCCTTAATATTGAACCACCTCTTCATGCCTGGTATGAAACCTAATTTGTCCTGAAGGAAGAGATTTCTAATGTGACCTTGGATTCGGTTTGTCAGAATTTTAATGAGTATTTTTGCATCTATATTCATAAGGGAGATTGGTCTAAAATTTTCTTTCTTTGTTGGGTCTTTGTGTGGCTTAGGTGTTAAGGTGGTTGTGTTTTCATAGAATGAGTTTGGTATTGTTCCTTTTGTTTCTATTTTGTGGAATAGTTTGAGGAATATTGGTATTAGTTCTTCTTTGAAGGTTTGGTAGAATTCTCTGCTGAATCTGTCTGTCCCAGTGCCAACTTTAGTTGGGAGACTTTTGATGACTGCTTCTATTTCCTTAGTGTATATAGGACTGTTTAATTTGTTTGCCTGATTTTGATTCAATTTATCAAGGTAAGTGGAATTTATCAAGGTAATTGTCCTTATTCTTTAGTTTTTTCAAATTTTGTGGCATGTAGGCTTTTGAAGTAAGAGCTAATGATTCTTTGGATTCCCTCAGTATCCATTTTTATTTCTCCCTTTTCATTTCTGATTTTGATAATTTGTGTACTCTCCCTTTGCCTTTTAGTGAGTTTTGCTAAGGGTTTGTCTATCTTGTTGATTTTCTCAAAGAACCAGCTCTTGGTTTCACTGATTTTTTAAAATTGTTTTCTTTGTTTTTAACTTATTGATTCCAGTGCTGAGTTTGATTATTTACAGTCATCTACTCTGCTTCTTTTTTTTTTCCTAGAGTTTTCAGGTGTTTCATTAAGTTGCTTATATGTGATATATCCAGTTTCTTTGTGAAGGCACCTAATGCTATGACTTTTCCTCTTAGCAATTCTTTCATTGTGTCCCAAAAGTTTGGATATGTTGTACCTTCAATTTCATTGAACTTTAGGAAGTCTTTGATCACTTTCTTTATTTCATCCCTGACCCAGTTGTCATTGAGTTCACTTTCCATATATTTTCTATAAATTTTTTGTATCAATTGAGGCTTGTTTTGTGACCAATTATATTGTCTATTTTGGAGACAGTTCCATGTGGCACAGAGAAGAAAGTACATCCTTTTCTACTTGGTAAAAATCTCTGTGAATGTCTGTTACTTCCATTTGATTCATGACCTCTATTAGCTTGATTATTTCTCTAATTTCTTCCTTGAGGATCTGTCCATTGGTGATAGTGCGCTGTTGAGGTCTCCCACTATTATTGGGTTGGAATCAATCAGTGATTTAAACTTTAAAATGCAGGTGCCATAATATTTGGGGCATAGATATTTAGGAAAAATCCTCTTGGTGGATTTTTCCTTTGAGTAGGACAAAATATCCTTCTTGACCTTTCTTGATCAATTTTAATTGAAAGTCTATTTTATCAGATATTAAAATGGCTATTCTCACTTGCTTCCTGAGATCATTTGCTTGAAAAATTTTTTCCAGCCCTTTACTCTCAGGTAATGTCTATCATTTGTTGATGAGATGTGTTTCTTGAATGGAACATATTGATGCATCTTGTTTTTGCATGCATTTTGTTAACACTGTGGCTTTTTACTGTTTAGTTGAGGCCATTGATGTTGAAAGATATTATTGACCAATGTTTGTTGGATCCTTCTATTGTGGAATTAGTGGTGATTATGTGTGGCAGTGTTTGTTTTGGTTTTGCTGATGTGTGATTATTTGTATGTTGCAATTTCTTGGGTGGGCTGACCTTGTTGTGATGATGTTTTCTTTCTACTATTTTCTGTATGTCTGTGCTGGAGTTTTGATACTGTTTAAAAATTGGTTTTGTCATGATATATCTTGATTTCTCCATCTATTTTGATTTAAAATTTTGCTGGATACAGTAGCCTGGGTTTGCATCTGTGGTCTCTGAGAGTCTGCATAACCTCAATCCAGGCTTTTCTGGCTTTCATACTCTCTATTGAAATGTCAGGTGTAATTCTGATGGGGCTACCGCTATATATTATTTTGCCTTTCTCTCTTGCAGCCTTTCGTATCTTTTAATTATTCAGCAGAATTAGTGTTCTGATTATGGGCCAGGAGGAATTTCTTTTCTGGTTTAGAGTATTTGGTGTTCTGTGTGCCTTTTGTATGTTCAAGGGTATCTCTTTCTGTAGATTGGGGAAGTTTTCTTCTATGATTTTCTTGAAGACATTTTCTGATCCTTAGGACTTTGTATCCTCATTTTCATCTACTATAATCCTGAGGTTATGCCTTCTCATGGTGTCCTTGATTTCTTGGATGCTTTGTATCGCCAATTTTTCTGTTTTGAAATTTTTTTTGAAAGATATATCAATTTCTTCTATTGTATCTTCAGCACCTGAGATTCTTTCTTCCATGTGTTAGATTCTGTTTGCTATACTTGTTTGTTGGATTCCTGCTTCCTTTTTTAAGTGTTCCATTTCACTGTTTTTCTCCATTTGTGATTTTATAAATATTGTCTAATTCTGTTTTCATGTCTCAAACTGTTTTATTTATTTCCTTCACCTGTTTGCTTGTGGCTTCTTGTTTCTCCTCGATGATTTCTATTCGCGTGTTTGTATTATCCTGAAATTCATGGAAGCATCTATTCATTTACTTTTTATAGTTCTCAAATAGCTGTATAAGCATGGTTTTGAGGTCATTTTCCTGTGACAGCTATAAAAGGGATCTATTGGTTTCTGGGCTTTCTGGTGGAGCCATAATATCTTGATTTTTGTTATTAGACCTCTTTTTCTTTCCTTTAGGCATCTGCTTAGAAGGCTTGGGCTTTCCAAGCTGGTGGTCTCAGGGATGAGTACCTTTGATAGGAAGCTGTTTTCTATACTGGCTTCTCAGACTCAGCCTTCCTGTATCTATATTGTTTTAAGCTCTGCCACCTAGATTCCAAGGTTTTATAGCACTCCTCTGGCTGCTTGTCTCCTCTGAGGGATTTACCACACAATGAATCTGTGATTTGAATGTCAGATGCTGTGTGACTTCTGTTTTGTTAATCTTTTGCTCTGTAGACAGGCCACTCCACTTTGGTGCACTGATTCAGCCAGCAGAATGACCTTCCCTTTCTCCCTGCTGGTTGTAGCCTTTCACTGAAACAAGGCTCTGGACCACTCTCTGTCACCCACTGCCATTGCTCATGTGGCTTGCCACTTCCCGCTGCTGATTGCAACAATACCCAGTACCCCCCTCCCCCACCAATCACCATCTGTGGCCTACCTCAGCAAGTGCCACTGGTGTTGTTTGCACCACAGCTGCCACTACTATCGCTGTCACTGTGCTATATCTGTCACCGCAGCTGCCACTGCCACTATCGTGGATGCTCTGCTCCCCAGGGTCTGTGCTTTTTTCCCGTGTTTGGGTTGCACAAGATTGTCCCTAGTTTGTTCTTGGTGCACTATGGTTTCTGCAGCTATAGTGGGGTGGGGAGCTTGGTGTTCGGGCTAAAGAAATAAGTCCGTATTTCTGCCTTGACTTCTCTGGCATTTAAACAAGGTCCACACTGCTTGCTGCCATCTTGGAATCCTTAACACATTTATTTTGTAACCTACAAATTGTAAACTTGTTGTCCATAGTGAAAAAAAGATAAAATTATATTAAATTGTATTATTTGTGTTGAAGAAATAAGAAAGGACTTACATGACTGGTTTGTGTGATTTTTTTTTTTCGATTATTTCTTGTATTAAATAGAAGGTAAAAAGAGAAAATGTGTGGAGTACATGTGTGTGTTAATAAATAATTTTATAAATAAATGTATTTATCAAGTCTTAAAAAGAGATTGTGAATTGCTCAGACTCATTCACAGAATCAAAATCCAAAACAAAGTCAATTAAAATAATAAAAAAAAACAAAATCCAAAACAAAAGACACAGAGCAACCTCTACACTTATGCTTCAATGAAATCACAGAAAAAAAGTGCCAGAAAACTGTAAAAACGGAATGACAAGGACTTCTATTTTGATAAAGAATCTTCTAAATATGACAGGGAAGCAAGACACAAAATGTCACAACAACATGCTTGCCAAAAAAGTTAACATAATAACATCAGTTGAGAAGAAAGAAGGGTTGAACAAAACTTCAAAATGTCTCATTCTAAGATAAAGAGATATAGTCATTGACTCCTGAGAGAGCGATAACCGTTCTCTAAGGATGAGTTCCCTGATAGCTTGTACAATTTCATATAGTCAGTCATAATAACCTGTATATATGAGACATCATGTACACATACACACACACAAACATATGTTACCATAATAATTTTATTTTTTAAATTTTCCTTTTTCCCCTTTTTTCCATATACATTATATTATTACACATATATACAATTAACTTCCAACAGCAAGAAGAATCAAAAACAATCCGATAGTATGTAAATGTTATATTCATAATATTTTGGCTATTTGAATTTGGCAGCCTTAAAAAATTTCTTTCCTATTATAGTCTCTAAAATTCTAAATGTAAATCAATATCTCTCATATCTCATCATTATCACCTTAAAATATTTATCTAGACTTAAAAACATCTTAAAATGTGTTATCATCAATTTGAGAGAATGTGGTAGACAATAAGAGGAATTAGAGCAAGGTGTGGGAGGGATAAAAAATGATGTAAATACATTTCAAATGTATGAAATTCTCAAAGATAAAATAATTTAAACTAAAATTAATTTACAAAATTAAGCATATTGCATAGATTTAAGCTAAATTTCTGATTCACAAAATTTCTGTAAAAATGGGAAAAATTTGGAATATAGATAAAGAAAGGGAGAGAACATGGAAGGATCCATGAGAATCCTGATTGGTAGCTATAATAGGAAAATAATCCTTTGAAGATGGAGTGCAAACTCTTACAGTAAAATTCAAGTGGAAATTGTAGATCTCTTTTACATTGAAAAATTAATCTCTCTTTTTTGTTGTTAGAGCATTCTTCTAGATGAAAGAAGTTGTGGTATTTTATTTATTTGTCATTAAATGTTTTATTTCTAATTATATTACAAAGTTTGTACTTTGCAGGGTTTGTGGATACTTCAACTTTTCAAATATTTAGCAAAATTTAATCAATTATTTCTTGCATCTTTGATTACTACTGTCATGGATAAACAGTCATTCCCACACAGGTTTATTAAATGTGAAAAAGAAATGTGTTACAAGTTACCAGGAACCATTATGCCTCTTAGCTTAAGGAGCAATTATAAACACAGATACCTTAAAATCATATGAACACTGAAATTAGAAGATGCTTATGTTGTAAACAAAAATATCCCTATGCCTACATTCATGACATACATTTAAATATATTTTTCATTGTTCTTACTTTAGAGAAAGTCAAATTAAGTACTGTTAAATATAATATTTTACCTCAAAAGATGCTACTCTCTGAACGTTTACAAACCACATAGCAATGAAGAATAAAAGCTAATTTTGATGATGTACTTCTAATTGATTAGACATTTGTAAATGGGACTTGGCATAAGCCAAACAGACACTACAGAAGTGTAATGACACCTGTAACATATCACCAGGTTGAATTTTATAGAAGTTTTTTGGTAGTTAAACACAGGTTGTAATTTGTTATGAGGACTACTTTTTGGACTGTGAATAGGAGAACAAGAATAGCACATTCAGGTGAGCAAAATCTTTCATCCAAACAAATTATGAGAAAAAAATGTTTACAGTGACAGATAAAATTGCACTGAGTGTTTTGCTTTCTTCTATTGACAGGTATTTAAAATGCAGAATGGGTCCACATCAAGGCTGAAATAGATAAAATACACACATGTGATTACTATAAAAAAAACTCTAAGAAGAAAGAAGAAGATACTTAACTGCAAAGGTAATTCTAAATATGAAATAACATCATTTTTTTGCCTTGGGCATTCCTCTTAAATTTTTCTGTAATAGTGTGCCTTCCATAAATTGTTTGAGACAAAGATGGTCTCAAAAAGAAAATATATAAAGAAAAGGATATCCTGAATAGAATAAAATGTTACAATGCTTATAGTTTCTACACTCACATATCCTGATATTCTCTTTTTTAATTGAAATTTTGTAAATTATTTTGAGCATTTAAGTAGAAAGATATATCATTAAACTCTGGTCATTGTGTATTTATCTCATTAATTTAAATAGTTTGAATACTTCAATTTGTAGCATCAAAATTTATTTTTCATATAATTATAATATTTAAGTTGATTTTTAGTAGTTATGCAGATACTTTAAGCATTCAAACATTCAAATTTATTACACAGTGATTTACCAAATATGAAGATATTTTTGACATTTTCAGAATTTCAAATGATCCAAATTTCAATTTTTTAAAAATATTCCTAGTGTATTTATTCTCTGTGAAAACACTTACAGTGTAATATTTAATTTACAAATAATATTGATGAGGTAAATAAATATATAAAATGGTATATACATATTCTCAAAAGCGCTCTACCCATTGTAACAGGTAAATCTTATTCTATAGCATGTACAATTTATGCTTTTGATTCTTTTGAAATGACGTTGATTTTATAAATATAGGTTTATTGGAGAAGGTAAAAAGAATTATTCATTCTTATATCCCCAAAGCTTAATGTGGGTATTTAATGAGAATGTATTTTCACAAGGACAGAGAAGTTATAAAGACAGGAGGATGATGATTTGACACAATAAAAATGTATATATCACCCTTCTCTTATTACTGTCTAAAATAAATGCTCCATTTTTCAGAGACTTCAGTCTAAGCTTAAGATAATAAAAATAGAGTTTTATACCTTTTTTCTACAGAATAATATTTGTTTATATAATGACAGAAAGCTGAGATCAGATAAATTAAAAACTGAAAGAATAATCAAGTAATGATGGTGTCAAAAAAATTAAAGTGAACATGATGTGTATATATATATAATCATAACAATAAGATTATCTATTCAATTGTTTAAAAATATCACAGATATGGGAAAAGTATCAATATAAATAAAAAAGAGTTAACTTGTGCATTTCTTATGTTTCTACGTATATGTTCTTATGACAAAAACTGACAGATGAGATTTGAACATAGGATCTATCCTTCTGCATCCAAGAAATGAAATTTAACATGAAGAATAGATATCACCTCAGGGTTAACATGTAGAAAAAGTTATTGAAAACTGTGGTGATTTAAATAAGTTTGGCCCCCATAAATTCATGTGTTTAATTTCTTGGCCCATAGGTATTGACAATATTAGGAGATATGGCTTTGTTGGAGTAGTAGATGTAGCCTGGTTGGAGGAACTGAGTCATTGTGTATGTGAACTTTGAGGTCTAATAGGTATGCTCAAACTCCACCTATGTAACTCAGTATCATCCTGTTTGCCTTTATATCAAGATGTGGAACTCCTAGCTCTTCTATCCATGCTTCTCACCATGATCATAATCACCTAAACCTCTGAAACTCTAAGCCAGCCCCAACTAAAGGTTTGCCTTTTTGGAACTGAAGTGGAAATCCTAAGAAAAAAGCAAATGAAACCAAGGAGCAAACTGCAGTAGCCATTTTAATATCTTCCAAAATAGACTTCAAAGCAAAACTAATCAAAAGAGATAGTAATGGACATAACATACTCATCCAAGGAAATATTCAGCAAGATAATATTGCAAATTTTAACATCTATGCACCCCAAATGAGAGTATTCAAATTCAGAAAAGCAAAAACAAACAACAAACAAAGACACTACTGCAGTTTAAACAATACATTGACCCTCAGATGATATTGATAGTGAAAATTTTCAATACCACACTCTTACCAAAATACAGGCTTTCTGTACAATAAGCAAACAGATAAAATGCTGGAATTAACTGACATTATAAAGCAATTGGGACTAATTGTAATCTACGTAACATTTCCCTAGCCCCCCAAAATATACTGTTTTCTTAGTATCTCATGTTTTTTTCAAGAAATCATGACGTACTTGGACACAAAATAAGTCTCAACAGATACAAGAAAATTGAAATATAATCCTGCATTGTTTCTAATCACCAGTGACTAACGCTGGATATCATCAACAACAGGAAAACAGAAAGCTAACAAACTCAAAAAGAAACTAAAGGTATCATCCCAGACCTAAGACACTAATTAATAAAGAAATGAGACTTCTTAGAATTGAGTGAAAATGAGGACATAACACATCCAAACTTATGGGACACAATGAAAACAGTTCCAAACAGCAAGGTCATATCACTACATGCCTTCATGAAAACAAATGGAGAGATTTTGAGAAACTTAATAGAACACCTGAAATCTCTATAATGAAAACAAGAAATCATACCTAAAATAGGTAGATGGCAAGAAATAATCAAGCCCAGGGCTGAAATCACTAGAAAAAAAAGAAACAAAGACAAAAACAAGAAGAACAACAACTGCAAAAAATAATACAAAAAAATCAATGAATCAAATAGCTTGCTCATTGAGAAAATTAGTAAGATTACAAACCCTTATCTATATTAACTCAAAGACAGAAAGAAACAAATTAACAAAATCAGAAATGAAACAGCAGAACACAGTAATAGACACTAAAGAAATCACAGTAATCATAAGTACATACTTGATGCATATGGACAGGCTGACGGAGCTGAACAAATTTATGCACCAACCAAGGACAAGACATGCAGATAGCCTATACTCCATGTTCACATATAGCCACTGGACAACTCATTCTCCACATGAGGCATGGGGAGAGCAGGAATCGACTCTGACATGAGCTCTGGGAAGGCCTTGCTGGCACACAAAGAAAGGGGATGCAGGCTACCATAACGAGTCCTGATAAGCAGTGGTCAGATGGTGGGGGAGGAGCACCCTTTCCCCTTCCCAACTGCTCTCCCCACCCTAGTGGAATGGAAGAAAAGGAGCAAGGGGATATCACCCAGGTTTAATGGGAATAAACTATAATAAATAAAAAAAATAAAAACTACACTCAAAGAAGAAATTGAATAAGATATCAGAACATAGAAAGACCTTCCATTCTCATGGTTAAGTAGGATTAATATAGTTTAAAAAATGATAATGCTACAAACAGCAATACAGTGATTAATGTAATCTCAATCAAAACTCCAACACAAGTCTTCACAGATAAATGACATTTTTTAACCTCATTTGGAAACACAAAAAATCCAGAATACCTAAAAAGTCTTGAATAAATAAAATAACTCTTGGAGGTAGTATATTTCTCGTATTAGACAGTACCAGGATGCTAAAATAATAAAAATAAGTGTGTGGTATTTGCACTAAACAAACATGTTGATCAATGGATTCAACTCAGACTAAGACATAAATCTATACAGCTATGGAGACCTGGTTATTTATTAAAATGCCATAAATACACTAGGACAAATACAGGATCTTCAACAAATCATGATAGTCAAAATAGATGGCTACAATTAAAAGAATCCAAACAGATCCTTCAAGAAATTTAATTCCAAATGAATCAACAGACTTCAACATAAAAGCTAATTCACTGTACTTTATACAAGAGAAATTAGGAAATAGTTTTGGACTCATGGGGATAGCAAAAGGCCTTCTGAAGAGAATACTATTTGCATAGGCACTAATTTCAACAATAACTGGGAATCCATAAGACTGAAAAGCTTCTGAATAATAGAGGACATTGTAATATGGACAAAGCAGCATTCTGACTGTCAAACTGTCTATCATCTCTCTCTCTCTCTCTCTCTCTCTCTCTCTCTATATATATATATATATATATATATATATATATATATATATATCCATCATCATCTATTCAAATCTATTGACCATATAAACCAAAGCAAAGTTGTAGAAGAAATGTTTTATTTAACTTACAGGATACAGTCCCACTATGAAAAGAAGCCAAAACAGGATCTCAAAACAGGGAGCTGGAGGCAGGAACTAGACAATATGGCTAAAGGAACAATGATTTCTGGATTGCACCCAGGTGCATCTTTAAATACCTTTCTTACAGAATCCAGGACTGCCTACCAAGAAGTGGCACCACCCATCATGGTCTCGGCCCCTTTCACCCATGATTTACCAATCAAGAAAACTGCCCATGAAGACATAACAATAAGCACTTCCTGAATAAATGTTCCCTTTTCATTGGTGTCTTTAGTTCCTATTAAGCTGATAAAGTTAACCTATAAAAAAAAGAGCTCGTTTTGCTGCAAAAAAAAAAATGTAACTGAAGATAAAATACACTTTCATCACAGAAAAACTTTTCATAAATACAAAATAGAAAAACATTCTGACTGAATAATCATTAAACCAGAATTTAATGTGCATTTCATGCAACCATCCCACAGATTTTAAAGATAGAAATCTCAGCTTTTCTAAAACAAAACCATTGTATCCAGGCTCTGAAGATAAACACTAACAGAATCTTGAGCTGGAGGACCTGATGATGCCATTTGCTATATGGAATTCATCTTAAATTCACTTGATAATTGGGATGAATATCTGTGATAATTAACTTTATATAAAGAAGACATGAATATCATATTTATTATAGGAAGTAGAATCTCATTTTCAAAAAGAACTAGTCATGAGTTAGACTCAAACCTCCCACCGAAATGGAGGATAGGAGCTCCATATTCTGCCATCATTATATTTCAGAAAGAGAAAAAAATTATCCTAGTTTGTTCTCCACTGCTGCAATAAGCGTAAGACAAAAAGGAACTATCAAGTGAAGTCATGTCAGGAACTCATGGCAGGACCTGGATCAGAGACAATTAGAAATGGTGATTATTCACTTGTTTTCCAGCTTGCTCAGCTACTTTTCTTATATATTCCATGATTACCTGCCTACACAAGGCAGCCTCCACAGTTGGCTAGAACCACCTACATCAAGTAGCAATTAAGAAAATGCCACCACAGAAAAGTCCATGTACAAACCTGTTGGAGGCAATTCCTTAATTGTAGTTCCTTCTTCTAAGGTAACTTTAGGATACTTTATGAAAAGCAAGAATCACAATGTTTCTGAATCTTAAAATTTCTAAAGGTCATTCTAACATTTTTCCAAAAAGAAAATACAGATTTTGGCTTAAATGCTGGGGCTAGGAAGATTTGGTGATGTAGTAATAGCTGCATGGTAAAGTGCATGGTCATACCCTGAATTCCGTTCCCCAGCTTAGCAGGGCCAGCAAAAAAAATAAATGCTATATGGGAAAGGGAAAGAGTATTTTACCTTGTTATAGGTGTGTGCAATCAAGACCCTTTCTTATGATTATACTGCGTCTTTATACTTTCCTGAGAAAGATAGAATTAAATTCAGTTAGAATAGCTATGAATTGTCAGGGACCATTCACAGACATGAAAGCAAAGCCTTCCCTTTGCTGACTGTGAAGTGTGGATTATATCTCTTGACAGGCTTTCTTTCCCAATAATGCTACTGGAAAGTTATACAAAGACAGAAGTATTTCCTCAGTCTCCCACATATATCAGGCACAGAAAAGGGAAGGCATTCAGGATAATTGCAGAACTACACAAGAAGGGCTCTCCTATTAGCTTGGCAAAATAAAAGCCTTATCTATAGAATGTGAAAATAAACAGATATATAAATAAACAAACAAAAAACAGTGTTCGTTTTAAAAATATGCTTCCACTTCACTGAACACAGTTGTTGCAACCAAGAGCAAAAGAAAACACTCTTAATCTGCAACTGGAATGAAACCTAAGCTGAATTCAGAAAGCTCTTCACAGGAAACACTAAGAAAGCCATAAAGTCTAGAGCCAGTAACAGAGTGCTTGTGAAAAAACAGAGAATTACTACTGAGACCTGCAACTAGCAATCCTTGCATTAGCATATAATCCTATAATCATACCACTCAGGGTCTCAACAGAAAAAGGAGATATGAAGCTAAGGCAGATTACAGTCTCATTAGTGAAGACTTGTAGTAGGCTAGGCTCTATCTCAAACATAGACAGTCACTACAGGAATTTATGTTTGATGCCTAGGAATACCAAAAGAAAGTCAAACCAGAGAAACAATCCAAGTCCTAGTCACATAAACTCAGTCTTGTACTTAGATCAAGCTTAAAGAAAGACATATCTATTGCAAGGGATAAACTATATTTACTGCAGCTTTTGTTGCCCAGCACAAGAAGTGTTGCTACCAATAAAACACCACATATATTAAGAGACAAGCAAAGGGAACATTTCAGTAAGACTAAGAAATAATCAGAAACAGACTTATTTGAAGTAGATATTGGAATAGTTAGACAGGCAATTTAAATAATTCTTATTTATATATTAATGTTTCAGATAGCAAAGAAGGAATCAGAAAACAATTTGGTCACTCCAGAAAAGATGTGCAAGCTATCATAAATACTAATCAAACAAAAATAGTAAAGATGCAAAACAACAAAGCCAACAATAATGAGGAAGAAATAAAATAACCACCAATAAAGTCATTAGCTGATGACATAGCTTAGAAAGAACCAGTGAAGATGAAGATAGGTCTAGTTTGATTAGACTGAAAAACAAAATAAAATGTTAATGAAGGAGAAGAACACTCTAAGCTTGTGGAGTAACATCAAGACTTCCAGCATATCTGTAGGTGAAATCTGAGAAAGAAAATAAGCCTGACAAAGTATCTAATAAAATGACTGAATGTTTCCATGCTAATAACAGTGTGCTCAATGAGCATAACAGCCATGGCTGTCCTGGACTCACTTTGTAGACCAGGCTGGCCTCTAACTCAGAGATCCACCTGCCTTTACCTCCCAAATGCTGCGATTAAAGCCATGTCCAACCACAATGTTGGACACAGATATCTCTTCATACAAATAATAATAATAAACTACTCAGTTAGCTTATTAACTGTCTAACTACATTAAATATGTACCAAATTGCAAAAAAAAAAAAAAGAGAAAAAATAAAGGTTCACTATTCACTCAATTTTATGTGTATTTACCTTTGTCTTTTAAAATTAATTTTTGGGTATGATAAAATTTTAGACACATGGAGAACAAGCTTTTCATCAGCTACATTTGAACAGGAGGCCAAGTTCGCTGCTATCAATGTCCTTGGTTGGTGCATCAGTTTGTGTAGCCTCCTCCTGGTACAAATTCACTAGTGTTGATAGTCTTCAGTATGTTTTAATGGAGATACAGGGGAACTGAAGTCAGGACTAAGCATAAAGAGGCAGATGCTCATCCAGAGGACTCCCATTCTGCATCTAATACCATGTCTCACAACCACCTCTAACACCAACTCCAAGGAATCTGAAAGCCCTAATTCTTCAAGCATTTGCATGCATGTACACACACACACACACACACACACACACACACACACACAGAGAGAGAGAGAGAGAGAGAGAGAGAGAGAGAGAGAGAGAGAGAGAGAGAGTTTTAAAAATAATGAAAATAAAAATCTTCTAAAGATAATGCAGTGACGAAAAATATGCCATCAGTACAGTACAGTGTACAGATAATACTCAGCAAAAATAAAAAAATAGACAAGACTAGGACATTATGCTACAGGTAGTCACTGTTATGCTTGAATCATGAAGTGCTCCACACTGGAAAATGTGTTAGATGTTTGGTTCCCAGCTGGTGATATTGATACTTGGTGTAGTTTTGGAAACTGTAGCAAGTGGGCTCTAGCTTGAAGTTATCTGCTTCTCCTGCCTTTCTGTGTTTCTCTTAAACTTTTTGTGGACAAGAGGCTTCACTGAGACATGACTCCATCACTACAATGCTGTGCTCATGAAAATGGGACCATGGACTGAATTTCTGAATGAATGATGTACCATTAGATTCTTCTCTTGGCTGTTTGGGCTACAATGATTTAAAGTACCAAATACAATGACTTACATGTTCACATTCTTCTGTTCAACAAATTTGTAGAGGGACGAACACAAAGAGATTTGTTAAGGGTTAGCTGAAATTAAAATGAATGACTATTTTGATCTCAAGGGATGTGTTTTAACTAGATTTGTGGCAGTTACCTCTCACAAGTTTTTATAACCATAATATACATGAAAGTTTACTTGGAAATTAAGCATAATAGTGCTATACTTAATTTAGCACTAGTATTATAGTTTTAAACATACTGTATTTTCCTTTCCGGAAAACTTAAACTGCTTACTGATGGATATTTTTATATTCTCAATAGATACAGAAAATTTTGATAAAAATCACATTCTTATAAATGGCAGTTTTGTATTATGACTGTGTACCAGATGAATATAATCACATGTGCCACATTATTTTCTTGTTGAGAAATTATTTCCTCTATAAAAGAAGAAATCTAATCTACAGATGAATTTTATGCTTAAATAGACAAAATTTTATTCATTTGTGGCTCTTCATTTCATTTAATTGGAATTTAAATCTAAGTGATTGAAAGGAAGGCAATGATCTAAATAAATTTTTCATTATACACATGAAAAAACAGAGAAGGGAAGGAAAGTAATTGATTTATAGTCAGAAAGGTAGTCAACAAATAGCAGTAGAAAAGCAGAACTAGTGTGTGTGTGTGTGTGTGTGTGTGTGTGTGTGTGTGTGTGTGTGTGAGTGTGTGTTTGTGTGCATGTGTGTGCATGTGCATGTTATGTATGTTTGTGTATGCATGTTAAAAATTAAACAAAATGTCTTTATCTTTTTACTTTGTAGTTTATTGCTTCTATGCCGTGGGAACATAATTTAAATTTATAATCCTTATTCAGTTTTATTTAGAAGTGCAACATTGGCTTTCAGCAGTAGTCATGACAGAAATTATATTGAAGTTTAAAATAAACCCAGAACTTATTACAGATAAAAGCAAAGTGATAATATAAGTATTCTATTTAATCTGAATAATTTAAAAAGTATTATTTAAGACATTTATTTTCCAACTACCTATGGACATAATGTAAAGAAATAAAATGACGTATAGATGGTATATGTATATCAGAAACCAAAAGGTTTACTATTTAAAATATATTACAAAGTAAAATAATATGTAGCACTATGTCATTTTTGAATAGTTATAATCCAATTTAAGCTGTTTTTCTATACCAATTTGCTTACATGTTGCTTTTGATCAGCTTCCATTTGAGAAAAAATGGCAATGTGGTTAGAATTAATGTTCCAGTGGTACAATCAGCCTTTTGTTATTCTCAGTGTGATTTACTATACTTTGTGTTGTCATGTTGCCAACACAGGTCTCTGCACTGTGTTTTAGTACATACAGTTACATGAAAGAAAAATATGAAATTTGGAGCCCTTGGTTAGTTCAATTACCCACTTTTCATTCTTTTGATTTTGTTGGTTCCTACTTTAAAATATTCTCAAGCATTTGATTTGCAGTTTAACAGAAACATGGATGCACATGGGTATATCATTTTGTTGATTGCATTTGTTATTTGACAATCTTTCACATACACATATCATATTCTGTTAACTTTCATGGTTATTGTCTCTCATCCTTTTTAGGCCTCCTATCCTAACTTCATGACACTTGTTTGCTTTGTGACTTAGATTTTAAAAAGATATTTGTGTGTGGCCAGGTGTTTAGAACAGCCTGCTGAGGATCACAGTTGGATAACAAGTGAAGGTAGTGACTTTCCCTCCCCCACAATCCATTAGCTGCTCCAAGTTTATTGGGGAGTGGTGAAGTTCCATGAGTCCAGCCTGGACCCATAATTGGGCTGCTGACAGACATAGTCTTTTGCAGACCCAATTCAAAGAAGAATGGTTTGGCTGCTTTGAGATCCTACCTTCATGGTCTATGCATTAATTTCATTTCCATTTTTCTATTTCCTTTTATTTACATTATTTCTACTCATTACTTTTGCAGGGTGTCCTGAGCAAGAGAGAAGATAGCATAAATGTTCTAACCAGTGTTAAGTGCTAATCCATCACTTATTCTAAATTATATTGAAAAGATGAGACTTTATATTTTCCATTACTCCCTCAAGAGAAAAGCTCTTCTGATTAAAGACAAATATAAGCATTTTCTTATTTATTTAAGCATAAATAATTAAGAATACAGCTTGGTGTCATGTCACCTTAGAAAATCCTTAGTATTGAGGTCTCCATTCCATATATGACATTCATGGCTGTATGTTTTATGTTGCTGTTGCTTTTATATTTTGTTTGTTTAAGCAGGTAGTATCACTGCACAGTGGATGTCAAATCCAATCTGAGAGTGGATGGTTACCCTACTTTTCCATTATTAAACACCTATAGTGCTCAATTTAGCACTGTGATTCCTAAGGTTCATTAATAGATAACAGTATTGATGTATTATCTATTTCTGAAGTATGAATAGCTCCTTACCGGACTATGATAGGAAGACAGTAAAAAATGAATCTCCTAGCTTGATGTCATTTTGCTTTTGTTTACCTTGTTCTCAGGATAGAGAATGTCTTCAGTAATTGAGATTTGCCATCTAGTTCTGGTAGAAAATCAGATTAATGCAATAGCTTGTATTCTGCTATAGCATCCATGCCTCCTTGAACATATCCCAAACTATCTAGCCATGTAAAATATCTTTCTTCTATTTTTTAATGTGTGTGTATGTGTGTGTGTGTGTGTGTGTGTGTGTGTGTGTAATTGGCTTAGAAAGCTGTATATTTCCATATTTTTTCATATATCCTTTTGCTGGCTCTGATTCCTTAATAATTCTACTTTATTAGGGATTTATTAAAGGCATGTACCTCCATTACAACCTGACTACCCTAAATAGGAGGGAAAGGAGATTAAGGAGAACAAAAATGAAACCTTTCAAGTATCACTTCCTTGTAGGCAATTACTGTGGTGAAATTCTCAGGAGTACATCAGATCATCTATGCAACATAAAACCCCACACCATCAGTGGTTCAAATTTGAAGATATCCACCAAGACAGCTGCCACAAATCCTGAAAACTCGTGGCACCTTCAGGCAGGAATCTCTGAACTCTACCTTTCATGCCCCAATCTCCCTCTCCTCTCTCTCCTCTACTTCCCAAAACCAATGGTCATTTTTGCAATACAATAACCTGGCTGGAATCTCTGGCCCTGTGTTTTTTTTTGGACTGATACTTCCTCTTCAGAGTCTATCTAAGATGTTTATCAATTTATAGAGACAAAGTGTCAGTGGGGTGGCTCCCAAGACTGTTCTCACCTTGGGCCCAGACTAAGATGAGATTACTTTGTCTTTACACACACCCCTTGTCATGTTTTGTTGTTGTATTCTTAAGGCCTCATTTCACCTCCAGGATAACCATTGTACTTGTTGAGTCACTTCTAATCCCACTGAAACCAAACATTTCCAACCTTGGAGAACAAGTCTCTGCTGGATAGCACAGTTATTTAACAATTGTTTAACAAAAATCAAATGCATCCTGTACATGATGATTGATTTCTTAAATGTTTTAAATGAAACATATCTATTGGATGCCATTCCATTTCATCATACTCTTCAGCACCATTATGAGCAGGCACGTGTGTTATAGTAACTGGAAAAGCTGATGGTGTCTGTGTGGCCCTGGAGAGGTCCTCTATCAGAACCTTTTTCTCCAAAGACCTTTTTGTTTGTCTGCTTTCCTGATCCTCTAGTTTCTGTCTTTCTTCACCCCCTTTCACCAAAGGTGCTTTTTGCTTTCCCAGTCCTTCACCTTCTTTCCACACTTTCCCCAGCTATTTGGTGAAGTCTGCAATACTTTCCAAAAGGATAGAATTTACTGACGTCCTTTACTTTTGTTAAGCCATGCTCCCCAGTATAATGACTATTACTGATTATCAACTTGACTACATCTGGAATGAACTACATTCCAGAAATGGAAGATGCATGTTATTGATATGGATACTAGGCAGAGAGACAAATATTTTAACTGGGCAACATTTTCTGCTAAAACTCTATATAATGACATAGAAGAAAAATAGCTTTTTTTTTTCTGCCTTGCCATCATCTTGCTCACATTCATTGCTTCACTGGTATTAGAGCCTACCTTTTTGGGATTCCAGCATATACAAAAAACTAGTTGAAACTTCTAGCCTTGTGGACCGTGCAACCACTGGATTACTGGACTATTTGTTAAGAGTCAGCCACTGATGGACTATCTAGACTGCAGTCTGAAAGTCATTCCAATAAATTTCTCTTTTTATACAGAAAGATTTATTCTGTGTGTTTTGTTATGCTAGAGAATGCAAACTAATATACAGCATTCCTTCCTCTTCCAAATTCACCACTTCCATCTTCGCATGTACTTTCCTACCAACAATGTTCCTTCTCTCTACTTTTGTATAACCTATTTTATACTAGCATCCCTTCTTTAAGGCATTCTCCTTTCAAATGAACACTTAAATATTTATTGTGCACCAGAAAACTAAGCATTCAAAGCTAGAAATAGAAGAAAATGCATGGCATTTGTCTCTCTGGGCTTCTTAACTCATTAGTAGTCTTTTATTTTTTTTCAATTTTGTACATTTGGCTGAAATTTTCATTTTTTTTAAATGCTGAAACCAATTGTGCTGTGTATATGTACTACATTTTCCTTATTAAATCTTCTTTTTGGGGAAAATAAGGCTGATTCTATTCTCTAGCTATTGTGATTTGAGCAGCAACAAAAACAAAGAGCAAGTGTCACTGTGATTAATTTTAGATTCTTTAGGGCATATTCTTGGCAGTAGTATAGTAGCATAATGAACTAGGTTTTTGTTCTATTTTTGAGGAACCTTAGCACTGATTTCCATAGTGGTTGCACAAATATACACTTCACAAGGTGAATAGGTACCCTTTTCACAAAACTTCCTGAACCCACTGTTATTTGATGCCTTGTTTGTAGCCACTTAGTCTAGGCTGAGGTATAAACTAAGCTAGTTTTAGTCTACATTTTCTTGGTATCTAAGGAGCCACTGTACCATTACTTCTAACCTTTCTTCTATGATGGCTCCAGATGAAAGCTGACCCAGAACATGTTAACAATTTTTATATGAAAGACACAAAATGGCATTATAAGTATTTTAAAGAAAAATTTAGCAGTATATATTATATCCTAAATACAAATTTTAAATACTAAATCTTTGGTTTCTACTATATTTATTCTATCTATATTCTTCTTTGTTTATATGAATATTTATTTTACAATTACATATTAAATTTTAATATTTTAAAAATATTTATCAGCCATTACTATTGTTTTATACTTCTCTTGTTTCTCAGCCAATATATTTATGAGATTGTTTCCTGAGTGTCAACTTTTTTTAATTCTTTGTGTTTTATTGGTATTAAATCTAAGTCATATATGTATAGATTCATATATTATATAAATTTTGTATACTGCCTTTTCCTTTAGTTAACAGCTTCATTTGTTATGTAGAGGAATTTTATATCATAATGCCCAGTTGATCTATTTTGGCAATATTTCAAGAGCTGTTACATGCTATTTAGAAAGTACTTACATATTCCTGCATTTTGAGGTGTAGTTCTTATTCCTGTAGTTTCAGAGTTTTTGGATCACAAGAACCTCAAAAAAGAAAACATATAAAAACAGTCTTGTAACAAGCAAAATTCTGTATGTGAAACAACTGTTACCATAAAAACTTTACAACATTGGTGACAGAAATAGGGGAAGACCTCAGAAGATAAAAACCCTTCATGTACACGTGGTTAGGAAATATTATTTTCATAAAATTTCTTTGTTACCAAACATAGCACACAGATAAAATTAAATCACCACCAACATGCTGACTGTTTCCTTACAGAAATGGAAATGAGAAGTTCATAAATATTTATAAGGAATCTTGGGGTAGAAAAGCCAGATAGTAAAAGAAATCTTGAGCAGAAAAAATACTCCTGGAAATAGCCCAATATATACTTCAAACTGTACTATAGAGCTATAGAAAGTAAAGCTGCCTGGTGTATTAGAATAGAGAACCGATATATAAACCCTGGCATTGCAATCATCCATTTTTGACAGAGTACAGAAATACACAGTGGAGGAGAGACAGCCTTAAAAGTGAGATCCGCACTGAAAAAGCTGAGATTATTGCCTTCTTCTACTCACTGCTCAGCTTCCACAGGTGTTGAGAGGGCTAGGGAGGAGGCATCACTTAGCCAAACAAAAGTAACCATGCTGATGAACAGGCTGACACAAATCCCATCCAGATCAGCTTCAATGGTATTAAGTGACCAATTTTTAGGAATTATTTTCTTAATCAGGAAGTAATTATTATCAAATGCACTTAAGGAAAAATAAAACATAAGTATTCTAAAATATGTGGAAAAACCATAAAATATAATTTTCATTGATTTTAACTAAAATTCAAAAGAATAGAAAATTCCTACTATTGACAAAGTGACACTGGATATTATTGTTCCTATTTTTCATGTCCTATCTCATATTGTATATACATTCCTGTATACACACATGTGTTTGTACACTTATAAATTTGGGGTTATTTGTATTACATTTTGGTTATTAAATATATTTTATATCAAAAGGATTTATTCTGATGCTTTAATTACCTAAAATTATCTATCATACTACAGCAATATTTCTATAATAATAACTATAAAATTAATTTTAATGATAATATACTTTTATAAATACATTTTATAAAACTACTTGTATATTTGAATATTTTATTTTTTCCATTAGATAAATAGAGCTTCTAATATGTATAAGTTAGCATGATAAAGAATATTAACTTGTATGTTTATACATAGATCACATTATTTACAGATGGCTCTTTAGGTACAGATTATGCTAAGATAATTTACAATATATTGAATGTTTAGTATTTAAGCATACTGTTTCTCATCAGTTTTGACATTTCTGTGTCATTCTTAAAAATAATAACTCTTTTTAGAAATTACAAATTGTGACTATGCTTTATTGTGTATGATATCTAAAAGAAGAATGGTGTAACTTCCTTGGAAAATTCCCATAGAATGTTGTCTAAATAACTTGGGAATACAATGCTATTCTGTGCCTAGTCACTATCTCTAACTTTAGCAAACATTTGAATATAAGAAATGGCAGAGAGGAATCAAATCTGAAGTTCTTGACTGTTTTGTATATTAAAAATATTCTTTACTGGCAAGCATGGTGTGAATCATCAGTTTACCAACAATTGTGTAAAACCTATAAATAAAGCAATAAGTATAGTTATCCCATAAAAAAGCACAAAATGTCCCCAAAACTTGACTGCTTTTACTATATGCTTAATTACATTTTCTTACTGAGTCATAAATTCTGTAATCCTACTCATCATACTTTTTCCCAAGGCAAGGAGACCACAGAGAGACAATCTGTGGAACACAGAAACAGAAAGAAAAGGGAGCTATACGAAATAATTGCTATTGTAGAATTTATCATTATGAAAATTAATTTAGAAGAGCTGACTTTATCACAGGAGGAAATTGTCACTGATAACTTCCCCTCAATAACTGATACATTTTTTAAGTTTATGGCTGATAAGTTTGGATATAAACTTTAATAAAAATACAAATGTGATTCTTGTGTCAAAACATTAGACAGCTTGATGGAGAGGGGAATCTGGCCCTTAGCAGTTTTATACATGTCAAGTAAACACATTAACATCATTTAAATGCTAAAGGCCTAGAATTTTGTAATAAGAATGCAAAATATAACTATCCCTGAGTATTGAACAAAATTTATGGAAGACTTATATTTTATAACAGAGAAAGTTATAATAAATGCAAACACTAATATATTATAATGATAAAACATGGACCATTTGATACTATGATAATTTTTACATGAAACATGTATTCATTATTGGTGCTTCTCTGTATACATGAAGTTGGCTGCCTTGTTTACAGCCAAGTTTTTTGTTGTGTTATCTCTCACACATATTTATGTATAATATCTCTTGCTAGTACTTTTATTTAAGATATATATATATATATATATATATATATATATATATATATATATATATATATATAATTTGGAGACTGGGTTTCTTTATTCACTCTGTAGACTAGACTGTCACTGAACTCAGAGATCCACGTGCTTCTTCTTCCCAAGTATTAGGAAAAATGGCATGCACTATCACCACCTGAGTAATATCATTTCCATGTCTAGTGTTATTAACAATGTCAGATAAATATTTCTCAATATAGAGATTTGCTAAGAAACTGTATTCTTATCTAAATGACATTGACTCAACTCTGTTTTATGAAGTACCTAGTCATTCTATGAATCATCACAATTCCTGGAAGATTAAACTCTGTTAGCTTCTCTCTTGCATTTGATTTGGATACTTTTTTATTTCCCAGAACCTTAGGTGTAGGTACCGTAATTTTATTTTCAGTTAAGTTCTTCATTTATTATTTCCTGTACTGTATTTATGTTTCTTTCTGTATTCATATATTTCATTCATATTTTTCATTTAATTCAACCAGTAAACGTAGGGAATTTATTTCATGGGGTTCATCCATTTTATATTAAGTAAAAAACTGTTAATCTTTAATATTATATTGTCACTTATCTTGCTTTATCTAATACTTTTTATATTGAATTTAACCCTTTCCTGCTGTGTTTTAAAACTCAGCTATACCTATTCTGGAATTTTTATTTTATTTAACTTTATTGCTTTACTTTCTCTCTTAAATTTCTCACTTCTGATTCCTTTTTTCGACTAACAATGGATATTTAAAAACACATTTCTCAAAATTGATTGTAATGATTTCTCCATTTTCTCTGGCTTGCAGCCTTCTTATGGTGTAGTTGATAATATTCAACTGAATAAGTGCATTATATCTGGTAAATTCCAGAACTAAACCAATGCTACAAAGAGTTCTATCGTAATTTCAACATTATGTTACACTGTTTTTACACACTTCTATGGAGTAACAATGCTCCTAACAGAAGTTCTTTAAGAAGCAAATCTGTCATTTAATCACATGTTCAGTGCTAGGTCAGTGCTAGGTCTATGCTCTACCCTGTGAGGTTACTCTTCCTTTGATTTCCCACAGTGTCAGAGTTAAAGCCCCTATGAACCACACTTACTTGAAGTATTTTTTAAAGTGAAACTTTCCATACACTGAGATTCTGGAATTGTCCTATGAGAGCCCCCAGCTGAAGTCATCAGAAGCTTCTGTGCTTACCACTGCTGTCTGTCTACCACCACGTAGTGAATATCCCTCTATATAAGAGGCATCCTGAACCATGTTCATTTTTATGTGCTTTCTTCTCCTTTTGTAAGTGCTGACATATTCGCTAATTTTTCAGTACCTTTTTACCATTTAATTTCATTTTGATTCTAATAATTTAAACAGAATTTTGAAATTTTGTAGATCTAAGAATTTTGATATATGTTAATTTACCAATGTTGGTTCTAGAAACATTTCTAATGTATTTATTTCATTTGTCAAAACTACTGCCCTAAGTTTTGTAAGTTATTTCAGATAATCCACATCAGAATTTTATATTTTTAATAAAGAATGAGTTGAATTTTAATATAAAAATTACCACTTATTTCTACTTCAAAAGCAGCTCTTTACATATGTGTGTGTGTGTGTGTGTGTGTGTGTGTGTGTGTGTGTGTGTGTTTGTGTGTGTGTAGTATCCCTTCTTTCTAGCTGTATATCTAATTTGACTCCTCTCTTTAAGATAGTGTTCTGATTGGTTTATGTCAGCTTAACACAAGGTAGAGTCATCTGTGAAAATTAGTTTGAGAAATTGAGAAAATACTCCAGATCAGGCTGTAAGCATTAAATGCTACAGAGCATTTTCTAAATTAGTGAACCATAGAAGAGGAATCAGACCATGGTGAGTGAGTATATACTTTATCTGATGGTCTTGGGCTCTATAAGAAAGCAAGCTTATTAAGCCATGAGGAGCAAGACAAAATCAATAATCTCCATGACTTCTGCATACAGACATGCATCCTGCCTCGGTTTCAGTGCTTACCTTTGCCTCACTCAACAGATTTGTAAACCGCTTAGGATATGTAAACCACATAAGCCCTTTTACTCTCAAGTTGCTTTTAGTCAGCGTGTTTTATTATAGCAATAGTAACTTAACTAGCACAGCTATTGATTTTGAAATCTATCTCAGAATCAACATGTTGATTCTCTCCTGTATGTTAAATATTGTCATACTTTCAGATTATATTTTTCTCTGTGAAGTCACAAGCTTCTGATACTTGTTTGGTAATACTTCTCCTAAAATATGTTTTTGGTTTTAATGATCAGATCACTATTCTTAATACTTATTATTAATACTCTATTAATCACTGTTCTTAATACTATAAGTCATATAGAACCCACAGATATCTTGACTACTACTATTTTTTCTATACCATGTTTCTCACTCCCTTTTCCATTAATGTCACATTAGCTAAATTTTATTTATAAAATTTTGCTTTTTATATTTTCTTGTATTTCAAATATAAGGAGATGAACATGTGATTTTTCCTTTCATTTAGTTTATATGGTGAATTACATTGATTGATTTCCATATATTAAACCATGCCATATATGAAATTCATCCCTGTATGCCTGGAATGAAGCCTACCTGGTCATGGTGAATGATATCTTTGATGTGTTCTGGTATCTGGATTTTGAGTCTTTTATTGAGTATTTTCATATCAATGTTCATAAGAGAAACTGGTCTGAAATTTTAATGTTTTGTTGAGTCATTGTGAGATTTAGGTATCAACATGACTATGACCTCATGGAATCAATTCTGTAATGTTCCATCCATTTCTATCTTTTGGAGTAGCTTGAAGAGTATCGGTATTAGCTCTTCTTTGAAAGTCCAGTAAAATTCTGACCTGAAATTGTGTGGCCTTGGACTTTTTGTTGTTGTTGTTTGTTTGTTTGTTGTTTATTTGGGAGACTTTTAATGACTGCTTCTATTTCTGTAGGAGAAATATGACTATTTAATTTAATTTATTTATCTGATCATGATTCAATTTTGGCAAGTGGAACGAATCAAAAAAGTTGTCCATTTCCCTTAGATTTTCAAATTTTGTGGCATTCATGCTTTTGAAGTAGGATCTTATGATTTTTTTCTATTTCTTCTATGTCTGTCGTTATGTCTCCTTTTTCATTTCTGATTTTGTTAATTTGGATAGTGTCTCTCTTTCTTTTAGTTGGTTTGGCTAACTGTTTATTTTTTTAAATTTCTCAAAGAACCAACTCCTAGTTTTGTTGATTCGTTGATTTGTTCTCTTTGTTTCTAATTAATTGATTTCAGCTCCAAATTTTATTGATGTCTACTCTTCTTGGTAGTTTTTGCTTCATTTTTTTCTAGGGCTTCCAATTTGTCATTAAGTTCTTATATGAGATGTTTCCAATTTCTTTATAAAGGTACTTAGTCCTATAGATTTTTCTCTTAGTACTGCTTTCATTGTGTCCCACATATTTCAGTATGTTGTTCCTTCATTTTCATTGAATTTCAGGAAGTCCTTAATTTATTTCTTTATTTCTTCCCTAATATAGGTGTCATTAAGTAGAGAGTTGTTTAGTTTCCATGTATTTGTAAGCTATTTGTTATTTATGCTATTGTTGAAGTCCAGCTTTAGACCATGGTGATCTGATAGGATACAAGGTATTATTTTAATCTTATTGTATCTGTTGAGCCTTGTTTTGTGACCTACTAATGTCATCAATTTTGGAGAAGGTTACATGAGGTGCTCAGAAGAAGTTATAATCTTTTTGTTTTGGTGAAAATTTCTGTATGTATCTCTTAGATCCATATGATTCATGATATTTGTTAGTGTTACTATGTCTTTGTTTAGTTTCTGTTTCAATGGCCTATCCTTTGGTGAAACTGGGGTGTTGAAGTCTCCAAGTATTAATGTGTGGGGATATATGAGTGGTTTAAACTTAGTTAATAGTTAGTTTACAAATGTGGGTGCCCTTGTACTGGGAGTGTAGATGTTCAAAAGTAGGATCTCATGATTCTTTCTGTCTTCAGTGTCCGTTGTTATGTCTCCCTTTTCATTTCTGATTTCATTAATTTGGAATGTGTCTCTAGGTCTTTTAGTTAGTTTGGTTATCAGTTTGTCTATCTTGTTGCATTTCTCAAAAACCAGCTCCTGGTTTTTTGATGCCATCATTGTTACCTTTAGGTTTGATGAGTATGAAGTGTCCTTCATCATCTCTTTTAATTAATTTTGGCTGAAAGGCTATTTCATTATATATTAAATTGGTTAAACCATCTTGGTTTTTGTATCCATTTTCTTGGAATATATTTTTCTATCCAATTACCATAAGGTAATGTCTGTTCTTGTAGCTGAGATATGTTTCTTGAATGCAGAAGAATGCTGGGTCTTGTTTATTCATCCCTTCAGTTAGTCTGTGCCTTTTTCTTGGAGAACTAAAACCATTGATGTTGAGAGATATTAATGACCAGTAACTGTTAAGTCCCTTGATTTTGTTGTTGGTTGCCGTAGAGTATTTGTGTGGTAATGTTTTTGTTATGATAGACTTATCTACTTCCCATGAAATTTTGGTTGTAGCTTGCCACATTGGGTTGGACATTTCTTTCTAGTAACTTCTGTAAAGCCTGGATTGTGAGTAGTACTGTTTGAATTTGGTTTTGTCATATAATATTTGCACTTTGTATAGTAGTCTGTCCTGGCATCTGTGGTCTCTTAGGGTTTGCATGACTTCTGTCCAGGCCCTTCTGACTTTTATGGTCTCTGCTGAGAAGTCAGGTGTAATTCTGATAGGTTTGCCATTATATGTTTTTTTTTTTTTGGCCCCTTTCCCTTGCTGCTTTTAATATTTTTTGTTGTATATATTTTTTACTTAGATTATTGTGTGCCTGGGAGGTTTTCTATTTGATGTTCTTTAGGCTTCTTGTATGTATTTATTCATCTTCTTTAAATTGGGGAAATTTTCTTCTTTTTAAAAATATGTTTTGTTAATTTATTCATATTATATCTCAGATGTTATCCCATACTTTGTATCTTCCCATTCCTCCCTCCCATTTTCACCTTATTCCCCTCTCCGGTGACTGTGAGTGAGGGGGAACCTCCTGCCCTGTATATGCTAATAGGGTATCAAGACTATTCTTGGTAGCCTGCTATCCTTCCTCTGAGTGTGGCCAGGCCTACACATCCAGGGGATGTGGTCAAATATGAGACACCACAGTTCATGTGAAGGTCCGTCCCTACTCTCCACTCAATGTGGAAAATGTTCTGTCCATTGGTTAGATCTGAGTAGGGGTTGGAAGTTTACCATATGTATTGTCATGGCTGGAGCCATAGTTTGAGCAGGACCCTTGGGCCCAGATCTGCCCATCATAATATTCTACTTGTAGGTTTCTAGGACCCTCTGGATCCTTCTATTTCCCAATTCTCCCTTGCTTCTCTCACCTAGAGTCCCAGTAGGAAATCTTCCCCCTCTGTTCCAATTTCATGGTAAGTGAAGACTTTCATGGGACATGTCTCTTTGGCAAGTGTCCAAATATAAGTGAGTATAGACCATCTTACTCTTTCTGCTTCTGGGTTACTTCACTCATTATGATCATTTTTAGTTCAGTCCATTTGTCCACATATTTCAAAAATTCCTTGTTTTTAATATCTGAGTAGTATTCCAAAGTGTATATGTACCAGTTTCTTTATCCATTCTTCTACTGAGGAATACTTAGGCTGTTTCCAGGTTTTGGCTATTATGAATAAGGCTGCTATGAACATGTTGCACATATGTCCCTGTTGTGTGGTGGAGCATTTTATGGGTATATTGTAAGGAGTGGTAGCTGGGTCTTGAGGAAGCCTTATTCCCAGTTTTCTGAGACAGCACCAGATAGATTTCCAAAATGGTTGTACTAGTTTGCATTCCCACCAGCAACGAAGGAGTGTGCCTATCTCTCTACATCCTCCCCAGCATGTGGTGTCACTTGAGTTTTTGACCTTAGGCATTATGATGGGTGTAAGATGGAAACTCAGAGTTGTTCTTATTTACATTTCCCTGATGATTAAGGACGTTAAGCATTTCTTTAAATGTTTCTCAGCCATTTGTTATTTTTCTGTTGAGAACTCTCTATTTAGTTCTGAGACCCATTTCTTAATTGGGTTATTTGGCTTGGAGATTGTTAATTTCTTGAGTTCTTTATATATTATAAATATTAGACCTTTGTCAGAAAAAGGGTTGGTGAAGTTTTTTTCTAGTCTTTAGGCAGATGCTTTGTTCTATTGACAGTGTTTCCTGCCTCACAGAAGCTTCTCTGCCTCCTGAGGTCCCATTTATTAATTGTTGACCTTAGGGCCTGGTCTGTTGGCATTCTGTTCAGGAAGTTGTCTCCTGTGCCAATGTGTTCAAGGCTCTTCCCCACTTTTTTTTTCTAACCAGCTAAGGGTCTCTGGTTTTATGTTGAGGTCTTTGATCCACTTGGACTTGAGTTTTGTGCATGGTGAACAAATATGATCTAATTGCATATTTTTACACATTGACATCGAGTTAGACCAGCACCATTTGATGATGATTCTATGCTTTTTCCATTGAATAGATTTGTCTTCTTTGTCAAAAATCAGATGATTATATGTTTGCAGATTCATTTCTGAGTCTTTGACTCGATTCCACCGATCAGCCAGCCTATTGCTGTGCCAGTACCATGCTGTTTTTATTACTGTGACTTTATAGTACAGCTTGAGATCAGGTATGGAGATTTCTCTGGAGGATCTTTTATTGTACAAGATTGTTTTAGCTATTCTAGGTGTTTTGTTTTTTCATAAAAAGTTGAGAATTGAACTTTCAATGCCTTTAAATTTTTTGTAGGTATTTTGATAGAGATTGCATTGAATCTATAAATTGCTTTTGGTAAGATGGCCATTTTTACTATGATAATTTTCCTGATCCATGTGCAAGGAATATTATTCCATCTTCTCATGTCATCTTCAATCTCTTTCTAGTGAGTTTTGAATTTTTTTTCAAACAAGTCCTTCACTTGCTTGGTTAGAGTAACTCCTAAATATTTTATATTGCTTGTGGCTAACATAAAAGATATAGTTTTCTAATTTCTTTCTCTGCATAATTGTCATTTGCATATAGGAAGGCTACCAACTTTTTTTTACTTAATTTTGTATCCAGCCAATTTGCTGAATGTGTTTATCAGCTGTAGTAGTTCTCTGGTGGATTTTGGGGGTCTATTATGTACACTATGATATCATCTGCAAAATAGAAAAATTTGACTTTCTCCTTTCCTATTTAGATCTGCTTGGTCTCCTATTGTCTTATTCCTCAGGATAGAAATTCCAGTACTATGTTGAGGCAATATGGAGAGAGTGAGCAGCCTTGGCTTACTCCTGATTTAAGAGGAATTTCCTTGAGTATCTCACTATTTAATTTGATATTGGCTATTGGCTTTCTGTATATAGCCTTTATTATGTTGAAGTATGTGTGTTGTATCCCTGATCTCTCCAAAACTTTAAATATGAATGAGTGTTGAATTTTATCAAATGCTTTCTCTGCCTCTAAGGAGATGATCATGGGGATTTTTATTTTCAGTTTGTATATATGGTAGATTACATTGATGGATTAGCATATATTAAACAAAATCTGAATACCTGGAATGAAGTCTACCTGGTCATGGTGAATGATATCTTTGATGTATTCTTGTACTAGTTTTTCATGTATTTTAATGAGTATTTTTTTTCAATGTTCCTAAGAGAAATTGGTCTGAAATTCTCTTTTTTTGTTGGGTTGTTGTAAGGTTTAGGTATCAATATGAGTATGGCCTCACAGAATGAATTTGGTAATGTTCCATCCATTTCTAGCTTTTGGAGTAGCTTGAAAAGTATCAGTATTAGCACATGCTTGAAGGTCTAATAGAATTTTTCACTGAAACCATTTGGCCTTGCCCCTGGCCTTTTTTTTTTTTTTTTTTTTGAGACTATCAGTGAGTGCTGCTATTTATATAGGGAAAATGAGACTATTTAACTTGTTTATCTGCTCTTCATGTAATTTTAGGAAGTAGAATTGATACAAGAAAATCACCCCCTTCCCTTATGTTTTCAGATTTTGTGACATATATGCCTTTGAAGTAAGATCTTATGATTCTTTGCATTTCTTCAGTGTCTGTTGGGAGACTATCAATGATTGCTTCTATTTCTGTAGGGGAAATGGGACTATTTAGCTTGTTTATCTGTTCTTCACTCACTTTTGGCAAGTGAAATTGATCAAGAAAAATGTCCATTTCCCTTACATTTTCACATTTTGTGGTGTATATGCCTTCAAAGCAGGATCTTATGATTCTTTGTATTTCTTCAGTGTCTGTTGTTATGTCTCCCTTTTCATTTCTGATTTTGTTGATTATGATACTATCTCTCTGCTTTTTAGTTAGTTTGGCTAACAGTCTGTCTATTTTGTTGATTTTCCCAAAGAACCAGCTCTTGATTTTGCTGATTCTTTGGACTGTTCTCTTTGTTCCTAATTTATTAATTTCAACCCTGAGTTTGATTATTTCCAGTGGTCTACTCCTCTTGCGTGTTTCTGTTTCTTTTTTTCCTAGGGCTTCCAGCTGTGTCATTAAGTTGCTTATGTGGGATGTTTCCACTTTCTTCTTAAAGGCACTTAGTTCTATGAATTTTCCTCTTAGTACTGCTTTCAATGTATCCCACAAATTTGGGTATGTTGTTCCTTCATTTTCATTGAATTTCAAGAATTCTTCAATTTCTTTATTTATTTCTTCCCTGACCCAGGAATCATTAAGTAGAGACTTTTTTATTTTCCATGTATGTGTAGGCTTCTTGTTACTTCTGCTGTTGTTGAAGTGCAGCCTAAACCATGGTGATATGATATGATACAAGGTATTATTTCAATCTTCTTGTATCTGTTGAGGTTTGCTTTCTGACCTACTATGTGATCAATTTTGGAGAAGGTTCCATGGGGTGCCGAGAATAAGGTATATTCCTTTTTGTTTGGGTGAAAGGTTCTGTACATATCTGTTAGATCCATGTGGGAAAGATTAACCTTTGTCACAGGTGGAAGAAGTCTTGGCGGGCTTTACCCTTGGGGCACACCATGAATACCTTGTGAGAGACTGTTTGGAGCCTTCCTGGGCTTGGAATTCAGGAAGCCTACCTGGGAACCCCACCATGGCTATTGTTTTCCTAATTGACCCTCGAAGGGAGAAGGAGACCGCCCTTTGCAGGTGACTGGGAAGGTGGTGAGAAGAAAAACAAGAGGTTGAAAGAAGGGAGCACGCAGAGAGGAGCAAGCGGCCGGACCAGCACGCAGGACAGAAAAACACCTAAGGACCCGTCCTGTGGAACGGATACTGGAAGGTTCATTCTTATGTCCCTTTAACCTTTTTTTTTCCCTTCTTGTGTATGCTAGTTGGGTTGTACAATAAAGTTTAATTGTTAATAAACAGAGCCAACAGATCCACTTGACTCATGACTTTGGTTAATGATGTTATTTCTCTACTCAGTTTCTGTTTCAATGACCTATTCTTCAGTGAGAGTGAGGTGTTGAAGTCTCCCACTATTATTGTGTGGGGATCAAAGTGTGGTTTAAGCTTCATTAATAGATCTTTTACAAATGTGGGTACCCTTGCATTGGGAGCATAGATGTTCAGAATTGTGATGTCATCTTGGTTGACTTTATCTTTGATGAGTATGAAGTGTACTTCCTCATCCCTTTTGATTAAATTTGGTTGAAAGTTTATTTTGTTAGATATAAAAATGGCTATGCTTGCTTCTTTCTTGTGGCTATTTATTTGGATTTTTCCCCAGCCTTTTACCCTCAGTTAATGTGTATCTTCATGTGTGAGATGTATTTCTTGAACGCAGAAGAATTTTGGATTATGTTAATGCATCCATTCAGTTAGTCTGTGACTTTTTATTGAAGATTTGATGTTGAGAGATATTAATGACCAGTGACTGTTCAGAGTCTTAATTTTCATCGTGGTTCTATTAAAGCATTTTTGTGGTTGTTTTTTGCCATGGTGTAGTTAAATATTTCATATGTAGTTTTAGTTGTAGCTTTTCCCTTTAGGGTGGAATTTTTTTTCTAGTACCTTCTGTGAAGCTGGATTTGTGGATAGGTACTATTTGAATTTGTTTTTGTCATGGAATATTTTGTTTTCTCCATCAATGTTTATTCATAGCTTTGCTGGGTAAAGTAGTCTAGCCTGGCTCTGTGGTCTCTTAGGGTTTGCAGGACCTTTGGCCAGGCCCTTCTGGCTTTTATGGTTTCTTCTGAGAAGTCGAGTGTAATTCTGGTAGGTTTGCCATTAAATGTTATTTGGCCCTTTTTCCTTGCAGTATTTAATATTTTTTATTTGTTTTGTATATTTTTTTGATTATTATATGACAGGAACTTTTTCTTTTTTGTTCTATTCAATTTGGTGTTCTATAGGCCTCTTGTATGTTTATAGGCATCACTTTCTTTTGATTGGGGAAATTTTCTTCAATGATTTAGTTGAAAATATTTTCCAGGTGTTGGAGTCAGACATCTTCTCTTTCCTCAATGCCTAATATCTTCAGTTTTTATCTTTTCATGGTGTCCTTGTCTTTTGGATGTTTAGTGTCAGGAAATTTTCAGATTTAGCATTTTCTTGGTGGTTGTTTCAAGTTCTATGATTGTATCTTCTAGACCCATGATTCCTTCCTCCGTCTCTTGAATTCAATTAGAGAAGCTTACCACTGTATCACTTGCTTTCTTCTCTAAGTTCTCTCATTCTCGTTTTTCTTCTATCACTGTCTTTATTCTTGTTTTCCTTTTCATCTTCAGATCTTAAATTGTTTTATTGATTTCCATCATCTGATTGTATTTTCCTGAATTTCTTCCAGTGCCTCTCTATAGGCTTCTTTTATGTCTTCAACCTGTTTGTCTGCATCTTCCTACATTTGTTTACTAATTTTATTCATTTTCTCCTTTATCATCCTCATTACTAAGGATTTGAGGTCATTTTTTTTTTTGTATTTTAATTGTATTTGAATTCTCAGAGTTGCTTTCTTTGCGATAATTGGCATCTGGAGTAACCATATTGTTTTGCATTTTGTTGTTTGTGTTTTACACTGGATTTTAGTCATTTTCCTGTCTCTGATGTTGGGAGGTAGCTTCTGGTTTCCTTCACTAGTTTTCTCCAGTTCTTGTCATCTATGGCTCCCAGTGGGGCCCTAATCTCCTTCCTGTAGAAAAGATACAGTACATGTTCAGTGACACCATCTTGGAGTTCCCTCAGGTTTTGTTTCTGGGTATCTGTTTCTAAGGATTTCAGCAGACCAGCAATACCACCAAGGTTGCTGCTGGAACCTTGAGCAAGCAGAAACAGGAGCCTCATCTGGAACCTAAAGCCTGTAAAAGTTTCCTGTAGCAGTTCTCTTTAGGAGTGTCTTGACATTTGTTGATGAATAGCCAAAAACTAAGGTTAAACAAAAGCTCTATCTCTGTTTCTAGAAGCAAATATTGTCTATTTTGTTTTCCATGATAGAAGAATACTTTTCCTGTGAAAATATAAACTTTCATTAAACAGAACTTTATTGAGTATCAAATTTTGCAAATGAATTAAAATACTTGAAGAATAGCATAATATTGCCTGCTTAGCGTATGTAAATATACTTGAAATTATTCCATGATGTCCATGGAAAGTTGAGTCTGGACTGTTAAGGAAAATGAAACAATATAAGTTGTCCTTAAGTTCAGAGAAACCTTTATCTACCACCATAGAGATACTACTACTCTGCATCAGTGAATATCATAACAGAATATTGTATTACACCTTGAGAGAATCTCAAATGGGCAGTATGTAAAATGTGAAGTTTAATTTATAATAACCTGAAAATATCATATCAATGAAATACAGCAAACTTGATTTTAAGTTTAAGTTGAATTTACCATCAGATTTTAGCAGCTAGTGAATATTGGTGTTCATTGGTTTCATTTTATTATTTTTCCACTCTGTGCTTTGTTTTTCCTAAATTTCCACTTTTTGTTGTTTTTAACACAATTTAGTTGAATATAATTTCGTTGATGTTTCATTATGTTTTAGATACATTTTATCACTCTATCCTGCTGCTTTCTTCAAATTTACTTACTTAAACAAAACTATAAATTTTTAATTTCCATAGAAAACTATTCCATTTTCTCAAATATAATCAAATCGTTTTATTTTCAGCAGGAGTTCAAGTTAAGTGTTCTTTCTCAACTGGCAAAGCAAGCATTTTCTCTGCTTATCATTCCATCAAAGACTGCACTAAATTTCCCTGAGCATCTCTTATTAAGCATATTTCCATATATCCTATAGAGATATTCTCAAGAAATATTTGACAAGGAGCATTCTTTAATGATTTGCTCACTCTTTTCCTAGTAGTATTGATTATGAACTACTACAGACCTACCAACTTTTATTTTTTTCAGGTAAAGTGGCTATTTCATGTATTTTACAGTCCTAATGAAATAATTCAGGTAAACAGAGACAATATATAGAGAAATACAAACACACTATGCAATTATTCATCAACATAAATTTGTACAGAAAGAAAACATTTTGAGAGGTAAAAATAGAAACATATCTGAGATATTTGAAAATTAAGATATGACAGCTGAGTCTATACTTTTAAATACAATATATTTAAATGACTTTTTGGTTATTTTAAAAGAACGTATTTTTATTTGCTTCAGAATTTGTATCCTCCAAATTAGATACTACATGGATGATGAAATTAAATAATTAATCATAGTTTTTAGAGATTCTAAAATGCCATCAGATCAGAGTGATTAAAATATTTATAGTGTATTAAAACAAGGCTTATAGAATTTAATGCAAATATATTTTATTTTACCTATTGTATCCTAGGTTGCAAAAGTGATGATATCTCAAAATAAGAAACCAATATAAAAATTATCTTAATTATTTTATTTTATTGTTTTCTGAATAAAGACCAAATATTATAAACCTATATTTAAAGCCTTCCCAAGGAGGGCTCACATGCACCAGGATCATGCATCTTTCCTAACTTCCTACGAAGGCATGCCATTTGGGACCCCAGGTTCATATAACCTCCAGCACAAGGCTTTAACTACCTTTCTGAGGAAGATTAGCAGGTACTAGGAGCAGTTAGCCTCTGACTCATGGCTCTACCTGCCTTACCAAGCAGGGTTCCAAGGCCATAGGAACATACAGCCTCAGGGCAACAGCTCTACTCATCTTACTGAGAAATCCTTAGGACAACAAGAACACCCAGCCTAACACAGGGATAACCAGGTGTCTAAAGGCCTGTGTAAGATCACAACCAACAAAATCCTGGGAAATACCAGGTCCCAGAACCCTACTAAAGAAAGCTCTTGATATCCAGGATATTAGCTGAAACAAAATAAAACAACCTTGAATCTAGTCTTATGAAGAAGATAGAGGCCTTTATAGAGGAAAAAAAATAAGTTCCTTAAATAAATACAGAAATATACAATCAAACATGTAAAGAAAATGAATACAATGGTGTAAGACATAAAAATGGAAATATAAAAAATGAATGAAGGAATTCTGCAGATAAAACACATAGGGAAGAGAACAGGAACTATAAACCTAAGCATCATCAACAGAATGCAAAAGATAGAGGAGAGAATTTCAGGTGTTGAAAAAAATGGAAGAAATCAATACATCAGTCAAAGAAAATGCTAAATCTAGAAAATTCCTGATACAGTACATCCAAGGAATCAGGTACACAATGAAAACACCAAACCTAAAAATAATGGGAATATAAGAAATAGAGGATTTTTGACTCCAAGACCAGAAAGTATTTCCAACTAAATAATAGAATAAAATTTCATCAACCTAAAGAAAGTGATGCCTATAATCATGCAAGAATCTTACAGAACACCAAATAGACTGAAAAGAAAAGAAAATACTCCTGTCATACAATCAAAACACAACATTTACAGAACAATGAAAGAATATTAAAAATAACAGGTGAAAAATGCCAAGTAATATATAAAGGCAGACCTATCAAAATTACAATAGATTTCTCAACAGAGATGCTAAAAGGCAGAAGTTCCTGAGCAGATGTCCTGCAAGCCCTAAGAGACCACAGATATTAGGCCAGATTACTATACCTTACAAAAATTTTAATCATCATAGATGGGGAAACAAGTTATTCAATGAAAAAATTTAAACAATATCTATGCCCAACTGCAGATTTACAGAAGATATTAAAAAGAAAACTGCAACACAAGGAGGTTAACTACACCCAAGAAAATACAGGACATAAATAATTTATTGGAGCAAAACCAAAAAAAGAAAAGCACATGTGCGTGCGTGCACGTGCGCGCACACACACACACACACACACACACACACACACACCACAAACACATACACACAGCCATCACCAAAGTCAACAAAACTGGCAATAATTGATCATTAATGTTTCTCATAATCAGTGCACTCAATTCCACAATAAAAATGATACTGGCTAACAAAATGGATACAAAAGCAGGACCCATCATTCTGTTGCATAGAATAAAGGCACTTCTGCTACAAAGATAGACAATACCTCAAAGTAAATGGCTGGAAAAAGTTTTTCTGAGCAAATGACCCAAGAAACAAACTGGGGTAGCTATTCTAATATCTAATATAATAAGATTTCAACCAAATAATTAAAAAAGATGGAGAAGTACATTTCATACTCATCAAAGAAGAAATCCACCAACATGAATTCTCAATTATGAATATATAGGTCCCAAATACTAAAGTACCCATTTACTAAAAAGTATATTGCTGAAGCTCAAATCAGACATCAAACCACACACATTAGTAGGTGGCCTCCACACTCATATCTCATGAATGGAGAAGTCATGGAGACTTGAGAAATAAGGAAACAAACAGACATTATGAATCAAATGTGCATAATAGATATCTAGAGAACTTTTCAACCAAATATAAAAGAATATGCCTTCTTATCAACAACTGATGGTACCTTCTCTAAAATTGACCACATGGTTTGTGACAAAGCAAGCATTAACACATACAAGAAATTTTAAATAACTCCTTATATCTTATCAAAATGCTATAGATTAAAACTGGATTTCAACAACATCTGAAACAATAGAAAGCCTAAAAATGCATAAAAACTGAACAAATCTTTACTTAGTGACCACTGGGTAAGGGAAAAATAAAGAAAGAAGTTAAAGACTTAATAGAATTCAATAAAAATGAAAGCACAACAACATACCTCAACTTATGGAACACAATGAATGTATTGCTAAAAGGACAGCTCATTGTACTAAGCTTCTTCATAACGAAATTGGAGAGATCTCATATTAGCAACTTAACCACCCACCTGAACACTCTAGAACAAAAAAGAAGCAAATCCACCTAAGAGGAGTGGATTGAAGGAAATAATGAAACTCATCACTAAAATCAATAAATTAGACACAAGGAGAACAATACAAAGAATCAATGAATCCAAGAGCTGGTTTTTGAGAAGATCAATAGTATCTGTTAGCCAAACTGACAGAAGGACTGAGAGACTGTATTCAAATTAACAATATCAGAAATGAAAAGAGGGATATGAAAAAAGACATTGAGGAAATCTAAAAAACATTTAGGTCTTACTTCAAGTCTGTACTTCAAGAAATTGGTACAACTAAATGAAATGGATAAATTTTTTGCTAGATTTCACTTACAAAAGTTAAATCAACATCAGGTACACAATTTTAATAGTCATATAAAACTTAAAAAAATAGAAGAAGGCATTAAAATTCTAACAACAACCACAACAACAACAACAAAGTAGAAAACCCCTGGGCCAGAAGGTTTCAGGAAAGAATTCTACCTTCAAAGACGAGCTAGAACCAATACACCTCAAATTATTCCACAAAATAGAAACGAAGACTACATAGGAAACTCATTCTATGAGCCATTATTCACCCTGAAACTAAACCACACAAAGACCCCCTAAAATATAATTTCAGACCAATTTTCCTTATGAAAATTAATGTGAACACACTCAAGAAAATACTCCCAAATTTAATTCAAGAAAACATCAAAAACATGATCCACTATAATCAAGAAATCTTCATGCCAGGGAGGCAAGAGTGGTTCTATATACAAAAATATGTCAACATAATCTACTTTATAAAGAAACTTAAAGAATAAAACACATGATCTTCTATCATTAGACACTTACAAACCTTTTTGACAAAATCTAAGTACCGATCATATTAAACATAGGAATACAAGGTGTATACATAACCACAATAAAGAAAATATACAGTAAGCCAATAGCCAACATCAATTTAAATACAGAGAAAATCACAGCAATTCCATTAAATTCAGAAATGAAAAAAGGCTTGACACTCTCCATTTCTGTGCCCCGGTCCGAGAGGTCTTCAACGAGTACCTGTGGATGAGCAGATGAGCTGGGAACAGGAGACATGAAGAAGGAGAGCAAGTCTGGGTTCTGATTAAGCTCTCAAACTTTATTTTCCACAAAATAATTTATAAGGGATAAGCAATGAAGTAATGAGATCTGCATGAGCGGGTTGTCATGGCAGTTTAACTACAGGCTGTTCCAAGGTACCAGGTGTCCCAAGTAATTTCCTGTGACCTATCTAGTGATCTTATCTTAACATCCTGTTTCTCAAGGTTGCAGGCCAAGGGCTGAGTTCTATTAATTATTCACAGACATTTGAACCCTGGCAACTATGTATTCAATACAGTAGAAGAATATCTAGCTAGAGCAACAAAGGAACTAAAGGATGTCAAAGGAATACAAATTGGAAAAGAGGAAATCAAAATATCCTTATTCACAGATGATTTGATAATATACATAAGTAACCCTCAAAACTGTACTAGAGAACTCATACACTGATCAATACCTACAGCAAAGTGGCTGGGAACAAAACTAAACAAGCAAACAGTAGCCCTCTGTATACAAATGATAAATGGGCTGAGAAAGGAAACAACATCATTCACAATATACAAAGATAATATAAAATGTCTTAATGTAACTCTAACCCAGTAAGGGAAAAATCTATGATAAGATCATCAAGTCTCTGAGGAAAGAAAGCAAAGAAGAGATCAGAAGATGTAAAAGATCTTCCATACTCATGGATCAGTAGGATAACATAGTAAAAAAAAAAAAAAAAAACGACCATTTTATCCAAAGTAATCTACAGATTCAATGAAATTTCCATCAAAATATTAACACAATTCTTCACAGACCTTGAAAAAAATTCACAACTTCGTATGGAAGCAAAAAAAAACAAACAAAATGGATAGCTAAAACAATCCTGTGCAATGAAAGAACTTCAGAAGGTATTTCCATATCTGATTTAAAGCTGTAGGGCAGAACAATAGTAAGAAAACTTAATGGTACTGACATAAAAATAGACAAATACATCAATGTGATTGAATTGAAGACACAGAAATAAATCCACCTATGGACACTTGTTTTTGTTTTTGTTTTTGTTTTGCTTTGTTTTGTTTTTTGGCAAAGGAGCCAAAACCATATAATGCAAAAAGGACAGCACTTCAACAAATGATGCTAGTCTAATTGAATGTCTACATATAGAAAAAGGTAGGTAGATCCATATGTATCAACTGCCCAAAACACAAGTCCCAATGCATCAAAGGCCTTAACATAAAGCAGATATGTTAAATCTATTAGAAAAGAACATGTGAACGAGCACAGAATACAACTTCCTGAACAGAACATCAACAGATCAGCCTCTAAGATCAACAATTAATAAATGGGACTTCTTGAAACTGAAAAGATTCTGTAATGCAAAGGATATTGTCAATAGGACAAAAGAGCAGCCAATAGAATGGGAAAAGATCTTCACCAACTCTACATCAGATAGAGGGCTACTATCCCAAATATATAAATAACTTAATAAATTTGACATAAACAAACCAAATTACCAAATTTTAAAAAGGAGATACAGACTTAAACACAACTCTCAACAGAGGAGTCACTAATGTCCAATATACACTTAGAGAAATGTTCAGTGTCCTTAATCATCAGTGAAATGCAAATGGACTCAAGGAGTCCATGTTACATTGCTATAAACAAAAACTCAAGCTACAGCACTTGATGTGATATTGTGGAGAAAAAGAAACACTTCTCCATTGCTGATGGTAGTAGAAACTTGTACAAATACTTTGGCTATCAGTCAGGAAGTTTCTCAGAAAATTGGGAATAGATCTAACTCAAGACCTAACTATACCATTTCTGGGCATATACACAAAATATGTTCTACCATATCACAAGGACAGTTGCTCATCTATGTTCATAGCAGCTTTATTCATAATAGCCAAAATCTGGACACAACCTAATAGGAGAGGACCAAGGAAGTGTTTTAGAGTAGTGTAGCTGATATTCCTAGCATCCTGGGATATGGAGCCAGGCAGGATTTCCACTGAAGAGATAAGTACATCAATTCACCCACAAAAGCATCAACCCAAATTTTCTTGCCTATGATGTTCAGGGACAAAGATGGAGCAAAGCTTAAGGGAACAGCCAAACACAGATTGGCCATACATGAGACCCATATAATGGGAGAGAATGTTTCTATAATATGCTTGTAGACAGAAGTGTAGCATAAGTCCTCAGATAGGCTTCACTCAGCATCTAATGCAAAAAGATGCAGAGACTTATAGCCAAGCATTAGACAAAACTTAGGAAGTCTTTTGAAAGAGTGGGGGAGTAACTGAGGGAGGTGGAACAGTTAAAGACATCATGAAGAAGACCTACAGAGTCAACTTTCCTGGTTATGGTTGCTCATGTATGGACTGGTCCTAAGCCCCATGTATATAGGCAACAGATGCATAGTTTCATCTTCTTTCCAGTCTCCCAACACCAGGAACAAAGTCTATCTTTGACTTTGATGCCTGCCTTTGGATCCAATTCCAACTGGTCTTCCTTGTTTTGTCTCAGTAGGAGAGGATATTAGTCCTGCATCAACTTCGTGTGGTAGGGCCGGTTGGTTCCCATGGGGTACCTTCCTTTCTCTGAGGAGAGGGAGAAGGAGAGGGAGAATTGGAGAAAGGGACATGTGAGGATGGATCATGGGAGCTGCCATTTGTATTAGAGTTAAATCAATAATTAAATGGAGAAATAAGAAAGAGAAAAAGCCTATATTTGGATTTTTGTGGGTTCTTTTCTCTGAGAGGCTGGGCTGAGAATCTAGCAACAGAGTTTTCTTCAGCTTTCTGGAGGTTAGCTGAAGAATCCTCCATCCTGAGAACTGGTTGCAAAGGAGACCTTCTGTGAATGGAGGGAGTGCCAGGCAGCTGCACTCAGCAAGCTTGAGACATGGTAAATCTGCGGCCCTTCCAAGAAGGGGAAGGGGGCCTCTGGCTTGTAAAAGACTAGACTATACTTTACTAAAATAAAGACAAAAGAGTCAGCTAGATTTTAATTCATTAAGCTTAAAAAGGACAAGGGCAGAGGGCTATGGGGAAGGGTTGGTCAGGGGTGGGGGGATGTTGTGCTGCTGAACCTTCTAGACTCTGGGTTTTTAAACTAAGCTTGCTTGAATAGGAGAAGACACTCCCAGGACACTTCCCAGGGCTTGTATCCAGGGTACCTTTGATAAGTTTTTCTTCAAAGAGCAAGCTTTTGACACCTTTTGTGTGGGTTAAGGTCTTCAAAGAACTATCTTTTAACACATTTGGGTCTGTCTGGCTGTTGTCAGCAGAGTCCGCTCACCTATGTCCAAACAGGAAGCTTACAGGGAGAGAGAGCATCCTCAGGCCTGCAGACAAAGGCCCAGCGTTTTTAAATTTTCTTTTATGTACTTTAATTAATGTTGAGGTCAGTTAAATTAATGAGATATTTCTAGAACATATTTTTACATAAGGACTGATGTCATTTAACATATATAGTAGTTAAGATCCAGACTTATTCTACTAATAGCTACATCTAAGAGATTCAAATAAACTTTTATTCCTTGTGGCTATCTCAGAAACTTATATTTAATAAAGAACCCCTATTTAATTTTTCAAGTAAAGGCTACATAGTTCTGTTATATTCTATCATTTAAAACTATTATATGGTAATCTTTTTCTTCTATCCACAAATCTAGTAGAATGAAGAGCATATATTAATACTTGACATCATGAACTAATGAATCACAGCTATGTTAGGCATTCTACAGTGGCTGATTGGTTCACACTCAATGACTGTAGAAAGATTAGAATATTTTTTTATTCAGAGTGCAACAGCTGTGAACTCTTTGCATCCTGAGTAGCTCTAAAAAGTATGTGTTTATATGCCTAGACATCTTGGGACAGTTAAGAAAACCATTGATAATGTGTAAAGAAAGTTTCAACTTGTACAAACTAAAAACCTCAAACCCAAGAATGTTTTCAGATATAACAAGGCTTATTTTCCAGTGTGTGGCAAGAAAATTACCTAAAATAACCACCAATATATTTAAATGAATGTTAATGTATGACTTTCGTTGTTTTGTTACCATAAAAATTATGAAATTGTTATTATGTTGAGGTATAGTATTTGAGACAACTCAAACTTGAGTAATTGAGTAATTGTTATTCATATTTTCCTCCTCAGAAAAGTATCTTTTCTTATAAGGTAATGCTATTTTTATGCATAATGACATTAAAGGGATAAACATAATGAATATATATATATATATATATGACAATGGATATATATATATATTTGTTCTTGCTCCTTCAAGAAAAATGTGGTACAGTACAAATAAGTGCTTTAAACTGTTTTAAAGATAGTATTTTGAAATTTCTTTTTAGAAATAAAGTATTTTGTGAGACTGGAGATTTACATATACTTAAATGTGGTTAATTTTTTTTCAAAAGTAAATTTATTTGCATAATTTGTGTTACAGTCAGTATCCCAAGAAACCAAACTCAGTCACTTTAGTTGGAGAAATCAATCAAACTTCGAAATTAATTTTTAAAGGAGATTTATTCAATGTTTCCACCGTGAAATCAAGGACAAGGAATTTGATTGAAACACCACTTCTCCCAGGAAAAAAATATTAAAAATACTACCACGACCGCCAACAACAACAACAATAACAACAACAAAAAAAAAAAAAACAAAAAAAAAAAAACAAAAAAAAAAACAAAAAAAAAAAAAGAAAGAAAGAAAGAAAGAAAAGAAAAAAAAAAAAGAAAAGGCCTCTATTCGTTAAAGTTAGTCCTCCCCACCATTGGCCTACCAATGTTTGGACTCCAGTCTTATACTTAAGGTATTTTGACATGTTCTTATATTTGGATGAATTGTTTCCAGGAGAAAAGTCTGCTCCCTTGCTGGCACATTTCACCTTTTCCAAAATAAGATTACCGGACAATATCATATCTTGGTGTCTGATGTTTAAGTAGTACAGTAGTCAAATTAAGGGACATGAACGTCTCCTTAGAATATCTATTTTTCTGTAAAAATAGTTACAACTTGATGTGTTCATCAATGTTGATTTGTTCTAAAACGCATATTAAGGCATGTCTCTTAATAATATTATTTTTAAAAACCCTGAAAACTTAATAAGGATTAAGACAGTGTGGGGAGCCACCCTTCGTGGCTCTTGGTTTAAAACATAGGGAATTCCACCTTGCCTGTAGGCTCCATTTTCTATCTCTCTGCTTGGCACATAGCAAGCTGTGGGTCAGCCCGAGGCCACACCACCTGGTCCCGGTCCCCGGAAGCTGCTTGTTTACCTTATCTCTGCAGCTGCATTCCTCAGAACTAAACTCCCTATCCTTGAAGTTTTACTACTTAGATATATAGCAGAACATCTTCATTAGGTCCTAGGAACCCACTTGCTTATCACCTTTACAGCTACATTCTCTCAAAACTTACTTCCTTATCTTGAAGTTTTTACTACCGGCCTAGAGAGCAGAATAGCTGCCATTAGGTTTCCATAGCAACCCTGCCCTTGCCCCTATGAGACTCTCTATAAAAACCTTGTGAAATTTTTCAATAAATGGGGCTTGATCAGAATCCAGACTTGCCTTCATTTCTTCTTGTCTCCTGTCCTTTTTTCACTTTGGCACCCCCTCCCAGGTTCTGTTTGAAGAACCCGTGGGCCGGGGCAAGATAGCACATGTATATAAGAATATAAAGTAACATGGAAAGCATCCGAATGTCAGCTAGGATATTGAGGACAGATAAATATTTAGCTATTGTAGCTAATCTTCAGATTTTCTAAAAGAATACTTGAAGAGGAAGGTTCCTAGAACCTTGGAGAGGAAGTAGGAAGAAAAATAAAAAGACTAATGACTATTTAGACATTTCCTGTGGAGAAGTGAAGGGTGGTTAGGTTTTAATTGATAGAGAAAATAAATAACCATTTAGGACAAATTTGTAATATGAGTCACTTAAGATTAGATTAAGTAAGTACATTCATTGCAAAAGGTGGAATCTTAGTTACTAACATGAAAGATAATCACTTTTCTAATATTAATGTCTGATGCTTTAAATTGCTTCTGAAATGTCACTTATTTCTATCTATCCATTTATATGTTTTTTGTTTGCTTTGTTCTTTGGGAGACTATCCTTTATGTGACAGACAATGTAGTGTGAATCTATAAAGTGACTATTTTTCTCAATGTTCTTCACTATTGATATTTCTCAAAATTAAAATAGTTCTCAATTGAAAGAGAAAAAAAGAGATAGTTTGTTCTGGACCCAAATAGAAATGACCATGAGTTGGAAAAAGATTTAACTTACCTAAAATTTTTGATAATGTTGTTTTTTTAATATATTAATTTGTAACTTATGTAAATGCTTCCCTACATGAATGTAATGAGAAATCTCGTGCTTTGCAATTTTAGTTTCTCATTCCATTGGAGAGGAATTCCATTGGGACTAGAAAATGGGAGGCTGTAGAGTTATAAAATATAAAGATGCCTGCTTGCCCAGTGACATGAGAACTTGGAATTTCTTGACCCAGTCCTTGGTTCTAGGAATAGAGAACCACCAAGTTGATCCAGGGGTGTTCTCAGAATTGCTAACCTCAAAGAATTCCATTATAGTTCCCAGAATAAGTTAAATACATATAGTTACTAAATATCAAATGTCCCCATATGGTGGGTCCCCACCCATTCATGGTCAGATGTCCTAATGTCCAGCCCCACCTGTGGTCAGGTGTCCTAAGGTCCAACCCAACCTACTTATGGTTTTTGACTTTAAAATTAGCCTGTAATGGCTACTCAGGGTCCTTCACCTCCCGAGTGCTGAGGGACCCTAACACCTCGACAATTGGGACTTCTGATGTGTCAGTAATAAATTTTACCTATACCTCCAGCCTGTGTGACTTGAGTGGTCTCTTGCAGTGACCCCCTTCCCAAATTGGACCCCATGGTTCAACATTAAGTTAATACATATGTTTTTGAACATGGAAGCTAGAAGAGGCTGCTAGATCAGCTGACATTGCAGTTTTGGATAATTGTAAGACACCATGCAGGTGCTGAGAGTGATACCCATGTCACCCTCAAGAGCAGCATTGACATATCTCTCCAGCCACAGTTTGAAGAAAATTTTGTAGTAATAGGACAAAGATCATTAATTAAGTTTTAGTTTTTAAAATCATTGGTGAAAATATTAAAAAGATAAGTCAGGATTGACATTTCAGATGCTATTTAGTGGCATCCTTTGTATCTAGGTTTGTGGATACAAGAGTTTTATTAATATAATCCAAATTAAATTTGGGTTATTAATACAATCCAAAGTTTTGTTAATACAATCTGTTAATCACAGGATGTTAGGTTCAATACATTAATTTGGAAAAAATGTGATTTTAGTGGCCTAAAATAGACCTAAAATATTCAATTAATTTTCAGACCAGAAAAGTTCTAACCTCTGTTTATTGATTTTTTCCCATCAGTAATCAACCTTGCAGAAAGATCAATTGAAAATGTAATTTATGGAAATGTTCTTTTACATATATAAGTTCATATTTCTGCACAATCTATATATCCATACAGATACACACTTAGATAATCCTCCAACCTCATATATCCATTTGATATCCATTTATAGTTTCTTTTTATAAAAGCTGTTTATGAATATAGTTGCTATCTCTATTTTGTCTTTTAGTAGAACTGCTATAAATATTACAGGTCATCTGTGAGCCTTGTTCTAATAAATTCCTTATGAATTGATAAGGTTTTACTTACTTTCCATTTTGTTTTGAGGACCTTACTTGTTTTTTAATTAAATAATACACTTTATTGAGAATAAATTGCATTATATTTGCATGACCACTGGTTTCAGGTGTCTAGTTAATCTTGCAGATGTTCAAATGCTTTTTGGATCTTGTTGTTATCATTAAGTGCTTCCAAGAAGCACTGTGTTGAGACTCATCCAACAGCTGCCATCACTACCCTTCTCCTCTACCTCTCTGCCTTCATCTTTCTCTAGGGCCCCAATGCCTTGTCTCTTCTCAGGTTCCCTCCTCCCACCAATGTTCAATTAGAAACATAATAGGCAGGCTGGAGTCCCAGGTCTGTTTTCTGAATCCTGGACCCAGGATGGCTCCTTCTGGCTAACACAATGTCCATCTCAGTGGGGTATCCGTGATATTTCTAAGGGGCCAAAGCTATCAAGAATGCTTTCACCTGAGACAAAGCCTGCCATCCTCCCACACCTACTCTTATTGCAGTGTTTGTGTTTTAGGATACTTCTTTCTTCCCTTCTCTCCATATCTATGCATTCACTCTTAATACATTCACCACATACATGGATGCACTTTATGACTTACCACTGCTGCAGCCTTAATTTGTGAAACTAATTCGGTATTGTATAACTGAGGCAAGAATTTCTTGGATCTTCTGTCTGTAAAGTCAACTTGTAGTCTCCCATTTTCTCAATGTTTCTAAACTCTTCATTCCAAGGATGTTTACCTTTGAAAAGTTGGGTTTCATTATTTGTTTTTGAGAGATGTCCTGTTCCTCTTCAGTTGTATCTTTCAGAGCTGGTCATTTTGGATAGATTAACTATGTCCATCCAATAATGATGGGGAAATACAGGGAGGTATGTTTATCCTTATTTTTCCTCAAAATACTGTATGTTGCTTATCTTAACCCTAAGTACAGAAAGATTTTTTAACTCTATATTCTTACCCTGATGCTGTTAAGAATGGGATCTAGAACTACTGGAAAAACTTGTAATTGACTGAAGATTTTCCTTCTGCTTGAGACACCAAGTCACCCAGAATGTCCATATTAATTATCACTGGCCTTTAAATTTAAGACAATTTTATACTGGTTGTTGTTGTTGTTTTATTCTGAACTTGTTCATTATTTTCTTCTATGCCATGTAAAATGTTTTGAATGTCTTTTTTCTCCTTGAATGAATCTATCATCTACTAAAACATGCAGGTTTCTCATAGTTTACACTTTGTAATAGGATCAGCAGATGGTTTTCAGTATCAGATGACTTACTGTCAGACTAGAAACAAAATACTTATATGATTTTCTATACCATAATGAAAAGTAAAGGTGCTCTATTTTCTTAAATTTTATGAATAACAATTGTGATTGGCTACTCTAATAAAAACAAAATATTTTAAAACTATATGAAATTGTTTCAGACAGTAAGGGTCTAGAAGCCATAGTGTCATAGAGTGACTACCCTCGTTAAACATTTGTTGGTCAGTTCAAAGTAGTGTGACCTTTCTCATACTCCTCTGTTTCCATTTTAGAGGCACTAAAATCTCACCGAGAAAGCAAAGAAAAAAAGGACTTTCTCCTCCCACAGCTTCAGGGAGAATCAATTTCAATAAGAGATAGGAAAATGTAGCATTTGGTTTGATTTAAAGCAGAGCCTGGGGGAAGTAAATTCAAGCCTAGTTTGAAGCCTCAAGTGGTTAAGGATTTATAGTGGGAACAGGAAGGTCATGAATACACACTGTGCACAGAGAAAGTGAACATATTCTTTAAAGTTTATTAGCCAGTGTCATCCTTAGATTGCTCAAATTTTCTACAAAGGCACAGCAGGGCATTAGAAAATCCATCACATAAGAAGGCTCTTAAATATGAAAAGGGTTGTTTTATTAATTTAATTTGAAAATTTATCCAAAACCTTTGGAATTTAATGGAATTAATAAAGTGAGTCATAACAGAGAGACAAGAATATGAAGAAGTCCAGTTTTACTACCAAGATTATGTATAAATATGAAATTATGCCTTGATTTACATTCCCTTATATACATACACATCACTTATTCTAATGTCATTTGTTACAGATGCATTTGTGAATTAGACACTTGTAGTGGTTTTAATGAAAATGCCTCCACAGACTCATATATTAGACTGTTTGGTTCCCTGTTGGTGTGGAGATCAGGAGTCAGGAATTTGTTGGAAAATGTGGTCACTGTAACTGAGCTTTAAGATTTTAGAAAACCTACACTTGGTCCAGTCTCTTGCTTATGGATTAGATGTAAGCTAAACTGGCAGCAGTCATGTTTTCTGCCATGATGATAATTGAATAGCTATGTAAGTCCTCAAGCAACCCACCTCTCAATTACATCGCTAATATCGGGTTTTCCCCTTTACCTTTATAAATCATCATTTCAAAGTAGCCATGGTTATGCTGTTTCTTCATAGCAATAGGAAAGTAATTAAGAAAAACTTGAGTACATTATCCATAAAATACCTCTTGGAATTTCTTGTGTAATTTACATGTGAGCCAGGACAGAGCTATGGATAGCATTATGATCTGCTAATCTGATCTTGGTCTTCTAGTTTGTTAATGGTATTTTTTGAGGAAAGAATTAGAACAGTTTATTGTTTTATTTGTTAGATTTTTGGAATGGAAAATAAAGAATTGAGTAACTATTCGGCTTAACTGATGGTTATGAATGAGAACCAACAAAAGAAGGAAATATTAAGCCCCAAATTTTGTCAACATCTGGGATCATGCCAGAGTGATCTGACATGATGTAAACACACATCCAAGAACAAGACTATAAAATTTTAACAGTGACCACATCATGCTCTTCTCTGGGCTCTTATCTTCGAGTTTACTACTGTAGGGATGCTGGCCAGCTTGAACATGGCTGCCATTGCTGTGGCAGGCCTTGCCCTTCTTGATGATTCTTTCTGCCTTTCTAGGACAGCCAAGGTTATACAGAGAAATCTTGTCTTGAAAAAACAAAACAAAAAAAACCCTCAAAAAACAAAAGACAAAAACAAAACAAACAAACAAAACAAAACAAACAAACAAAAAACAACAAAAAAAATCCATTAGATTATATTCCTAAAGCTTGTCCTTAAGATAAATTCCCTTATATGGCCATGTCATCCTTTTAAGAATGAGTACTAAAATCAGCTATCAAAGTATTGAAGTCTGGGGCACAAAAACCCTTTTTGGCTCACCTAGTTAACATGCCCAATTAAAATTAAACACCTCAGTTTAACCTGGGGTTCCCTCCTTTACCTTTAAAAATTATTATTTACCTATTCACATCTCCTCTCTCTTTATGTGAAAGCATTCCTTTGTTCTTATGGACAAATACCACTTCTTCTGCCTAGTTATCTTCCCCTTATTCTCCATATCCTATTTTTGTCCCTTATCATTGTGCTCTGTTCTTCTGAGGCAAATATATTTTTTATGCCATGGACCTAGTCTTGGGCTGACTTGATGCAAGTCTGGGGTTCCCTACTACTAGGGTCTTACAACTTTCATTTGACCTACACACAGTGGAATTTGTTTGAAGTGTTATTCCAAATATGGGCAGGGGATGGGAAACTTAAAACTACATATAATATTCTAAACTAGAACCATGAATAAACACAATCATATTATTTTGGAGATAGATATAAGAAACCAGTAAGTGAAAGATTGTTAAATAACAAAGTCACCACTCTGTCCAAACTGTGGCATAAAGAGACAAGTGGCTGCATATGTGTTTTAACAGAAGTAATTAGAGTGATCTTTTGGTGGAGTTTTGTCTTGATATATGAAACAGCCTCAAAGAAAAGAATAAAGTGCCCAAATCAGCAAGCAGAAACAGAACATTTGTCAACTCAAACTACCTTTCCCCACAAGAATGTTTATGGGTAATCACTAGGTAAGCTGCTGCTGGCTTTTAGTTATGAGTGTGTTTCAGTTTCCAAAGAAACTCAGGAGAGAAAGCTAAAAAATATTGAGGTAAACTTGAGAAAGCAGAGGAAACTGTTAAGTTATAATTCACACCTAGAATCTCAGAAATAAGACCTAGGAAAATAAAAATGCTTTAAATTGGGGAAGCATAGATAGATAGATAGATAGATAGATAGATAGATAGATAGATGATAGGGAGATATACAGATAAATAGAAAGGTGCTTAGATGATAAATGGATACACAGATGATATATAGATAAATGATAGGTAGATAATAGATAAAAAGATAGATTATAGACAGATAGACAGATGATAGATAGATGATAGATAGAATGCAGAGACACATCAATACAGTACTAAGTGATTATTTTAAAGTAACAAGAAAATTAAATTTGTACTTTTTTCTCATGATATCTAAAAATTTGGATTAAAAATTGCATTTATTTCTAAGACCCAATTGGTAAATAAAGTAATGTTTGTATGAAATAACTGAAACTCTATTTCACTGTGCTGTCATGTATTTGATAACAGTACTTGTGAGAATATGTGTAAAAAAGAAAAAAAAGTCTACTCACCACAGATAGAGAACCAATGATAAATTAAAAGAAATTAAAAGAGAATAACACCAATTCTTATTTGGATGCCATAGGGAGTTTTGTTAGTGTTACTTACGGAATTATGGGCAAGGATTACATATTAAAACTAAAATAACACAAAAGGAGCTATATCATCAAAAGTCATTCTTTTTTGTTCTTTGAGACAGGGTTTTTCTGTGTAGCTCAGGCTGTACTGGTACACATTCTGTAGACCATGATAACCTCAAACTCAAAAGATCTGCCTTCCTCTGCCTCTGAAGTCCTGGGATTAAAGACAATCTCCACCACTGCACAGCCCAAAAGTGCATTTTTAACTGGGAAACAGCTCACAAAAGCTAAAATTTTAGGGCATACTTAGTTTGCAGGCAGCTCCACAGTTTCAAGAGTGTCTCCTACAGGAAGTTCAATTGTTCTAAGCCTCTGCCAGTCAGATATGCTAGTCTCTAGCTTTTTAAAACACATTGGCAAATCTCTGGTTTTCCCAATCAACATGGTTGATGCCTCTTTGAGACAACTTCATTGGTTTGAGAGTGTTCTTGGCACTTTGGTAGTTCTGGGAGTGTCTCACCAGTACTTACTGTTTGCATATACTTGCAAAGTGTTGGGCTGATTCATATAATCAATTTCTGGATGTTTATGAAGTTTTTGAGTCATTTCTATGCTTAAAGAGTTTCTCTGAATGATGGAATATTTCACTTCCCTTTAGAACATACATGCTATAACCAGCTTTCTTCTGAGAAGGAAATGTGTCCTCTCAGAAGAAATTGATAAACAACACCATGAAGCTGCTCCCATGACTATACTTATAAAATGAAAATATGGAATTCATAGAAAGACTACTATGAGACTGGCATCAATAGTGATGCCAGGCAACATGACATGTTTTCTACAAGAGTTGCAAAGACAATATATCAAAGAATTGTCCATCAGAAAATGGTGGAGAAATATTCAGCAAAAAACATAGCATAGATAACAGTCTGAAGACAAACACATCTTCAGCTACACTGAAAAACAGTTTGTGCTATCACATGGAATGTCATGCTTTTGATTACTCAGTTCTCAAGGTTGTGATTCTTTACCAACAAATGCAAGAGAATGCTTGTCAATGAGAGCCTAAGAGGAGATGCTAACAAGTCAAGAGATGTCAAGTCATTTCAATATTCCTTAAAAGAGGAACATGAGCAATAAAAATGTCTCTAACCAGATGGTGCAAACACACACTATGAGATATGATAGTTATTGATTTACATTCAGAATTTTAGGCTCACCAAGATAGGAAAGATGTTTTATATAAGGCTGCCAAATACAAATAGCCAAAATTCTATGTTATATATAATTCCTGATTGTATTTTCATTCTTCTTGCTGTAGGTAATTTACAATATATAATTGTAATAACATAAATATATATGTAAAATATATTTAATAAAAATTTTAAAAAGAAAACTGCAAAAAAAACCCAAAAAACAAATAGCTAAAATTTTATGGCTATAACATTAATATAATTCCTGATTGTTTCATGGTTCTTGCTTTATGAAGTTTATTTTATATAGGTGTAATAATATAAATGTATGTGTAAAAAATAAAAAATACTAAGAAAACTTAAATCATAAAAAAAATCCCTTTTGCACAGTGTTTTGTTTTCCTGTATCACTATCCATACTATTCATGCAAATGAAGCACAGAAAGAGCTGGCTGTGTGTTGCATGGCAAACAAAACATACAATTCTGTAGCATAGAGTCAGCTGTGTATATAGCTATGATATCATATAGATTTATACATAATTACATGTGGACATTAAGCTTCAATGTTCAGCCATGTGTGGTGGTACATGCCTGTAATTCCAGCACTGAGAGAGGCAGAAACTGGCAGATCTCTGTGAGTTTGACACCAGCCTTGTCTGCAAAGGGAGTCTAAGACAGCCAAGGCTTAAAAGACAAACTTGCCTAGGAAAATCAAAAGTGAAAACCAAAAACAACAACCAAATAAAAAAAAATGTTTAGTTTTAAAATGTTCTTTGCTTCAAATCTATTGAGCTTGATACTTTGAAATAGTTTTGAATTTTGGAAGATGTTGTTTGAAAATTTGAAGACTTGTGTTGAACAACGAAGGTATTGTAGTGACCATAGATTGACAATACTGATCCTTTAAAGTTGGAAAGTATTTTAAAATAAAAGAAATATTAAGCTATTATATATTTATCCACATAGCACTCATTGGATAAATTTTGCCTGATGTCACTTGTAAATCCAATCTTTAGAGATAAAACCAAACTTCTTTGTTAATATCCCCATTGTGGTATCCTTTCTATACCCATTTTTCTAGAAAAAAATTCTAAAAAAAAAGAATTTTTTAATTTTTAGAATTTCAGAAGAATTATTTATTTCTTTATATATATTATTATTAATTTGATTCATTGTTTATTTTATTTATTCATTTTACATTCCCATAATAATGCCACTCCCTCCTTTCTTCCCTGTCCCACCCTCCCTCCTATTCCTGCCTATCACCTACCCACTCCACCCCTTTTCTTTTGTACCAACTCACCCTGACACATGACATTGCATCAGGACTAAGTACCTACTCTTGCATTGGGGCAAGACAAGGCAACCATGATAGGGAAACATGATCCAGAGGGAGGAAACAGAGTCCAAGTCAAAGTGCCTGATTCAGTTGGTAGGAGGTTCAAATTGAAAATCAAGCAGACAATCAGTATGTAGGGGGCTAAGGAACAGCCCATTCATGTTCTTTGGTTGGTAATTCAGTCTGTATGAGCCCCAATGGGTCCAGGTTAGTTGGTTGTATAAGTCTTCTTGTGATGTCCTTTACCTCTCCAGCTCCCTGAATCCTTCCACTAATTCTTTCATAAGACTCCTTGAGTTCATCCTAATGTTTTGCTGTGGGCATCTGCATCTGTTTTCGTTATCTGCCAGAAGAAGCCTCTCAGACCATACTTATGGTAGTTTCCTCTCTGTAAATAGGATAGTAACAGGAATAGTGTCAGTCAGTGGGTCTCTCCTATGGGATGGGTCTCAAGTTCGGTTAGTCATCAGTTGCCCATTTTCTCAATCTCTGTTCCATCTATTATCCCTGTACATCTTGTATGCAGGAAAAAATTTGGATCAAGGTTTTTTGTGGATGAGTTACTGTACCTTCAATAGAGGTTCTGCCAGGCTACGGGATATGGCCACTTTAGTCTCAGTATTCATTGTTACTAGGAGTCTCAGCTAGTGTCACACCCACAACTTTTCAGGTGCCTCCCCAATTCTAAGTCTCCACCTTGTCCCAGAGATGCCCTAAAACCAAATTCCCTTCTCTCTTCCAGTCCTCTCACCTGATCTCGCTTTTCCTTCTCCACCCCCTTTCTAAGCCAGTTCCCTCTCACACGCCACTTTCAATGTCAATTATGTCTAACATATTTTCCCTTCTTAGTGGGATTCATGCATTGCCCCTTGAACACTCCTTGTTACACAGTTTCTTTAAGTCTGTGGTTTGTTGCATGGTTATCCTATACTATATGGCCAATGGCCAATTATGAGTGAGTGTATACCGTACATGTCCTTCTGAGTCAGGGCTACCTCACCCAGTATGATATTCTCTAGTTCCATTCATTTGCCTGTCCTTGTTTTTAATAGCTGCACAGTATTGCATTGTATAAAAGTACCATATTTTCTTCATCTCAGGGACATCTGGGTTCCTTTCAGTTTCTGGCTATTACAAAAACAGCAAAGAGCTCTTATGAGTACAGTTGAGTAAGTGTCCTCATGGTTTGGTGAGGCATATATTGTGTATATGGCCATGATTGGAATGGCTGGGTTTATTCCAAATTTTCTGAGAAACCAGCGGATTGATTTACAAAGTGGTTGCACAAGTTTGCACTCCCACCAGCAATGGAGGAAAGTTCCCTTTGCTCTACATCCTCATCAACATGCGCTATCACTTGAGTTCTTGATCATGGTCATTCTGATGTGTGTAAGATGGACTCTTAGAGTTGCTTTGATTTATATTTCCCTGATGACTAACAAAGTTGAACTTTTCATTGAGTATTTCGTAGCTATTACTGAATCTTTTTGAGAACTCTCTGTTTAGCTCTGTTCCCTATTTTTAAGTGGGTTATTTGGTTTGTTAGTATCTAATTTATGGAGTACTTTTTTTTAATGTTGGATATTATTCCTCTATCATCCATTTGATTGATGAAGATTTGTTCCCAATTTCCAGAAGGCCATTTTCTCCTATTGGCAGTGTCCTTTGTTTTACACAAGCTATCCACTTTCAGGTGGTCACATTTTTGTTGCTTTTAGTGTGAGAGATGTTGGTGTTCTGTTCAGGAAATTGTGTCCTTTGCCAATGGGTTCAAGGCTATTCTTTACTTTCTCTTCTATTTAGATTTAGTGTATATGGTTTTATGTGGACGTCTTTGATCCACTTGGACTTCAGTTTTGTGCATGGTGATGAATAAGAATTTATTTGCAACATTCTATATGCCAGTTATATTCACACCATTTGTTGAAGAAGCTTTCTTTCTTCCACCTTTTGAGTTTGGCTTCCTTGTCACAAGCCAAATGTCTATAAGTGTGTGGGTTTATTGATGTGTCTTCTATTTAATTCCATTCGTTGACCTGTCTCTTTTTATTCCAATACCATGTACTTTTTCATTGCCATTGATTTATAGTACATCTTGAAATCAGGGATGGCGATACTTGCAGAAGTTTTCTTTTTGTACAGGGGCGTTTTTACTATCTTGGGTTTTTTTTTTTTTTGTTGTTCTTGTTTTTGTTTTTGTTTTTCCACACAAAGTTGGGAATTACCTTTTCAAGTTCAGTAAAGAATTGTGTTGAATTTTGATAGGAATTACTTGAATCTGCCCATTGCTTTTGGTAAAATGACCTTTTTTTTTCTACTTTCATCCTACTGATCCATGAGTATGGCATATCTTTTTATATTCTGATTTTTTCTTGGATTTTTTTCAGATGTAAATTTATTGTCATACTAGTGTTTCACTTCCTTGGTTAGAGTTACCTCAAGATATTTTATTTGGCTATTCTGAAGGGTATTGTCTCCATGATTAATTTTCTGCTTACTTATTGTTTGTATAAAGGAGGGCTATTGATTCTTTTTGCAGTTAATTTTGTACCCATCCAGTTTGTTGAAGGTATTCCTCAGCTGTAAAAGTTCTCTAGTAGAATTGTGATGGCACTTATGCATACTATCACATCATCTGTGAACAGCAATACTTTGACCACTTCCTTTCCTATTTGTATCTGCTTGATCTTCTTTAGCTATCTCATTGCTCCAGTTAGAACTTCAGTTACTGCGTTTAAGAGATATGGATAAAGTAGGAAGCCTTGTTTTGACCATGATTTTCATTGAAGTGCTTTGAGTTGATTATCAGCTAGCTGTATATGCTTTTTTTTTAAATATGTAGGCACTGTATCAATGATCTCCCCAAGACTTTTTTCATGAAGAAGTGTTGGATTTTCTTCTAATACTTTTTCTGCATCAATGAGAGGATCATGTGATTTTTTTCTTACAGTTTGTTTATATAGTGGATTACATTGATGGGTTTTCATATGTTGAAACATCCCTGCGTCCTTGAGATGAAGCTTACTTGATAATGGCAGACAATTTAATTAATGAGTTCTTGGACTCAATTTGTGAGTATTTCAGCAATGTTCATGAGGGAAATTGGTCTAAAATTCTCTTTACTTGTAGAGCCTTTGTGTGGTTTAGGTGTCAGGGTGGTTGGAGCATCAAAAATGAGTTTGGCAATGTTCCTTCTGCTTCTATTGTTTAGAATATTGTGAAGATTATTGCATTAGCTCCTCTTTGAACATCTGGTAGAATTCTGTGCCTCAATGATCTGGTTCCTAGTTTTTTGTTTGCTTATTAGTTTTTTCTTTTTGTTTTTCTTTGTTTTGTTTTGTTGGGAGCTTTTAATGACTGTTTCTATTTCCTTATGGGTTGTAGGATTATTTTTTGTTTTTTGTTTTTTTGTTTTTTGTTTTGCTTTGTTTTGGTTTTAGTTTTTTGAGACAGCGTGGCCCTGTGCAGCCCTGGCTATTCTGGAATCACTTTGTAGAACAAGCTGGCCTTGAAATCAGTGTGATCTATCTCCCTTTGGCTTCCAAGTACTGTGATTAAAGGCATGTGCCACCACCACCAGGCTGGTTGTAGTATTATTTAAAATGTCCACTTGATCTTGTTTTAACTTTGGTAAATAAAACCTGTCAGGAATCACACCCATTTCATTTATATTCTCCAATTTTGTGGAGTACAGGCTTTTGAAGTAAGATCTAATGATTTTTTTTAATTTCCTCAGTGTCCCTTGTTATGTCCCTCTTTTCATTCTTAATTTTGTTAATTGAGATATTGCCTCTCTGCCTTTTAATTAGTGTGACTAGGGGTTTATCTATCTTATTGATTTTCTCAAAGAACCTGATCTTGGTTTCATTAATTTTTTTATCATTCTCTCTGCTTCTAAGTTATTGATTTCAGCCCTGAGTTTGATTACCTCCTGCCATGTACTTCTCTTGGGTATGTTTGCTTCTTTTTGTTCTAGATATTTCAATTGTGCTTTAAATTGATAGCATAAGAACTTTCCAATTTCTCTATGAAGGGACTTTGTGTTATGAACTTTCCTCTTAACACTGCTTTCATAAAGTTGAGTATATTGTCCATTCCTTCTCATTGAATTTCAGAGAGTCTTTAGTTTCTTTCTTATTTCTTCTAGGGTCTAGTTATCACTGGGTAGAGTAGTTCAATTTCTCTGAGTTTGTATATTTTATCTTGTTTCTGTTGTTGTTAAAACACATCTTTAATCCATGGTAGTCTGGTAAAATACAAGGGATTATATAATAATTTTCTTGTAATCTGTTGAGGCTTGCTTTGTGACCAAATATATAGTCAGTTTTGAAGAGCATTGCATGAGGGGCTGAGAAGGTATATTCTTTTGTGTTTTGGCAAAATTTGCTATAGATATATGTTAGGCCCTTTGATTTATATATAACATGTTTCATTATTTCTCTGTTAGTTTCTTCCTGTGGTCATAGTGTCTGTAAGATATCTGCCCAGGCCACTCTTGCCTTTCTTGCTTTTTAGAGTCTCTTTTCAGAAGTTTGGTGTAATTCTGATATGTCTGCCTTTGTATGGTTTTATTGTTGTTCTTGTTATTATTGTTACTCTTACTATTTTTTTATATCTCAACTGCAGTTTCCTCTCTTTCCTCCCCTCCCACCCTCTCTTCTTGCCTCTACTTTGTCTCTTCATCTACTGTGGGTAGCCTTGCCAAATTCTGCCATGTCAGAAATCCTGTGCTTAGGCTGCATGCTGTGACCTTCCAGCTGCTGATCTCTGCCAGAGGTGGTCTTTGTGTTCCAGGCCATCTTCGGACTATTTACCTTTGAAAGAAGTAGGGAAATCCCTACTGAGAAACAGCTGGAGGGTTAAGGAAGCTCTTACAGAGAGCTATTCAGGCTATTGTGTTCTTCTTGCTTTCAGAGCTAAGGAGAGAGGAGTCAGAATAGTTCCTATTTACCTTACTATCTAAAGTCTTACTTGTCCACATTAAAGAGGAATCTTGATCAAAAATTTCCTGACTTGGTTCGTTATTTCTCACATCTCTGTATCTTACTTGCAATCCCCACTCTCTCTATCAGGTGAACCCTGATTCAATTTTTCCCGTGGGTTGAGACCAGACAATCTACTCCTGTTTCTATTCAGAAAATGGTAGGCCTTTCTTGAATGATCAATTAAACATGACATTTCAAGTAGCAATAAGATTAGATACTTCTCCTCATGTTAGGGCTAAACTAGGCAATGCATTATGAAGAAAATGATCTCAGAAGCCAGCAAAAGTTTCAGAAACAGTATCTGCTTCTACTGTTAGTAGTCCTGAAATAAAATCAAGTTGCACAACTGTAGCATATATACAGAGACCATATGTCAGTCCCATTCATGCTCCCTGGTTCTCAGTTCAGTCACTGTCAGTGTCAATGGGCCCAGGTTAGTTGGTTCTGTGGGTTTTCTTGTGGTGATCTTTATCCTTTGGCTCCAGCAATCTTTCCTCCCCTTCTTCCCAGAGGATTCCCGGAGCTCTGCCTTATGTTTGAATGTGGGTCTTTGCATCTGCTTCCATCAGTTTCTAGGTGAAGTCTCTCTGATGACATTTATGCTAAGCTCTTGTCTACCAGTATAGTAGAATATTATTAGGAACAATTTAATGGACTTTTTTTGTCAGTAATGTTTGGTTCCATCTTAGGATGCTGGGCTATCTAGACTCTGAGTTCTGACCCTGTAGACAGTGGCAAAAGTGGCCTTTCTCTCGTGATATGCGTCTCAGGACAGAACCGCCATTGATTTTCCACTCCCATTATTTAAGCATCATCTTTATCCCAGCATATTTTTTAAGGCAGGAAAAATTATAGGACAAATGTGGAAATTTTGGTGTCCCAGTGGCTTTAGTGGAAGTCTTGACTGGATACAGGAGATAACCAGTAAGGTTATATATCCTCCATTTCTACAGTTCTTACCTAGGGTAACCCTCATTGATTTTTGGTAGTTCCTTTTACACTAGGTTTCTATCTTGTCCCCAATTTGCTCCCAATTTCCAGTTGTTTTTCCAATATTATCTTCTTCCCCTCATTTGATGCCCATGTTTCTATCCTGGTAGTGCCCATACCTATGATCCCTGTTCTATTTCCCCTTCCAAGGGAGATTTATATTTTCCCTTTTAAGCTTTCCTTATATTTCACTTCTCTGAGCCTGTGTCTCGTAGCTTTGTTATCCTTTACTTTATAGCTAATATCCACTGTTAAGTAAATACATACTTGTTTTTCTGGATCTTGGTTACCTCACACAGGATATTTTTCCTTGTTCCATCTTTTTTTTCTGAATGTCATTTTTTCATGGTGTCACTGTTTTTAAGAGCTGAAAATGTTCAGAATTACATTTTAATTCAGAACATGTATGCTCAGGAAGAGATCAGATAGAAAGATCCAGGTTTGTATGATCTGGCTGGAATACAAGCATGCCTTTAATTCTGGAGACAGAGGCAGGTAGATATGAGTTCAAGGCCAGCCTGATATAGAGCAAGTTTCAGGTTAAGAAAAGCTGAAGTCCAAGTGTGGTGGTAGATGTCTTTAATCACAAACAATGAAATATATATTGGCCACAGATATTTGAAAGTGAGATCTAATTGAGTGGTAGAAAAAGGGACTAATCTGAAAAAGATTTAAAAGAATGGAATATGACCATATATTCCAAGAACAGAAAAAAAAGAGAAGTTACTTAAGGGAGCAACACAGAGAATGAAAGGGAGAGGAGGTCATTTTACTAGAAGAGTTTTACAGAGAAGGCTTGAAGGCAGAACTAGCCACAGAATTAGAAGCCAGAAGATTTGAGAAGATTCCGGGAGGTAGTTTGAGGCCATGTAGAGCAGTTCAGTGACCAAGACATAATCCAGATTAAACAAAACAGGTGGGAGAGGAGTTTGAGCCAGGACAGCTGAGTTGAACCAGCCAGACAGGAGCTCAGTAAGAACAAGAATAGATGAAAATTATTAAGTAGTAAATTTCAGAGCCAGAAAACATTCTAGGTCAAATTGTATGACATCTAGAAGCTTCCAGGACTAGGCCCAGGTTAGCAGAGAGAGAGAGAGAGAGACAGTAATCCTCTGAGAATAAGAAATAAGCAAAACAGGCAAATAAAGGTTTCTTTTACAATTGTCTTTATCTCTTCTTTTGGTGAGGAATGTCTAGTTTGTTTCTAGTTTCTGGCTATTACAATTTCTTTGCCATCCTTTATGTATTTATTATATATTCTGCAAGCATAATTTCTCTGAGTGACTCTATAGTTCTAGATTTGTATTTCCTAGTATAATTACTCTGGAAATGGAAACTAATCCATAGATGGACACACACACACACACACACACACACACACACACACACACACACACACACACTTTTCTTCATTTAGTTTTGCATATTGGAAATGAAATGGAAAATTCCTCATAGGAGGACTGGCTTTGGGGGTGTCTTGACATTAACAATGATGATGTCATCAAACATCTCACATTGTCACAGACAGCCTCACTGACTGGATAATGACTAAATTATATTGTATAAATCAGAATATTTTTCATGCTGGTATTCTTTCCTTTTTTCCTATTTTCTTCAATATATTCATTTCTTCCACTCCTAAAAAAGTTTTTCTAAAGCTTGTGTAGATCTCATTAAATTTTATGTGGCAATGTATCACTTATCATATCCAGTTTAAAGTATCTGGAGCTACTTTTACCTAGTTCAGACAACATTTTTTCAGCATGGCATCATTGCACTTTATTTTAGAGGCATGTGCTAAATGATTGGAGTTAAGTTTGTTTTCTGCACTATAATTAAATGTCTCTGTATACCTTGCCCAGCACTTGGGGCTAACTTGTTTAAATAGGTTTATTTGTGAAATACAATAGCATTTGAAAATGTCAAATGTGGTTTGGAAACAGCTTGACAGTGTTGAGTTCACATTTGCAGATTTTCTCTGAAGGAGTTCTCAGTCATTAAGCAAGCTTCCAGGGCTAACTGCTATTATCACTGAAGAAAGCCATAAAGTGCACAGTGGGTGCATTTCCCAGTGCTCAAAGCAAGCACAGTGTTGTGACTTGAGAAGATGCACTTACACAAAGGGTAAACGCCATGAAACCTTATGCTCAAAGCTCTCCTGGGGAAGTGGTTAGGAAGCTAGCCTAACTTTCAAGAACTGCCTTCTTGCTGGTTGGACTGTAATTTTATCTGTTAGGCAGCAAATAACAAAGGTAAACAAATAGACTCTTGTCTGGTTTTGGGGGTTAGGTGGTGCTTTTAAACAGCTGCTGTTAGGAATGGGCAATTCAAACAAGGTAACCAATATTTAGCTTCAGTAAGCTCTGTGAAAATCTGCTTCAGCTGCCATCAGGCCTTCATCTCCTTTTTCATCACAAACCATATCTATCCCTAGATTTGCTAAAGCATTCACAACATCCTCATGAGAAACTAATATATACTTTTATTATGCTCTTTAGCCTGAGTCTCAGAAATGTTTAATGTGATTCATGTATGTCCTTGATTTAAGTGCTTTCTTGTATTGGCTTTGCTGGCCTCACAGTTTCTAGATAATCATTGTTCCTGCTTCAGTGATTCATCTATTTCTGACACATTGGACAGTTTCTACTCTACCAAAACCGCAAGCATAGAGCTCCCAGGGATTTATCCCCTGGTTTATTGTGTCCCTCAGTTGAGCAGATCAGCAACCAGGTCCTGGATAAATTATATGTCATGAAGAATCCTGTACTTTAAAAATCTGGGTTTTGGATAGTTTTGAGTGACATATTTCAAGTGATAAATTTGTGTTCTGCATATGTTATCCATAATATGTATGAACACATTATTATGGAAAACTTTTGTTCTCACCTGTCACATATTTCTTTGCTGTAATCACAGTACTTGGAATCTTGTGGCAGGAGGATCATTGTTTCTAGGTGATCTTGGATTACTTAGGGTGAACTTTTAAGTAGATAAATAACTATATTTATAAATTAATTAAATAATAGGTAAATAAATTAAAATATTTAACATGTTGTAAGAAATGTGTCTTGACTAGTTCAATTAATGTCATTAGATGACATGAACATTCATTCATATATAACACATGCTAAATTACTAGCAGTTAATTTTTTCTGTCTTTGTTTTCCTTCTATTCCTAGTTCACTTGCAATTTCTGTCATATACTGCTTCCTCTAAATAATTTTTAACAGTGGGGACCTTTCTCCATATTCAGTTTCAGTACATACTTCAGGTTCTTTTCTTTCTACAGGATTATTATTATCTTGAGTCCTGTGTCATATTATTTTCTGTTATCACCAATCAGTTTGTATTTTTAACTCAGATAGATTTGTTAAAAATTTCATAAGGTAGATAAATTGGCAAACAAAACTCTTTATTGTGAAAATATAAAGATGTCTTGTATCTTAAGACAGAAAACTAAATGAAGCAAAATGTTGGTATATTTAGCATGTCACAGTTGGCAGAGATACAATAAAAATGCATAGCATTGGAGAGGTCAACAACTCTCACTATAGTTTAGTTAGTGGTTCCAAAAACCATGTATGTGATATATGCCTGTGCTTCTTGACACATAAAAAGTACATTTCTCCCCCTTTTCCTTGTTTATTTTTTCTTTGTTTTCCATATTCCTTTTACTTTTAGAATATACATTGGTATTTGGAAATTTACAGTGATTTTATACAAGCGTTTTTACAAGACATTCCTAAGTGGATGGGGAAAATCTGATCGTGCCCCAACTCTGCACCAATAACTATATACAGATGGGGAAAGCCCAGAGTAATAGCATTGATCTTCCACAGGGAAGAGCACAGCAAGTTGTTGTCCAGTCACAAAGACTCAGCCCTGAAAATATACATACTAATAAGATTATACAGAATAAGCATGTTGTATTTAGGTTACATAGGTGAAATATTCTAGAAGGCTGACATACACATACTGCTACATTTTTTGTTGTTGGTTTCCCTTGTAGGCTAAGAAATACGGGGTATGTGGGAGAGTGAAAAGGTTGAATGGAAGATAGTAGTGCAATATCATCTCATTAAGCTCATTCCTGTTTGAAGGAAATTCCTTAACCTGAGTCACAAGTTTCCAAAGGAGGAATTATGAGCTTTCCCTTTAAACTTAAGTACCAGGGCTGGAGGGACAGCTCAAAAGTTAAGTGCATATGTTCCTCTTACAGAATATCTGAGTTCAATTGACAACACCCACATGGTGGCTCACTACCTCCTTTAATTCATGTTCTAGGTCATTCAGTTCCTTCTTTTTACTTCAAACCAACACCAAAGGTGCAAGTATAAAATAGATATATTTACATGCAAAACATTAATACATATAACATTCAAAAACATAAAATAAAGTTAGAACTCAGTCACTCTTAATAAACAGTGTTAGGCATCCCCATGGTAGATGTTGATTTTATAAAACAAAGGTAGGAAAACAGTGTGTTCTAGTAGCAAACTTTTTTTGCAACAGGCTTGGCAAGGGCATCTTGATTTCAGTTAGCAGAGAAGAAGAATGAGATATCTGTGTTTGACACTAGTCAGAAGATTTCCTTTTTGTGGCCATGATCAAACAAATAATGTCCTAACTACTAGGTATTTCTTTCCATTTGACATACTGTGCAGACTCTCACAGCACCTTCACTTGGCTCCAGAGGGAACTCTGGGCTCCCTTCCTCCACTTTTGTGTCTACCCCCTTTTTTCTCCATCCCTCTCTCACTGACTCTCTATCTCTCTCTTCTCTTTCCATCCCTCCATTCTTCTCTCCCTAAACTACTTATCCTTTAACCATTCTTATGTGTCATTGAAACCGAAAACCATATTCCATGATATCTGTAAACCATTATTCTGAATGACATGAAAATAAAACTCAGTTGAACACTCTTTTATGATCTTTTAGCCTAGGAGGTTTACAAACTGAAATATTAGGATTTTAAGATGCGTTATTCAAAATAATGAAAATATCCTATACTATAAGAATAAGTTTTAATTATCGAAAAGAATAAAATGGATAGGATTGCTAAGAAACTCTTAAGTGTATGTGCCCATACTACCTAAAATAGGCCCTTACCAAAACTGAAAATTAAAAAACAATAAATATTTGAATTGGTGCCTGGGTATTTATAACTTTTCTTACCTATGAATAACACATTTAGAAATATTCTTTTGCACTTTAAGCTGAGAAAAAGGGAAAAATGGAAAACATCATGAGAGTTATCTTTTCTTTATGTTGCTTTGGGTATCCAGACATTGTTCAAAAACTAGGGCTTGTCTGTTAAGTTGCTTCTGGGTGAGGTTACCCACCTGAATCCATACATTGACTGCAGCGGATTTCTATATCTATTGTGAGTTTATTTGGCCACTCTGAATCTGAATAGAGTATAAATACCAACATTTCCATACCTTATACCAGTTCCACCTACCTCTGTGATCTGAACTCTAGGATCTCTTAGTCTTGAATAGAAACTGGTTCTTTTGGCATCTGTCTTAGTTATGAATACTATTTCTGTGGTAAAACATCAGGAACAAAAGCAGCTTGTGAAGGAAAAGATTACTTTCACTCACAGTTCCACATAGCAATTCATCATTAAAACAAGCAAGGACAAGAACTCACACAGGTTGAAACCCTAGGTGCAGAAGATGACTTAGAGGCCATAGAATGGTATTGCTTACTGGCTTGCTCCCCATGGTATGATCAGCATGTATTCTTTTGGAAACCAGGACTACTAGTTCAAGGATAGAACCACCCACAATAGGCTTTGCCCTCACACATAATCCACAAATTAATAAATGTCCTACAGATGGATATTATGGAGTAATTTCTTCAGTTGAGATTTTCTCCTTTCTGATAATTCTAGATTTTGTCAGGTTAACATAAAACTTACACTGGATCTCCAGCTTACTAGCTTTCCAGCACATTCTGGAGTTCATGACATCACGTGTCTTGGTTTGAAGGCTTTGGATTGGTACTAAAAGTACAGAATTCAGTCTTCTGGGACTCTAATTTTGAAAATTGAAGATTTTTCTTGTCTGACCTCATATTTATCTAAGCCAGTCTTTAATAATGAAGTGCAAATATATAATATAGAATATATATTCTAAATATTAATCTATATTTATATTTCTTACATATATAGTTTATTAGAAATCATTAATGAGAAGATACTTTCATTTAGAAAAGAATAAAATGAAGGTCATGATGACAATGTGTTAAATTAAAAATAATATAAATCACTGTTCAAAGATTTTAGTTATCTTCAGCATACATGTAAGAAATTTGAGCAGGGAAGCATGAACAGTCACTACAAAGCAAGTCCTCAGCAGTCAGGAAGCCTGGTAAATGTGTGTGAACAGGCATAAGGGACTACTGAACAGAATTACAGGGACATGAAGCCATGTAACTCAGTATTTTACTGAATCAAAATTTTAATGTGTTGCTTTAGTGTTTGAATTTTAAAATAAGAAATAGTAATTTAGCACTTTTTACATTAATAAATTATTTTAATACTTGAACAGAAGTATATGTTTTTGATACTTTGCGAAATATAAATAAATACCAGCATTTGGATTTGACAATTTTAAAGTTCTTTGGCCACCAAAATAGTTTTCATTCAGCAATTAAAGTTGCTAAACAAGACTGGGTGCCCTGAGACATGTAAAGCTCCCCTGAGCTTCATGTCTTCCATTGCCTGAAGACCTCTGTCTCCCAACATATATTGTCTATCAGCAAACTCTCTAATCACATCCACCAATCCTGATAGTCCTGAAGCATCTAGATTAGACATTTTCTTCTAAACTCCCTGCCCTCCCAAGTGCCTTGAGGCACATTAAGCTGTCCAGTACTCAAAGAACATCCATGTTGGACCCTCTCCCCTCTGAGACTCCTAACCTGCCTGGTCCCATGAACCGCCAGTCAGTACTTTGATCTTCTTGTTGTCCCCGCCCTCCAGCTTCATTGTCTGGCCACTAGTCTACCTGTATTCATGATGTCTGATACTATATAAACGTTCAGGAACATCCAGAACACCATTGTCCGGCCGTGTTCTCCAAGCCTGATTCTTTAGGAACATCTAGGATGCTACAAAAGAAACATCTAGCACAAGCCTGCCAACTGGACATCTGCCAACTGGATACTCCCCAGGAGTATCAAGGGACAATCAGATGGATAAAGAACAATCAAGCAGGACCAGAACAATAAAGCACCTGCAAAGCACAACTATCCTACTACAGCAAGCTCTGGATATCATAACATAACTAAAACACAAGAAAATGAACTTAAATCAATCTTAGAAAGATGATAGAGGCCTTTGAAGGGGGGAAATGAATACATTCTTAGAGTGATATAATAAAATACAATTAAATGGATCAGAAAGATGAATAAAACTGTTCAAGAAATGAAAATACAAGTAGAAGCATTAAAGAAAGCACAAGTGGAGGGAATCCTAGATGATGGAACACATAGGAAAGAAAACAGAGACAACAGATAAAAGCATTAAATATGGATTATAAAAACTGGAAGAGAGAATCTCAAGGTAAAGATGATATGATAGAAGAAATTGATACATCAGTCAAAGAAAATGTTAAATCTAAGAAATTCTAGACACAGTGACACCACATGCTGATGAGGATGTGGAGAAAGAGGAACACTCCTTCATCGCTGGTAAGAATGCAAGCTGGTACAACCTCTTTGGAAATCTACTGGCCTTTTTTTTTTTTCAGAAAAATGGGGAATAAGGCTTCCTCAAGACCCAGCTATTCCACTCCTTGGAGTATACCAGAAAATGTTCCACCACACAACAGAGACATATGTTCCACCATATTCATAGTGGCTTTATTCAGAATAGCTAGAACATGGAAACAGCCTAAGTGCCCCTCAGTAGAAGAAAGGATAAAGAAACTGTGGTATATTTACACTATGTAATATTACTCACCTAGTAAAAACAAGGAATTCCTGAAATTTGTGGACAAATGGATTGAGCTAGAAATGATCATAATGAGTGAGTTCACTCAGAAGCACAAAGAGTCAAATGATATATACTTACTTCTATCTGAACAGTAGCCCAAGGGATATGTCCCATGAAAGTCTTCACTTACCAGGAAAGTGGGACAGGGGGGAGGACATCCTATTGGGACTTTAGGTGAGAGAAGCATGGGAGAATGGGGAAATTGAAGGATTTAGAGTATCCTAGAACCCTACAAGAAGAACATTATGATGGGCAGATCTGGGCCCAGAGGTCCCCCTCAAACTATGGCACCAGCCAAGGACAATACATGCAGTAAACTTTGAACCACTATCCAGCTCTAGCCAATGGACAGGGCATTCTCCACAGTTGAGTGGAGAGTGGGGACTTAAATTCACACGAACTCTGGTGCCCCATATTTGACCATATCCCCTGGATGGGGAGGCCTGGTGCCATTCAAAGGAAGGATGGCAGGCTACCAAGAAGAGACTTGATACCCAATGAGTATATACAGAGGAAGGAGGTCCCCCTCAGTCACAGTCATAAGGGAGAGGAGTAGGGGGAAAGCAGGAAGGAGGGAGAAGTGGGAGGATACAAGGGATGGGATAACAATTGAGATGTAATATGAATAAATTAAAATATTTTTAAAAATAAAGTAATCCCAGACATTTATAAGAAAAAAAAAAAAGAAATGCTTGACACACAACATCTAGAAAATCTATCTATCTATCTATCTATCTATCTATCTATCTATCTATCTATCATATATGTGTGTGTGCTTGTGTGTATGTACACAAATTAAGAATAAGAGGAATAGAAGGAGAAGACTCCAAGCTCCAAGGACAAGAAATTATTTTCAATAAAATCATAGAAAAAATTGTCCCAAGACCTGAAGAAAGAAATGCCTATAAATATAAAAGAAGCTTATAGAGCACCACATAGTTGAGACCAGAAACTGCCACATAATCATCAACTCATTAAATCTACAGAACAAAGAAAGAATGTTAAAAGTGGCAAAGGAAAAGGGCCAAGTAACATACTAAAGCAGACCTACAGGAATTACACCAGAATATCAACAGAGACTTAACAGCTACAAGGGCCAGGACAGATGTCTTCCAGACTCTAGGAGCTAACGGATACCAACCTACACTACTATACTCAGCAAAACTCTCAATCACCATAGATAGAGAAAAAAAGATATTCCAAGATAAAACAAACTTTAAACAATATCTATTCACAAAGCCAAGCCTTTAGCAAACACTAGAATAAAAAAAACAACCCTAGGAGGTTAATTACACTAAAGAAAACACAGGAAATAAATAATTCCACACCAGCAAAAACAAAAGAAATGAAACACACACACACACACCACCACCACCACCACCACCATGACCACCGCCACCATCAAATTACAGGAATTCACAGTCATTGGTCATTAACATCTCTGAATATTCATGGACTCAGTTCCCCATATAAAGACATAAGCTAGAAAATAATAGATGAGAAAAATGAATCTATCATTCTGTTGCTTACAAAAACATGCCTCAGCAACAAAGATAAACATTACCACATAGTAAAATGCTATAAAACAGGAAATGGACCCAAGAAGCAAGCTAGAGTAGCATTTTCAGTATCTAATATAATGAACTTTTAAGCAACAATAATCAAAAGGCATATGGAAAGACACTTCATATTCTTTAAAATAAAACTCCACCTAGATGACTTTTCAAAACTGAACATCCATGCCTTAAGTTCAGGGGCAGTCACATTCAGAAATAAACATTACTAAAGCTTAAATTTCATAGAAAATCATATACATTAGTAGGGTGATACATTAACATCCCACTCACTACTGAGGAGGTCATTGAAAGAGAAAGGAAAGGGGGAAATATTGAAACTTAGCTATGTTAAGAATCAAATAGACTTAATATATAGCCACTAGGCGTTCTGCCTGAACACAGAAGGACATATCTTCCTTTCATCACCTTACAGAACCTTCTCCAACATTGACCAAATAGTTGGCCACAAAGCAAACATCAACAAATACAAGAAAATTGCAGTTGCTCCTAGTGTCTTATCAGACTACCATGAATAAAAGCTGGACTCTACAACAGAAATAACAGAAAGCTTACAAACTTATTGAAACTGGACTGCTTTCTACTCAATGATCACTGAGTCAGGAAAGAAATAAAGTAATTAAAGATGGAAAGAGGGAACTGGGTGGGAGAGGGAATTGGGAGGGTAAGTGTGATGGGGATCAGGTATGAGGAGAGCAGGGAAGGGGGTGAAGGAAGTACTGGAAGAGAGACAGAAATAGTTGGTGACCATCTCTGGGACAGGGAAGGTTCCTGGAAATCTGCAGGGGTAACAGAGCCTGAGGTTGGACTTTTAGTGGTGGAGAGGGGGACACCAACACACATGCAAAATTTTTGATGTAAAATTTGTTATGCCTACAAGAAATGGAGTGGTAAAGATGGAGCAGAGATTGAGAAAATGAAAAACAATGACTAATCCAACCTGAGACCCACCCCATAGGAGAGAGAGAGTGTCACTATTAATGATATTTCATTATGCTTGTAGACAGGAGTCTAGTATTACTGTTTTCTGAGAGGGTTCATCAAGGTGGTAATGGAAACAGATGCTGGCACCTAAAGACAAATAATATGCCAAGCTTGGGAGGTTCTGTGGAAGAGTGGGGGAAAGATTGAGGGAGATGGGGAAGTCAAGTCTACACAAGAAGAACTACAGAGTCAACAAACCTGGGCCTTTGGGCATTTAAAAAGAGTAAACCACCAACCAAAGACCATGCATAGACTAATCTTGGACCCCCTACACAAATGTAGTAGATGTGCAGCATGGTCAATATGTGGGTCCCCTAACAATAGGAGTAGGGGTTGTATTCAACTTTGTTGTCTGCCTCTGGATTCATTTCTTCTAGCTATGCTGACTTCTGAGTCCCCAGTGGGAGAGGATGGACTTAGTCCTGTAGCAAATTGAGTTGCCAGGGCAGGTTGATACCTCTTGGTGGCCTCTTCCTATCTGAGTAAGAGAAGGGGAATGGGACCAGGAAGATATGAGAGTGGGACTGGGAGGAGAGGAGATAAGGAACTAGAATCAAGCAATAAAATGATTTGATAAAAGAATGAACTTACTACTACAAAAGTAAATTATGTCTCAGTACAGCAATTTCTATTTTTAATTGGTAAACAAAACAAAAAATGTTTAATTCCAAGATTCCATATGAAAGTTGATGTTGATACTTTCAATTAAACCAATCTGGTAGATTTTATCAAGAAGGCAGAAATATGGAAAGAACCTTTTAGAATTCCATGTTGATAAAGGCTGTGTCTGGAAAGCTTAGAAAAGATGCAAATCAGGTTCACAATATGCCTCCATGATTGTGTTGGCATTTCAGTCATAGTCAGACTATGAAAGTAATCTGCAGAGTGTATTGGGCCTTGTTCATTACTAAGTATACAACTGATTTTCTGATCTTACCATAGAAAGTATTACATTTCCTTCTTTAAGAATAATTAAGTACATATTATTTAAAACATTGTTTTTCACACTTATGAATTATACATTAAACATAGTAAATGTACACTAGTGGCATACCCTACAATTAGTGAAAACATTTACCATAAATCACATATATTACATTGTATAAATTAAATATAGTTGACATTTGTTTCTGCAAACTCGTTTCTTTTCATAGTAACTAACAATTTTGTTTTAAATAACAAATCATTTGTTTTAAATAACCATATTTATAACCTGATCATCAAAATTTAGCAAAACATACATTATTTTCAAAATTCAGTTTTATATTACAAATGTAACATTGACATTAATTTCGAGATGATAATTCTTTCTCCATTTCACCTCCCTATGTCACACATCAATAATGATAATCTGTGCTCGCACCCACACACAGAAACACAAGAACACACACATCCAAGAATGCACATGACATTACCTTGTTTTGCATACATTTTCATCTTCAGAATTGACATAATTTATATAGTAATAACTTTCTTTGATGTACACTTATTTAAAATTCAATATATGACCTTTAGTGTGCAGAGAGGCAGTCATTTCAGCTTCTGATTGCTACCTCTTTCAAATAAGTACACTCCATCTTTTCTGGAGACCATACTTTCAATTACTTCTCAGGTATACATAAAGGATAATTGCTTGATCATAAGGTATGCTAATTTTTTTGTTTCCCATTTTAATTCTTTATAGGAGTACTTACATTAATTTACATTTCAACCATCTGTGCATCAAAGTTACTATTTCCTCACAATTTCCAAGCAACCAACTGTTTCAGATGTAATTTTTGTCTAATATTGAAATGAGTGAAATGTACTCTTTTGTAATTTAAGTTTACATTTCCTTTATTATAGAAAGATTAAGTGTTATTTTAATGTACATATTACTTATTCCAATTCTACTTCTGAAAACTTCTTTTTTGTATCCTCAAATGCTGATTTTGGCTACATCCATCAACTCATGTTTTATTTTATAGGAGAACTCAGTGGACAGTTCCTTGTGAATGCCCAGGATCAATGAATAGAAACTGACTCTCAGAAGGTACATCTAGCTCAGCCTTTCCTCAATTCTTCCTCTGAGGTATATACCAACCCTCTGCACATCATGAGAGATTGGAGTTCTGTAATCTTCTACTTTACTGTCTTTTTAAAAGAAGAAGATCATATATATTTTGCTTTTCATAGACAGTGACATTACTGAGTTTTTGGTATACTTTCCTGCAGGCCAGATCTTTACACTAGCTTCCCTCTCCTCTGTCTGCCCTCCCTTAATACCTTCCAGGTGTAACAAACTAAGAATATCTCTAATGTCCTATTTTTATGTCTATCATCTTCCTTTTATGTGTTACTTTTAAATGTGGTGACTAACTACCACTATCATGTATGGCAAATATTTTCTGCTGTGTAGCACAAATTTTTTATTTTTGTTAAATAGTCTTTATTTTTTTACATATATATTCATATTATTACATACATATACAATAAACTACCTATGGCAAAAAGGACCATGACACAATCAGGAATTATATAAATGTTACATTCTTAGTGTTTTGGATATTTGTATTTGACATACTTGAAGAAAATATCTTTCCTATCTTGGTGTGTCCAAATTTCTGAATGAAAATTAATATCTATCTTCTCTCATCATTATCAACTTGAAACATCTATCTAGACCTTTAACCCCTAAATAAATAATCCTAATTGTAAAGCCAAACTATCTGGTCTTCAACCCCATCAGAGACTTGAGAAGGGATGAAATTGATTACCTGAGTATACCTGGAGTGTAGGGTAGTAGCATCCTAAATGAGATGACAGAGACATTTTGCTACCTGAATAATTATCCAAAACTCACCATTATGACGGAGCACCATCTTGAGCCTTATAAGCCAATATATCTGACAGACATATTTTTGAGGCAGGAACTATTGAGAACTTGCTTACACTGTCTTGGCAGAGTGTGGCCATCGACTTTGCCTGCATCCAAGTTTGCCCTTTTTTAGGTAGAATTTTGTCTGTGGTAGAAATGAGGACGTTTTCCCAGTGGCTTGATTGCCACATTTAAGTCCTTTCCATAAGGAGGTGCTTGATGCTTGTCATTCTTTTTGAGGTAGGCTGGGTATTGCCAGGATTTAACCTGTCTCACTTTCAGTGACCCTTTAAAACAATAAAAAACCAAACCTCATCTAACTATTGTACCTTATCTTTCTGTAAAATCTTATCTATCTCTTGCACTTAAGAAGTATATTTTTGTGGTAAGTACACTAGTAATTCATGTCACCATAATTTAATTGGCTAACAATTAACTTATATGACTAACTTATCTGAAACAGCCTGCAATAGCGCTTTGAAAGAATTGTAAATAATCCTTGTATTATAATTGAGTTATATACATACAATACCTCATATTAGAATAGAAATATATACAATGTGAGGGAAGAATGATTTTACAGTTAAATTCTATGCCACTGTATCTAAAATTAAACTTATGTTGTATTTATATGCAAAATTCTATATCATTGAATTAAAACTAACCTTGTGAATGACAATTGTGCCATTAAATTTAGGAGTAGATTCACTAATCTACTTTTTCTTCTACCTTCCCAATAATTTTCTATATTCCTCATTATTTCTTTACAACAACTATATACATACCTTAGAATGGAAGATAAAGGTAAAAAGAGACATCCCTGAGACCAAGGTTGTTTTCTCTCTAAATAAGACCAATAGTAGCTTGTTACCAACTCCCATTAAAAATAACCTTCTATAACCCAAGAAAGCAACCAAAAACTTGCCCAACACCTCTTAATGAAAATGAAGCTTCTTTCTCTTAAAATTTCTTCTGGATTTTGGGGGATGAATAATAATACCTTTTTAGGGGACCAAATGAAATTGAGGAAATAGTTAAACAAGCTAGGAATGGCATTTGTGGTCTTTTCTAAATGTTGAGAAATTCCAGTCTTAATTAGAGTCCTGTGTGGGACATTTTGAAATGCTGGGCCAATAGGCATTGAAAGCTTTCTTACAAGCTATCCTGGGAGCTGTCTTGATCTGATGAGGAACAGCAACTGAAGCACTTGTTGCTGCAACATGAAGGGTGCAGCATGTCATTGTCTAGCAAGTTGAGAGGAATGAATCCTATCAGATCTGATCCATTGTCAGTGTCTGGTTCTTTTGCTCTGAAAACATATAATTTCTCACAAGCATAATACAGTCAAAAATTATGAATATATAAGGTGTGCATGATGCACAGAACAATTAAGGCTGGTTTTCTGCTCTTTGTATGAACAGATAAAAAATTTGTAAATCTTAATTCATGCCATATGAAGAATGACATCTCATGATATGATAAATCATAGGTGTTCTGTAGCCAACAAGAAGCATTGTCTATGCCTCGACATTCATGTCTCAGCTGGTCTCAGAGCTATTCCCATAGAGTGGGATTAAATATATAAGTTACCTGCTTGTTCTACAGTTTAAATTCTTCGTGTACTGATTATATCCCTCTCCCTCATTCCCTCCTGATTCTTCTTCCCTTTCATCCCCTCTCTCTCTGTCCTGTAGTCCTCAGAAAGGATTTCCTTGCCTAATATCTGACCTCAGCCTATCATGTCTCATCTGTACTACCTATAACCTCTTCTTCTGTATCCTGACAAGGCCATCTTAAAGGAGGGAAGTGATCAAAGTTTGGTGGCTAGAGTGCATGTCCAAAATTATTCCTACTCTCCACATTGTGGAACCCACAAGGAGTCTGTGCTACTGCATTTGAACATATGGTCTATGTCCACATTTTTATGGTTCTTGGTTGATGTTTCAGTCTCTGTATTGTAGTGTAGTTATCCTGTATTGTGTGGCTAATATCCACTCATGAGTGAGTATCTACCATGCATATCTTTCTGGGTCTGGGTTACCTCACTCAGGATGATCTTTTCTAGTTACATCCATTTGCCTGCCAACTTCAATATTTCCTTGTTTTAAATAGCTGAATAGAGTTCCATTGTGGAAATGTACCAAAATTTCTTTATCCATTCTTCAGTAGAGGAACAACTAGGTTGTTTCCAGATTCTGATTATTAGGAATAAAGCTGCTATTACATAGTTGAACAAATGTCCTTGTTGTACGGTGGGGAATCTTTTGGGTATATTCCTAGGAGTGGTATGGCTGGGTCTCGAGGTAGAATTATTCCCAGGTTCTTGAGAAAACACCAGATTGATTACCAAAGTCATTATACAAGTTTGCACTCCCACCAGCAATGGGAGAGTATCCACCTTTCTCCACATCCTAGCCAACATGTGTAGCAATATTTTAATTAATTATTTTCATGCTTTTATGCTTTATTCATGTACATTAAGCAGTTTATATGCATTATTTACACACATACATATACAGTCATTTATTTATGCATATTCTGTTTGTGGTATTTGTATTATGTCTTCTTTTTCTTTTTGCAACAGAATCTTACTATGCTGTCCTTGCTGGCCTTCTGAAGACAAATCTGCCCTCCAAATTACAGAAGTTACTTCTTTGCCTCCAATATAGTGAGTGTATAGTTATGTTCTATTAATCCTATACTTTATAACCTCTTAAGAAGTATTTTAAGTATACTTAAGAAAACATATTTCAGTGAGATCAAGAGAATATTCTGTTTATCTTGTATCGTGTGTTTCTAACTTTTTATTTCATTTCTCTCTGGAATTTACCTGTTTGACTATTGTAATATGTACATTTCTAACATTTTATTATGTATCCTATAATCTACCTTCAAATCATAAATTGTAATATCCACTATATCATGCTAAGTTTACCCATTATTATTTTACTTCACTAAAGTTCATTAAATAGTTTATGAAAAATAAAATTACCTTTAGTACCTAAATGAAAGATGTTCCTGTGCAGTAAAATATAAATAAACACATTGTTGCTAATCCACTAAAATATTTTTAGACATTCAAAGTATTTTTAAACAACGATGGAGTTCATGTTAACTGCCATGAATAAATGACAGCAGGTTCTGTTCATATTAAAATATCTCTTCACAAGTGATGAGGGAATAAACAACAATAACAACAAACAAAAATAAAACAAAAAACACTAGTCTGTTAATTGCAGGGAGCCAACACAGGGAAAGTAGAAAGCCAAGTCTAGCTCTTCAGTTATCCAATAACTTGCAGGTTGGATGGGTGGCATTTATTTGACTGCTTCTGTCTCCTGCCTCCTTGCAATGTTTCAAAGGTCCTATAGGCCTTGGAGAAGCTCAGTTTGTTCATCGGCTTGCAGCCTTACTTCCAGTCTGCTGGCTACATTTCTAGAATACAATTTCTTTTTGTGTTTCCTGTGTCTTTCATGGATTTCTCTACTGACCTTGAATATTCTGGTTCATAGAGTTCCTTTTTCTGAATCTTAGCCCACCTTTAGGAGTATATCATGACCTCTAAATTTAAGTTCAGACTCTTTTCTTGTGGTTCTGATGCATTTCAGAAAAATTCGACTTGGTGAACTTTCAGAAAAGTACTTGACATCTAGCAGAGCTTCACTCCAGTCTGTCCAAGCTCTTAAATCACACAAGTGAGACAGGACTAGAAAGGACAATGTTCAGTAGAATAGGAAAATTGCATAACACATAAGGTTCTAAAGTATGATTTCATATTCTCCTTTGTGACTCCTTTCATGGTACCCTCTAATGTTTCCTTTGCAATAATATCAGTCACAAATGCAACCATTACTCATAAACCTTCATATTACTCTATAGAATTCCCTCTCTGCCTGGTGAGCTGAAGCTCACCAAGACTCAACCAAGATTTATAGCCATAACCATCCTCCTTATACCTATTAAAAGAGCCTGCATATGAATCCTCCATCCTTCACCATGTTGCTTAACACGTTACTAAATCTTGTCTCCTTGCATTTTTACTTTGCTGTTGGGTTTTAATATCTTTAGTGTTTAAGTAGTGATGTATATATTCAACTTTATGTTATCTATAAACTATTATATCTGGATACATGAACAAAAGGTGATAAAATATAAAATGTGGAATGTGGGATGTTGCATAGTTATATTAGCAAGTAAGGCTAAAGTGAAATGTTGAGAGAGATGACAGATATTTTCTCAAAATTATCCTGATGTATCCTTGGAAACAAAATGAATGAGAAAACTAACATTGCAATGCAATAATCTATAAGCATTTTTCTTATACACAGAGATAAGTATAATCTTAAGCCCTCATCAAAGAAACAGACATATACAGAAAAAGTTTACCAATGAAAATACGGAGTTGTGGCTGGATTACTCCTAGGAATTTTGTTAGCTTAGCTAATTAGAGAGCATAGAGTCTCCTGCAATAGCTACTGACTATCACTGAGTAGTTAGCTAGGTTTTCAGTACCAGGCATGGTTTCTTTCTTGTTGGACATTAGTCCAGTTTGAGAACTGATGGTTACCATCAAGGTATATATGTCATTACTGCACCATTAAGATTATTCTATGCCATCTGTTAGTGTGTTTTGTAGATATAATGAATAAAATTATTTGTTGCATGCCCTCTTGAAGCTTGAATGGTGCCTTCAGGAATAACAAAATCTAGTCCTCTGGTAAAGGGCATTCAGGTGAGTTTTGAGCTAAGGGGCCTCTGGGCTCTGTTTTAAGTGTATGTTGTCATCAGTAATAGGAACTCATCTCTGTAGGGCAGACAATCTCTTACATGGTCCTTGGCAGTAACTCAAAAAATGCTTCTCAATTTTGCTATTAGGTTTTTGTTATGTAGTATTAGATTCTTGGAGGGAACACCATCAGCCAAGATGAGAAAATTTATTTTAAAATGCACTCATATATTTATACATAGAATTATATGAATTATTGGATTATTTTAGCAGTTAACTACATGACTCCTTATGTTATTTTCAGACATATTTATTATCATTTTATCCACTACTCTTATTTTGTATTATATCCCCATTCCCTAAGGAGCCTCTCCTTTTTTTCCATTTTCTGATTTGTACATTCGTGTTTGGCTTGCAAAAAATTTAATTTTTAAGTTCTGGTAGACATCTATGTAAAAAAAGAAGAAATACATACATTAAAGGATATCCTTTTAAATTATAAAAGTTTACAAAACATATTATAAATGGAATCCTGACTGTGCTAAGAAAAAGAGAACTGAAAGATGTTTCTTTGCCTTGTTTTTTTTCAGTTCTCCTTATTTCACTAAAAAACAAACAACAAACAACAACAACAACAAAAACAAAAAAATGACTCTTTTAAGACCTCTGACTGTATAAAAAATTGCTGTTTTTAGAATTTTTGTTTTAGTTTCCTAAGACTGTCTTATCCTCTACTCCAAGTTGGTCTTGTCAACTCAAGGCAATTCTGTATCATCTTCTGCAGTATCTGTATTGTAGATACAAGTCAACACTAATACTGAGCATTCCCCCTTTATTCATCTATGTTCAAAGCATCTGCAATTTGAATCTAGGAACATGAATACTGAAACAGGATTTACATTACAGATCCTCATAGTGAATTATGTCCTAGGAAATAGTGTATAGTTTTTAAAGAAATTAAACATTCTTGAGATGGCCAATTAAAACAAGCAAAGGTAGGAGATGCCATTCAACATGACTCCGTGGTTTAAATCAGGAAGACACACAGAAAATAAAAATGGTGAAATAGTCTTTTCCTCTGAACCTTGCTTGCCTTCAAGTTGAGAAAATAGTTTACTAGGAATGAAGAGCCCCATAGATGATTAGAAAGGAAGATTTTCTACAATAAAGAAAACAAATTCAATTCATTTCTCTTGGAGTTATTTTGTTAAATTTCTTTTTGATGCATAGAAACATTAATATCCTATAGAGAAAAATGCTTGTGGCATGTTTTGAATACTTAACTATTGGTAGCAGTAGGAGCATATCTTTCCATCCTGTATTCTTTTTACCTTGGGCATGTTAAATAGAAACCATCTGGTATGCCAGATGCTTGTTTTTCTCTTTACACATGCAAAAAGTGTAGGTGGAAGGCATCCAGAATCCCAGGCACCATTATCCATTTTGTTTACCATCATCATTATCATCTTTCCAGCATTTAATAATGATGTTGTTTTCTCAGGTTGATAGTGAGCAAAAATGTAGATGCTGATCAAATGTTTACCCCTATAATTTGTCAGTGAAATTTTCATTGGCAAGAAGTCTAGTATGTGCCTTATTGTGGTTCTATTATTCATGAGACCCAAATACATGGTGTTACATTCCATTTAAAAATAATTTTAGCAATGTAAGTTACCTGCTTGTTCTGCAGTATGAATTCTTTATCTGACAATTGTAAATGTAGTACAGTATTTAACCATCTTTACACTAATATTTGCTTTCCTTAACCTCAAACAAAATTTTGGCTTCATTATAAGGAAGATAAATTTTTCATCTTTATATTTATTATGTACAGTAATTTTAACAAAAGGCAAGTATGTGAGTATATAATCTTTCTCTCTCTGTCTCTCTCTGTCTCTCTCTGTCTCTCTCTGTCTCTCTCTGTCTCTCCCTCTCTCTCCCTCCCTCCCTCTGTCATTCTCCCTCTGCCTCTCTGTGTGTCTTTGCTTCTGTATCTCTGTATCTCTCTGTGCGTCTCTGTGTCTCTGTCTCTGTCTCTCTCTGTCTCTCTGTCTCTCTCTCTCTCTCTCTCTCTCTCTCTCTCTCTCTCTCTCTCTCCATGTGTATATGTATGTGTGTGTGTGTGTTTTCTTTTAGGTGTATGGATATCAATACGTAAAAGAAGAAACTAAGTAATATTTCAAGATAAACAGTGAATCCCTTATAATTTGAGACACAGGCATGAAATATGAAATACTTTGCATATAAATTAAGTCTAATGCTTAGAACTAAAGAAATAAAACCTGAGGCCAGAGGATTAGAAGTTCAAGATCATTCGTGGCTAGATAGTGAGTTTGGGTTTAACCTGGATTCTTGAGGACCCTGTTTCAAAACAAAACAAAATAAAAACAAACTATATGTATTATATTTGTATATTTATGAACATTGTTTCTTATTATTTTATTTTTGTACATATATATTTATATTATTACACATATATACAATAGATTACCTATGGCAAGAAAAACCATGACACAATCAGAAATTATATAAATATTATATTCTTAGTGTTTTGGCTATTTGAATTTGACAACCTTGAAGAAGACATCTTTCCTATCATGGTGCATCTAAATTTCTGAATGTAAATCAATCTCCATCACATATTGTCATTATCAACTTAGAACATCTATCTAGACCTAAAAACATCTTAACCCCTAAACAATTAAGCTTCATTGTAAAACTAAGCTAACTGGTCTTCAACACCCTCAGAGACTTGAGAAGGAGTAAAGCTGATTATCTGAGAATGCCATGAGTACAGGTTAGTAGCTTTTCACATAAAAAGATAACAGACAAAGTTTTCTACCTGAATAGTCAGCCAAAACCTTCTATAACATTGGAGCATTTTTTTTCAGCCTTCTGGCCCAATATATCTGACAGACATATTTGTGAGGCAGGAATTTTTGAGGACTTGCTTACCCTGTCTTGGCAGAGTTTGGCCATTGACTCTGCCTGCATTCAAGCTTACCCTTTTTTGGCGAAGAATTCTGTCTGTGATAGAAATGAGGACCTTTTTTCCAGTGGCTTGTTTGCCACATTTGAAGCTGCCTCCATAAGGAGGTTCCTTGATGCTCATCATCTTTGAGGCAGGCTGGGTGTTGCCAGTAGTTAACCTATCTCATTGTCAATGAATCTTAAAGTATTAAAAAAACATTTTTAAATGCCATATTCTGCATGTCTCTGGGGTTTTTGAAGACCTTGTCTTTCTATAGACTCATATCTATCTGTTGTACCTAAGATGTGTATTCTTGTGATAAAATTAGACTAGCAATTGACATGACCATGATTTAATCTACTAACACTTAATTTGTATAACTTATTTCTCCTAAACTGCTTGATAGCACTTTCAAAGCATTGGAAGTAAACCTTGTGTTATAATTGAGTTATATGGGTATAATAACTCATATTAGAATCATATATATGTACATATATGTATATAAACTTACATTTGCATTATATACCATTGTGTTCAGAACTTATTTTGCATCATTATACAAAATTCTATACCAGTGAATTAAAAATAACTTGTGAGTGACAATTGATGCATTAAGTTGAGGAATAGATTCACTAATCTAATTTTTCTTCTATCTTCCCTGTACATTTTTATATTACCCCTTCTTTCTTTTCAACCACTTTCTACAAAGAGGATGTCCATGTCCAGTATGCTACAAGGAATGCATCCTGTCAGGTCTGATCTAATGTCAGTGTATGGTTCTTTTGTTCTGAAAGCATATAATTTCTCACAAGCATTAGACAGTCCTAAAATTATATGTGTATAAAAGGTGTGCATGATGCATGGAACAAACTGTTTTAACAAGGCTAGATATACATGGTTGAGATTTATGCACTGATAGAACACATTCAGAATTATTTCAAATGATTATTTCATATAAAAAGCATGACTGAAGCACAAGTTTAGAGGTAATAAGTAACCCTCATTTGTAAATCATTAAAGCATTAACAAGGGGCTTATAAACAAATGAAAACAAGTTTCTAGGCATGCTACTATGTGACTATTTTATTAGGAAATGTGAATGTTGTTATGGCATGACCTGGTGCTTTGTATTTAACTAATTGCTTGCCCCTTGAGATTCTTCTGTTATACAATAAAAATCCCCATGTTTATCGAAGTAACGCTGTGCTACTTTGCCTCCAAATTATACCTCACTGGCCAATAAATGCCTACACCTGGGCAGAACAGATGTCAGGATCCAGAAATTGGTGGACAGAAAAATCATGTGAGAGAGAAGAGAGGGAGGTGGACAGAGGAGAGGAGTGGAGACATCAATGGATTAGCTTTAAGAACCATGTGGCTAGGAAGAAACAGCTCTGAGGATCTGTGATGGAGGAAAGCAGCCCTGATGAAAAGAATGTGCAATAATTTATGGGCATTGTGGAAAGGAAGTAGTAGATAATAATGAAAGCAAGTTGCATGGGATTAGAGTATGGGAGGTAAGGGGGGATTTACATCTGCCCTTCCCAGTGCTTTAAGATTATTAAAAATCTAATGGGTATCTGTGTGTTTCATTGATGTGATAACAGCTTAAATAATAACCTCTGAAACAATATATGGATTAAGAGTAAACATTAATAAACAGTTTTCTACAACAGAATCTTATTTGGGAAAAGTGCCACATACATAGGCTCAAATTACTACATTGTGATGAATTATTTAGCAAATGATATTTGCATTTCTAAACAATTATGTAAATTATTATGCTAAATTGTTTTCTTGTTTATGTGTAATATGTATTTACTTAACTTCCATCTTCTCATTTCAAAACAATTATTTTAAATAAAAAACACCAAATTTGTTCATTGAGGCAAACATAATATTTTCTTTGAAAAGAAATGGTTTCTGTCTAGTATAAACATTTGAAATGCATACTTGTCCATTGATTGTGAGTTGTACTTTGTGCAAAGCTGGAAAGATAAAGGGGTAAGGGCTACTACAACATATCCAGAATAACTCTACTAGTTTGAAATTTTCTTTTTAAAAATGAAAAATGATGTTTTATTTTTCTTTTAAATATAAGGTTGTATTTTCACTTTGAAAACTTTGAAATGGCCCTGAAATAGAAAGGATACACATATTTTGATGTTTGTTATTTAAGATGTTTTGAAAATCTCTCATAATTATGGAAATTTCACTGCTGCCAAAGAAGAAAATATAAAGTTATTATTGGTAAATTAAATTAATTGTAGACTTACATATTAAAAGAAGGCTTGAAAAATTCATACATGTGAACAATGTGGTTTGGTCATATGCAACATTATTCTCTCCCTTCAGTTCCCTATGGACAAGACAGCTTGTTCTGAACTCTGGCTTTATTTATAACACACTGAGACCAATTTGTGCTGTCTCTGTGCCCTTGAGTGTGGAGTCATCATCTGCACCTATGAACAGCACCACATGGATTCAGTGAGGTATAATAATTGGAAATGAACACATGAAGTTGGGAGGGATGATTGGTGGGAAGTTTGGAAAGAGTTGAGGGAATGACAGAAAAAAAGAAAAATACTTTGCAGATACACATGGACTTATTGGAGAATTATTCAGAAAAAAGATAATCTATAGGGATACATATAAGCACTAATCTATATATAGGTATACACACAGACACACACACTCAAACTACACTTATGTCCACATAGATTTTCAAAAAAGGCAATTATACAATGAAACAGAGTATTGACAGAGATTCTCTGTCTTCTTTTATTATTTAAATAAAAATAATTTTCTTCTTTATGAAATGAATTAGCACAAAAGTAAGTAAATTAAAAGTCTCACAAAAACAGCCAGTAAAGCAATACAAACAGTCAAATAATGGGCAGAAATGGATATAGGACTGTCAATTACACAGCAAGTTTTATCTTCATTTTTAGCAAAATGGTATAAATTACAACCCAAAGTGAACACTATGTCAACCTTTTAGTTTTATAGCAGTAGTCAAATATAATGATATCAAATTGTGGGGATTAATATCAGGAGTAGGAACTACTCTAGTGTGCATTCATTGAACACTTCCACTTGTGGAGCAGCCTTACCAGGACACAGAGAAAATGGATACAGACAGTCTAGATGAGATTTGATAGGCTGAGGTCAGATGTGATACAGGAGGAAGGCTCCTCCTTTCTGGGGACTAAGGGAGGGGTGGAAGGGGATGAGGTTGAGAGGGTGGGACCAAAAGGAAATAAGATAGGGAGCTGCAATCAGGATGTAAAGTGAGCAAATTAAATTTTAAAAAGGAAGAAGCAGCTCTCTATAAGAACATCTATGTAAGATACAGTTACTGTTTCAATGTTCTAATTATGTAATTTACATGGCATTAAAGTATTTCAGTATTCATACATACATATATAGTTATTTTAACATCTTGTACTGTTTCGAGGTTATAAAATAAATACATTATTTCTCTATTTCTTTCTTCTCCCCAAAATCTCTGATATATGGCCTTCTCAGATTTCTCTAAAGCTTATTTTTTTCCTTTTATTGCAAATTGATTACTTTCTTGTAGTAGATGTAAACATGCTTATGTTTTGACCACAAGTGTGAGAGGTAAAACTGACTTGTGTGAGGGTATGTGATGTCTGTCCACTGGACATAGATTTATGAGACAGAGCACAGTGTTTGTCTGCTAGAAAATGATCTGCCCATTGCAAGGACATAATCTTTGCCAGTTAAAATACCTTCTGATATGGATTCTGAGAGGAGGTAAATAGGAACCTCAAAAACGGATGCTGCACTGTACATACTCCAAATCACTTGGCTATTCATTGCTCCTTAATTTAAGTGCTCCTAGAGAAAGATGCTCAGGAGAAGACTTCAAAGAGAATGCTGTGTTGCATCTCCTTTTGTTCCCACTTTAGCTTGCTCCTGCCACTGTTTGCTCCTGGAATTTTAAAGAGTGTAAATGTGCCAAGGAACTGAGTCTAAGGGGGGTCTACTTCCACTGTTCCTTATTAATTTTGTTTCTCTCCTATTTTGGGTATGTTGGAATGAAGAGAGGGGAGGTAGAGGCATTAAAGAACCCAAAATAATATAAATTTTAAAAAGATCAAAGCCTACATTTCCTCACACAAACTATCCTGATTATAGTGTTGTCTCCCTCTCTTCCACTCCTATCTGATCCATTCCATTTCTGTCTCTCATTAAAAAAGAACATACTTCTAAGATGTTATAATAAAATATAACAATGTATATATAACAAAATAAAACAAAAATCAAATGGAAGTTGAACAAGAAATTCAACAGAAAGAAAAGAGCCAAGGAGAAAGAATAATGGTCAGAAACCCACTTGTTCACACTCAAGAATCCAATCAAGCCACTAAAGTGGAAGCCTTAGTATATATGCAGAAGACCTGGTAAAGGCCTGGTGTCAACTGGCGCAAGCCCTGTACATGCTGCTTCAGTCTTATGAGTTCACATGAGCTTTGCTTATTTTGCTAGAATGCCTTGATCATTTGGTGTCCTCTATAATTTATGGATTTTACATTTTTTCTTCCTCCTCTTCCACAAGGTTCCATGATCTTTATCATGAGCAATTTGATGAAAACCTTCCATTTATGAATGAGTGTTGCAAAGTCTCTTGTCCTATGAATAATATCTGGCATGGGACTCTTTATTTGTTCCCATCTGTTATAGGATGAAGTTTATCTGATGTTGATGATGGCTGAACAAGGCATTGATCAATGAGTATAGCAGAAAGACATTTATAAATGTTTTTGTTTAGACCAGTAGTATTTGGAGTTTATGCTATGTTCCTAGATATCTAGTCTCAGGTTTTGGGTCATTCAAGAAGTGTTGGGTGTAGGGTCCATCTTGTGGTGTGGGCCTTAACTCAGACCAGTTATTTCTTAGTTCCTTCCGTAAGCTTTATGCCACCATTACCCTAGAATATCTTGGAGGCAGAACATTTGAAATCAAAGACTTTGTGGCTGAACTGTATTTTGCATTTTTCTTTTTCTTGTATGCAGAGTACGTTCCCGTAAAAAAGGTGTAGGAACATGGGTGAAGGCTTTTCTAGGTACCAACTCCACATCTCCATATTCAATGAGTTGTGTAGTTATTAGCTTCAACAATAGGGCTTTACTGTCTGTTTATAAACAGCAAGCTATAGAATTGTGACTACTCTGGAGTGTTTGGAATTTCCCACCTTACATTTCAGCCAAAATTTATATTAGATGTAAACCAAAACCAAACAATATATTGATGACCCCTGGGCCCAAATCTGCCTATTATAATGTTATACTTGTAGGTTTCTATGACCATCTGGATCCTTCTACCTTGCTATTCTCCCATGCTTCTCTCATCTAGAGTCCCAATAGGATGTCCTCCCCTCTGTCCCAGTTTCCTGGTAAGTGAAGGCTTTCATGAAACATGCCACTTGGGCTAATATGCAGATATAAGTGAATATATACCATTTGACTCTTTCTGCTTCTGGGTTAACTCACTCATTATGATCATTTCTAGCTCAATCCATTTGTTCACAAATTTCAAAAATTCCTTGTTTTTAATAGCTAAGTAGTATTCCAAAGAGTATATGTACCACAGTTTCTTTATCCATTCTTCTACTGAGGGACACTTAGGCTGTTTCCATGTTCTGGCTATTATGAATAAGGCTGCTATGAACATGGTGGAGCAAATTTTCTTGTTGTGTGCTGGAGCATTTTCTGGGTATATTCCAAGGAGTGGAATAGCTGGGTCTTGAGGAAGCCCTATTCCCAGTTTTCTGAGATAGCAACAAATAGGTTTCCATAGTGGTTGTACTAGTTTGCATTCCCACCAGCAATGAAGGAGTGTTCCTCTCTCTCCACATCCTCGCCAGCATGTGGTGTCAATTAAATTTTTGATCTTAGCCATTCTGATGTGTGTAAGATGGAATCTCAGAGTTGTTTTGATTTGCATTTCCCTGATGACTAAGGACGTTGAGCATTTCTTTAAGTGTTTCTCAGCCATTTGATATTCCTCTGTTGAGAATTCTCTGTTTAGTTCCAAGCCCCATTTCTCAATTGGGCTATTTGGTTTGGTGGTGTTTAATTTCTTGAGTTCTTTATATATTTTGGATATTAGATCTTTGTCTGAAGTAGAGTGGGTGAAGATCTTTTCCCAGTCTGTAGGTTGTCGCTTTGTTCTGTTGACAGTGTCTCCAGGCTTACAGAAGCTTCTCAGCCTCATGAGGTCCAATTTATTAACTGTTGGCATTAAGGCTGGGGCTGTTGGTGTTCTGTTCAGGAAGTTGTCTCCTGTGCCAATATGTTCCAGGCTCTTTCCCACTTTTTCTTCTAAGTGACTTAGTGTCTCTGGTTTTATGTTGAGGTCTTTGATCCACTTGGATTTGCGTTTTCTGCAAGGTGGCAAATATGGGTCCAGTTGTGTTTTTTGTTTTGTTTTTGTTTTTTGTTTTTTTGTTTTTGTTTTTTACACATAGACCTCCAGTTAGACCAACACAATTTGTTGAAGATACTCCCCATTTTTCATTGAACAGATTTGGCTTTTTTTGTCAAAAATCAAGTGACCATATGTGTGTGGATTCATATCTGGTTCTTCGATTCGATTCCACTGAACAACTAGCCTGTTGCTGTGACAGTACCATGCTGTTTTAATTACTATTGTTTTATCTTACAGTTTGAGATCAGGTATGGAGATTCCTTCAGAGGATTTTTTATTGTACAAGATTGTTTTAGCTATTCTGGGTTTTTTGTTATTCCATATGAAGTCCAGAATTGAACTTTCAATGTCTTTAAAAAATTGTGTAGGTGTTTTGATAGGAATTGTTTTGAAAGTGTAGATTGCTTTTGGTAGGATGGCCATTTTTACTATGGTAATTTTCCCGATCCATGAGCAAGGAAGTTCATTCCATCTTTTCATGTCATTTTCAATCTCTTTTTTCAGAGTTTTGAAATTTTTTTCAAACAAGTCCTTCACTTGCTTAGTTAGAGTAACTCCTAAGTACTTTATATTGCTTGTGGCTAATGTGAAGGGTGTAGTTTTCCTAATTTCTTTCTCTGCAAGCTTGTCATTTGTGTATAGGAAGGTTACAGACTTTTTTGATTTAATTTTGTATCCAGAAAATTTGCTGAAGGTGTTTATCAGCTGTATGAGTTCTCTGGTGGAATTTTGAGGGTCACTTATATACACAATAATATCATCTGCAAATAGGGATAATTTGACTTCCTCCTTTCCCATTTGGATACCCTTGATCTCCTTTTGTTGTCTTATTGCTCTGGCTAGAACTTCAAGTACTATATTGAAGAGATATGGAGAGAGTGGGCAGCCTTGCCTTGTTCCCGATTTTAGTGGAATTTCCTTGAGTATCTCACCATTTAATTTGATTTTGGATATTGGCTTTCTGTATATAGCCTGTATTAGGTTGAGGAAAGTGCCTTGTATCCCTGATCTCTATAAAACTTTAAACATGAATGGGTGTTGGATTTTATCAAATGCTTTCACTGTATTTAAGGAGATGATAATGTGGTTTTTTATTTTCAGTTTCTTTATATGGTGGATTACATTGATGGATTTCCATATATTAAACCATCCCTGCATGCCTGGAATGAAGCCTACTTGGTCAAGATGATCTTTGATGTGTTCTTGTATTCGTTTTGCAAGTATTTTATTAAGTATTTTTGCATTGATGTTCATAAGAAAAATTGGTTTGAAATTCTCTTTTTTGTTGAGTCTTTGTGAGGTTTAGGTATCAATGTGACTATGGCCTCATAGAATGGATTTGGTAACGTTCCCTACATTTCTATCTTTTGGAGTAGCTTGAAGAGTATCGATATTAGCTCGCCCTTGAAGGTCTGGTAGAATTCTGCACTGAAACCATCTGGCCCTGGGCTTTTTTTGTTGTTGGGAGACTATCAATGATAGCTTCTATTTCAGTAGGGGAAATGGGACTATTTAGCTTGCTTATCTTTTCTTCTCTGAACTTTGGCATGTGAAATTGATCAAGAAAATCGTCCATTTCCCTTAGATTTTCAAATTTTGTGGCATATATGCCTTCAAAATAGGATCTTATGATTCTTGGTATTTCTTCAGTGTCTGTTGTTATGTCTCCCTTTTCATTTCTGATTTTGTTGATTTCAATACTGTCTCTCTGCCTTCTAGTTAGTTTAGCAAATGGTCTGTCTATCTTGTTGATTTTCTCAAAGAACCAGCTCTTGGTTTTGTTGATTCTTTGGACAGTTTTGTTAGTTTCTAATGTGTTAATTTCAGCCCTGAGTTTGATTTTTTTTCCAGACATTTACTCCTTTTGGGTGTTTCTGCTTCTTTTTTTTCCCTAGGACTTCCAGTTGTATCGTTAAGATGCTTTTGTGAGATGTTTCCAATTTCTTTTTAAAGGCACTTAGTGCTATGAATTTTCCTCTTAGCACTGCTTTCAGTGTATCCCACAAATTTGGGTATGTTGTGCCTTCATTTTCATTGAATTTCAGAAGCTGCTTGATTTCTTTCTTTATTTTCTCTCTGACCCAGGTGTCATTTAGCAGGGAGTTGTTTAGTTTCCACATACGTGTAGGCCTTTGGTTATTTCTGTTGTTGTTGAATTGCAGCATAAGCCCATGGTCATCTGATAGGGTACAATATATTGTTTCAATCCTCTTGTTTCTGTTGAGGCCTGCTTTGTGACCTACGATGTGATCAATTTTGGAGAAGGTTCCATGGAGTGCAGAGAAGAAGGTATATTCTTTCTTGTTTGGGTGAAAGGTTCTAAAGATATCTGTTAGATCCATTTGACACATGGCATTGGTTAATGATGTTATTTCTTGGCTTACTTTCTGTTTCAATGACTTATCCTTCAGTGAGAGTGGGGGTCGATGTATGCTTTAAGCTTCGTTAATAGATTTTTTACAAATGTGGGTGCCCTTGTATTGGGAGCATAGATGTTCAGAATTGTGATGTCATCTTAGTTGACTTTACTTTTGATGAGTATGAAATGTCCTTCTGCATCCCTTTTGATTAATTTTGGTTGGTCAGCTAGAGACACAGGGCCGGAACTCTCCACCAAGCTCAGCCAGGAATTCTGGATTCAAACTGCGCACTGTGTCCAACCAGAGTCTTAGGGCCGGGACTATGTCAAAAGCTCAGTTAAAGTAACTTGCCCTAATCTGTCTGCCAAGTACAGGTAGGGACTCTGGCCCAAAACTGCACACCGAGCTCTGCCCGAGTCTCTGGGGTGGGATTATGCACCGAGCTCAGCCAGGGCACTGGATCCACACTGCAAGCTGAATTCAGCCCGGGACTCCAGCTAGTGTCTCAGGGCTGCCAGGCCTGTGCGCAAAGCTCAGCTAGAGTCTCTGGGGCCAACCTGCCCAACAAGTCCAGCTAGGGATGCTGGGCCGAATCTGAGTGCTGACCTCAGCCTGAGTCAGAGCAGCAGAACTGCACGCTGAGATGAGCTAGCGCCTCAGGTGGAACTGTGCGCTCTGCCCAGCCTGCGTCACAGCAGGGGAGTTGGGGCTGAGCTGAGCTAGTGTCTCAAGCAGAACTGCTTGCTGAGCTGAGCTGAGCTAATGTCTCCACGGCACTGCGCACTGAGCTGAACTTGGGACTCAGGGGCTGAACTGTCTGCCGAGTCCAGTTAGGTTCTCAAGGCACTGTGTGACCCAAATCCTGCCCAGAGTCCCGTCTCCTGCAGCAACTCCCACCAGCCACCACACCAGTCGCCTCCGCCATAGGGCTTGAGCTGCAAACCTCAGCCGCTGCTGCTGCTGCCACTGCTGCCACTGTTGCCACTGCTGCTGCTGCCGCTGCTGCTCCAATCTGAGAAAATCCATGCTCCTCCCGTGTTCAGGGGCATGCAGGTCCTCTGCACCCTGGTCCCTTCGAATTGTGGAGCACTCCTGCTGCCGTGGTGTGGGGATCTCGGTATTCCTGGTTCAGAAATCTGTGCAATTCCCTGAATTTGGATCTTACATTTATCTTTTAACCAGACAATTGTACCTTCTGATATGTATACTTATGAACCATGTAATTTTGTAATAGCCTACACATATACCTACGTACATATAAAGAAAACATACAAAAGTAAATAATGTTTATTAATATGCAGAAATGTGAAAAGAAAATAAGAGTGACAAGAAATTGAATAAAACTTGTAACAGTATTGGGGGAATTTTCAAATACTATCTTTGGAAAATAAAAATCAGAATATTTTTCACATATTTCTTAGTGCTTTAAAACAAAACAAAACAAAACAATGAGAGTTCTAAGGACAAGGAACTTAGATCTACTTCTCTCAGTCAAGGGCCCTGTCTTTACTCAAGAAGTGTAAACAATGACTAGATTCCAGGAAGTGCCACGTACGCTGACTGGAACATGGGAAATTTTTATTCCCAAGGACTAATACATTTATAGGACTGAATAACTTTGTTGAAAATATGACATGAATTGGAGAATGTTCTTCTATTCATGAAAAAATTCTACAAAACTGGAGACATTGTATTGACAAGATGTACTTACTATTCTCTAGAGAAGTGATTGCATAATAGACTATCCCATGTCTGTAAGATTTTTTTCTAGGATTCAGGATGAAGGATGTTTCTGTTTAGGAAAATCACGACTGGGGTGTTTCCTCTTGTGAGTTAGGAAGCATATCAGTGGGAAGATATTTCTGGAGCAAGCAGAGAGAGCAAACCTGTGGATTTCATCATGAGCAAGCTGAGTTTCAGACATGTTCACGTGTCTAACATATTGGTTATTTATTACTATCTGAAGTGTGAGAGAAGGTGAAATTTGCAGATATTTTTTATAACCAGAGGGGTGGGGAACAAAACAAAATAGAACCTGTCAACATCAATGAGACAGGGAGCATTTGCAGTAAAATGTTAAAACCTAGGAAAGAAACGTCAACAGTACAGATGGAAATTTGAAAATTGAAAGTAGCTTCCAAAGGGACAGTGTAAGAGGGTCAAAGATGTGAAAAAAAATGTAAATGGATTATGGGGTCATATATGTCCTTTTTCTCACGTGCAACAAACAAAATTTTAAAACATGACCGTGATTGAACTTTGCTTTACAAGAAAGGGGCTATAACATACAGAATATAGTCATGGAGGTATTAAAATTTAATTAGCTGATTCTTTCTGGAGACAGGAATATTAAATAAGTAGGGATACTAGTTCTGAATACAGAAATCACTGAGTGTTACTTATGTCAAAAGTCAAAATGAGGGGATAAGGAAACAAGGAGGGAAGGAGGGTATGAGAGAGACAGAAAGAGGTGAAATGGAAAGGTGAAGCAATGAATTATGAAAAGAGAAAAGAGTAGAGAACAAGGCAGGAACACAGGAAAGGAAAGGAGAGAGAGGAGAAGGGAGAGGAGAGGAGAGGAGAAAAGTTAAAAGGAGAAATTGACATCTCTCTATTGTGTAGAGTCTATTCTAAGGCTCCATCCCTAACACTTCCTCTATCCTCAGTTGCCAATGGGCATTATGCCTACATTTCTCAGGGTTTGTTATGAGCTGGTTCTCTGCCAGGCCTAAACCATAACCTTTGTTATAAACTCAAGAACTTTCAGTTAGGAAGGAGGCATTCATCAACTCAGGATCAGAGCACTTAGCTTTGGTGTTGCTCATAGACTGAAACTTGTCAAGTCTTGAGTATGATCACAATGTGCAGCCTAAACAATTTACAGTTCTGTAGGCTAACTGTGATCTCCTGTTATAAGTCAGAAAAAATTCCACTCAGAGGGCTAGGGGAGGGGAATAGGGTGGAAAAGGGAGAGAGGGTAGGAACATGAAGATACAAGCAAGGAGATAACATTCAGGATTTAATGAGAATAAGTTACAATAAATAAAAAATGAAATTAATCATTTGGATATTTCAGAGTCCAAGGCTTGTAAACACTGTGTTTCCATGAAGGGTCAGGAAAGTCATATTGCATCACATATGAATAGGCTTCTGAGAGAAATCAGAGGAATGAGTAGATGATAGTTGACAGTTTATTTGCTCAGCTTCATTACATTATGGAGATTCTACAGTGAAGTTCACTGATGATCCTAAACACTTAGGCACAGTTTCTCATTAAAATCAAAGACAAGAACAGCAAGGGTCTCATGGATTATGACTTATTGATTAGGAAAAAATTTATGTTTGCATAATTTGAGAGAAAATAAAATTTTTCTGTCTTTTGGTTTTAGTCCATCATATTTTATATTACCTGGTTCTGCAATCTACTTTCTCTATGCTGTTCTGTTGTTACTTGTATTAAGAAAATTTACTTTACTAAAGGATATGCAGCACTTATTAATTCTGTTCATTTTGAAACTCATCTAAAATAAAAAAGATTTTTGTTTATATTATGCTGAGCATCAGGGATCAGTTAATTATTCTGTTTTATGGCAGCTTTCTTCCTTTTTCCTCCCTTTTTCTTCTGTTATCATTTTCTTTACATTTCTCTCCCTATTCCCTTCCCCCCAATTTTACCCCAAGACAACACTTTTTTTCTCACAACGTGTTCTCTCTCTCTCTCTCTCTCTCTCTCTCTCTCTCTCTCTCTCTCTCTCTGTTCATGTGCATGTTTCTATTTCCCTTTTTCTTTCTTTCATATATCTCTTATTTCAGTCATGCTGCCTAAAATCTTCTGCGTGTGGAACCATATACTTTAGTTACCACCACAAGATTCATAGCCTCCCGAACTCTCTATCCATAGACATTAGTCAAGGGATTGATGCTTATGAATCACATTCTGTTCCATGCTGGAAAGTTGACTGCCTTGATCTTGTGCAGTTCTTGTTCAGGCAGCCATAGCTGCTGGTAGATTGTGAGTACAGTGGTCTTGTCTTTTCTAGAAGACATTGTTTTGCTTTGATACCTTTCTTGACAGATGGCACTTGCGATCTTTTCTATTTCTTTGTTGAAATTCACACTAATGGAAAATAAGGCAAGTCTTATGTTTTTTGTCAGTAACCTTGAATAATGAAACTAAATATAAATGTCTAAAGTTTTTTTTTTTCTTGATTCTATACTGGTATGTTACTCCTGCTTTTATACCTTCTTCTCAATTCAGTTAAGGAAAAATATGAGACTTTAGGTCCTGAGAAATATCTGAATAAATTCAATTGGGTGGGTCTGCAGCTTTGTATACCTGTACACTGATATGTGCTAGCTATTTCATACAAACAGAATTGATGCTGAAGAAACTGACAATACTAATCTCTCATATTCATGCTTGACACTTTCATATTATACCCAGTTGTCACACTGTCACTTAAAATATATATTAAATTCTTTTTTTCTTTTTTTTTTAGTTTTTTGAGACAGGGTTTTTATATGTTATATTGGCTGTTGTGGACTCACTTTGTCAAACAGGCTGGCCTTGAACTCACAGTGATCCACCTGCCCTTGCCTGCCAGGTGCTGGGAGTTCAGGCATGGTTACATCAAAAAAAAATCATGAATAAGTGATGGGATTCCTATTCATCACAATTAAGATATAGAGCATATTCTGCTGGTTATGTTTTACTATGAGAAGGAATAAAGATGACAACATATTCAAAAATATTGCTTTTCTCATGTGCAATAATTCAAAATCAGGAGTATACAGTTACCCTGGCATCTAAACTCAATGTTACTTGTTCCTCTCACACATCATGTCACTGTCTTGTTGTGTTAATCATGACACTTCTAGCTTCTCAGTCCTCTGGATGCTTCAGCTACCATCTTACATTCCAAATAAGAAGATATACAGAGGAAATAAAAAAGGGGTTAGGAATCAAAAAAGTATTATTTCTTTAGGAACAATTTTACAAACCTAGTTCAGGAACTCTTCTTGTATTCTATTGTTCCTATCAAGCTTCAAATTGAAAAAAGGGATATATATTGCTTTAACCTGATTTCTGATTCAACTTAACTAAGAAAAACAATTATTTTGCATTTCTACCTCTGTGCCTTTTGTAAAAATAGTTAGATAGATAGATGATAGATAGATAGATAGATAGGTAGATAGAAAGATAACAATAGATATAAGTAGATGATAAATAGACATAATTTTAAAAATTAAACTAACAATGAAGAAATAATCAGTAAGATCCATGGATCTGATGATTTTTCACAATGAGATCATAAGTGACATGTAACTGAACCCAACAGAAAAGGAAAAAAGAAAGCATTAAATTAAATTATCCTGTAAAACGTGCTTTTATAGCTGGACAATGATATGAGATTATTATATCCAAAACTGCCTAATTTGATCTGAGTAGAATTAAGGTAAAAAAATTAGCTGTTCTCACTCTGGTAACAGTTGACATAGATAAGACAAACTTGGGACGTGGATGTTTGAACAGAACAGATACTATAAATAATACATTTTCCAAAAAAGATGTGCAATTTTGGCAAGTTAAGTTGGTTTTATACAATATTTCTGAGGGTTGTTGCCTACTGGGAATAATTGGGTATTTGGGATAGAATGATAAGATTGTTTTCAAATATTTATTTTATGATATTTACAGTAAAGTGTGTTACATGAGGCTTAACACACATATATTAACCCTAATATGTTCCCTATTACCTTAACTCTCTCATCTTAAGTTTACATGTTGAGCAGAGCAGCATTTGCATTTGGTTTTGAGCATTTTACAGTAAAAATTACATTTGTGGTATGCTTCTTGAGATATAAGCTATGCCCAGCTTGACCCTCTGTACTTGCCCTTTCTGATCTGCCAGCCCATACTGAGCTCACATGCTGGGCAGTTGAATAGAGAACTGAATGCACTTCTAATTACCTGTCCTTTTTATTTATTCTACAAAGAGATAGCTGGCTTCCTGGCTTGCTGCAGGTCTTTCTATAATCATTAAGCATTCAAGGATCAGTTTATTTATGCTAAAAGTTCAATATGCCATAACTATTTTTCTTCATCTTCTGAGGTAAAATACTTCAGCTTGTTTAGGTATTCTATTATACAGTATCTAACTGTAGAGCCAGAAAAGTAATGAGTTTGAAGGCAGCTAAGCTGTATTTTCAAAAGTGAAGGATATAAACATATACTGCTTATTTTCTGCCACAAAGGCATTAGAATGGCATTCCATATTGGTCTACAGGAAACAATAGCATCTTACAATATGCTCTGAATAGCATAAATCCCTACTAGCATGGCATAGGAGAGCCTCTTCCTTCAGGATTCCAAGTTGGATGTTGTATTTACACTTAGCCCATCAAGTTTCTGCCTTTCTGGAGATGATGTTCCAAAATTGTTTCCATAGAATACTTCCTATGAGAATCCTACTACTGAATAGACTGCATGGCATGTGCAGAGCAAGAATAAAATTATCAATGAGTAAATTGAACAAAAACAACTTTCTCTAATACTGTGTTTTTCATCATTAAAACATTTTAAAATATTTCATGTCTATGGAGGCCAAGTGATTAACAATTTCTTATGAGAAATTTTACTCTCATTAAAGTAAATCAAATGCTATGGCTATCTTTTTTTCATTTTCAGAACTTCTTTTTTCTTTTCATTACTTAAACTTTTTACATATACATATATATTATTACTCATATATACAATAAACTATGTATATCAAGAAAAACCATGATAGAATTAGGAATTATACTTTAAAATTAATAAGCTTAGGAAGAGATACCTCAAACTTGTAACTCTTTATTTTTAATTTTTTACTTTTATTGAATATCTATGATTTACATGTCATGCACCAAAATTCCTCTCCTTTCCCCATTCTCTCATACCTTCCCTCTGCCCTTGCAACCAGCCCACAGTAAAACAAAACAAGAAAATCTTGTCACAGAAGCTGTAGTGTATCATGCAGTATAGCTTTTTGTCCACATATGTTTACTTTCAAAAGTTCATTGCTATGAGTCATGGATGTCATTTGAGGCCTACACTATCATTATTAGAGCCTCACTGGGACAGCTGTCAGATATCCCATTGTTGCCATGTGTCAAGGAGATTCTCAATCTTTGCATCTGTTGTTCCCCACCAATTCATGTGTTCCAGCGGCTCATACATGAAAAAGAGGTTGGGGCAAGTCAACTAAAAGCCCTAGACCTAGGCCCACTCTCTTGTCCTCAGGGTAGGGCCAACTCTCCTGCTTCCCTGTCTTCATGGCCGGGCTGGCTCACAGTCTTCCATGTCCTCAGAGCTGGGCCTGCTCTCCCACTCCCATGTCATCAGGGCAGGGCCAGATCTCCTCCTCCTGTATAATCAGGGCATGACCAGCTCTCCAGTTCCCACTTACTTGGGGCAGGGCCTGCTGTCCCACTCCTGTGTCATCATGGTAGGGCTGTCTCTCACCTTCCCATGTCATCATGGCAAGGCTGGATCGCCTGCTCCAGTGTCCTCAGGGCAGGTCTGACTCTCTTCTCCCATGTCCTTAGGGCAGGTCCTGCTCTCCCATTTCGATGTCATCAGGGCATGGCTGGATCTCCTGTACCCTGTCCTCAGGGCAGGGCTGGCTCTCCTTCCCTTTTGTCCTCAGGGCAGGGCTTGCTTTCCTTCCCCAGTGTCATCATGGCAGGGCCAGCTCTCCTTTTTCCATGTCCTCAGGGCCAGCTCTCCTGCTCTTGTGTCCTCAGGGCCAGCTCTCCTGCTTTTGTGTCCTCAGGGTCAGTACTTCTGCTTCCATGTGTTCAGGGCAAGCTCTCCTGCTCACATTCAATTCACCAGATTGTTGCGGGCCATCAAGGCCTGGATGGCCTCCTACTTCTATGGGACTAGATTTTGTGTGCTATCAAGCAAGTGGCAAGTGGAGGTCCCTCAATGTCTTCATTCAGTTGCTTGCAGAAACCATTGGTGTTGGGCCAGCCCAGGATTTTGCCTAGGGGATCTTGTGGCTCTGTTGATTCGCACCTCCAGAGTTTCTGGATCCATTGCATGTTCCATCAAACATGGGCCACCACCTCAGTGATGCCCTTAGTATCCACCTCTGCATGATCCAGCTCTCAGCACTGAGCACAGCCCCAACCCATGAAAGGAGACCTATGAGCCTTGTAGTGTGGGTAGTCCAGTCCTGACTTGGGCTTGACTGAAACATCATCCCCTCTTCAAATACCATCTCCTTGGTCTGCATTGCACTGGGCTCCAACCCAAAAAGCTGAAGCAGCAACAGCAGCGGTTGGTACCTGGAGTCCCTGGGAGCTCACCGGAGCATGGTCCCATGGTCCTGTGGTGGGAGGGCACTGATGATCCACATGACAGGATTTCCTTCTTTCTGGAAAACACCAGTACTGTGTTTTGGAGCTCTTGGTATGGTCCTTTGGTCACAGCTCTTCTGCGGGTCAAGCACAGTGTGCGATCCAGTGACACCATCTTAGATGATCTCCGCTTGAGTATTTCTAATACATTGCGCAAATTGTGTCCTCCCAATCAGGTCGCTCTCAGGGGTGAACATTTTTATGTAGCTCTGGAAAACAATCATCCTCCTCAGAATGCATTGAGGACCTCATGTTATGAACCCTGAGGCCCCAAAGTAGTAACTATTCATTGTTGTAAATATGTCCTTCTTAACTTACCTAAGGTTGTCTGTTAGTTCTACCTTTGCTAAAATATGAGAAACATTTCTGTAGTTGTAATTATTTTCATAGTAATTATAAAGATATATAAACATAGATTTAAAAAATAATTACTATGAAAATAATTATGGAATCTTTATTGACATAATCAATAGAAATTATTACATGGTAAAAATGTATGTTTCAAAAATGTTAGTTTCTTCTTTAAAAATACTTTATCAGATTTTTACAGTTTTCTGGAATTTTTTTGGTTTAGCTCTATTAGACATTTTTAAATTGTTTTATTTGTTTTGTTGAGTTTTTTACGTACTTTGAATATTAGTCATCGGTCAGGTGTAGGGTTGCTGAAGACCTTTTCCCTTTCTAGGCTTCCATTTTGTACTATTGATGGTGTCCTTTGCCTTATAGAAACCTTTCAATTTCATGAGGTTCCATTGATTAATAGTTGATCTTAGATCCTGAGCTATCAGTGTTCTGTTTAAGAAACTGTCTCCTGTACCAATGAGTACGAGGCTGTTCCACAATTTTTCTGCAATTAGATGGAGAAAACCTGGTTTTATGTTGAGGTCTTTGATCTACTTGTACTTAAGTTTTGTGCAGGGTGATGTATTTGGATCTATTTTTATACTTTTACATACAGCCATACAGTTAAAACCATTTGTTGAAGAAGCTTTCTTTTTTGTTTTATGGTTTTGGCTTTCTTTTTAATCAAAAATCAAGTTTATATAGGTGTTTGGGTTTATTTATGGGTCTTTCATTGGATTCCATTGATCAACCAGTCTGTTTTTGTGCCAATACCATGCGATTTTTATTATGACTGCTTTGTAGTACAACTTAAAATGAGGAATGGTGATATCTCCAGAAGTTTTCTTTTTTATTTTTTAACTGTACATAACTGTTTAGACTATTGTGGGTGTATAATTTTTCCATGTGAAGTTGAGTATTGCTCGTTCAAGGTCAGTAAAAAGTTGTGTTGTAATTTGATGGGAATTGCACTGAATCTGTAGATTGCTTTTGAAAAGATGGCCATTTTTTTTTCAATTATAATCCTATAAGTCTATGTGCATGGGGGAAATATCTTACTGATATTTTCTTTAAATTCTTTCCTCAGATATGTACAGTTTTTGTCACATAAGTATTTAACCTGTTTTCTTAGAGTTACACCAATATATTTTATACTGTTTTTGGGAATTGCAAAGAATGTAGTTTCCCTAATTTCTTCCTTAGCCCATTTGCCATTTGTGTACAGGAGGGCTACTGAATTTTTTGAATTAAAATTTTTATATTTTATTAATTTATTAAGATTACAACGCAATTGTTATACCATCATTTGTATTCTTCCATTTCTCCTTTTCTCCTGCTTTCACACCATTTCCCTCCCCTAGGACTATGACTGAGGGGGACCTCCTCCCCTGCTTTATGGTCATACATTATCAAGTCTCATTTTGGTAGCTTGCTTATTCCTACTGGGACTCTAGATAAAAGAACTATAGGAAATGGGGAAATAGAGGGAACCAGAGGGTCTTAGAATCCTACAAGAATACTGTAATGGGTAGATCAGGGCACAGGGGCGTCTGCTCAAACTATTGCACGAACTAAGGACAGTACAAGTAGTAAACATTGAACCCCTACCCTGATCTACCCAACAGATAGAAGAGTTCATCACCAGAGTTATGTGGAAAGCAGAGATTAACTCTGACATGAACTCAAGTGCCCCATATTTGATGACCTCTCCTTGGTGGAGAAGCATGGTGGCATTCAAAGATTGAATTATTTTTTTATCTAGCCACTTTTCTGAAGGTATTGATCAGCTGTAGGTATTTTTGGGTAGACTTTTTGGTGTCACTTTGGTGTACTATCATATTATCTGTGAATAGAGATACTTCAACTTTTTCCTTTCCAATTTGTATGCCCTTGATCTCCTTTAGTTGTCTTACTGCTCTAGATAGAATTTTAAGTACAATGTTGGTAGATATGGAGAGAGTGCAAAGCCTTGCCTTGTCCCTGATTTTAATGTAATTGCTTTAAATTTCTTTTCATTTAACTCATGTTAACTCACAGTCTTGCTATGCATTGCCTTTATTTTGTTTAAGTATGTTTCTTGGTTCCCTGATTTCTCCAAGACTTTAAACATGAAGGGGTGTTAGATTTTTTCAAACGCTTCTTTGCCATCTAGTGAGATTATTATTTTTTTCAGTTTGTTTATATGGTGGATTACATTGATAGATTTTTGCATCACATGGATGAAGTCTACTTGATCATGGTGGATAATGGTTTTGATGAGTTCTTGAATTAGCTTTTTGAGTATTTTATTGAATATTTTTGCATCAATGTTCATGAGAGATAATGGTCTGAAATTCTCTTTTTTGGTTGAATCTTTGCATAGTTTAGGTATGAAGGTAATTATAGCTTCATAGAATAAGTTTGGCAATGTTCTGTCTGTTTATATTTTGTGGGAGAATTTGAGGACTTGTGGTAGATTTCTAAGCTAAAACCACACAACCCTGGGTTTTTTGTTTTTTTTTAAGTTGGGAGATTTTTAATGACTGCTTCTATTTCTTTAGGGGCTATAGGAATATTTAGATTGTTAATGTGATCTTGATTTAACTTTGGGAGCTAGAAATGATCAAGAAAATCACCCATTTCATTTAGATTTTGAATATTATTTTTAAATTTTTATTTGCTTTATATCCCAATTGTAGCCCCTCCCTTATTTCCTCCAAGTTTGATATTTACTTCCTCCCTCAGTTCCTCTCCATAGTCCTTATAAAAGTGGAGACATTTTCCCCTTCCAACTGACCCCAGCCTATCAAGCCTCATCAGGACTGCCTACATTCTCTTCTTCTATGCCATAGCAAGGCACCCCACTAGGGGAAAGTGATTAAGTCCATGGAAGGGATAGCCTCTGCTCCCCTTAAAAGGAGACCCATATGGAGACTGAGGTAACTGCTGATCATGAAGCCTGAGCTTTTGGTGTACTATTCAGGAAGTTGTCCTCTATGCCAATAAATCTTGTGCTTTCTCAGGAATTGAGAATAGTTCTACCTGAAGACCCAACTATACTACTCCTGAGCATACACCTAAAAGATGCTTCACCATATTGCAGTGGCATTTCCTCAACTATCCTCAACTATGTTCATAGCAGCTTTATCCATAATAGCCAGAATCTGGAAACAACCTAGATGTCCCTCAACCAAAGAATGGATAAAGAAACTGTGGTACACTTATGCAATGGAATATTAATCAGCTATTAAAAACAAAGAAATAATGAAATATGCAGGAAAATGGATGGAACTAAAATATATCATCATGATTGAGGTAACCCAGGAAAATATGCATGGTCTTTATTGACTTATAAGCTGATATTGCTGTATAGTACATGATAACCATACTACAATGTACTGAGCCAAAGAAGCTTATCAACAAAGAGGCCCAAATAAGACTGTTAATATCTCACTCAGAAGGCTAAAAAGAAGATTGAAGAGAGTAAACAGTGTAGGAGATGATTTGGGGATAGAAATGAGGCTGGGAAATGATAGGGGAAGGGAAGGTGCTTTAGGTGATAAGGCTAGGAGAGAGAAGTATAACTGAGGGGGTGGCATCTCTGAGAATTCCTGGAGACATATGACAGCATAATCTCCTGGGAGAATATGGAGTGACTCTAGCAGAGACTCCCAGCAACAGGGGACATGGAGACTGAAGAGACTGAAGTGGCAACCTTTTAGAAAGGATGAACTTCTAGGGGAAGGAGTGGAACAATAATCCATCCACAAAATCTCCAACCCAAAATTTACTCTGCCTACAAGATGTACAGGGGTAATAATAGAACAGAGATTGAGGGAATGTTGAACCAATGACTGGCCCAAAATGAGACCTACCCCAAGGTAAAGAGCCATCACCTGATGTTATTAATGATACTCTAAAAAGCTTTAAAAAAAAGAGCCTAGCTTAAGTGTCCTCTGAGAGGCTTCACCCGGCAGTTGATTGGAACAGATGCTCAGACTCACAGGCAAACATTAGGTGGAGCTGGAGAAGTCATGTAGAAGTGTAGAGGTAAGGATAGAAGGGCAAACAGGGGATTAGAACTCCACAATAAAATCAATAGAGCCAAGTAACCTATGTCCATGGGGCCTTTCTGAGACTGAAGCACCAACCAAAGGGCATGCATGGTCTGGACATTGGCCCCGTACACATAGGTAGCTGATGGGCAGCTTGGTCTTCATTTGGATCCCCTAACAAGTAGAATATGGCCTGGCTCTGACATAGATTGTTGCCTACTTATTGATCAATTCTCTTGCATGGGGGCTGTGCCTTGCCTGGTGTCAGTGGAATGGGATGCAATTAGTCCCGATGTGACTTTATGTGCTGTGATGCATTAATATGGGGGCGGGGGCTCCTCTTTTCTGAGAAGGCAAAGGAGGAAATGGGAAAGATGGTGGTAGAGTAGAACCTGGATGAAAGGAGAGAAGGGGCCGGGTTTGGGATGAATAAATAAATAAACTTATAAGAAAATAAAACAAAGAATACAGTGTTGTGTGGACAGAGAAGTGTGGAGGATTTGGGAAAAATTTGTGGAGGTGAAAATCATAACCAGAATACATTGTGTTGGTTTTTAACTATAAAAACTAACATTAAAAAACTAAAACTGCCGGGCGTGGTGGCGCATGCCTTTAATCCCAGCACTCGGGAGGCAGAGGCGGGCGGATCACTGTGAGTTCGAGGCCAGCCTGGTCGACAAAGTGAGTCCAGGACAGCCAAGGCTACAGAGAGACCCTGTCTTGAAAAACCAAAAAAAAAAAAAAAAAAAAAAAAAAAAAAAAAAACTAAAACTATAAAAACTATAAAAATAAAATTAAAAGCTTGAAAAAAGCCAACAAATTGATTTTTCTACTGTATTTCTTCATAGAAATGATAGTAGACATCATTTGTATATATAGGCACCTCATCTATGCTATACTGTTTTCTTTTTTAACTTAAGTGAAGTAATTTAATTCTGGAATATAATGCCTAGTGCTTTGTAGCAGTTCCTCTAAAGGCATTAGTTAGGACAAAATTAAAAGTATTTTAAAATGAGATTCTCTCCCTTAACAAACAAAATTGTGGCTTATAGATGCTGTACCAAGTCACTGTCCTAAGTTTAGTACAGTTCTAAATGGTGGATCATTTCAGAAGTGGAGGTTTGTAGGAAAGTCATTCATTTGGTGGAATGATACTCCAAGGGGTTATTAGATTTTGGCTGGCCTTTCCTGTTTAATTGTTCCCATTACCTGTCCATGAAGTGAGCAATTTTGATTCCTTCTATCACAGTCCTAGGGATTTTAAACATATTAATTTTGTGTTTTATCATTAGGTTACATCCCCAAATCAGGTATGAAATTTTTATTCAGTGCTACTCATGCTATCATGGCATGCTTTATGCTGCAAATGCAAGTCATTCTCTCTCTCTCTCTCTCTCTCTCTCTCTCTCTCTCTCTCTCTGTGTGTGTGTGTGTGTGTGTTTGTGAAAATCAATCCTTCCTTTATAAACTGTTTAAGTCTGCATTGTGCCAATGAAAGGAGACTAGTACAGTCACAAGATTTCCATATCAAAACAGTATTTTTCTTTTTTTAGAACTCCACAATACTTTCTATGTTCTACTTTAAACAAGACCAGCTCATAAAATTCTTCTCATTCATTAACTGTTAGTATTTCTGAGAGTGATGGTCATTCTCAACACCTCAAATACTGAAACATCATAAATTCATCATGTTTCTGAGTTCTGCTACATTTATAGTTTTATATCCCAAATAACCTAGAGATTTAAAGTTTACAAAGCAGATAATGACTCAATCTCTGTGTAAATTGTAATTTTTGCTTCCAAATTGCATGCATTGCTTTATCAAACATGCTTTATCTTTAAGATAGAAATGAGACCACTTAGTCAATTCCCTCTATGTTCATTGTACAAAATATTCCAATACAAAAATTTCTGTATTTTTGTCCATAATTTTAGTTTATAATATTTCCTTCCAGTTGTATAATGTATCTTCAAATATCCTTAAATGTAAAGCAATATTTTAAATGAGACATTTGAAAATAAATTTCAAATAAATGAGCTATCAAATAGAAAACTAAAGGATTAGATTGATTGGTAATAGTCAAACATTAAATCAAGGTGTAAGGGGTATCTTACATGTATGTCCTGTATTATATAATTTTCATTTTTATATTTAGTTTGATATTTTTAATAAAAGGGGCTAAAAAATAAAACAATGTAGGAAGACTGCATGCCACTAAAATTTAGAAAAAAGATAAGAAAAAGAAAAGCTACTGTTTAGTTGGCAAGATGAATAACTAAATGAAAAAAATGATCAACTACTTCCAGTTGAAAGTAAACCTGTTGAGGAAGGTATATGATAGTACATTTACTCTGATACCTGCACAAAATCATTAAGCAAAACATGGGCATAAAAATTTTTTAAATCATAAAGCTTTTACTGTATAAAATATCGAGGAATACACATGAAGACATGAAAGAATAAATTATAGGAAATGACACAAAATATACATAATTATAAAAATAGAAGAGTCAAAACTAAACAGTGAATATAACATAAATATATAGAAAATTAGGATCATACTTAACAGAAAAGTGTGAAGTTTATTCCTAAATGAGTCATGATGTCTGGAAAAATTTATGTATATATATAAATGGACTTAAAAAGGAAAATACAGGAATTCTTTAAGATGATTAGAGTCAAATTAACAAATAGCCATAAATATTTAAAACATTATACATTTTAAGCCTAAAACATAAAGATTACTTGAGTTTCTAATAATAAATACCACAAAAAGAGAAAAGAAAAATATTCGTGTTCATTTATTTAGGTGGAGTTGACAATTTGAGAGAGAAGAGGCTAATGGTCCATCAGCCAAAACTTATGCTACAAAATTTATTGTACCTGTGGTTACATGCACAATACTTGTAACTGATAAGTCTAGTCAAAGTTCCAACAAGGCTAGTGTGAAGCTGCTGAAGACACCATTAATTATACTAGAATATTGTTAGTAACAATCAACAGAATTTTAATATGGTAGGTAGCTAGAGCAGTCAGGTTGGAGAGATTTTATTGGTGAATAGGCATGACTAATATACATCATATAAAAATGTAAACTTTTCAAAGAATAAAATGTTATTCAAAAATAAATAAAAGTTAGATATATATATGATACAGAGATATATATATACCATATATATATATATATATATATATATATATATATTACAGATAACCCAGTAAACATTTTGTTCACAGAGAGTAGTAGAAAATAGGAATAATAAGGATTCTAACACAACTTGGTTTCAAACAGCTCAGATTGAAGAAAATAAATGTAAGGAGATAGAATACTTATATAACATTAATGTCATTGGTATACATTTATCATTGCATTCCATAAGTGCATAGACAGTCATTACTTAAAGGAGTCATTCACAATTTATGGTCTCTATAATACACAACAGTCCTAAAACTGATCTTCTGGGTAAATATAAGAAACCAATGAAGTGATATTCAAAATATATATATATAATTATTTTGGAATTAAAAGTTAAACAAAACAAAGAACTCATAAATGCTAGAATATTTCAGTTTGGTGTTTAAAATGACATTTTAAAATTGAGCACATATTTGTATCAATATTTTGTTTCCACTGTTTAGGGAAGTTTCACCTGGGTACTGACTGTGCTGACTTGGCAGATATATGTTTATAATTCATTGCTTATCATCATAAATCTACCTTGAATGTTAGCCCTATATGTCTTAAAAGTATCAAATGTCAAGTACCTGAGATTTTATCTTCCTTGTAGTATTTGTTACTATTGACTTGATTGTGACCCCATTGTGGTACCAGAACTAAAACAGTAGAGAGTCATCAAAAAATATTTGTTGACTGTTCAAAACTGTCAACATATCATTTTTAAGTTCTACTCATGGAAACCAATATAAACAACCAAACCCAAAAAATTAGTGTAATACAATGCATGTGCACATTTCCTATTAATAAATCTGTAAAATTCCATTGCAAGTGGTAAGGCATAGAGGCATGGAATCAAGTTTCATGCTGTTATATAAGACAAAAAGGTGAAAAACATGGGGTTTAGGACCTTATCAACTTAGGGAGGGATTTCTACAACAAATACTTAAATTCTTAGTGATATTTTATTATGACCCAGAGTAAATCCTAGCAAAAGTCATGGGATCATAAAAAAAAAAAAATCACACACCAACAAGGCTCTACAGAGTCAGAATAATAAAATTGTACTAACACAAATCTTCCAAAGTACAATTTTAACATTAACTGTTCAAATTTAACTCCTCTTAAGGACCTTGACTTTATAATGTCTATGCATGTTTTTAATTCTCTGTGCCAGGATCCCTCTTGATGATAATCTTGTGTTGAGTATATAAAAAATATAAAAATTTTTGGACATTGTGGAATACTTTAATCCTAGTACTCAAGAGACAGGAATGATCAGATCTCTGTGAATTCTAGGTCATCATGATCTATCTAAAGGGCAAAGCACTGGCCACTTAGAGATATAAAATAAAATTCTGATCTACAGTTTACATGACTTGTATTTTTTGTATGTTTTGCCATTTCCTGAATTCTCAGTTGCAACTAAAAGGACATATAGGGAAGAAACATGGTACATTTCACACAAACCAAATTTGAGTTCAAGACAGCCAAGGCTACATGGAGAAATCCTATGTACAAAAGACAAAAAAACAAACAACAAACAACACAAACTTCCATCTATTGATAAATCAAGCTGCCAATGACACAGGATGTTTTTGTCTCCAAGGTCTGATGTACTATGTTACCTAAAGTAAATAAGCTAATTGGTAATAATTCATTTGTCATAACATTTTTTGTTATTGCTGGGCCCCAGTTTCAAACATAATGATTCTGTCACTTTATTATTTTATGAATAATTCTCTAGGATATAAGCTTTGGCTCATTCTGCAGCTACATAATAACTTAAATTACACATTTATCCTATTCTATGTGTGTTAGATAGCTGGGTACCTCTCCTCAGTTTCATACATCTGTCTACCTCATTCCCCTATCACTGTATCATAGAGTTCACATATTTTTCTTGGAAGTCCCACCACATTATTTCCTGCCTCAGCTATCAGGCAATCACCTTGTTTTATTTTTATTTCTTATTTTTATTTTATTAATTTATTCAGATTAGAACTCAATTGTTATCCCATCAGTTGTATCCTCTCATTTCTCCGTCCCTCCTACTTTAGCCCTATTCCCCTCCACTAGGTCTAAGACCAAGGGGGATCCCCTTCTCCATATATGGTCATAGGCTATCAAGTCTCATCTTGGTAGCCTGCTTATTCTTTCTTTAGTGCCATCAACCTTCTCTACCAAGGGGAGGTTGTCAAATATGGAGCACCAGAGTTCATGGCAGAGTCAGTTGCAGCTCTCTATATAACTGTGGAGAACATCCTGTCTATTGGGTACATCAGAATATTATATTTACCTTGGTTAATACAATAGTTTGAGAAGAGCCCCTTGGGACCCAATCTTCCCAAATCACAATGTTCTTCTTGTAGGTTTTTAGGACCCTTTGGATCCTTGTATTTCCTCATCTCCTATATTTCTTTTACGTAGAGTCCCAGTAGCATGCCCTCACATCAATTCCTATCTCTTGGTAAGTGAATACTTTCGTGGGACATGTTTTTTGGGCTAGTGACCAAATATAAGTGAGTATAAATCATATGATTTTTTCTGCTTCTGGGTTAACTCACTCATTATGATCATTTCTAGTCCCATCCATTTGTCCACAAATTTTGGTATATCCTTGTTTCTAATAGCTGAGTAGTATTCCATAGTGTAAGCCTAGCATACGTTGGCACAAGAGACAACTTCCTGAACAGAAAACCAACAGCCCAGGCCTTAAGGTCAACAATTAATAAATGGGAACCTCGTGAGGCTGAGAAGCCTCTGTAAGGCAGGCGACATTGTCAACAAAACAAAGTGACAGCCTAGAAACTGGGAAAATATCTTCAGTAACCCTACATCTGACAAAGGTCTAATATACAAAATATATAAAGAACTCAAGAAATTAAACAGTGCCAAACCAAATAACCCAATTGGGAAATGGGGCTCAGAACTAAACAGAGAATTTTCAGCAGAGGAATATCGAATGGCTGAGAAACACTTAAAGAAATATTCAATGTCTTTAGTCATGAGAGAAATGCAAATCAAAATGACTGAGATTCCATCTGATACCCATCAGAATGGCTTAAGATAAAAAATTCAAGTGACATGACATGCTGGTGAGGATGTGCAGAAAGAGGAACACTCCTTCAATGCTGGTGGGAACGCAAACTTGTACAACCATCTTGGAAATCTATCTGGTGCTTTCTCAGAAAACTGGAAATAAGGCTTCCTCAAGACCCAGCTATTCCACTCCTTGGAATATACCCATAAAATGTTCCACCACACAATGAGGACATAAGTGCAACATGTTCATAGCAGCCTTATTCATAATAGGCAGAACCTGGAAACAGCCTAAATGTCCCTGAGTTGAAGAATGGACAAAGAGTCTGTGGTACATTTACACTATGGAATACTACTCAGCTTTGTAAAACAAGAAAATTCAGTGTTTTATTAACTGATCAGAGGTCAGCGATAACTGGGGAGAAATGTTAATACAACATTAATCCCTGAATGTCACAATGCTCACTTATGGACTGCAAGCAGAGTTCAAGGCAAAAAAATTCAGCATCTGAAAACATACTTCACCAGACCAACCCCTAACACTAATTCAACAGTTAAAAAGAAATACACATTATGAAAGTAAATAGGCATTAAATATATTAATTTTTCTTACTTTTTTGTATATGTGGGTAGTGAGGACATCAATGCCATAAATTATATGTGGAGGTCAGAAGGTAACATCTAGTCAATCCTTCTTGCCCCTTTTACATAGATCACAACCAAACTTAAGATGTCAGACTTATCAGAATTTGCCTGAAAAAATATAAAAAACACAGTAATTTTTTTTTAAATAGAGACTGACTGTGCTTGAAATGCAAACACACTCTCATATATAAAATTGAGTCTTTAAAGACTGATGAATAATTCTTTTTTTAATTTTTTATAAATATATTTTATTAATTTAATCATATTACATCTCAATTATTATCCCATCCCTTGTATGATGACTAATTCTTAATAGATAATTAACATATCATCAAGAAATTTATGAAAATGTAACAACATATTGAGTAATAAAAACATTAAAAATTAAAAGCAGAAAAATGTGTAAAAAATTGGAGCATTTCATGACGATGAAAACACTTAAACTATGTTCAGAAATCTTGATTATAACTTGACCTTAGTCACAACTTCAAATCTACACTGACACCAATTATTAATACTTTGTCTGAAACAATTACTACCAAAATAACATTAATTTTATCATTAATATAATTACATTGTTACTAACATATTTGTAATCATATAATAACCATGTGATGAGATTATTTTTGTTATACTTTAAGCAGCTATTTTTACACAGACAGTGACACTGAAATCCCCTATAGGAAAAAGGTAAGGTGGTAAGTTTTTACAAAAGTAATTGTAATTAAGTATCCTGAAAATGTTGATATTATCCAAAGAACGAGAATTTTCACATGATTGAAAAATGAGCACTTATATCTTATTCATGAATGGTAATAAAAAGGCTACTATGTGGCAATAAAAACTTATATAATAGTGATTTTATCCATATGCAAACAATAAAGTTGAATATTTAAGAATTATGCAGCAACTCAATCCTCACATCACTTATATGAAATGATTGATAGGTATTAATACTTTTCTGACAATGTATTTAAATTAATTTTACTGAGAAGTTGGAAGTTAAAATCCTTTTAGAATGCCAATATATAAATCACCTTGAAGAGGGACAAAATGGCAGTGCACAGTATGGACCATGTCTAGAGGGCAGAGTAGCAGAGGTTGAGAAACTAAAGGGAACAACAAGGAGCAATAAGCTCCCCCCTCATTGTCACTTGACATCTTCTGGTTCAGGAGACACAAACTTTGAACACCCTGTATTCCTCAGAATGCAGAGGAGAGTGTGGACCCCCTGAGGAACAGAGAGTTTGCTGAGGAGGCTGCAGCAGAGTAGGGTAGCAGGGCATCACAGCAAAACAGATAAGCTAATGGCCTAGTATGCAAAACCAAGTCTTGGGAACTTCTCAGACTAAACAAGTGGGGAGGATAAAAAGAAGTCCTCCATCCCTCCCCCAACCTCACACCCACCACAGCTAGACTTACCCCAAGCTTCGGAACCACAAGCTCCAAGCACACTGCACTCATTTTAATACTGGAGCAGGGTTCTTCCCCTGCAGAACAAAGGACCCACACAGTGGAAGCAACAGAGTATTCTGGCATCCAAACCACTGTTCTACTCTGTGGCTGATTTCTCTGAGGAAAACAAGCAGCTAGAGGAATCCTACAAATCATGGATCCTAAGTGGCAGAGCTTGGACGAATCTAGATCCAGGAGGAAAGTGTCTGCCAATTCTGTATATGAAGCACCTTCCTTCCAAAGGTACTCACCACCACTATCTCTGCCAGCTTAGAAATCCCAAACCTTCTCAGCAGAGAAATAAAAGAAAGGGTAAGAAGACAAACAACAATTCAATAAACTAGAAGCAAGCAAGCAAACAAACAAACAAACAAACAAACAAAACAATTCAAAGAATCAATGAAACCAATAGCTGGTTCCTTGAGAAAATCAACGAGATAAACAAACAGCCAAACTAACTAACCGGCAAAGGGAGATTACCCAAATTAACAAAGTCAGAAATGAAACAAGAGACATAAATATAGATAATGAGGCAATCCAAAGAATCATTAGGTCTTACTGGGGAGGGGAGTAAGGGGCAAATGGGAGGGAGGGAGGAATGGGAGGATAGAAGGGATGGCATAAAATTTGAGATGTAATTAATAAAATATGTTAAAAATAAAAATAAAAGCCATATGCCACAAAATTTGAATATCTAAATAATATAGAAATTTTCCTTCATAAATTCCACTTACCAAAGTAGAATAAAGATCAGACAAACGAATTAAACCGTCCTATATCCCTTAAGGAAATAGAAGCAGTCATCAAAAGTCTCAAAAAAGAAAGGAGGGGGGTGGCAAGAAGGATAAATACCAAACTCACTCTATGAAGCCACAATTATCTTAATACCTCAGCTACACAAAGACACAACAAAGAAAGAATTGCAGACCAATTCCCTGTCGATGCCACCCCCCGACCAGCAGGAAAGACACCAACACCGGGAACTCTTCGTGCCGCAGTTTATTCAGGAACCTGGAATACTAGAGTGACCCCGGGAAAAGCTCCCACAGAACGTTTATAGTGTGCCTGGTCCTATCAGAGACTGCCACATTGTCGCTGTTGTTTGGTGTGTTCAGATCACGCCACCTCACGCTATGCCTTCAGGCATGCGCATAAAGGGCTTGCTCAAAGGAGCACTGCTCATGCACATAAGGGGTGCATTGCACCAGGGAAGCAGCAGGGGGCACTGCTATCTGTGGCTCTCCACAGTTCCCCCTTATTCATTAAATTTTGAGCAAGTGGCACAGAGAATGCCTGGTAGGTTGTCCCCCCCATACTGGAGAAATAGGCTGACAAGATGGTTGAACATTGGCCATGTTGCCCATCCCCAACATCTACATCTTCTCCTCCCTCTCTTTATTAGAGAAGGAGGTAGATGGATCCATCATATACAGGTGAGCTTAGGTCCCCGGAGGGAGCAGGCATTAACCAGAGGGGGGAAGCATTGACTTGATCCTCCTGGGGCCACATTGGCCTGCCAAAATGTCTTTTTGAGGAGGAGAGGGGGGTCCTGATCTTCTGTCTGTGGGCATCCCCAACATACAGCGAACAAGATAGTTTCCAACATCAACCTCTATGCAATCAGGTTTAGTTCTCGGGGGACTCAGAGTCAGACAATCGGGTCATTCCCCTGCGGTACCTCATCCTACACCCCTTGCAGGTGCCCATGCCTTATGGCAGGCAATATCTGAATATATGCCATTCACACCATGCCAAGGAAGGGGAAACAGAAGCATATTAGTGTCATGGCCTTGGGCCACCAAGTGAACGGAGGATCTATACCCGTCACTGACTACTTCTCTATCATGCCAAGCCACATTTGAGGAGATTGCCCAACCTCCAGTGCAGCAAATGCTTGCATCATAGAGGCCTGCATGCGATGTTGGCGGGCGTGCAGTCTGCACATGCACCAGAGTGCTAGGCAACTGACAAGGACCAGACATACTGTCAAAGCTCTTGTTCCTGCCCATTCACGCAGATGAGAGAAGGCGTTCTGGAACCACTGCAACAGCCCAGAGACCATGGAGATGTCAGCTTGTGTAGAATTGATGTGAACTATGGAGAGACGCAGTTCCCGCAGGAGACTATGCGGGCTTCTGCTCCAGTTACCTGCAAGATACTGGGAGAGATTGCTAGACAAGTTTATAATCTGAAAACATAAGCTTCCCTTAAGGGGAAAGCCCATATTTTCTGTATCAGGTGCAATCTCTTTTGTTAACGAAACATTGGTGGCGAAGATTCTTGGGAAAATTGCGGTTGTATGTAATACTGGTAATGGTTTTGGACAACCCGACAAGATTCCCCACCTATACTCAGGCTGTGTCATGGGGCCCGGAATGTTTCCCACCATTATCATCCAGATTCCCATCTATGGGGTCAGGCTCTGCCAGAGGCTTTGAAACATCATCATTTTTTTTCTTTTTGTAAGTAGAGTTAACCTTTCAGGCACCCACACTGGTTAATCTGCATCCTGTGGAAACACACAAACAGATCCTCTCGCCCAGACCAATGCTGGGTCTGGGCCCTTCCATTGCCCTGTAAGGACATCCTTCCACATGACTGTGCCTTTATTAGTAGAGTCTCGGCTCTCATGACGCTCGGTGGCCGTCATGCTGGACTTATCTAATTGAAAAAAATTTATAGTTAACATAGCCAAAGAAAGGCACTCTCTATGTGTTCTTTTATACCCTATCCCCCTATTTGTTTTTAAAGGCATTCCTTAAGGGTGTGATGTGCTCTTTCAATGATGCCTTGTCCCTGAGGATTATAAGGGAGGCCATGAAGTAATGTAACACCCATCTGTGCACAGAAGGAGGTAAAAGTAGCAGATGTGTAAGCTGGACCATTATCAGTTTTGTAAGTTTTTGGCATGCCCCAGGCACTCCATGACACAAAGCAATGATCAATAACATGATGGGATTTTTCTCCTGTATGTGGGGATGCAAATATAATACCCGAGGCAGTGTCAATCGAAACATGCACATATTTTAGCTTCCCAAATTCTGGTATATGAGTGACATCCATCTGCCAGATATGCAAAGGACATAGGCCTTGAGGATTTACCCCCAGGGGTAGTTGAGGCCTAAAAGGAGCACGTGCTTGATGTTCTTTACTTCAAATTGTTGAGCTGTATAAGGTATAATAAGCTTCTCAGGCCATTGTCCAAAATATTGAAGGCTTTGATGTAAACCTACCAAGGCCAATTGTGCTACTGCATCAGGATAATGACTCAGTGTTTTTCCTGGGGAAATCTTTGGATGAATCCATAATAAAGGTGCCGATTGCCATAACACACCCGTAGGTTGTCTATATGAGGGCATGATTAACAATTGGAATGCTATATTGGGATTCTATCTGGTAAGACTTACAGTAATTAATCCATCCTCAACAAGGGATAAGGCTGCTCTCGCCTCAGGGGTAAGAATTCTAGGGGAAGTTAAGGCAGGATCCCCAGGCAAAATATCATACAGTGGTTGTAATTGGGAATTAGTGAGTTTTAAGTAGGGTAACAGCCATTGTATATCCCCCAGCAATTTTTGGAAATCATTAAGTGTTTTCAAACTATCAGTCCTTCATGTAATTTTTTGTGGGGTAACTCTATCCTGACATATTCTTGTTCCTAGATAATCAATAATTGTAGCCTTCTGCACCTTCTTTGGAGCAATGAACAATCCTTTTACCTTTAAGCTCAAGACTAGCCGGGTGTAAGCTTGAACTAAAACCTCCTCACTCTTTGCACAAATCAAAATATTATCCATGTAATGAAAGCACTTAAGTTGAGGAAATTCTTTCCTAAGTCCCCGAATGGCATCAGCAACATATAACTGACACGTTGTAGTACTATTAGCCATTCCTTGTGGTAACACTACCCATTTAAATCTCTGATCAGGCTCTGTATGATTTATTGAGGGTACTGTGAAAGCAAATCTCATTGTGTCTTTAGGAGACAGAGGAATGGAGAGAAAGCAATCCTTGATGTCTAACACAATAATATGTCAATTTTCAGGTAAAGTGGTTGGCAACGGGAGACCTCTTTGGACTGGCCCCATTGGCATCATCTGATTATTAATAGCTCGCAAGTCATGTACCTTATTTCTTTTTTTATAACAAAGATGGGTGTATTCCATATTGAAACTGAGGCCTGTAAATGACCTAGTTCCAACTGTTCCCTAACCAGCTCATGAATGGCTTGCAATTTTACTGAGGGCTGGGGCCACTGGGGAACCCATACAGGTTCCTCAGTTTTCCAGGTAATGGGAATTGTATCCTCAGTGGCCCCTAGGAAAAACCCAGACCCTTACGGTCAAGCTTTGGAATGCCGGCAATAGAATCTGGACGTCCCTGCAAATTTTTTCCAAGTCTTTTTCCTCCAATATATCCCATATTATTCATCATCTCCTGGGACTTTCTGCTGTAGGACTCCTGATTAGTGATCTCATATCCCATTGCATTCAATAAATCTCTTCCCCACAAGGTTATGGGGACTTCTAATACATAGGGTTGGAAAACTCCTCCATGTCCTTCTTCATCTTCCCAATTTAGCATTCTGGCACTAATATTTGGGGTTTTCTTGAAACCCAGCCCTCTGAGTAAGTGACTAGAGGTTTAAACAGGTCTTCCGGGGGACCAATCACCTTTTGCAATTATACATTTGTCTGCCCCGGAATCCATAAGGCCAGTGATTGCCTTTCCTTCTACTAAAAGTTTTAGAGTGGGGCGATTTTGTAAATTCATAGCCATGTAAACCGAAACTCCTGAGGATCCAAATCCCTTCCCTCTACGTGTTTGATTTTGCTAGGAATAAATTATGACAGCTAGGAAGAATGAGCAACTGTGCTAGATGGTCACCGGGTGAAATTGCGCTCACTCCACAAGGAGATGAGATCATAATTTTTACAGTGCCTGTATAATCTGAATCAATTACACCAGGATGAATAATAAGGACTTGCAATGTAGTAGAACTATGGCCAATTAGTAGTCCCACTGTGTCTTTTGGTAGAGGGCCAGTGAAATCAGTGGCTACCCACTAAGGCCCCATTTGTGGGGTCAGTACGAGTCTGGTGGTGGAACAGAGGTCGAGGCCTGTGCTCCCTCTAGTAGCTCTCTGGGGCATTGCCATTCTTTGGGAGAATGCAAACTTGGCCACTGTTCTGGAGCTCTGGTCTCCTCCATTGCCCCATATATTTGAGGGCCCTGAGGACGAGGGCCCGGTGTCCCGTTTTTTGGCCATGCTCCCCCAAATCCTGCTGCTAGTGGTTGACCATTAATGTCTTCTAATGATCGGCATTCATTAGCCCAATGATTTACTTTCCTGCATTTGGTACAGAGGCCAGGTGTACATGGAGGAGGATTTTGACTATTCTGATTAATCCCCTTGGGACACTGGCATCTGAAATGTCCTTCTTTGCCACACTTGAAGCAATTTTGAGGACCAGTAATTCCATTTCTATTCCTTCCTTGGGCTGCCTACATCATGACTGTAGCCAGTCCTCCATTTGATAATGGTCCTCCTATCTCTCTGCAGATCTTTAACCACGCATCTAAAGATTTATGTTTGTATGGATTTATGGCTTGTCTACACTCCTTGTTACATTGCTCAAAAATAAGTTGTTTTATCAAAGGCATTGCAGTATCTGGGTCGCCGAAGTTCTTTCCAGCGGCACCAACTAATCTGGCCACAAAGTCGGCAAATATTTCATTGCCTCCTTGAATAATTTTTGTGAGATTTCCAGAGACTTCCTCTCGTTTAGGAAGGGCTTTCCATGCCCTTGTGCCAATAAAATTAATTTGCTCAAAAACTTGCACCGGATATACTGTCTGTTGGTTAGCGAAACGTCCCTGCCCCAGAAGCATATCCTGGTCCCATGCCAGTTGTCCATTAGCTGCATTGTCAGCTGCCTGCTCAGCTGAGAACTCAATGTAATAAGCTTTCCAATCTAAATAGGTGCCAGGTGAAAGGCTGGTTCGTGCTAAATTTTGCCAATATGAGGGTGTTATGCAATATCTCCCTAGGAACTCCAACTGTGCCATAACAAATGCTGCGGTTGTGCCATAAGCACGAACAGACTTAGCCATTCTTTGGACAATTTTAAAATCCAAGGGTTCATGATAATGATTCCCTTGTGCATTCTGAAAAACTGGGTAACAATAAGGGGCATTTTGCAACTGAAATTGCCTCCATACCTCAGGACAGGTAGTCCTACCTCCCCCTGCGACATGGGGCGGGGGTCTTACTCCGCAGGTGGCTCTAGTTCAGCAGCTGATGGCTGCGTAATCTTGGTCTCCTTCTTTTTTGGTATAATAATGCTATCTAGCCATTCAGCCAACTCCTCTAATTCTTCGTCCTCGGGGCCAGAATTGTCCCCTTCAAACTGTTCCTCTTTCACTTTCCCCAAAATATAATTCCCCATTTTGTCTGATTCCTGGAACTTTATTGTCTCAAAGCCTGAGAACTTAACAATTATGTCCCGCTTACCAGGAACTTAATTCCCCATTTTGTCCGAGTCCCAGAACTTTATTGTCTCAAAGCCTGAGAACTTAACAGTTGTGTCCCACTGACCAGGAACTTACCAGCTAGCTGCCCTGGCTGCTGCAAGTTCTGAGATTCCCCGTACAGGCCACCAAATTGTCGATGCCGCCCCTGACCAGCAAGAAAGACACCAACACCAGGAACTCTTCTTGCCGCAGTTTATTCAGGAACCTGGACTACCAGAGTGACCCCAGGAAAAGCTCCCACAGAACCTGTATAGTGTGCCTGGTCCTATCAGAGACTGCCACGTTGTTGCTCTTGGTTGGTGTGTTCGGATCATGCCACCTCAAGCTATGCCTTGTTCGGATCACGCCATCTCATGCTATGCCTTCAGGCATGCACATAAGGGGCTTGCTCAAAGGTGCACTGCGCATGTGCATAAGGGGTGCACTTTGCATGTGCATAAGGGGCGCATTGTGCATAAGGGGCACATTGCGCATGCGCATAAGGGGAACATTGCGCTGGGGAAGCAGCAGGGGGTGCTGCTATCTGTGGCTCTCCACAATTCCCCTTATCAATGTAGATGCAAAATACCCAAAATTCTGTCAAACCAGATCGAAGATAACATCAAAAATTTTATTCATCATGAATAAGGATCTTCATACCAGGCATGCAGGGGTAATTCAATATATGGAAAACCATCAATGTAATCAAACATATAAACAAACCAAAGAAAACACCCACATGATCATCTTTTTAGATGCTGAAAAGGCATTTGACAAAATCCAACACCCTTTCATTTAAAAATTCTTAGAAAGATCAGGGATACAAGGTACACATCTAATCATAGTAAAGGCATTATAGAGCAAGCCTGTAGTCAACATCAAACTAAATGAAGAGAAACATAAATCAATTCCACTGAAATCAGGGAAAGAACAAAACTGTCCACTTTCTCCATTTCTCTTCAATATAGTACTTGAAGTTTTAGCAAGAGTAATAAGACAGCTAAAAGAGTTCAAGGGGATACAAATAGGAAAAAATAAAAAAGGCTAAAATTTCTCTAGTCAGAGATAGTATGATAGTATACATAAGTGAGGCCTAAAATTATACAAAGGAACTCCTACAGCTGATAAACAATGTTAGCATAGTGTAGGGATACAAATTAACTTTAACAAATCAGCAGACCTTCTGTATGACAAATAGGCTGAGAAAGAAATTAGGGAAACCACACTAGTCTCAATAGCCACTAATAATATAAAGTATTTTGCTGTAACTCTAAGCAAGTGAAAGAGATATATGAAAAAAACTTCAAGTCTCTGTAGAATGATATTGAAGAACATATCAGAATATGGAAAGATCTCCCATGCATATGGATTGCGAGAATCAACATGGTAAAAATGTACATCCTATCAAAAACAATCAACAGAGTCAATGAAATCCTTTTCAAAATACCAACACAATATTTTATAGAACTGGAAAGCTCAGTTCTCAACATCACATGGAAAAACAAAAAGCCCAGAATAGTTAAGAAAATCCTGTATATAAAAAAAAGATCTTCCAGAGGAATATCCATTCCTGATCTCAAGTTGTACTATAGAGAAACAGTAATAAAAATTGCATGGTACTGGCATAGAAATAAATTAATCCACATACCTATGGTCATTTGATTTTGATAAAGAAGTCAAAACCATACAATGGAAAAAAGACAGCATCCTCAAGAAATGATGCTTGTCTAACTGGATGTCTATTTGTAAGGAAAAAAATTAAATTAAAAAAAACCAGAAATAGACCAATATTTATCACTCTTAACAAAATTAAAGTACAAATGGATTAAAGACCTCAATGTAAAACCAGACACACTAAATATGTTACAAAATATATGGGAGAGAGCCTAGAACTCATTGGTACCAGAGACAACTCCTTGAACAGAACAGCAATAACTCAGGTTCTAAGATCAAGCATTAATAAATGGGACCTCATAAACTGAAAAGCTTCCCTAAGGCAGATGACACTGTCAACAGAAGAAAGTGACAGCCTACAGATTGGGAAAAGATCTTAAACAACCCTACATCCAACAAAGGTTTAATGTCTAACTGCATAATGAACTCAAGAAGATAAACACAGCCAAACCAAATAGTCCAATTAAAAAATGGGTAAAGAGCTAAAAAGAGAATTCTCAGCAGAGGTATATAAAATGGTTGAGAAACAGCTAAAGAAGTGCTCAACATCACTAATAATCAGGGAAATGCAATCAAAATGACTTTGAGATTTCATCTCTCACCTATCTGAACAGCAGAGATAAATAACTCAAGTAACAACACATGCTAGCTGGTGGGAGTGCAAACTTGTACAATCACTTTGAAAATCAATCTGGCACTTTCTCAGAAAATTGGGAATAGTTCTACCCCAAGATCCATCTATACCACTCCTGGGCATATTTGCAAAACATGCTCCACCATACAACATGGACATTTGCTTATAGCATCTTTATTCATAAAAGCCAGAATCTGGAAACAAGCTAAATGTTTCTCAACCACAGAATGGCTAAGAGAGCTGTGGTACATTTACACAATGGAATATTACTCAGCTACTAAAAACAAGGAAATCTTGAAAATTTCTGGCAAATGGGAGGAACTAGAAATGATCAACCTAAGTGAGATAACCCAGACCTGAAAAGACACACATGGTATACATTCATTTATAAGTTGATTTTAGCCAAACATCGATGTCCTATGAGAGATTCCACCCAGGGGGAAATCGGGACAGTTATCAGTACTTGAAGGCGGACACTGGGCAGAGTGCTGAGATTTGCATGTAAAAAAGGGGGAATGGAAAACTGGGAGGGAGCAGAAGCTCCACAGTGAAACCATCATGTCCTGTGGATCATGGTACAATTGGGGATCACCACAAACTGATGCTCCAGTCAAGGACAATGCATGCAAAGGCCAAAGAACCTCTTTTATTTTTATTTAATTTATTCATATTACATCTCAATTGTTATCCCATACTTTATATCCTCCCATTCCACCCTCCCCCCCCATTATCTGCTGAACCTCTGACATGCACTTAGGGACCCACTATTTAGCCACTGCTTCTTGGCAAGACAACCTAGTGGGCACACTGTGAAAGAAAATGCAGACTACCCTGAGGATAGGCTGTCTCCAGATATCTAGGGGAGGAGAATTATCAGATGACAGAGGGTAGGGTGGCAATGGGAATATAAGAGGGTGGGGGATAACAATTCAGAGATAAAATGAGTAAATTATAATAAATAAAATATACACTTAAAAATCTGGACAGAGGAGAGAGTTGCCTCAGAGACTGAAGCATCTACCAAGGACCATGCATGAGGAGGACCTAGAAACTCAGTTCAATTGTAGCACATAGACAGCATAGTCTCCTTGTTGTTCTAACAATATGGGGAACAGGGACTACTTCTGACATTGACTGTTCTGCACCAATGTGGATCATTTCCCCTAGTTTTGGTAGAATTTTCAGACCACAAAGGAAGAAGAAACATGGAGTCCAGAAGAGACTTAGGAGCTGAATTCAGATATTAGGGGAGGAGGGACCTACTTTCTGAGGGCCAGGGGAGGGACTTTATGGGGGATGAGTGATAAAGGGAGAGGCTATGATGGAGGGATGGTGGTATTTGGAAGTAATCAGGGAGGGGACTACAGTCAGGATATAAAAAAAATTAAAACTGCAAAAAGCAGGAAATTTATATTCCTAATCTCACTACATGGGAATAACTCTGAGGCAGGCTGAGACATGAATATGTATGCATAGTCAATGCTTCATATTGATCACAGAATACATGTGACTTAGGACTAGATGCCCTTCTTTGTATGGCATGAATGAAGATTTACAGATGTCTTTCATCTGCTCTTGAATAGAGCAGAGAACTAGCCTTAATTGCTATGTGCACCTTACACATCTCATATACTTATAATTTTAAGATGGTATAAGGACCATGAAAAAGTATATGTTTTCATAACAAAAGAACTGGACTTTTAAGCTGGACCAGACCTGATAGGATTCATTTCTTTCAGCCTGATGGATAGTGACATCCCACATCCTTCATGTTCTAGCACTAAGTGATTCTGTTGGTATTCTCCATCAGAACAGGACAGCTCCAAAGACAGATTTGAAGAAAGCTTCTGGTACCAATTGGTACAGCATTTCAGACTGTCACACACAGGACTTTAATTAAGTCAGGAAGTTCTCAACATTTATAAACTGGACCATAAATGATATTCCTACCTTGTATAACAATTTCCCAAATTTGTTTGTGCCAGTACAAAGGTATTATTCATTTCAAATCAGGCAGAAGAAATCCTAAGAGAATGACACCCCACTTCCCTTAAGGGGGTTGGTTAGGTTGTTGGTTGATTACTTGGGCTTTAGGTGCTTATTTTTAGTGAGAGTTGGTTAGGAAAGGAAAAAAAGATAGGAAAAAAAGATTGGCACAGGGATATCTCTCTTTTCCTTTATCTTTCTTTCTTAGGTTTGGAGATGGGGCTGAAAAGAAAGAAGGGAGAATATAGAAATATATAAGGAAGATAGGACAAAAAGTTGATTATTGAGTTGGCACTCCAACTTAAAGCCTTAACTGTGTTCACAAGGTTATTTTTAATTTATTGGTATAGAAATTTGCACATTGATGCAAAATAAGTTTAATTTTAATACATTCATATATAATTCAGAAGTAAGATTATTCTTCACATACATTATATATATTTCTACTCTAATATGTGGTATTGTACCATACCACTCAAGTAGAATATAAGGCTTACCCCCAATACTTTGAAAATCCTAATGCAGGCTGTTTAGGATAAGTAAGTTAGATAGTTAATTGTCGACTAATCAAATCATGGTTCTTTCATTTACTAGTCTGTTTATATAACAAGAATATATAACCTAAATGTAAGATAAGTGTGATTTTATAGACAGATAAGATAAAATATTTAGATAGGTCTTCAAAACCTCAGAGTTCTTCATAATATGACATTTAAAGATGTTTATGTTGTTTTAATGATCTCTGACAACAAAACAGGTTAACATCTTGCAACACTCAGCCTACCGTAAAGACGATGATAAGAATCAATGAATTTCCTTATGGAGATGCCCTCAAATATGGCAAATCAGCTACTGAGCAAAAATGTACTCATTTTGACAACTGATATATTTCTACCTAAAACTTGACAAGCTTATTTGCAGGCAGAGTCAATGACTGTACTCTGCCAAGACAGGAAAAGCATGTCCTTTGTAGTTTGTGCCTCACAAATATGTCTGACAGATATTCTGGACCAGAAGGATTAAGAAGATTCTCCAAAATTTTAGAGTTATGGGTCACTCTCTGGACAGCAAATTGTGTCTATCATTTTTTTTTCAAATTGGAAGCTGCTAACCTGCACTTTATGTTTACTCAGGTAATTAATTTTATTCCATTTCAGGTTTCCAATGGGGTTGAAGACCAAATAGCTTTAGTTTCACAATTAAACCTAATTGTTTAGGGATTAAGATGTTTTTAGGTCTAGATAGATGTTTTAAGAAGATAGAGATGAGTTATGATAGATATTGAGTTACATTCAGACTGTTAGTCTCACAGAGATAGGAAAATCTTTTCTTCAAGGTTACCAAATACAAACAGCCAAAACACTATGAATGTAACATGAATAAACTTCCTGATTGTTCTGTGGTTCTTCTTGCTGTATGTAATTTATTTTATATATGTTTAAAAATATAAATGTATATGTAAAAAAGAAATTACCTTCATATCCTATAAATTTTCTTATATTATTCTAAAAATAAGCAAATCACAAGGAAATTTTTGATATAATCTAATTAAACAAAATAATCTTATAATTATTTAGTTTTTTCAAACAATTAAAATATTCCAACATTCTACTATTGAAAGTGCTTTTGATTAAAAAGTGATGACATATATGAGGAAGAATGGTAAGCTTTTCCTAGCTGACATGGAAAATTATTCTGGATCACAAGAATAATCAGAAGTCTTAAGATTTTTAAAAATGAGATGGAAAAACACTAGAGATTTCTGCATGTAAGAGAAACTCAATCTGTCTTTTAATGAGTTTTTTTTCTGGATATTCTACTGTTAAAGCATGGGAAACAAGAGCATAATTTGGAAGATGAGCCAAGAGACTGTTGTTTTAATTTCAGCAGTATCAGGATAAATATATAGTGGCTAACAGTTGAAGAGGAAATTGGTAATTGCATTTTCATAGCAGACATTCCAGACAATCCAATATGTGTTATTTTTCTCAGTAAATAAGAAAACCCTATATGTACATAGGGTTATTGAACTTTCAAGTAGATTACTTTAGAGTTCACACTAGACACATCTATTGACAGTCAGATAAATAATATTTTCCCAATATTCTTGTATTTTTTTAGGGATCAAAAAGCAAACAACATAAAATAGATGTTTTTTCTTCTCATAGGCTTTTGGGTCACAGGTAAGCAAGACATGAGCAATTATAACATATTATTTACACTATCAATTCTGTTACTTGTTCATTGGTTAATTACTACACATAGAACATACTTGTATGTAAGTTCCTTTTACATTTAAGTGGACACACTTAAATGAAGTTGCTTTTCCACGAAGGAAAAACAGCTGAGACCAAAGGGAATGTGGTTGTTAAGTGCCTTTCACAAATTCCAATTATCATAGATGTATTTTTATTGTATATTAAATTGTCACTGTCATGATGTTTAAATTATCCTTTTGTTACTTCTTTCAAGAGAATAGTTAAATTTCTGTATATAAAATAGCATTGTATACAAGCATTTAACAAATGAATATTTTGGATCCAAGATGGCAGCCAGCAGCGTGGACCATGTTTGGAAGCTCCAGTAGATGATTCAGGGAATTACAGAGTTCTGAAGCAGGAACACCAGGCTCTTCACCCCACTACAGCAGGAGTACTCCACACTTTGAAAGGACTAAAATATAGCAAGCTTGCATACCCCTGCACACGGGAAGAGCATGGATTTCCTTGGACCAGAGTGGCAGTGGCAGCGGCTGAGGTTTGCAGCTGGGAACACTCCGGCAGAGGCGACTGGCATGGTATCTGGTGGGAATTGTTGCGGGAGAGGAGACTTAGTGCAAGATTTGGGCCTGCGACCCTAGCTGTACTCAGAGTGTGGTTTGGGCCTGTGACCCTGGCTGAACTCGGTGCTCTTGTCCTAAGAACTAAACTGAACTCAGAGCCTGGTTCAGCTCCTGAGATTCTAGCTGAGCTCATCACGTGGTTTGGGGCCAGAGTCCCTATCTGAGCTTGGTGTGTGGTTTGGGCCCAGAGTCCCTAGCTGGACTTGGCTGGCAGTTTGGGCCTAGAGACTTTACCTGAGCTTGGTGTGTGTGCCTGGCCCTGAGACACAGGCTGGTCTCAGTGTGCAGTCTGGAGCCCACAACCCCCAGCTGAATTTGGCACATAGTTTGGGTCCAGAGTCCCTAGCTGAGCTCAGCATGTGGTTTGGGCCCAGAAAACCTAGCTGGACTTGGCGGGCAGTTTGGGTCCAGAGACTGTAGCTGAGCTTGGTGAGTGGTCCAGCCTTGAGACTCTAGCTGAGCCTAGTGTATGGTTTGGGCCCAGAGTCCCTGGCTGAGCTTGGCAAGGAGTTTAGGTCCAGGGAGTCTATCTGAGTTCAGCACACAGTTTGGGTGCAGAGTCCCTGGATGAACTTGGGGGGAAATTTGGGTCCAGTGAACCTAACTGAGCTTGGCAGGTGGTTTGGGCCCAGAGACCCTAGCTGAGGTTGGTGTGCGGTCCCAGCTCTGAGACTTTGGCTGGACTCGGCACATGAATTAGGCCCAGAGTCTCTAGATGAGCTTGTCCGGCAGTTTGGATCCAGAGTCCCTGACTGAGCATGGCTGGAAGTGCAGGCCCTGAGACTCTGGCTGAGCTCCTTGGGTAGTGCAGACCCTGAGACTCTGGCTGAGCTTGGCACATAGCTTGGGCCTAGAGTCCCTAGCTGAGCTTGGTGGGCAGTTTGGGTCCAGAGACTCTAGTTGAGTTTGGTGTGCAGTCTGGGCCCTGAGAATCTAGCTGAACTTGGAGAGCTCAGAGGGCTGTTTGCTCCTGAGACCTGGGTTGGATTCAGTGCTAACTAGACTAAGTGTGTAGATTAGGCCCTGAGGCCCACTTGTGTCCAGAGACCTGTATGGGTCCAAAGACATGAACTGGACTCAGTGAGTGTGCGATTTGGGCCTCTTGACACTAACCTGGTCTCTGTGAGCGGTCTGGGTCCTGAAACACTACCAGAAACCACATACCAGTGAAGCATCAAAGCTCCAGGTCTAAGGAAATCTCAGGGAGACAGAAGGTAGAGTGGCCATTAGCCACCCTCTACATGACCTACTTTAGTCCCTGGAGAGCTCCAGTGCTACCAGAAGACCCAGAAGGCTGTGGACACTTTGGCCCACACACACCCAACACACATTCAGAGACCCAGTATGATTACAGGACCCTCAGTGCAGGGGAGCTGGGGATCACTGGCTGTGAGAGACCCAAATTACAGGGCTCGCCTCCTGACATCCAGACCAGTGTAGCATCAGAGCTTCCAGCATAGGGAAATCATGAGAAAATGAGTGAATCAATCCCCAGACTCCCTCCACCCAACTCCAGAAGCTAGCTGCCAAAAACAGAAATGGCAAGATGCCTAAAGGACAGCATAAAATCATACACACACAAAAAAAAACACACAAAACAATATGGCATCTCCAGATCACAGCTATCTCAAAGAAAACCCAGAGAACTCAAACACAGTGGAAATACAAGAAAATGATCTCACATCCTTAGTAATGAGGATGATAATTGAGGAAACAAATAAAATTCATAATCAAATGCTGGAAGATGCAGCCAAACAGGTGGAAGACATAAAAGAGGCTTGTAGAGAGGCACTGGAAAAAATTCAGGAAAATGCAAACAACGAGATGAAGGAAATCAATAAAACTGTTCAAGCTCTGAAGGCCTATAAAGAGACAATGGAAGAAACTCAGGAATATACAAACAATCAGATGAAATAAATCAATAAACAGTTCAAGATCTGAAGCTGAAAATGGATTCAATGATAAACATGCAGACAGAAGAAAAATGAGAAAGTGAGAGCTCAGAGAGGAATGTGAGCAACACAGAGGTGAGCCTTTCTAACAGAATCCAAGATATGGAGGAATGAGTCTCAGGTCTACAAGATACAATCTGCTAAATCTGGAAAATTTCTGACACAAAAATCCATGAAATCAAGGACACCATGAAAAGAAGAAATCTGAGGACTATAGGCATTGAAGAAAGAGAAGATGCCAGATTCCAAGGCCCAGATAATAGTCTCAACAAAATCATAGAAGAAAACTTCCCTAATCTATAGAACGAGATGCCTATAAACATACAAGAGGCCTACAAAACACCAAATAGAATAGACCTGATAAGAAAAACTGTCACATAATAATCAAAACACAAAATATACAGAAAAAAGAAAAAAATATTAAAAGCTGCAAGGGAAAAGGGCCAAATAACATTTAATGGCAAACCTGTCAGAATTATACCTGATTTATCAGCAGAGACAATAAAAGCCAGAGGGCCTGGACAGAGATTTTGCAAACCCCAAGAGACCACAGATGCAATGCCAGACTACTTTATCCAGCAAAACTATCAAAAACCACTGATAGAGGAAACAAAATATTCCATGACAAAAACACATTCAAAAAGTACCTATCCACAAATCCAGCTTTACAGAAAGTACTAGAAGGAAAACTCCACCCCAAACGGACAAACTACAACCAAAACTATACAGGAAATAGATACAGAAACCATTGTAAAAAACACAAACACTCTATTGGAACCAATATCAAAGTTAAGACTCATACCAGTCACTGGTCATTAATATCTCTCAACATTAATGGTCTCATTTCCCAATAAAAAGACACAGACTAACTGAGTGAATGCATAAACAAGATCCAACATCCTTCTGCATTCAAGAAACACATCTTACCCGTAAAGATAGATAGTACCTCAGGGTAAAAGGCAGGAAAAATTATTCCAAGCAAATGTTCACAAGAAGCAAGCAGGTGTAGCCATTTTAATATCGAATAAAATAGACTTTCAACCAAAATTAATCAAAAGGGATGAGGAAGGACACTTCATACTCATCAAAGTTAAAGTCAACCAAAATCATATCACAATTCTGAATATCTATGCTCCCAATACAAGGGCACCTATGTTTGTAAAAGATCTATTAATGAAGCCTCAACCAAACTTTGATCCCCACACACTAATAAATGTTGACTTCAACCCCACACTCTCACTGAAAGATAGGTCATTGAAACAGAAACTAAGCCAAGAAATAACATTATTAACCAATGCCATGAAGCAAATGGACCTAACAAATATCTACAGAACCTTTCACCCAAACAAAAAGAAATATACCTTCTCCTCTGCACCCCATGGAACCTTTTCCAAACTTGATCACATATTAGGTCACAAAACAAGCCTCAAAAGATACAAGAGGATTGAAATAATAACCTGTATCCTATCAGATCACCATGGTCTTCAACTGCACTTCAACAACAACAGAAAGAAAAAAATCCTACTCATTCATGGAAACTAAACAAATCTCTACCTAATGACACCTGGGTCAGAGAAGAATTAAAGAAAGATATTAAGGAATTCCTGAAATTCAATAAAAATGAACAAACAACATTCCCAAATTTTGGGGGTACATTGAAAGCAATGCTACTAGGAAAATTCATAGCACTAAGTGCCTTTATAAAGAAATTGGAAACATCCCACATAGGCAACTTAATGACATAGCTGGAAGCACTAGGAAAAAAAGAAGCAGAACCACTTAAGAGGAGTAGACGTCTGGAAATAATCAACTCAGGGATGAAATTAATGAATTAGAAAGAAAGAGAATAGTCTAAAAAATCAAAAACAACCAAGAGCTGGTTCTTTGAGAAAATCAGGAAGATAGACAAACCGTTACCCAAACTAACTAAAAGGCAGAGAGACAGTTTTCAAATCAACAATATCAGAAATGAAAAGGGAGATATAAGAACAGACATGGAAGAAATACAAAGAATCATAAGATCCTACTTTGAATGCATATACGCCACAAAATTTGAAAATCTAAGGGAAATGGATGATTTTCTTGATCAATTCTGCTTGCCAAAATTGAGAGAAGAACAGATAAACAAGCTAAATAGTCCTATTTCCCCTGTAGAAATAGAAGCACCCATTGATATTCTACCAACCAACAACAACAAAAAAAGGCGCAGGGCCAGATGGTTTCAGTGCAGAATTCTACCAGACCTTTAAGAACATGCTAATACCGATATTCTACAAGCTATTCCAAAAGATAGAGATGGATGGAATATTACCAAATTCATTCTATGAGGCCATAGTCACATAGATACCTAAACCTCACAAAAACCTAAAAACGAAAGAGAATTTCAGACCAATTCTCTTATGAGCATTGATGCAAATTACTCAATAAAATACTTGCAAAATGAATACAAGATACATCAAAGATATCATTCACCATGACTAGGTAGGCTTCATTCCAAGCATGCAGGGATGGTTTAATATATGGAAATCCATCAATGTAATCCACTGTATAAACAAACTGAAAATGGAAAAAACCTCATGATCATCTCCTTAGATGCAAAGAAAGCATTTGATAAAATCCAACACACATTCATATTTAAAGTTTTGGAGAGATCAGGGATACAAGGCACATACCTCAACATAATAAAGGCTATGTACAGAAAGCCTATAGCCAAAATCAAATTATATGGTCAGATACTTGAAGACATTCCTCTAAAATTGGGAACAAGACAAGGCTGCCCACTCTCTCCACATCTCTTCAATATAGTACTGAAAGGAGATCAAGGGTATCCAAATGGGAAAGGAGGAAGTCAAAGTATCCTTACTTGCAGATGATATGATAGTGTACAATGTGACCCCCAAAATTCTAACAGGCAACTATTACAGCTGATAAACACCTTCAGCAAATTGGCTGGATACAAAATTAACTGAAAAAAGTAGTCAGTAGCCTTCCTATATACAAATGATAAGCATGGAGAGGAAGAAATTAGGAAAACCACTCCCTTCATATTAGCCACAATCAATATAAAATATTTAGGAGTTACTCTAACCAAGCAAATGAAGGACTTGTTTGAAAAAAATTTCTAATAACTGAAGAAAGAGTTGGAAGATGACATAGGAAGATAGAATGATCTTCCTTGCTTGTGGATCTGGAGAATTAATATAGGAAGAATGGACATCTTAACAAAATCAATTTACAGATTCAATGCAATCCCTATCAAATTACCTACAAAATTTTTTAAAGACATTGAAAGTTCAATTCTGAACTTCATATGGAAAAACAAAAAAACCAGAATAGCTAAAACAATCTTGTACAATAAAAGATCCTCAGGACAAATCTGCATACCTGATCTCAAGCTACACTATAAAGCAAAAGTAATTAAAAAAGCATGGTACTGGCACAGCAGTAGGCTGGTGGATCAATGAAATAAAATTGATGATCCAAAGATGAATCCACACACATTTGGTCACTTGTTTTTTGACAAAGATGCCAAATTTATTCAATGGAAAAAGGATAGCATCTTCAACAAATGGTGCTGGTCTAACTGGATGTCTACCTGTAAAATAATGCAATTAGATCCATATTTGTCACCATGCACAAAACTCAATTCCAAGTGGATCAAAAACTTCAACATAAAACCAGAGACACTAAACTTGTGGTGCTGACCTAGTCAAGACTTTTAAGTGATGCCCGTCTCTTGATTTCATTTGAGCTTTGTTCATGCTGAGAGAACTTTGTTTTCTTGGTGTCTTCTACCTACTTTGGCTCTTACATTCTTTCTGACTATTCTTCAACAGGGTTCTCTCAGCTCTGAGGGGAGAACTTTGATGGAAACTTTCCACATAGAGCTGTGTGTTCCACAGTCTTACTCTTCACATTGTCTGCTGCTGAGATCTCTATATTTTTCTTCCTATCTGCTACAGCAGGAAGCTTCATTAATGATTTCTGATCAAAGCACTGATCTATGAACTTAGCAGAATATCAATAAGAATAATTTTACATCTAATTTTGTTTAGACCAGTCATAATTCTGTTTTGTTTCTTTGTGTATATATCCTAGGATTTCTTCTAACTCACTCTGTAGACCAGGTTATTCTCCAACACACAGAGATCCATCTTCTTGTGGCTTCTAAGAGTTATGTGCTAGGACTAACAATGTATGACACCACCACCTGGGTACTTTTTTCTTTCTTAAGGCAAAGTGTTACCACACAGCCCATGCTTTTTTTCTGATCTTGAATCAACATTAGAAAATGGTATCCATCAAAAAAGTTGTCCATTTCCTTTATATTTTCAAATTTTGTGTGTCATACAAGGTTTTGATGTAACTCTTAATGATTCTTTGTATTTCTTCAGTATCTGTTGTTACAGCTCTCTTTTCATTACTGGTTTTGTTTATTTTAATAGTGTCTTTCTGCTTTTTAGTTAGTTCTGAAAATGTTTTGTCTATATTGTTGATTTTCTCAAAGAATCATGTCCTGGTTTTGTTAATTCATAGAATTGTTTTCTTAGTTTCTAATTTATTGATATCAGCCATGAATTTTCAACCATCTAATTTTCTTGAGTGTTTCTGCTCATTTTTAATTATATTTTTAAGGCTTCCATATGTGTCATTAAGTGGCCTATATAAAATTTTTCCTATCTGCTTATGAAGGTACTTAAAGCTGTGAACTTTCCTCTTAGAACTGGTTTCAATTTGTCCTGTAAATTTGGGTACATTTCACCTTCATTTTCATCCAATCTTAGGAAGTCTCTAATTTCTTCCTTTATTTCTTCTCCAACCCTCTAGTCATTGAGTAAAGAATTGTTCAGTTTCCCTATGTGTGTAGGCTTTTTGTTATTTCTGTTTTTGGTGAAGTCCATGGAGTTATGATAGGAAACAAGGTATTAATTTAATCTTCTTAAATCTGTTGTGGCTTGCTTTGTGACCTATTATAACGTCAGTTTTGGAGAAGGCTCCAGGAGGTGCTGAGATGAAATTATAATCTTTTGTATTTGGTTGAAATTTTTTGTAGATATCTGTTAGATACATTTGATTCATGACATTGCTTAATTTCATTATTTTTTGTTTACCTTCTATTTCATTGACCTATTTTTGGTGAAAGAGGGGTGTTGAAGTCTCTCATTTTTGATGTGTGGGGATCGATGTATTGTTTAAGATTTAATAGTGTTTCTTTTACAAATGTCAGGTCCCTTATACTGGGCATAGATGTTCACAATTGTAATGCCATCTTGGTAGAATTTTTATTTGATGAGTATGTAGTGTCCTTCCTCATATCTTTTGATTGATTTGGGTTGAAAGGACTTCTGGTAGGAAAATAATATGATTAAAATATATTTAAATTTAACAATTGTTTTAAGTAATATATTTATATATAATAATAAGAAAAAATATGAAATTTTTTCTTCACGTATTTAACTCCATGTTCTTAGTCACTTTGACTCATTAAACCAGAATGCAGGATTTTAAAGAATTTTTACTTTCTTATAACTTCACAAATAAAAAGGAAAGTAGGATAAATGTCAAGCATAAGAAAGTATGCTAGGAAGTAAGAAATAGCACAAAACCCAAATAGGAGCTAATCATACACTGAGAAGAATCACAAATTCATATATATGACTAACTCACTTCTTTTCTATTCACCCTACTCATGATGGAACGCAGGGTCTTATGTATAATTTGCAAGGACACTTTCACTGAGCTAAGTATGCTCCTCTCTACTATGTAGACATACCTTCCAATTACAATAAGTTTAATTTTAAAAATATACTCTCAGTTACATTGTTGATACAAATAACCTTATAAATAAGAAAAAGCTAGACAATCCTCTCTTCATTTATTTTTCATGTGCATGTGTGTAGGTATATATGTCATGGTTTCTATTAAGTTTATTATTTCATACTATGTTCTGAAGTCCATATGGAAATAAGGCATTTTTAAAATACTTTGTAACCTAAGTGTAGAAAATATTTTAATTATACATCAAAATATTTCTTTTAAAATAATTGTTGGCTAGAAAGAAATATAGCTTAGTCAATAATATGTTTACTATATGAACAAAAGGAAAAATAAATATATTCTAATGACTCACATTTAAGAGGCCAAATATGAAGATATTATTGCAATCCCAGTGATGGAAAATTGCACTCAGGTGGATCTCAGACAAAGCTTAGTACATCTGGTAAGTTTCCAGCCAGTAATAGAGTCTTCCTGTATAACATAAGTAATTAAATAAAAGAAAATACAAGGTAGATGGCTGCTGAAAACTGACAGCTGAGGTATCAGACATCTAAACACAGATATGTTTATAACCATACAAACCCACACATGAAGAAAATACTAGATTTGATGACATCAATGTTGAAACTAACTGCTATTGACTGAGCTTCTGAATAGTAAATTAAGGAAGAAGTTGGTTGCATTTCATCCAAAGGTAACTTTTTCATCATCTGAGGGAATACCAGCTCCCTCCACTACTCTGGAAATTCTGTCTTGAAAACCATATATTCCATACGACTCTTTCTCTCACATTTTTCTCCACACCATCTCACTCCTTTCTATCCTTGTATACTTATCATCTTACCTTCATTGATTATTTTTGTATATCCTTTTATGTTTTATTCAGTCTCATCTTTTTTTCTTTTTGAATGAGTTACATTGGTCTGTGTTCAACTGTATTTTGATTTAATTTTTTGTTTCCTGTATCCACCAAAAGTCTTCACTTTCTTCTTCTTTTTCTTCTTCTTCTTCTTCTTCTTCTTCTGAAAGTGTTTCTCTGCCTTTGCTGTCCTACACTCACTTTGTAGAACAGACTAGCCTCAAATTCACAGAGATTTGCCTGCCTCTGTTTCCCTGAGTGCTTGGATTAAAGGCATGAGCCACCATGCCTTGCTAGTCTTCACTTTCTTCCTCATACTTTCTATACCTACTGGGCTCATTTTAGACTTTGATTTCTAAAAGTTCCCCCTGATTTGCAGTATTTCATATTTACTGCACTATATAATTTAACACATTATTTTTGTTTAAAACTGCTCTGTGATAATTTATTATATGAGTTTTTTAAATGTAATTTTCTCAATACTTTGAATCTCTCAAGAAACTGACACATTGACTAGCCTGTTCTGTTTCCTTTGTATTTCAAAGATGAAAATTTATATCAAGTAATCTTAAAGATTACTTCACCATTAACACTCAGCATAATTTTGGAAGCTCTATCCAGTAGAGTCAGTCCAGTAACAGCAATGACTTCAAAGTGGAGGACAGACAGTAAAATTGTCAATTTCTGAATGAAATGAACCAACATCTTACCCAAAATGAAACTATTCAAATGAGAAGAAAAATTCAGTATAGTTGTCATATATGAAATTAATATAACGAGGTATTTTAGTCTCTGTTCTTTTTTCTTTTATTTATTTATTATATCACTTTATAGCCTAATCCAATCCCTCCTTCCTCTGACCCCAGTCCCACTCTCACTCAGCCTGCCCCATAACCCCTCTCCTTCTTAACATAGAAGGAGAATACCTCAAGGGATAGCAACCCATCCTGGCATTTCAAGTTACAGCAGGTATATGCATACATTCTTGCTGAGGCCTGACAAGGCAACACAACTAGGGAAAAAGATTCCAGAGGCAGACAATAGAGTAAGAGACCACCCCTGTTCCTTTTTTGGTGGGACACAAATGTTAACCAAGCTGGACACCTGCAACCTATGTGCAGAGGGTCTAGGTCCAGCCTATGTATGCCCTTTGGTTGATGGTTCAGTTTCTATGAATTTAAATGGGCACAAATTAGTTGGCTGTGTAGGTCTTTTTATGAAGTCCTAGACCCCCCTTCAGTCACCTTTTATCCTTCCATCCTTCCTCTAATCTTACATAGAATTACATGAGCTCAGTTATTGTTTGGCTATGTATTTATTCATCTGCTGCTGTATGAAGCCTCTCAGAAGACAGTTATGTTAAACTCCTGTCTGCAAACAAAGCAGACTATCATTAATAGTGCAGTGGTTCGGTCTCTCCCATGGGGTGGTTCTCAAGTTGGGCCAGTCATTGAAGGCAGCATTACCAAGGCAACTATTATAACAGAAAGCATATAATTGAGTACTTGCTTATAGTCTCAGAAAATTAGTTCATTAGCATCAACACAGGGAGCATTCTCAGCATGTGGAATGCAATAAAGCAGTAACTGAGACCTGAATTTTACACAGGCAGGGAGAGAGATAGACAGAGACAGAGAGAGAGAGAGAGAGAGAGAGAGAGAGAGAGAGAGAGAGAGAGAGAGAGAGAGAGAGAGAGAAATTTGGCTGCTATGGGCTTTTGAAACCTCACAACCCACTCCCAGTGATATACTCTCTCAAATAGGGCCACATCTAATACTAATGCTCTCAAGTTGTGCTTCTCCATGATGTCTAAGCATTCAAGTATATGAAACCGTGAAGGACATTTATATTCAAGCCACTACAAAAGGTAAATAGTTTTGTTCTTTGTAAATGGTAAGTTATCTAACACAGAAATCACAAAAGCAATTTAATTTATAAAAAGAACAAGATGATTACAATGTTTAAGAATATGTATAATACCTGCACAACTTAGGCCAGCCAACATGTAGAGGCTCGGGGTCCGTATGTACCCAAACAGTAATCAGTAACTATTGATAGTTTAAGGCTACTGGAGAAAAGAGAGTCAATTTTCTTTAAGGTTGTGCTCTTTATACCTGACACCCATGATTGCAAATCCATACAAATTGGATTCCTTGGGTTGTAAAACAAAAAGTAGGCTATGAAGTTAGTATGAGTAAGGGTTAACAAGAGAGAAGTTCAGTCAAGGAGAGGGGGATGAGTATTAACAAAATATGTTGTTTACATTTATAAAATTTGACAATAAAAATTAATTAAAATATGTAAGTCTCAATTTAACTGAATATGTGGAAGCTTTTCACAAAAAAATATAAAATACTAATAAGAAGTAATGTAACACAGCACAAAAGCACACATTAAATAATTGGGTGAATTTTCATTGTTAAATTCTATACATTACCCAAAGTAGTTTCCAGGTTCAGGTCCATTACACACCATAACACTGTTATTTATTAAAGAAATTATAAAACAAATAATCTCATTCATACCAAGAAGCTATTTTCAATTGATATCCACCTGCAAATAAAAATTCATGTTCTCCAATGTATTCTTCAATGAGATTAGCTAGTGGTAAGTAAATATAGATCCAATGCCCAGTAGTGGATGCCACCTCAAACAAATTATCATATGATTTTTCTCTCACATTGTTTTCTTTGCACATTTTTGTGTTGATGCTCTTTTTTTTATATATTATTTTCTGATTTTGTGTTTTTATGCTCATGTGTGTGTGTGTGTGTGTGTGTGTGTGTGTGTGTGTGTGTCTGTGTGTGTGTGTGTGTTGTGGCTGGGTTTCTTTTTGTTCTGGTATGTATTGTTTACCAATTTGTTTTCTAAGAAGATAAAAATGTGTTAATGTTTTCAATTAAAATTAAAATTTAATACTAAAAAGGAAATTATAAAACAATCCCAAATTTTGTTAGAATCTATAAAATACTCTAAATAACCACATCTACCTTTAGCAAAAAAGTAACAAAACATAAAGAATTATGATTCTAGCATAAATCATTATATTTCTGCTAGTTATCAAAACAGCTTCATCACTGGGCATGGTTCTTCATGACAACAGTCCAGCACAGAGGCTGATAGCATGATACTCTGATTACTCAGATGGAGGATAATAGTATGGTGATTCATGGCAGTTTAGCCTTTAGGCAGGAGGACTGCAGGAATTCAGGAATTACCAGCTAGACTGGGCTAAATAGCAGGATCTTTTATAAAATAAACAATAACAAAATTTAAAATGGCAAAATACTGACATAAAAGTACACACAGAGATCTAGAAAATAAAACAGAATGCTTAAAAATATATTTCTATATCTACAGCAAACTGATTAAAGGCATATTATTATTTTTAATTATCTGTATGTGTATGAGTCAATATTTGGGAATATTCATGTGATTGTTGTTGGTGCCCATGGAAGCCAAAAATGTTAGATCCCTGGGGCTGGTCTTACAGGCACTTGTGAGTCACTAGACCCTAAAATTTTTTTACATTTTTTATAAGTAGCAGAAATATATTCAGATGAAATGAGATAAACTACTTATAATGCCTTTTAACATTCTCTGCTCTTTAAAATATAGTTATTTTCTGGAGGAAGCTGAACACAAAGATCATCTGTTAGCTCTACTCTTCCTGTTTCCAAATTTCATACCTACTCTTCTATTCTCTTTTGTTGAACATCTTATAGACAAAAGCTGGCATATAGCTTATACCTGGAAGGATAAAAACATTTGCAATTTAAAAGCAATCTACATATTGTTAAACAAAGTGGAGATACAACTAGCTTCCTGAGAAGTAGCTATGGTCATTATGAATAAATGTCAAAACAGAACGGCAACAGTCAGCTGTCGTCTTCTTTTGTCTTCCTACAATGGACACTGAAGGAGATAGATTGCCAAGTGTTTCTGATCTATAAATATATGTAGTGATTTTCAAAATGTTACATGATGTACTTTCAAAAATAATTAAAATGTTTATACACTGATTTTTTTTACAATCATACAAAATAAAAGACATGGGTTTTTGTTAACACTTCCTACATCAGTGCTGAGAAACACAAAGGAAATAAGCTATAGTTAATTATGTATTGTTTAATTTACAATGGTTGCAATGTGGGAAAATTACATTTTTAAAAAATATAATTGAAAAGCACATACTTTTGTAGAGACATGTGTAAGATACTTTCCAAAACACTGTACAACCTTACAAAGGACTGAGAGAAGGAGTAATTTTGTTATTGAAGTATCAGCTATTGGCTTAAAAATAATAGGTCAAAATACCACTGGAAGAAAAGCCACAATGTTACCACCAAGTAAGTATAATTAACTGTATATATGCTTGTTTTCTGTATAGTCTGAAACTAACCAAACTTCAGTCAACTACTTGAAAGACTATGAATCACACAGCACTCTCCTTAACTCAGTTAGTCACAGGGGTGAGGATCCCTATCTAGCTGCCTTTGTATTTTAAATGAACACACACACACACACACACACACACACACACACACACACACACACACACATTTATCTGCAACCCAACTATTTTCTATTTTCTCACAAATACATGTTCATCCTACAAGAGACAGGTTAGCTGTAAAGTGGTTTTAAGAGGATTTCAAGGATTACCACACAAAAAAAGACTTTGTTTTCCTGAGACAACATTGTAAGGTGTATATACTTTACTATTTCCAAGGATATTTAAAGCTCTTCATTTTGAATTGTGATTGTACTTATCTAAATTCTATTCAAATTTGAGCTATCCCCTAATTACATTTAAGTTTTTATTTCACATTTTTAATACACAGACATGTGCATAAATATGCACAAAAGCAGCCAGACAGAAACATAAACAGATATCACTACTGAAAAAAAAATAATCTTACATTTACATGTTTGCTGAATTTCTGTCTAGTTCCAACCGAAAACTCATTAGGATACCACAGGATATCTTTCCTATTACATTTTTACTAATCAGGCATTTAAATTTTTCAACAGAAAGATACCACTACATTTTTTATTTGCATTCTTCTGACTAATTAACTAGTTAGCATTTACAAATTCATTCCACTGCAGATGTAAGGTAGAAGTTTTCTTGAGAGACAACATTTTGATTTTAGATTTTTTTAGAAATAAGAGATAACAAATCCTAGAGTATATATTTAGTACTTATATTATCTACATTTTCTGGAGAAAGGGAGAAAAGAAGTCCTGGTTTTTAAAGATAATTTTTTTTCTTGCATGGAGTGAAGAAAATTACAAACAGGGACCCTTTGATCCATGTACATGTGTTTGTTATATATTGGACCTATCTTCTTTTTTTAAAATCCCCCCCATATTGGACCTATCTTAAACAATTTATTATAAGTTATATATGTATATACTATATATAATAAAGATATATATCTTTATTAACTGCAGTTTTCCTTCCTTTTTCCAACATAGCATTTAAACTACAAAATGAAGCCAATTTATTAATTTCAAAATAATGAGGATATCAGCTAAATTTGCTAGATACTGGATCAACATATAAGAATACTATCTTTCAAATGAATTTTTTTATCTATTCCTTACTTAGGATTTGAAATGGAATAATTAAAGTGATACAATATAACCTCAAACTTTGGAGAAAGTATAGTGGCTTATTTTATCGTTATTTTTATTTGTTGTTACCGAGAGTAATGTATTGGGGATAGTCATGACTACAAACTAAGAAAATATTTAATCTTAGTAGAAGTTAATACTTTGTTTATTTAGAAAATGTTGATTTTATAAAAACTCATATTTTTATATGAATATCTGTGTCCTTGATTTTCTGTAGTATACAAGCATATATTTACATATAATACATATGTGTGTGTATGTGTGTGTGTGTGTGTGTGTGTGTGTGTGTGTGTGTAGATGCAGCCTCTGATGTCAGAGAAGAATATTGAGTACCTTGCTCTATCAGTTTCTACTTTAATCTTTTCATAAAGATATTCTCACTGATCTCAAGGTAATCTGACAGCTAGGAAGCCCCAGGAACTTTGATTCTCCTTTATTTGCCACTTAAAGCCATATTACAAGCATGCTATGGTCAGGAGTGCATTTTTCCTTCTGTAAAATGGGTGCTGAGATACAAAATAAGTTCATTTTTTCATATACAGTTATTTTATTACACATGCATAAAACAAACTACATACAGCAGCGAGAACCATGTGACAATCATGAGTTCTATAAATGTTACATTTGTAGTGATTTGGCTGTTTATATTTGTCAAATTTGAAGCAAGCATATTTCCTGTCCTTTTGGGTCTAAATTTCTGAGTGAAATTCAATATCCATTCTTTCTCATCTCTACTAACTTAATTCCTTCATCTTGATCTACAAAGATCTTATCTCCTAACCAACTAAACTTGATTGTAGAACTGAACTATCTGTTCTTCAACACTCATCAGAGAATTGAGAAGGCATAAGAGTTCAATTCCTGAGTATAACCAACAGTTCAGGTAAGCAGCTTTCAAAGTGAACACAATGACTGAGATAGTTTACTGCCTGAACAGACACCTAACACCCTCTGTAAGGATGGAGCATCGTCTTCATCCTTCTGGTCCAATGTGGCTGCCTGACTTAGTCACAAGGCAGGAAATATTGATGATTTGCTTACCTTGTCTTCCTACATCTAAGCTTCCTATTTTTAGGCAGAATTCTCTTTGTGGAAGGAACAAGGACATTTTGTCCAGTGTCTGGTTTTCCACATTTGAAGCTATCTCCATAAGGAGGTTCTTTGATGCTCATCATCTTTTTTGACTTCTTAATGCTTGTACATCAACCATCTTTCTCTTCTGACATATAGAGTAGCTGAATTTTTCAAGAATTGGCTTCATTATTTCTTCAATTCATTGAGCTTTCAATTGTACCATTTTTATTTTGTACTGACCATCCATATTTATACACATCATTTAACACTACATTGAACTATCAGTTTAGTTCAATCTATCCACAGGCTTCTGCATCATTTCTAACAGCAATTCGTGAGTTCTTAAGTGAACAACATGGCTTTCCCATAGACCTGTTTGATAGACTTTTTCTCTACATTTTCAGATGCATTGTTATGGCAACTAATTTGATAGTATGCACAATCTTTCTTATAAGGTTGAAACCTACTATTTTTAAGTTATTTCAAATTTTATTTGTGATAAATATTCATGAATGTGAACTTCCTTAGCAGCTTTAGGGTTCACATCAAAGAGATATGTCTTAGCCTCACAGTAGCATGGGGTGTTACCTGTAATAATCACCTGTTCATGTATTTGTATCCAGACTTCAACCACCTGTTGTTCTCACATCTGCAATGTAGGAGACATTCTCTTGTCTGAAAGGTGACTAACATTTGACTTTACTGTTCTTTAAAAATAATTCAGTTTAGCATTTTTTTTTTTATATTTTTAAAACCTTTACCATGGCTAATTTGGGTATTTAAAGGTATATATTTCTTTAGTTCTCATGGCTTGAAGCTTTTTTTCTTTGACCTTTAATTTTGGTCACATGTTATACTATTGAGTCTCACTAATAATGAGTACCCTGGTAAGATAGACCTGTTATAATCATGGCACAAATGGCTTGGGAGTAAGAAGCAACTTTCTGATTTGAACTACTGCCTGCTTCACTAGATGAAAGCCATACAAAGTAATGTTGAAGGGACAAAGAAGATACTGCCATACAGGTCAGAAATCTTACTCAAGAGCCTAGTACTCTTCTTCTGATAAATGGACATACTTAAAATAATTCATAATTAATTAATACTACAATCATGGGTAAGCTCTTCTCTTAATTGTCATCAGGTGGAGAGGCATTTTCTAATAAATTTCTCTCCTCTGAAGTATCTCTTTCTAGTTACCATGCAATCCATAGGCTCAAACTGATAACTCCTTGTAGGTTATTTCTGAATTATGAAGCTAATGCACTGGGGAACTCTTGGTATACTGTCTCTCTCAGCAAAATCTCAGAAACCCACCAGAGAAACCAGGCCTGCTAGAATACTACAATCTGAGTAGAGGTAGAGGAAAAATGATATGTTCATCACCTGTCTCACTGGGAGATAAATGTGGTATGTACTACTATCAAGCAAAGAGATATCTAGGTATTCCACGTAGGATGCCAGAGTCATATAAACATCAAATTCAACTGAAGGCTGTCACTGAACTAAAAACCACAAAATAAAAATGTGATCCATGTGTGGTGGTTTGAAAAAGAGTATTCCCCCATATGTCAGTAGTTTGAATATTTGATACACAGTTGTTAGAGGAAGTTGGGAAAAGTTATGAGCTATTGCCTTATTGGAGGAAATGTGTCACTGTGAGAAGAAATTATATTTCAAAATACTAATATTATTCATGGTAGTTCTCTTTATTTCTCCTGACTTCCTATTTACAGTTTAAAAAATATGCTGGTTCTGTGACCACATTTTTGATCTGTTATCATGTACTCTAACACTCTGAAATTTTAAGTCCAAAACTGCTTTCCTTGATAAGTTTCCTTTGTTATAATATTTTGCAACAGCACTAGAAGAATAACTAATACACAAGTTGGTAATAAGGACTGGGATATTTTACTGAAAACTTTCCCATGTGTTTTTTATTTGATGAATTTGAAAGACTTTCCCAAAGTCTATTGGGACTTTCAACAGAAAATTCTGTTAGAATGGCTTAATCCTGGTAGGAGCTTAGAAACATTAACGCTGTGAGTAATGAGGACACTGAAGGTCTTGTGAAGAAAGAGCCCAAGAAGTTTCAGAGAGAAGCACTATTACTTAGCAATTGCAATAGAGAACACTCTTCTGCAACCTTGGTAAGGAACGTGGCCACCTTCTCCACTTGTCTTAAGAATTAGCCTGAGATTAAACTGAAAAGTTATGGATTTATTTGTTTGGAAAAGAAAATTTCAAGACACCTTAATATTGATTCTGAGATATGCTTATTAATAATAACATTTATGTGCTCAGTAGTAAGGTTTCATTATACTACAGTGAACAAAAGCAAATAGTGTAAAACAGAACACAATATGTGAAGTTTGAAGTGAAACAGAGCACCAATATGTTTAAGGAGGCAGCCACAGCTTGTTCTGAAGAGATGTGGAGACCAGGGTAAGGACTGATATGCATTTGATTAATATTACTAAGAAATTGATAGTTATGTTTAAAAGGTGGCCTTCAAATAGTATAATTTGAAAGGAAAAAACATAATGTTGAATAAAAATTCCACTTTAATATGTAATTTGGACATATAGCACAAATTTAGTATAAAAGAACTTTTAGTCTAAAATAATATAAAAATCCATACTTAAATTATGTGTTAAAATTAATAATACCATGAAATATATAGATTTATTACTATCTATAAAAATCAATTTCTTCTAAATCAAATGTATATTGACAAACAATAGGATGGGCTAGCTGGAATAAAAGGTGGCTCAGGTTTTTCAAACTAGATCTGTAAACTACACTTTTTATTTCAGTACTCCGACAGCTCACCTACTGTTTACTAGTATGGTTTAATAACATAGATTCTTTTTTTCATGATCACAGTTAATTCTAAAGTTATCAGGATCTTAATTATGCCTGCTAACACTGTCATTATATCTGTAACATTTCTGATTTTCATATCCTTAAAAGGAAATTAATTCAGTTAGATTTTATTCTTACTATATGCATATTTATGAAAAAGAATAAGGTGTAAGTCTTTTATTACAAATAAATTTACATAAAAATAATGTACATATATTAAAATGTGTTATTTTGTCTTTTAAAATTTTTGGTATATGTAGTTTCTGCATAATAAATATTGCAAAGTAATTAAGACATGGATTATGTGTCAGTTCTATCAATAAAAAAAGCATACACAAAATGTAAAATGTATGCAGAATGAATTTTTATTTTTCCTTTAAAAATAATGAAATTTGAATGTCAGAATGGAACTGAATGTTAAGGGAAATCTTCTATTTCACTAATTTAAGTTAAAAATAAAACAATAATGTAAGAAATTTTTATTATAAAGAAAAATGTGTGTTGGGAGAAAGAAGATGCATAATTGAAGATTGATTTTTATTGACCCAGCTTGTAAATATATGTAGAAATAGCAGATTACAGCACATTAATATAGGCAATTCATATATTTTTGTAAAGAGAAAATAAAAAATTAAAATTAAAAAATATATACAGAAATATTGGTAAGCCAGGGATTGTAGTTCACATCTTCTGGCCTCTGCAGCTGGAGACAGCCAGATTGTGACAAGAAGTGTTTTGTTGTTGTTGTTTGTTGTTTTTTGGACACAGTGAGTGTGACACTTACATGAGCTTCATTGACACACTGGTGAAAATATTTTTTTTTAAAAAGATGTCAATGATATTTAAAATATGACCTTATGTATTTTTATATTTCTAGAAGAGAAAAATAAATTTAAGCTATCTTTTATGTAATAAGTCCCTGTGTCTTAAAGTATGGGGGAAAAGTGACAAAATTTAACCTCTGTAACCCCTTTATGGTTTTTCTGTCAAATAAGATTTCGGTCAAATTCTTATGTGGCACATGACAACAACATTAACAAACAATATAAAGAATAACTGTTTTTACATGTCCTCTTAGGAGAAAAATAATGTTTTCAGATAAAGCTTGCCTCCTGATAAGCAATGACTGCTGCAACTTTGAGAAAAAATGTTTCTGTATCTTCTATATCTGTACTGATATTACAACAACACTGGCCTCTGGAGAAACCAATTGCCAAGGCCTGGAGACATGTGATTCACTGCTGCCTAAAGTTGCTGCTCCTATGGTCCTGATGCCCTTCACCATGATATCAAGTTTGTGTTTAAAGTAGAAGTCCTAATGTGAAAAAGAGACATGTTTTATTTTGCGAAGTTGAATTCCTGACTGTTAATAAAAATATTAAATAAATTAACATCTTAAATATTGCTTTCTCTAAGTTTTGATGCTATTCTCAATTTTAAATAAAATTTGTAAATTTCATTACTGCTCTGTGACTTAATAGCACACTCCTAGTGAACTTTGTAAACAGGTGTTAAGAAATAAGAAGGCTTGCATTTATAACATTTTTAAAAATTTTATGTATAGTAATGTTACTGTTTGTGGTGATTATAACTGATCTAAATACTGATTATTTAACATTGTTTTAAAACATTTGCTTGACTTTAATTATAAAGCCTGTATAAATATCATATTTATAAAATAATATATTAAAGGCCGGGCGTGGTGGCACACGCCTTTAATCCCAGCACTCGGGAGACAGAGGCAGGCAGATCGCTGTGAGTTTGAGGCCAGCCTGGTCTACAAAGTGAGTCCAGGACAGACACAGCTAACACAGAGAGACCCTGTCTCAAAATAAAATAAAATAAATAAAATAAAATAAAATAAAAGTATTCATTCACAGTATATCTGTAAAGAATATTTAACACTATAAGTCCATCTTTGTCATTAGAAGAGAGTGAGATCTCATATTAATGGATCCTCCAGGTGAAAAAGGATGTGCATTCAGAAGAGATCAAGACACTTGCACTGAGGTTTCACTGAGGAAGTGCATGCTTTTCTTTTGTGCAATTATGATATTTGATTGGTTTTTAGGTGGTTGTTTTTGCTGTTTGTGTGTGTGATTATGGAGGTTTAGAAATTTGTTTTAAATCTCATTAATTTTATGATAGTTATTTTAGTTTAGCTCTTACTTCAGTTTCCATTTGATATAATAGTAATATGACTCCATTGATTTTTAACAAAATTTATAATTGATATCAATCATCAAATGTATTTGTAAATGAACCAAAGCCATCCCCAGTTACTAATTTAATGTTATTGGTCAAGTAAAGAAGGAATTACATCTATTAAGAGTTTACTAATCATTATAGTATAGATAACTAAAATAATCCCGTGGCACCCATGCCACATTGGTACTGAGTCAAAGGCAAGGGACTGCGTATTTAGCACACACACACACACACACACACACACACACACACACACAAACAGTGGGTCCTTTGTGCCAAGAGAGCAGCAGCAGTGGCAGCCGAAGCTTTTATTCAGTGTCCAAAAAGCCTTCTTATAGGCAGCAAAACAGGAATGCCACTCGCAAGTGAAATCCCTCAAGAGGTGATTGCACATAGGAAGGAAAGTCCCGAGGAGGGGAGGGGTTCATTCTCAGAGCAGTAACATGACTAGCTAACCAACATAAACACACACAGAAGCTGCTAGAAACAGGACGTGAAACAGCAACACAGACAGGCAGCCCAGTCAGGCCTGGTTCTTACATAATCCCTTATTTATGCACTCATGTTCCTATAACAAAAATATTAATAAAATTTATTGACATTAAAAATGTATGTTGCATTTTGTCTCTATTCTTTATTTTGGCTTTTGTTTCTTTATATAAGAAAATAATTAAACTTGAACAATAATTTACCTTCCATGTAGACCAGTACCTAAAATATTTGGTCAGGTCCTCTCTCTGGTTATTTTTAATTCATATTCTATTGACAAGCTATCTTGTAAGTATTTTAAGACATTTTTCAAAAGACAGATCATTTTTTAAATTTTTGTACTCCTTTCTTTCTTTGAGTTTTTTTTCTGTTGGCCAGAGCAAGGCAATAAAACTTCATTCATAGTACAATTCTCTTGTAAGAAGAGAAGTTATTTTGACATTGAAATCAGAAAAATGTCATGCTTGTCCAAACAAAAGTTTTGATTCAATTATATACTATAAGGTTGTTTTAAATTCCTTATAAGTTAGGGGGATATTGATAAAGCAAATGGAAAGGTGGAAAAGGTGATAAGAATAAAGAAGAAAAAAAACATATATTTGCAGGAAACAAAAAATGAAATAGTATCGGAGAACAGATTAGGAAATAATAAGAGGGATAAAGAATGGGAGTTATATTTATGTGAACACATATTTGTGTAATTTCCCCCTTAATAAGATGAACAAATTACTTTATCTCCCTGAAGATAAACCATATCAAATATGGCAGACGCCATGTTATGGTCATACTCATGTCACCAAAGCAGACAGAAAAAATGAGAAACAAAAAAATAAGAATCTAAAGAAGGAACTAATCAAGATGTGTAGGTTGTGAGATATTTTAGAAACAAGGGTGGTCATCATTTATTCAGTTAACTATTTAGGCCTCACTTGTTTTTAATAAGATATAAGAATATTTTTTCACATATAAATAGAATAGGTGATTTGAAAAGTCTACTCTCATTTTGCATTATTTATGAGTTTTAAAGGAAGGGAGATTACTGCTGATAATTTCTGTATATGAAAAGAACATGAAGGAAGAAAAACTAATTTTTGAATTAGGCAAAAGATACTATTCAAGTTGACATTTGACAATCAACATTAATGATATCCATTGAGTCTATAAAAAAACCTTATGAAAATCTGGAGCATTCAGGAAGGAAGTTGGGGAACTTATTTTATAACGATGACCCAGAATGGTGGGAGTGTCTGAATTCCAAAGAATTTTGTAGCATCAGTGAAAAGAAAAATTTCAATGTTTGTTGTTTTTATCTATACTTAGGCTCTTTAGAATCAGGACTCATTATTCAATCAGAGTCATTGTAAAGATTTTTGTTGCCACCATGGAAATAGAATGTTCATCCATAAGCTATACCTAATTGCTTACCTATATACCTTCAAGTCATTGCCATAAATTTAAGAGATTATTAAAGTGACACTCTGTAGGAAAACATGTATCATAGTTGTTTTCCACCCAATTTTACTTGAAAGTTTGGAGGAAAATGAAGAAAATGTCAGCAACTATGTACATAGGAATGATGTCTACATTTGAAGCAAAGATCAAGAGAAAAATCAGGACTTCATGTTGGAAATGGACCATAACTAATGGTGCACAGAATTCTGAGTCATGTGCAGGAATGTGTACACAAATGTACATGTATCTAAATGTCACCAAGATAAATGATAGAATCTAGAAAATTGGAACTGAAACTATCAAGAATGCTCCAACAAATATATTGTATTTAAACAATCATTTTATGTACATATAAAATTGATATTATAAATATTCTCTAAGTTCTATAGATGTTTTAATGAGCTTTTATATAGTTATCATATTTTGTCTTTGGTATTGCTAACATAAATAAAGTATAATTAATAGTTTATGGTATATTAGAAGTGATGATCAGAATGCTACTTGAAAATACTGGATGAATATTATGGGAAGCCTATAATGATGGCTGAAATAATTAAGAGGCTAAGAAAAAAATACAAAATATTTTTTTTACTGGAGGAGTTATCAGATAATACATTTTCTATAGAATCCACTTCAAAATGATTAAGAACAGACATTGTAAAGATATTTTGAAAGTATGTGAAGATGTAGCAGGGATTTTGAAAGAAGAAACAGAATTTCATTATTTCAGACATTCTTGTTTATTATAGTGATACAGGATATATGTTGGAAAGAGCAAATATGAAAAAAAAAGAAAGAGAAAAACTGTAATTCCTTTGAGACATATATGTGCAGTGGTTCCTCAAAATTTTAGTTTTACTTGTGGCCAAGTGGAATTTTTCAGTGGAAGAGAAAGAAGCTCAGGGGAAAATATTATGTGAACAAGGGCTATAAAACAGTTTTGAAAAATACAAAATTTCAGTACTAGTTAACTAACAATTTGGAAGAGCTGGGTGTCCCTCTGTCTCTGTCTTTGTCTCTGTCTCTGTCTCTGTCTCTGTATATCTCTGTCTCTGTGTCTCTGTCTCTGTCTCTGTCTTTGTCTCTGTCTCTGTCTCTGTATCTCTCTGTCTCTGTGTCTCTGTCTCTGTCTCTATCTCTGTCTCTGTCTCTGTCTGTCTCTCTGTCTCTGTCTCTGTCTCTCTCTCTCTCTCTCTCTCTCTCTCTCTCTCTCTCTCTCTCTCTCTGTATGTGTGTGTGTGAGAGTATCTGATGCTAAAGAAGCTAGTGGGATACAGTGTACCTTTATAAAATATTTTAGTTAATTCACAAATTAAAGAAAATAGGTTTATTAGTGTGTGAAATATGTGCAAGTGTTGTCTTATGCTGTATATCATTCATTACAGTGTAATCAAAATTTAAACTTAGTTGTCTTCAATATTAATGTCATATGGTAGAGAATGCTAAAAAGTAAGAAAATGACTAAAACAGACATTTGTAGTAACCTATTTCCCAGACACCATACAAGACCTAAAAACTTAGCATGTCACCTTTCACTAAGATAAATCAGAATCAATACTAAACAATCACTGGTAAAAATATAAGCTAAAATTATAACCAAAAAAATAATTTTAACATCTCTAGTAGGAACTATAACAGCTGCTTTAAGCTGATTCTTAAGCTTCGACTCTCCCTTGATAGATTCACATGAAGCAAGCACTGGTCTTGCATGGTGGAATACCTCTTCACAGCCTGAGTGCAGGGAATTCTGAGGTTCAAGACAAACCTACCACAAACAATTAACTGGATGAAGTAAAGAAAACATAGAAAAAAATAACAGCAACAGTGGCTCTTATTTATTCCTTTCTGGAGCCAAACTAACAAAAATAAATGACAACTTGAGAAATTATATATTCTCCTAGTTATGATGACTCATAGCAGCCTCAAATTTCAACCAAAATAATATTAAGCTAAAATGTTTTCCTTTTTGAACAACAACAACAACAAAAAAAGAGCCAAGTTAAGCCAGTCAGAGAGAGTTGAGAAAGAGGTGGAAAATCTTCGGAATGACATTCATTTCATATCACCTTGTGAGGAAATTAAAACATTTAAAAATAGAAATTTACTCTACATCAATTATTATATATTTTTTCAATATTTCAATTATTAAATTCAAAATACTTTTTTGGGTAATCATATTAAAATTTCAGAAACAAATTTTGAAAAATTCACTAGGCAATCTGGCATATTCACCTATACTCAAGTAACCCATCTTGACAGAATTAAATATGTTGACAGTTAGATTTTCTCTTTGTGTTTAATAGACGTAATCATTATGTGATCCTTCTGATGTTTTTTTTTTCCATTTTAAAAAAATTGTTCATTTTACTTCCCAATTATAGGCCTCTCCCTGCTCAACTTCCAGTCCCACCCTCCCTCTCTTATCACTCCTCAATCCTTCCCCAAGTAGTCAGAAAAGGGGAACACTCCTGTACAATTATCTAACCTCAGCCTATCAGCTCTCATCTAGGATGACTGTATCCTCTTCCTCTTGGCCTGACAAGACTGACCTGTCACAGGGAACAGATCAATAAGTGAGCACAAGAGTTCATGTCAGAGTTAACACCAACTCCTCATATTATGGGACACACAAGAAGACTTTGCTGCCTATCTACTACATCTGAGCAGAGAGGGTCTGGATCCTCACCATGCATAGTCCTTGGGTGGTGCATTGGTCTCAGCATTACCCTCCCTGCTCTCAATCTATACCCAGATTTGTTGGCTCCATTGAACTCCTTGCAGTGCTAATGTCCTCTCCAGGTTTTTCTATGCCCCCACTCTTCCAAAAGACTCCATGTGCTCCATCTCATAGTTTGGGTGTCAGTCTCAGAATCTGCATCAATGTGCAGAGTTTTTGAGAGGGTCTCTATAAATAAGCTCTACTCCTATTGTTTTTCTGCTATTGCTTCTGTTATCTTTTCTATTGTAACCTCTGAATGAGAGTTAAACATTTTACCTAGGGTCTTTCTTGTTATTTAGCTTTTTTATGTGTTTTAGTGTGATTATCCTGCATTATGTGACTAAAATCTGCTTATATGTGAATATATACATGCCTGTCATTTCGGGTAAGGATTATTTTACTTAGGATGATTGTTTCTAGTTCCATCCATTTGCCCACCAGTTTCAAGATTTCCTTGTTTTTAATAGCTGAGTAATATTCCATTGTGTAAATGTACCACACTTTCTTTATCCATTCTTCATTTGAGGGACATTGAGACTTTTTCCACATTCTGGCTATTAAAAATAAAGCTGCCATGAACATGAGCAAATGTCCTTGTATGCTGGATCATTTTTCAGGTATATGCCCAGGAGTAGAATAACTGGGTCTTGAGGAAACACTATTGCCAATTTTCTGAGAAAATGCCAGACTGATTTCCAAAGAAGTTGAACAAGTTTGCACTCCCACCAGTAATGGAGGATTGTTACCATTTCTTTACATCCTCAACAGTGTGTGCTGTCACTTGGGCTTTTATTTTACCCATCTAATGGGTGTAAGGTGCAATCCCTGATGACTAGGGATGTTGAACACTTCTTTTTTATATTATTTATTAATTTATTCATATTACATCTCAATTTTTATCCCATCCCTTTTATCCTCCCATTCCTCCCTCCCTCCTTCCCATTTTCCCCTTACTCCCCTGCCCTATGACTGTACCTGAGGGGGACCTCATCCCTCTGTATATGCTCATACAGTATCAAGACTCTTCTTGGTATCCTGCTATCCTTCCTCTGAGTGCCACCAGGCCTCCCCATCTAGGGGACATGGTCAAATATAGGGCACCAAAGTTTGTGTAAAAGTCAGACCCCACTCTCCACTCAATTATGGAGAATGTCCTATCCATTGGCTAGATCTGTGTAGGGGTTCGAAGTTTGCTGCATGTATTGTCCTTGGCTGGTGCCATAGTATGAGCAGGACCCCTGGACCCAGATATTCCCATTATAATGTTCTTCTTGTAGGTTTCTAGGATGCTCTGGATCATTCTATTTCCCCATTCTTTGATGCTTCTCTCACCTAGAGTCCCAATAGGATGTCCTGCCTTCTGTCTCACTTTCCTGGTAAGTGAAGACTTTCATGGGACATATCCCTTGGGCAAGTGCCCAGATAGAAGTGAGTATATACCATTTGACTCTTTCTGCTTCTGGGTTAGCTCACTCATATTGATCATTTATACTTCAATTTGTCCACAAATTACAAAAATTCCTTGTTTTTAATAGATGAGTAGTATTCCATAGTGTAAATGTACCATGGTTTCTTTATCCATTCTTCAACTGAAGGACATTTAGGCTGTTTCCAGGTTCTGCCTATTATGAATAAGGCTGCTATGAACATGTTGCACATATATCCTGGTTGTGTGGTGGAGCATCTTCTGGGTATATTCCAAGGAGTGAAATAGCTGGGTCTTGAGGAAGCCCTATTCCCAGTTTTCTGAGATAGCGCCAGATAGATTTCCAAAGTGGCTGTACTAGTTTGCATTCCCACCATCAATGAATGAGTGTTCCTCTCTCTCCACATCCTTGTCAGCATGTGGTGTTGCTTGAATATTTCTTCTTAGGTGTAAGATGGGATCTCAGAGTTGTTTTGATTTGCATTTCCCTGCCTACTAAGGAAGTTGAGCATTTTTAAAGTGTTTCTCAGCCATTCAATATTCCTCTGTTAAGATTCTCTGTTTAATTCTGAGCCCCATTTCTCAATTGGGTTACATGGTTTGGTGGTGTTTAATTTCTTGAGTTCTTTATATATTTTGGATACTAGATCTTTGTCAGATGTAGCGTTGCTGAATATATTTTCCCAGTCTGTAGGCTGTCATTTTGTTCTGTTGACAGTGTCTTTTGCCTTACATAAGTATTCAGTTTATAGAGGTATCATTAATTAATTGTGGATCTTAGAGCCCGAGCTGTTGACATTCTGTTCTGGAAGTTGTCTCCTGTATATATGAAAGGAGGATCTTCTTTAATTTTTTATCTAAAAGACTTACTTTGTAAGGTTTTATGTTGATGTTTTCAATCCACTTGGACTTTAGGTTTTTGCATGGTGATTAATACAGGTCTATTTGTAATTTCTACACAGAGACATCCAATTATACCAGCAACATTTGTTGAAGGTGTTATCTTTTTTCCATTGTGTCATTTTCCTTTTTTTTTTTTTTCAAAATCAAGTATATACAATGTGTAGGTTTATAGCTGGGTCTTTGACTCAATTTTAGTGATCCACCTATCTGTTTCTATTCCAGGACCATGCTTTGTTTCTTATTATTACTCTATAGTACAGCTTGATATCATGTATGGAGATATATCCAATATATCTTTTATAGTATAGGACTGAGTTAATTATTTGGAATTTTGTTTTTCATATAAAGCTGAAAGTTGTTCTGTAAGGAATTTTGTTGGCAGTTTGATTGGAACCACATAGAAAGTGCAGATTGCTTTTGGTAAATGGCCATTTTACTGTGCTAATCCTACCAATCCTTGATAATGGAAGATCTTTCCATTTTCAGATATATTCTTCAATTTGTTTTTTCAGAGACTTGAAGTTTTTTTCACATGAGTCTTTCATTTGCCTGGTTAGAGTTACATCATGGGTTTTGTGGCTATTTAAAGATTATTGTTTACATAATTTCTTCTCATCCTGTTTTTCTTTTGTATATAAGAGGGATACTGATTTTATTTTGAGTTGATTTTGTACCCAGCTACTTTGCTAAAGGTATTTATCAGCCATAGGTGTTCCTTGGCAGAATCTTTGGGTCATTTATTTATACTATCATATAATCTATCAATAGTGATATTTTGAATTCTTCATTTCCAATTTGTATCCTCTTGATCTCCATTGTTCTCATACTGCACTATCTAGGACTTCAAGTACTATATTGAGGAGTATACAGAATTGTCATGTACATTATTTCAGTTTAAGTTTTTCCCCATTTAGTTTGATATTTGCTATGGGCTTGCTGTATACTACCTTTGGGTATTTGCCCTATATCCTTGATATCTCTAAGACTTTCACCATGAATGGTTGTATTTTGTTAAATGCTTTTTCTACATCATGTATTTTTTTTTTCTCTTTCGATTTGTTTATATGATGGGTTATATTCTGTCTAATGAATCACCCCTACATGACTTGAATAAAGTTTACTTGGTCATGGTGAAAGTTATTTTTGACATCTTCTTGGATTCAGTTTGCAAGTATTTTACTGAGTATTCTGCATCAAGGTTCATAAGGGAAGTTGGTTTGAAATTCTCTTTCTTTGGTGGGTCTTTTTGTGGTTTAGTTATCCAGGTGACTGTGGCCTCATAGAATGACTATGGTAATGTTCTTCCTGTTTCTATTTTGTGTAATACTTTGAAAATAATTGGTTTTAGTTTTTCTCTGACTGTTGGGGAGAATTCTGCACTGAATGTATCAAGCTCTGGAATTTGTTCTTGTTGTTGTTGTTAGACTTTTGATAACTTTTTTAATATACTTAGGATATATATGACTGTTAATTTTTTTATTTGGATCTTGATTCAATTTTCATAACTGCTGGTATCAAAAAAAATAGCCCATTTCATTTATAATTTCAAATTGTGTGGCATATAGGCTTTGAAGTAAGACCTAATTATTCTTTGGATTTTCCCAATCTGTTCTTATACCTCTTTCCTGTCTGACTATGTTGATTTGAATATTTTTATCTGCCTTTTCATTAGTTTGACTAATGTTTTATCTATTTTTTTCAAAGAATAGCTCTTAGTTTCATTGACTCACTGAATTATTTCTTTGTTTCTAGCTTATTGATTTCAGGCCACAGTTTGATTAGTTCTTGTTTTTTGTTTTTTGGGGTTTTTTTTTGTTTGGTTGTTTGTTTTTAGTTTTTTATGTTGGTGGTATAGAAAATGTGTGAGTTTCCTTTCTTTTGATGTTTTGGATGTGGGATTACTTATTTCCTGTGTTTCCTAGGTATGATAAGGCTCCATAAGTTGAAGTTTTTCTTTAAATATCTTCTGTAGGACTGGATTTATGGTTAGATACTCTTTAACTTGGTTTTGTCATGTAATATCTTGTTTTCTCCATGTATGGTTATTGAAACTGTTGCTGAGTATAATAGTGTGGTCTGACATCTGTGATATCTTAGGGTCTGCATGGCTTCTGCCCAGTTCTTTCTGCCACTCATAATGTCTGTTGGGAAGTCAGGTGTAATTCTGATATTATTGCCTTTATATGCGACTTGACCTTTATCCCTTGCAGCTTTTAATATTCTTTCTTTGATATTTATATTTAGTATTTTGCTTATTATGTGCTGGGAGGATTTTCTTTTCTGGTTCAATCTATTTAAAGTTCTGTGGGCTTCTTGCATGTTTATGGGCATTTCTTTATTTAGTTGATGGAAGCTTTCTTCTATGATTTTATTGAAAATGTTTTCTTCACTATGGTGCTTGACCTCTTCTCCTTCTTCTCTTTCTATTATTCTTCAGTTTATTCTTTTATATTGTGTCAATGTTTTGCATCAAGATCTTTTTAGTTTTAACATTTTCTTTGACTGATGTATAGATAACCACAACTTTATCCTCCAGACTTGAGATTCTCTCTTCCATCTCTTGTGTCTTCAGGTCATGTTCACTTGTCTATATTTTCCAACACCAGAATTGCCTCAGATTCTGTTTTGTTTTTGGCAACTATTTCCCTTTTTAGGTGTGGAATAGTTGTATTCATTTCTTTCATTTCCTTCTCCCATTTGGTTGTATATTTTCTTGGAATTCTTTATAAGATTTATAAATTCCTTCATCTGTTTGTATAAATTTTCCTGTAATTCTTTGAGAGATTAATTTTCTTCATTCAGGGCTTCTGTCGTTTTCATCACCTTAGGTTTAAAGCCTTGTTCTTTTGTTTGCGACATGTTAATATCTGCAGGGCTTGCTGTGGTAGAACCACTGGTTTCCAGTGGTGTAATATGTCTCTGAATTGTGTTGCTTGTGTTCTTGAACTGGTCTTTAGCCATCTCATTGTCTCTGGTATTAGCATTCCTAGAGATTCCTATGATAGGGATGCTGTTTATATTCCAGGAAGGCCAAGTAAGTCAGGAGCAGGAGAAGAGAACTATATCCTGAAGGCTGCTTGCTATGTCTTTCTAGTTGCCTCCTCAGGATGTAGGGCAATGGGTGCAGGAGTCTGTGCCAGCTCAGCTCTGCTGTTTTGCTGTCTGTAGGACAGGCAACCTAGCAGCAGGAAGAGAGAGTTCCAAGCAGAAAGGTGTTTGGGTGATCCCCAGGCATTCTTACTATTGTGTACAATGTGGGTTGTTGCCAGCGCCAAACTTACCTCTGGTGGTTTGTTATCTGTGTCCAAGATGAACTAGGTCAGAGAGGAGTAGGCAGAGAGAGATCCAAGCCCAGATGTATCATGGGCCTTCTCTGATGTTTTTATGGTTGTGTCCCAGATTGGTCAGTCTACTGGGAAGCAGGCAGAGAATGACCCATGCCCAAATTTATTCAGCTTCCAAAGTGCCTCCACAGTTGTTTCCCTGGCTGTGTCCCCAATAGACCAGTCCAGTGGTGACAGGACAGAGACAGGTCCAAGACAAAGCTGCTCAGATATCCCATAGCCCTTTTTGGGATGGCAGCTAATGTGGAACTCACCTCTGCTGGTTTTCTCTCTGTCTCCTAGATTGGACAGGATTATAAGGTGTAGATGGAGACGGATACAACCCAAAGCTGCTTGGTTGTCCCACAGTCCTCTGGATACAGCTTATGTGTATTTTCCCTACATTAGCTCACTTCTAGTGCTTTGCTTTCTGTGTCCTACATGGGCCAGGACAGAGAGACTTTGTTTGCTTTTGAATAACATTGTTATATCATTTCTTGAAGTTTTATAAATAATGAATTCACTGCCACTTACTTTTAATTTTGGTGCTAATCTTCGCAGCATCATTGCTATCATATTCCTGGCATATCTGTGTGGTTTTATCTAATAATTATATTTCTTTAAGCTTTGACTCTTTTAAGCTGATTTTCCCCAAAACTATGTATTTTAATCTTTTCTAGTGGCTCATTTTTTTGGGTATAGATAGTGCTATTTCAGTTTATTTCCCTCCTCTATTAAAAAAAAAAAAGACTCACTGTCCTATCTTAAGACTAGAGATACTAGAATAAATTATTTTAGAAAAAAAATCCAACTTTAAAACTTTTTAATGATATATGCCAATTAATTATTCCAATGTTGAATGCAATTTAATTATGCGGTATCCATATATGTTGATTGAAGTTTCTCACATGAGAGAAGCCCTGTTTCATCTGAAAATTTCCTTTGCAAGAAAATATCCATCCTCCTTCAAACACTCACCTAGCATATTCATAGTTCAAAAAAGTGTAAGAAGGAAAGGAATCCTGGTGGTATGTGTTCAAAAACTTTTCATTTTCTAATTTATGATATTAAACTTACAGCTTGCAATGTTGGAATAATTCTGATGAAAATATTTTAGAGTAATTATAAGCTGCTAAATTAGATAAACTTAATAGAATGAATAGTCCAAATGGCAAATACCCCCAACAGCAAAAACAACCATGCTACACACACAAAAAGTAAGCATTGCAGGTACTAAGATGGTTCTTTGCCTTCATAGGACATTATATATTAACAATTAGACATAAAGGTAATTTATATATGAAATGTGAGTCCTACATATGCAAATATCTGGAAAATACAATAAATTTATTTGACCATAGGTTGTCTCTATTACTTTCTAATTTAAAAATATATTCATTCCTTTGCTGAAATATTTTTATAAAAATGTTTCTATGAGCTATCTCTTAAAGATGACTAAATTAAAGAGCTTGCTGTTGTGATAGGAAATGGAAAGGAGAAACTTGCAGAGCTAGAATGAAAATTATTTTGTACAGACCAAAGAATCATGAAATGTAGTAGTAATATGAATTTATAGAAAAGTGAATTTATATTGCTGTAGATCTCACATACTTACATAAATATGCAAATGCACACCTCATTATCACTTGCTAAAATTATTAAAGAATTTTATTAGTATTGTACCTATTACAATTGTTATTTGGGTTGAATCTGTTATGGCATGAAATGTGTCCTTTACCCAAATCCATATGAACAAATTTAACTTGCAATATTTTACAGTGTTACTTCATTTAGAGATAGAACCTAAAGTGTGGCAATAAACAGTCTATAGGATGGGTCCCAGATAATTACTGTCATCATAAGAAGAGGAGACTGAGACACACAAGGACACCAAGCAAGGAAGGAACAGAAGGGTCCTTATAGACAAAACAAAGAACCAAATACCAGACAAGGAGAGAGGCTTTGGAAGACCCAGGTATGTTAAGTATTTACTTTGAGGTTTTCATTTGCTAAGACTGTGCAATCCTGTTATGGTAAAATTAGCAAGTTAATGCTATAAATGCATGCCTTTTATAATAGTGTCAAAAACAATTTCAATATATGCACTAGTATGTATTCCTTTGCTCTCATGTACTCTAAATTTTAGTGTAACTGAAAAATACTTGATAGCAAACATGATAACTGTTTTAATGGGATTTTAAAAAGAGTGTATGTGTGTGTATATTTGTGTGTGTGTGTGCGCGCGCTCGTGCCCATGCATGCTTTGATGGGTGGTGTTGTGCATGCCTGATTCCATAGAATTTAGGAAGGGGCTTTAGAGCCTACAGACTTTGTCTCACTAGAAACTTTATGTAAGTAGTCCAACTTGTGTACTGGGCACCAAACTCACATTCTCTGTAAAAGTAGAATGTTCTCTTTGGGTGATGAATCATTACTCGATCCTCTGTGAAACTATTTTAGTAATATTTACATTTGACTCCATCATATTTCTCAACATTGCTTTTCAAACAAAAGTTCAAATTTTTATTATTGGGAGATCTTTCCTGAGAAATGACAAATTATGGATGCAATACTAGGAAATTTTGGATAAAATGTAGCACATTGAAAGACATAAGTATTTTAAAGATATTTGTTTCATTCTGAACAGAGACCACTTACATTTGTCTGTCTTCTTTTCATAATTTCTGGTTTATTCAAGCAAGCCTCAAACAAGAACTAGATTTCTTTCCTGTGTTTTCTTAGCATCTGTTTTTAGGTGAGTATTGATTTGCCTTAAGAGTGTATCATGCTTTATTATTCATGGAGTATTCATGGGTATTAGCATAGGGTTGGGGATAGTAAATAATCTTACTTTTGTGATTAAAATAAGAAAAACCTTATAGTCTCATATATTCAAATGCTTATACATCACTATTTGAGAAGGAAGAGGAAGTATGACCTTGTTGGAGGAAGTGTGACATTAGGGTCAGCTTTGAAATATTAAAAGTCCAAAACAGGCCTAATACAGATGAAGATGTAAAGCTTTCAGTTACTTATCCAGCATCATATCTATATATGTACCATCCTGCTTCCCACCCCACAATAATAGAGAAGACCACTGATGCTGTAAACAAGCCCCAGTTATAAGAGGTACCAAAATAATGGTGTGTTACAGGATATTTGATCACACTGAGAACCCTGAGATTGGGTACTGGGGAAACTTGTTTTTAGTTATGGTGTTATTTAACCTTAGCAAACAGCTTTAATCTAAGAATTCATTTTTTTATAGACAGGTAGTGTGGTGTAGTTCAGTCTTAGCACCCATCTTTAATCCAATAGCTTTCTGTAAGCAGGATTAAATAAATCCAAGCATAGATCACGAAGTAGAAGAAGCAACGAGCTGAAAAGTAGTAACATAGGAAAATAACATAGAGACTTAGAGGAAGTTCAGAAGATATATAAAGACATCCAGGTAAGCCAGGTAAGTAGAAAAGAGTATCATTCATTATGAAGGGTTTTAAAAACAGTGTGAAGATGAAAAGGGATTTTTTTTCCTTCTGTGAAGTTGACTGACTAGGTAGGTCATCTGAGTGCTTTCTCTGCCTCTCTGAGCTCATAATATTTCAACCAGCCTTTGGCACTTGAAGATTTATAAGTAAAACTGAACATTTGGGATTTCATTTAAAACAAGATTTTTGGTGCTACAAGACAAGGCACAATCATAGGCACAGATAGATCAGTATAGTTGTGGATAAATGGAAAAATCATCAGATTTGAAAAGTCACATGGGAAGCTTTCAAGGAGAAAGGTATGGCTCGGAAATGCCACAATTCAAGGTGCTAGAACCTGATATGGATACTATTTAGATAGCCTGAAAACAGAAGCAGAAAATGAAATGCCAAATGACTTAACTGAAATAGATTCAATACTAATTATGATTATTATCATTTTAGTTTTTCATATTTTATTCTTATTAGACATCCTGGCCTTCTGTATTGCTAAAAGAAAAAACACTTTAGAGATATAGGAAAAATAAAAATATGAAAAATGGATTGATATGATACAAGTCTTAGAAACACTTCCAAATTCAAGTAAGAAAAATATTCTGACTCCTACAGAGAGGAATGTAGACAACATTTATAAAGTCCAAAAATTTAAAATAAGAAAAATACACAAACAAGACAGAGGAATTCAGACAAGAATATACCATGCCACTGGATGATGAAGTTGACAAAATGTTGGAAAGCAACTTTAGTTTTTACTGTTGGTTTACAAGACATACCAGGAGATTTTAGGCACCCTCAATGTTATTAAGAAGTTAAATGGAATCCTATAGGCATATTAGATTTGAAGATATTTAAAAGCAAGTTGTCATTTCATATGGTGTGCATTTACCCTATTTGAAAGAGATATTAATTTCATTGACAACTTAGAGTGGAATTATTTCCCAAGACTGAAAAAATGATGACAGCAATATTGGAAGATGGTCCTCAGTTACAATGATAAATATGGTGAGAAAAGGAACCTGGAGCCATAGAGGAATGAAATAAAAATAAAGATATTATTTCCTAATATGAGTTGCTAGGTAAAATTTGATATGCTGAGTTATGCATACAACTTGAATTTGATGACCATTCCTTGGTGCCATTGTCATTTAGCATCTTTAAATTCTTGAGATAAGGTTGATTAACCAAGAAAGAGCTTCAAGTCATTTACAGAATTTATACAAAGCCTAAAATAAGCCTTCACTGATTATTTTTATGTTTAACTTCAGCTATAAATATAATAATTGAAAAGTCAGGAAAACACTAATTGAATCTCTACCTTATCTCTGGCTAAATAATAGAGCAAATGGTTGATTAGACCTAAAAGCAAGGTCAGCACCAGGAAATGAGTGGATTAGACTTACAACTGATATTGGATCTCATTTCTATGATGATACTCTGATAGGAGAAATTTCTAAATGTTTTAAGAAAATTCAAGATGCCAGATGTTTTAATTGTGGTAAACCAGGACATTTGAAAAATGATTATATGCAATGCTACTAGAAATATTTTTCCACTAGAGATGATCAAAAAAGAAGGCCTCAGTTTTCCAGAGTTTATAGAGGTGTGGAAAAGACTTGGCTTGAACTAATGAATGCATATCCACAAGGGACAAGCAACGTAACACTTTGCCAATTAGAAATACCTTAGCAAGCCTCCCACAGGCAGCAATATCAAATTTAATACAATCATTCCCTATCAGCATCAAAGAAACTCATCCACACAGCAATTAAAAACTTCAATGCCTGATGTTAAAAGCAATATTGCTCTGAATGTAATCAAGGACAGAACTGATTCAATAAATACAACAAAATATTTAAGAGGGACCAGACCAATTATATTTGCAGAGTGCTGTTATTTATCAGAAAACAAATCTAAAAGTGCAAATAAATATCATTGAAATTGAAGGTTTAGTAGATACAGAAGCAGATGTAGCAATAATTTGAACAAAATTCTGACATACAGATTGGCCTCTTTAGGAGATAAATATTCAGCTTCTAAGACTGGAACATCATCTCAGATAAAACAAAGAAGAAAGGTCTAGTGTATAGGGTCAGAAGAACAAATAGGAAAATTAAAGCCTTATGGGAAAGTGATTTGTTGATGCAATGGAAAACATAAGTTAACATTCCTCCAATCACAGAAACAAATCATAAAAATAAGGAATGCTTCTATGAAAAGTAATAACAGGCATTCTTAAGAATACTAACAGACTGTTGAGGTTGTCCATAAACAGGAAACTAGAGGTACAGGCCTTTGAAAGTATGAAATGCTCTACCTCTATGGTTAACTGACAAGCCTGCCTGGGTGTATCAATATCCTATGACAAAAGAAAAATAATAGGTACTAGAACATCTGAAACAAGGACACCTAAATGGTCAAAACTTTTAGGAATCTACAAGCCCACAGAACTCCTCTATCATTGTTATAAAAAAAAGAAATTAGGAAAATGGACGCTATTAACATGAATTTAATGTCCATAAATAAGATGTTTTAGTCAGTCAATTCTTGGCAGCCTGGAATCCATTGTCTTCTTTATTACCTAAATCATGTCATTTGGTAGTGATTAATTTAAAAGATTGCTTTTTCACAATTCCTTTGCATGATCATGATGAGGAAACATTTCCTTTCTCAGTACATACATATAGTATGTGAAGATATCATTCAAACTTCTTACCACAAGGAATGATCAACAGTCCTACCTTACTGCACTATATAACATTTGTTAAATTGTTCAAACACAGTCAAAATTTATCATTATATGTAGGATATATTACTGGCTGTTTCAAATAGAGATACATTAGAAAAATATGTTTTATAAAATAAAAAACAAATTTGCCTTGCTGGGAATTACAAATTGCTCCTCCCCAAAATACAAAGAGGTGATTATATCAATTATTTAGAATAGGAGGAAGGTTTACAGAAAATTTGACTGCAAAGAGTATAAAGCAGAAGGGACAAATTACAAACTCTTAACAATTTTCAAAAATTGCTGGGAGATATTAAGTACATATGGCTGACAAATGGATTATTGGCTCCACAGCTAAGTAATTAATATCAAATCTTTCAATGTGATAAGGACTTAAATAGTTGAAGAGAAAACATTAGCTGAGGCTGAGAAAGAATTGTTTCTTATAGAAAGGAAATTAAAGGATGCACAAGTAAATCACTTGAAAAGGAAAAGAGGGCTTTCTCTTACATATTATCGTAGTTTCTCCTTTATACATGTCATGTATCTCTTTCTGTCCTCTGGAATTTTTTTTGTCAACTTGTTGCTTGCACTGCCGTTGGCCTATTCTTCTCTTTATTTAATCCTGTTCACAGAAAGCTCTTTTATTAATGTTGAATACATTAATATTAATGCTAAGCCACACCACAACTACCTGTTTACAATAAACAGAAAGGTTTTGGATTAAAGGTGTATGCTAGGGCTAAGCCACACCACAACTAGAAACTGGTTTGGTTGCTTTTTTTTTTCCAGTATATGATTTCAGGATTCCCAGGGTGATAAAGTATCCTGCAACAACGGCATTCCATAGCAATAGAACATTGACTAATACAGAAATTGATATCAGGGAACAGGGTATTGCCATGACAGGATTCTCCATGATTCTTATTAGCAAAATGTACATTGTTGGATTTTGGGTTAGGAAAGTAGTATAATGCCTAAAGTGAGGATTAATGATCATACTAGAAGGACTGTCAAAGACAGTGTTGCTGAGATCAATATAGAATGTGATGGTCTGAATCATGAAGTTTTAGGGGAAAAGAATGTTAGTACACGTCCTAAAGAGCATTCTTGTTATATTTTTGTGAAGAATGTGTTTGCTTTCTGCCTTGTCAAGAAAATCTTCTCAAGGTTAAATTAAAGTGTTTTAAGTTAATTGCATTGGCAGAGGATATTTTATTTTAATTATTTTATTATATTTCTTTTTAACATATACATTTATATTATGACACATGAATATAACAAACTACATACATCAGAAAGAACCATGAGACAACCATGAGTAATACAAATGTTACACTCAAAGTGATTTGGCCATTTGCATTTGGCCTGAAGCAACAATCTTTCCTTCTTTGTTGGGTCCAAATTTCTGAATGAAAATCAATATGCATCGTACCTCATCTCTATTAAATTGCATCATCTATCTTGATCTAAAAAGATCTTATCACCTAACCAAGTAAACTCGATTGTAAGACTAAACTGTCTGATCTTCAACCCAATCACAGACTTGAGAAGGACCAAAAGTTAAATGCCTGCATGAACTAGCAGTGCATGTTAACAAGTTCCAAAATGAATAAATTACTGAGATAATTTCCTGTCTGAACAGTCATTCAACACCCTCTATAATGTTCGAGCTTCATCTTCAGCCCATTATCTCTGCCAGACATATTTGATAGATAGGAACTATTGAGGACTTGCTTACCCTGTCTTGTCAGGTTTTTGACTCTTCCTCTATCTAAGTCTTGGCTCTGGTTCCTTAACAATTATGTTTTATTATTAAATTATTAAACAAAATTATCTTCTTTACAACAAGAGTATGTTAAGCAAGAGGGAAAGGAGGTTAAAATGAACAAGAGTAAATCTGGCTATCAGTTCCACAGGACAGATGAATCCCTATGTGTCTCTGGGCCTGTACACAAATCCTGTCCCTTACAGCAGCAATCTGCCCCTCATGGTTCAATCCTGTGGTCTTCTTCCTTGTTTTTCTATCTGCCTTCTTCCAATGGGTCTGTAACCCCTGGTCTCCTCTCAGGTTTCCTCCTCACCATAATGGTCAATTTGCAGTACAAAAGCCTGACTGGAGTCCCTCATCCTTTTCCTTAACTTTGGAACAAGGAGGGCCCCTCTCAGTGCATCACAATATTTATCTCAGTGGAGTAAGCATGGTGTCTCAAAGGAATAAAGCCCAGCAAGACTGCTTTCACCTTGGTCTCAGTCATATTCCTTCGACATCTAAATTTGTCCATTTTTAAGCAGAATTCTGTCTGTGGCAGAAACAATGACATTTTCCCAGCATCTTGTTTTCCACATTGGAAGCCAACTTCATAAAGACGTTCACTGATGCTCATCATCTTCTTTGTTGTGTGCTATGTGTTGCCTTTCTTTCAAAGAATATTTAGGCTAATGAAAATATTTTTAAATGCCACATTTTGTAGGTTTCTGAGGCCTAGAATTGATTATGTCCTGTGATTATTAGTTGTCATACTTATCCAGACATATAATGAACATCAATATAAAATGTATAGTTTGAGGAGAAAAGGAGCATCATGAAGTATAATGTATGTAAATCCAGTGCTCAAGAAAATAAGATATTCAAGGGAAAACTTGATGCTAAATAGAATGAAAGCAGTAGTGACCTAAGATCAAGACTCCACACAGTTAAGCTTCCAACTTGAGAATGAAAAATAAAGAAAAGCTTAATCAGTGAAAAAAAATGAAAATAGAAATATGATAAAAATATATTTGAGCACATGTGTCATGTTCTAGCCTCACCAAACAGCAGCACTTGAGTGTACCCATCAAGTGGTTATGAATTAAAGTAAACAATACATGTCAAGTATTGTCGAATATCTCTCTGAGGTTAAGAAAAGTTTCTAGACCCAGAAATGGCATCTGGATTTTAAGGTTTCCAAAGTCAAAGCCAGTCCCAATGTCTCTGTGTTCTTCCTGCTAATAGATCTTGAAATAGAGTTCTAATCTACTTCTCATGCACCATGTCTGTCTGTATGCCACCATGCTCCTCACTATAAAGATAGTGGGCTAAATCTCTATGTCAGAGGTGTACCTTCATGGAGGGCCAGAAAAGCCATTGTGTGAAGATGTGAGTGTGAAACTTGAGTCTTTTTTAATACCAGAAGGTGTGGGAGATGCCAAATCCATTCTATCCATGATAAGAAGACCTGTATATTATGCTGAAAAACTGGACAAAACCAATACGTATAACTGGTTTGGCAAATTCTAAACTCTTCATCTTTGTTTCTGATTTAAGTAATGCCCAACAACTTTCAGCTTTGTTTGTTAATTTGGGGAAAGTTCCAATTAAATTATGTCTGTTATAAGAGTTGCTATGGTCTTGCTTTTATTTCCCAGTAATAAAAACAGAACTAAGACAATACTTAGCTAAAGATAATTGTTCTCTGTCAGTGTAGTATGACCATAAGTATATTTGCTTTTATATTGTAGTTCTGTGAGAAATTCTTAATAACACCAAAGATAAGGAAGCAGCTTAAGCTCTTCTATGCAAGGCTCTTTCTAGGGTGCTCACACATGGATAATAGATGAAGATTGCTGTAGTAATGAAGAACTACAAAGTATATTTTAATATCATCTTTCCATGTTCTTGGCTAAATTTTGTTAAAATATATGTTGTGGCATTCCTTTATTTTACTGAATGCTATGTAACCAGAGCATTCATAACATCTAGATCCTTATTCTTCACTTGTCTCCAGAATGGTCTTTGATAAAAATTGTTCAACATAGTATCTGTATAAATTTTATTATATCCCAATCATTTACATTATAATTAAATAAAATATTTGCACAAATAGTTGTTGACCTCAAGTTGCCATGTAATGATAACAAAGAGAGAAAAACTGTGTTTTACTGAAGTGTCATACTAACACTGGTCATTAACTAGCTTGGGATTGTTTTCCTTCCTTTATGATAGCTTTTGTTGAAAAAGATAATATTGCTACTTTCCAACTAAATATAATAATGCATTTAGGATAATAATTCATAATTCAGTAGGAATATCACTAATTATGTTTTGCAAATAAACTGAGAGATTTCCAAAATAAATTCTTTGTGTTATTACCAGATGATTGAAAACCAAAATTGAGGCCCCAGAAGTATGCAAAATTCCCATGTGGCCTCAAACTCTGAGTATGCCCTCCAACATGGCCAGTGACATAGTCTGATTTTATTTGTTTCCTGGTTATAGAAAATAAAGAGGAGTATTATTGGATGCAGAAAGGCTCATGTGAGTAATGGAGTGATGAAAATGGAGAAATGTATTATATATATGAAGAAAATGCCTCTGATTTAAAGAGCAGAGGGTATACGGGGTCTTTATGTATAATAAGAGAAGGAGATAGGACATAGGTGAAAGGAGGAATTAGAAAACATTAACTAAAACTATTCCTGATGAAAACTTATGACAATCTACTTGCTTGTAAGCTAATTAAAAATATACTTTAGAGAGGTGGTTGCAGCAGTGGTGGCGGCAGCGATGGTGGTGGTGGCAACATCAGCGGCTGAGGTTTTCAGCAGGGAACACTCAGGCAGAGGGATTTGCATGGTAACTGGTGAGAATTGCTTTGGGAGAGGGGACTCAGTGCAAGATTTGGGCCCCTCAACCCTAGCTGAACTAGGCACATACTTTGGGCCCCGTGACCCAAGCTCCACTCGGCATGCGACTCTTGCCCAGAAACCCAAACTGGACATGATATGCAGTTCAGCCCCTCAAATGCTAGCAGAGCTTGGTGTGCGGTTTGGTCCCAGAGTTCCTAGCTGAGCTTGGTGAGCAGTTTGGCCCCTGAGACTAGCTGAGCTGGTGCACTGTTTGTGTCCAGAGTCCCTCTCTGAGCTCAATGTGCGGTTGGGTCCAGAGACTCTAGCTGAGTTTGGTGTGCAGTCCTGGTCCTGAGACTTTGGCTGGACTTGGCATGTACTCTGGGGCCCAAAGACTCTGGCTGAATTCAGCCAACAGTTTTGGTCCAGAGAACCTAGCTGAGCTTGGCATGCAGTTCAGCCCCTGGGACTGTAGCTGAGTTCAGCGTATGGTTTAGGCCCAGAGTCCCTGGTTGAATGTGGGGGGCAATTTGGGTCCAGAGCCCCTAGCTGAACTCAGCAGATAGCTCAGGCCCAGAGAACCTAGCTAGACGTGGCAGACAGTTTGGGCCTAAAGTCTCCAGCTGAGCTTGGTGCACAGTCCCAGCCCTGAGACTTTGGATGGACTTGGCATGCAGACTAGGCCCAGAGTCCCTAGCTGAATTTGGGTGCAGAGTCCCAGGCTGAGTTTCGTACACAGTCATGGCCCTGAGCCTCTGATAAATTTGCTGTGCAATTTGGGCCCAGAGACTTTAGCTGAGATCAGCACTCAGTTTGGGCCCAGAGTACCTGGTTGAACTTGGCAGGCAGGATGGGCCCTGAGACTCTGGCTGAGCTTGGTGGGTGGTGTGGGCCCAGAGTCCCTAGCTGAGCTTGGTGGGCACTTTGGGCCCAGAGACTCTAGCTGAATTCCATAAGCTAAGTGTGTGGTTTGGACCTGAAACCCTGGATAAACTCAACACTAATTGGACTAAGTGCCTGAATTAGGCCCAGAGGCCCATTTGGGTCCAGAGACACAAACTGGACTCAGTGTGTGTGTGCAGTTTGGGTTCTGTGACACTAACCTGGACTCTGCAAGCAATCTGGGTCCTGAAATACTATCAGGAACCACAGAGCAGTGGAGCATCAAAGCTCTGGGACAAAGGAAATTTCGGGGAGACAGGGAGTAGAGTGGCCAGTAGACACCTTCTGCTCAACCTATGTCAGTCCCTGGAGAGCTTCAGTGCTAAAAGGGAACCAGAAGGCTGTGGACACTTTGGCCTCACCAAACACACATTCAGAGACCCAGGACAATTATTGACCCTCAGTAAAGGGGAGCTGGGGATCACTGGCTGTGAGAGACCCAAATAGCAGGGCTAGCCTTCTGCCATCCAGACCAGTGAAGCCTCAGAGCTTCCAGCCTAGGGAAATCATGAGAAAACAGGTGCATCTATCCCCAGACTCCCTCCACACAACTCCAGAAGCTACCTGCCAAAAACAGAGATGGCAACATGCCTAAAGGACAGCATAAAATGATATGCAAAAACAAACAAACAAAACATTATGGCATCTCCAGATGCCAACGATCCCAAAGAAACCAAACAAGAGAACTCAAACAAAATGAAAAGACAATGAAATGACCTGAAATCCTTAGTAATGAGGATGATAATGGAGGAAACAAATAAAATTCATAATCAAATGCATGAAGATGCAGCCAAAAAGATGGAAGATATAAAAGAGGCTTGTAGAGAGGCACTGGAAAAATTTCAGGAAAATACATAAACCAGATGAAGGAAATCAATAAAACTCTTCAATATCTGAAGGGCTATACAGAGTCAATGGAAGAAACCCAGGAATATACAAACAATCAGATGAAAGAAATCAATAAAACAGTTCAAGATCTGAAGATGAAAATGGATTTAAATGATAAACACTCAGACAGAAGAAAAACGGGAAGGTGAAAGCTCAGAGAGGAATGAGCGCAAAACAGAGGTGAGCCTTTCTAACAGAATCCAAGAGATGGAGGAACGAATCTCAAGTCCACTAGATACAATTGTAGATCTTGAAGCAACCATGAAAGAAAATGCTAAATCTGGACAAATCCTGACACAAAACATCCAAGAAATCAAGGACACCAGGAAAAGATAAAAACTGAAGATATTAGGAATTGAGGGGAAAAAAAGATGCCAGACTCCAATGCCCAGAAATATTCTCAAAAAAATTATAGAAGAAAATTTCCCCAATCAAAAGAAACAGATGCCTATAAACATACAAGAACCCTACAGAACACCAAATAAAATAGACCAGAAAAAGAAAACTTCCCATCACACAATAATCAAAACACAAAATATACAAAACAAATAAAAATATTAAAAGCTGCAAGGGAAAAGGGCCAAATAACATTTAAGGGCAAAGCTGTCAGAATTACACCCAACTTCTCAGCCAAGACCATAAAAGCCATATGGCCTGGACAGACATACTGCAAACCCTACGAGACCACCGATGCCAGGCCAGACAACTTTAGCCAGGAAAAGTATCAATAACCATTGATGGAGAAAACAAAATATTTCATGACAAAAACAAATTCATACAGTATCTATCCACAAATCCAAATTTACAGAAGGTACCAGAAGGAAAAATCCACCCCAAAGAGACATACTACAACCAAAATTACATAGGAAATAGAAATAACATCACTGAAAAACAAAACCACAGAAGTGCTCTATTGGAACCAAGATCAAAATTAATACTCTTAACATTCACTGGTCATTAATATCTCTCAACATCTATGCTCTCAATTCTCCAATAAAAAGGAAGAGATTAATTGAATGGATGCATAAACAAGGTCCAACATTCTTCTGCATTCAAGAAACACATCTCACACATAAAGATAGATATTACCTCAGGGTAAAAGGTTGGAAAAAATATTCCAAGCAGAGGGTCACAAGAAGCAAGCAGGTATAGCCATTTTAATAGCTAACAAAATGGACTTTCAACCACAATTAATCAAAAGGGATGAGGAAAGACATGTCATACTCATCAAAGGTAAAGTCAACCAAGATGACATCATAATTCTGAATATCTATCTTCCCAATACAAGGGCATCCACATTTGTAAAGGGTCTATGAGTGAAGCTTAAACCACGCAGTAATCATGGGAGACTTCAATACCTCACTCTCACTGAAGGATAGATCATTGAAACAGAAACTAAACCTAAATATAACATCATTAACCAATGCCATGAATCAAATGGATCTAACGGATATCTGCAGGACCTGTCACCCAAACAAAAAGGAGTATACCTTCTTCTCTGCTCCCCATGGAACCTTCTCCAAAATTGATCACATCATAGGTCACAAAGCAAGCCTCAACAGACACAAGAGGGTTGAAATAATACCTTGTATCCTATTAGATCACCATGGTCTTAGGCTGGACTTTAACAACAACAGAAATAACAAAAAGCCTACACATACATGGAAACTAAGCAACTCTCTACTTAATGACATCTGGGTCAGGGAAGAAATAAAGGGATAAATTGAGGACTTCCCAAAATTCAACAATACATTCAAATTTCTGTGATACATTGAAAGTGGTGCTAAGAGTAGAATTCACAGCACTAAGTGCCTTAAAAGGAAATTGGAAACATCCCACATAAGCAACTTAACAACACAGCTTGAAGCCTTAGAAAAAAAGAAGCAGTAACACCCAAGAGGAGCAAACATCTGAAAATAATAAAACTCAGGGCTGAAATTAATAAATTAGAAACAGTGAAAATAGTCCAAAGAATCAACAAAACCAAGAGCTAGTTCTTTGAGAAAATCAAGATAGACAATTACACAAACTAACTATAAAGGCAAAGAGATTGTATGCAAATAAACAAAATCAGAAATGAAAAGGGAGACATAACAACAGACACCGAAGGAATACAAAGAAACATAAGATCCTATTTCGAAGGCATATATGCCACAAAATTTGAAAATCTAATGGAAATGGACAATTTTCTTGATCAATTTCACTTGCCAAAATTGAGAGAATAACAGATAAAAAAGCTAAATAGTCCAATTTCCCCTATAGAAATAGATGCACTCATTGATAGTCTCCCAATCCAAAAAAAAGCCCAGAACGAAATGGTTTCAGTGCAGAATTCTACCAGACCTTCAAGGATCTATGAACACTGATATTCTTCAATCTACTTCAAAAGATAGAAATGGAGGGAACTTTACCAAATTTATTCTGTGAGACCATTGTCACATTAATACTTAAAACTTACAAAGACCTAACAAAGAAAGAGAAATTTAGACCAATTTCTCTTATGAATATTGAAAAAAATTACTCATTAAAATATTCACAAAACAAATACAGGAACACATCAAAGATATCATTCACCATGATAAGGTAGACTTCATTCTAGGCATGAATGGTTGTTTTAATATATGCAGATCTTTCAATGTAATCTACCATATAAACAAACTGAAAAAAAAAAAACACATGATCATCTCTTTAGACTCAGAAAAAGCATTTAATAAAATCCAACATCCTTTCATGTTTAAAGTTTTAGAGAGATCAGGAATACAAGGAACATACTTCAACATAATAAAGACTATATACAGAAAGCCAGTAGCCAAAATCAAATTAAATGGTAAAATACTCCAGGGAATTCCTCTAAAATCAATATAGTTCTTGAAGTCCTAGGCAGAGCAATAAGACAACAAAAGGAGATCAAGGGGACCAAATGGAAAAGGAGGAAGTCAAATTATCCCTACTTGCAAATGATATGATAGTGTACATAAGTGAACCCCAAAATTCCACCAGAGAAATTCTACAGATGATAAACAGTTCAGCAAATTGGCTGGCTACAAAATTAACTCCAAAAAGTCAGTAGCCATCCTATACACAAATGACAATCATGCAGAGGAAGAAATTAGGAAAACCACATGCTTCATGTTAGCCACAAGCATTATAAAATATTTAGGAGTTACTCTAACCAAGCAAGTGAAGTATTTGTTTGAAAAAAATTTCAAAACTCTGAAGAAAGAGACAGAAGATGACATGAGAAGATGGAATGTTCTTCCATGCTCATGGATCAGGAGAATTAACATAGTAAAAATGGCCATGTTATCAAAAGCAATTTACAGATTCAATGCAATCCTTCTCAAAATACATACAAAATATTTAAAGACATTGAAACTTCAATTCTCAACTTCATAAGGAAAAACAAAAAACCAGAATAGCTAAAACAATCTTGTACAGTTAAAGAACTTCCAGAGGAATCTTCATACCTGATTTCAAACTATACTATAAAGCAACAGTAATTAAAACAGCATGGTACTGGCACAGCAATAGACTTGTTGATCAGTGGAATCGAATTGAAGACCCAGATATGAATCCCCACATATATGGTCACTTGATTTTTTGACAAAGAAGCCAAATCTACTCAATGGAAAAAAGATAACATCTTCAACAAATGATATTGGTCTAAGTGGATATCTACATGTAAAAAGTACAATTGGACCCACATTCGTCACCATGTGCAAAACTCAAATCCAAGTGGATCAATGACTTCAACATAAAACCAGAGACACTAAGTCAGGCAGAAGAAAAATTTTGGAAGTACCTGGAACACACTGGCGCAGGAGACAACTTCCTGAACAGAATACCAGCAGCCTAGGCCTTAAGGTCAACAATTAATAAATTGGACCTCATGAGGCTGAAAATCTTCTGTAAGTCATGAGACACTGTCAACAGAACGAAGCAACAGGCTACAGGCTGGGAAAAGATCTTCTCTAATCATACATTTGACAGAGGTGTAATATCCAAAATATATAAAGAACTCAAGAAATTAAACACCACCAAACCCTATAACCCAATTGAGAAATGGGGCTCAGAACTAAACAGAGGATTCTTAACAGAGGAATATTGAATGGCTGAAAAACACTTAAAGAAATGTTCAACATCCTTAGTCTTCAGAGAAATGCAAATCAAAACAACTCTGAGATTCCATCTTACACCTATCAGAATGGCAAAGATCAAAAATACAAGTGACACCATATGCTGGTGAAGATGTGGAGAGAGAGAAACCTCCTTCATTGCTTGAGGAAATGCAAACCAATACAGCCACTTTGGAAATCTATCTGGCACTATATCAGAAAACTGGGAATAGGGATTCCTCAAAACCCAGCTATTCCACTCCTTGGAATATACCCAGAAGATGCTCCAGCACACAACAAGATTTGCTCAACCATGTTCATAGCAGCCTTATTCATAATAGCCAGAACCTAGAAACAGCCTAAGTTTCCCTCAGTAGAAGAATGAATAAAGAAAATGTGGTGCATTTACACTATGGAATACTACTCATCTATTAAAAACAAAAAATTTTTGAAGTTTGTGGACAAATGAATTGAACTGAATATGATCATAATGAGCATAATGAGTGACTTAACCCAGAAGCAGAAAGAGTCAAAAGGTATATACTCACTTATATCTGGACACTAAACCAAGGGGGCATGTCCCATTAATTTCTTCACTTATCAGGAAAGTGGGACAGAGGAGAGGACATCCTATTCAGACTCTAGGTGAGAGAATCATGGGAGAATGGGGAAATAGAAGGATCCAGAGGGTCCTAGAAACCTAAAAGAAGAACATTATGGCAGACTGATCTGGGCCCAAAGGTCCTGCTCAAACTATGGAACCAGTCAAGGACAATACATGCAGTTTACTTCCAACCCTTACCCAGATCTACCCAATGGACAGGACATTCTTCACAGTTGAGTGAATGATGGGTACTGACTTTCACAGAAACTCTGGTGCCCCATATTTGACCGTGTCTCCTGGATGGGGAGGCCTGGTGGCACTCAGAGGAAGGATAGCAAGACACCAAGAATAGAGTTGATACCCTATGAGCAGATATAGGGGGAAGAGGTGCTCCTCAGTCACAGTAATAGGGGACAGGAATAAGGGGAAAATGGGAGGGAGGAAGGAATGGGAGGATACAATGGGTGGGATAACAAGTGAGATGTAATATGAATAAATTAATAAAATATATTTCAAAAAATAAATAAAATAAAATAATTTATGATTAGTTACAAACTATACATATATATACATATAAAATTGATTACCTGAATCTGCCGGGAGTGCAGGTTAGTAGCTTTCCAAATGAAAAGACAACAGAGACAATTTGCTACTTTAATAGTCACCCAAAACTCTCTATTATGTTGGGGCATCTTCTTCAGCCTTCTGGCCAAATATATCTGACAGATATATTTGTGAGGGAGGAACTATTGAGGACTTGTTTACCCTTTCTTGGCAGAGTTTGACTGTTGACTCTGCCTGAATCCAAGCTTGCCCTTTTTAAGTCAGACTTCTGACTTTAGTAGAAACAAGGCCATTTTTTCCCAGGGGCTTGTTTGCTACATTTGAAGCCATCTCCATAAGGCAGTTCTTTGATGCTCAGCATCCTCTTGAGGCAGGCTGTGTCTTTCTAGGAGTTAACCTGTCTCATTGTCAGTGACTCTTTAAAGTAATAAAAACATTTTATAAATGCTGTATTCTGCATGTCTCTGAGGTTTTTTAAGAACATATTAAACTATTCTTCCTTTTCTTACATGTCTCTGATGATTAGTTTTACAATGAAGCCTAGTGGTTTAGGGGTTTGGTCCTAATTGTGTCATAGTTCTTCATGCTATGGGTAGTTCATTGTATATATGTGTAGTAATATAAAAGCATATGTAAAAAATAAAAAATGTTTTAAAATGTGTGAAAGAGATAGCCCACATTGTTGACACTGCTGCTTCCAAAAAATATTGTTAATTAAATAAAAGTATCTGGGACAGGCATTCATATCAGTTTTAGTAAAAAAAAAAAAAAAAGTCTTAGAGGTCATGCTTAACCATAGGGAAACAATATCTTCTGGACACAACACGAAATGATAGGTAAATAGATGTGTTCACGGTGGTTAGGATAGCATTCCAAAGGCTAGTGAAAACTCAAACCAGACTGAATGCCAGCATAGATAGAGGAATATGCATGTAGATTCATCCCAAGCAAAGCAATTAGTAGCTATTAGGTGAAAGGAAGTTAAGTTTTTCTAAGACTGTAGTTCCTTATGGTTTATTCTTATAGTTTATAGTCTGTGCTAGTTGAATGCCACATGTTACAGAATGTTTAGGCAGCAACAGCTTTGACTAGATGGGACACATGTACAAAAGTTAGGACATAATGTTGATTTGGTAGAAATAGGGAGGTGCATGCATATAAGAGAATTTTGGGCAGATTTATGAATATCATAAAATATATGTGATATTCTCAAAAACTAATAAAGAATTTAAAAAGGTATTCACAAGGAAAAGAATGATGATATTGTTTATTGTAACAAAGAAAGTGCTAGCAAAATGACACTTCAAAGTAAATATTAACATTTTAAGTTCTTTTGCAGCATTTTATATTATATACTATTTTATTTAACAACTTTTATGTCTTCTCTTCAATCTGAATCAAGTGAGTTCTTTCATGCTCAAAGAGATGCCCCAACCAATCACTAAAAATGAGTACTGAGTTGTAGTAAATTTTTGTTTCGAGTCACTTAACATTGGTGATGGTATACGAGTTTCAGTCCTGTAGATTAGCTTCAGGTGTTCTTAACAACGAAGCCATTTCTTCTGCCCCTACCTAAGATGTTAATTAATTTTTAGCTACTTATAATAAAATACAACTCAGGAGTAGAGACTGTATTGATTAAAAATACGAGCATTGAAATGACATGAAAATTTTGACTAGTATTATGAGTTGTGTGATATAAGGGGGTGATAATTTAAATTATTTGACTTTTATCCTGTATGACTCCATAAACAATCACAAAAAAGGTGAAAACAACAAAATAAGAGAAATCTAAAAGCAGTCTTGATTTTTTCCTTCTTTAAAAGTATACATAAATGAAATACACATAGTTTATTGTTGCTTAACAATTAAAATAGATTTAATATATTTCATTTATAGATTTAATGATAAACTACACACACACACACACACACACACACACACATATCAGTACATTTATCCTGATTTTCATTCTCCCTGTAAACTAATGAGATCAGCTTTCTGTAGTTTTATATGCATATGATTTGCAAGTGTGGTTGTTATAAAAGAAATTAGGCTGGTTTTTCTGTTGTCCATTTCAGAATGCTTTAACTTATCTAACAAGTAGCAATTCTTAAGTGAAAACCATGGTGTAACAACAACAACAAAAAAACCCAAGTATTTAGTATACTCTAGGTACTGATTGATTTTTAATGATACTTAATTTTAGACTTTTTGAACTTTAATGAAAATTCAAGTCCAAGTGGATCAATAACCTTAACATAAAGCACATACACTAAATTGGATAAAAGAAAAAATGAGGAATAGATTTGAAAATCAAAACAATTCAGATTCCATATAAAACCCCAAAGAATGGTTAAGATAAAAATCTTTAGTTATAGCACATGGCAGTGAGGATGAGAATCAAGGGGAATCCTCCTCCACTGCTGGGCAGAGCAAAATCTTATATAACCAATGGAAATCAATACAACAATTTCTCAGAAAACTGGGAACAGTTCTTCCTCAAGACTTTGCTATAGCACTCCTGGGCATATACCCAAAAGACCACCATACCACAAGGATACTTGTTCAACTATGTTCAAAGCAGCTTTATTCTTACTAGCCAGAAAATAAAAACAATCTAGATGTCTCTCAACATAAGAGTGGGTAAAATAGTTAATATTTTCACAATGGAATATAACTCTGCTTTTAAAAAAATGGTATCAACCTATTTGCAGGGAAATGGATGCAACTAGGAAATATCATTCTAATTGAGATAATCTAGACCCAGAAAAATGAAGATGGTATGTACTCACTAATAAGTGGATATCAGCCATAATGTACAGGATAACCATGCTACTATCCACAGACCCAATGAAGCTAATTAACAATGAGGGACCAAGGGAGGATGCTTGAATCTCACTGAGAAGGAAAATAAAAATAGTCATGGTGTGAATAGAGGGAGAGGACTCTGTTGGAGAATGGTTAGTGAAGGAAATAAGAGGGATCAAGGTTGGAGAGAATGAGAGGATGGGGCAGGAGTGATAACTGTGAGAAAAAACTAAAATCTGATTAAGATCTAAAATCTGTGTATGTTTGTGTGTGTGTGGGGGGGGGTATCTCAGGAAAGAGCTAGAAAGAACTCCTGAAAAGAGGGAATATGAAACCTGAAAAATATATAATTTTGTGTAACTAGGCAAGATCCCCAGTAGATGGGTAGTGACAACAACCCAGGCATAAAAACTTAGATCTACAATTTTTCCTGCCTATAAGGTGTGCAGAGATAAAGATAGAACAGAAACTGAGGGAAAGGACAACCAATGACTGGTATACTTTGAGTTCCATATCATGAGAGAGAGCCCTTACCTGAACTGTTAATGATTTTCTGCTATAGTTGCAGACAGGAGCCTAGCATAACTGTCATGTGAGAGGCTTCTGCCAGCAGCTTATGGTACAGATACAGAGACTCACAGCCAAAATTTAGGCAGATCTCAGAGAATATTGTAGAAAAGTGGGAAGAAGGATTGAAGGAGATAGAGAAGTTAAGGACACCACAAGAAAATCTACAAAAATCAATTAGATTGTGCCCTAAGGGCTTCACACAGACTGATTCTCAACAAGAGACTATGCATGGGACAGATCTAAGTCCCTTACATATATAACAGATGTGCAACTTGGTCTTTATAAAGTACCATGAACAACAGCAGCAGAAGCTATCTCTGACTCTGTTGTCTGCTTTGGATCCCTTTCCCCTAACTAAGTGGACATTTCTAGCCTCAATACCTAGTCCTACTGCAGTTTATATGCCAAGGAGGTTTTGTCCCTATGGTAGTTTTTGTGGAAGAACATTAATTCAGAACATTGCTGTTCTTTCAAGAGATCACATCCAAAGACCTAGGTCTGCCAGGCGGTGGTGGCACACGCCTTTAATCCCAGTGCTCAGGAGGCAGAGGCAGGACGATCGCTGTGAGTTAGAGGCCAGCCTGATCTACAAGGTGAGTCCAGGAGAGCCAAGGCTACACAGAGAAACCCTGTCTTGAAAAACAAAACAAACAAACTAAAAAACAAAGACATAGGTCTATGAAATCTGGCTGGGAAGAGATCACAACCAAAGATTTTCTACCTCTGTATGATCCAGTTGAAATATAAACATGCCTTTATTCCAACAGACAGAGGCAAACTGATCTGAGTTCAAGTCTGGTATAGGGCAGCATGGAATAGGGTAAGTTTCAGATAAAGAAAAACTTAGGTCCAGGCATGGTATTACATGCCTTTAATCCCAAATGAAGGAAGAGGGTGTTTTGTTTGTTTATTTTAAAAAGAAAGAACCTATCTTTAAAAGTGCTGTCTAATTAAATAGCAGAGAAGGCGATGATTCAGAGAAGATTTAACAGAATATGCCCAACTCTATTGAGAAGAAAAGAAAAGGAAGCTACTTAAGAGGCAGCTTTACAGAAAGAGGAGGAGTTTTTACTGGGACAGAAGTAGAGAGATGGGTCACAGAGAAACATAACTAATATAAAGACAAATGAGACAGAAAATGAGAAGCCAGATTAGAGTAGTTTGCTATGTTAGATTGAGGCCAAGCAGAACAGCTCTGGGCATAGAGAGAAGCCAGATTAAATAAATCAGATGCAAGAAGAGTTTGAGATAGAACAGCTGAGTTGAACCAGTCATCCCAGAGCTCAGAATGAACAAGTAAGAGTTAGCTTGTGAAGCAGTACGTGTCAGAAGCTAAACTATTCTAGGCATAGATTAGACTTATGGAGGCTAGAAGCTCCCAGGACTAGGCCTAGTTTAGCAGGAGGAAGTTAGCCTCCCAGATGACAACTAAAGCAAAAATAGTAAAATTATTTTTACAATTTCTCCCTTTCTGCGAGGAGAAAGGGATGGGGGATGGGGAGATGGAAGGTAAGAGACAGGAACAAGGGGGAGAGAAAAGAGGGGAAGCCCCTATTGGGATGTAAGTCAATGCATTAAGAAATTTGTAAAAAAGGAGAGTAAACAGGCCCCCAGGCTCTTATAGCTGACAGTTTGGTTTGTAGTTAGTGAACTATTTAAGAAGAATTAGGAGATATTTCAGCCTGATTTCTATCATTCTTACAAATTAGTGATGTCTGTTTTTTGTAGTTTTATACACATGACTTGCAAACATAGTCACTAGAAATTAAATTATTATTATTTTTCTATGTTGTCCACTTCACAGTGTTTTAAGTCCTCCAGTAAATAGAAAATTTTAAATTACAGTCATGGTGTAACAAAAAGCACCAATTCTTATTATACTTTAAATGCAGATTGATTTTAATGATACTTAATTTCAGACTTTTATAAATTTAAATTTAATTAAAATCAATTGTCCAGTAAAATAATTTTGGAATCAATTTTAACATTTGCTTTTCCATAGTACAAAATCCTTATAAGGAATAGTTTCCCTTTTAGACATCTTAGACTTTTTTTTTCATGAGCTTACTCTTGTTAACTGGCATGTTAATAATTTTATTTTTCGTAGACCTATTTGGAACATACTCACAAATTTGAATTTAAAGACCCATTATCATATTTGTTATTTAGTTTTTCTTTTCGATAAGTTTTTACAGTATCTTCAGTTTCCAGTTTTAGAATGTGCATTATTAAATTTGAGCTCATGGAGCTCTGAAGTGTGAGTATGGATCTGAGACTACTAAGAGAGAGTTGTGCATCATGACTGAGGAGCAATGTGAATAATCAAAAATTACATCACTTTAGCATGCCCTGTGGTTCTAGGTATGAGACATATGGATTCTATTTCTATGTGTATGTGAACTGTAATTCAAATAAAAATAGTTTTCTTCCTCCTGTTTATCATCACAATGGAGAAAAATAACTCCTGCAAGTTATTTGATTATGCTGTGTTGTATAGCACAAAAATTTGTCTCTAGTTGTAGTGTGTCTCAGCCATAGCACATACCTTTAATCCAATAACATTCTATCTGAGAACTGTAAACAGGAATAAGTGAAGTTAACCTTAGGCCAAGAGGCAGAGCAAGCAATCAGTTAACAGGGAATGAATATAGGAAAAAAAAACTAAAACAGAAAGTAAGACAATGTCAGGAGGATGGAGAGAGAGATGGACAGGAAGTAGAAGGGAGGATCATTAAATTTGAGCATTTTTTCTTTGTTTTTTTTTTCTTGTTGTTTTCCTGTGTTTGAGATTGCACGGAATTGTAAACCCATTGTTGTGATTTAGTCTGAGGAAGAAGGTCAGCTGGGTGCTTTGTCTGCCTCTGTGGGCTACCAGGCTTTCATCTCAGAATCTTGCTCCCAAGGCTTTATTGGTAAAATCCAATGTTTCAGATTTTGTTAAAAACAATAAATAACATTGTGAAACTTGTCCTAAAATTGTGTCTTCACTTCCAACAAAACTTTTAGTGATAATTTAGTTCATATACTACACTCAAAAGGCTCTTTTAGGTGTATCATTTAGAGCCCTTACAATTTTAACTATGCTTTAATTAAAGCCTTAAAAATTCAGGACTTTAATAATTTAAAATAATTAGAATAATTTGACAGTTAGTAGTTATTTTGAAAATTAAAAGACTCAAAATGTTCTTGTCTAGGCTCATATTTTGTAGGAAATGAAAAATAAAGCAGAAAAAAGGCAAACAATAATGATCACAAATTATTCTTATTTTATAAAATAAAAAACTGGTGAGCTATGGGAACACTCTATGGAATCACTCAAAAATTGTGTATTATTTATAAAACATTCCCATTTTACATTTATCAAATAATAACTGATGGTGTCTTATGATTGAATTCAGATCTCATATAATTTTTTTCAGTTCTATAGGAGAAAAAAAATTTTAACCTATAATTCTCAAGTTGGTGTTTAATACTGTGTTTTAATTTCCTAGTTTAACACAAAGGCCCTGAAAAACTAGTTTTTCCTACCTAGCAAGCACAATGTCTCTGTCAGTACTTCAGTGTCATAAGCTTCTCTGGGAACATAGTATTAGGATGTGACATTTAAATATCTTCCTACATCATATACTTGGAGTTTTGTCTGTAGCCCATTTGAGGCACTAGGATTTAGATATATAACCAACAGATACAAGAAACAGAAACAGTAGATAGATTAATGTACTTTTCACTTAAACAGTTAAGACATGTCTCTAAGTCTTTTATCATGAAGGGGTGTTGTATTTTGTCAAAAAAATTTTCAGCATCTAATCAGATGAGCATGGGTTTTTGTTTTTTTTTTTTAATAAATTTCAGTTTCTTTATATGGTGGATGACATTGATGGATTTTTGTATGTTGAATCATTCCTCCGATGAAGCCAACTTGATCATGGCGTATGATGTTTTTGAAATGTTCTTGGAGGGTTGTAGGATTAATTATCTTGTTATCCGGGTCTTAATTTTACTGTGGCAAGTGGAATCTATCAAGAAAATTTTCCATTTCCACAGTTGTAGAGGTTTTGGAAGAAAATCCTAATGATTCTTTGGATTTCCTCAATGTCTGTTGTTATGTCCTTTTCAATTATGATTTTGTTGATTTGGATACTGTCTTTCTGCATTTTGTTTAGGTTGGCAAAGAGTGTCTCTCTTGTTGAGTTCCTTAAAGAATCAACTTTTAGTTTTGTTGATTGTTTTTACTGTTCTCTTTGTTTCTAATTTGTTGATTTCATCCCTGAGTTTGAATTTTTCCTACCCTCCTCTCTACTTTGGTGTGTTTGTTTAAAAAATTATGGAGGTTGCTAACATGACCTCTCTCTTATTTCTTCATGAGAGTTCTTAGTACTATGAACTTTACTCTTAGTACTGTTCTCAATGTATCCCCTGTGTTTGTGTATGTTGTGCCTTCATTTTCAATGGCTTCTAGAAAGTCTATAATTTCTTTATTTCTTCACTGATCCAGTGGTCATGGAGTAGGGAGTTGTTCAGTTTCAATGAATTTGTATGATTTCTGTTGTTGTTGAGTTCTAAGTTTAATAAAGCATGGTCTCATAATATAAAAGGGGTTATTTAATCTTTTTGTATCTGATGATGCTAGGGTCAATTTTGAAGAAGGTTTCATGAGGTGTTGAGAAGAATATATACTTTTTTTTTGTTTTGGTGGAATGTTCTGTAAATATCTGTTTGTGGTAGGATATTTGATCTCATTGTGAACCCTGAGATTGTGAACTCTAAAAGCCTGTTTCTTGTTTGGTGTGTTCATCCCTAACACACACCTTTAATCCAAAAACTTTATTGCAAACAGGTGATTATGGTGTGATCAGACCTAGCACATACCTTTAATCCAAGAGCTGTCTTAAAAAAATAATTTAATAAAGTTACCCCTAGGTCAAAAGACTGAAATTAAAACCATCTGACCAGGAGTAAGTAGATAGGAGGGACTTTGAAAGAAGGGTGTTTAAGACAGCATGGAAAAGATGAATGAGCTACTTATCTCTCCGGCTTTTAACTTGTGGATTTTGCTTTTTGGGCTATTGGGTGAGCTAGCACACCTTTTGTTCCTGGGCCCTCTGCTGAGCCAGCAAGCTTTTGGCCTTGGCCTTTGTCTTTTTGGCTTTTTCTTCTTGGTATGTGACTGAGTAGGAAGGCCAACTGAATGCTTCCTCTGCCTCTCTTAGCTAGCAGTTTGTCACCTCAGTATCTGGCTCCTGAGTGTTCATCGGTAAAATCCAATGAATGGGATTTTCTTTCTTTAAAACACCATCTGTTAGATCCATTTGATTCATAACATTGCTTAGTTTCATTATTTCTCCATTTAGTTTTTGTCTCATTTACCTGTACATTGGTAAGAGTGTGGCATTAAAGTCTCACACTATTAATGTGTGGGTTTTAATGTATGATTTAAGCTTTAGTAATGTTTCTTTTACAAATGTGGGTGCCCTTTTATTTGTGGGTATAGATGATAAGCACTGAGACTTCATCTTGGTGGGTTTTTTTTTTCCATTTCTTTTGATTACTTTTGGATGAAAGTTTATTTTACTAGCTGGGCATGGTGGCATAGGCCTTTATTCCCATCACTTGGGAGGCAGAAGAAGGTAGATAGCTATGAGTTCATGGCCAGCCTGGTCTACAAAGCAGGTCTAGGACAGGCATGGCTGCACAGAGAAACTCTATCTTGAAAAAAAAAAACAAGAAAAATAATGAAACAAAACAAACAAACAAAAACCCATGAAAGTCTATTTTATTATACATCAGAATTGCTATTCCAGCTTGCTTCTTGGGATACTTTGCTTGGACAACTTTTTTCTAGGCATCTACTCTGAGGTAATGTCTGTTTTTGTTGCTGAGGTGTGTTTTTTTGTATGAACTAGAAAGATGGGTCCTGTTTTCATATATACTCTGTTACACTGTATCTTTCTAATAGAGGAACTAAGTCTATTCCTTTTGAGAGATATTAATTACCAATGATAGTTGAATCCTTTAATTTTGATGGTGGTGATGGTTATGTGAATGTGTATGCTTCTATCCTTTTGATTTTACTTGTATAAAATAACTTATTTACTGTGTATACTTGGGTGTAATTTTCCTCATTATTTATGAGCTTTCCTTCTAATAACATCTGCATGGATGGATTGGTAGAAAAATATTCTTTTAATTTGTTTTTGCTGTGTAAGATCTTGTTTCCTCCATTTATGGTGATTGAAATAGTAATCGGCACTGGCCTCTGTGGTCTCTTAAGAATATGGAAGATATCTTCCTAAGCCCTTCTGGCTTTTATAGTATCTGTTGAGGTATGGTGTAATTCTAATATGTCTCCCTTTATATGTTACTTGCCCCGTGCATGTTTTAATAATCTTTCTTTGTTCTGTAATTTGATAATTATGTGGCAGGAAGATTTTCATTTTTAGTACACCCTACATGGTGTTCTGCAGGTTTCCAGTACATTTTTACAGGCATCTCTTTCTTTAGGTTACAAAATTTTTCTTTTGTAATTTTGTTGAAAATATGTTTTAGGCCTTTGAACTGGGAATCTACTCCTTCCTCTTCTTCTTTTTTTTTTTAAACCATTCCTACATTTGGTCTTTTCATGATGTCCCAAATTTCCTGGATCATCTATGTTAGAAACTTTTTGGATTTACCATTTTCTTTGACCCAGGTATCAATATGTATCAATTTCTTCTATTGTGTCTTCTATGCTTGAGATTCACTCTTCTGTCTCTTGTGTTCTCTTGTTGATGCTTCTGTTTATATTTACTGTTCTCTTTCCTAGATTTTACATCTCCTGGATGGCCTCATATGTATTTTCTTTCTTGATTCTATTTCTATTTTCCAGTGTTTAACTGTTTGATTCTCTGCCTTCTCCTATCTATTTGTATTTTTCTGGATTCCTTTAAGGGATTTATTCATTCCATCACCCATTTGGTTGTATTTTCTAGTGTTTGCTTGAGGGATTTATTCATTTCCCCATTAAAGACCTCTATCATCTTCACAAGATTAGATTAATGGTCATTTTCTTGTGCTTCAGCTGTGTTAGGATATATAGAGATTAATGTGCTAGGATACCTGCATTCTTATGGTTTCATATTGCCCTGGAATTTCTTAAATGTTCTCTTAGTTATTATGCTGGCCTTTAGCCATATGGTTGTCCCTGGTGTTGACATGTGTTGTGGGCCATTATAGTTGACAGCCTTTTGGATTGCAGAGCAAGATACCGAATGGTGACTGTTGCTCAGAGTGCACTTTGCAGATGCCACTGCTGCTGTGTGGCCCAGACACACCTCACAGGCAACAGATTGTGGAAATTGTCTCATTTTGATAGCCTCTGATGGGATATCTGATAGGGTGGATCCCAGGAACTGTTGCTTAGAGCTCACCACTGCTGGGCTTGGCCTCAGGACCTGCAAGCAGGAAGTTGGGGAGGGCATCTGCCATGGTATTCTATGATAGCTACCATCTCTGTGAACTTGAAGAACTATAATCAGATTAGACTGCTACTCTTGAACTATCATGAGAATATCTAATATTTAAAGATTTGTGTGTATCATGATAAGATTATACTGCTTTAATAACATTTACATTTAATAGAATAATTTAATAGATTACTTCAAAAATTATAAAGCATTTTTTGACCTAAAATATAACAAACTTGCTTTATTTTTAACTATGTGTGTGTTTTTGTTTTCAAATATGAACATGATCACAAGTACTCACAGAGCCCAGAATGCATTCCATTTACTGTAAAATGGAATTTTTCTGCTGATGCTATATTATTGTAGTGCTCAAAATGTTGTCACTGGGGAAATCCCAGTGAAATGAATATGGTAGTGAAGTATGATTTTTTATGAATTTATAATCATTTTATTAATGTTTAAAAATCCTTGATAAATTGTTCTTTTTTCAATTTGATTATTGAATGTTTATATTTTTCTTTTGTTAGGAAGAGAGGAAATCTCAGGGGAATTTAATTGATGGAATGTTATTCACATTTTATTGTTGTTACTGTTGTTCATTCAACCTGAATATCAGACATTAAAGTTGTAACTGATTTTTATTACACATTGCCAAATAAAAATTCTTTTAGTCTTTGTTTATTTCTATAAAGTTAGGCATAAACCTGAAACATGCTTTTATTTGTATATCAACAATACTGTTAATTTGTTTACTGTAAGAAGAAAGAAAAAACCAACATTGAAGGAAAGTAAGTCATATGGTCATATAAGATATAATTCCCAGTGGTATGTAAAGTTGTAGGACTAAATCTAAAAGTGTATAGTTCTTATTAAATTCCATAATACTTTGGTTTTAAAAAACCCTAAAATGTAAATATTCTGTATCTACAACAACATAGCATACTCATACACTCAGTAAATAGTGCTCTTTGACTTTTCAGTACTATTGCATAAAGCAGCATTTTTATTATGTGATGATTCATTTACTAAAATTGTAAGTGATACAGCATTGGCTCTGTGGTAGACACATGTAAATATTGTTGTGATCTAATCCACTGCATCCTTGAAAACTGACTTAAAAAATTCATCTCCTAAAGTTAGTATACATTTCCACTGCAGATTTTTCGTACTGTCAGATATCAGTAATGTTTTATATTTTAGAAAACAATACTGTTTTCTGCTTGTAATGTATTCTTATAGTCCCATTGACATCCATATAATATTGAACACTGAAAACATCTGTATATTACTAAAGTAACTATTATAAGTAACTATCAGGTTCTCAAAAGGTTTTGTCTCAGGAAGTAGTCCAAATTTGGAATTAATTAATAGATAACATAAATGGTTATCACATATCTGTAATTTTGCTAAGGATTTAATCTTTGAAACTAGGTGTTATCAAGATATGTAATACACCAAACATGTATTTGTATGCCAGCTGTATAGCACTACATTTAAGTAATAATGTAAGTATTCTGCAATTTTTGCCTGAAAAATGCACTGTAATTGAGCTGTTTTGTCAATGCCATACATTTTCTAATTCTATTACACAGTGTCATGACAAAAAGGGACTCTGTGCATTTACTCTGTGCCTTGGTTTTATAAGGTAAAACAAGACAGAATGGTAATACTCTCTATTCTAGAGACAGGATAATCTTGAGCAAATGGATCTTGATTTAACAAAACGGGCTCAAATTTTTTAGTTGCTCTTCAACACTATGCACCATTATGCCAGATCATTTTACAGATATAAAAAAATAAAGTAGTATCCTACATCTATTCTAAAAGGAAAAAAGAAAAGAGAAAGAAAAGAACAAGCAAATTAAGAGCTAATTCAAAAGTTAGTAATTAGTTTTAAGTATAAATCCATTAATCGGAAGTCAAAGTCATCTTCATTGTATTCTGCTCTTTTGAAAACTAAATGACTTAAACTGTTTTTAAAAAGCTTTTTGCTGACATCATTGTGGAACGACATTTTCACACATTAATAATTATAAAAAATATTTCAAAAATTATGATTTTCAAATTCATCTAGAATTATTTTTCATGTATCCTCATCTAAGTTTTTGTGGTAATATAACTATTTGATTTTGATTGTAAATATTAGTCTTTTAGTTCCAAATATCAACAGTTTATTGTTTACCTATGAAAAAAATATTAATTTCTCTTATCAAATATATATTTATTAATGAATATATTTTATTTAAATGTCATTGAACATTTTTTACATGAGCTATCCATGTCTCTTTGGCTTTATGCTTGGATCTGTATTTTGTGCTATTAATGTAGTTATCTAATTTTAAGAGAACTAGGTAATCTTATTTTCTGTAAAAATATTATATCAAAGCTAAATAGTGACAGTTTTCTATTTATTTTTAAGACTGTGACTATTTGTATCAGTTGTTGTCTTTTTCTCAAAGCTTGAAAGTCAAATTGATGACATTAGCACTTCTTACTAGGAATGTTTGAAATTATATGAAATTGATTGATAAATTTAGAAATAACTAGTAATGTAATAAAACTAATATCTCTTAATGAGAATGAAGCATTGATACCATTTTGTATACTTTAGGAATTATTATAATTGTTTTTCATAATCTTTGTTTTAGTATTAAGAGTTTTGACAAATAAAATATATTTAAATACTAAACAACCAACTTTTGGCATATAGAGTTATTCAAATATTGAATCTATTCATATAAAGCAAAGAAGTCTGTCACAGATATATAGTCTGACATAGGATTTAAAATTTGTAACGTTGAACAAAAAATATCTCTTTATTTATTAAAACATTCATGTTGTGTCCTCAAACTTTTACTCTCTCTTCTTGATCATCCACATAAACACTTACAAGTAAACATTTTAATTCATGCTAATATAAGGAGAAGTTTGAATTTATAATTTCAATTATGTTTTCTGTTTTAATATCTAAGTACTTCCCAATAATAACGTAGAGGAAAGTAATTTATTTATTTGTTTATTTATGCTTGTTTTTATACATATTTACTACAACATCAATACTTTGTGAGAATTTGATTATTTTTGAACATCTGTTGGCTGCAATTCCTTAAAAATTCTACTTTATTAGAGATTTATTAAAGGCATATATCTCCCTTTCAGCCAGAGTACCCTAAATAGGAGGGAAATGAGATTAAGGAGGACAAGAATAAAACCTTCTGGGTATCAGTTCTCTAGGGCAATTGCCCTGTTGTAATTCTCAGGAGTCTAGCAGATCTTCTATCTGACAGAACATAAATTGGAGGTATCCCTGGAGACTGTAGCCACTGCTATCCCTGAAACTCCCTGGAGCACTGTAGGCAGGAACCTCAGTTCTCTCCTACTCCTGTTTCCTCCTCCCAACTGATGGTCGCTTTTTTTGCATCACAATATCCTTGCCTCAGTCTCTGGCCTCTGACTTTTGCCTTGGGCTGATACTTTCTCTTTTCAGTCTATCTAAAATGTTTATCATTTTGTAGAGACAAAGTCTTAGTGGGGACAAGCATCTGAAGACTATTTTCACCTTGGGCCCAAACTAAGGCAAGATTACATTCTCTTCACAAAGGTCTTTCATGTTTGTTATTTAATTTTTGTACAGACATAATTGTCATCTCTTAACAAAATGATACTTCTTCATTACCAGTTTGTATATGTTTAAATTTTTTATGTGTTTGTATATGAGTTGAATGTTCAAAAATGAGACAAAAGGAGTAATATAAAATCAGATTCTTTGCTTATTATTGTATTTTGAGTAAAAACATCTAGGTATTAAAAATGTTTACTTGCATATGTTCTGTTATATAGAAAAATAAAAGATAAAATGTAGATGACAGAATAAAAGGTAGCAGGCCGCAGATGTTATGTTATACAGAGTTTGTTAGATGAGCATGGGGGAAGAAGGAGAAAGGGGAACATGATTTTTTTTTTTTGTTAAAAGGCAGGTGTAATAAACAGCAAAGCTGGGCTGATTGGCTGAGCATGACTTGTTGGCACAGCCGAACATGGCCTATGAATGTCGTTGCTCACATGCAGGCTTGTTCTCTGTGCTAATCACTGGAGGTTCAACCAGCACAAGAGCTGTGGACAAGCTTCTTGACCTGGGGGAGTATACAGATGGCTCTTAAATTCAACAGCCTTGCCATCCAGAGTAATGCTACAGGTCTGTGTTAAATTTATACTTGGGTTATATAGTCATATTGCCAGCTTCTATCATGGAAGACTTCAGGTATCTTCCCAGACTCTTCATATGCAGGAGACCAAACTATCAATTTCACCTATTTCTTAAAGCATCCAAAAAAGTGTTTTAAGAATGTGTTTTAAATTGGTAAATGTAAGTTATAAAGGTCAACATGTCTAAACAGATGCTTTATTTCTTCCTGTTACTATGCTATTGCATTAACTGTTCAAAGTATTGAGACTGGTCATTGGAGCTCTGATTTATTAATCTAATTATGGTAAATCATTCCACTATATGATCCTACCATAGGTCCAAGATTTTAAATTTCCTTTTGTTACTGTTCTACAGAGGTCAAAAGAGCTTCTGCTTTCCCTAACCTCATCTCAGAGTATTTGTACTCTTAACACAAAGTGCTTTTCCCGAGCCTGTACTATGCTATATATGTCTACTACCCTTTTCCTAGAATGAGTTCACGTCTAACAATGTGTATTTCACTGCAGATTTCAAACAGTGAGGATGCTAAATTTATCTCCCTTTATGAATGTAGAAAGATTATTTTAAGTGAAAGGATCTGTCTCTTGGGTCAAAGTAAATCCAGATAAGTGCTGTAATCCCAAACCTATGTTTAATGTCTATCTCTAAGGGTGGGATTCCTTCTCCTTTTCCCTGCTCTTGGTACTTCCCTTTCCCTAACTACCTGTTTGCCACCTTTCTACACCCAACACCAGCTAAATTCTCCCTTCCTAGTTGCATAAACACTTCCCTGTAGTAAGAGGGTTTGCTGGCCCTCTCTGATTGATTAGGAGTGGGGGACATGCTGATGTTCTTTGCTCACCTTCAACTAGGCTCATCCTCATTGGGTGAGTTTCCTGATGTAGCTTTCTCTGCTGTTCTGTGACAGTTGCTGATAAATTATAGTGCACTCATAGCTACATCTCTGTCACTATTTCATCTGTTGAGTTAGGCCATGTCTAGCTCATCTGTTGAGCTAGGCTGCTGGACACTAGTTAGTGCTGATGAGCGACTAACTAGTCAGTTTCTTGAGTCACTAACCATTTTTGGGGATGCCCTGATGCCTTACTGACCTCACCTTCCCATGGGAAACATCCAGTCCTTTGTTCTTCCTGAAACACCTTTGGGAACACCCACCTTAAAGCATACATGCCTCTGCAACCAATCTTGGGCAGATCTAGAACTAAACTGTTTTAATTATTGCCAACAATTGGGAAAATGTCCCATATCGAGACATTTCTCTTTTTGCTCTCCCAAGAGATTTAAATGTACACTTAAATGCGGGAAAGATTAAGCTTTGTCACAGGTGGAAGCAATCTTGGCGGGCTTTACCCTTGGGGCACCCCATGAATACCTTGTGACAGACTGTTTGGAGCCTTCCTGGGCTTGGAATTCAGGAAGCCGACCTGGGAACCCCACCGTGGCTATTGTTTTCCTAATTGACCCTCGAAGGGAGAAGGAGACCACCCTTTGCAGGTGACTGGGAAGGTGGGAAAAAGAAAAACAACAAGTGGAGGCAAGGAGAGAGCACACGGAGAGGAGGACCAGCCTGACCAGTATGCGGGATGGAGAGACACTTAAGGACTCGTCCTGTGGAATGGATACCGGAAGGTTCACTCTTCTGTCCCTTTAACCTTTTTTTTCCTTCTTGTGTATGCTAGTTGGGTTGTATAATAAAGTTTAATTGTTAAGAAACAGAGCCAATATCTGGTGCCCAACGTGGGGCCCGATGGGTTCCACAGTCCCTAATGATATGAGGGAAGATTCAGTATTCCAAGGGATAGAAGTGCTATTTCAGGGTATTGGCAAAATTGCAACTGCTGTTGCAAAACTCTTTCCTGCATTATACTTAGAGGGAATTCTTTGTTTTCTCATTGTCCTTTTATTACAATATTTTATGCTTAGAAGGATTAGAAGACAGGCTAATGACGTAGAAAAGCCGGAAGGGTCAGTAAGTTCTATCCTTTTGGAAAAGATTGCAGATTTGACTGGACAGATGGAAAGGCTGAGGAATGAAAATGAAGGGATGGGAAAGCAGATAGAATTTTTGGCATTTGGTAGTGATGAAGGACAGAAAATAGAGAGACCGGAAAGCCAGAAAAACCAGGAAGAGTCAATAAGCTCTATCCTTTTTGAAAGAATTACTGACTTGACTGAACAAATGGGCAAAATGCAAAGAAAACTGGAAGGGCTGGAAAAGCAGAAGGCACCTTTGTTTAAAAAGGGTAGAGAAGGTCAGAAACCAGAGGCAAAGGAAGCCAGACCGACCAAAAGGTCTTTGAAAGTAAATGTACCAGTGGAGGATACCTCTGCAGTCACTCAGGCACCTTCAGCTTTTCCAGTCACTGTACGACATGTACTCGAGCAAAATGGTGCTGACGGTCATGACGAAATAGCCTGGTGTCCTGTAGACATGATGGATTTAAAACATTTTAAGGAATCCGTCATCAAATATGGTATGCACTCTAAATTCGTTAAACAAATGTTAAACAGCTGGGCTTATCAGAATAGACTTGTTCCCCAAGATTGGAAAAATTTAGTTTCAGCGGTATTGGAAGCAGCACAACAGTTACAGTGGTTATCATGGTGGTGAACAGAGGCTATAAAAATAGAACAAGAAAATATGGCACAGGGAATAAATATTAATAGAGATCAATTATTTGGTGATGGACCATATACTAACATGAGAGAGCAAATTCAATCTGACGAAAGAGTGATTGAACAATGTCATAAGACAGCCTTGAGAGCTTGGGAGCTGGTAGAGGAACCTGGGAAAATAACTATTCCCTTTACTAAGGTGTTCCAAGGACCTCTGGAGCCCTTTACAGAATTTTTGCAGAGATTAGGATCTGCTATGTATAAGGCGATGCCAGATTCTGACAACAAACAGGCATTAAAACTTATCATGGCTTATGAGAATGCAAATACTGAATGTAAGAAGGTGCTTAGACCGTTAAAGGAAAGAGGTGCTCCACTAGATGACTGGGTAAAGGAGACAGTTAATATCAACTCTCAGGAATATCAGAATAATATTGTGGGACAAGCTTTAGTCAGAGAGCCCAGATATCATAATACTTGGTGCTTCAATTGTGGTCAAATTGGTCATGTGCAAAGAAACTGTAGAGATAGAAGGCGCAATAACCCAGGAGAAAACGTAACTCGTAGAAGAGAACAAGGAGGTTCTGGTTATGATGGTAATGAGGTACCAAGACTCCCAGGGTACTGTAGTCGCTGTGGAAAAGGGAAACACTGGGCTCAGGATTGTCAGTCTAAGTGAGATGTGCAAGGCAATATCTTGCTGATGGGAAACGGCAGGAGGGGGCCATTGGCTTTGGCCCCCGTAAACAATGCCAGCCGAATTCCTTTGGCCAGTCAGGAAGTGACAAACCCACAGGAAAACGGGAACTGAGTGTTAGCGATCTAATGCATGCTACTGAAGGCAGTGCAGCATTGGATCTGGCTTCAAATATGTCTCTTACCCCATCTCCTCAGGTTGAATGTTACAAATTAAATACTGGTGTTTTCGGACCTTTGCCTTCAGGCACAGTAGAAATGGTTCTGGGAAGAAGCGGGCTGACTTCTCAGGGTTTTATTGTGCATCCCGGTATTATAGATGGAGATTCTAAAGGGAAAATAAAAATCTTGGTATGTGTGAAAAAGGAGATGAAAATTGATGCTGGGGATAGAATTGCTCAACTCCTACTGTTTCCTTACATTAAGGGCAAAGCCACTCCAGTGGAAAGGACTGGAGCATTTGGAAGCACAGGGAAACGTGTGTTCTGGCAAACAGTAATTAATGATCAGAAACCTAAGTTAATTATACAATTGAATGATATTAAAATAGAAGGCTTGGTAGACAGTGGAGCCGACGTCTCCATCATTTGCCAGAAGTCTTGAAACCAAACTTGGCCACTTAAGAAGGTTTATACAGAAATTGTAGGAATTGGTAAGTTATCTCGAATAAAACAATATGTACAGTGGCTTGAGTGTGTGGGACCAGATGGGCAGATAGGGAGGCTGAAACCCTATATGGCTGACATTCCTATAAATCTATGGGGAAGAGACCTTTTACAGCAATGGGGTACTCAGATTACTATTCCTGCAAATACTGAGATAAACAAGGTTGAAACTTTGGGTGAATTGGTATGAGCTTCTAGGGAAGAGATTAACGTAAGTGATCAGAGGTCACCACAAGCTATACCCATTGTCCAACCTCAGAATTCTTCAGGTTTAGAATGTCAAAATTTATAAGAGGGGCCACTGCTGAGATACCAACCACCTTGCCCCTAAAATGGATTTCAAACAGACCTGTATGGCAGGAGCAGTGGCCCTTAAAAAAAGAAAAGTTACAGGCACTTCAAGGTTTAGTGAAAGAGCAGCTGGAGGCTCAACATATTGAAGAATCTTCCAGTCCCTGGAATTCCCCTGTGTTTGTGGAAAGAAAGAAATCAGGTGGATGGAGAATGATAACAGATTTGAGGGCCATAAACAAGGTGATTCAACCCATGGGTTCGCTTCAACCTGGAATTCCTTTGCCTTCATTATTACCTCGGTCTTGGCATATAATTACAATTGATTTAAAAGAGTGTTTTTTTTTTTAACCATACTTCTAGACGAGAAGGACAGGGAAAGGTTTGCTTTCTCAGTACCTACTCTGAACAGCAATTCTCCAATAAAGAGATATCATTGGAAGGTACTTCCACAGGGAATGTTAAATAGCCCAACTTTATGCCAGTATTTTGTGCAACAACTTTTAGAAATACTTCGTAAGCTGTTTCCTCAATCTATTATATACCATTACATGGATGATATTCTGCTAGCTGATTCTGATCCTAGTGTTGTAGAAAAAATGTTTCAGGAAGCACAAAGAATTCTGCCATGCTGGGGATTACAGATTGCTGTGGAAAAAATACAAAGAGGAGATTCAATTACCTATTTAGGCTATAAAATAACTGAACAAAAAATTCGACCACAAAAGGTACAGATCCATAGAGATCAATTGCAAACTCTTAATGACTTTCAAAGATTATTGGGAGATATTAACTGGTTAAGGCCTACAATCGGGTTAGCTACCAATGAGTTAAGTAACTTGTTTCAGACATTACAAGGGGATTCGGATTTAAACAGTCCTAGGTGTTTAACCGCTGAAGCAGAAAAAGAGTTAATTCTGGTGGAGCAAAAACTTCAAAAGGCATATGTGGATAGAATTGATCCTGATCTTGGTTGCATTTTGGTTATTTTGCCTTCAAAACATTCTCCTACTGGGCTTCTCATGCAAAGGGAAGACAGGATCATAGAATGGATATTCCTGGCAAATAAATAAAGCAAAAAATTGAAAACATACATAGAGAAAATTTCTGAATTGATTACAAAGGGAAGAATAAGGTTGTGTCAACTGTCAGGGATGGACCCGTCGGAAATTGTAGTGCCTCTTACTGATTCTGAGATTATGTCATTATGGGTAATTAATGAAAATTGGCAAAAAGCTTTTAGTAACTATTTGGGAGACATTAACAATTGATACCCAAAAAGCAAACGTATACAGTTTATAAAAAGAACTAATTGGATCCTTCCAAGTATTGTAAAGAGGTCACCAATCTCAGGGGCACCCACCTTTTTCACTGATGCAAATAAATCAGGTATGGCTGGTTATAAGTCTGAGAAAATGACCAAGTTGATTAAAAGCCCATTTACATCAGTTCAAAAATCAGAATTATATGCTATCCTTATGGTATTGTTAGATTTTCCTGAATCTCTTAATATAATTACTGACTCTCAATATGCTGAAAAGGTTGTTTTGCATATAAAAACTGCTGAATTTACTCCTGATAACACAGAATTGACTACCTTATTTATAGAACTGCAACAGGTCATCAGAAGCAGAAATTATCCCTTGTATATTACTCATTCGATCCCATACAGGTTTACCAGGTCCATTGGCACAAGGAATTGAAGAGATTGACAAATTATTGATAGGTAATGTATTCGAAGCCTCCAAATTTCATGAAAAACATCATGTCAATGGTAAGGGGTTGAAGAAAAGATTTTTTATCACTTGGCAGCAAGCCAGAGAAATAATTAATAAGTGTCCTATATGTTTCTTATATAGTTAACTACCATTACCTGCTGGAATTAACCCTAGAGGTAACAAAAGGAATGGAATTTGGCAGATGGATGTATTTCATTTTGCAGAATTTGGAAAAATGAGATATGTGCATCATACCATTGATACATATTCAGGTTTTCAATGGGCAACTGCCTTAAGTTCTGAAAGGGCTGACTGTGTGATTACTCATTTGCTGGAAATAATGGCATTTATGGGAATACCTGCACAAATTAAGACTGGCAATGCTCCTGCATATGTGTCCCTTAAGATGAAAAACTTCTTTATGTATTATAATATAAAACATGTTACTGGTATACCCCACAACCCCACAGGACAAGCAGTTGTGGAAAGAGCTAATTGTACCTTTAAAAAATGCTTATTAAACAAAAGGGAAGGGTAAAGACACCCAGGGACCGATTAAATAATGCTTTGTTCACATTTTCTTAATGTGAATGAGGAAGGGATGTCAGCTGTGGAGAGACACTGGGTGATAGAAAAAACTGAGGAGTTGGGACAACCAATATTTTTCAAGGACTTGGCAAGTATGTAATGGAAACCTGCAGTAGTTTTGACATGGGGTCGTGGGTATGCGTATGTTTCCACAGGGAGTGAAAATATATGGCTACTAATTAAACTTATAAAGATTAGATCGGACCATATAACAAGTGAATCTTAAGAGCTACCTGGTTCTTAACAGCTTGACATTGTTCCTTACAGCTTGGAGAACTAATGCCCTCTTCTGTTCTATTGATGTATATGCAGGTAGAGCCCTGTATTTGCAAAAAAGGCAGCATGGGTGATTTAACCCCAAAAGCATGCCTCTGGCACCTCGAGCAAGATGCCTCAACTGATGTTCCCTTGAAAAATTATATATGTACTAACATACCTGTACTAATGATTTCAAAAGTCCGCTTACTTTCAGATAAAAAAACAGGCCAATTATGAAGATCGAACTTCTGCCTCTGGCACTACTTCTTCCAGAAATTGCATCCATATTAACAATAAATTGCCTAGCCAAAAGGATCAAACCCAATAGGACTGGGCTTGGCCAATATATTATTTTTCTTGGGTACCCGAAAAAGATTTTTTTCCTAAACAGCATAAAGTAATTTTGAGAACACGATGCCCCCATTCCCAGTAGGTGGGATGTGTGTTTTTGATGGGTTACCAATGCTCATCTTTGCCTAACGGGGTTAGTTACAATTAATAAAAGTTCATTTGGGGATTTCTTTCTTCTATCTTTCTTTCTCTCTTACTTTCTATCCCTTTTAATATTAAGGAAAAGGGGGGAAGGAAGGGAGGATACAGGGTTGTAGAATAAAAGGTAGATTATTGAATCTACTAACTTCAAAAATTCTACATTGGTATTGTAGATTGATGGAAATTTAAGACTTTTGATTGATGAAAATTTAAGACTTCAACTTTTGCTTCACATTGATATGAACTTAAATTGTATATTCCATTCATTTTTGCCTTATGTATTGTATGTTATTTGTTGACAAAATATTGTATATTGTATATTAGAAATTTAAGTTCTTTTTGTTCAATGTTTGTTTAATGTATTATTCATGTACAACTAATGTCTTATAAAAACTGTTCGGGATCATCGGGAATAAAAGTTGGTATTTAGATACGTAGAAATCCTACTAGATACTCACTTACATTGTTATAGAGCAGGTTTGTTTAATTCCTTGTATATGTCTTCAAAGGAATAGATTGATAACTGTAAGAATAGATAGATTTGCTCTTCAAATTCTTCAGAGATCCACAGAATATGGCATTTAACGATGAGGGCTTTCCTGACAGAGAGAAGACCTCTGTTCCTGGCCACTTCTCCATTTGCATCATTGAAGATGGGGGCTTCAAGAGACACTGGTGACAGAATGGTCACTAGACGGAAAAACTGCTCTGCTACTGCTCTTATCTCTACTGCTGATGACAGGCTGACTGTCTGAAATAATCAACAGTGATGCTGGAAAGTTGACTGTCCAGCTTTGAAGTGACTAGATGGACCAGACCGTCCGATTTCCTGCTTCTCAAAGCAGTTCGTTGGATGTTTGGGGCCGATAAGGCTGAAGACTGATTGCCCCAATGAAGGAGAGAATTCGGTGACTATTCAGGCAGTCTGCTCTCTCTGTACTATGCAACTTGGAAGTTGCCTGCCAGCACTTCCTTTATTAGATAGATTTTCCTTTTTGGGTCTCTGATGGGATTGAAGACTAGATAGCCACAGTGTTACTAGAAGCTTAAGTCTAAGAATTAAAAACACATTTATAGATTAATAATTGCAATTTCTCATGAAAGAAAAGGACTCTCTTTGGTAGGATAGTGGAATACTTTCCCTTAGGTTAACAAGTATAAAAGGACTTTGTTATGTACTTGATACCTGATGAGTACGTATATATGTATATGTGTGTATATAGTTCTTAATTTTTTAAAAGAGAAGGGGGATGTGTGGGAAAGATTAAGCTTTGTCACAGGTGGAAGCAATCTTGGCGGGCTTTACCCTTGGGGCACCCCATGAATACTTTGTGACAGACTGTTTGGAGCCTTCCTGGGCTTGGAATTCAGGAAGCTGACCTGGGAACCCCACCATGGCTATTGTTTTCCTAATTGACCCTCGAAGGGAGAAGGAGACCGCCCTTTGCAGGTGACTGGGAAGGTGGGGAAAAGAAAAACAACAAGTGGAGGCGAGGAGAGAACGCACGGAGAGGAGGACCAGCTGGACCAGCACGCGGAACAGAGAGACACTTAAGGACTCGTCCTGTGGAACAGATACCGGAAGGTTCACTCTTCTGTCCTTTTAACCTTTTTTCCTTCTTGTGTATGCTAGTTGGGTTGTATAATAAAGTTTAATTGTTAAGAAACAGAGCCAACACTTAAATAAAATTTCTCGCTGACCTAGTAACTTTGTCTTCTGCCCACATATATGTTCCAGTATCCTGCCAGACTCCCTACATCTGGGACACCATCAAAGCAGCTACCCACAAGTGCGTCCATCCAACCTCAAAAATCATGCCAACTGGACCTACATTGTTCTTCCTAAGTGGACCCACATTGCCCTTCCTAGGTGTAGATTTTTTTAGAAACTGGAGAACAAATACAACAGCCTGTTCTTCCAGAACCCGGGCAACATTTAAATCCTCTACCGCTGCCCTACTGTCGACAAGAAATAGTTAAGATGATTACTTCACCCCTTATCCATTTACAAAACGATGAAATGGTGTACTCCAAGTTCCCTAAAGACTCCTCAGTCCCTATACGGTACAGGATGTGGCTGAGATAGCTTGCCCTCTACCTTGAACTTTCAGTGCAGATCTTTTCCTATCTTTTGACAAAATAATTTGGACATTTTGTTGCTACTGTTTTTTTTCTATCTCTTTTCTCCATTACCTACATTTATATACTTTAACTTCTCTTATGTAGAAAAAAATCCAACATTCCTCATTTTTAAATATAGGAAAAGGTAGGAATGTTAGGATTCTGCTACAGTTGGCCTACCTGTGATGTCACTGTTTACCTCCCATGGGGGCATGGCCCTGGCCAGGGCTATATAAAAAACCAGACCCTCCACGTGGCTCTTTCTCTCTCTACTTTTCTCTCTACCTCTCTACTTCCCTTTCCTCTATACCTCTCCTCTCTACTTTTCTACCTCTCTCTCTCTCTCTCTGTCTCTGGGGTACCCCATTCCCTCTTTTCCTTCTCCCCCCATGCTCATCTAATAAACTCTGTATAGCATATCTCCCTGGTATCTTGTATTCTTATCTGCCTTTTATGTTTAATATTTATATGTAACATGTGGATTTTAGAAATTTTAATTAGAAAAGCAGTGGAAGCCAGCAAGGTGCTTCATGTAGAGTCTCAGCACTCTGGGAGGCAGAGGCAAGTACGCTCACTGTGAAGTTCATGTGAGTACAAAGTGAGTCCAGAACAGCCAAGGCTACATGGAGAAACAATGTCTCAAAAAAACTGCAAAAAAACACTAATAAAACAACACCAACACCAATAACAACAACAACAAAACAAAAAAACAAAAGAAAAAAGGAAATAAAGCAGTTGAATAAATAAAATGACTATCCTAATAGAAACATACAAGACAGTGGTACTGAGGGTAATTTCATGTTTGTGTGTGGGTGGCTGTTTCAAGAAGTTTTAGAGGAAAAGAATTTCAGTATGTGGCCTAGAGAAACTCTTGTTATATTATTGTAAAAAAAATGCAGCTGCTTTTTGTCTTTGTCTAGAAAGTCTGCCTGAGACTAAAGTAAAGAGTTTTGGATTAATGGCATTTGCAAATAAAATTTCAAAATGCAACTATGTAGTGCGGTTATCATTGTTCACTCTTATGTAGATCTATAAGGGAAAGGAACAAACTGAGATGGAAACAAAAAATTAATGCAGAGTTGAATGAGAAAAAGAGAACCAAGAAGTGGGATGAAGCTAAGTCCTATGTCCAAGGAGATAAATAGATTAAAGAAAAGCCTGATATTAAATGAAATATAGGGAGTTGAAACTTCAGAGCAACTGCAAAGCCTATAAGTTGTGAAAAGGAATTAAAGAAAAGCTTAGGACCCTGTGTGGTGTTACATGGCTTTTATCCCAGCACTAGAAAGGCAGAGGCAGACACATCACCAAATTTAATGTCAGCCTGGTGTAGAGTGCAAGTTCCAGGACAATCAAGCTTAGGCAGTTAGCAAAACTATTGAAAAGAGAAAACTTTTGAAGATCCAATTGAATGAGGAGGCCATGTTCTTGCAAAATCAAGCAGCAGAACTAGGCAGCTTCTTCCATGTGATTCCAGCATTAGAGCCTAGCATAAGAGAAAGAAAGTGGTTATGGCCGGGTGTGGTGGCACACACCTTTAATCCCAGAGGCAGAGGCAGGTAGATCTCTGTGAAGTTAAGCCAACCTGGTCTACAAAGCAAGTCAAGTATATCCCAGGCTATACAGAGAAACCCTGTCTCAAAAAATGGAGGGGGTCTATGGATTCTACTTCCATGACTAAAGAAAGCTGCTGAGCAAGGTGTGTGACAAAAGTGTCTTAGTGTTTCGCCCAGAAAGGACATTTTTGGAAGCTATGAAGGTGAAGCCTAGATTTCATTGAAGGCCCCAAAATGTTGGAGATGTCAGAGTTGTAGGATATATGCCCAGGTAAGCTGTTAATAGCAAGTAGAACCAGCCCAAGAGAGAGAAGTGTGCTGCAGTCAACAAAACTGAAAGGAGTTGAAGATCAGAAGAACTTTTTGATATCAGTTATAGAGATGTAGAGTTTGGAGTTTTCCCATGTAGTTTTCAGTCTTTGGTTTGGTCTAGTATTTCCTCACTATGCTCTCTTTCCTCCATTTTGGAATGGAAATTTATATCTTGTAGCATTATATTTAGAAGTATATAATAACTTTTTCATTTGGATTTTACAGGAAATTTCTTGTAGTTAAATGAGCTTACATGAGTATTAGAAGAAACTTTGTACTTTTACAGGGTTAAGAACTTTAAAGACTATGGGTTCATTTAAAGTTGAATTTAATGGTTTTCTACATTATGTTAAGGCTATATGCCTATGTAGGCCAGGGAGTAGAATGTGAATGCTAGAAAACAAATGTCCCTCCTAGGCTAATGGGCAATGTCACTTCTATGAAGGTATAGCTTTATTTGAGTCAGTATGGCATTGTTAGAGGAAGTATGTCTCAGTCACTACCTACTTCCTATGGATTCAGGTGTAGAATTATCAGTTATGTCTCTAGCATCATGTTCTCCCTGCATGCCAGAATGTTTCTTCCTGCAATGATATTTGTGAACTAAATCTCTGAAACTGTAGGTTTTACTTTATAAGAATTGCTGTGGTCATGATGTCTATTTACAGCAATTACAAACCATAACTAAGACACTCCCTGTACCAAGTTGGCAATGAATATTAAAGTATGAATTATAATAGGATGAAAAAGGTGCATTGAAATGAATCATAAACTATGCTAAAGGATTTTAACAAGCTCCTGAAAGCAATGGACTAAAGATAAAAACTAAATGAGAAAGAAAATCATTATAAATTTATAGATTTGAGTCAGCATTAGTTGGTTATACATCAAGAAAAAATATAGAATTAGAGAATAAATGTGCTTTGCTCTATTCCCATCTTTTAAAAGAATACATTATTATTTTGATAGATACCTAGACAAAGGAGTCTTCTGGTATCTTTTATTTGTTTGTTTATTTGTTTGTTTGTTGAGACAGGATTTCTCTGTGTAGCCTTGGGTATCCTGGACTCCCTTTGCTGACATGACTGGACCTAAACTCAACAACAATCTGCTTGCTTCTGATTCTTTGAGTGCTGGGATTTAAAGCATCTTCCATAATGCCTATACATGGCTTGATGGTGTCTTTATGCATGATTTTTGATAAAATTAAGGAGTTTCCTTGATACGGTTATATGGGTTATACTGCAGAAAAAAATAGTTCTTTTGCCTAAGCAAAATCATTAATGTTCATTAGTTTCTGATTGTTCATTTGATTTTGTTTTTGTTTTTCACACAAAAACTTCAAATGTTACACAAAAAAAAAAGAATGGAAAGAAAAATAATGTCATTTTCTATAAATAAAAGGAAGGTTTCCAAAGGTCAATAAGCTACAGGAATCTGTGTGCCATCAATGTGGAATTTTCTGTAGTTGTCTCTTAATTGCAAGCATTTATTTTAAATTGGGTAGTATTTTTGACCCTGGATAATTTTCCATTACCAACACATATCTAACAAAATTAAGTTTTCTTCTAAAATTTCATAGCGTATAACTAGGAAAATGAGTTCAGAAAGAAAAAAAAACATGAATCAGAAAACTATTAAAATATGGGTAACACAAAAGGATCCTGAAGAGTTTTCAGAAATTTGAAGTCATGGTTAAGAAAGGCTACCCTTGAAAACATTTGTTACTGATGAGAACATAAATTTGTTAAGTGGGCAGAGACCCCCTAAGTACCAGTTCTGAAAATAGGCTTGATTTTACCCAAAACTGCCAAAGAGAGTTCTGCTTCCTGATTTTTGTTATCTTTTCAGTGAGTACCTCTAGCTAAAGGATAAATAATGTTGCTCTTTTAAAACCAATCAGTCTATGAAGTTAAGCTGATATATTACACAGATACACACCATTCTACAGGAACATGTCATTGGCCACATCACTGAAGAAAACTGTTTCTCCATCCTCTAGTAGTTATCAGTTGCCAATAGCCTCTGTGCTACTGGTGGGGAATCCTGGGCAGATTCAAGCAACCATTCTGATATTTTGGCTGGTTTTATATTGTGAAAATCTTTGATGTTTGTCATAAATCCTTTTAAAATTCTCTAAAGAAGCAGCTCAATGGTATCACTATCTAATTTACTGAGAGTGCTAGCTCTGTGTTCTTTCTGAACTGCTCACCCCTTCTGGATTTGGAATAAACTATTTAGAATGTTAACTCTTACTTTAAATTTCATTTTTTAAAACTGAAGAAAATACACTTGAAAGTTATTGGGTCAGCGTGGTTTTGTCGAGATCATTTGAAAGTCAGGATACTAGATCCTCAACCATGAAAATCTCTATCCCTCTATAAAATAAATTCCTGTGTCCTCAATTCAGTAATAAAGACTTACTGCAATTACACACAAGAGTAAAGATGGCTGCAGTATCTAGGCCCAGCAACTCAGAAAGCTGAGGCAAGAAGAACACTTCAGTTCAGGAGACTAAAACCAACCAAGAGGACAAGACTGGACCTTGTAATAATAAAAAGTATATAGGATAGAGATGATGAAATGCTAACTTTACTATCAAACACACACACACACACACACACACACACACACACACACACACATATATATATATACTTAGTAATCAAAATATCATAACTGAAAAATCAAAATGAAAAGAAAGTTTTCTTTACTAGTTCAGGAAGCCATATTGGAGGGATAAAATTTAGGTGAAGACTGAAAACCTTTAATAAGTCAGTCTGATGTATTATGAGCTTGAGGTCATTGCTGTAATTGTGTTTCATTGGGTTATAGCTCCTACAACTGAATAGACGGGGATTAAAATTTTAACACAAACTATTTATTTTATGTATAAGCCATATCAGGGATGAAATGAAAGCATATCCATGGACTCAAGGAGAACTTAATAATTACCTTAAGTGTAGTTCACAGACAAGAATTTAGGAAGCAGTGATGTTTTTATTTTCAGAAAGTGTGCAGCTATTGACATTTAACTAGTTGAAATTATAGTCAAGAAATTGAAAATAATTAAAAGTCTGAATGTATAATTTAGTATAAAATATGTTATAAAATCTTATTAGTAGGAACTCAACTGAGTTTAATCAAGATATATCTACAACAAAACAATTATGTTACCAATAGATATTTCCAATCAAGGATGAACAGAAACTCTGAATTTACATCTTCAGTTTCTTATAATTAAAATTATTAGAAGTATTAGTGGTCTCTAGTGGTGGGATTGAAGGCATGAAAGCAGTAGGCATATACAGGATTTGAAATAACAATGTTGAGAAATCTTCAGCTAATATTAGCTGAAGTAAAAATGTGATAAGTTTATGTAAATGGTTTCTTTAGATCTCAATGATTCTCAAACATCTTAATGCTGCAATCCATTGATATATTTCCTCATGTTGTGGGACCTAATCATGAAATTATTTTCATTGCTACTTCACCCCTGTAATTTTTCTACTGTTAGGAACCATATTGTAAATATATGCCTTTTCTGAAAGTTCCAGGCAATCCCTGTGAAAGGGTTGCTTGTCTTCCAAAGAGGTCACAATCTACAAGCTGAAACATGCTGCTTTATAGTGTGGGAAATATTCCCTTGGAATATATGTATCTTTGTTGGCACAAACAAAAGTTAATAAACCAGGCAAAACAGAGTGAGGGCTTTTCAAATAACTCAGTAATGATTGAAAACTCTTACTTGGTTTCTATTGACTTATAGGCTTTATATTATCACCTATATATCTTTTTATTACCTTGTATCTACTTACCTAAAAGTACCATTTGTACATATTGGCATATATTCTTTTAAATTCACTAGTAAATGAAAATTTGACTTAATCATAGAGGAAGAGCAGATAATTATTAGTGCTCTAAAAACAGACTTTGAAGAGAATGATTTTAGTTTGTTCATTTGGTTTTTTGTTTTATTTTGTTTTTATAAATGCAACATTGTTTTTGGTGTCTGTATGTAAGTAAGTTTACTATCTTATAACCTGCTTTATGACTATACACTACCTATAAAGTACAGTTCTTAGCTTGCATCATCTTACCCTATTATGAGTTATTCTAAACCAAGAATATTAAGTAGAGATTTGAAATAACAAGAAAGACTTTGCCAATTTTAGGTTTGGAAATTACTATTTTGATAGTAATATATATTGGAATACTTTGTTTATAATGGTGGGTTTTATAAATGTTAAAATGTAATTTAAACATTTATAAAACAAACTTTTAATGCAATGAAAACGATTTGCCATTGTGAGCCTTTGCTTTTATTTTCTTCAGAATGTAACAGAAGTGAGGAAACTAATTAGAGAAAGGCTTTCATGTTCTGGCTTTCCATTAATCTTTCTAAGAACACAACAATCACTCAGATCACTCAATCAAATGTATAAGAGTGGTTGTTTGCATATGTATGAAAATAGCATTTTGTGGTCAAGTGTATGATTCTGTCTGATCTTAGTCACTGCTATTCTGACAATGTTTAACCATGTTCTATTTATCAGTTAACAACAGGCATGTAGAACTATAACAGGAATGCTACTGGTTCCTTCATGTGAATGTGAAAGACAAAAGCTATAACTGGAAGATCAGGTTTTAATTTCTATAAAAATATTATACATACCATGACACATTCCATTTTAATTCCTTTTCACTGCTGGGTTGATACTAATAATCCTCCACAGAAGACATCTTGAAATGTATCATATTATGGATGATTTCTACCAACCTTTGAATCCAAACACCACAGAGTATTAAATATAATGACACATATTTCAAAGTTTATTTCTGTATTTCCTAAATCAGGTATCTAGATTAAATTAGTGATGTTTTGTTCACAGTGGTAAAACCTGTTAAAAAATAATGGGAAAATTCATTAATGACTTCTGTTTTTGCTTCTATCATGTTTTACTTAAAAGTCAATATCATAATATTTCTACATACTAAGTAAAGAACTACATTCAGTTTTATTAATGTGTCTCAATTATATTTGGTATAATGTGCACATTTTAGTATTGCTGGAGCAAAATCAGTAATGTACATGTCTTAAGTAAAATGGATTGTACCCTTTGTACAAAACTTCTATTTGTAATACTCTATTTTAGTTACTATCCCATTTAACTAGTTATATTATGGCATATATATATATATATATATATATATATATATATATATATATATATATATATATATATATATATAACACTGCATTTGCTCTCATTTAATTCTTCATTGCCCACCTCTTTCCTCTCAACTTCTTCAACTGATCCGTTCATTGCCAAATAATCTTTTCTACTGTTTTTATATAACAAGTATTTTGTGATGGATTTAAAGGCTTAAATCTAGGCTCTCCATATAAGTGAAAATGTGATTTTTATTTTACTGTGTCTTGCCTAGTTCATTTAAAACATGGATGTCACATCCTATCAATGATCCTACAAATGTCATCATTCATTCTTGTGGTTAGTATTTGAATGGTACATTTTTCTGGTTCTTATGTTTCAGCCTGTTAATTCTTTCCTTAAATAGAAAAGGTTTCTCATGTCCAATGTATAGTTTTATCTATATTTTAACCTTTGTTTTCTCTATGTGTTGTTTTACTCTTTGAAAATCCCAAATGCTCTACTTTAGCAATAAACACAGGAGGCAGATGCTGGGGTGAATACCTGCTAGCTTAGAGAGACAGAGAAGCATCCATCTAACCTTCTTATTTAGCTCACATCCTGATGGAAAAGGCTCCAAATGCTTACTAGATCAACTTTTTCTCCCAGGATAAAAAGGCAAAACAAAACAAAACAAAACAAAACAAAACACCCCAAAGGCTTGCTATCCTAAAGCTAAAAGCCACATGCCAAGGAGCTGAATATACCCAGACCTAATGAACTAATAGCTAAAAGCTCAGGAGCTTCTTTCACTTCTACACATTGTCATAAATATTCACCTACCCTCCAGTTTTAGCTAGAGCAAAAAGATAACTTAAGGAGAGCAGAGGGATAAAAATTGCAAGGACAAAGCCAATGCATTGTTATTTGTAGATGGCATGATAGTTTCAGATGGCTTTATGAAAAGAACACTGATAGTACATAAATTAATGAATGGGACCTCATGAAACTGAAATGCTTCTCTAAGGAAAAGAACAAGAAGAACACTTTCAATTGTATAAAACCTAGCCTAAAGAATGGAAAAAGATTTTTACCAACTTCTCTTCCAATAGGGGACTATATAAAGAACTAAAGGAACTAGGTATCACTGCAATCCATCCTATAAACAAACTAAAAGAAAAAAATCTCCTGATTATCTCCATAGATGTTGAAAAAAATCATTTGACCAAATCCAATACCCATTCATGTTAAAAACTCTTGGAGAGATCGGACATACAAGTCAGAGATGGTCCAACACACAAAACTCCTTGAACATAAGCCACCATATAAAGTGAAAGAAAAAAAAATCACATGATAACTAGTTGTTGAAGGAACATTTGACAAAATCCAACACTACTTCATGTTTAAAATCTTGGAGAGATCAGGAAAATTAAATGGAGTGACATTTAAAATAATTTCACAAAAATCATGAACAAAACAAGGTTGACAACTCTCTCTGTTATATATTCAGTATAGTACTTGAATTTCTAAGTAGAGCAATAAAACAACCAATTGTGATCAATGAGGTACAAGTTGGAAAGAAGTCAAAGTTTGGCTATTTGCAGACAGCACAAAAGTATACATTAGTGGCACCCAAAATTCTGCCAGAGAACATTTCAGCAGATAAACCCTTTCAGCAATATGACTATGTACAAAATTAACTCAAAAAAGTACCCTCCCCTTTATAAAAGTGATGAATAGGCTAAGAAAGAAATTATGGAAATAACATCCTTCACAATAGTAAAAAAACAGTATAAAATATATTTGGGTAACTCTAAGCAAGTAAGTGAAATATTTGTATGACAAGAATTTCAAATTTTGAAAAAAGAAAATAAAGAATATATTAGAAGATAAGCTCTCTCATGATCATGGATCAGTTGGATTAACAGAGTGAAAATGTTACCATCCTACCAAGAACAATCTACAAGTTCAGTGCCTTTTCCCTCAAATTTCCCAAACAATTGATTATAGTCCTTAAATGTGCAACCATCAACTTCATATGGAAAAAAATAGAATCATAAAATCAGCATATCTAAAACAAATCTGTACAACAAAAGAACTTCTGGAGATAGCATCATCTCTTATCTCAAACTGTATTACAGAACAATACTAATAAATCCCGCCTAGTATTGGTATAAAAGTAGAAAATTTGGTCAGTGGAATTGAATAAAAGATCCAGAAATAAACCCACACAACTATGAACATCTAACTTTTGATGAAGTCAAAATCATTCAGTGGAAAAAAGAAAGCCTCTTCAACAAATAGTACTGGTTTAACCAGATGCTTGCATGTAGAAGAATGCAAAAAGATCCATATTTACCACTCTGCCCCAAACTCAAATCCAGGTAGATCAAAGTCCTCAACAAAAATATGGATATACTATATGTATTTGAAGAGAAAGTGAAGAATGGCCTTGAACTCACTAGCATAGGAGACAACTTTCTAAACTGATCAGCAACAGCTCAGGATCTAAAATTAACCACTAATAGTTGGTACCTCATAAAACTGAAAAGCTTCTGAAATGCAAAGGATACTGCCAATAGAATAAAATAGCAGCATGTAGATTAAGATAGGACCTTCACCAATCCTGTATCCCACAGAAGGCAAATATACAAATTCAATGTGAACAAACCAAATAATGCAAAAACAAAAAACAAAAAACAAAACAAAACAAAACAAAAAAAAAACGGGGTACAGAGCTAAACGAAGAATTATCAACAGAGGAATTCCAGATGCTCTAGAAGCAGTTACAGAAATGCTCAAAGTCTTTATGCATCAGGAAACACAAACCAAAATACTGGTAAGAATGGCTAAGTTGAAAAACTCAGGATAGCACATGCTGGCAAGTATGTTGAGTAAGGGGAACACTCCTCTATTTCTGGTTGGAGTGCAGGTGTTTTACACACACTTAGGAGAACAATCGATGTTTTTCAGAAAATTCAGAATAGTTTGACCTTAAGACCTAAAGACCTTGCTATACCACTCCTGGACATATATACAAAAGATGCTCCACTATTCCACAAGGGCACTCATTCCACTACGTTTATAAAAGTTTTATTTTTAATGGCCAGAAACTGAAAATAACCTAGGTGTCCCTAAAATGAAGAATGGATAGGGGAAGATGTGATACATTACCACAAAGGAATACTACTCAGCTATTAAAAACAATAAAAACGTAATTTGCAGGCAAATGGATGAAACTAGAAAAGATTATCCTGAGTGAGGAAACCTAGATTCAGAAATGCAGGCAGGGCATGTACTCATTTAAAAGTGGACACAAGCCATTAAATACTAGGTTAAGCATGCTAAATCCACAGTCCCAAACAGTGCAAAGAGCGCCCAAAGAAGGATCCTTGAATCTCAAACAGAACAGGAAATAAAATGGACATCTGAAGTAGATGGAGAAAGGGAGCTGTGTGGGAAAGGGGGGGGGGAGGTTAACAGAGACTGGAACCATTTGTGGTGAGATGGAGGTGGGGTATGGTGATGGGGGACCAGAAGAGAGAACAGAAATCAATTGGGGAGTATATTTTGAATACACAAAGCCCTAGGGAATCTATGGGGTTTACACTAGCTGAGAATACTAACAGTGGGGGAGAGGGATCCTGAATTTGTCACCTTCTTAGGCCAAGAGGGACTTCCAGTGGAAGGAGGGAGAGACTATACCACTAACAAAACTTTAGAATCAAATTTTGACTTGCTTAATAGAAGTGCAAGGATGATGGAGCAGAGATTGAGGAAAATGCAAACCAATGCCTGGCCTAACTTGAGACTCACCATATGGGAGAGAGCCAAACACTGACACTATTAATGATATTCTGCTATGTTTAGAGATAAGGACTTAGGATAGCTATTTTCTGTAGAGCTTCATCCAGCATGCAATGGAAAGAAATACAGAAACCCACCACCACACAAAAGTCTGAGTTGGGGAATCTTGTGGAAGAATTGTAGAAACAACACCACAAGAAGACATATTGATTCCATTAACCTGGGCCCACGGGGGCTCACAGATTTAAACCACCAGCCAAAGAGCTCCCATTAACTGGACCTAGACCACCTATACATGTGTAGCAAATGTGGAGTGTTATCATTATGTAAGTGCCCTAACAATGATGGTAGGGACTATCTCTGACTTTGTTGCCAGCCTTTGCATCCCTTTCTCCTAGTTGTGCTGCCTTGCTTAGCCTCAGAGGGAGAAGATACATTTAGTCCAGCTGTGACTTGAAGATGGTTTGATACCACTTAGTGATCTAACCCTTCTCTGAGATGAAGGTGAGGGAATGGGGTGTGAGAGATATGAGTGTGGGAGTAGTAGGAGAGGAGGGAGTGGGCTGGGATTGTGTTGTAAAGTGAATAAATAAATAAATAATTTATGAAATGCATACACCATATATGAATTTGAAATTTAGAAACATGGAGCAGTAAAGAGTGTATGTTGATACCTGGGGCAGAGATGAATTGTACTAGAAAGATCATATTTAGTTCTCTAATGATACCTCACCTCTCCCTATCTGTTCTTGCCTGTTTCTCTCTCCTCTGTGTCTCTCTCATCCTGCTTCCTTTGTCCCTGTATAAAACACATTGCTGTCTTCTATTCAGAAGAAAGCAGTCTGACCATGTGTTTTACTTTACCAGTTGGCATAGCCTTCTCTCCAGAAGCAGCTAGACAATGAAGTCTCATTCACTTCCCAATAGGGTGCTTTACAATGGCCTAGGCTCATGAATACAGATGGGTACCTGATATTTGGGCTTTAGTTTTCATCTCAGTTTTTTAGTAATGACTTCCTCTGATTTAAAGACATATTTATAGGCCATGCAGAATTTCTACAAGTACTCTCAGTAAAATGCCAGAAAATAGTATGTTTTAGTATTGAAATGATAGAATAATATAAAGTATACTAAGTTTGGTGTTGCTTAGTTTTACTAAGTCTTTCACCTCTAACTGCTTTTGGCAACTTGAAAACTAAATTTGGTACTCAGGCTTGTTCCAATTTCTCTTTCTACTTTTTTTGGGCACAGAATTCAACATTTCTATTGTCACTGATGGTTCTGTGGTCATCTTCTTGCTATTTCAACTTAATGTATGTGCCTGTGGTTCCAGTTATATTTTCTGTACCTTTTATAAAATTACATTGTTGTCATGTTACTGCACCATACTGAGATTATAATTTGAATCTATATCCAAATTGTATAGTAAGTGACAAAAATTATATTTTGTTTCTGTAACTTTTTAATTAACTTAGTGAGCATTACTATTCCTTAGACACTAACTCCTCAGCCATGCATGTGTATTTGTTTCTGTGTGTGTGTGTGTGTGTGTGTGTGTGTGTGTGTGTGTGTGTGTGTGTTTCCATAGCTGCTTGTTATGGCTTCTGTGTATGGATATAGCCTGGAAAATGAACAAGGCTATAAGGTAATCATTGCTAACTCTTCTGTCTTTCCCCAAGTTCCAATTATTGGCAACTCATAACTTATGTTCCTCAATGTTTCTCTGGTAATTACCAAATAGAAGAAAAAAAATCTCTACCTTTTCCTCTCTAATATTTACATCTTTTCTTTAGCATTTGGCTACTAGAGTGTGATAACCTTACAGTGACAAAGTAGTATTACAGTATCCAAGAAGAAATAATCAGCAGAATTCACTAGTTAAAAAAATACATTGCTTCATGTAGAAAACAAGGTTTTTTTTTGTAATACATCTTAAAAGTTTATTAATGGGTATAACCTCATATTATCTAATCTTGTGGCTTCAATTTAATTTAAATTGGATTTATGGTATCAACAAATCTTTTAATCCATCCATTTTCTTTCTTACTGTATGTAGACTCTTGGAACCTCAAAACATATCTTAAATTTTTTTCTAGAAATGGTTACCCCTTTTTACAATGTAATTTAACCTACTGTCTCAGGATATGATCAGCAACAATAAGAAATAGCATAAGCTCAAAAATAATTTTAATATCTAAGATTTTAAAAAAATTTTCTTATTCATTTAAATTATAGTAGAATGACATACATTTTCCTTTTGCCTTCCTTCCTCCAAACCCTCTCATATATACTCCTTGTTCTCTTTCAAATTCAGTCATATTGTTCATTAATTGTTCCTACATGCATATATACATATATATATTCCTAAATATAACCAAATCAGACTGTATATTGTTACTTCTACATATATTTGCAAGGCTTGTTGTTTGATAGTAGACAACCAACTGGTGTGGTTTTCCACGAGAAAGAATATTTCTTTCATTATCAGCATTCCTTAATTTCTTAGTTGCCAGTAGATCTTGTAAGGTTGAGGCCTCATGATCTCTCTTATATTTTTATTTATATGCATGAATATTTTAGATTTATATATGTAAGTATACAATGTATGTGAAGTTAAAGGTCTCGTAGAACTGGATTTATAAAGAGTTGTGAACTATGATATTTATGCTGCCAACTGAATGCAAATCCTCTGCGAGTAAGGAAGTGCTTTTGAGTGCTACACCATATCTCTGACTCTAATATTAATATTAAATCATTCCATTAACATTATATATAAATATATTTTGACTATATTTATTTTTATCATTCCCAGTTTACTAACATCTTCTAACATCTTTAATTACATATATCAATTGAAGAATTCCAAGAAAATATAATAATTTAAAGTTGTATTTACTGCATGGTTATAGAACTCAGAGCTTCAATTTCTTTTGTCCTGGATGGAGATTGTGCTCTGAGTATAGAAGTTACTGTGTTTTTCACCTGTTCTGCAGCAAATAAGAGAGTTAAAAGTACATTTGGCATCAAGACTGACATATAGTTTTGCATAAATATGGGAGAAATATTTCAGCATGTTTGCAATATTCTAGAAGAAAGGTACAGATGCCTCAACAGGGAGGATTCTACCTAGGTCCAATTGCATTGATATGGAGCTATAAGAGGCCTTCCCTTCAGACTTGACTATAGGAATGTTTTAGGGTATTTGCAGTGCCTTTACATGTAAAGATATTCTGTGTACAATAGAGGTCACTTTGTCAGCAGCAAAGGGAGAATTCATAATGTTAATCACATCAGGAACTGGAATGAGATCAATGTTCATTGCTTTTTATTTTATTCTTTTATTTTTGTTTATTTTGTTTCTTCTATATTATTTCCTCTATCTTTCCTGCACTATTTGTGACTATGTTCTTCCTAAGATTTGTTTTGAATATGTATATGGGAATAATCACATAAAATAATCACTGAATTCCATATTTTTCATGTTTCCTTAAAAAATGTTCCTAAATTTTGACGTAATTTTTATAGGTTTAAGTGAAATATATTCTCCATAGTCTAAGGCATATAAACACTTGGTTTCTACTTAGTGTGGCTGTTTGGGGAAGATTAAGGGATACAGGTTAAATGAAAGAAGTAGCTCTTTAAAGGCATATTTTAAGATATAAATTTTTTTTCTACTTCCAATTAATTTTGTTTACTTTGTGCTTGTGGTAAAAGATGGCCATTCTTTGCTTTATCCTCCATCATCCATGCACTCTCCTGTTTCTTATTATGGACTGTGATCCCACTGTAATCATAATCCTAAATAAAGCATTTTTACATTAGTTGCTTTTGGTAAGGAGGTTTTTCTTTCTGCAAAAGAAAACTAACTATAGGAAATGTCAGCAGAGGAACAGTCATATTTACTTTATGGCTTTTCAAGGGTTCAAATAATTTATTCTCAGAGGGACTGTAGGATGTTGGAAAGATCCCATGTCCTTCATTGTTTCAGATACTATAAAGCAGTATTTCTGCTGGATTTATTTAGTTAAATCCTTATTGCAATCCAGGTTCTAGGAAAATAACTACAGTTCTCTGCCTGTCAGCAGAAGAATGGCAGTCTATAACTAGCTTTATAATGCCATATTGATTTGTAATGTTCATGTCCCTGGATGCATGCCCCCATCAGGAAAGTAAGTCATAAACTTAGAAACACAAAACTGCCCGCAGTAGAACACCATCAGTCAATTATTGTATTAGGTTATTTAGTATGTAATTATCACTGCTAAGGTTACTCTGTAGCTATAAAACCAAAGTTATTTTATCTCTTTTGAATACTAAGCCATATGCCAGAACATTTTTGAGGGTCAGTCCTGCTAATTATACTTTGAAATCATGTTTTATTTATCCTGCTTAGAAAGCTATTTGCAGCTTAGCTTTGTTTTCACATTTTGCCTTTTGTTGTTGGTATTGACAATGGACAATGCACAATTCCACATTCTGGGTCTGTTGGTTTCTCTTGTGTTTTTTTCCATTTAGATACTAAAAGGGTGGGGATTGTCTGAAAGGCGGTATGAGAAAAAAAGTTGTATTTATTCAAGTGTCGTGTGTTCTGTTCATGCAAAAATTAATTATTTTGTAGTTATCTGGATGAAGGAGTGTCCCAAATGCCTAGTTATTTAGTATTTTATTATCAAATATCATCCTTCAGTTCCAATTCCTTATTAGAGCAAACTATTGGCTGCAATAGTTCTCTTAAGGGTTCAGAGAAATCCACTTAATGCATGTGGTATCTACAACACTTCTGTAGAGATAATAACACTGATTTTAGTAAGTCGTTATGATTAGATCCTAGAACACTAGGAGAAATTTGGAGTCTGAGTGACATGATACTTTTCCAAACTTCTGCCTAGCAGAGAAACTTGTTGGTGCTCACTCTGAATTCCAAAGTTTCAACTCTATAGGGATCCTTACCTTGGCATCCAAACTTATCCCTCCAAAGTTCCTTTTTGATACAGACTTTGCTAGCCTGTAGTTTCTGATATGACATATTAGCTTCTAGCTTCATACTTTCAGAGATCTACCTGTCTCTTTCAATAGATTACTAGTAGGAAAAGTGTGTGAAGTGTTTGGATTTTTGTTTACTACATCAATTAAAGTCCTTGGACTTGCCAATCAAAATATTCAATACCTTGTTAATCAATATATCATGTTGCATTCTTTCTGTTGAAATAGCCAGAATGTTTTCCATGTTACTTAAGTGAACTGTTACTAATACATTACATGTACAATATTTCATATTTAAGACCCTTATTGATCTACTCAAGGACTTACAGATGAAAATTTGAATCATTTGTTGTACCTAACTTTTTTCAATCTATGTAATATTTTAAAGCAACCTAGTTCACATATAAAATCCCTTTTTGCTTAGAATTTGAAGAATTCTTTCTTTCTAAAATGAAACACAATAATACAAAATTTATCTAGAGAAAAATGACAAGATAAATGATCTACACCAGGACTAAGAGATAAAACCTAATAAAAATAAATGAGATTTCATGTAGTTATTCAAAATGCCTACTGTAAGTATATTGTCTGTAAAAATAGTAAGAATCAAACTTTCTAGAAATTCAGGCCAAAGAATGATATATTTTCAATAATTAATTTCTATAGTTTAACTGATCTGTACAATGACAACTGGAGACTAAGTGTTTTGTAAGTTTCTTCCTTTTTTTATATACAGACAAGAATCTTAATAAAGATAGACCATGTATAGGATACAATTTTGACATTGTTTCAATTTCAAAAATCTTATATAACTTTCCAATAACAAATTGAAGAAATATTTTTAGAGAAGATAATTTGTGGTGTTATCTTCTTTTGGTTTTTATTATGATATAATAAACTGTGAAGAAGGTACTTAAAAAGGAAAGTTTATTTGGGTCGATAGATTCAGATAGTTTTAGTCTTGATCCAGAGCAAGTCAGCTAAAACCAGAAGTTGAGTGCTCTCATCTTGAACTGTAAGAAGCAGAGTGAGTTAAAAAAAAAAAAAGACAAATTTTTACGATCTTAAATCCTGACTTCAGTGACATTTTTCCTCCAATAGATGCAAGCTTTCCAACCCTTGTCAAATAGTGCTACCCACTAGGAGCCAAATATTTAGATGTTACAGCCTTTCAGGTACATTACTAATTAAATCTCTAATTTGTTTTGGAATTATGAGAATTAAAGGAATAGACAAATATGAGGCATGAAGTAATTGTGCATGATAATTAAGTTCTTTGGACCAGTCCTTTCTTGTACATAAGCTTTCCAAATTTACTAATATATGAATGTAGCACAGATTCATATTTCAGCAAATTTCTCCAAATATTCCTTTAATCCTAAACTCCTAATCCTATTATTTTTCTTTTTGCTTCATCATTATATTTTCTTCTTATCTTAACAATTTTTATTTCTTTCCTGATACAACCAATTCTTCACTTGATCAAACAAATGTTTAATGCACATTATGATATAATACAAAGGGTTCCTTAAATGATAACCTTTTTCCCATACCAAAAAGAAAAAACTGTGATGCTATAATGATTTCAAGATAATATGTCTGTCAAACTGCCATGTTTATCTTAGTTTGTTTTTCATATGTATAACAGATACCTAATATGACTAACTTATGATGAGAATAGATGCATTTTGCCTCTGAATTTTGTAGCTTCTATTTCATAGTCATTTATCATTGCTGTTACTAAGGTTAGTAATAAGACCTTGTAATGACAATGTGTAGGAAAGGACAAAGACTGTCAACTCATTCATGTCAACATCTAAAGGGCAAAAAGAAGAAGAAAAGGTTCTAGGAGCTCTCAAAGGCAAGACAATGACTCACTTATTCACATTAATCCCTACAATTTAAAGTGGCACCATTTCTCATTTTCTTTATGCAATGTTGGATGTTCCGATACACTTACACCTCAAACATATCTATATTTTATCATTCCTTTTGAAGCATTACTGATTATTTTGCTTCTAGACTTGCTCAATTTTATGCCACACAGAAGCCACTGCTAATTACTAATTGCTAAACTATTCTTGAATTCACTATTGGAACATGTAAATTTTGTGAGGTATATATTTTACTTATATTATCTATTACATTAAATATATATAAGAAATTTAAAACATCAATGAGCACCATCATGCCATCATTTGAGTGAAAGTCTTAGAGTCTATGAGGAAAATAAGAGAAAATTTAGAAATCATTAGGAAATCTAAAGTATGAACAAAGAAAAAAAGGGGAAAAGGGCCCTCTGTGAGTTTTGTTATGTTTCCAGAGGAAGAATGGCGAGGTCAGCATTTTCTATTGTGTTTTCCTCTTCACTCTCAGGACTAAGTTTTATTATGTAGTTCTGGCTTCCCTCAAACTACTTCAGCCTCTACAGTACTAGGAGTACATGTGATACACAGGTTGGCTTCCTATATTCTAAACATCATTTGTTCATGATGGTGGTATCACAATTGCATATGTGAGGATAACATGGCATATTATTAAGGTCACAGCTTAAGCACCACTCATATATTCTTTCAGATATTGCATTTAGGATGAAATTATTACAATTTTCTCATAAGTCTACCAGTATTTCATGAACAGACTCAGCTCATGTACCTATGAGGATAAGGTAAGTAAAATCAGGCACTAAATGTTCTTCCTTAATAAAAACCCTGGTAGTCAAAATAAATTTTTCATTTATATATTTCTGATGTTATATTCTTTAAGATAAAAAACTGTGTTTTTAATGTTTCAATTCACTTATTATTCAATTTGTTATTCAGTGATATGAAAGAGATAAAAGAAACTAATATCATCTCTGTCCTAGCTGTCCCAGTAGAGACTAGCCTTCTTACTAATTCAGTCATCTTCTTACAAGATAAATGTGTACAGCCACTTGTTCTTTTACACTAATTGAAAAAATGCTGATTTTGTGCACCAGTGGACTACAGAACTGACTGGATATGTTCTGTGATCATAAGAACATTTGATCATTTTAAATGGAGCTCAGGGACTAGATAGCAAAGAGACTAATCCATTTGCTTCTCTAACGTCTGCACCTCACACAGAGAGCCATTTCTAATTCTGCTCATTATGTCTGAGTGAGAAGCTTAAGTGTTTTTATCAGAGTTCTAATAAGAAAAAAATCACTCAAATAATGCATTTAAAATATGTATATGATTTTGGTGTAGTATAATTAGAATGAACAAAAAACACAGTGAATGAAATGATTAACAGGCCCTAACTATCAATTTTTATTAAAATTAGATGGTAAAATCACTTTTTGAGCATTGAGTTTATTCTTGCAACTTGTGAGTACAAAGAATGCATATGTAGAGTTCAATAATTTTTTTTCCTAATTCTCCTCATCCTCTTCTCCTCCTCCTCCTTCTCCTCCTTCTGATACTTTTTGACACAGAGTTTCTCTGTGTAACAAAGGCGTGGGTTCCATTAAGTCACTCTGTAGGCCAAGCTGGCCTTGAACTTAGAGAGATCTTCCTGCCTCTACCTCCCCAGTGCTGGTATTAAAGGCATGTACCACCACTCCAGGTCATGTCAGATTTTTCTGTCATCCTGGCGGAAGTCAGACAACAGATTCCTTTGCCAGTTACAGATCTTTCCCCCATTTATGGGCAAGAACACCACATTCTGTAACTAACTATAGTGATCATATTTGTGTGTTCCTATATTAAATAATATATGTGCAGTTTTATATATATATATGATAATAATGGACTTTGGCTAAACAATCCGAAATAATGCTCCTTTTCCCATTAGTTTATTTACTAAATCAACTTACAGCATGAATAAAACCCCCTCCCTCTCCTTTACCCAGTCCCACCCTCCTACCCCTTTCCCCCCATCCTCCCTTTCCCTCTTCTCCTCAGAGGCCATGAGCACCTCCATGGGTAATAATACAACCTAGCACATAAAGTCACAGCAGGACTAAGCACATCCTTTCTCACTGAGGCCAGACAATACTGCCTAGATAGAGCAAAGGGATCCAAATGTAGGCAACAGAGTCAGCAATAGTTCCCACTCCCATTGTTAGGGAACCTATATGAAGAACAAGCTGGAAATTTGCTACCTGTGTATTGGGAGCCTACAGCCATGCATGTTCTTTCATTGATGGTTTGGTCTCTGTGATCCTCCACGGGCCCAGGTTAGTTTATTTTGTGGGGCCCTTGACCTTTTTTACTCCCTCAGTCATTGACTCCACTCTTCAACAAAATGCCCTGAGCTCAGCGCTCAGCCTATTGTTTGGTTATAGGTCTCTGCATCTGTTTCTATCAGCTGCTGGATGAAGCCTCACAGATGACTGTTATGCTATGCTACTATATGCAAACATAGTCATGGTTTGGCTCTGTGTCATGGGGTGGCTCTTAAAATGGGACATCCATTGTTTAGCCATTGCCTCATTCTCTGATCCATTTTAATCCCTACACTTCTTATAGGCAATTTTGAGTTGAAGATCTTATGAGTTGATGCCCCCTCCCTCCCCTAGAAGAACCATCTGGTTACCAGAAATGATGAATTCAGGTTCCATATCCCCCATCACTAGAAATCTCATCTAGGATCACCCTATGTTCATAGCAGCTTTATCTGTAAGATTGAGAAACTAAAAACAACCAAAATATCCCTCAATTGAAGAAGGGATAAAGAAAATGTGGTGATCCCAGATGGAGGCACCAACTACATGGGGTAACTGAGCAATAGGATGGAACCTAAGAACCAGGCTGGAAGATACAGACCACAAGACCTAGAAAGCCCTAGGTTAGAGGGGTCCACAAGGTGCAGAGTACAGGTGGGTCTGGCCTCAGGCTATCCAACTGGTCCAAGAAGAATGGGTACCCAGTCCCCAGAATACCAAGTATCCTACATACCTGCCTGCCAGTTGCAGTTTTGTCATATATTTCTGCCTCTGTATCTGAGACTGAACTGTGGGGAGTAAAGTGCCAGCATCTGGATCTGCTGGCCCATGGGAGAACTAGGGAGAATGAGTGGATCTGACCTCAGACCACATCTCCAGTCCACGGAAAGCCCCAAGTTCCTGAGACCACACAGACAGGGTCTCCAAAGCTCAGTGTAGCCTATTGAGCAATGTGTGCTGGTCAAGGGGGAGATACCAGAATGCAAATCCGGATTAAATATGACCTCAGATCTCCCCACCAATCCATGGAGGCACCAGGACCCATTCAGGGGAGCCCATGCTGCATTAGACACATTCTCCAGCTAAAGGGTGGTTCCTGTACTCAGTGGCAGATAGATCTGAGGTTCCACTACCTGAAAAAGATCAGGCAGAAGGTTACTCAACAGCCACAAGCCAGATCTAGCTATCCCTTCCTCTCTTGCAGACTGAACTGAGGTCCCAGGGCACCTGTGGCTGAGGGCATGATCTCCAAAGCCCAGCCAAAGGCAAACAGTACCTGCAATATCTTGGACTGCACCTTTGGCTATAGAGCACCAGCACCAGCCTCTGCTGGTCCAGTGGGAAGCCTAGGGTGTAGAGAAAAGTCCCCTGGAGCTGAAACCAGGTCACATGCCTGATCCAGGGAAGGGTTCCCTGATCCCCACTTGGGAGGTATCTTGACCAATAAATACTAACCAATGAACTACTTTCAACAACCAGTGAAGGACACCACAAAGTACCTCACAATGTCAAAAGCAGAAAGATGACCAAAGGCCAGTGTAAAAACACAAACAACAAAAGCCAAAATAATATGGCATTTCCAGAACCCAGTTATCCCAAAGAATTAAACTTTGGGAAGTCAAACATAAATGAAGCATAAAAAAATGACCTCAGTTCCTTAGAAATGAAGATGATGATGGAGTAAATGAATAAAATCCATACACAAATACAGGAAGATGCAACCAAACAGACTGAGGACCTTAGAAAGGCTGTGACAGAAGGCTATAGAGAGGAAATGAAGAAATCATTAGAAGAAATACAGGAAAATGCAAGCAATCAGATGAACTAAATCAATAAAATGGTTGAAGATCTTAAGACACAACTGGAAAAAAATGATAAAAGTAAAGAAAGAAAATAGCCGGGAATGAGAGAACTTAGAGAAGAAAACAGGAAATATGCAGGTAAGCTTCAGTAACAGAATTCAAGAGATGGAGGAAAGAATCTTGGGTATAGAAGAGATAGTAGAAGAATTTAATGAAATCATCAAAGAACATTTTAAGTCTGAAAAATTCCTGGCACTAAACATCCAGGAAATAAAGGACACTATGAAAAGACATAACCTAAGAAATTTAGGAATTGAGGAGAAAGAAAATCCCTGCCTTCAAGGCCCAGAAATTGTTTTCATCAAATTCATAAAAGACAATTTCCCCTACTTAAAGAAAAAGATCCCCACACATTAATAGTGGGAGACTTCAACAACCCAGTTTCACCAAAGAATAGGTTAATGAAACATAAATTAAACCAAGAAATAGTGAAACAAATGGATGTCATGAATCAAATGGATATAATAGATATCTACATATCTTTTGATCCGAACACAAAAGATCATACTTTCTCCTCAGTACCTTATGGAACTTTCTGCAAAATTGATCATGTAATAAGTCACAAAACAAGTTCAACAGATACAAGAAGATTGGAATAATAACTTGTATCCTATCAGAATGCCATGGACTAAAGATGGATTTCAATACCAATAGAAATAACAAGAAGCCTAGACACACATGGAAACTGAACAATTCTCTACTCAATGACAACTGGGTCAGGGAATAAAGAAAAAACAAATTAATGAATTCTTAATATTCAATGAAAATGATAGTACAACATACCCAAATTTATGGGACACATTGAAAATAATGCTAAAAGGAAAATTCAAAGCATTAATTGCATTAATAAAAAATTGAAAATATCTCATATAGGCAACTTGTGACACATCTGGAATACTAGGAAAAAAGAAGCAGAAACAACCAAGAGGCTGCAAATAATCAAACTCAGGGCTGAAAACAATAAATTAGAAAAAAAAAGAGAACAATTCAAAAAATTAACAAAACTAAGAGCTGGATCCTTGAGAAAATCAACAAGATAGACACACGCTTTAGCAAACTAACAAAAAGAAGGAGAGATACTATCCAAGTAAACAAAATCAGAAATGAAAAGGAGGACATAACAAGAGAAACTGAAGAAATACAAAGAATCACTAGGTCCTACTTCAAAACCTTATACGCCACAAAATTGTAAAATCTAAGGGAAATGCACAATTTTCTTGTTGGATTCCACTTGCCAAAGTTGTATCAAGATCAGATAAACAAATTAAATAGTCCTACTTCTCTTACAGAAACAGAAGCAGTCATCAAAACTCTCCCAACCTAAAAAAGCCCAGTCACATGGTTTCAGAGCAAATTTCTACCAGACCTTCAAAGAAGTGCTAATAGTGATACTCTTCAAAGAACTTGCCAAAATAGAAATGGATGGATCATTACCAAACTCATTGTATGAGGCCACAGTCACCTTGACACCTAAACCTCACAAAGACCCAATAAAGAAAGAGAATATCATACCAATTTCTCTTATGAACATTGATGCAAAACTACTCAATAAAAATACTCACAAACCAAATCCAAGAACACAACAAAGATGTCATTCACCATGATAAATTTGGGTTCTTCCCAGGTATGCAAGGATGGTTCAAGATACAAAAATCCATCAATGTAATCCAGCATATAAACAAATTGGAAAAAAAAAAACCACATGATCATCTCCTAAGATGCCAGAAAAGCATTTGACAAAATCCAACACTCATTCAAGTTTAAAGTCTTAGAGCGAGCAGGCATACAAGGCACATACCTAAACATAATAAAAGAAATACACTTCACTCCAATATCCAATATCAAACTAAATGGAGGGAAACTCAAGGAAATTCCACTAAAATAAGGGACTAGACAAGGCTTCCCACTCTCTTCATATCTCTTCAATGGATACTTGAAGTTCTAGCTAGAGCAATAAGAAAACAAGTTCTCTGGTGTAATTTTGGGGGTCACTTATATATCCTATTTTATCATCAGCTGGTGGATCTGGAGATGGGGGCCAGCACAAACTACTGTGTCTATCAAGGATAATGCATTTAAAAAATCTACAGTACCCATTCAGATGTAGCCAATGAACAGAACATTCTCCACAGTAGAGTGGAGAGTGGGATATTACTTTCTCACATACTCTGGTGCCTCATCTTTGACCATGTCCCCTGGAGGAGGAGACCTGGTGGCACTCAGAGGAAGGACAGCAGGTTACCAAGAAGAGACTTAATACCCTATGAGCATATACAGGGGGAGGTAATCCCCCTCAGGAACAGTCATAGAGGAAAAGAATAAGGGGAAAAGAGGAGGGAGGGAAGAATGGGAGGATACAAGGGATGGGATAACCATTGAGATGTAACAAGAATAAATTAATAAAGGAGAAAAAAAGAAAAAAAGATTGAGTTTTGTCTAGATAAATCATTGGCCAAAAGGGATAACCCAAACATCTCCACTAGATGATGTTGAGGCCTTGTTGCTGAAGGCAACATTTGCATATATCTCATTGAATTTGAAGAAGTTGAGCTTATGCCTAACTACTGACTAATGCTCATGGTACTGAAAGGGATGTTGTGTACTACTGGAAGTGAAAAGTGACCAACCCAGCAACAAGCTCTGTGGTGTTCAATGATGGCATGTCTGCAAGATGTATGGGAGCAGCCACAGCACAAACATTGTGGGAGTAACAAGCCACTCTCTGAATGGATTTCATCAATGAGATTGAAACCATACTTAACAATGCTAATGAAGACAAGAATTTTAGACTACAGAGGCAATGGCGCCTATTGGAAAACCAAATACTGTTGTTCTGTTAAGGAAACATGAGATATCTGGTGCTATCTCAGAAAAATGGGAATAGGGCTTCCTCAAGACCCAGCTATTCCACTCCTTGGGATATATCCAGAAGATGCTCCAGCACACAACAAGAAAATTTGCTCAACCATGTTCATAGCAGCCTTATTCATAATAGCCAGAAAACTCAATCTTGACACTAAAATTTTTACTTTTTGGTAAAAGGTATCTAGTTGGGACATTGTTTACTATTATTTGGTGACTCAATTTAGACTTCATTAATATATGTGTATTTATATAAAGCTTCAGCATAGAAAATTTTCCATAGGCTCTATCATCAAACAGCAATTAGCATTAATTAATTTTCCCTCATCATATTTCATCCCTTACCACTCTCTTACCACTTAGATCCCTCTCCATTTAATTCTCTTATTCTAGTTACCCTTATATCTCCATTCTTTATAGATTATTTCCATAAAATTCCCTTTTACTTATAAGTAGAAACAATTCATAATTAAAATGATCTTTGAAAGGGACTTGGTGTTTTCTATGTTTATGTTGTATGGTAATGTTTTTGAAAATTTATACATATATCGTTTCCTCTTCCCATGTTAGCTTTGTACGTTTGCAGTGCTGAAATGATTATGACAAAGATCTTCATTAACCATTATTAACAAGATCTAAATATTTTTATGTCACCCAAATAATATTAACCAAGAAACAATAGCTAAATTACAGCACAGATCAACTGAATTTAATAGGTATTGATAGAGTGTTTTCCCAGGCAGACAGAGAATATTCATCCTACTGAATGGTTCATGTAACCACCTTCATAAAAGTCTTGTCATCAGCTCAAATCAAGAAATAACAATGTAATAAAACTGAGATAATCTTTGTAACCCATCACACTCAAAGTAGAAATAACAAGAGAACCATTACAAAATATACAAAATCTTAGTTTGAACAAAACTAATTCATTTTTTGAAATTATATTATTTTTTCTTTCTCTTCCTTTTTTTCTACACAACCCATTCCATATAGTTTTCTTGTTCTTTTAAAATTCATGGCTCCTTTTTTTCATTAATTATAGAAAGTTTGTACATGTTGTACTAAGACAGTCACTGATGTCGGGTCCTAGGTCAGTCCATGCTTACTATTTGCTTGGTACTTCAGTCCTTGTAGGCTCCCATAGGTCTAAGTTACTTGATTCTGTTGGTATTCTTGTGGAGCAAATTTAACAATTTGGATTACTTCTATGTGGGAAGCTGTGCTAGATTGTGCCATGTCAGAAATCCTGTGCTTAGGCTGCATGAAGTGACCTTCCAGTTGCTGAGCTTTCCTGGAGGGAAGTCTCTGTGTTCTAGGCCATTCTTGGGCTATTTATATTTGAAAGAAGTAGGGAAGTCCCTTCTAAGAAACACCTAGAGGGTTAAGGAAATCCTTTCAGAGATCTATTCAGTAATAGGAATTTTTAACAGGGAGCTGTTAGGGCTATTGTGTTCTTCTTGCCTTGGGAGATAGGCAGAGAGGGATCAGAATAGTTCTTACTGATCTTGCTAAAGTCTTACTCATCGACATTAAAGAGAGTCTTGATCAGAAATTTCCCAACTTGACTCGTTATTTCTCGCATCTCTGTACCCTACTTTGTATCCCCACTCTTTCTTTCAGGTGAACCCTGATTCAATTTTTCCCATGGGCCAGGACACTTCCTTCTATGAAAACTTTTCTGTTTGCAAAGATGCTGAACAATGATTGCAGGGACTTCCATTACCCACAGCTCTGCTACATGCAAAGTCAACAATTAAAAGGGCAGTATCTTGAAGTTGCTTGACTTCCCCAGGCATGATGCTTGAAGCTTCAGTTCTTAAATCATGTTAAGTCTTCAGCCAGGACTATGGTATTCTTCAAGGATAGTGTGCCATTCCTGTCACAGGTACTGAATCAGATTGCATTAACAGCATTAGTCTCAACAACACACAAACCTTACTAGACTACAGTATGCTAGATATTGCAATGACAATATTTTCAAAGTTAATTTAGCAATAACTGTATGAGCAAACATCTTAGGAATTAGCCATTCTACTGACCCTAGTCGACTGCACAAGATCTGCCTTATTCTTGCTCAGCTGGAAATGAAATGGAACTAATTTAAATTCTCTCAGAGGATTGTTCAAGTAGAGTTTCTAGAATATTGTTTTAAGAGGCAAAAAGTGACACTGACTTTTTGACAAACAGGAATTGGAGATATGGCTAGTAAAGTTTGACTAACTGAAGGGCAGCTCATCTGTACAATTATAACTCCCCCCTTTCTCTCCTTCCCTCCCATGCCACTCTCTCTGTCTCTCTGTCTCTCTGTCTCTCTGTCTCTCTGTCTCTCTGTCTCTCTGTCTCTTTGTCTTTGCCTCTGCCTCTCTCTCTCTCTCTCTCTCTCTCTCTCTCTCTCTCTCTCTCTCTCTCTGTGTGTGTGTGTGTGTGTGTGTGTGTGTGTGTGTTTGACTGCTAATTGGAAAAGATGTGTTCCTGTGGCACTCATAAATGTGAGAAAATGTGCTTAAAAGTATGACCTTTTCTCTAGAGGTAAGTTACTATTGCCAATAGCTGAGAGTTTAAAGACAGTTTTTACCTTCCATTCCATTCAAGGATCTGTCTTATGCTTTTTTTTAGGAGTTCATAATTTCTCTTTAGTGTGTGACATAACAAGAATAATAGTATATGAGAATATGGTTATCAACCAGTACATTTTCTCTGCATCTGATAAACTTTTCACCTCCACTTTTTGTGGAATTATAGGAGCTATAAGGGAATAAAATGGGTAGAGAACCTTAATTTTGTTTGTCTCAGTATAGTATCTGGCTATGGGTTGGCTGCCATCTTCTGATGGAGGAAGTCTCTCTGATGATATTGGCTAAAGCAGTGATCTGTGAACTTATTAGGAAACAGTTGATTGATTTCTTTTTAGATCTGTAGTGTTTGGTTTTACCATAGGTTTCTGAACTTTATACACTCTGATTCATGGTAACCTAAGTAGTGCTGAGTATGGACAACTTCTTATGGAGTAGAGTATGGTTAACCTCACATATTGGTTGGCTACTCAGACATGTTCTGTGCAACCATTGCCCTAGCATTTTGCCAGCAAGACAGATTTCATGTCAAAGATTATACCCAGGTTGGTGTCCACATACTTTTACAACAAAAAAGACAGAGAGTAAGGGTGAAGGCTATAAGCAGGTACCTGCTCTACTTTTCGAAGTTAAATGAGTTCCATGGATGTTGTCCTCAGCATGGACCATACTGTAAGTATTCAAAGAGAAACCCTTTTTTCTAGCATCAACCTTGGTTGCCTCGGAATTTTCATCGTAACCCTGTGGCCAACAACTCAATTTCAGCCAAGCCAGTCCCACCACTGGAAGGCTAATGTGCCTATAAGAGATGGCCAACTGGGACTGCATATTCCCCGTTACTAGGAATGCTCATGAGGACCCACCTTCTAAGATTCCAGGAAGTTCCCATTGCAATAGATATTCACATCACCCTGCTAGTGACCTTAAATTACAAACTTCTGCTCCCACACACACTCTCTCTCCATGATACACACACACACACACACACACACACACACACACACACACACACACACACACAATCTATCATACTCTGGCTCACAGTCCACCAGTAAAACACATTCTTTTAACTTTTTCAGAGAAATCTGTGCATCCTTCCACCTAGAGCCCTTTTTAACCTAATCTGTCAGATTCTACACCTTGAAGCTTAGATGTTGTTGACTTAATTGTTAGTTTCTACTTTTAAGTGAATATGTACAATAT